>NC_064828.1:61148253-62398253 GCF_024166365.1 Elephas maximus indicus
ATAATTGAAATAAAAAAAAACTTTTAAATTACAAAACTGATTTCCCAAAAGAGATCAAGATAAATAAAATATTCACCTGAAAATCTGCATGCAAGTTAGAGTTAGTTTATTTTGCATTTTCATTTCTTTAAATAGGCAAGGAGAAAGAATGCTTTCAATATTAATCTATCTTTGAACAGCTTTCTTCTGAAAGTGATTTATTACCTATGATTAGTTCTCTGTAAACTTCCCAAAAGAACAAAGTTTTCATACTTGAAGTTTTTCAGGGAAAAGTAACCCAAATACCTTAATTAAATGCACTTAGATAAAGGCAGAAGTACTGTGGCTAATCCTAATTAAACTTCTTTATAATGTTCTAAAGGACAAAGCACAGAAAATAACGATCTAAGGGAGAGACACCATGATTGCCTCACTGCATTACTCTCTTTCTTTAGAAGATAAACGTTACATGAAAGTAAATCTATATCAGGAAGAAGAGTTTAAGCCAACTTAACTGTACTAATATTTAATATTTATTGAGCGTTAACAATATACGGGGAACTAATTAAAATTTCAAGTTAGTCATGGTCTCTGGCCAAAGATGGTTATTTTATTTCTAACTACATTTTAGTTCCAGCCATAACTCTTATAACATGCTTTCTCTATTAGAGATCTAAATGTTAATTGTTATAGAATTGTTAAATTTTCCACAAGCCACCTTAGACAAAGTGACTACTAAGTGCCCATGGCACTTAAAAGTCAATTATAATGATATATGAAACTACAATTATAAAATTATGTAAATATACAGAAAATCCAATGTAATATATTAGAAAAACTAACAAGGTTGTAGGGTACAAAATCAATATGCAAAATTCAATTGCATTTCTATATTATAGCAATATTAGAGTTCAAATTTTATCTTTCCAAAATATGTTTGAATTCCTAAACCCTTGGACCTGTAAATATGATTCTGTTTGGAAATAGAAGTTTTCTTTCGTTATGTTAATAAGGTCATAACAGAGTAGTATGGGTCCTAAACCTAATCACTTCTAAGTGGTATTTTATAAAAGATCAGAATAGACACAGAGACCCACACACAGAGGAAGAGAGACACCATGTGAGGACCTGTCTACAGTCAAAGGAATGTCAAGAATTGCCAAGAGACACTACAAAACAGGAGGCCCACAGAAAGAATTGACACAGCTGAGACCCTGATTTGGGCTACAAGCTTCCATAACAGTGAGAAAATAAATTTCTGTTCTTCAAGGCCACCCACTTGTGGTATTCCTGTTACAACAGCACTAGGTAACTAAGACAAGAAACAATTGGAAATTCAAATTTTAAAAAGCAATACTATTTAAATAGTCACAAAAATCTGTTCTCAGGGACAAATCTAAATATATATATATATATATGTGCAAAATAGTGCTGAAATTTCAAATGACCTAAATACATGGAGAGGTATACCATGTTCACAGGCCAGAGGACTCAATGTTTTTAAGATGTCAATTCTCCCCAAATTGAACTATAGATTTAATACAATCTCAACCCAGATCCCAGTAGAATTTTGGGGAGAAATTGACAAACTGATCCTAAAATTCACATGGAAATGCAAACTACCTAGAGTAGCCAACACAACTTGGAAAAGAAGAACAAAGTCAGAGGACTAACTACATGCTTTCAAGCCTGCTTATAAAGTTGGAGTAATCAGACAGTGTTGTGTTGGTGTAAAGACAGACAAATAAGTAAGTGGAACAGAATGTAGTTTCCAGAAATAGACCTACAACTGATCTTCAACAAAGTTGCAAAGGCAATTCAGCAGAGAAAGCACAGTCTTTTCAACAAATACTGCTGGAACAATTGGATGTCCACATGCAAAAAATAAACTTCATACTTTACATCTTACACGAAAGTTAACTCAAAATGGACCATGGACATAAATGTAAAGTGTACAGCTATAAAAAAACAGATGAAAATATAGGAGAAAAATCTTTGAAAGCTTGGACTAGACAAAGATTTTTAGGTACAACACCCAGAGTAGAATCCATAAAAGACAAAATGAAAATTTGGACCTCATCAAAATTAAAACATGTATTCTTTCGAAGACACTTTCAAGAGAATTAAAAAAAAAAAAAAAGCCACAAATGTGAGGCAATATTTTCAAATCATATATCTGATAGAGGCATTATATCTACAGGTACTTAATATTTTCAGAATTATACACTTTAAATATGTGCAGTTTATTTTTTGTCATTTATACTTCAAAAAGCCATTTTTTTAATTTATTAAAATATTTCCACATTATTTGGTAAACAGTATTCTATAGCATCACCTTCTGCTTTAATAGTATGGACTGTTCCCGTTATTCCTCAGAATAAATGGAAAGCAGTTTGAAAAATTCACTCTAAGCAGTTTTCAGGCAGTCTTCTGGAGCCTGGGAAACTTCTACAAACACGAACGAAAATGCCTTTTCATGAGTCTCCTCAAAGGAGCACTTATCCTTGAATGAGCATCAACCTGGGAGAGTACAATAATCAGACCCAGTTTTTAACCAGGTTCCAGGCCTATATTCCATAGCCCATTTTCTCCTCTCAGTTTTACCCACCATCCTTACGTAGCGGTAATTTCCACATATCCAGCCTTTCTCTTATCAATACTGCATTTTAAAGATTAGCTTTTTCTAGCCTATTTGTGCAATGAAGAGAATTTCATTACTAAACGTGCTAACTTCCCTCATGCTGGCAAAGACGTCATATAATATCAAATGAAGCCTGTATACTTCTAATCCATCACCTTTTCTGAACTCCTGCACCAGCAAAGGACAAAAACACATAATTGTGTACAGAAAACTCTATTTCCGCCAACCATGATATATAGTAATGTGTCCATTCAGCTGCAGTGAATTACAGACCAAACACAATTGCATGTAAATCATGGATGCAGTGTAAATCTACTAAAACCAAGGCAACAAATCACACAATGAAATTAGAAGTCAAACCAGGTAGGAACTGACTTTAAGTGTTCATGGATAGAATTACTGGGGGAAAAAAAGTTCCAATGTGAAAATAAGTTATATTGACCTGAGACCCAAATATTTATTAGACCTATTCCTGTATATAATTTCCAAAGGTAAGAGAGAGCACTTTTTTCCAAGAGAAATGTGAATGAACCATTCCACATAATAAACATGGCTCTTTAACTCTGAATGTGTTTACCCAGCATGATTTGAAATATATTCGTAATTCCAGAATTCTCACCCAGTTTCTACATCCAGAGATGAGAGCTGAGGAAAAAAAATTAAAACAGGGAAGTCAGATCAGTTTCGTTATCTAAATACAGTGAAACTTCCATTTAAATAAAAATACCAGTAGACTACATTCCTTCTATTATAAAAAATAGATAAAAGTACAATAGACTTGAGTTATGATTTTAATTTTTCAAAGCATATGTAGTTCTACTTTCAAGTAATTTTAGAATCCTGTAGGACCATTCTTTTTTAAATATATCAAGACATTGTCAAATCTATTTAAAGTGGCAAGGCATTTTCAGCCCCAACCCAGGGGGTTAATGTCATCTCAAGAAAAGCCATAATAAGTCAAGCACAGTTTTTAGGTGAAACACTCAAAGAAAATGTTGTAATGAATGAGACATCACCATAAAGTCTAGGGGCATTTTCAGATGAATGATGGTTTAACATGAACACAGAATTAAATCCCAGATAAAATGAGTCAAAAATAATTTAACGGCATTATTAATACAGAATAAGTTGATTTGCTCATTCCATTTAATTTATCATAGTCCACATTCTGAAAATAAATAAGCCTAACACGATGGTTACTCTGATCATCCTCTGCTCCTATCTTTTCCTATAAAGGCAATGACTCCCCAGACCCTTACACAGTAAAACCTGCAAAAACTGGGACCTGTATAAGGAGGAAACTTTATTTTCCACTAAAGAGAAAGCAATAGCAAAGTGGTGACTGCACCCTGTCAATGGAGGAAAACTTGCAAAACCCGGAAAAAAAGGCGGTCCCATGGAGTCCTGGTGTTCACAGGTTTCATTGTAACATCCTTTCATTGATAGACACAAAGGCAAGGTACTCTGTGTGAAAAGATCATTGAATTGACGATAAGAGCCCAGTGGTAGATATAACCACAGACAAGCTAGAACTTTCTGAATGTCAGTATTTCTTGTGTAAAATGAGAATAATCATGGTGATCTTTTTTTAATGAAAGAAACCGAGGCACAGAGAATTTAAGTGACTTACACCAGGCCACAATTCTAGCTAATAAAAGAGCTGTAACAGAACACAGAGAGGACGCACTTATCAAGACTTTTCCCATTTGGGGTGCAGTTGTTAAATAGGTGGGCCTGCTCCCCTCCAACATCTGGGATCATGTGTGACTCAGGCTGAGCAATTGGAGTACCTCGCCCCACCTATGGGCCACAGTGATTGGTCCAGGGCTGGATTTTCAACTCCAGCAAGGCCACGAGGGTTCTTTAAAGAGCCACGACTCTCCTTCTGAGACCAGTCGCCTCTGAGACCATAGCTTACATTAGAGATAGAGTGTGAGGCAACAAGATAAAGAATAAATGCTGATCTCATTGGTAAATCTGTCTCAGGCTGTGCCTGAAGCTCTTTATAGTCCCATTGTTTGCTTAGCCTGTATAATTTGGGGTTCTAGCATTCAGAATGGTAAGGGCTCTAACACACAATGTGTTTCCTAATCTTTAGACCCATGTCCGTTCTGTATATCTGAGGTCTCCTATGAATTTAATCTGCTAAATAACTACCAAACAATGTACATGCCCAAAGACAAATAAGTAAAAGTAGTCAGAATCCACTGAACGGCAAATCTGATGTATTTGACCTCAGCACCCACCAGTTAATCAACCAAAACTTGAATAAGTTAATGTTGATAAACCTTGGTATTCACAAATAATACCCCTTACCATTTATAGATATTGTATTTTTAATGAATAAATTGTAACATTTGCCAGTCAATTTTGTGTATGATGCTTACACAAAAGCATTTAACCCTGAACTAGCAACTCCATTGCATTATTTAAAAACGTGTTTGTAACAAATAAACCTACTAACTCAATCTTCTTCCCTTTTACCTGCCTAACTTTGTGGAAACATTTCATTAACACGGAGAAAGTTTTCAAAGTCAGAAATGTAAAATGGTTTTTCCACCAGTGGGATACATTAAACTAGTTTACTTCCATAAAGACAAATTTTGAAAATCCAAAATCTAAAACACTTAAATTTTTCATAAATAAATACATCAATAGTAAATCTTTGATCTAAATACAGTTTAAGCTCCCACTGAGATAAAATATTGGTTGGAATTTAATGAATATCCTTTCAAAACAGGGTAAGTTAGGTGTACACAATCTAGCCTTAAAGGTTGAAATTTAAAACAAACTACCACTAAGCCCCCTTATGTTTCTAGTATTATATTGTGCTATAAATCCTTTTATTTTGTTAAACTATGTAAACTATTTAATAAAATATTCTTTCAGGTTAGAAAAAAAAAAAAAAAGACCCTATATCCATTGTTGTTGTTGTTAGGTGTCATGGAGTCAGTTCCGACTCATAGCAACCCTATAGGACACAATAGAACTGCCCCATAGGGTTTCCAAGGAGTGGCTGGTGATTTGAACTGCCAACCTTTTGGTTAACAGCCAAGCTCTTAACCACTTCACCACCAGAGCTCCAGTCCAATACATATTAGCAGTAACAGTTAGAAAATTTAGGTCAATTTCCTCAGGAGAACTTTAAAGCAACATCTGCATCAATTTTTAATTTCAAAATGTTGAATATTATTGGATTAAAATTTTTTTAAATCTTAATAAAATATTTAATTTTTTAAATATACTGTCTTAGAAATTTTAGCAAAATATTTATTAGGACTTGAAAAATATTAGGAAATAGTCTGTTAATTAAACTCATTCTCTATCAATGCTAAAATAATTTTGCTTTAAATATCTTGTTCCAGAGAGAATATGTGTAGTTCCTCAGTCATTCTTGAGTGATTTTAATTGAGGACTAGACCTTCATGTCATCTTTAAATAGCTCCACCTATCTTAATTTATTCTAACAAATTGTATATGGTGAGAGAATATTTACAGCATTAATTGATTTGTTTCTCTCTTCCCTTAGGTTCTTTTATACCCATCCTGTCACCTTTACATGTCATTCAAATGCCTTAAGATGGAGTTGCCACGGCAGAACCAGAAAACAAAGGTGTCAGATTATTGGCTTTCAGCTTAATATGCCAAAGTCCAGGAATATTAAGAATACTTGCTGTATAAGTTTTTTCCCATTTAAGAGGACATAAAGTTTTCCTACAAAGTATTGAAGAAAAATGCCATAAAATTAGATGTTGGTGAGGTTCTCTGATAATCTATATCTGGACCCTCTCTTGAGTCAAAATTCTGGTGTGGAGCTGGAGGGATGGAAGTGTAAAAACCCCAAGTAGAGTTTTGAGAGCATAGAGGACTTTTTCTTTCTTCCCAACAAAGCTCCAATATTTTTTCCAGGCTTGTAGAGAAAATTCGTGTACAGAATGATGAGGAACAATGGATTAGTAACACCTCTGTGAGGATTCCAGGCATCTCATCCTAGACGCCGCTACTCAGAGACCCTGAGGGGTCAGCCCAGAGAGGCAGCCAAGACAGAGATCACAATGGCAGATGCCAGCACGGGTTAGTTAACTGGAAAGCAGGACTGAGGGTATGTTCAAAGGACACCAGTGTGGAAGGCCTGCTGACTGAAGTTGGGGACAGGGGGTAGATGATGATGCAGCAATGGGTTTCCAAATTGCACTTACTGTGTCTGATTGGGTGACTGTGTCATGGTGTCACCCCCTAACCCCCTCCTCTCCTGAGACTTTTATACTATGTTAGCCTACTGGAACTTGCAACCTCAGGGAAAAGGTGGTGCATTAATTATCTTTTGCTACATAGCAAATTAGCACAAATTTAGAAGCTTAAGATCATACCCATTATTAACTCACAGACTTGTGGGTGAGAAGTTCAGCATGGCAGGGCTGAGCTCTCTGCTCAGGGTCTCAGAAGGCTGAATGAAATCAAAGTGTCTGCCAGGCCGAATTCTTGCCTGGAGGCTCTGAGGAAAGTCTGATTTCAAGCTCATTTGGGTTGTTGACAGAAATTAGTTCCTTGTGGCTATAGGACTGAGTTCTCATTCCTTGCCAGGGGCTGCTCTCAGCCCTAAAGGCCACCCAGGGCTGTTCTTAGTCCCTAGAGACTACTTGCATTTCTTGCTATATGGCTCCCTCCATCTGCAAAGCAAGCCATGGAGAATCCCCCTCAAGATCAAACCTGACTTCTTTGTCCCTGACCTCTAGACTCAGGTTTAAAAGTACCGTGGGATTACATCAGGCCTACCTGGATCATGTTCCTTTCTTAAAGTAAACTAATTTGAGACCTTTAGTTAGTTAGTAATTACATCTGCAAAATCCACTGGTACTTCACAGCAGTACAGGTAGGCCCTGACTTAAGGCACATTCCAGTTACAAGAAACTGAACTTACAACCATCCGTGTTTTTTTCTTTGTTGGGTTTGATCTTATTAATAGTAATACCTACTATACACAATGTTGCAGAATGTAACTTGCTGATGTTATCATTCTCAGACGTTCAGTTCCAGATGTTCAATGTTATGATTTACTGTTCAAAACACTGCCACATAGATTTTGTTTTCTAAACTAAATCAGGGGCTTCAGTTGCTTGAAAACATAGACCCAAATTCTGATCACTTTGCTAAAAGCTGATAAGCAGAGTCAGGAAGCAGTGAGATGTTACCACAAAGCACATGAAAAAAAAAAAGACCATACAGACAACTCTCACTAGAAACACCATTCCCATTCTCAGGAATAATCCAGATGTTCCATAACCTTTCATAAGTGAAGTTATTACCACCACTGACAAAATGCCAATGTACATTCTCCAACTCTTCTTCATTGTCATAGTAAAATTTTTATTATTTGTGTATTTTTTATGAATGTATGTGATGTACCCAGATTAGCATTTGATTACAAAACTGGGAAAAGGCATGTGTACACCTGGGGCTGAGAAAGTTGGAGGCCAATTTAGAATTCTGCCAACTGCAGAGGGGAAGAGAGAAAACTCGGAATTAACTGGAAAATCTGTAAGTGATTAACACAACCCTAATTGAATGAGTTTACCCTGAAATGACATAGATGAAGCTTCTGCTACCAAGCAGAATATAGCTCAAGGTAGAAATTAATAAACTCTAGGAAATTTTTAAAATTATATATTGAATGCACCAGAGTTTGTAGCCTGTAAAATCTCTACCTACCCATGTTATGATTCAAGTAGAATATATCAAATAATACTCAAATACATATATAAATAAGTTTGGTATCATGACAGGAAAACTATGCATCTAAACTCCCTGAAAACTACATGGATTCCCACATTAACAAAGCAAGCATAGATACTTGAAAGTATACTATACTTGGCCGTCAGTCCTCCAGAATTTTCTACCTTTAGTTAATTCTAGTCCCATACCCTTTTGGCATTATTTAAATCCAGTATCTTTTCTCACCTGAATCGATGACTATCCAACTTTGTGTTCTTTAGATTATGCTTGAGGCTATTGGGTAATAGGCTACGACAGCTGGAAATGTCCAAGGACATAAATCAGAGTCAGAGGGGAGCTCAGACATTGGTTTCCTCCCCCGACCAACTTCTTTACCACTTGGGTGATCGAACACTCACCCAAGACTCAGGGTTAGAGTGTACCTTGGAGAAATTCAAAGAAGCAGCAGGATCCTTACCATCTTTCAAAAGCCAAGGAGGGATAAGAAAGGCTAGAAGGTGCTTTGAAGAGTACTTTCGAATCCCACTTCCTGTGAGAGTACTCTGATCGTTGTAATCCAAAAGGGTTTCGCTATGAAATTGCTGCTGTGAAAGGATCCTCCATTTTGACAGGCAGCTGAGGGCATGAGTTTCCTGAAAGTCATGATTACCTTCCACGAACTGAGAACGCAAAGCAGGAAAACACTGTAGACTTCTACAGTGAGAATATATTTTCCTCAGAAACAGTCACACTCACACATGACTAATTTAGTAGGATCTTTAAAAGGTAAAATGCTAAATTGCAAATATAATTTACCTGGTATAGGTCCTTTCTTTTTACCTTACAAAGCAAAGAGTATCAAACTTTCAATAATGTATTTACTTGGCTATACTTATGTCCAGATGTTACTTGTAATTATTCTGACTATAACCATGATGACAAGAGGTCTTTCCATGGACCAAAATAAACAGCCAGCCTCCTTCAGGAATAAAGGCAGGGTGGGTGCGGGGGCGGGGGGGGCGGGGAGGGCTGAATAAATTGAAGAAAGACACTCTCCGATCAGCATCAGGAGCACCAATCAGCTTCAAAATTTATTCAATTCGCACTTTGTTTTTAAAAAGACTGAGCTATTTATTTTTGTCCTATGGGCAAACTCAGAACATAATGGACAAAATGTCAGGGAGAATGAAGAAAAATGGTGATATTCCCCAGCAGAATAAATACATCTTTTGCAAAAATAAAGTTACCAGAGTCACTCTAAGCCCCAAGTGATCAGCTGCTATAAGACGTAGAACTGAGCTGAAGGCATTCTGCAAAGAACTTGGGTAAATGAGGATTTATATTTAGAATGAAGCAGCATCAGTAAAGATTGATAATCTTTCAAGGGCAGAGACTCTAGGTTTCAAATCCCTATAGGTTATCTAAATTTTCATTAAGGTATTTTGTATGTTTGGGCTGCATTCTACTCTTGAGGATCTCAGAGACTCCTCATTGATGATGCGTGTTTTGAGCTGTAACACAGGGAGACAAATGGCCTCTCAATGTGCATATGGAGGGACATTTGGGATTTCTGAGCTGCTACTTCTACATCTGCCAGACAATGGAGTTTTAGTGGCGAACGCTTCCTTACAGTTAACAATTCATGCTCAGCCAGTTCTTAAAAGACAATTTTTTGATATTAATCCTTTAATAAATAAGAACACTGACTGTCCTGAATAATATTTAACAGATCCTGCCAAATAGACCTCCTTATTGTCCCAGAACTCATCTTGGATGCTCCCAGCTCCAGATATTTGTGGACTGTTTCTCCTCAAAATTCTACACGGCCATCCTAGTACAGCTTTCATGAAGCTTTCCCCCAAAAGTTTCATCCTACTTTCATGAAGCTTTCCCTCAAAACTTGAGTCCAAATGATTCCCCTGTTTTCTAGATTCTTTTAGCTTTTTTTATCTAAACTATTCAAGATGATGTGCTTTGCCTTCTCCCACAAGGCATGTAACTCTGCTGGATGTTGTTGTTAGGTGCCATTGAGTCGGTTCCAACTCATAGTCACCTTATCTATGTACAACAGAATGAAATCGCCTGGTCCTGCACCATCCTCACAATCTTTGCTATTTTTGAGCCCATCATTGCAGCCACTGTGTCAATCTATCTTGTAGAGGGCCTTCCTATTTTTCATGAACCCTCTACTTTACCAAGCATGATGTCCTTTTCTAGGGACTGGTCCCTCTTGATAACATATCCAAAGTATGTAAGACAACGTCCCACAATCCTCCCCTCCAAGGAGCATTCAGGCTGTACTTCTTCCAAGAGAGTTGTGCTTGTTCTGCTGGCAGTTCGTGGTATACCAATATTCTTTGCCAACACGATAATTCAAAGGCATCAATTCTTCTTTGACCTTCCTTATTCATTGTCCAGCTTTCGCATGCATTTCAGGCCATTGAAAATGCCATGGCTTGAGTCAGGCATGGAGCCCTGGTGATACAGCGACTGAGTTTAACTGTTAACTAAAAGGCCAGCAGTTCGAATCCACTAGCTGCTTCTTGGAAACACTATGGGGCAGTTCTACTCTGTCCTATAGGGCAGTTATGAGTCAGAATTGATTCAACAGCAACACGTTTGGTTTAGTTTTTAGTCTTGGTCAGATGCACCTTAGTTCTCAAAGTGACATCCTTGCTTTTCAACACTTTAAAGAGGTCTTTTGCAGCAGAGTTGCCTGATGCAATGCATCGTTTGATTTCTTGACTGCTACTTCCACAGGCATTGATTGCAGATCCAAATAAAATGAAATCATTAACAGCTTTAATATTTTCTCCATTTATCATAATGCTGCTTATTGGTCCAGTTGTAATGATTCTTCTTTTCTTTATGTTGAGGTTTAATCCATACTGAAGGCTGTAGTCTTTGATCTTCATCCGTAAGTGCTTCAAGTCATCTTTGCTTTCAGCAAGCAAGGTTGTGTCATCTGCATATGGCAGGTTGTTCAATAAGTCTTCCTCCAATCTTGATGCCAAGTTTTTCATATAGTCCAACTTCTTGGATTATTTGCTCTGGATTTTCTGCTTGGATAAATCCCTGTAACAGGCTGAATAATGGCCACCCAAATATATCAAGTCCTAATCCCACACATCTGTCTGTTTGTTGTACTGTGGGGGCTTGTATGTTGCTCTGATGCTGGAAGCTATGCCACAGGTATTCAAATGCCAGCAGGGTCATCCATGGTGGACAGGTTTCAGCTGAGCTTCCAGACTGACAGACTGGGAAGAAGGACTCAGCAGTCTGCTTCTGAAAAGAACTAGCCAGTGAAAACTTTATGAATAGCAGAGGAACACTGTCTGATATAGTGCCACAAAACAAGCCCCTCAGGTTGGAAGGCACTCAAAATATGACTGGGGAAGAGCTGCCTCCTCAAAGTAGAGCTGACCTTAATGACATGGATGGAGTAAAGCATTCAGGACTTTCATTTGCTGATGTGGCACAACTCAAAATGAGAAGACATAGCTGCAAACACCCATTAATAATCAGAATGTGGAATGTACTAAGTATGAATCTAGAAAAATTGGAAGTCACCAAAAATGAAATGGAACCCATAAACATTGATATCCTCGGCATTAGTGAGCTGAAATGGACTGGTATTGACCATTTTGAATCGGACAATCTTATGGTCTACTATGCTGGGAATGACAATTTGAGAGGATGGGTGCTGCATTCATCATCAAAAAGAACTTTTCAAGATCTATCCTAAAGTACAACACTGTCAGTGATAGGATAATACCCATACACCTACAAGGAAGACCAGTTAATATGACTATTATTCAAATTTACACACCAACCACTAAGGCCAAAGATGAAGAAATTGAAGATTTTTTACCAACTTCTGCCATCTGAAGTTGTTTGAACATACAATCAGGATGCACTGATAATTACTGGTGATTAGAATGAGAAAATTGAAAACAAAGAAGAAGAATTGGTAGTTGGAAAATATGGCCTTGGTGATAGAAACAATGCAGGAAATCACATGATTGAATTTTGCAAGACCAACAACTTCTTCATTGCAAATACCTTTTTTCACCAGCATAAACAGTGACTATACACATGGACCTCGCCAGATGGAATATACAGGAATCATATTGACTACATCTGTGGAAAGAGACAATGGAAAACCTCAATATCATCAGTCATAACAAGGCCAGGGGCCAAATGTAGAGCAGACCATCAATTACTCATATGCAAGTTTAAGTTGAAGCTAAAGATTAGGACAAGTCCACAAGAGCCAAAGTACAACCTTGAGTATATTCCACCTGAATTTAGAGACCATCTCAAGAATAAATTTGACACATTGAACACTAGTGGTGGAACACCAGACGAGTTGTGGAAATGACATCAAGGACATCATACATGAAGAAAGTAAGAGGTCATTAAAAAAGACAGGAGAAAAAGAAAAGACCTAAGTGGATGTCAGAAGAAACTCTGAAACTTACTCTTAAAGCTCGCGTAGCTAAAGCAAAAGGAAAAAAATGATAAAGTAAAAGAGCTGAACAGAAGATTCAAAGGGCAACTCAAGAAGGCAAAGTATTATGATGGCATGTGCAAAGACCTGGAGATAGAAAACCAAAAGGGAAGAACACACTCAGCATTTCTCAAGCTGACAGAACTGAAGAAGAAATTCAAGCCTCAAGTTGCAATACTGAAGGATTCTATCCGGAAAATATTAAACAGCTCAGGAAGCATCAAAAGAAGATGGAAGTAATACACAGAGTCACTACACCAAAAAGAATTGGTCAACATCCAACCATTTCAGGAGGTAACATATGTCAGGAACTGATAGTACTGCAGGAGGAAGTCCAAGCTGTGCTGAAGGCATTGGTGAAAAACACGGCTCCGGGAATTGAATTGATGGAATACAAATCAAAATGTTTCAACAAATGGATGCAGCGCTGAAAGCGCTCACTTGTCTATGCCAAGAAATTTGGAAGGCAGCTAGCTACCTGGCCAACTGACTGGAAGAGATTCATATTTGTGCCTATTCCCGAGAAAGGTGATCCAACCAAATGTGGAAATTATTGAACAATGTTATTAATATCACCCTCAAGCAAAATTTTGCTGAACATCATTCAAAAGTGGCTATAGCAGTATATTGATAGGGAACTGCCAGAAATTCAAGCTGGATTAGAAGAGGATGTGGAACCAGGGATATCATTGCTGATGTCAGATGGATCCTGGCTGAAAGAGAATACCAGAAAGATGTTTACCTGTGTTTTATTGACTATGCTAATGCATTTAACTGTGTGAATCATACCAAATTATGAATAACATTGCAGAGAATGAGAATTCCAGAACACTTAATTGTGTTCTGAGGAGTCTGTACATGGCTCAAGAGGCAGTCATTCAAACAGAACAAGGCAATACTGCATAGTTTAAAGTCAGGAAAGGTGTGGGTCAGGGTTGTATCCTTTCACCATACCTATTCAATCTGTTTGCTGAGCAAATAATCTGAGAAGCTGAACTATATGAAGAAGAATGGGGCATCGGGATTGGAGGAAGACTCATTAACAACCTACATTATGCAGATGACACAAGCTTGCTTGCTGAAAGTGAAGAGGACTTGAAGCACTTACTGATGAAGATCAAAGATCACAGCCTTCGGTATGGATTACACCTCAACATAAATAAAACAAAAATTCTCACAACTGGACCAATCAGCAACATCATGATAAACGGAGAAAAGATTGAAGTTGTCAAGGATTTCATTTTACTTGGATCCACAATCAACACTCATGGAAGCATCAGTCAAGAAATCAAAAGATGCATTGTATTGGGCAATTCTGCTGCAAAGGACCTCTTTAAAGTGTTGAAAAGTAAAGATGTCACTTTGAGAACTAATTTGAGCCTTACCCAAGCCATGGTGTTTTCAGTCGCCTCATATGCATGCAAAAGCTGGAAAATGAATAAGGTAGACCAAAAAAGAATTGATGCCTTTGAATTGTGGTGTTGGTGAAGAATATTGAATATATCATGGACTGCCAAAAGAATGAATTAATCTGTCTAGGAAGAAGTACAACCAGAATTCTCCTTAGAAGCAAGGATGGTGAGACTATGTCTCACATACTTTGGACATGTTATCAGGAGGCATCAGTCCCTGGAGAAGGACATCACGCTTGGTAAAGTAAAGGGTCAGTGAAAAAGAGGAAGATCCTCAATGAGATGGATTGATACAGTGGCTAGAACAGTGGGCTCAAACAAAGCAACAATTGTGAGGATGGCACAAGACTGGGCAGTGTTTTGTTCTGTTGTGCATAGGGTCACTATGAGTCAGAATTGACTCAAAGGACATAATAACAACAAGTCCTTGGGATTTGTTAATTTTACGTTATGTGGAAAAAGGGTCTTTGAAGATATAATTCAGGATCTTGAGATAAGATTACCGTGAATTTTCCAGGCGGGCTCTAAATTCCATCGTAAGTGTCCTTATTTATAAGAAAAAAAAAAGCAAAGAAAGATAATACACACACACATAAAGAAGGCGTGGAGATTGGAGTGATACAGCTACAAACCCAGAATTATGCTAAGGAATACCGACAGCCATCAAAAGCTGGAAGAGATAAGGAACGGATTCTTGCCTAGGGGTTTCAGAGGGAACATGGTCCTGCTGTCACCTTAATTTAGGACTTCTGTGGTACAAACAAGAGCCCTGGTGGTGCAGTGGTTAAGCACTCGGCTGCTAACCAAAAGGTCAGCAGTTTGAACCCACCGGCTCCTCCATGGGAGAATGATGTGGCAATCTGCTTCCATAAAGACTTCAGCCTTGAAAACCCTATGGGGCAGTTCTACCCTGTCCTATAGGATTGCTATGAGTCAGAATGGACTCAGCAGCAATGGCTTTTTTGGGTGGTGAAAAGGTTAATGTCCTTGGCTGCTAACCAAAAGGTTGTAGGTTTCAGTACACCTAGAGGCACCTCAGAAAAAAGGATTGGTGATCTGCTTCTGAAAAATCAGCCATTGAAAACTCTAAGGAACACAGTTCCACTCTGACACATATAGGGTCAGCTCGAGTCGGAATAGACTTGACAGCATCTGGTGTATTTTTAAGCTGCCCATTTGTGTGAATTTATTATGGCAGCCACAGGAAACTAATAACCGTCTCTCAAGTAAGTTTGTTGGTTGACTCTGCTTCTAGCACATGGAAATAACATACCATATAGCTAAGCGCAGCCTCTCTTGCTCAGAAACTTGGACTCTCGTATCTCCATATTTACATCTGGCTAGATATGTGTGATATGTTAAAATTTGATACCCTTCAATTATAAGAATAAAGTGTAATTCTCTCTTTGCCAAGGTTATTTGGTGCATCAATTTTTGAAATAAAATCACACAGGTTCCCAGACCCAGCCCTGACACTTGCTAGCTTTCTTAGGTAATTATTTAACCTCTGTAAGCTACCATTTTCTAATTTATAAAAATTGGATATCGATAGTACCTACCTTCATAGAATTGTTGAGAGGATGAAATGATTCATATAAAGCACAGTGCCTGGCTCATTGAAAATGTTCAGTAAATCATAGCTGTTGTAATTATTGGATTTCCTATAGTTTATTGGTTCAACAAATATTTACTGAAGGCCTGCTATAAACTAGGCACTCTTCCAGAGTGTGGATTACTCTCAAAAAATAGACTAAGTCCCCACAGTCATGGAATTTATATAACATGTTTTAAATTCCTAACCAGTGGCTTTTTTTTTTTTAATTCTTAAGACGAATACTTGATTTCTCTTTGTTTTCTCTCTTTTTTATTAAGAAGGCTTTTAAGGCTAAAAAGTATCCCTTGCATTCAGCTTTTGCCATGCTGGCTATGAGGTGGAATCAACTCAACAGCAACGGGTTTGGTTGGGGTTTGGATATGTATGGTCTCCTTCACATTCTTTTTTGCATGGTTTAAATTTTCTTTTTAATTTCCTCATTGATACAAGTGCTATCTAGGTATATGTTTTCTAACTTCAAGTAGTTAAGACATTTTGTTCCACTGCCCCTTAATTATTTCAATTATATTGATTTACGAGCAGAGTATAAGATTATAAAATGGTCCATGTGAAAAAAAAAAATTGCAAAGATTTTCTTTGTTGCCAAGCACATTTCACACAGATTTATTACTAATATTATGTCCTTCAAAAATATGCCTTTTATATTATACACTGTTCTTTTGTACCTTATTGGCTCTTAATCTTAAATTCTGTTGTTGTTAGGTACCATTGAGTCTATTTTGACTCATATCATTCTCATTGATAGAGTAGAACTGCCACATACAGAAGCAGGTTGCCAGGGCGTTCTCCCATGGAGTCTCCAGGTGGATTCAAACTACCAATCTTTCAGTTAGCAGCTGAGCACTTAATTGTTGCACCACCAGGGTTCCTTAATCTTAAATTCTACCTTGTTATTAATATTGCCATCCTTGCTTTCTTTAAGTTTGCATTTCTCCACTACTGTGTATCTGTGCCCAAGACCTCTTTGTCATAAATCTTTCTTCATTATTTTTATAGTTTATTTCTTATAAATAGTATGCAATTCGATTTTGTTTTCTAACCGTATCTAGCAGTTTTTCTTTTAACAGAAATAATCAGCCCATTTATTTCTTTCATCTACTTTGTGTTGATTTCTTATTTTACATCATTTGCCCTATGCATTTTTTCTTTCTTTACTTTTTTTTTAGTTATTTCTCCATTTTCCTCTGTTCATTTTCAAACGCAACTGTCAATGTTCACTTTCTATAATAGTTAGGGTAATGCTAGCTGCTGTAATAAATAAACCTCAACATTTTGGTAGTTTATATACAATGATTTATTCCTAACTCAAATTAACATTCCAATGTAGTTCCAGGAAGTAGGACACTGCTCCACTCAATAATTTTGGAATCCAGGATAACAGAAACTCTGTATCTTCAAATGGGTGCCAATATCAAGCTGACAGACAGGGAAAGAACATGGAGGATCGTGTCTGGTGGTGGGACACATTTCTGCTCACATTTCAGTCACATGCAGGGGGAGCTGAGAAATGCATTGTAGCCAAGTACTCAGCCATAATCATGAAGACACCAATCAGCCATATTTATATTTCTGTCTGGAAATTTGGAACTATGCTGGCTAGTCATCTTACCTGTTTTTATACTATGTCTGATTTTATTCTCTGAAAATACCTTAAGGTATAATTTAGAATGTTTGTCAATTTGGCTCTCTAAAATACCCATGTTACTCAGAGACTAGCAATTTACTCTGATTAGTTCTGACTGCTTCCCCCTGTGCTGTCAACTTCCTGAAGCAGGGGCTAAGAAGACTTGTTCCAACAATGTGTTGCGCATTGACACAGCATTATTTTATGTAATCTTAAGATGCCTCCTAAGTATTACCGTTAATCCTTTCTAAAAGTTTTTAGTCAAAATTGTAAGTGTAGTAAGACTGAGGTTTCTGGTAGATGTTTACAAATAATGTGTAGTATTTGTTCTGGGGAAAGGACAAATATTCAGGGAGAGAAACAAAAGCAACTGAAAATGCATGATACTACAGGATCGCACCAAATTTTTTCATGGTTCATTTTGCTCCACAGCCCCTGGAAGGAGAAAAGGTCTGGAATTAGCAAACTCACATCATTCCATTCAGTGACCCACCACTGAATAGGATCATAGTTCTGTAGCAGTTCAGCTCTGGTTGAGGATTAGGCTAAGGACTGGGTTACAAAGGTTAATTAAAGCACCCAAAGAAAGAGTCAGAAGACAATTAGAATGCATCACAAAGCATCAGCGCTACCTTGGGCTTCATGCAATATTTTTTACTGCTGGTCTTTGCTAAATGGAGAACTATTTTTATGTCACCACAAATTACATTTAATTGCAGTTTTTGTTGCATAATTTACTACATCCTTGTCTTCTTAAAATTTCTAATTTAGCTCTACTTCTTAAGAATGTGTCTTCCGCTGTACTTTTTTTTCTCTTTTCAGCACGGTGCTCAGTCCTTTTCCCAGTGCAGCCCCAAACTGTCTAAGTAGTGAGGGGTCAATCATTTATGGCCAGAGTTCTACTTTCCTCACTGAGATAATGTCAACTCACATCTGTCTCACTTCTAACCCAAAGCTCTCTCATGGGGTGGTTGGTCCATCTGCATTAAATCAGTCCAGAGACTTTTAGAATAAGTTCTCATCCTCTAAAACCTGCAATTATTATAGTTTAAAATACTCTGTGGTCTTACTTCAATACAACTTCCTTTAGTGTGAAATTGAATATAAGGTAGGTTTTTCCCAAAACCCATCTACGGGACTGATTATTAGAAGTACTGGAAGAACCTCATGATAGCAGCTTTATTATACCCCAGTTTCATGGCAGGAATTAAGGCTACAGTGTCATCATTAGCACCAAAAGACATTCCATCTTATCTGAAAACCATGCAAGCAAAAATTAGTATCTAGTGTTAAACAGGTAGTATATTAAATATGTTTTGCTATTTTAAGATTTTTTAATAACCTGAATAAGATTAGACTAAAAAGTAGCTCATGTGGAGAAATCCAAATAAATAAGTGTTATAAAACATTTAAATTACTCCTCTCATATGATGAGCGAACCCAATTTAAGTCATATTTCTCTTGGCCATGTGTATGTTTATCAGCAAGGCTTAGCAGGGGACCAAAATGCCAGTTTGGTCATCTACGTTTGCCCTAGCCTATAGGGAAAATGTAGCCCACACTCAGAAATTTTGGCAAAAAGATAAACCAAAACATTTTTTTGTTTCATAAATATTTCAGAATATTATGCCACAATTTAAAAATCAAGACGTGTAAATCAATAAGGAATGGACTGATAGCAAAATAGAGCCAAAGGCAATCAGCTCTTTTTAACATTTTATTTTGAAATAAGTTAAGACTTGCAGAGAAGTTGCAAAAATAGTACAAAGAATCCACAAATACCTTTACCAGTGCCCCCTAAGTGTTAATACTTTACCACATTTGTGCTCTCTCTCTCTCTCTTTTTATAAATACACACTCATAAAAATTCTTCTTTTCTGAACTATTGGAGACTAAGTGGTAGACACAATGCTCCAAAGTAATAACATTATACACCACCAATTTTTATCAAGCAGCTCTACAACAATTAGTGAAATTGATAATGCCAAGTAGTAATGAGAGAGAGAAAAAAATTAGTGCTCATATCCACTATTGATTAGACCATACAGTGGTAAAATCTTTCTGGACAGCAGTTTCACAGTATGTGTCAAAATTTCAATGAATGTAACTCTTTGACCAAGCTATTCCACTTAAAGTAATAAAATATACAATGGAATAAGTATAATTGTGTATATTTATTGTGATATTGTTAATGATAGCAAACAACTTGTAGCAACCTGAACATCTGTCCATAGGATTAGAATGTTAGACAGCTGTGTGAAGTCACGGTTTCTCTCTCTACGGATTTGGGTTTATTTAATATACTGCTATGTGAAAATGTAGGTCCTTGGGTGGCACAAACAGCTTATGCTCAGCTATTAATCTAAAAGTTTGGTGGTTCAAACCCACTCATCAGCACTGAGGAAGAAAGACCTGGTGATCTGCTTCCTTAAAGATTAGAGCCAAGAAAATCCCATGGAGCAGTTCTATTCTGGAGCACATGGGGTCGTCATAAATCAGAATCAACTTGACAGCAACTGGTTTAGTTGTATTTTTGGTTGTAAAAATGCAGATTTCAGAATACATGTTAAGTGTCACTATTCTATTGTGTGTATACACACATATGCATACATATATAAAACACACACATACTACCCTGGTCTGAGCACCTGTGAAATTTGGGTAATAATAGAAATGACCTCACAGCTCACAGAACTGTTAACAGGATAATGCACATTTCATTCTGAGCATGTAAGTGCTCAGTAAAAGTTAACTATTATAACAATAATGATGATTATGATTTATTGAATTATTTTTATTACAGCTATTAATGTTCTAACAGAACACATTTTGGAACAATAATAATGCACCATTTCTCTTTTTTTTGTTGTTAAGCAAGAACGCTTTATTAGCAAATCCTTTATTAGCTAGCTTATTCCTAATTTAAAATAAAACAACCTTTCTTTAAAATCTTTAGTGAGCTAAATTGAGGAATAGAAATGAAATCTTTTCCTTGAATTTTCACCTTTGCTTTGAAAAGCATCAGCAATATTGAGCCCCTGTCCTTTTTAAGAAACAAAACTGACGGAAATGAAATAAAATGGCACAAGGATACAGAAAAGAGTAATTGGAAATGTTGCTTAATGAACACCTAGTTTTCTGGTCCAAGCACTATTAATTTTTACATACTCAAAGTTTTCAAAAAGAACTACTTCTAGATGTTTTCATTAATAATACATACCCATAAAATCTGTGTCAAAACATACTATTTCATTATTGTCCATTTCTGAGTATTTGACTTGTTTTAACATCCTTGTGATTGCCATACATCAGCTGGAATCAGGTCAGCAAAACTCTATAGACACAACACAAATCAAAGAACTTATTTGCTTCATCTTGAAATTTAATTAGAAAAGTATACTGGTGACCTTTCTGTTGGAGGATGTTGAATATTTTTCTTAACAAATATCCCAAAGGAAGAAATAATTATCATGAAATGTGAGAAAAGTATAGAAAAGTACATAACAATGAGGTTATTTATCAGCTAATAGGGTGTCTCACTGTTTGATATCCTGCAGATTTCTTATCATTATGGTAATTTAATTTGTACCTTTGATTTCTTTATGCTTTCTTAAACCCAGTTCAGCTATTAAGAGTTACCTTTTATCACAATAATTGTAGCTCTGATTTATTCCTCTTTTTTAGACAGATGAAATAATCATGAAAATATCTGCCATTTAATGACTTGAAGAACACACAGCGGTTCAAGGTTTGCTTAGTACTCAAGGGCAATTTAATTGTGCTTTCAATTGTAGTCACGGTAAATTGCAGGCACTTGGCTGAGTACTCAGCGTGGGTGCATTCTGAGAAGTAGTGGCAACTGCTCAGACATTCTAATTCTTCATTCTAATTGTCTCACCGTTCTTTCAGAGTAATAGCACATGTAAATTATTACCTTATTGTTTGGCCAAACCATAAAACCAAGAACCAGTAAATATCTGATAATCAGAGCTAAATTTAGGATCTGGGCCAGATTTCTATTCAGGTAATTCTCTGGATTGACCTTTCATTTTCATTCATTTTCTGACATGAACTATTGAACAGCATTACTTTTGCACTTTCCCCAACTCCCTACTGAAATGTCTAAATTATTAAATAAAATTAAAATCACCCTACAACTGAAGTGCAGAAAACATGGTAACGTAGTAAAAGAATAAAGAATGTATTGGATAGAATCTTATCAAAGGACAATAGAGTGGATAAAATAAGCCTTGAAAGCGTTGGTGTTGGCAAACCTCAAGAGACACAGGTTGTGGTTACCTCTCAACTGAAACCCTTGATTGGAGGGCAGCTCTAGACTATTCTAGTCATCCAAGCCACCCATGCGTAACCACAGGTGTGATTGGAAATGCCATTCTAAATGTGATTTGATCTCACAGATCAGGTAATCTACATGTCCAAAAATTCTCAGTCTATCCTTCCTTAGTTATCTAGTGCTGCTATAACAGGAATACCACAAGTGGATGGCTTTAACAAACAAATTTATTCTCTCACAGTCTAGGGGGCTAGAAGTCCAAATTCAGGGCTCCAGCACCAGGAGAAGGCTCTCTCTCTGTGTCAGCTCTGGGGGAAGGTCCTTGTTATCAATTGACCCCTGGTCTAAGAGTTTTTCAGTGCAGGGGCTCCAGGTCCAAAGCTCCATTCCTGGCTCTTCTTGCTTGGTGGTAATGAGGTCCCTCTCCTCTCTACTAGCTTCTCTCTTTTATATCTCAAAAGATAATGACTGAAGATACAACCTAATCCTGTAGATTGTATCTTGTTTCATTAACTTAACTGCCTCTAATCCTGCCTCCTTAACATCATAGAGGTAGGATTTACAACACATAGGATAATAGCATAAACCAAAAAATAAGATCACAAAATGAAGGACGCCCACACAATACTGAAATCATGGCCTAGCCAAACTGACACATATTTTTTCGGGACTCAATCCAATCCATAACAGTAGTCTTTAGAGGACATGTAATTCAAAGCAGATTAATTCAATTCAACAAATATTTACTACATCACTTTATGCTGAGTAATTTAGTAAATATTTTCTATTCTATTTTAAGAACTGTGGAAAATATTAAAATAATCAAAACAGTTTGCATCTCCAAGAAATCTTTGATCTAGTAGAAAATTAGTGCATACAAAAAATAAGCATGATACAAGGCAAAAGGTGATAAACTCTATAAGAAGGGCACATGGAATAAGTCTAACGTGAGACCAGAGGAATACAGTGATTCTATTAAGGACATCAATTCTGGAGCCCTTGATAGGATTCTCAGTTTAGTCCTGTGTAGGAAAGCTGCCCTACAATAGGCATGGCCTAGATGGTTCTATACAAGATACACTTGTAAAGTCCACGCAAGGTTAGGATGAAAAGACAGAATTCTCATTCTTTGTTCTACACCCATTGTACTTAATGCCTCACTGAATTGTTTCATGAGCAAATAGTATTCTAAATCATAAAACAATAACCTACTAGAAGATTTATTAGGAGTTTAGGCTAACTGGCCTCACTTAGTGCTGACCAATATTTGATAGTTATATGATCACTTTATTACTTTCTACTTTATTCAGAGAAATATATCCATTCAAAAGAATCCAAGTATCTAAGAATTTTATAGTTAGAAGATATGTTTGGGGTCATTAGATTAAGATTCCTGAATTATAAAAACGGAAACAGAGGATCAAGGAGGTTAAGTGTTTCTCCAATGTCACAAGTAGCTATAATGGGCAGCGCTAAGAATTGACTATTTTTGTTTATATACAAAGACTTTTATCTCTTGCTGATCATTATCTCTGGCAATTCAGTGTCCATTTTGCCTCAAATCAAGTCCAGCAAGTAACTATTTAAGGATGTATCGATGCACTTGCACATTTTAGGTTGAGAATATTTTTAGTTTAGTTTTAGGGCTCTCTTAAAGATTTGTGGTTCTTGCTAAAAAGACTTCATTGTATACCAGCACTTTGTATAATTTAGCTTCCAAAGGCATAAGGACATAAAACAATGACTGCTCACTTCCTTTCACTCCCAAAGTAGACACATTACAGGAACACTCCAAAGACCTTCAGAATGTGTGACTATTGTATAACTGATTATTAGGTCTGACTTTTATCATTTTCTGTAACCCGGGCAATACAGAGTAGATAAACATGTCTATAAATTGCCCTACTCCAAAAGGTGTTCTTCAGGAGATTCATTCCAGGAATTAGGAGCATTTACAAAATCCATCAGAGGGAAATAAGTTGTCAAAAGGAAGGACCTGCTAGACCTCCAGATCTAACAAAATAATCAATGACACACATAGGGTTAATATAAAACGGTGAGACATATCTGTGTTACTTTATGACCGTGCATTGAGAAAAAAATAACAACTTGACAGGTTTTTCCTAATATTTGCTCTCAGTATAAATAAATAAATAAGCAAAAAGACCTTATAGTGTGTACTGGAGTGTCAGAGCAGCAGGAAAAGGCTTATAGAATGAGTTGTCTGATTCCTTGGAAAATAAGAATTTGAATGGCTGGGAGTATAAATTGAAGAATATCTCAAGCTGGAAAAATATCATAAGCAAAGGCCTGCAAGTATTCCCTATACTTGTTGTTGCTGTTTTTTATGAACTGCATCACATATTTCTTATTAAACCAGTGCCTAAAATATAGCCCACTTATCCCAGTAGAGAGCCCTGGTTGCACAGTGGTTAAAGCGTTCTGCTGCTAACCTAAAAGCTCAGCAGTTTGAATCTACCAGCCACTCCTTAGGAGAGATGTGGCTGTCTGTTTCCATAAAGACTTATAGCCTTGGAAACCCTATGGGGCAGTTCTCCTGTGTACCGTAGGGTGACTATGAGTTGGAATTAATCCAACAGCATGGGCTTTATGGGTATTCCAGTAGACTGGTTAATATTTCATACTGGAGTTTATTCTTTATGTCTTGTATCACATAATGATACTCCATCACCAAATAATATATATTACAGATGTATAATAGATATTACATCCCAGGAACTTTATCTCATATTTGCACATAAACTTTCTGATCCTCTGCTGGGCATATTACCCAATAAAAATTCCTATGTTACATACAGATCTGATAAAACTTTTTAGTTTAAAGGAGAAGAATGTTGGAAGAAAGCCCACTCTGCTGGATAAAAGCATAATTATATTTGAGTTAAGCCTTAATTCAAGAGTTTCAGATTATCCAAGATGTACTTTGAAATGCTGGAATTGTGGAGGATTGGAAAGGGGTCCTAAAGTCTAAGTCATCTGATCAAATATGAAGTTGAAAATTCATAGTCGCAGTCAGTTTTTAAAGTATGCTGTGGCAAGTAAACTCTTAAAAAACAAGCTAAGATAAAATTTCATATAGTTATGTTGTATTAAATTGATTTGGACATTGTTCAAATCCATAATATAACAAGGAATCATCTCCAGGGAGATCCTGAGAATATCAACAATCTGGGGAAGAAAATATTATCTCCTTTTCAAAGATCTTCAGGGAAAAATAGAAAAAACAGTCTCTAAAATAATGAATTGAAAAAGCAAAAAAATGGCCAATATAATTTATAATTCACAGCAACACCATGAGTAATTTATATTTCCAAGTAATATCACGAGAGATTATATGCAACCTAGAATAAATAGAATTAGAAAAGCCACAATATGAATTTTGTAATATTTCTCACTCCTAAGTTTATACTCATTTCGCTAGGAAATACCTTAGTCTATATACAGCACCATTTAAAATATGAAGACCCTGAAAGGAAAAAGTGAATTCTTATGGTCATTTTATTTTCTTTGCAAGAGTATATTTTCACACTGAGAATCAAGTCTCAACAATGACTCTCACTAGGTGTAAAACAACTAGGTATATGATGGAAAATTCTTTTTGAAATGCTGAGCGTACCAAAATGTATAGAAAACCTCATTTGTGATTTATTTTCCTTTCTTAAAAAAAGAGAAAATGTCACACAAACAGATATATGCACACCCATGTTTATAGCAGCCCTGTTTACAATAGCAAAAAGCTGGAAGCAACCAAGGTGTCCATCAACGGATGAATGGATAAATAAATTGTGGTATATTCACACAATGGAATACTACGCATCGATAAAGAACAGTGACGAATCTCTGAAACATTTCATAACATGGAGGAACCTGGAAGGCATTATGCTGAGCGAAATCAGTCAGAGGCAAAAGGACAAATATTGTATAAGACCACTATTATAAGATCTTGAGAAACAGTATAAACTGAGAAGAACACATACTTTTGTGGTTACGAGGGGGGGAGGGAGGGAGGGTGGGAGAGGGTTTTTTACTGATTAGTTAGTAGATAAGAACTGCTTTAGGTGAAGGGAAGGACAATACTCAATACATGGAAGGTCAGCTCAACTGGACTGGACCAAAAGCAAAGAAGTTTCTGGGATAAACTGAATGATTCAAAGGTCAGCAGAGCAAGGGCGGAGGTTTGGGGACCATGGTTTAAGGGGACTTCTAAGTCAATTGGCAAAATAATTCTATTATGAAAACATTCTGCATCCCACTTTGAAACGTGGCATCTGGGGTCTTAAATGCTAACAAGCGGCCATCTAAGATACATCAATTGGTCTCAACCCACCTGGATCATAGGAGAATGAAGAACACCAAGGTCAAACGATAACTAAGAGCCCAAGAGACAGAAAGGGCCACACGAACCAGAGACCTACATCATCCTGAGACCAGAAGAACTAGATGGTGCCCGGCCACAACCGATGACTGCCCTGACAGGGAGCACAACAGAGAACCCCTGAGGGAGCAGGAGATCAGTGGGATGCAGACCCCAAATTCTCACAAAAAGACCATACTTAATGGTCTGACTGAGACTAGAGGAATCCCGGCAGTCATGGTCCCCAAACCTTCTGTTGGCCCAGGACAGGAACCATTCCCAAAGACAACTCATCAGACATGAAAGGGACTGGACAGTGGGTAGGAGAGAGATGCTGATGAAGAGTGAGCTATTTGTGTCAGGTGGACACTTGAGACTGTGTTGGCATCTCCTGTCTGGAGGGGGTATGGGAGGATAGAGAGAGTTAGAAGCTGGCAAAAATGTCATGAAAGGAGAGACTGGAAGGGCTGACTCATTAGGGGGAGAGCAAGTGGGAGTACGGAGTAAGGTGTATATAAACTTATATGTGACAGTTTGACTTGATTTTTAAACGTTCACTTGAAGCTCAGTAAAAGTTAATAAAAAAAAAAGAGAGAAAAAAATAAATGTAGGTCAATCCTCCATACATAGCCATTGAGAAATTTGACTGCTTAGTAGGCAATTTACATTCAATAAAAATCTTCTACTATTTCACAAAATTTGTTCCATTAATTAAATAATGCCTTATCATCTTGATTCATGGGAAAAAATTGACATCGTAGTATCTCTAGGACAAAAATAAAGGCCTTATTTTCTACGCACTGTTTAATGAGCCCAGAAAAACCTGACTTTACAAGGTAATGCTACACTCACAGGCACTTTTCAAGCTTTACAGGAGAAGCGGGATGCTGCAAAGAAACAACACGTGGTCTTGAAAGAACAATGTTTTCATATCTACGAAATCATTTTCAATCAGCAATGCTTATTTCTGTTCCAATTCATAAATTCACAGAAATTAAATAATCCAGAGTTCAATGAACATAAACCAAGGGATTTTGAAAATGTAGAGAAGTATTATAAATATACTTTAATTTTTATGATGAATAAGGAAAGAAATTATTCTCCTCCGCCTTAAAAATGTATTGTAATTCACTTGTCTTGTAAATTTGAAGCAAAGCTTCTAAAAGCTGTATTTATTTGATGCTATTGCCTGATGCCAATTAGAATAACTAATTTTAGACTTTTTAAACTGTATAATTTTGGCCTTATTTAGCTATAACCTATGTTGCTTCTTTGCCAACTTATAGCAACACTATAAGTTATAGCAACTTATATGCAGCAACTTATACCAATACTACAGGGTTTTTTTTTTTTTAGCAACACTACAGGACAGAGCAGAACTGCCCCATAGGGTTTCCGAGGAGTTGCTGGTGGATTCAAACTGCCCACCTTTGGTTAGCAGCCAAAATCTTAACCACTGTGCCACAAGGGCTCTATGTTTAATTTTAGCTGTGATTAAATAGTTACATAAGCTCTTAAGGGCAGTGATTGTGTCTGTCACGTTTACCAGTATCTCTCTTTCTCCCACAGTATCTCGTATGTAGTAAAAAAAAAAAAAAAAAAAAAATGTAGTAGGCACCAAGTATTTGTTAAATTAATGAATCCATTTAAAAGTTGGATTACAATAAGAAAGTACATACGTAGTGAAGGTAACAATGTACAGTAGAAGAAAAACAGAAACTAAGTAATACAATGAAATCTTCCTGTGTTACTTGGGCAAACATATGGTATACTAAATATTAAGTTCAAAGTGAGGCTTCATATAATAATGGCATCGTACTCCATATGTGAATATTTACGATGCTGCCTTGGTTTCTGTATCAAACAAAATTTGTTTTGCAGTATAATGCCATTTGAAATGATACTGCACAAATACTAAATGATGGTGTAGATTGTAGCTAACAGAGAACTTTTGGCGATAACACAGTAAGATGCAATGATCAGCACGTTTCAGAGCACACACTTCAGTGAACATTACAGCCTCATGCTCCAAAAGAGGAACTCAATGCCTTTTTCTGTAACATACATCACAGAGATTTTAGAAATTGAACTCTTTTAAAATAACATTTTAGTAAAGTGTTTTCTGTTATTTATACCATCAGACCAGAGGCAGATCTGTGGGCAAATAAGCATATCCATCCATCGTTAGCCATCCTGTAGTGGCTGCACAGATGCCCCAACCATATTGTTGTCAAAACAGCTTCAATGTTGCTACTGTGCCCTAATGAGGCATAAAATGTTCCTTTTTATAACACAGATGTGTATACATCTAAATAGGGATACAAGAAAGTGACATCTAAAATGTGGCATCAGCCAGCCTTCCACTAAATGTTGTGATCTAATTCTTCTTACTTTTTTTTTTAATTAATTTTTATTAAGCTTCAAGTGAACATTTACCATTCCAATCAGTCTGTCACATGTAGGTTTACATACATCTTACTCCCTTCTCCCACTTGCTCTCCCCCTATTGAGTCAGCCCTTTCAGTCTCTCGTTTCGTGCCAATTTTGCCATCTTCCCTCTCTCTCTATCTTCCCATCCCCCCTCCAGTCAAGAGTTGCCAACACACTCTCCAGTGTCCACCTAATTTAATTGGCTTACTCTTCATCAGCATCTCTCTCCCCCCTGCTGACCAGTCCTTTTCATGCCTGATGAGTTGTCTTCGGGGATGGTTCCTGTCCTGTGCCATCAGAAGTTCTGCGGAGCATTGTCTCTGGGATTCCTCTAGTCGCATTCATATCATTAGGTATGGTCTTTTTATGAGAATTTGGGGTCTGTATCCCATTGGCCTCCTGCTCCCTCAGGAGTTGTCTGTTGTGCTCCCTAGCAGGGCAGACATCGATTGTGGCCAGGCACCAACTAGTTCTTCTGGTCTCAGGATAATGTAGGTCTCTGGTTCATGTGGCCCTTTCTGTCTCTTGGGTTCTTAGTTGTCGTGTGGCCTTGGTGTTCTTCCTTTGCCTTTGCTCCAGGTGGGTTGAGACCAATTGATGTATCTTAGATGGTCGCTTGTTGGCATTTAGGACCCCAGGCGCCACAATTCAAAGTGGGATGCAGAATGTTTTCATAATAGAATTATTTTGCCCATTGACTTAGAAGTCTCCTCAAACCAGGTTCCCCAGACCCCAGCCCCTGCTCTGCTGACCTTTGAAACTTTCATTTTATCCCAGAAACCTCTTTGCTTTTAGTCCAGTCCAATTAGGCTGACCTTCCTTGTATTGTGTGTTGTCTTTCCCTTCACCCAAAGCAGTTCTTATCTACTGATTGATCAATAAAAAGCCCTCTCCCTCCCTCCCTCCCTTCCCCCTTTGTAACCACAAAAGTATGTGTTCTTCTCCGTTTTTTCTATTTCTCAAGATCTTATAATAGTGGTCTTATACAATATTTGTCCTTTTGCCTCTGACTGATTTCGCTCAGCATAATGCCTTCCAGATTCCTCCATGTTATGAAATGTTTCAGAGATTCGTCACTGTTCTTTATCGATGCGTAGTATTCCATTGTGTGAATATACCACAACTTATGTACCCATTCATCCATTGACGGACATCTTGGTTGCTTCCAGCTTTTTGCTATTGTAAACAGAGCTGCAATAAACATGGGTGTGCATATGTCTGTTTGTGTGAAGGCTCTTGTATCTCTAGGGTATATTCCGAGGAGTGGGATTTCTGGGTTGTATGGTAGTTCTATTTCTAACTGTTTAAGATAACGCCAGATGGATTTCCAAAGTGGTTGTACCATTTTACAATCCCACCAGCAGTGTATGAGAGTTCCAATCTCTCCGCAGCCTCTCCAACATTTATTATTTTGTGTTTTTTGGATTAATGCCAGTCTAGTTGGTGTGAGATGGAATCTCATCGTAGTTTTAATTTGCATTTCTCTAATGGCTAATGATCGGGAGCATTTTCTCATGTATCTGTTGGCTGCCAAATTCTCCTTACTTTAAGAAAACCTATCTTCACGTAATTATTAAACACAGGATTTAATTTAATGCTACATGAACAGCATTATACCGTGGCTATGCAGGACTCAAATTATGCAACACTTTGCCAAGGAATTTTCTTGCACTTTCTCATTTAGTTCTTCCAAAATATAGTGAGGTAGAATTCTATTATCTTTATCACTGCTTTCCAGATGAGGAAACCAAAGTTCCAGGAACTAAATTATTTGGCCGAGGTCACACACCTGGAGGTGACAAATTTCAATCACAGTTCTGTCTCCAAAGATGGTGTTGAGGAACATTACACTTCTAAGACTTTGTGGGCCAAAGTAGGGAAACGGGATGCAGCAGTAGAGACAAATCATGAAGAGGTACAAGATGATTGACATAGGTCTGGATGGGGTGTTAATAAAAGGTCTTGAATACTGGCATGAGGAATTAGATTGGATCACATAGGAAAAGGAAAGCAGGCACATAGGTCCTTGAGGAGGAGCCTAATATAAGTTTGTCTAAAATACTACCCTGGTAACTATATGAAAGCTAGATGATAATTTTGAAAGATTGAAAGAAGTTTATAGAAATCATAGAACATGATGAGGAGGGAGTTTAATAGACCAGAATAATTATTGCGGAAATAGGAAAAAGAAAAAAGAGAGAGAGAGAGAGAGATTAAAAATTAAAGGAATATTAGACATAAATGAGATGGTCTTGCTAACTGGATAAATGTGGAGATGTTATAGACTCTGAAATCCTGGAAGACAGCAACAACGATAACAACTATAATATAATAATAACAACAACAATAATAATATATAGGGTTTTCATTTAGAAGAGGCATTATACCAGTTGGGTCAACTTCAAAGAGTAGAATTAGAATGAGCTCAGGTCAGAAACTGGGAAGATGATTTAGACTCAGTAAACCCAAAACCCATTGCCATCCAGTTGATTCCAACTCATAATAAAAAAAAAAAAAAAAACCCACTGCCGTCGAGTCAGGTGTGGGAAAACAGGAAATCCAACTCATAGAAGTAAGAATTTTCTAACACTTCTCAATATACCACCCCGTAAGGTAGCAATCATCCTACATTTTGTTTGCATGTTTTTGTAGCTACTCGAGTCACTGTTGTTGTTAGGTGCCATCAACTCAGTTCTGACTCATAGCAACCCTACATACACCAGCATGAAACACTGCCCAGTCCTCCGTCATTCTAGCAATCATTGTTGTGCTTGACCCCATGGTTGCAGCCACTGTGTGAATCCACTTTGTTAAGTGTCTTCCTCTTTTTCACTGACCGTCTACTTTACCAAGCATGATGTCCTTCTCCAGGGACTAGTCCCTCCTGATAACATGCCCAAAGTATGTGAGACAAAGTCTCACCATCTTTGCATCTAAGGAGAATTCTGGCTGTACTTCCTCCAAGACAGATTTGTTCATTCTTCTGGCCAAATCAAAACCAAACCCAGTGCTGTCGAGTTGATATTGACTCATAGTGACCCTATAGCGACCCAATAGGACAGAGTAGAACTGCCCCATAGAGTTTCCAAGGAGCGTGTGGTGGATTTGAACTGCCGACCCTTTGATTAGCAGCTGTAGCGCTTAACCACTATGCCACCAGGGTTTCCATTCTTCTGGCAGCCCATGGCATATTCCATTTCTCCACCAATACCATAATTCAAAGGCATCAATTCTTCTTCAGTCTTCCTTATTCACTGTTCAGCTATCACATGCATATGAAGTGACTGAAAACACCATAGTTGGGTCAGGCCCACCTTAGTCCTTAAAGTGACATCACTATTTTGTAACACTTTAAATAGATCTTTTACAGTAGATTTGCCCAACGCAATGCGTCTTTTGATTTCTTGACTACTGCTTCCATGGGTGTTGGTTGTGTATCCAAGTAAACTGAAATCCTTGACAATCTTTTCTCCGTTTATCATGATGTTTTCCATTGGTCCAGTTCTGAGGATTTTGTTTTCTTTATGTTGAGGTATAATCCATACTGAAGGCTGCGCTCTTTGATCTTCACAGTAAGTGTTTCAAGTTCACCTCACTTTCAGCAAGCAAGGCTATGTCATCTGTATATCAAAGGTTGTTAAGTAGTCTTCCTCCAATTCTGATGCCCCTTTCTTCTTCATATAGTCAAGCTTCTCAGATTTGCTCACCATACAGATTGAATAAATATGGTGAAAGGATACAACCCTGACGCACACTTTTCCTGGCTTTAAACCATGCAGTATCCACTTGTTCTGTTCAAACGACTACCTCTTGGTCTATGTACAGATTCCTCACGAGCACGATTAAGCAATTAAGTGTTCTAGAATTTCCATTCTTTTCAATGTTACCCATAACATGTTATGATCCACAAAGTCAAATGCCTTTGCATAGTCAATAAAACACAGGTAAACATCTTTATGGTATTCTCTGCTTTCAGCCAGGATTCATCTGACATCAGCAATGATATCCCTCGTTTCACATCCTCTTTTGAATCCAGCTTGAACTTCTGGCAGTTCCCTGTAGATGTATTGCTGCAGCGCCTTTTGAATGATGTTCAACAAAATTTTTATTGCATGTGATGTTAATGATACTGTTAAATAATTTCTGCATTTGGTTGGATCACTTTCCTTTGGAATGGGTACAAATATAAACTCTTCCAGTCAGTTGGCCGGGTAGCTGTCTTCCAAATTTCTTGGCATAGATGAGTAAGCACCTCCAGTGCTGCATTTGTTTGTTGAAACATCTCTGTTGGTATTCCATCAATTCCTGGAGCCCTGTTTTTCATCAATGCCTTCAGTTCAGCTTGGACTTCTTCCTTAGGTACCGTAAGTTTCTGATCATATGCTACCTCCTGAAATGGTTGAAAGTTGACCAATTCTTTTTGGTATAGCGACTCTGTGTATTCCTTCCATTTTTTTTTTCTTAATGCTTCCTGAATAGTTTAATATTTTCCTCGTAAAATCCTTCAATGTTGTAACTCAAGGCTTGAATTTTTTTTTTCAGTTCTTTCAGCTTGAGAAATGCTGAGCATGTTCTCCCTTTTGGTTTTCTATCTCCAGGTCTTTGCACATGTCATTATAATACTTTACTTTGTCCTCTGAAGCCGTCCTTTGAAATCTTCTGTTCAGCTCTTTTACCTCACCATTTCTTCCATTTGCTTTAGTTACTCTACATTCAAGAGCAACTTTCAAGTTAAATACTCCAGTAGGGAACATGATACAGAAATTATGTTGCTGAAGGAAACTACTGCATTAGGTGTAAGTTTGAATCAAAAACCTTAGAAGTTCCTTTCCAACTTCAAAGTTTTAGGATTTTATAACGAATATTTTTTTCTGGGAAGTTTATATTATTTTTATCAAATCTTCAAAGAAGTAAGCAAAGAAAATTGACAATTTCAGACAAACAAATTATCCAAAGAGGCAATCATTCAATCCAATAAAAATATTGAACCCATATGTACAAGACAGCATCAAAAATAAAATGACTAGAAGACGTCGCCATGATAAGTGAGATTTTTGTCTTGTTTAGTCCCACTGAAGACCTAGTGCCTGACTCAGAGTGGCAATTAAAAAATTCTTGCTAAATGAACAATCAAAATGTGGCTTGTGGGGTCAGGTTGAAATAGTGAAGCTAGCATGTCCTTTGGAAGTCTAACAATGCAGCCCCAACAAAAAGTTTCAGAACTTAGTCTGTGAAGTAGCACCACCTCTCACTTTTCATCCAGCTGTGAGTCCTGGCTTCCCGCAGACAAAGTTTTCAGGATCTTGAGCATTCTCTTGATATCACTTTACATGGAAAGTTAAGATGAGCTATCATGAGTTTCTGAAAAATAGTCAGCCCATTTTCAGCAAAAACCACACAATTGTAAATTTCAAAGAAAAAACAACAGCAGGATACCCTAATGGCTATCGTGTAAGTGAATCAAAGTGAGGTCATCACAAACAGGAGAGGTTGAAGAAAGGCTTTCCATGGGCCATTGATTAACATCGTCAAGCAATTGAGGAAAATAATGATATACAAATCAAGATGAAATCCAGCTATAAAGGAAATTTTTTCACCATGGCTCAGAATAAACTGTAACAGGATACTCAAATTGCAGCTACCAGAAAGAAGAAAATGACAAATGTCAAGTATCCATGCTGTAGAGGTGACACTTAGTTTTATATTGTCCTTTCAGTCTCATCTGCACACAGAAATACTATTGTCACCATTAGTAGGTTGTCTAGAAAAGAACAATAACATTCTCTGAAAAATATTCCTCAGACATTTCTACAATGTGCAAATCTTAAAGATTTTTATTTTCACATATGCCTAACAAATTGTAAGCATTTGCTCAATCTAACAAAAGCTGATAGCCCAGTTTCTCAAATAAGATTCGCAGTCTATATAAGATTTATGTCAGCATTTGATACAAATAAAAATAATATTTCAGAAAAAAATCACATTTTACTCAACCATCAGGGTAGGGCAGAACAGAAGAACTAAAGCTGGTGTCTCAAGAATAGTCCAGCAATGTCCATCACAGTGACCTAGCTGCCTGGCCTGGCAGAGAGGAGTTAGTCAGACTTTTGATCCTCTTCTTCTGAATGTCAAAAGTGAGGGATGGTAGCAGGCAGGTCAGTGCTTTATCCTGGTTATGTGCAGAGCAGAAGAGATTGTCCTAGATTTGTCAGCTTGAAAAACACCACTCAAGAGAAATAGAGCAGGCACTCTATTCTTCATACTTTCCAAGAAGGGACCTTGGGAAATGCTGCCGTCCTCCTGCGTAGCACACATTCATCAAGCATGAGCATATTCCAGGCATAGCTGTATAATACATATATGACCGTAAAGATTAGCAAACACTTGCCTAGGGCATGGCACAAACGGTTAAGTGCTGGAAGGTCACAGCCATGAAAACTCTATGGAGCACAGTTCTACTGTGAAACACATGGGGTTACCAAGAGTCAGAAACAACTTGATAGTTTTTTGTTTGTTTGTTTTATACAGGGCATATCCACATTTAAAGCATTTTTAAATTCCAAGAGAAATAAGTGCCAATTTAAAGTACAAATAACAATGAGACACATCTGAAAAACGATTATGTCCTCAGATCACTTTCATCATATTAGCTCATCAACTAAGTCTTCAAAATGTTTTGAGTAATGTACCAGCGTCTTAAGTCGGGGGGAGGGGATGAGAATTAGGATCAGCCCAAAGCTGATTCCTACGAGGTGGACATCAGGCATACCTTCACTCTCCAACTTTTCCACCATTTCTGGCACCTGCTATTCTCCCCACAGCACTCTCTACTTCTCTGCTGGGTTCAATAATCCATTGCAATGGTCTCACAGAACTCACAGACCATACTCACATTTATGTGGTTCATTAGGAAAATACAGGATACAACTCAGAAGACAGGATGTGTTCTTCAATCAGGACAGCTTCCAACCAAAACAGCTTTCAGCTTCTTCTCAGCCATGCCCACAGGCAGGCAGCCCTTCTCTTGGCCATGCCTGCTGTTGGGACTCTCCCAGCCACGCCCACCGCTGGGGCTTCTCCATGCCTTTGCCCCACTCAGACAACTGTTACAGTTCTTTAGCTCCACCAAAAAGTGCCCAGAGGCTCTCCATTCTGCCAGCAAGCCTTTTGCCCAAAGGCACTCATCTATCTCTCACTCTGTGGGTCAGCAAGCCCAGTGCAGGCTCCTCGTACTGGTCTTCTGGTTCCCGCTGTTCATACTGCTCCCACTGTTTTTCTGCTGCTGGGCTCTGTCATGCTTGCTGCCATTTTCACTATCTTCAGTGTTACAGCTCTCTCTCTCCTGTGTCTAGGAGGTTCTTACCACAAGAACCTGGGTCAAAAGGTCTTCTTGATGAGAGTGAGGTCCCCCTCAATCTCCACTGGATTGGCCCTTATGTAAGGAAATCCCTTATCAATTTCAAAGCATGTTCCTCCCATCAGGACCACTAACTGACCAATCCCCTTGGTAGGCCACAGTCATTTAATTTGCATAGTAATTGACCAATTCCTGTGAGGTCACTTAATCCTACTGGGTGGTTTTATATACCCTATTTGCACAGTAGCCTGACCAATCCCTACAAGGTGCATAAAATAGACCAACCACAGTGCAGGCTGCAGCCCAACAACCAATTATTTTTGGCAGAATTATAAACACCTAAGTCCAGAAAGGCAATATACAGGAGAAAACCACTGCACTGCACTTTGTAATAGAAATATTTTAGTTTAGTGTTATTGTTTAAAAAAAAAGGATTTCAACTAAAATTATACCATAGCATTTTACACTAAGCACAAGATCACATGCAAATGACAATTTCTGACCAGTAATTAAAATAAATACCCAGAGGAAATATTCAAATAAAAGTCAAGGAACGTAATTGGTTTTTTTTAGGAATTTGTATTGAGGTGTAATTGGCATAAAATAAACTGTACATATTTAAGTTGTACAATCTGAAAGGTTTTAACAAATTTATATACCCATAAAATCATTGCCACAGTCAAGATAATGAACACACACCATACCCTCAGAAGTTTCCCCATGCCCCTATGCAATCTCTCCCTTTAGTCCTGGCCCCTTCCATCCCCCAGGCAAAATGTAATTTGCTTTAAATCACAATCGGTGCATTTTCTTAAATTTTTATATGAATAGAGTCATACAGTAGGTACTCTTTTTTTCCTTTTCTTAAATCTGACTTCTTTGACAGCATAATTATTTTGAGAAAGATCAATATCATCAGGTATAATAGTAGGTCATTCCTTTTTATTGCTAAATAGTATTCTTTGATGTGGATATACCACAGTTTGTTTATTCATTCCCCTATTGATGGATATTGTTTTCAGTTTTGGGCTATTACAAATGAAGCTGCTGTGAATATGTGTATAAAATTATTTGTATGGATGTGCTTTTAGGTAAATACCTGGAATAGAGTGATTGGATCATATGGTAGGCATATTTTTTTTAATTTTTAAGAAACTGCCAAACTGTTCTGAAAGTGGTTAAGCCATTTTACATCCCCACCAGCAGCATGTGTAAGTCCAGTTCCTCTATATCCCCAACACTTGGTATAGTCAGTCTTTTTAATTTTAGCCATTCTAATAGGTGGGTAAAGGTATCTTATTGTGGTTTTCATTTGCATTTCTGTAATAACAAATCATGGTAATCATTTTTCATGTGCCTACTGCCAGTGTACATCTTATTAGGTGAAGAATATGTACAAATCTTTTGTCCATTTTATATTGGATTTTTGTTTGCTTATTACTGGGTTTTGAGAGTTCTTTAACATTATAGATACAAACCCTTTATACGCGTATTTGCAAATATTTTCTCCCAGTTTGTGCTTGTCTCTTCGTTTCTTTACATGTAGTTAAAAGAGAATCTTTTAAATTTTACAAAGTCCAACAAACCATTTTGTTCTTTTATGGATCATGATTTTGGTGTCATTATCTAAGAAATGGTTGCTTAATCCAAGATCCCAAAGTAACAAAGACTTACTCCTATATTCTCTTTAAGTTACTAACTTTTTGGTTTTATATTTAGATCTATGGTTTTTATTTGTTTGTTTGCATTTTCTTAAATTTTCTTCCCAGCACAGCAACATTTGTTGAAAATACTAACCTTTTTCCACTGAATTGCTTTTGCACTTTTGTCAATAATAGCTTCCCTTGCAGTATTCCCTATTCTTTCATTTTCTGGAAGATTTCGGGTAGAATTGATATGATTACTTACCTAAATGTTTAGAAGAATTCACCAGTGAAAACATCTGGGCCTGGAGCTTTCTTTGTGGAATGATTTTAACTGCAAATTCAATTCCTTTAATAGGGTCTTTCAGGTTATCTATTTCTTCTTGAGTGAGCTTTGGTAACTTGTGTCTTTCAAGGACATCTCAGATATCAAATCACTGACAAAAAATTGTTCACAATATTATTTTATTATCAATTTAATATCAATAGAATCTGTAATGATATTATTCTTGATGTTGGTTCTTTCTATCTTTTCTCTTTTTTTCTAATTAGTCTGGCTAGAGATTTACCTGTTTTACAGATCTTCTCAAAGAAGGAGTATTTGATTTCCTTGATTTTCTCTATTATGTTTCTGTTTTATATTTTATTGATTTTTGCTCTCTTATTATTTCCTTTTTTGCATCTTCTAGGGGTTTCAGTTGTTCTTGTTTTTCTTGTTATTTAAGGTAGAATCTGAGGCAATTGACCTGAGGCCTTTCCTTTTTCTAATATAGGTTTTTAGTACTATAAATTTCATCCTAATTACTGATGAATGGTATCTCACAAATTTTGATATATGGCATTTTAATCTTCATTAAGCACAAAATATTTTTTAGTGTCACTTTTGATTTCTATTTGACCCATGGGCTATTCAAGTGTGTTGTTTAGTCTACAAATATTGGGAATTTTCCAATAATCTTTTCGTTATTGATTTCTAATTTAGTTCCATTAAGGTGAAAGAGGAAACCCTGGTGGTATAGTGGATAAGAGCTACGTCTGCTAACTAAAAGGTCAGCAGTCTGAATTCACCAGGAGCTCCTTAGAAGCTCTATGGGGCAGTTCTACTCTGTCCTATAGGGTTGCTATGAGTCAGAATTGACTCAATGGCAATGGTTTTTTAAATGATGAAAGAATATACTTGGTGTGGTTTAAACCTTTTTAAACTTAGGAAATTTGTTTTATGACCTAGAACATAGTCCATCTTGGTAAATAATTCATGTACCAAAACCAAACCAAACCCACTGCTGTCGAGTCGATTCCAACTCATAGCTACCCTATAGGACAGAGTAGAACTGCCCCATAGAGTTTCCAAGGAGTGCCTGGCGGATTTGAATTGCTGACAATTGGAGAAAATGTGTATTCTGCTATCAGTGAGTGCAGCATTCTAATATTCAATTATGTCAAGTTGGTTGTTAGTGTTGGGCAATTCTAAAATCTTACCGGTCTTCTAATAGTTCTATCAATTATTGAACAGTATTGGAATCTCTAACTATAATGGAGGATTTGTTTATTTCAACTCACAGCTCTGTAAGTTTTTGCTTTATGTTTTTGAAGTTCTGTAATTAGGTGCATAGCTTTAGAATTGTATGCCCTAGAGATAAAATTATCCCTTTATCATTATGAAATGATCTCCTTTATTTTTGGTAATATTCTTTGCTCTAAAATCTATTCTTTTAATATTAATATATCCACTTCCTTTTGATTAGTGTTAGCATAGTGTATGTTTTCCTATCCTTTAACTTTTAACCTATTACGTATTTACTCTTAACCTATTTGGACCATCAGCTGCATCTTTGTAATGCTTTGTAATTGAGAAATTTTGTTTTAGTGTAACTTGTGAATATAGGATTTAACCAAAAAATTACAATTGCAACCCATATGCAATTTAAATTTCCTTACACATAATATAAACTTAGCACAAGATCACATGTATAACAATAATAATTACTGGCCACTAATTAAATAATCACCCCCATCTGTCAGCTAGTCATGCTACAGTGGCTTGCATATTGTTATGATGCTGGAAGCTACATCACTGGCATTTCAAATACCAACAGGGTCACCCATGATGGACAGGTTTTAGAGGAGCTTTTTTTTTTTTTTCAGACTAAGGCAGAGTAGGAAGAAAGGCCTAGCAATCTACTTCCAAAAATTAACCAATGAAAACCTTATGGATCATAATTGAATATTATTCAATGCAGTGCTGGAGGATGAGCCCGCTAGAGTGTAAGGCATTCAAAATATACAGCGGCTGCAACAATGGACTCAAACATGAAGATGGGACAGGATCATGCAACATTTTGTTCTGTTGTCCTGCTCTCTTGCTTTGAACACTTCATCAGGAGGGATCTATAGCTGGAAGAGTGCATTCTATTCAGTGAAGCTGATGACCAGCAAGGGGAAGGGAGAACTTCCGTGAAATGAATTGGCACAATAGCTGCAAACAATGGACTTGAGGGACTTGTATACGCCAATGATGTGAGGATGACTCAGGCCCAGGCAATATTTCATTCTGTTGTATATAGGGTAGTGTCCATGAGTCAGAGTCAACTTGAGGGCAGCAATCTATGTATCTAATTAAATACCCAGAGTAAATTTCAAATTTAAATCAACCAATATAATTCTTGTGAAATTCTTTTAAAGTAGAGCAGATCAGCCTAAATGTCTTAAGAAACAATCCTTATTGAATACAAAAACCAAATATTTTAAAATTTATATTGTAAGTTAGAGTCATCAGTCTTATTTAAGAGGAACGTGAACTAATAGGCTGATACATACAAAATAAGACAGGAAAACATATGTGTGTTTTAAGGCTATACAAGGAGCAGGCCGGTGAATCTAATATCATAATTTGATTGCATGTAATTTATCATCATTGGCTGTACAAATATACATAAAACTTTCAGAGGTCATCAACAGTCATCACTGCTCAAAGTAGCTTAAATTGGTATTTTTATTCTAGAACCCAACACATGCATATATTTAATCCAGAAATTTTATTTCTAGGGTTATATTTTAAGGTATTGACAATGAATGTACAAAAACATATTTCAGTGATAATGTTCTTTGAAAAAAGTATTCTTAACAAATGGATTAGAAAGAAATTAAATTTCCAAAAGAAGATAATTGATTTAAGAAACTGCTACATTCATATGGTAGAATACTATACAGCCAATAAACTAATAAATATTTAATGTCATAGGAAGGTTCTCAGAGCATACTATTAACTGAATGCATTGTATTACAAAACAGCGTACACAATGATTTTATTTTTTAACTATATAGAGTACTATACTATTACAGATTATTCTGAAACTTGTTCTTGAATGACGAGTAGCTGAAGAAAATGATGAAGTAAAAGAGCCGAACAGAAGATTTCAAAGGACAGCTCTAGAAGACGAAGTAAAGTATTATAATGACATGCAAAGACCTAGAATTAGAAAACCAAAAGGGAAGAACATGCTTGGCATTACTCAAGTAAAAGAACTGAAGAAAAAATTCAAGCCGAGAGTTATAATATTGAAAGATTCTAGGGGAAAAATATTAAACAACAAAGAAGCATCAAAACAAGATGGGAGGAATACACAGAGCCACCATATCAAAAGGAATTGGTCAACATTCAGCCATTTCAGGAGGTAGCATATGATCAGGAACTGATGGTACTGAAGGAAGAGGTCCAAGCTGCACTAAAGACACTGGCAAAAAACAAGGCTCCAGGAACTGACGGAATACCAACTGAGATGCTTCAGCAAATGGATGCTGTGCTGGAAGTGCTCATTCATCTATGTCAGGAAAGTTGGAAGACAGTTACCTATCTCTTCTAGTCTGGAAGAGATTCATATTTATACCCATTCCAAAAAAGGTGATCCAACTGAATGTGGAAATTATTGAACAATATTAATATCACATGCAAGTAACATTTTGCTGAAGATCTTTCACAAAAGTGGCTGCAGCAGTATATCAACAGGGAACTGCCAGAAATTCAAGCTGGACTCAGAAGAGGACACCAAACAAGAAACAGCATTGCTGATGTCAGATGGATGTTGGCTGAAAGCAAAGAATACCAGAAAGATGTTTACCTGTGTTTTATTAACTATGCAAAGGCATTTTACTGATCGGATCATAACAAATTGTGGAAAACACTGCAAAGTATGGGAATTCTAGAACACTTAATTGTGCTCATGAGGACCCTGTACATAGATCAAGAGACAGTTCTTCGAACAGAACAAGAGGGTTGTCTTGGTTATCTAGTGCTGCTCTAACAGAAATAGCACAAGTGAATAGCTTCAATAAATAGAAGTTTATTCTCTAACAGTCTAGTAGGCTAGAAGTCCAAATTGAAGGTGTCAGCTTCAGGGAACGGCTTTCTCTGCTTGCTCTAGAGGAAGGTCTTTGTCATCAATCTTCTCCCGGACTAGGAGCTTCTCGGTGTAGGGATCCCGGGCCCAAAAGATACTCTTCTTCTGGCACTACTTTCTTGATAATATAAGGTCCCCCTCTCTCTGCTCAATTCTCTCTTTTGTATCTCAAAAGAGGTTGGCTTAAGACACAACCTAATCTTGTAGATTGAGTCCTGCCTCATTAACATAACTGCCATTCACCCCATCTCTTTAACATCGCAGAGATCTGATTTACAACACATAGGAAAATCACATCAGATGAAAAAATGGTGGACAATCACACAACACTAGGAATCATGGCCTAGCCAAGTTGACAGATATTTTGGGGGGAAATTCAATCCATGACACGGATACTACATGGTTTAAAGTCAAGAAACGTGTGTGTCAGGGTTGTGTTCTTTCACCCTACTTATTCAATCTGTATGCTGAGCAAATAATCTGTGAAACTGGACTATATGAAGAAGAATGCAGCATCAGAGTTAGAGGAAGACTCACTAATAACCTGTTATGCAGATGACACAACTTTACTTGGTGAAAGTGAAGACTTGAAGCACTTACTAATGAAGATCAAAGACTACAGCCTTCAGTATGGATTACATTGTAATACAAAGAAAACAAAAATCCTCACAACTGGGCCAATAAGCAATGTTATGATAAATGGAGAAAAGATTGAAGTTGTCAAGGATTTCATTTTACTTGGGTCCACAATCAACACCCATGGAAACAGCAGTCACCAAGACATCAAATGGCACATTGCATTGGGCAAATCTGCTGCAAAAGACCTGTTTAAAGTGTTAAGAAGCAAAGATGTCACTTTAAAGACTATGGTGCACCTGACCCAGCCATGGTGTTTTCAGTTACCTCGTACACAAGTGAATGCTGGACAATGAATGTTGTTATGATTGTTAGGTGCCGTTGAGTTGGTTCTGACCCATAGCAACCCTATGTACCACAAAACAAAACAGGGCTTGGTCCTGCACCATGTTCACAATCATTGTTATGCCTGAGCCCTTTGTTGCAGCCACTGTGTCAGTCCATCTCATTCAGGGTCTTCCTCTTTTCCTCTGACCCTGTAATGGATGTTTGCTGTTGTTTCTTCTCATTTTGAGTCATGCCACATCAGCAAATGAAGGTCCCAAAAGCTTGACATTAAGTTCTACTCTACTTTGAGGTGGCAGCTCTTCCCCAGTCGTCTTTTGAGTGCCTACCAACCTGGGGGGCTCATCTTCTGGCACTATATCAGACCATGTCCCACTGCTATTCATAAGGTTTTCACTGGCTAATTCTTTTCAGAAGTAGACTGCCAGGTCTGGAAGCTCAGCCAAAACCTGTCCGCCACGGGTGACCCTGCTGGTATCTGAATACTTGTTACGTATCTTCCAGCATCACAGTACCATACAAGCCCCCACAAGACTACAAACTGACAGACATGTGGTATGGGGGGACAATGAATAAGGAAGACCAAAGAAGAATCAATGCCTTTGAATTATGGTGTTGGCAAAGAATATTGAATGTACCATGGGCTGCCAGAAGAACAAACAAATCTGTATTGGAAGAAGTACAGCCAGAATGCTCCTTAGAAGCAACAATGGTGAGATTTCATCTGACATACTTTGCACATGTTATCAGGAAGGAATAGTCCCTAGAAAAGGACATTGTGCTGGGTAAAGCAGAGGATTAGTGAAAAAGAGGAAGATCCTCAATGAGGTGGATTGACATACTGGCTGCAACAATGGGCTCAATCATAACAATGATTGTGAGGATGGCACAGGACCAGGCAGTGTTTTGTTCTATCGTACATAGGGTTACTATAAGTTGGAACTGACTCCTAACAACAATAGTGCTAAAAGGTCTGAAATAACATACAATAATAAAATAAATAAAATAAGTGCATTAATATGTTAAATTGGTTGAGTATTGGCACCATGGGTGCTTTTAATTTCTTTGTGTACATATGTACTATGTGTTCACTTTCAAAATTTTCTACAATGAATATGCATTTCTTTTATAACCAGTGTTATGGATTGACTTGTGTCCCCAAAAAATGTGTGTCAACTTGGCTAGGCAGTGATTCCCATGATTATCCACCATTTTGTGACCTGATGTGATCTTCATATGTGTTGTAAATCCTGCCTCCATGATGTTATTGAGGCAGGATCAGAGGCAGTTATATTAATGACACAGGATTCAATCTACAAGATTAGGTTATGTCTTAAGTCAATCTCTTCTGAGATATAAAAGAGAGAAGCTAGCAGAGAGACATAGGGACCTCATACCACCATGAAAGTAGGGAAGATGGATGATAAGGATCTTCCTCCAGAGCCAACAGGGAAAGAAATTGTTCCCCTGGAGCTGATGCTCTGAATTTGGACTTCTAGCCTACTAGACTGTTAGAGAATAAACTTGTTTGTTGACACCATCCACTTGTGTTATTTCTGTTATAGCAGCACTAGATAACCAAGACAACCAGATAACAAATATCATTAATGATTCAAAAAAGAAATCTAAGACTTTAATTTTTTTTCATCAAACATTCATTGGTAACTGACATTATGTGTATCATGATTTATACAGAAGTAGGAAAAAAAAAAAAAAAAACACATGGCCCCTACCTTCAAGGTACTTAATAGAAATCAACCCTAATAGACTGTCATTCAGGAGAAGAAGCATACTTTTAAACAAAGCTAAAATAGCACAAGCCGAAATCAAACTCCCTTTGTGGCTAATTCACATATGACTACATCCAACTGTGTTGGAAATATCAAAGAAAGTTCACCCATTAGCTGCTAATTCCAAAAGCAAGCCTTATACCACTAATTATGGCTTTTAAATTTTTCTAATCTCTTGCTAGAATTTGCCAAGTGCATTTGTTGTACAATGGGTTTAATTTCATGTGGCCTTTCTGGCCCTGGGTTTATAATTCTCCCAAAATAATTGGTCAGCCAAAATCTGCTGAAGAATTCACTGGTTTACAATTCACCTTTACACAGATTTGTTGGCATGGCCCCACTCAGCAGCTAACTTTTACTGGGATTGGCTGAGGGGCCCTGCCCAGTCTGACTTTTACCCAGTGGGGTGGGAAAGCCCGGCTTGATCTCTGACTTTTACCAGGATTGGCTGGAGAGCCCACCTAGTGACTGATGAAAACTCTAGAATGTGGAGGGCCAGACCCAGCCAAGAAAAGCCATGGAGAAAAACAGAGAGAGAATGAACAGAGTGATGCCTCACCTGATCTGAGCTGACGACACACTTGCTGAGAAAGAGACACTTGATCTACGGCGTGCCAGCCCAGTGACATAGAAATGGGCATGGGTACCTTGGGAAGGATGAGGAGGTCTCCTTTTAGACACAAGTGGGTTCCTCCCCTAGAATGCTAAGTAGGGTACTTGTAGGAGTGGAAGGTATCAGTTCACTTCAAATCTGTTCCTATTTACTGTTTGCTTAGTATAAGTAATCTGTTCCTGTTGTTTACAGTTTACCTTCTATATGTAAAAATAACAACGTTCAATTGCCAACACTTTGTAAAGTTTCTTTGCATGTGTGACTCAATAGGATCAGGTAGTAAAGTCTTTATCTTCCAGTCTCATGAATGCTTGGGATTTAGAGTACAGCCTGCGTGTATGTGCATATGTATGCATGTACACACATGTGCACACAGTTCAGCATTAAACAGGCTTATTCCATAAAGTAGGAAGACTCACACTACCTGACCTCAAAACCTACTATACAGCTACAGTAGTCAAAACAGCATGCTACTGGTACAATAACAGATACATTAACCAATGGAACAGAATTGAGAACCCAGATGTAAATCCATCCACCTATGGCCACCTGATCTTTGACAAGGGCCCAAAGTCCACCAAATGAAGAAAAGATTGCCTTTTTAACAAATGGTGCTGGCAAAACTGGATGTCCATCTGCAAAAAAAAAGAAACAGGACCCATACCTCACACCATATACAAAAACTAACTCAAAATGGATCAAAGACCTAAATATGAAGCCAAAAACTATGAAGTTCATAGAAGAAAAAAATAGGATCAACGCTAAAGGTCCTAATACATGGCATTAACAGGATACAAATCACAACCAACGACACACAAGCTCCAGAGGATAAGCTAGATAACTGGGATCTTCTTAAAAAAAAAAAAAAAAGATTATTCCAATAGCTATCACCCATCTTGTTTTTCTAAATACAGCACATTAACATGTTATTGTTTATATAACTTTAAAGTCTGAAAAACAAAAGTCTAAACACAGATTCACATGTGTGTGTATACGTACATATATGTGTGCGTATATAAATGCATATAGATAGATAGATGGTAGATAGATACAGACAGACAGACGGGCAGACAGACAGATAGATGGATAGATAGGTAGTTGGATAGATAGATAAGTGGCCCTGGTGGTGCAATGTTTAAGTGCTTGGCTGCCAACTGAAAGTTTGGTGGTTCAAACCCACTTGGTAGCTCTGAGGAAGAAAGACCTGGCTATCTGCTTCTGTAAAGGTTAAATCTATTGCTGTCGAGTCAATTCTGAATAATAATGACCCAACAGGGCAAAGCAGAACTGCCTCTTAGAGTTTCCAAGATTGTAATTTTTAAGGAAGTAGATTGCCACATCTTAGTTGATGTAGAAAGTCATCTGAAATACCATTTGTGCTGCAATTTGTAATAAGATTCACCTTCTATAAAGTCAACAGAAACAACCCTAAACAGAGAAGGAATGTTTGCTAACACAGATATCTTTTCCTATAGAGCAAATACACAGAGCACTCTACCCTATGCCTGACTCCTGTCCTTAGAAATAACATAATTTTTCCACACAATTTTTGACCTCTGAAGAACAAGACTATAATCTAGTCAGTATACTTATACCTTGCTTTATTAAGTATATTAGTATTTTAAAAGTTGTAATTCAACTTTTTGTATATTGGGTTTTTCTTTTTTTAATTTTATCACAAAAATGGTGCAGTTAATAAGTGTTTATTAAAAGCCTATCTGCAAGAATCATGAAGTGTCTGAGCTTTCATCCTACTTGAAAACTAATAAGTTAGTCCACCATGGTTCCATTTATGCTGACAGAAGATATGAGACTCCCGGGTCAGAAACAAAGGACTTTATTACACATGGCACAGGAAGCAGCAGGAACATCAGCATATTAATGGTAGTTCTTGCCCCTAAATTCCATGGGAGCTATGTGGATGGACTCAGATGAATGCCTACACATGCAGTCAGTTAAATTACAAGAGAGAAGCCCTGATTTAAGAGAACCCGCATCTTTTATAATGGACAGTAAGCATGCCTGCTCTCCCCTCTGGAAGGAGAGTCTGTCTCCATTTCTGAAGGTTGTTTGCTATACAGAAATCCTTGAACAGACAGTCTGGAACAAAGATCGTCACTGACGAGATGTGCAGAAATGTGAGAGATCCACACAGAACTGTCTCCCAACACCATCTTTAGCCTACCATTATAGGAATCCTGTAAGAATAAGGTAATTTAGCAGCATGTACATTTTCATATATGATTTTTGCAAAGTCTGAGATATGGATATAAAAAATGATTATACATAAGACTAATTGTGTTACTTAACCAAAGAATGTCAGATGAAAGTCTCTTTTTTATGTAAACTCTTGATGGTTGGTTTGTGAGGTGGGAAGAGGCAAGAGAAAGCATCTTACCATTTCTTCTTTCACCAGCTTCAATTCTGCTCTTCATCCTAAGTGATCACAAACTTCTCAAGAGATTTCTCCCTCTTCACCTACTACTTTATAAAAAGGAAGAAAGAAAGCATCTATTATCTACTTTCATGGGAGGCATTGTGATGGGTGCACTTCACTTTTTGCTTTCTTAGTGATTTAAGCACTCTCTACAGCTCCAGACCCTACGTTCAACATATAAACCTGAATTTTTTACAGTATCTTAGATTTAGCAAAAACAAAGCATCATTCCCCCAATTTCACTACACAAAACATCTGACTCATGTAGATTTGAATTTTATTCTGTATACATTAGGGAATCACCAAAATTTACCCAGACATTATCTCATTTTCTTCAACCTGATTCGCAAAAACTCTTCCAAATGAGACCCATAAATGGAAGTAATTTGGCCTCTCTCTTTCTCTTCCCCTTCCCCCTTTATATTGTAATAAATACCTGAATGGGAACTCCATCTCTTTTTATTTTCATGAGCTACAGAAGCGAACAATCCTCTAAATACCAACTTAACTTTTACATTTAAAACTTGTATCAGTTTAGTATGCAGACATTTTTCATCCTGGCTACTGAATCAACAAGAACATAGACTTTATAAGTAGTGGCAGCGTTTAATATATTGAAGACTGACGCAGATGTTTGGGCTCTAAGTATTTCTTTTAGTATACTTCCCAAATCTAAGATAAAATATAGCTTTCAATAATGGAATTTAGATAAATCAGGCTAACAATACTAAGATCATTATTTGAAAGAAAGAATATTTAGTTATCCAAACCCTCTATTTAATTTTTTAAATCAAATTGAACAACTTCGTTTGTGGTTTTAGCATTATATATATAGTCATATATCTCATAACTTTTTAAAAAATTTCAAAAGATTATGCAAATTGGCTGGTGGGTCCAAGATGGCTGACTAGATAGAAGCTACCTCGGATCCCTCTTGCAACAAAGATTTGGAAAAACAAGTGAATCGATCACATACATGACAATCTATGAACCCTGACCATCAAACACAGATCTAAAGAGTTGATCTGAGTGACAGAGACTGAGAACGAACAACCACAGGGAAGCAACGACTGCATTCGGAGCCTGGAGCCAGCGTCCCAATCAGGAAATCTTGGCGCCGGGCTTTGGACTGGGCACAGGGGAGCTGAGCACAGCATCCTGAGATGGCACAAACAGGGGATGCAGCCCTAGCCCCCAGAAATGACCTCGGGGGAAGCCCAGCCAGTGCACGCAGGCAGCACAGCGACGCGGCTGACAAGAGGAGAAGTCACCGGGAGGCAGCGACAGGTTTTGGAGCCGGGAGGGCAGCGTCCCAGCTGGGGAACCTTGGCACTGGGCTTTGGACTGGGAAAAGAGGAACTGACCATGGCTTCTGAGACAGCACAAGCACTGGACGCAGGCCTGACCCTCGGAGTCAATCTCAACCCAGCCAACGCACACAGGCTACACACCCCTCGGGAATCTCAGATAAAACATTCATCACCAAACAAGATAAGTAACTTTGTCTATATTCTGGTGTGCTACTCTCTCCTGTTTATCTGAACCCTCCCATCCCCTTCCCAGGCAGCTTCATTAACGTTGGAACTTCCTGAGCCAGAGAATGAAGTGCGCTGCTGTTTTTCTTTTCTTTCTTTTTTTTTTTTTTTTTTTGGTCTTTTCCTAACCCATTCTCCTGGCCTGAGAGAAGCAGCTACAAAAAACCCAGGGACCAAAAATCCTTCCCTAATTGGACTAAAAATACAGAACCAGCTCCAGCCAAGCATATGTGATACACAGTCTTGGGCTTTCATCCCTACAGGGAACAAGGTGGCTATTATAATGCAAAGGCAATTCTGATAGGGATCTGACTATAAATTGTTTTACCAGATTACTGGAAAGACAAGTTTCCCAGGTCTGATATCTCTGCACATTCAACAGAGCCCTCACTGACCCACAACAGGGAACTGAGGGCTGAAGCTCCTCCCAGACCATCTAGCCTCCTGCCTTAAAGGTCTAAGGAGGGTAAGACCTACCAATCTGTAGAGGTACTTGCATTGGGGGCCTAAGGTACAACTGCAGAGCCCACACACCAAAGTGCTTTAGGAATAGAGACACACCTACCTCACTGGCACTTGGGGGAAGCCTGTCAGCATCCTGCCCCCCCTGGAGTGTGAACCCCTGCTGCTACTACAATCTGGTGCACACAACTATCACCACTACTTCTCTAGGTGGATAGGTGAAAGTCTGCACCACACACTTCATTACCCAAAATCAGCAAGAATAGTGAATGGACTCTTAGACTTACATACCTGGTAACAGCCCTAACCAGCTGGTAATAGGACATAAGTGATTCAAGGGCTACAACAATCAAGACAGCACAATCTAGTAGCCCATCTATGTATATTGAGAGAAAACAAAACAAGATAAGACTCAGTGTGCAAATATAAAATAACTCACTACAATATCTTAGAGATGGCTCGGAGACAGCGGTCGATATCAAACCACATAAAGAAGCAGACCATGATTGCTTCTACAACTCCCCAAACTAAAGAGTCAAAATCTTTCCCAAATGAACATACAATCCTGGAATCGCCAGATGCAGAATATAAAAAACTAATTTACAGAATGCTTCAAGACATCAAGGATGACCTCAGATATGAAATAAGGCAATCTACAGAAAAAGCCAAGAAACACACTGATAAAGCAATTGAAGAAATCAAAAAGATTATTCAAGAACATAGTGGAAAAATTAATAAGCTGCAAGAATCCATAGAGAGACAACATGCAGAAATCCAAAAGATTAACAATAAAATTACAGAATTAGACAACTGAATAGGAAGTCAGAGGAGCAGACTCGAGCAATTGGAATGCAGAGTGGGGGAGCTGGAGGATAAGGGAATTGACACCAATATAGCTGAAAAAAAAATCAGATAAGAGAATTTAAAAAAATGAAGAACCCTGAGAATCGTGTGGGACTCTATCAAGAAGAATAACTTGTGTATGATTGGAGCCCCAGAACAGGGAGGGATAACAGAAAATACAGAGAGAAAAATTGAATATCTTTTGCCAGAAAACTTCCCTGACATCATGAAAGACGAAAGGATATCTACTCAAGATGCTCATCGAACCCCATATAAGATTGATCCAAAAAGAAAATCACCACGACATATTATCAGCCAACTTGCCAAAACCAAAGATAAAGAGAAAATTTTAAAAGCAGCCAGGGATAAAAGAAAGGTCTCCTACAAAGGAGAATCAATAAGAATAAGTTCAGACTACTCAGCAGAAACCATGCAGGCAAGAAGACAATGGGATGACATATACAGAGCACTGAAGGAGAAAAGCTGCCAGCCAAGGATCATATATGCAGCAAAACTTTCTCAAATATGAAGGCAAAATTAAAGCATTTACAGATAAACACAAGCTTAGAGAATTTGCAAAAACCAAACCAAAGCTACAAGAAATACTAAAGGAAATTGGTCAGAAAATCAATAATATCAGATACCAGCACAACACAAGGTCACAGAACAGAAAATCCTGATATCAACTCAAATAGGCAAATCACAAAAACAAATTAAGATTAATTTTAAATAGAAAAAAACGCTCAAAACAGGGAATCATTGAAGTCAATATGTAAAAGATCACAATAAGCAAAAAGAGGGACTAAATACAGGAGGCGCAGAACTGCCATATGGAGAGGGAAACAAGGTGATATAGGACAATACAAGTTAGGTTTTTACTTAGAAAAATAGGGGTAAATATTAAGGGAACCACAAAGAAGTATAACAACTCCATAACCCAAAATAAAAACCAAGAAAAACATAACGACTCAGCAAACATAAAGTCAACTACGATGAAAATGAGGAACACACAATTTACAAAGAAAAACATCTCAGCACAAAAAGGTAAGTGGAAAAATGAAATTGTCAACAACACACACAAAAAGGCATCAAGATGACAGGACTAAACACATAAAAAAAAAACACATACTGATCTATAATTACGCTGAATATAAATGGACTAAATGCACCAATAAAGAGACAGAGAGTCTCAGAGTGGATAAACACGATCCGTCTACATGCTGCCTACAAGAGACACACCTTAGACTTAGAGACACAAACAAGCTAAAATTCAAAGGATGAAAAAAATATATCAAGCAAACAATAAGCAAAAAAGAGCAGGAGTAGCAATATTAATTTCTGCAAAATAGACTTTAAAGTTAAATCTACCACAAAAGATAAAGAAGGACACTACATAATGATTAAGGGGACAATAGACCAGGAAGATATAACCATATTAAATATCTATGCACCCAATGACAGGGCTGCAAGATACATAAAACAAACTTTAACAGAACAGAAAACTGAGATAGACACCTCCACAATTATAATAGGAGACTTCAACACACCACTTTCGGAGGACAGGACTTCCAGTAAGAAGCTCAATAGAGACACGGAAGACCTAATTGCTATAATCAACCAACTTGACCGCATAGACTTATACAGAACACTCCACCCAACAGCTGCAAAGTATACATTTTTTTCTAGCACGCATGGAACATTCTCTAGAATAGACCACATATTAGGTCATAAAACAAACCTTTGCAGAATCCAAAACATCGAAATATTACAAAGCACCTTCTCAGACCACAAGGCCATAAAAGTGGAAATCAATAACAGAAAAATTAGGGAAAAGAAATCAAATACTTGGAAACTGAACAATACCCTCCTGAAAAAAGACTGGGTTATAGAAGCCATTAAGGAGGGAATCAAGAAATTCATAGAATGCAAGGAGAATGAAAACACTTCCTATCAAAACCTTTGGGACACAGCAAAAGCAGTGCTCAGAGGTCAATTTATATCGATAAATGCACACATACATAAAGAAGAAAGAGCCAAAATCAGAGAACTGTCCCTACAACTTGAACAAATAGAAAGTGAGCAACTTAAGAGTCCATCAGGCACCAGAAGAAAACAAATAATAAAAATTAGAGCTGAACTAAATGAATTAGAGAACAGAAAAACAATTGAAAGAATTAACAAAGCCAAAAGCTGGTTCTTTGAAAAACTGACAAAATTGATAAACCATTGGCCAGACTGACTAAAGAAATACAGGAAAGGAAACAAACAACCTGAATAAGAAACGAGATGGGCCACATCACAACAGACCCAACTGAAATTAAAAGAATCATATCAGATTATTATGAAAAATTGTACTCTAACAAATTTGCAAACCTAGAAGAAATGGATGAATTCCTAGAAAAACACTACCTACCTAAACTAACACAATCAGAAGTGGAACAACTAAATAGACCCTCAACAAAAAAAGAGATTGAAAAGGTAATCAAAAAACTCCCAACAAAAAAAAACCTGTGGTCCCGACAGCTTCACTGCAGAGTTCTACCAAACTTTCAGAGAAGAGTTAACACCACTACTACTAAAGGTATTTCAAAGCATAGAAAATCACGGAATACTACCTAACTCATTCTATGAAGCCACCATCTCCCTGATACCAAAACCAGGTAAAGACATCACAAAAAAAGAAAATTACAGACCTATATCCCTCATGAACATAGACGCAAAAATCCTCAACAAAATTCTAGCCAGTAGAATTCAACAACATATCAAAAAAATAATTCACCATGACCAAGTGGGATTTATACCAGGTACGCAAGGCTGGTTTAATATTAGAAAAACCATTAATGTAATCCACCGTATAAATAAAACAAAAGACAAAAACCACATGATCTTATCAATTGATGCAGAAAAGGCATTTGACAAAGTCCAACACCCATTTACGATAAAAACTCTCAGCAAAATAGGAATTGAAGGAAAATTCCTCAACATAATAAAGGGCATCTATACAAAGCCAACAGCCAACATCACTCTAAATGGAGAGAGCCTGAAAGCATTTCCCTTGAGTACGGGAACCAGACAAGGATGCCCTTTATCACAGCTCTTATTCAACATTGTGCTAGAGGTCCTAGCAAGAGCAATTAGGCTAGACAAAGAAATAAAGGGCATCCGGATTGGCAAGGAGGAAGTAAAATTATCTCTATTTGCAGATGACATGATCTTATACACAGAAAACCCTAAGGAATCCTCCAGAAAACTACTGAAACTAATAGAAGAGTTTGGCAGAGTCTCAGGTTATAAGATAAACATACAAAAATCACTTGGATTCCTCTACATCAACAAAAAGAACATCAAAGAGGAAATCACCAAATCAATACCATTCACAGTAGCCCCCAAGAAGATAAAATACTTAAGAATAAATCTTACCAAAGATGTAAAAGACCTATACAAAGAAAACTACAAAGTACTAGTGCGAGAAATTAAAAAGGACATACTTAAGTGGAAAAACATACCTTGCTCATGAATAGGAAGACTTAACATAGTAAAAATGTCTATTCTACCAAAAGCCATCTATACATACAACGCACTTGCGATCCAAATTCCAATGACATTTTTTAATGTGATGGAGAGACAAATCACCAACTTCATATGGAAGGGAAAGAAGCCCCGGATAAGTAAAGCATTATTGAGAAAGAAGAAGAAAGTGGGAGGCCTCACTCTACCTGATTTTAGAACATATTATACAGCCACAGTAGTCAAAACAGCCTGGTACTGGTACAACAATAGACATGTAGACCAATGGAACAGAATTGAGAACCCAGATATAAATCCATCCACATATGAGCAGCTGATATTTGACAAAGGCCCAGTGTCAGTTAATTGGGGAAAAGATAGTCTTTTTAACAAATGGTGCTGGCATAACTGGATATCCATTTGCAAAAAAATGAAACAGGACCCATACCTCACACCATGTACAAAAACTAACTCCAAATGGATCAAAGACCTAAACATAAAGACTAAAACGATAAAGATCATGGAAGAAAAAACAGGGACAATATTAGGAGCCCTAATACAAGGCATAAACAGAATATAAAACATTATCAAAAATGACAAAGAGAAACCAGATGACTGGGAGTTCCTAAAAATCAAACACCTATGCTCATCTAAAGACTTCACCAAAAGAGTAAAAAGACCACCTACAGACTGGGAAAGAATTTTCAGCTATGACATCTCCGACCAGTGCCTGATCTCTAAAATCTATATGATTCTGTTAAAACTCAACCACAAAAAGACAAACAACCCAACCAAGAAGTGGGCAAAGGATATGAACACGCACTTCACCAAAGAAGATATTCAGGCAGCTAACAGATACATGAGAAAATGCTCTCAATCATTAGCCATTAGAGAAATGCAAATTAAAACTACAATGAGATTCCATCTCACTCCAACAAGGCTGGCATTAATCCAAAATCCACAAAATAATAAATGTTGGAAAGGCTGTGGAGAGATTGGAACTCGTATACACTGCTGGTGGGAATGTAAAATGGTACAACCACTTTGGAAATCTATCTGGTGTTTTCTTAAAAAGTTAGAAATAGAACTACCATACAACCCAGAAATCCCACTCCTCGGAATATACCCTAGAGAAATAAGAGCCTTCACACGAACAGATATATGCACACCCATGTTTATTGCAGCTCTGTTTACAATAGCAAAAAGCTGGAAGCAACCAAGGTGTCCATCAATGGATGAATGGTTAAATAAATTATGGTATATTAACACAATGGAATACTATGCATCGATAAAGAACAGTGACAAATCTGTGAAACATTTCATAACATGGAGGAACCTGGAAGGCATTATGCTGAGTGAAATTAGTCAGAGGCAAAAGGACAAATATTGTATAAGACCACTATTATAAGATCTTGAGAAATAGTATAAACGGAGAAGAACACATACTTTTGTGGTTATGAGGCAGGCGGGGAGGGAGGGTGGGAGAGGGTTATTTACTGATTAGTTAGGTTTTTTTTAGTAGATAAGAACTGCTTTAGGTGAAGGGAAGGACAATACTCAATACATGGAAGGTCAGCTCAACTGGACTGGACCAAAAGCAAAGAAGTTTCTGGGATAAACTGAATGATTCAAAGGTCAGCGGAGCAAGAGCGGGGGTTTGGGGACTATGGTTTGCGGGGACTTCTAAGTCAATTGGCAAAATAATTCTATCATGAAAACATTCTGCATCCCACTTTGAAATGTGGCATCTGGGGTCTTAAAGGCTAACAAGCGGCCATCTAAGATGCATCAATCGGTTTCAACCCACCTGGATCAAAGGAGAATGAAGAACACCAAGGTCACACAATAACTATGAGCCCAAGAAACAGAAAGGGCCACATGAACCAGAGACTTATATCCTGAGATCAGAAGAACTAGATGGTGCCCGGCCACAACCGATGACTCCCCTGCCAGGGAGCACAACAGAGAACCCCTGAGGGAGCAGGAGAATAGTGGGATGCAGATCCCAAATTCTCATAAAAAGACCAGACTTAATGGTCTGTCCAAGACTAGAAGAATCCCGGCGGTCATGGTCCCCAAACCTTCTGTTGGCCCAGGACAGGAATCATTCCCGAAGACAACTCATCAGACATGGAAGGGACTGGACAATGGGTTGGACAGAGTTGCTGACCAAGAGTGAGCTACTTGTATCAGGTGGACACTTGAGACTATGTTGGCATCTCCTGTCTGGAGGGGAGATAAGAGGGTAGAGAGGGTTAGAAACTGGCAAAATCGTCATGAAAGGAGAGACTGGAAGGACGGAGCGGGCTGACTCATTAGGGGAAGAGTAAGTGGGAGTATGGAGTAAGGTGTATATAAGCTTATATGTGACAGACTGACTTGATTTGTAAACTTTCACTTAAAGCACAATAAAAATTATCAAAAAAAAAAAAGATTATGTAAATCCTTCACTCCAAATGTGTTTTTTTTCCTTTGCCTGCTTTTAGTCATTCTAAAGGGATTATTTCTGTACAACACATGTGATCATTTGGATATACCCTTTTGACATTGTTCTCTGGGAATTATAACAAGGCTGGCTCTTCAGTTTACAAGATTTTAACAACACATATGTTCCTCATTCTGAACCAAAAATAAAAGACCTATATTCTCTGCCCCAGGCATCATCAGTAATCTTTCCAAATAACTTCTAATTACATAATTTCTATATTAGTCTTAAAGTAACTAAATAAAAGGGTATAGAACACCAGGTCTTTTGCCAGGAACATGGAACATGGGCAAGATTTGCCATAGTTTATTCTTCCTAGAAGAAAGGCCTGGTGATCTAATTCTGAAAATCAGCCAGTGAAAGAGAAGAGTCCAGGGAATCTCTGAAAGCTTGGAGAGGACATCAATGTAGTGGATAAGAGAATGAGCTCTAAAGTCAGACAGCCCTGGGCTTGACTTTTGACTTGCTCTGTCGTTGACTGTGCAACATCAGAGACTTCCTTAATATTTCTTAGACCTCTTTTCCTATGCAAAATGACAGTGGTATTATCTACCACATTGGGCTACCAAGACAATTTATTAAAATAAGAGAAAAACACACCTAGGGCAGCATTTCACAAATGTTAACTATTTTAATAATGGTGATAATAATAATAATTTTTTCTGTCCAGGTTGGGGTCTAGAAACCAAAGTTCTTACCTACGGTGCACTAAAGCAGGGAGCCTAATATGTGGTTTCCATAAAAACCACAGGAAAATCTATTGGCTATTTAATTGAAGCTTTATTTTTCACAGAATTCAGTCAAAATAGGTTCTATGTAAAAATGTATCTCAAATCAAATTTCTTGGATATTTTTTCATATATCAACTAAAAGTAGGGTTCATGTGGTCTATCAACAACCAAGATTTCCAGGAATTTATTTTAAGGAAGTAATCAGAAATATTCACATAGAATTATATTCAAGGATATTCAATATGATGATTTTTAATGCTTTAAAACAATCTATATTTATAAAATATAGGGTTAGTAAATTATGGAATATACAAATATATTGGTATATATTTTAAGTTATTGTATCATATTCATGAAGAATGATAGTCATGTACAGGATTTAAAAGTTAACAAAAAGAAAGATTACAAAACAATTTGGACAGACTGAGCCTTCTTTACTTATCTATCTATTTATATACATATATATTGAGATATACCCCAAAATATTAATAGTGATTTTTTTTTAACCTATGGCTTAATCTATCACTGGATAGGGACATCATGATTAGTAAACTAGTGGATCAGTGAAAATGAGGGAAACCCTCTACTATGGATTGAATCGTGTCCCCCAAAAATGTGTCTCAACTTGCCTAAGCCATGACTCCCAATATTATTTGGCTGTCCTCCATTTTGTAATCTGATGTAATTTTTCTATGTGTTGTAAATCCTACCTCTATGATGTTAATGAGGCAGAATTAAAGGCAGTTATGTTAAAGAGGTAGGACTCAATCTACACAATTGGGTTGTATTTTGAGTCAATCTCTTTTCAGATATAAAAGAGAGAATAGAACAGAGAGGAGAGGGGCTTCATTACCACCAAGGAGAGCCAGGAACAGAGCATGCCCTTTGGACTCGGGGGCCTTGTGCTGAGAAGCTCCTAGGCCAGGAGAAGACTGATGACAAGGACCTTCCCCCAGAGCCGACAGGGAGAGAAAGCCTTCCTCTGGAACTGGTGTGTTGAATTCAGACTCCTAGACTGTAGGAGAATAAATTTCTCTGTGTTAAAGCGACCTACTTGTGTTATTTCTGTTATAGCATCACTAGGTAACTAAGACATCCTTCATGATATGGAGGCATGAATAATGGAGCGTCTCTGGGCATCTGGCCCACCTGCTTGCAGAGGTAGAGAGTTGGAGAAACAGTAATGGGATCCACACAGTATCCAATTCAGCCTGTGGTGTCCTCTTTGGACAGCAATGTCAGCCCCAGCCAGTCATAGGAACAAGATGGGGCCTTAGAAAATTCCAAGGAAGGCACTCCAAAGCACACCTACCTCCTGGCTCCTGAGAAATAGGGCTCAGAGCAGTAGCCCATGTGCCTGGGTTAAAAAAAAAGACTGAATTCAAAGAGGGAATGATCTGAGAGGGAGCATGCAGAAAGCAAGGGTTTCAAGAGTCCAAGGCAGAAGCTGTCACACTTCTAATGACCTAGGGTCAGTGATTCCACAGCATCACTACTGCCTCGTTTTATTGGATCAAAGTAAGATGTTGTGGTCAGATAAGAACTAAGGTAAGGAGAATTGGACTCCATGTTTTAATGGGGGAGGTCAAGGTCCCATTGCAAAAGAGTGTGTAGAATGGGAGGTCTTGTTGCTGCCATTGCTGGAAAATGTAATATACCACAACCACCATGACTGTAATCTTCTTCATAGCATTTGCAGTGTTTTACTACAATTGCCTGTTTACTTGTCTATATTCCTCACCAGATGGTCAAATAATTAAATGAATTAACACTGACACTTTGGCCTTTACTCCCCCTTGAACCTATTGATAGAAGCAATTATTCGGAGAAAATGAAAACAAAAATATTTAAAAAGAAGCACACCAGTAAACAAATTCTACGGATTGATATACAATTAATCACATATTTATCAAATGACCAGAAATTACATAGCAAAATCTTTTTTTTTTCTATTTTATGAAAAATTTCAACTTCTGTGAACAGCTGTGTCAAATACATCAAATAACTATTCAGCCCATTGTCTCAAAGCTTTTTAATATGTAAAACTCTCCTATGCTTAGTTCAACACAACCCAGTAAGAGGAACATAGAAATGAACCATTTGAGTACAGCAGAATGGTATTATTACCCAATGCCCACAGAGGGAATGTGAGGGCATCCTGAGAGAAAGAAATTGAGCCTCTTTAATAACAAAGGTGAAATTAATAGCTTTAGTCTATTTATTCTCATTTCAGTCGGCTCCAGCCCACGATGTCTGGAAGTTTTCACCCTCAGAAGAAGTACAGTACTTTATGAGTCTGTCACTTTTTAATCCTCAGATGCTGAAAATCATTTTAAATCCATTCCTGTCATTTTGGATTTGCATAAGTGTCCTGAAAGAAAAGTCTAAAAAGGCAAAGGCTGATTTAGTGTGAATGAACATGCCATAAAACATTTCAAACCTTGCATCATTCATGTAAATCTTTCATGATTTAAACTTTTTCAACTTGCCAATAGCAAGTATTCCAACATAGAGCTGGATGCAATAGCGAAGGCTGAGAAGGCACTTTCATTAAAACCCTCCCTCTTGAGAAACTTATAACTTTAGGAGAAGGGGAAAAAAATATATATTTCCCTTCAGGCTGGAATTTGCAGCCTTAACATAAACACATGATACTAGTTGATTGAAGAAGAAAATTCTTCAGGGCTTCATTAAGATACCAAGGGTAAATGGAGCACTCACCAATGAGATGGGAGATGGTCTTGATATTCAAATTAAGTCCATATGAAATTAGTTTGGGAAAAAAATGTTTAATTTAGTCAAGTTATTGAAAAATCACTTACATATTTGGAATTTGGTTCAGGTGCAGTGTCTTAGTTATATAGTGCTACTATAACAGAAATACCACAAGTGGATGGCTTTAACAGAGATTTATTCTCTCATAGCCTAGGAGGCCAGAAGTCCAAATTCAGGGCATCAGTTCCAGGGGAAGGCTTTCTTTGTCTCTGTTGGCTCTGGAGGGAGATCCTTGTCATCAATCTTCCCCTGGTTAAGGAGATTCTCAGTGCGGGGACCCAGAGTCCAAAGGACGCGCTCTTCTTCTGGCACTACTTTCTTGGTGGTATGAGATCTCCCTATGTCTCTCTGCTTGCTTCTGTCTTTTATATCTCAAAAGAGATTGGCTTAAGACACAACCTAATCTTGAGTCCTGCCTCATTAATCTAACTGCCGCTAATTCTACCTCCTTAACATCATAAAAGAAGGATTTACAACACACAGGAAAATCACATCAGATGACAAAATGGTGGGCAATCACACAATACTGGGAATCATGGACTAGCTGAGTTGGCACACATTCTGGGGGGACAAAATCCAATAAGAAAGGTAAGCACAGCATTTACCTTGCTTACCAGATCATCTGTAGTGAACGTCACATGGGTTTCATGTGCAACAATTTCACATGAGTTTCATATCAAAGATGTGGTGAAACCCATGTGCATTTTTCACTACAGTTTAGTAAGTAAGCACAAGTAAGCCCATGTTTACCTTGCTTACTAGGTCATCTACCCCTGCCAGAGATTGTAAACTTAAAAAGAGGCTTTGATTTTGTAGGAAGGTGCTCTGGAGTTGGGAGAAAGACAGATGCCATCCATACCTAGAAACAGAATCTTTGATGTGATGAAAAAATATGGAATTGTTCACTACAGATGATCTGGTAAAGAAGGTAAGCACCATGCTTACCTTGCCCATTGGATAATCTGCCTCTGTTTGTAGACATTCACTCAGATAGTAGCTTTCAATGATGAAATAATAAGTGGACAGATCTCTAGCTGATTTTTCAACACATGCCACAAACAGATTCTCTGTATTCTAAGTACCCATCTTTATCAAACACAAGTCTGATATTCATAAATTAATTTGATACAGACCATACCAAAATCTTTACTTTAATTCATGCCATAGAAACAACCATTAGAATTTCAAAATCTGAAACTTTTAGTGACCTGGAAGCATCACTCTGTGACTTTCACATTATTTTGGTCTGAGTCTTTTGTTATTTAATCTTTTGAAAAGAAAAATTCCATGAAAGAAAATAACTAAAAAGAACAGTTACCAAAATTTGACAGAAATTAAGAAGAAAGAATCCTAAAAATATAAATGTAAATACTATTCTTAAAGTTCTCCAAAAAATATAAACTTGGATCACCGAGGGTAGAGAGTGAGAATTTCACTTTTAATGATAAGCTGTACTTTCAAAGTTTTTGTTGATGAAAGTTGTTTGGTTCCATTCAGTGAGGAGACTATTTGCTAATGTCTTACACGATCTATCAAGAAAGTAGGTAGCACTTGAGACACTGGGCCTCATAAGGCCCATCTTCACCTCGATAGATACAAGGAGCAGTCTCCTACACAGCTTATATTATGGATTGCAGGAAGGAAACTGCCCAAAGCATCTCTTTCACTTGAGAGCCACAGGGATTAAAGTTCTACCAATAGAGCTGTATTGTTTAGAATGGATCTTCTTTTTTCTAATATATTTTCCAATGTAAACGACACAACATACACACACAAAGATAATACATGGATTGATGACTCATCTTCTTGTATATTTTGAATACTGATCCTCTGCCCCCCACTCCTAGTGCACTGTGAATAATTTCCTTCTGAAGATCCTGAATGCTACTATTGAAAGTCACACAGCCACACAGTTTCTAATGTGAGCATCTGCAATATTCAGCAACATGTTGAATCTTTTCATTCATCTCTGTTGACACTCTTGCAGAACTGAATTACCCATAGCTCTTACCTCAAACCTTTTGTACTTTCTCAAAAGATCCATGTTCAACTTCACCCTCTTATTCTCACCAAATGATTTCAAGTTAGGATTTACAAAGATCAAGGCCATTCAATATCAATTCACTCAACCTCATTCTCTTCACTTCAGAAATAACTCTTTCCTAACAAAGTCTCTTGCAGCATGTGTTTTTTTTAGCATGTGTTTTACTAAAGATATTTGAAGAACTTGTGAAATGGATGAAGTTACACTTTTCAGCATTATAACCATTATTCAGAAATTTAAATTTTACAAACAGAAACAGCAATTGCTAATGATGCCACACTGATTACAGTCAAAAGTGTCAGCCCTGTTATAGGACTGATGTGAATCTTCTTAATACTTGTCTTAGCCCTCCCTATCCATATTAATCTAGTTCTGAAGTATAGACACAAATAGAATTCCATTAAGTAGCCATATTTTGCCTTCCAACATGTGCCAAATTCCACATCAAGCAGCTTCCAGGTAGAAATAAGTTTGTTAACTGAATTGTCCAACCTAACTGAACCCTCAACTCCATCCTGTCTCTTACCTTTTCTGGCTCCTTTGTTATTCAATGTCCCAGTGGTCCCAGTGTTTCTTCATCTTTTTTCCTTAGATTCTACAAGCACTCTTGTTATTAAACTTGGCAACGAAATAAATCAGGTAGATGCAGGAAGGTCAGTGAGTAGTGAGTAAGAAAAGCACCAAAGAAGGATTCAAGGTCTACAACTTGCTTATAGCATCAACCAGGATAGGGAATAGCAGAAGAATTTCAGGCTTGGGGTACAAAGTTATTTGCAAAAGACTTACCAAGATACTGCTATAGGATAATGCAGGCACGAAGCCCAAACGGTGGTTGGGGGTGGCATAATAGAAAATGGCAGAAAATTCTTTGCCAAAATTCTCTGAAAATTCCCTCTTTCATAAGAGCATAAGAAAACTGGCAAAAATAGTCAGAGGCAACTTTTTCAGATCTCTGGAAATTAACCAAGACTTGCAGCAATCCAGAGAGCATTTATTTAAAAAAAAAAAAAAAAACCAAGCAAAAAAAATAAAATAAAACCACTAAATCTCTCATGTTTTAACTTTCTCTATTTCCACTCACCCTGCCAGCTCCAGAGTAGCCTTGAAAACCAACAACTGGCAATCATAGCGAAAACTAGTAGCCTTACAGTCACTGGAGGGGTAAGAATGGAGTTGGACCTCCTCCAAAGCCTCATTCCCAGAGACCTGTCATTATTTGACCTGAATGGTGGCTCTCAGAAAGACCTCATTTGCCAGGCTGTCTTTATTTGACATGACCCAGACCTCGCTCAGTAAGAAAGGCATTTTCCATGGAAACATTTGTTGAAAATAGAGATAATTTGGCTGTCTGAAGCAGTGGGTAACAGTTGGGGCAAGCAGTAGGCTAAGTAAAAAACTTAAAAGGAAAAGTTGAGGAATGAGCTGCCCATAGTGGCTCTGAAAAGTTCAAACATAGTTTTCAGAATCTGGACTGTAACACACATATGGGGCTTTGTTCACACCCAGGGCTACACGATGCTTAATAAAGATCGTAGAAGGTTCTGGGCTCTCACTTCTGGCTGACCCTGAGTCTACGCACAAGCAGGATGTTAATGCTAAGGTAGGCTTGTCAACTGCCTGGCTGAGTGTTGAAGGTATACCTCAATAAGCACACAAAGCCCATCAGCAAAAACTGGGAGAATTATTGGTTCCAGGAGCCTAAGGAAATTGCTGTCCAATCATTAGCTGACCATTAAACTAACCAAGCAGAGACTCTTGTGGCACATACAACAAAAAATACAGACATTAAAAAGGTAGTTCAGAAAAGTCACTACCCAAACAAAAACAACAACAGAACAATGGTAAATTCTTGGGGAAGAGGAAAATATAATTTCCAAAATTTCCATGTTGTATTATTTAAATTATCCAGTTTTCAAGAAAAAATCCTAAGACATGCAGAGATACAAGAAAGTATAGTCCATGCACAGGGGAAAAAAAGCAATCAACAGAAATTGTCCATAAGGAGGCCTAGATATTGGGATTACCAGATAAAAGGATTTAAATTGGCTATTTTAAATATGTTCAAAAGACAACAAAGCACTATATTTAGAGAATGAAAGGAAAATATGGAAATAACATCACCAGATAAGAAAGTTTAATCATAAAAAAAAAACAAATAGAAATGTAAATGTTGGAAAGTACAATAACTGAGTGATAAATTCATTAATTCATTAGAGTGGTCAAAAGCAGATTTGAGCAAAAAGAATAAATAATCAATAAATGGAAGATAGGAAAATTGAGATTATCCAATCTGAAAAACAGAAAGAAAAGGAGTGAAGAAAAATAAGCACAGCCTCAGAAAAAATGGTGAGACATCATCCAGCACACCAGTGTATTCAAAATGGTAGTCCGAAAAAGGGGAGAGAGAGAAAGGGCAGAATGTTTGAAGAAATAATGTTAAAAAACTTCCCAAAATGATGAAAAATATTAATATACACATCCAAGAAGTTCAATAAACACCAAGAAGGATAAACTCAAAGATAAGTACACAGAGAAACATCATAATCAAACTGTCAAAAGCCAAAGTCTAAGAAAGAATCTTGAAAACAGTGGGAGAGAAGTGATTCATCACTACAAGCCAGCCTCAGTAAGATTAACAGCGGATTCCTCATCAGAAACCACGGAGTCCAGAAGGCAGTGGGATGGTATATTCAAAGCGCTGAAAGAAAAAGACTGCCAAATAAGAATTCTGTTATGAGTTGAATTGTGATCCTGCAAAATATATGTTGAAATCCTAACACTGTACTTGTAAATATGACTCTGTTTTGAAATAGATTTTTTGTTATGTTAATGAGGACATACCAGAGCAGGATGTTATAAAAAGAGCAGAATTGACAAAGAGACATACACAGGAGAAAGAGGAAATCAGATGATGGAGACCAACGCATCTATAAGCTTGGGAGTTGCTGGCAGCTAAGAAGCTGAAATAGACAAAAAACACCGCCTCATAGACAAAGAAACACCGCCCACACCCTGGATCTAAACTTCTAGCCTCCTGAACTGTGAGAAATTAAACTTCTGTTTTTTTAAAGTCACCCACTTTTAGTATTTCTGTTACAACAGCACACTAGACATCTAAGGTAATACCCAGGAGATTTGAAAACATATCTTCACTGAAAAATTTGTACATAAATGTTCATAGCAGCATTATTCACAATAGCTAAAAAGTAGGCTATTACTCATATATAAAAAGGAACGGAGCTCTAATATATCCTATAACATGGATAAACCTTGAAAACATTATGCTAAGTGCAATAAGCTAGGCATAAAAGACCATATCTATATTAAATGTCCTAAACAGCAAAACCATGGAAACAGAAAGTAAATTAGTGGTTGTCAGGTCTGGGCAGAGAGGAAAATGGGGAGTGTCTGCTAATGGATATGGGATTTCTCTTTGGAATAATTAAAATATTCTGGAATTAGTTAATCATGATAATTGTACAACCTTGTTGAATATACTAAAAACTACTGAATTGTATACTGTAAAAGAGTGAATTTTTTGGTATGTAAATTATATCTCAAAAAAGAGGGAGAGGCTAGACTTCAAGATACAGACTAAGAGTCATCAGCCAAATAGATAAGTGAATCCTCAGGAAGCATGAAAATATTTCAATACATATTCCACAATATTACCCTTACGTCTCTGATACAATAGACCTGGCATATGCCCCAGAAGTCTGCATTTAAACAAGCAGCAGAGGTGATCCTGATGTAGGTGGTTTTCAGGGCACCCTTATAAAACACTAATATTTTTGCAAAAGTGGAAAAGAACGCTGAAGTGTAAGAGTTAGAGTGGAAAGAGGGAAGGACAAAGGACAAAATTCTGCAGGGCACCATTCTCACTTACAAACTAATCTGTGCTTGTGAGTTATTTGTTGATTAATAAAGATTTCACTATCTGGGGGTTGCATGTTGATATTAAAGCAGAATCTATTAACAAAAAACTTGCTGCCATCAAGCCAATTCTGACTCATAGTGACCTTATAAGGCAGAGTAGAACTGCCCCATAGGGTTTCCAAGGAACAGCTGGTAGATTTGAACTGCCGATCTTTTGGTTAGCTGCTGCAGCACTTAACTACTGCGCCACCACAAAGTCTATCAGGAGAGATTATTTTAACTCAAAATAAGTGATGCTAATTCAAAATAAATAATGTTAATGAAGAAATTTTAGACATCAGATCAGGCTTATGGAGAAGATCTGTATGGGCAGGTAGGCCCTTTTCCACACATCAGTTATGTGGCTGCTTACATTTCCGCACTTAAGACCAGCTCTGTCTTCACATTTTAGCCTTCCAAAATCTCAAAATTATAGATCTGACATTCAGGGCTTTATGAAATATTGGCTCTAAGCCCTTCTCTGTGTCACTAATAAAGTTATTACACACTTATTAGACTGTTCGTGTGGACTTCAATCTCTGAAAAAAGAAAAAAATAATCTATACATGTTAATATGCATCAGGCCTGGAAGATTTGAAGTCAGTAACAAGACTCTCATTAAAGACCTGGTAGGAGTAAGTGGGATTATCTGAATTATATGTCATGTAAATTCAATTTAAGAGACATTTAAATACAAGTAATAAAACTGCTTTCTTCCCTTTCTTCTGGCATATAGGTGAATTTTAATTTCATTTTCTAATATCATTACAAAAGCAATAGAGAACAATACATATTCCTACTGACACTAATGTTAGGGTCATTAAATTACTAATTCGATATCTACAGTATATTTAAATTGTTGCTAGCTTACTTACGTGTAAAAGATATAATTCTGTCTAAAACATTTAACAGGGCTTAACACAAAACTGGACCATAATTTGTATTCACCCTGAACGTATTACCTATCCTTTTTAAAACAGTCCATCACGGTCATTTGCCCTTTAATGTTTAAACTGCAAAAAAAAAAAAAAAAAAATTGCAGGAACCAGTTTTAGGAGGGAGACAAAACTTAAATCTTCTGAAAGGCACTGGAACCTAACTTTAAACCAGGAAGACTAATATTGTAGCACAGAATCTTATTAATCAAAAATTAGTTTTACTATTTTAGAAGATCTATATGTCATTACTTACTAACATTCATTTGAGATTGAAATTTCAAATATTGTCATCTGCTCCACCTCTTTGCTATGTTGTTTCCCCACCTTCCTTCTTTGTTGCCGTTAATTGCCCCACTGTATATTAATCTCGCAGTTTGGAATGACATAGCTTGACCTACTCCCTTTGTTCTTTTTAGCTACTGTAGAACTGAGTCAAGGATCCCTGGTAGCACAGCGGTTAAGCACTAGCTGCTAACTGAAAGGTCGGCTGTTTGAACCCACCAGCCACTGCACAAGAGAATGATGTGTCAGCTGCTTCCATAAAGATTAAGGCTTTGGAAACCCTGTGGGGCAGGTCTACTCTGTCCTACAGGGTCACTATAGGACTCGGTCAATATTACTTTCTCAAAATAAATACTGATCCACTCAATCCCTAAATGCAGCATTGTGAACCTGAATTTGAGGTTTTGGCAATCACAATAAAAGTTTAAATCCCTGGAATGCGCATGGTGCTTGCTAATTTTCTGTCATTCACTCAACAAGCAATAATTGAGCAGCCACACAGAGATCAGCATTGTATCTGGCATTAGAACACCAAAAAAGTAAGATAAGAGCTCTGTTCTCAAGAACATAGTCTAATAAAGATTATGGATACTTTAACGCCAGAATGAAATAAAGTATTGTAGGTGCTGCGATGGATGTACGTAAGAAACATTGAGACAACAAAGGAATGAGCAGTTATTCTTACCTGAATGTGGAGAGAAGGGCTCCAGAAAAGTTATACCAGAAGAGACAATGCCAAATCTTTCAAAAAATAAGCAATACTTTGTCTCTTGTAGACAGGGTATTTATCAGTCAGGGTTCCAAAAAGAAACGGATGGCACACTTCAAGTAAGCTAATGTAAAAAAAAAAGAAGGGCTTATTTACAAAGGCCTTTTATTTCTGAATAACTGAGTTAATTTTGGCATTGGAATAACCATTTGAAAACTTGCAAGGGCAAATAATAATTGAATAGCTGATAAGAATAAATACTATTATTTAAGCAACTAACCTGGGTAAAGTGCTACACTTATAACACCCCGGAAAGGTAGGCATTCATTCATTCATTCATTCATTCATTCATTCACTGGGTAGATATTCAGTGAGCCCCCGCCTTGCACCAGGCACTGGCTGAGCACTGGGATACAGCTGTGAACAAAGCAATCAAGGAAGACAACGGACAAGTAAACAAGATAATTTTGGCTACTGATAAATGTCATAAAGAAAAACATCAGGCTTATATGAATCAGAGTGGCTGAGTAAATGTATGAAGGACTATTTTTGGAAAGACGTCTCTCAAGAGGAGGCATTGAGGCTGAGATGAGAGAGAGTCCAGCTTGCAGGACCAGGGGAGGAGCATTTCAGACACCAGCAAACCAGCTGACATCAAGTCGATTTGGACCACAGTGACTCCATGTGTGTCAGAGTAGAACTGTGCTCCGTAGGGCTTTCAATGGCTGATTTTTTGGAAGTAGATCATCAGGACTTTCTTCCTAGGTGGCTCTGGGTGGACTCGAACCACCAACCATTAACTGTTGAGCTGAGCGCATTAGCCATTTCACCATCCAGGGACCCTATTTCAGACACAGGGAGAGGTAAAAGCAAACACTAAGTTTGGCACGCTTAAGAAATCAGCATCAGTCTTCTTGGGAGTGAGGGGGAATGGAGTGAGCATGAAGGTCCCAGGGAGTGGCAGGTGACCCCACATGAGGTCTGAGAGGCCATCAAAAGCCAGATTATGTAGGACCTAATGGACAGGCCGTAGTTTGGCTTTAACTCCTCTATAGTAAAGGAGAATAAGGTTGTCACTTGCCTGATTCACACAGCTGGTAAATGCCAGAGTTCACATCCAAACTGTGCCCATCTGACTCAACTTATTTCAACAGATTAAGGAAGAAAGAGTCCCATTTTGAGTATCAACCCCATAGAGTAGGTAAGGAAGGATAGGATAAAATTATTTCATAAAAGAAGTAAAAGACCATATACTCTAGTCATTTTTGTACCAAATTATTTAACTGTTGCATCACATTCTTAAATTCTGCAAACTGAAAGGCTACGTCACCATTTTTATGAAACAGTAAGAGATCATGCCTAAGGAAGTTCAACGCGTATTCCAAAATAAATCAGAAAGCTTTCAAATACAAAATACGATCACCTAGCTCACAACACAGCTCAATTAAAATTCCTGTGATTCAAGTTAAGAAGATATATTAAAAGCCGAAGGTATCACCGGTGTTATGAGAATTACTCCTGGTCAATCTCTTGGAATCGCAAGTTTCTAAATGGACTCACCTGCTTCGTGAATTTCAACACTGTTTCTGAATTAGGTGATTACATTGAGAAAAACTGATTGCTAAATCTTCAAGCTAAGAAACATGTTAGAGGAGGGATTGGAACAAGACGGATATGGAATGAAAGATGTAAGAGGTAGGAAATTAGAGGTATTAAGCAATTGAAACTCATCTGAGTAAAAGCAAAAGCAGTTTTTAGTGCAGTGTGAACCATTAAGTCAGCACTGAATGTCACTGGTTACTATAGGAACTTGGGTAATAGAAAGTGAAAACAGCTGGATTTATGGCTCCTATAAATGTGTGAAACAGCTACCAACTCATTGCCGACAAACACTATTGAGATTGGTAAATGGCAAGAAATTTACATACAAGTATGTAGGATGGAAAATAAACAAACTGATAAACATTTAGATTTTAAGACACAGATTAAATATTTTCAAATTATTTCACTTCTGGTCGTTCCTTAATAAGCTCTTGGCCTATTCTGAGAATTAAAAACCACAAAGCTTCTATGTGCAAGAAAAGCATATTGTTATATTGAGCTGAATTAGGACTTCCACAAAACAAACCTGCAAAAGTTACTGTGAGATAGCCACATTTGAACAACTATCTCAACTACAGTAATCCAAAAGTGGTAACTGTATGTAATATTATTTATAATTTTTAAAAGCTAAAGTACTAATTCTAAACGACAATGAACTACAACTATTAATGTAATCTGATAACTAATAAGGAAGTGTTTATCTGAAGGTTGTTATTCTTTTGGTTTCTATTTTTTTATCTTCAGGATTAGGGGATAGTGATGGTTCAGTGGTAGAATTCTCACCTTCCCTGCAAGAGACCGGGGTTCGATTCCCTCTGTAGTCACCACCCGTCTGTCAGTGAAGGTTTGCATCTTGCTATGACACTGACTAGACAACAGTTGGAGCTTCCAGATTTCAGCAGCGTTTCCAGGTTTCAGTGGAGTTTTAAGGCCAAGACAAACTAGGAAGAAATCTACTTCCAAAAATCAGCCAGTGAAAACCCAGTGGATCACAATGGTCTGGTCCCCAATCGATCATGGGGATGGTTCCAGGATTGGGCAGTGTTCAGTTCCAATGCGCATAGGGTCACCATGACCCAGGGCAACTCAACGGCAGCTAACAACAACAATCCCCATGATCACTGTCTGAATTGAGGTTCTTATCTCCTGATCACAGGATCATTTCAGTAACAGCCTAAACTATTTTCTTCAAGCATACCCCTCCAATCCATTCTCCACTGACCTCCATACTATCTTTCTAAAACAGAAGGCTGACCACATCACTCCCTGCTGAAATACAAAATTACCAAAACCTGAAGAGCACAATTTAAACTTCTTAGATGAGCATACATATATGTTTGTAACTTGAATCCAACATACATTTAGTTTCATTCTTTAAGAGTAGGGTGGCCATGTAATTTTACTTTCACTACAGAATGTTTTTTAAAGTGAAAAAGGGAACTATTAATAATTATTCTAGAACAAGCTCAAACCAGACTGTTAAAGGGCAAACCAGGGAATATGAGCGTTCTATTTAAAAGCCAACACAGAAGGCCCTTCCAAGATAATCCAGTTGTTTCCTCATCTGTCCTCTCATAGAACTTGGAATTCCACATACTAAGCAATTTTGGGTATTTTTATCATGAATTTTTTCCCCTACCAGAATCGATGGATTGACACAACGGCTGCAACAGAGAGCTCAAACTTAACAACAATCATGAGGATGGTACAAGACCAGGCAGTGTTTCATTCTGCTGTACACAAGGTTGCTATGAGTCGGAACCAACTCCACGGCTCATAACAACAACAGACTCCGATGTCAAGAAGTCAAATATTATGCCTTATGCATCTTTGCATCCTGGGTACCAAGAATAGCACCAGATACTTAAAAGGTTACTCAGTAAGTGTTTCTTGGTGGTGAATTAATATTGAGGCAAAGGACTGACAAGCTTAAGTAGAAGTAAATATCAAAAAGCAGCAGAGAAGACTCGGTTGTATCTGTAAATCACACTGCCCTGGGGACCTATATGTGAGTATTCATCCGAAGGAGATGGGTATCATATACGAATGATCAGTCTTGCCTAGCTAACAATTTTTCAAAGAAAAATATCTAAGAAAAATTTGTCTTTGCACTTATTTTTCCATTCACATGTTAGAACTAAATCTTCACATTTCTTTCATTTGCAAATAAAGCATTTGCACTATCCTTTGCGTGCCTCTAAATAGCATAATTCAAGGACAAAACATACGAGTACAAATTTTCAAAATCCTGGTTGAAAAACACTTCACAACACATTAAAGAGTATTTAGTATGGTTCCAAAAGCACCTCAGTCTCAGTCACACCAGGACTCTAGCATTTCTTCTCAAATCCTTACTAAGGTATGACCTTGCAATTATCCTGCTCAATTAAGAGATTTCCCACTTGACTCCTTACTGACACTCCTCTCCTGTGTGATGTTTCCAACACAGGAACATCACAGCCGAATCTGTGTAATCACAGCAGAAATAAGTGAACAAGAGATGTAACTCTGATAAAACATCTATGCCCTCAAATTGTGTATCATCAGGGATCCTGATGGGAAATGATCAGTTCTTCAAGTCTATTTTCTTATTTTGCAAAACCATTTATATTTAATTTTTTAAACATTTGATTTAGAATGATATAAAATACTTTAAAATGAGAATATGAGATTCTATATACATAGACAAATCTTTGTGTTATCAGTTTTAGTAACTTTAACAATTGTCATGAGGCAAACATACTAATAAAATATAAAGGGAGAGCCCTCCTACAAACTTCTACAGGCCCTTATCGTACGTGAAGCTGTAATCACTTTTTGGATTCATCTGCTCTCTGAGACTCAGTCATACATTACCTTGGATACTCTTTCAGTTATTCACAAACAAATTTTATCCAACATACTTGAAGCCAATTATTTCTAATCCAGCTTTTCCCTCAACATTCCTGGTCACACGTTCTTACTGCTCTGCACTTTCCCCTGTTTCTTCCCACTCTTTTTCTTTTGCTAATTTTGTTACTGTTATGAAAAAAAAATGTATTTATTGCAGATAACTTAGAAAATAGAGGAGTTGAAATAATAAAATAAAAATCATCCACACAGAAGGGTAAAGCAGTACACGATACTGGGGAAGTCAGCACAACTTGACAAAGGCAAGGTCATGGATCTTAAACACATACAAACTCCCTGAGGGACCAAATTCCTCGGCTAAGAGCTGGGGATCACGGTCTTGGGGGACATCTAGCTCAAATGGCATAACATAGTTTATAAAGAAAATGTTCTACATCCTATGTTGCTGAGTAGCATCTAGGGTCTTAAAAGCTTGGGAGCGACCATCCAAGGTACTCCACTTGTCCCACTCAATCTAGAGCAATGGAGAATGAAGAAAACCAAAGACACAAGGGAAAGATAAGTCTAAAGGACTAATGGACCACAGCTACCACAGCCTCCACCAAACTGAGTCTAGCACAACTAGATGGTGCCTGGCTACCACCACTGACTGCCCTGACGGGGATCACAATAGAGGGTCCCAGGCAGAGCTGAAGATAAATGTAGAACAAAATTCAAACTCACAAAAAATGACCAGACTTACTGGTCTGACAGAGCCTGGAGGAGACTCAAGAGTATGGCCCCGAACACCGTTTTTTTTTAATAATTTTTATTGTGCTTTAAGTGAAAGTTTACAAATCAAGTCAGTCTCTCACATATAAACTTATGTACACCTTACTACACACTCCCATTTACTCTCCCCTAATGAGTCAGGCCGCTCCCTCCTTCCAGTTTCTCCTTTTGTGACCATTTTGCCAGTTTTTAACCCTCTCTTACTTTCCCATCTCCCCTCCAGACAGGAGTTGCCAACACAGTCTCAATGAACAACCTTTTAACTCAGTACTGAAGTCACTCCTGAGGTTCACCTTTCAGACAAAGATTAGACAGGCCCATAAAACAATGAGACTAAATGGGCACACCAGCCCAGGGTCAAGGACTAGCGGGCAGGAGGGGACAGGAAAGCTGGGAATGGGGAACCCAAGGTCGAGAAGGCAAGAGTGTTGACATGTCCTGGGGTGGGCAGCCAATGTCACAAAACAATATGTGTCTTAATTTTTTAAAGAGAAACTAATTTGCTCTGTAAAACTTCATCTAAAGTACAGCCACAACAACAAAAGAAATCATCCACCCAGAGATACTCACTGATTACATACACCGTATAGGGGATTCCATTGCCTCCCTCATCCGGAACCACCTCCTCTGGAAACTTCTCCTGTCCACAGACCCAGTCCAGGGGGCAGAGTTGGAGGTGTTGCTTTACCAGATGGCCCCATATCCCTGGTCACAACTAATTGGATCTGGGATTCAATTCTTGACCACCCAAAAACCAATCAGATTCTTTTCACATTCTGTCTCAAAAATTTGAGCTAAGACCCAAGGAGACTGACAATGATAATGGTAGTCGCCACTAGTGTTGGTATATGTTATTAGCAGAGAAAACTGGTATGTACGAGGGGTGGAGACAAAAGATACCTGTTGTTGTTGCTGTTAGGTTTCCTTGAGTCAATTCTGGCTCATAGCGACCCTATAGGACAGAGTAGAACTGCACCATAGAGTTTCCAAGAAGCACCTGGTGGATTCAAACTGCTGACCCTTTGGTTAGCAGCCTGAGCTCTTAACCATTTCATCACCAAGGCTCCAGAAGATGCACAGAAACTACAAATAAGAGAACCATATATTTCTTGAGAGACAGAGTAAGACATCAACTCCAGTGGCTCCTCAGCTCTTGTTCCCAATAGGTCTGGTGATATTTCCTATATCTGTAAAATTTTTCATGGTATCTTTACAATGATGACCCATCCCCTTTACAAAATGGGTTTCTAATCTCACCCATTGATCCATGACTAGAGCTATACGTACACATTTTTTATTATAAAAATGGTGTTGTAGTATGTTGTCTTGTGACCAACTTTTTCAATGAATACGTCCTGAGCATTTTTGATGTCATTAAATATTCTATATTTTTTGGACTATAAAATTGTCATGTGGTTATACTGTAGTTCATGTAACCAATGCCTTACTGGAAGGCATTTAATTTATAGCCAATGTTTCACTGTTGTCAGCCCCCACCCCTGTCTTTTCCACTGTATTATCCAGAATTCTTTTTCTGTTATAAATAAGCTGCCTCATGTACTCAACTTTTACAAAGAATAGCCTTCACTGCCATGTGTCAGGTGACTTTCAGAAAGATGAAGGTCAAAAAGCTCACTACAATTTCATATCCTGTTTATGTAAAGATGAGCAAAGTCTCTAAAATATTTTAGCCAATCTAATATTCTTAAGCCACTACTTTCATCTCCCCTCCATAATTCAGCCATATCATCCATTATGGCAATTAACGAGCCATTAAGTCAGCCAATGAAAACTCGTTGCTAACATGCTAATTAGCTCATCTTTGTTGCTAGGGATAAAGCAAGCTAAAGCACTTGTAATGGTGTCTCTGGAGTGTGGCCTTGCTAATTAAATGCTAGCTGACCACCCCTGGAGTGTGAATACTGCATTAGGACAACTGACTGCCTTAGGGTGGAGATTAAAGCTAACTAATGCACATTGACATCACACTGTTTATACTGAAGTGTTGTAAAGCAGATTATAGACATAACACCCACCACCAAACCTATATATAAACTGAATGAAAGAGCTCCCCAACTCTGGTTCCACAGAATCAGAAAATTGTGGTCATAGATTTATTTACCACCTGATTCTGCATGCATTTTACAAATGTGATCTCCACAATTAATATTTAAGAAGAGAGTAAAGGAAATATATTTGATATACCTGTCCAGGAGACCTGGTGGCACAGTGGTTAAGGAGCTCAGCTGCTAACCAAAATGTCGGCAGTTCAAATCCGCCAGCTATTCCTTGGAAACCCTACAGGGCAGTTCTACTCTGCCCTATAGGATTGCTGTGAGAATTGATTCAACAGCAATGGGTATACCTGTCCAAATGTTTAGCAGTGCACCTCAGAGGAAAATGTTTCATTGCGTCCTTATTTTTTTTTTTATTATGTCATCAGCTTACGACATGAAGCATAAAGATAAATTTCTCCAAAGTGCTTCTTCTTATTAACAAAAGAGAAAATAAACAAGAACTTTCAGCATTCTAAGATATGATGCTTTCTTCTTTAATATTATCATATTAATCTTTACCTCTGTAACAGCAATGAAAAACAGGTAGCATTGTTGTTTTTTAGAATTGAATAAGACATATTAGCAAAGTTAATCCAAGGGAGAGGCACTGTGTCATGCACTCAAAACCTGCAGTATCAATACAGTTTTCAAACCTGTAGGATATACAATCTTCTTTTGGAAGTCATAACATCATAGATCAACACATGGTATTGAAATACATTTTGATATATTTACCTTCCATTTATCTTTAGTTATGAATACTAGTCAATTTCATATCTCAAATACAGTTTTCTGTCTCATATGCTTGAAATACTGTAGATGACAAGGAAGGACTCTTGAATGTTAAATACTAAATCTTTGCTCAATTCTTATGAAAGTAAAGTATAACAGAAAATGGACTCTTAAGGGCAAGGGAGAATGTTGATATATGGAGGTAGTTTTCATTCTCCATGTAATTATACTGGTGGATAACACACACACACACACAACATAGGTGCATAAACAAATGGGCATAGTAAATAGACTTTACTCATATTTCCTCTTTTATATAATAGGTGTTACTTATTATAAGTTATTCATCTCAATTTTATCCAAATTAAACAGTTTTATCAAAAACACTGAACTCTGTTTTCATGTTGCCTAAGGCCCTCTGCTATGTGGAGTCCATTTGCTCGGGAATAAAATTTTTCTAAGTATACTCTGTAAATTCATTAAGTTGATAAGTATGTTTTTTCTATTGTTTACCATTCCGAGTTTCTGTCTAATATGCCAACACCTAAAATGTAGCTAATCTATTCAAATAAAAATTATGATGACAGCAATCAGTTTATGTAGGGTTAACCCTAAGTAAACTTGTGAGAAAGCTTCAATTTGTTTTACAAATCCTAGAACTCAGCTTCTGTTCTACTGCCTCCTTCCCCCATTTTTACAGGCATCCACTGGCCACCTAAGATTCTTACAAGTAAACTGTTCTCGGTTCCTGGATTTACCAATTTTCAATGAATGGCAGTATCTAAACCTTCCCACCTCTTATATTCCAGTTAAAGCATACTGTACTGCCCACAATCTCATTTCCTTCAGTCCTAGGTATCTTATTAGGGAAGCAAATAAACTGATTAACAGTATCCTGTTAATACAAGATAATGGTTTAATAGGAATTCCTCTCAGAAACTATTTAAATATTAATACATTCATTGTTCAACAAATATTCATTGAGTGCCTCCAATGCACCAGGCACTGTTCTATTCTATATTGTTGGGGATACATTAGTGAAGAAAGCAGACAAAGATCCCAGCCCTCATGAAGCTTACATTCTAGCAAGGAGAGAGACACAACAAACAACAGACAGAATAAATACATTATGTAGTATATTACACTTGTTCAGTTAATAAGTCTGTCTTGGAAGAAGTACAGCCAGAGTGCTCCTTGGAAGTGAAGATAGCAAGACCTCATCTCACAGTAATTTGGACATGTTATCAGAAGGTGCCAGTCTCTGGAGAAGGACATCATGCTTGGTAAAACAGAGGAAAAACCAAAAAAAAAAAAAAAAAAACCCCACTGCAGTGGAGTCGATTCCGACTCACAGCGACCCTACAGGACAGAGTAGAACTGCCCCATAGAGTTTCCAAGGAGCATCTGGTGGATTCAAACTGCTGACCTCTTGGTTAGCAGCAGTAGCACTTAACCACTACGCCATGAGTGAAAAAGAGGAAGACCCTCAATTACATGGATTGACACAGTGGCTGCAACAATGGGCTCAAACATAACGATTGTGTGGATGGTGCAGGACTGGGCAGTGTTTTGTTCTGTTGTACTTAGGGTCACTATGAATTGTATCTGACTCGCCCGCATCTAACAACAGAATATTAGATGATTAGTGCTATGTCGAGGGGGCAGGGGAGGGGAGGAGTAGAGTAAGGGGATCAGGAGTACAGGGAGGCAGAAAGGGTTACAATCATTGAGAAGGTGACAACTGACCAAAGACTTGAAGGAGGTGTTAAAAAATAAAATTTCCACAAGATTAAATTTGTGCACAAATTCATAAGTGCCTGACCCAAGCCATGGTATTTTCAAGGACATCATATGCATGTGAAAGCTGGACTATGAATAAGGAAGACAGAAGAACTGACGCCTTTGAATTGTGGTGTTGGCAAAGAATATTGAATATACCATGGACTGCCAAAAGAACGAACAAATCTGTCCTGGAAGAAGTTCAACCGGAATGCTCCTTAGAAGCAAGGATGGCGAGACTGTGTCTTACATACTTTGAACATATTGTCAGGAGGCATCAGTCCCTAGAGAAGGACATCATGCTTGGTAAAGTACAGGGTCAGTGGAAAAGAGGAAGACCCTCAAGGAAGCAGATTGACACAGTGCTGCAACTATGGGCTTAAGCATAACAACGATTGTGAGCATGGCTCAGGACTGGGCAGTGTTTCATTCTGTGGTACATACGGTCCCTAAGAGTCGGAAGCGACCCGACGACACCTATCAACAACAATAACAATTTGAAATTCAGGAGTGGGCTGGGCGGCATTTGGTCTAACGTTCAGACAAGAATTTCCCCAAGCAGTACAAGGTGGAAGGGTTTTTTTAAGGACAGATACACAAGAACAAGGAAGCTATAATGGACAAATTTTGGATTGGCTAATGGGCATTTTCTTTCCTTATTTGGGATTAAGGGAAAATTTTGAGCTAGGTTAAACTGAACATGCAAGTCCTAATTAGTTAGCTTAGGTTTCTGCTTCTGAGAGAATACCTAAGTATCAAGTACTGGGAAGGACAGACGTTTTCAGGAAACAGAACCTAGCTAGATTTACTTTTGCCAAAGTGGGGCTCAGCATAATGACCCCATTTTTGGCCTAATGGTGGTGCAGTGGTTAAGAATTCAGCTGCTAACCAAAAGGTCTGCAGTTCAAAGCCACCAGTCGCTCCTTGGAAATCCTATAGGACAATTCTACTCTGTTCTGTAGGGTTGCTAAGAGTCAGAATAGACTTGATGGCAACAGGATCTGAATGGGACAGCCAGGTTGAAGGAGCATTGGTGGCACAGTGGTTAAGCACATAGTTGATAACCAAAAGGTCGGCAATTCAAACCCACCAGTTTCTCCACAGGAGAAAGATACGTCAATCTGCTTTCATAAAGATTACAGCCAAGAAAACCCTATAGGGCAGTTGTACTCTGTCTCATGAGGTTGCTATGAGTCAAAACCAACTGGGCAGTACATACAACAACAATAGGTTAACAGAAATGAGCAAATCAAGGTATTTGGTAGTACATGTACATAAATTGTACATGTAGTACAAAGCACAATTTGTACTACATGTACAATTTAGTGACATTGATGACAGTCATCAAGTAGTGCAGCCATTCTCATCCTCCTTTTCTGAGTTATTCCTCCCCCTTTAACATAAACTCACTGCCCCTTAAGGTTCCTGTCTAACATTTTCAGTTGCTGTCGTCAATTTAATCCCTTATAGATAGTTCTTAATAGAGTGTAATTCTCAAGGCAGACCTTTTTTACTAGTTAAGCTAAACTATTATTTGGTTTTAAGAAGACTTCAGGGGATGTTTTTGGTTTAAGATTTAAAGATTATCTCAGGGCAATAGTTTCAGGGGTTTATCCACCCTCCATGGCTCCAGGAAGTCTAGAGCCCATGAAAGTTTGAAGTTCTGTTCTTCAGTTTCCCCCTTCTGATTGGGATTCTTCTATGGAATCTTTGATCAAAATATTCAGTGATGGTGGCCAAGCACCATCCAATTCTTCCGATCTCATGGCAAAGGAGACAGTTGTTCATGGAGGCATTAGCCACACATTCCATATCCTCCTCCTATTCCTGACTCTCCTTCTTCCTGAAATGAATAGAGACCAATTGTGTCCTGGATAGCCACTTGCAAGCTTTGAAGACCTGAGGTACTATGCAACAAACTAGGAGATAGAACAGAAGCACTAAACATGTTATTAGGCCAATTAACTGGGAGGTCACAGGAAATCATGACCTTAAACCTCCAAAACAAGGAACCAAATCCCATGAGGGATTTGTACATAAGCAGCCTCAACAGCTACTCTTTTTTTCTTTTTGTTGTTATTGTAAATATATCTATCACACAACTTTTGCTAGTTCAACTTCTTATAGGTGTACAACTTATTGACAACAATAACATTAATATTCTTGTGTACTTCTTAGTGTCATCATTTACCTTGGTCAAGTTGTGCACACTTCACTTACATTAAGTATTGCCTTTCCCATCACCAAAAATAACAAGTGTCTACTATCTAGAGAGTGATTCCCCCTCCCTACCTATCCCATCCCTGGTAACCACCAATGATTGTTGCTTTCTATTATGTATATCTATTCTTGTCTTCTTGTAAAAGTGTGATCATATGATACTTTTCCTTTTGTGATTGACTTATTCTCTTAGAATAATGTCCTCCAGATTCATCCACGTTATATTTTAATTGAGTATTTTTTATGGTTTTATTTTCATCTCCACTATTGGCTTAAAATCTGTACATCTTTATTTTAGTTTAGTGATTGTTTTATAGTATACATTTTTACCCTATTATAATATTATGCCACTTCACCTAGAGTATAAGAATTTTAAAACAGTATAGTCCATTTCTCCTTCCTGCCCTGTATATTATTGTCATTTTACCTCTACATATGTAATAAATATCCAAATATCTTGTTATTGTTCCTGCTTTGAATAATCAGCTACCATTTAAGAAGTTTTAAAATGAGAAATACCTTTTATATTCTTCGATATGTGCACTACAGTAATATGTTCACCATTTCTACCATTTTTCATTCCTGGGTGTAGAACCAAATTTCCATCTGATATCATTTTGCTTTTGCTTTAAAAGCTTATATTAACTTTTCTCGTAGAGTACATCTGGGGGTGCGGAATTCTCTCAGCTTTTGCTTAAGAGAAAGCATCTTTACATTGCTTTCATTTCTGTGTGATATTTTCCTTGGTAAAGAATTCCAAGTTTGTTTGTCTTTTTCTTCACTACTTTAAACTTCCTGTACCTTTGTCTCCTTGCTTGCAAGGCTTCTGCAAAGTCTGCTGCCATTCTAATATTTGTTCCTCTGTACATAGTGGTATACTGTGCCCTGTGTACAACAGAAGAAAACACTGCCCTGCCCTGAGCCATCCTTAGGATAATTGTTTATGTTTGAGCCTATTGTTGCAGCCACCGTGTCAATCAATCTTGTTGAGGGTCTTCCTCTTTTTTGCTGCTGCTTCCATGGGTGTCATGGATCGAACTGTGTCCCCCGAAAATATCTGTCAACTTGGCTAGGTCATTATTCCCAGTATTGTATGATTGTCTACCATTTTGTCATCTGAGGTGATTTCCTTATGTGTTGTAAACCCTAGCACTATGGTGTAATAAGATGGATTAGTGGCAGTTGTATTGATGAGATCTACAAAATCAGACGGTGTCTTAAGACACTTGCATGCAAACTTCTCCAGAAAATAAAAATGAGGCATCACTTACTAATTTATTCTGAGCCCAGCATTATAGTGATGCCAAAACCAGGCAAAATCAGTACAAGAAAAGTACTGACCAGTATTCTTCATGAACATAAACACAGAAAATCCTTAACAAAATTCTAGCAAATTGCATCCAGCAATATATATTATATATATATATATGGATAATACTGTATGACTATGTTTTATCCGAAGCATGCAAAGTTGCTTTAACATTCAAAAATCAATCCGTGTATTTCATCATATTAAAAGACCTGAAGAGAAAGATATATAATCATAGATGCACAAAAGCATTTGACAAAAGTCAATATTCATTAGTTTTTTGGTTTTTTTTTTTTTTAATCAGTTAACTAGAAATAGAAGGTAAAATCCTCATCTTTGCAAAGGATACTTACCAAAAAAAACTACAGCTGATGTTACATGTATTGGTGAGAGACTGAATGCTTCCCTCCTAAAATGAGGAACAAGGGAAGAATATCCACACTCAGCTCTTGGTACTTCTTTTTAGCACTGTGCTAGAGGTCCTAGACTCTTTTATTTGTAGATGTCATAATCATCTATGTAGAAAATCATAAGGACTCTACAAAATTTACTAATTTTAATAGAATTAAAAGTGAGTTTAGCAAGTTTGTAGGGTACAAAGTCAATATAAAAATCAATTATATTTATATATTTGTAATGAAAAACCAGAAAATAAATTAATATTTTATACAATAGCATAAAAATGTGGCACATATAGAGATAAATTTAATATATGCAAAACCTGTACACTGAAACCCACAAAAATGTTGCTAACATAAAAATACTCAAATGGAAAGCTCTACCATATTTTGAAGCCCTGGTGGCTCAGTGGTTAAGAGCTCAGCTGCTAACCACACGGTAGGCAGTTCAAATCCACCAGCCACTCCTTTGGAAGCCCTACGGGGCAGTTCTACTCTGTCCTGTAGGGTCGCTATGAGTCGGAATCAACTCAATGGCAAAGTTTTATATATATATATATACACACACACACACACGCCATATTTATGGTTGGGAAGACTCCATATTTTTATGATGTTCCTTCTCCCTAAATCAATTTATATATTTTACATACTATATTTTTATGCAAATAGCATGTGACCTCTACGTTTGCCAGTCACTCCCTTCTTCACCCCCTCTGAGGTATTTTTGTAAGTATGCTGTGCTATTTTTTTTTTTTTTTTACAGCAACATGTTAAAAAAATAATAAATTGGCATAGTGGCACATACGAAAATACCTTGTGGGTAGAGGGAGTGTCTGTCAAACAAATGTAGAAGGCAAGCATTATTTGCACTAAAATATGGTAATTCCAATCAAAGCTTCAACAAGTTTTTGTTTATATTTTGTAGAAATTGTCAAGCTCATTCTAAAATATATATATAGAAATGCAAAGGATCCAAAATAGCCAAAACAAACTTGAAAAAGGAAAACAAAACTGGGGATTATTTATTTTTTTTTACACTAGTTGATTTAAAACTATACTAATGAAAATACTGTGGTACCAGTATAAGAATAGGCATATAATTCAATGATACAGAGTGGAAAACCCAGAGACAGTTCTATACATGTATGGTCAAATGATTTTCAACAAAGGTGCCAAGGTAATTCAATGGGCAAAGTGTAGCCTTTTCAACAAATGATGCTGGAAAACTGCATATTCATATACAAAAAAAGAACATCGACCCTTTACCTCATATGCAAAAAAAATAATTTAAGTGGATCATGTTGTTGTTGGGTGCCACTGGATTGATTCCAACTCATAGTGACCCTATGTGACAGAGGAGAACTGCCCCACAGAGTTTCCTAGGCTATAATCATTACAGGAACAGATCATCAGGTCTTTTCTCCCTAGGAGTTTCAAACCTTTTGATTAACAGCTCAGCTCTTAACCATTGCAAAACCAGGGCACCTAAATGTATCACAGACCTAAGCATAAAACATAGAGTTACAGAACTGTTTTTTTTAAAAATGGAGAATATCTTTGTAACCTTGGATTTAAGCAAAGAAACTGTGAGACTGTGGCCTCTGGACACCCTGCTAATTCAAAACTGAAGCCACTTCGAAAGTCCACCTTTCAGCCAAAGATTTGACAGGCCTATAAAACAAGCAATAGCACATATGAGGAGCATACTTTTACTTCAATCAAGTATACAAGATCAAATGGGAAAAACACCTGCCCAAAAGCAAAGGCTAGAAGGCAGGAAGGGACAGGAAAACTAGGCAAATGAACATAGGGAACTTGGGATGGAAAGGGGGAGAGTACTGACACACTGCGTGAATTGCAACCAAAGTCACAAAACAATTTGTGTACAAATTTTTGAAAAAGACACTAACAACAAAAAGACACTAGAAGCATGAATCATCAAAGAAAAAATTGATAAATCAGACTTTATTAAAATTTTTGCTCTTCAAAAGATACTCTTAAAAAACAAAAAAAGAAAGCCATACATGGAAGAAAATATTTGTAAAATAAATTCTAGGTAATGGACTTGAATCCAGAATCTATAAAGAACTCTTACAACTCAATCATAATAGACAAACAACTGGTTTTAAAAAAATGAATAAAAGATTTTGACACTCACCAAAGGAGATAAACAAATGTCCAATAGGCATAGGAAAAGAAACTCAGCATTTACAGTCATTAAAACCAACCAAACCCGGTGCTGTCGGGTCTGACTCATAGTGACCCTAACAGGACAGAGTAGAACTGCCCCATAGGGATTTCAAGGAGCTGCTAGAGGATTGAACTGCCAACCTTTTGGTTAGCAGCTGAACTCTTAACCACTGTGCCACCAGGGCTCCTTTACAGTCATTCAAAACTCATTGCAGTCAAGTTGATTCTGACTCATAGCAACCCTACAGGACAGAGTAGAACTGCCCCTAGAGTTTCCAAGAAGCACCTGGCGGATTCAAACTGCCAACCTTTGGGTTAGCAGCCATAGCTCTTAATCACTATGCCACTAGGGTTTCCTTACAGTCATTTAAAAAAAAAAAAAAAAATTTTTTTTTACAGTCATAGGGAACTGCAAATTAAAATGAATGCACAATGAACAATTAAAATTAGAAAGACTGATAAAAGTGTTCTCAAAAATGTGAAACAAATGTAAAACTCACATATTTCTGAACAAAAAAAAAAACCAAACCCAATGCTGTCGAGTCGATTCCGACTCATACTGAAACATATTTCTGATGAGACTGCAAAATGGTATGACCACTTTGGGAAACAGTTTGATAGTTTCTTACAACATTTAACATTCACTTATAGGGTCGCTATGAGTTGGAACCAACTGGACGGCAATGGGTTTAGTTCGGCTATACATAATCCACAGTCTCACTCCTAGGTATTTACCCAAGAGACATGAAAATATTTGTCTACACAAAAACTTGTACTTAAATATACAAATCAGTTTTATTCATAATATCCTAAAAACTGTAAACAATCCAAATGTCTATTGCTTGATGAATGGTTTAACAGATTGGGTTACATCAATACAATGTAATACTACTCAGCAATAAACTACTGATATATGCAACAACACTGATGAATCTTAACATGATAAGTAAAAGAAACCAGGGAGTCTTTGTGGTACAATGGTTAAGCATTTGGGTGCTAACCAAAAGGTCTGCAGTTCAAACTCACCCACCAGCTCCATGGGAGAAAAGACCTGGCAATCTAATCCCATAAAGATTATAGCCTAAGAAACTTTATGGGGCAGTTCTATTCTGTCATACAGGGCTACTATGAGGTGGAATCAACTCAATGACCCACAAAAAGAACATCAACAACAAAAAAAAAAACACAATAACTGTGTACTTTTTTTATTCCATTTAAATTAAATTCTAGAAAAGGCAAAACTATAGTGATAGAAAGCAAATCGGAGGTTGCTTTAGGCCAGGGGTGGAGTTGTAAATTAACTACAAAGGTGCACAGTGGAATTTATGGCTGATAGAAATGTTCAAAATCATTGTTTTTGTAGTTAAATAACTACTTTTGTCAAAACTCATTGAAAGTTGTTGTATTTTATTATATGTAAGTTATACTTCAATGAAGTTATTTAAAAAAATTGACTTCACATTAAAGACCAAAACTCATTTAAAACTTTGGTCTGCTGAAATGTATAATCAAGACATAAGCCTTAATTGAAATCTGGACCTAATGATAATGAAACTCATCTTATTTTGTAAAGAAGGAAAGTAAGGCTCAGAGAAGTCAATTAACTTCTCCTATATCTTTCCCGACATAGAGCACGATTGTACATCCTACTTCACCTGGACAGTCCTGGTTTACTCCTGTTGTTCTGGTGGCATAATTATTAATGGCACCTCTTTCACTTTCAAAAGGTCACTGGGTGGCACAAACAGTTTGCACTTGTCTACTAACCTAAGGGTTGACAGTTTCAATCCATCCAGCAGCACCATGGAAGAAAGCCTGGCAATCTGCTTCCTTAAAGATTACAGCCAAGAAAACCTTATGGTTTTCTACTCTGTAACATGTGGGGTTGCTGTGAGTCAGAATTGACACAACAGCAGCAGTTTTTTTGTTTTTTGGTTTTTCACTTTTGAAAGTGTTCCAGGTTGTATGATGAATTTTATAGTTGTTCTGTATATTATGGGCAGCCTGTTTGGTGCAAACAGCTAAGTGCTCAATAACTAGCTGAAAGGTTGGTAGTTCAAACGTACCCAGAGGTGCCAAAGAAGACAGGCCTGGTGCTATGCTTCCAAAAGGTTACGGCCTTAAACACCCTATGGAGCAGTTCCACTCTGCACACATGGGATCATCATGAGTCAGAATCAACTCAACAGCAATTAACATCAAAACCTGTATCATTCAGCAAGTCAGTAGCATAGCCAAGTCTCAAACTCATTGTTTCTTACTTTCAACCAGGGCTTTCCAATGAATCAAACTGCCTTATTCTGATACAGAATGAGAAAATTAACATTTGTAAATCATCTTCTCAGAAAAAGTTAATAAATACCTAAACACAACCTCCCTATCATTCCTTAACACACACACAACACACATATACTCATACACACCCACTCACACTGACATACATACAAACACGCTTACTAACACAAATTTGTACACAGAATTTTACACATTTAGAAGCTGTCTGTTTCCAACCACTCAATGGATATCAACATATATCATATCCCAAGGAAGAACCCAACTAGCTTTGAGTATCTTATCTGCCTAGGAGTTACATGGCCTTATTTACTTTAGTTCTCTATGTTTTCATTCATCGTTCGTAAAAATTAGATCATCTCTACTAAACTGAGATAACAAAAAATCTGTAATCCTGGTATTTGAGAACCAACATAGTAGGAGAACTAATTTAGTAAATTCTCAAATACCAGGATTACAAAATTTTACTAAAATTTATTCCTTTGCTCTGTAATTCTGGCTGGCCAAATACTGGGATGTTTTATTAACCTCATATCTCTTACTAATATTACCAATTTAGGTAAGATCGTACCCCACGCCTAGATTTTCACATCAATTTATATAGCTCGAAACAACTAAGTTACAACTTCCTTCTCAATCCCTCACATTATCCACCCCATGGTCGTAACTATACCTCTTAAATCTGTACTTGCAGCAATCAGAAAGACTCAACAACTTTACTCTGGATAAGTGGATCAGCTAAAATAAGAGGCATGATATCAGAGCAGATGAACAGGGAAAACCTGAGTTCTTCCCCCACAACTTTTGTATATCTTTTTTTTTTTTTTATTGCGCTTTAAGTGAAAAGTTTACAAATCAAGTCAATCTCTCATACAAAAATTTATGTACACCTTGCTATGTACTCCTAGTTGCTCTCCCCCTAAAGAGACAGCACACTTCTTCTCTCCACCCTGTATTCCCCGGGTCCATTCAGCCAGCTTCTGTCCCCCTCTTCCTTCTCATCTCCCCTCCAGACAGGAACTGCCCACATAGTCTCATGTGTCTACTTGAGCCAAGAAGCTCACTCCTCACCAGTATCATTTTCTATCTTACAGTCCAATAGAATCCCTGTCTGAAGAGTTGGCTTTGGGAATGGTTCCCACTGAGTTCCCACTCAGTGGGTAACAGAAGGTCTGGGGACAATGACCTCCAGGGTCCTTCTAGTCTCAGTCAGACCATTAAGTCTGGTCTTTTTACGAGAATTTGAGGTCTGCATCCCACCGCTCTCGGGGATTCTGTGTTGTGTTCCCTGTCAGGGCAGTTGTTGATTGCAGCTGGGCACCATCTAGTTATTCTGGTCTCAGGATGATGTAGTCTCTGATTTATGGGGCGCTTTCTGTCTCTTGGGTGTATACATCTTTCCAGGATAAAGCCTTTGAAAGTTCTATCTGGTGTTTTATCCTGTGATTTTTTTCTAGTATATCATGGCATGAGGCACCAGTCAACATTTAACACCTTCTACATGGGACTGTGTACATCAGGGTTATCCTGTATGCTGAGCAAATAATCCAAGAAGCTGGACTATATGAAGAAGAATGTGGCTTCAGGACTGGAGGAAGACTCATTAACAACCTGCAATATGCAGATGATACAACCTTGCCTGCTGAAAGTGAAGATGACTTGAAGCACTTACTGATGAAGATCAAAGACCATAACCTTTAGTATTATGCCCCAACATAAAGAAAACAAAAATCTTCACAACTGGAGCAATAAGCAACATCATAATAAACAGAGAAAATACCAAAGTTGTAAAGGATTTCATTTTACTTGGAGCCACAATCAACACCCATAGAAGCAGCAGTCAAGAAATCATATGACATATTCCACTGGGCAAATCTGCTGCAGAAGACCTCTTTAAGGTGTTAACAAGCAAAGGTGTCACTTTGAGGACTCAGGTACACTTGACCCAAGACACAATATTTTCATTTGCCTCATATGCATGCGAAAGCTGGACAATGAATAAGGAAGACTGAAGAAGAATTCAAGCCTTCGAATTATGGTGCTGTCAAAGAATGTATAATATAATACGGACTGCCAGATGAACGAGCAAATCTGTCTTGGAAGAAGTACAGCCAGAATGCTCCTTAGAAGTAAGGATAGATTCATCTCACATACTTCAGACATGTTATCAGGAGGGATCAGTCTCTGGAGGACATCATGCTTGGTAAAGTAGAGGCTCAGTGAAAAAAGAGGAAGACCTTCAACAAGATGGATTGATGCAGTAGCTGCAACAATGGGCTCAAATGTAGTAGAGATTGTGACAACGGTGCAGGATCAGGCAGTGTTTCGCTGTTGTACCTTAGGGTCCCTATGAATCAGAACAAATTTGAGAGCACCTAACAACAACATAACACATGGGACTGTGAATTTTAAGTTCCAGATTGTTCGTTTTTACTTAAAATCTTGTGTTTTCTCCAAAGTCCAGGAAAAGTCCAAAATTGGAACATGGCAATTATCAAAATTACATATGGTCTATATTAAAAATATGGAGCCCTGGTGGCACAGTGGTTAAAGTGCTTAGCTGCTAACTTAAATAGTCAGCAGTTTGAATCCACCAGCCACTCCTTGGAAACCCTATGGGGCAGTTCCACTCTATCCCACAAGGTGGCTATGAGTCAGAATTGACTCAATGGCAGCAGGTTTGGTTTGGTTTATAGTAAAAATATAGTTTACACGTATTAAAAATCTACCCCTGTCTCTCAGCTTGTCGCACTGTGGTGGCTTGCATCTTGTTGCGATGCTGGAAACTATGCCACCAGTATTCCAAATACCAGCAGGGTCACTCATGGTGGGCATAGTTTCAGAGGAGCTTCCAAATTAAGACAGACTACAAAGAAAAGCCTGTCAATCTATTTCTGCAAATTAGCAATGAAAACCTTACATATCACAACAGAACACTGTCTGACTTGCTTGCTTTGAACACATAATCAGGAGGGATAAATCATTACAGGAAGTTATCATGTATGGTGAAGTAGAAGGCCAACAAGGAAGAGATAGATTGGCATGATATCTACATATCTACAACAGTGGGCTCAAACATGCTAGCAATTGTAAGGATGATTCAGGACCAAGCAATATCTTGTTCTGTTGTACATAAGATTACGATTAATTGGAGTCAACTCAGTGGTAGCTATCTATCATCTATCTACCTACCTACCTACCTTTCTATCTCTATTTAGCTGTCTTAAATATAACGATATATATGAGTCTCAGTTAAGACTGCCTTACCTTTTAGTATATTAGAATCATTGTAGTCATTTTATCTATACCAATTTCCGTTGACCTTATGAAAGCCAATAACTAAAGGAAACACTCTATAAGAATGTGTCATTACCCTCAAATGTGTTGGAGGAGTAAAAATATTGAGAATGACTGCTATAAGCATTCACCTACCATATTCTTTTACTGATCTTGCAATAGGTTAAAACATGTAAGGGTTTTTAACAGAAAATAACAAATGTCGGAGAGGCTGCGAGGAGATTGAAACTCTTATGCACTGATGGTGGGAATGCAAAATGGTATAACCATTTTGGAAAATGATATGATGCTTCCTTAAAAAACTAGAACTAGAAATACTATATGATCCCCTACTCCTAGGAATATACCCTAAAGAAATAAGAGCCATCACGTGAATAGACATATGCACACCCATGTTCACTGCAGCATTATCAACAATAGAAAAAAGGTAGAAACAAACTAAGTGCCATCAGCAGATGAATGGATAAACAAACTATGGTACATACATACAGTGGAATACTATGCAATGATAAAGAACAATGATGAATCTGTGAAACATCTCACAACATGGATGAATCTGGAGGACATTATGCTGAGTCAAGTAAGTCAATCACAAAAAGACAAATACTCTGAGACCACTGTTACAAAAACTCATGCAAAGGTTTACACACAGAAAGAAACAATCTTTGATGGTTACAAGGGAGGGGTGTTGGGGAGGGAAAAACACTAACTAGACAATAGATAAGTGGTAACTTTGGTGAAGGGTAAGAAAGTACACAATACTGGGGAAATCAGCACAACTTGACCAAGGAAAAGTCATAGAAGCTTCATAGACATATCCAAACTCCCTGAGGGATTGAATTACTGGGCTGAGGGCTGTGGGGACCATGGTCTTGGGGAACATCTAGCTCAATTGGCATAACATTGTTTACAAAGAAAATGTGCTACATTCTACTTTGGTGAGTAGCGTCTGGAGTCTTAAAAGCTAGCTGCCATCTAAGATACTCCACTGGTTCCACCCTGTCTGGAGCACAGGAGAATGGAGAAAACCAAAGACATAAGAGAAAGATTAGTCTAAACTACCACAGCCTCCACCAGACTGAGTCCAGCACAACTAGATGGTACCCAGCTACCAACACCAACTGCTCCAACAGTGATCACAATAGAGGGTTCCAGACAGAGCTGGAGAAAAATGTAGAACAAAATTCTAACTCATAAAAAAAGACCAGACTTACTGGTCTGGCAGAGACTGGAGGAGCCCCAAGAGCATGGCTTCTGGTTACTTTTTTTTTAACTCAGTACTGAAGTCACTCCTGAGGGTCACCCTTCAGCCATAGATTAGACAAGCCCATAGAACAAACAATAATACACATAGCTCAACCGTGAATATGAGACTAAATGGGCACACCAGTGCAGGGGCAAGGACAAGAAGGTAGGAGGAGACAGGAAAGCTCAACAATGGAAATGGGGGACCCAAGGTCAAGAAGGGGAGAGTGCTGACACGTGCATGGCAGGGTTGGCAACGAATGTCACAAGATAATATCTGTATTGTTTAATGAGAAACTAATTTGCTCTATAAGCCTTCATCTAAAGCACAATAAAAAAAAATTTTAAATGTGTTTTTAGAACAAATAAATTTCCAAATAGTATATATCATATGATCCCATTTTTATAATAAAAGTCTGAAAACATAAACACTAATGGTCTTGAAATGTTTACCTTACTTGACCAGTATTAAATAAATATTTGCTCAGCGTCTATTTTGTACCCCCCCACAAAATAGGTGAGTGAATTAGTGATTATTTTTAAAACTATTTTGAGCTTCATACAATAAATGAGTTCAAATATGCACCTGGCACAGAGTAAGCACTATGTTGGTGTAAGTTATTACTACTCTTCATTTTGTTAGTTTTTCTTTTCTTTTTTTTTTTAGTGAATTATTATTTTTATAATCATAAAAAAGGTTCCTTTGAATTTTTTTAATAACAGAAGCCCATAGAATCCTCAAAGAATTCCTGTCCAAACCACAAAATATTTATTCAAAAATACAAAATAAAATATATACACAATCCTAGCAATGGAACTGCCCCAAAACACAACACTGAAAGGACCCACCCTGGGGAGCAGAGCACAGGTTAAACTAAGGAGAAAGGTTTGCCACAGCTGAGGTAGGTTTCAGAGCTTTTAAGTCTGTTTCTGACTTAGTTCTTTTAGAGTTTTCCCATTATGTGCCTGCATCATTCATGATCTGATTTCTTTTAGCTCTGACTCATTTCATTTCAGTCCTGGGGCCTGGGCTAATTAGTTTGGCTATGTAAAGGAATATAATGGCACGACTCCCAATTAGGAATTTCTGAAAATGCAGGGCTTCCTCTGTGCACAGACCAGCAGGGTTTAGTTCTGCCAGGAACTCAGGCCTGTGTATTTTCCTTCTTTTGTTCTCCAAACATTTTTGTCTCAATAAAAAAAAAAAAAAAAAAAATTTTTTTTTTTTAACCCCTATAGTACTATGTACATTACTTGCATTTATTGCTACTCTAAATGTGAGCGTTTGACTGTCAGTGGTGCAAAGCTTACATTCTCAACAGATTCCTCTTCGATACACATAAATGACTCCAACTTCTAAAAATGTAGTTCTTTACACGCAAAGGTGTTGAATACAGCCATTTGGATCATCCAAACCAAACCAAACCCACTGCCCTCAAGTTGATTCCGACTCATAGTGACCCTATAGGACAGAGTAGAACTGCCCAATAGAGTTTCCAAGGAGCACCTGGCGAATTCGAATTGCCGACCTCTTGGTTAGCGGCCCTAGCACTTAGCCACTACACCACCAGGGTTTCCTTGGATCATCCAGGCTAGTTAAATTATACAATCTCAGCTTCATCACTAAATTTCAAGACTACTCAGAAAGTCACTAAAATTACGTGTTTTGCTTACGGGTGGAAAAGGATATGTCATCAGGGCCTGACGCTTTAACATTTGGGGGGCCTAATGTCTTCTTCGGTCCTTTCTAGTGACTAATGCAGACCACATTTGCATTAATAGCCTTAACCCCAGTCACAGGTTTAATTTGTTTAAAACTAAATTTAGGCCTTTGGGAGCCTCTATAATGAATTTCATTAAACAGATAGATTATATAATGTACTCTTTTATGATTAATTAGCTCGGTATAAAGAAGGTAATTATAATTAAACTCATAATTTGACTTGTGTGTCATTATCATAATAATTGATCAAGTCGTTTTACCCCACATGCATTGAAAAACTGCAATGTGTGTAAAACAGAATCACCAAAAAAAGGCAGTTTTCACATATATTTCACAAGCTTTACAGCCTTTTTCCGGATCTTTCAGCTACTGACTTTTTCTTATAGTCAGTATAACAATTTCTTCCCCTTCCCCACAAAATTTTTTTATTACTCAAAAAATGACAGGACATTTATCTATAACATTCTCATTTCAGATATGAATGTCTGTAGAGTTTAGACATATCTGATGTTTCTGCTTTTATAATTTAGGGTGTGCTACTTCCTCCAGGTTTTCTGACTTTGTGTGTGTGGCCTTCAGCCACCATATTAAATAAGTGGACAGAATGAATCAGAAACTTCATAAAACACATTTTCAGAAGTATGATCTGGGTAACCCAGTGAAGGCATTGGCACTAGATGGTATAGAATATCCCCATTTCAAAAATGAGAAGGAAGGCTCATGGGGTTCTGGCTACTAACAGCAGCTTGGAAAATCCACACAGATGCCCACCAGGAATTATAACTAACCTGGATAAACTGCCACATCCTAGGCTTTCAAAGGCTTTATCCTAAAACATCCCTGCTTTTCAGAGTGCATCCTAATACCTGGAGGAGTGTACAGTAACAGCTGGGAGAAAATGCTGCAGGCAAACAAACAGCATCATCATTAGGGCTATTTTTAGCCTGTAGGATGGAGTCAGTCCAGGGCTGCTGGCTGGGCTCACACACCAATGTACTAACACATCAGCATTCCACAGCACATGGGAGCAGGACCATTTCAGTAATAATTCAGAATTCTTCAGGGAAATCCTGAGCATAGAATGCTTTCTGAAATTGCTATACTCAAGTAAAAGTATTAAGGAAACAGTGGAAGATGGTATGAATTATGTGATACTTGAAACAGCCTCCCATCCAAAACCATCTCTTTGGGGATGGGGAGTAAAGTTAATAAACATAATAACATGCGGGCTTGTTTAATCTCTCTTTCCTCTGTTTTCCATCCTTTCAAAATCCAACCAATTATTATACATCTTTTTTTTTTAATTGAAAGTCACCTTGAGAAGCTTTTTTAAAAAAGAGGTGAGATACATATAAATAAACATTAACAACTTAGCCTGAATTACTTTTTAATTATCTTGGTCAAAACAATGGTCTCAGTCTCTAGATCTGTAAAATGAGTAGGGTAAAATAATCTCCTACCTTTCTAATCCAGTGCTTGATCCCTCTATAGTTGGCCCCTGTCTATCCTAACTTTGCTTCCTGCTATTTCCTGGCACATGATTTATGCACCAGCCATAGATCTCTGTAACTTGACATATGCTCTTCCCTCTGCCTGGATTAGCCTTTCGCTTTTTTTTTTTTTTTTTCAATTTATAGTGAGACTTTGTATTGCTTACTTTGGCCATGTCATCAGGAAAGATCAATCACCAGAAAAGGACATCATGTTTGGTAAAGAACAGGGTCAGCAGAAATGAGGAAAACCCTCAATGAAATAGATTGACATAATAGCCTCAACAATGGGCTCAGACATACCGGAGATCATGGAGATGGCACAAGACCAGCAGTGCTTCATTCTGTTATACGTAAGGTCACCATGAGTCCAAGTCAACACCGCAGCAACTAAAAACGATTCTATTATTCTTTCAAAATTCGACTCAAACATTGTTTTGTATAAGGAGCCTTTCAAGCTCACACATAAAACACACATACCGAGTATTTATTGGGCTGTGCTGAAATCCACGCTTCTAAGATCCTTTCAGGTAGGAAACCATCCTTCATTCATCTTTGCACCCTCAGCACCTAGTGTAATACCTGACATAATAATAATAATAAAATGTTTATTGAACGAATAAATGAATGTTCTTCTTAGCTCTGATATCCAGTGAGTTTGAGAGAGGGCAATCGGATATCCCATACAGCGCTCACAAATGAAGCAAAAAACAGCTGGCTTTTTCTGGCGGAGCTAGGAAAACTTAGGAAAGTGCATAGAAAACAAGAAATGTGGCTCTAGAGGACAGGCAGGGAGGTGCATCAGCTTATTTTAAAAAAAAAAAAAAAAAGGATGATATGGAATTTCAATTAACTACTTTTGCCTAAGATTAACCTGGGGCTTTATATAATAAGTTAAATGTGATCAAGCTTAGACTTTGTGGAATAAATAAGTGGAATGATGTGACATCAATCAAGATTCCAAAATGTCTCATACACACTACAGAAACATCAGGAAGGAGACAAAACTTTAAAGACATTCGAAAGATACCAAGACTTACCGTTCCCATTGGTCTTATAGTTCCTCAGTGTCTTCATTGGGACATTAATGCCCACCTTTGGGAGTATTTTTGGAAATTGATGGAGTTTTTTGATCTTCTATTGTAACTGTGCCTGAGCCTTTCCATACTGAATTTCCTTCATTATATTCCTTTATTATAATTTACTTTCCTATGCCTTGATGCTGTAAGATAAGCCACCAGAATTTCAAATACCAGCAGGGTCAGGTAGACAGGTTTCAGTGGAGCTCCAGACTAATACAGACTATGAAGAAGGACCTGGCAATTTACTTCTAAAAAAAAATCAACCAGTGAAAACCTTATGCATAGTAGTGGAACACTGTCGGAAGATAAGCCCTTCAGATTGGAAGGCACTCAAAATATGACTCTAGGGAAGAGCTGTCTCATCAAAGAAGAGTCAACCTTAATGACATGGATAGAGTAAATCTTATGGGATCTTCATTTGCTGATGTGGCACAACTCAAAATGAAAAGAAACAACTGCAAACTTACATTAATAATCAGAACATGGAATGTACAAAGTATGAATCTAGGAAAATTAGAAGCTGTCAAAAATGAAATTGAATGCATGAAGATTGAAAACCTAGGCATTAGTGAGCTGAAATGGACTGGTATTGGCCATTTTGAATCAGACAATCATATGTCTACTATGCCAGGAATGACAAATTGAAGAGGAAAGGTGTCACATTCACAGTCAAAAAGAGCATTTCAAGATCTATCATGAAGTACATTTTCAGTGATAGGATAATATCCATAAGCCTATAAGAAAAACCAGTTACTATTATTAAAATAGTTAGAATAATATTAAGTCAATTAATGTTATTCAAATTTATGCACCAATCAGTAATGCCAAAGATGAAGAAATTGAAATTTTTACCAACTTCTGCAGTCTGAAATTGATCAAACATGCAATCAATATGCATTGATAATTGGCATGCAAAAGTTAGAAACAGAGAAGAAAGATAAATAGTTGGAAAACACGGCCTTGCTGATAGAAATGACACCAGAGACTGAATGATAGAATTTTGTAAGACCAACAAGTTATTCACAGCAAATACCTTTTTTCAACAATATAAATGGCAACTATACACATGGACCTCGAAAGATGGAATACATAGGAATCAAATTGACTACATTTGTGGAAAAAGATGATGGAGAAGTTCAATATCATCAGTGAGAACAAGGCTAGAGGCTGACTGTGAAACAAACCATAAATTGCTCATATGCAAGTTCGAGTTCAAGCTGAAGAAAATTAAAGTCCATGAGAGCCAAAAGTAGAAACATAAGTATATCCCACCTGAATTTAGAGACCATCTATCTCAAGGACAGATTTGAGGCATTGAACACTAATGATTGAAGACCAGAAGAGGTGTGGGATGACATCAAGGACATCATACATGGAGAAAAAAATAGGTCATTAAAAAGACAGGAAAGAAAAAGAGAGAGACCAAAATCAATGTCAGAAGAGACTCTGAAACTTGCTTTTGAAAGTAGAAGTGCTAAAGCAAATGGAAGAAATGATAAAGTAAAAGGGCTGAACAGAAGATTTAAAAGGGGAGTTCAAGAACACAAAGTATTTTAATGAAGTGTGCAAAGACCTGTAGATAGAAAATCAAGAGGAAAGAATATGCTCAGCATTTCTCAAGATGGAAAAACTGAAGAAAAAATTCAATCCTCAAGTTGCAATACTGAAGGATTCTGTGGGCAAAAAATTGAACTACACAGGAAGCATCAAAAGAAGATGAAGGAAATATAAGAGTCACTGTACCAAAAAGAATTGGTTGACATTCAACCATTTCAGGAACTAGCATATGATCAAAAACCAATGTTACTGGAGGAAGAAGCCCAAGCTGCACTGAAAGCATTGGTGAAAAACAAGGCTCCAGGAATTGACGAAATACCAGTTGAGATTTTTCAACAAACAGATGCAACCTTGAAAGCGCTCACTCATCTCTGCCAAGAAATTTGGAAGACAGTGACCTGGCCAACCAATGGGAAGAGATTCATATACCTGCCTATCCCAAAGAAAGATGATCCAAAGAATGCAGAAATTACTTAACAATATCATTAGTAACACAAGCAAGTAAAATTATGCTGAAGATAATTCAAAAATGGTTGTAGCAATACAGCAACAGGGAACTGCCAGAAATTCAAGCCAGATTTAGAAGAGGATGTGGAATGAAGGATATCATCGCTAATGTCAGATGGGTCATGGCTAAAAGCAGAGAATACCAGAAACATGTTTAGCTGTGTTTTACTGACTACGCAAAGGCATTCGACAGTGTGGATCATAACAAATTATGAACAACACTATGAAAAATGGGACTTCAAGAACACTTAACTGTGCTCATGAGGAATCTGTACATAGAACAATAGGCAGTCATTTGAACAGAACAAGGGGATACTGTATAAAGTCAAGAAAGGTGTACGTCAGGGTTGTATCCTTTCACAATACTTATTCAACCTGTATGCTAAGAAAATAATCTGAGAAGCTAGACTATATGAAAAAGAACTCAGCATCAGGATTGGAGGAAGACTCATTAACAACCTGCAATATGCAGATGACACAACCTTGCTTGCTGAAAGTGAAGAAGACTTGAAGCTCTTACTGATGAAGATCAAAGACCACAGCCTTCAGTAGGAATTGCACCTAAACATAAAGAAAACAAACATCCTCACAACTGGACCAATAAGCAACATCATGATAAATGGAGAAAAAATTGAAGTTGTCAAGGATTTCATATTACTTGTATCCATAATCAACAACCATGGAAGCAGCAATCAAGAAATCAAACAATGTATTGCATTGGGCAAATCTGCTACAAAAGACCTCTTAAAAGTACTAAAAAGGAAAGATGTCACTTTGAAGACTAAGGTGCACCTGACCCAAAACTTGGTATTTTCAAAACCCTCATAAGCATTCGAAACCTGGACAATGAACAAGGAAGATCAAAGAAGAATCGATGCCTTTGAATTAGGGTGTTGGAGAATATTGAATATACCAAGGACTGCCAGAAGAACAAACACATCTGTCCTGGAAGAAGTACAGCAAGAATGCTCATTAGAAGTGAAGATGGTGAGGCTTCACCTCATGTTCTTTGGACATGTTATCAGGAGGGACCAGTCACTGGAGAAGGACATCATGCTTGGTATCCTAATCATCTAGTGCTGCTATAACAGAAATACAAAAGAGGATTGCTTTAACAAAGAGAAACTTATTCTCTCACAGTTTAGGAGGCTAGAAGCCGAAATCCAGGGTGTCGGCTCTAGGGAAAGGCTTTTTCTTGCTGTTGGCTCTGGGGGAAAGTCCTTGCCATCAATCTTCCCCTGGCCGAGGAACTTCTCAGTACAGAAATCCCGGGTCCAAAGGATGCACTATTCTCATGGCTCTAGTTTCTTGGTGGTATGAGGTTCCCCTGGCTCTCTGCTTATTTCTCCCTTTCATATCTCAAAAGAGTTTGGCTTAAAACACAACCTTGCAGACTGAGTGCTGCCTCTTTGACATAACTGCCTCTAATCCTGCCTCATTAGCATCATAGAGGTAGGATTTACAACACATAGGAAAATCACATCAGGTGAAAAATTGGTGGACAATCACACAAACTGGTAATTATGACCAAGTTGACACATATTTGGGGGGGTGGGGGACACAATTCAATCCATGACATTCCCCCTTTGGCCCCCAAAATTGCATGTCCTTGCCACATGTAAAACATATTCACCCCATCATATCATAGCAAAGTCTTAACTCCAAATCCAAAAATTCCTCTTCATCTGTGAAATCTAAAATACAAGTTATCTGCTTCCAAAGTACAGTGGTGGAATGGCACAAGGTAGACTTTTCCATTACAAATAAGAGAAATTGGAGGGAAACAAAGGAAAACAGGCACCAAGCAAGTCAGCAGAACACATTACATTAGCCCTCAATGCTTGAAAATAACCCTCTGTTTTCTAAGACCATTTACACGCTGCCCTCCAGACTCTAGTTATTGGCCACACTCTCTGAATGGAGACCCCTCGGCCCTGGTCAGCTCATTTCAGCTCCCTTCAGGCCCACTGGAATGGCAACTCTGCTCTGTCAGCTTTGAGCAGCCCCATTCTAGTCCATCTGAGTGGTGACTCTACCCTTTGAGGATGAGGCAGCTCTGTTTCCTGTGTTCCTTGTCTCTTCACCTTCTGATTCCTGGTTCCTTGTCTCTTGGCCCTTTGGGCCTCACTGCCTGCATCTGCCTTGCTCGGGCAAGTGTTCCAAAGCTCTTTAGCTTCATCAGTAAGTGCCCGGAGACACCCCAATCTGCCAGTAACCTTCAGCCAAAAGACACTCAGCTCTCTCCTTGGGTGAGCTCCATCTGTGCTGTCTCCAGTGCAACAGTTGTCCTCATATCCTTCTGAGCCCTCTCCAGAATTGTCTTTGATGTTCATAATTCCACCGACAATCTCTTCAAGGCAACCTGAGCTTTTACTATTAGGCACTTTAAAACTTTTCCAGCCTCTATCCATTTACGGTTTCAAAACAGCTTTCACATTTTAGGTATCTGTCAGAGCAGCACCCCACTCTCTTGGTACCAAACTCTCTTAGTCATCTAGTGCTGCTATAACAGAAGTACCACAAGTGGATGACTTTAACAAAGAAAAATTTATTCTTTCACAGTTTAGGAGGCTAGAAGTCCAAAATCAGGGCGCCAACTTTAGGGAAGACTTTTCTCTCTCTGTCAGCTCTGGGGGAAGGTCCTTGTCATCAATCCTCCCTTGGTTGAGGAGCTTCTCAGTGCAGAAATCTCAGGTTCAAAGGATGTGCTATTCTTCTGGCTCTTGTTTCTTGGTGGTATGAGGTCCCCCTGTCTCTTTGCTTATCTCTCTTTTATATCTCAAAAGAGATTGGCTTAAAACACAACCTAATCTTGTAGATTGAATCCTACCTCATTAAGATAACTACCATTAATCCTGCCTCAAATAACATCATACAGGTAGGATTTACAACACATAGGAAAATCACATCAGATGACAAAATGATGAACAAACACACAATACTGGGAATCATGGCCTAGCCAAGTGTACACATATTTTGGGGGGACACAATTCAATCCATGATACTTGGTAAAGTAGAGGGTCAGTGTAAAATGAAGACCTTCAACAAGATAGATTGGCACAGTGGCTGTAACAATGGGCTCAAATACAGCAATGATCGTTAGGATGGTGCAGGACCCGGCAGTGTTTTATTCTGCTGTATACAAGGTCACTATGAGTTCTAAACCAACCGATAGCACCTAACAACAACAAAATTGACACATGAATATTTATTCTATATTTTGAGTTACAATAAAATACTACTTTATTGACTTTACTGTGCAATTGTTCCTTCTTTGGCCATTGGAAACTCAGTTGGCTCCTGTGTCCTTTTGACACACCATACCAATGAGTTTATTTCTTTTTTGCATTTCCTTAATTTCTGGCACTACAAAATGCTCCAAGATTATTCTGACTATTCCCTGCTCCAGCCCTAAAATCAGCCATTTCTTCATGGAGCCTTTTCTTTTTATTGGAAAATGATATTAGAGATCAAGGTCTGTTTGGTAGATGTGCTTCTTGCCACCAAAGTGTCATTATTTCTAGGCCCTCTCAGCTGATAGAGCAAAGAAATATATGTGGATATACTAACTTGCATATATACACATACTATAAATATTTCTGTATATATCCGTCTTAGTCATCTAGTGCTGCCACAACAGAAATACCACAAGTGGATGGCTTTAACAAAGAGAAATTTATTCTCTCACAGTCTAGTAGGTTACAAAGTCCAAATTCAGGGTGTCGGCTCCAGGGGAAGGCTTTCTCTCTCTGTTGGCTCTGGAGGAAGATCCTTGTCTTCAATCTTCCCCTGGTAGAGGAGCTTCTCAGGCGCAGGCACTCGTGTCCAAAGCACTCCTGGTGCTGCTGTCTTGGTGGTATGAGGACCCTCACTCTCTGCTTGCTTCCCTTTCCTTTTATCTCTTGAGAGACAAAAGGTGGTGCAGGCCACATCCCAGGGAAACTCCCTTTACCTTGGATCAGAGAGGTGACCTGAGTAAGGGTGGTGTTACAACCCCATCTAATCCTCTCAACATAAAATTACAATCACAAAATGGAGGACAACCACACAATACTAGGAATCATGGCCTAACCAAGTTGACACATATTTTTGGGGGGACACAATTCAATCCATGAGGCCATCTATATCTATATTAAGCCAAACATGAGTTGATACTGATGTCTCCAACTCTAATCCAGTACCACATGGATTATTCTAGCCTCCTCTTCTTGCTTGTCTATAACCTTTCACTCCAACTGTAAGAAACCTGGTTCCCAACTTTGGAGTTGGTTGACAGATTAGTGGTTGCCACCATTCAATTCCAGTAGATATGAATGATGGTTTCAGAATCATTCACCCCCATATCTCAGTGGAAAACAACTTTATCAACTAGAGTGTAGTGCTTATGTAAAATTCATCTTGCCTTTAGTCTTATAGTCTCCACTCTTTTCCAAAGTTATTTAGGTCAGTAACTTTTTCCTACCTTCTTTAGTGAGGTCATTTCATACATTTTTAATATAATTGGGTTATTTTGTCACAATCAGCATTCCCTCCTGGAATACCCCAACCTTTTAAATGATTTTTTTTTAATTTATATACAGTAATGTTCACTCTTTCTTTTATAAAGCTCCATGGGTCTTGACAAATGCATATGTCATGTACCCACCATTACAGTATCATACAGAATAGAGTGTTTCATTACTCAAAAAAATTCCCTATGCTTCACCTATTCACTACCGTTCTCCCAACCTCCACATGCCATGGCAACTACTAATCTATCTACCAACTCCAAAGTTTAACCTTTTCCAGAATGCCATATAAATGAAATCATACAGTATGTAGCCTTTTCAGATTGGCTTCTTTCACTTAAGCAATATGCATTTAAAATTCATCCAGGTTTTTGCATGGCTTGATAGTGCTTTCCTTTTCATTTCTGAATAGTATTCCATAGTATGCATGTATCACCATTTATTTATATACTCATTTATTGAAGAACATCTCAGTTGCTTCCAGTTTGGGTCAATTATGAATAAAACTGCTGTAAACAATCACCTGCAGATTTTTATGTGATTGTAATTTTTCAGATTAATTATATAAATACCTAAGACCAAAATTCCTAAATTGTATGGTAATATTATGCTTAGCTTTGTAAGAAACTACCAAATGGCATTCTAAAGTGGCTATACTACTTTGAATTCCCATCACCAATGAATGAGAGTTCCACTTGTTCCATATCCTTGCCACATTTGGTGTTCACAGGTTTTGCTTTTTGAATTTTTTGTTGTTGTTTGTTTGCCTTTAATTTTAGCCACTCCAATGAAATGTAGTGTTATCACATTGTTTTAATTTGTACCCAATGACATATGTAGGGTCACTATAGTAAAAATCGACTCATTAGTAACAGATTTGGTTTGGTTTGGAATGACATATGATGATAAGCATTTTTTTCATTTTTTTATATACTTATTTAGCATTTGGATATCCTCTTTGGTGAGGCGTCTGTTCAGATCTTTTGACCTTTTAATTGGGTCATTTGTTTTGTTATTTTTTAAAGAGTTCTTTGTATACTTTGGATACCATTTCCTTATCAGATATGTGCTTTGTAAATATTTTCTCCTAGTCAGTGACTTTTCATTCTTTTAAGTATCTTTCACAGAACAAAGTTTTTAATTTTAATGTCTAACATCAATTTATTCCTTCATTGACCAAGCTTTTAGTGTTGCATCTAAAAATTCATCTCTGTACCAAAATTTACATAGATTTTTTCCTACGCTTTCTCTTCAAAGTTTTATAGGTTTGCATTTTAAATTTTACATTTTGCATTTACATTTATGATCCATTTTGAATTAACTTTTATGTAAGGTGTGAGGTCTATGGCCAGGTTTTTTTTTTTTCCATATGTTCACCCAGTTGTACCAAATCCTGTGTTATTTTAAGTGTGTGTTAGAGCAGAGGGGCAACACGATGTGGGGGATGGTGGGGGAAGTAGGAGCTAAAGTGAGCATCTGAATTAAATGAACAAATGATATGACCTTTCTGTGTTCACTGTGAGGGCATTTTATCATGCTCCTGTATGGCTCCCCATGGAAGCAGTGTAGAAAAATAAACATACTTCAGAAGGCCTACTTTGGTGTTTCTGAATTCTCATCTGCCTTTGAAAAAGAGCCTGCCTGAACTACTTCACAGGGCTGTTTTAGAAGACAAAAAAGATTATGAAAAATTAAGGCACTTTGAAAAATCCAAAGGCCAGTACAAAAGTAATTTAACAAGTGCCAATTTATAATGAATGATCTTCCTTTAAGCTTCCTCCCTAAACTGTGCCTGAGAGGAAGAATCATTCCTTTGCTTACTGAAGAACTTTTCCTTGTAGGAGCTATCACTGTAGAAGCATTTCCATGTCTGGCTGTAGCCTGGTGCTCTGCTTAGCACTCCCTGCAAAGCAATTTGATAAGATTAAAAACAGGCCCTAACTCCCACCTCCTTTTTCCCTTCCCCTATTCTTTTTTCTCTGAAGGGCTGTGTGACAACTTGGTAAATTTTGCATTTGTCAGCCTATTCGGCCAACAGCCTGGCTGCTCTGGCTTGGCAGGAGACCAAGCTTCTATCTTGAGCCCTCTTCTACACATCCTGCTCTGCCTGGACAAGGCTGAATTCATCCTTACCCTCCATCTCCACGGTGTAAATTGTGGAGACACCTACCAGGTAGACTTCAGCCCTACATCATCCAAACCATCTGCCAACACATGTGGGGAGTGGGGAGGGTAGGCTGGCGGCATGGAGCAGTGTTAGTCCTCAAGACTGGAGTTTGGCAATGTTAAACTGGTCACTAAGTGAGAAACTAGCCAATTCCTTGGCTTTAGTCTTCTTTTCTGTGTTTCCCTCAGCCCCCAATTTCCTTTCAATAAAAAGGAGAAAGTTGAGTTCCTGGCCCACCTGTGTCCTCAATCGACTGCCAAATAATTCTAACTTTGAAATGAATTATCTAATGCCCAAATGTGAAAATCTTTCTGTGCCTTCTCAAATTGAAATGGAAAGGAAAATACTTCCAAGTGAAGATTTCAAATGCAGAATTTGAATAATGACTCAGTTCCCTTCGTCCTGGAGCAAGCTGCAACTTTTCAAATATAAAATATTCCTTAATAAAGCAAAAGAAATGACTTTCCCAGAAAAAAAAAAAAAAAAAGCTGGTAAGTAGTGATACACTCAATACTGGTACTTCTATTAGCCTAAAATCCCATTAGAGACATTTGTAATTAATTCCAAATATATTTTGAACACAGAAGATTTAACAAGAATACTATGTGCATGTTACATCCTAATTCTGTTGATCTGGGTCCTTCTATCTCTGGAAACAACTTATGTAATGAATACCTAACCTTTGCTATGTGAAATGAGGGACTAAATGAAGCTCACATTTAAATGTAACTGAAAATGTGTCAAATGAGTTGTAAGTGAATAAACCATGTCAGAATGATTATTTTCTAAGGTGACAGACACTTTAGCTATATTTCCAGGTATGTGAGAAGCTATTAAAATTCTAGCAAGGTCTATCAGGTTCAGAGAATGACACTGGAAATTTATTACAGGTGCCAAATTCAGTCGTATTCTGAAGCGAGTTAATGTTTTCCATTGCAGACTCCTATAAAATTCATTTCAAGATCTTTGGGGGGAAAATGCATTTATGAAAATCACAGGGCCTCCAAAGGGGAAATAGGAGAGTTTGTAAGTGATAGTGTACATGTATAAATTGCTGTATTATTAAGAAAGAAAAACAAAAAAATCCAAATAGGCCTTTCTATGTTTTTCACCTTCTAAAGGGCCATGTACTAATGCACATTTAACAAAATTTTGTAGCATTAGTCTTCCTTATTTTTATATATGCTATCTGCATGACTTTTTCTATGCCCAAAGTAAACAGACTTGCAAACAGATGCCTTCTTTTTTAACTATATTCAAATACTTCCTCAAAAACACAAACCTTCCACCATAAAACCAATATTGAACACAAAGAAATCATGGATGAAATGAACTTCCTTTAAGCTACTCTGTCTAATTTCTTTCATTCTTCCCCCACTTCCTTTTGTTTGTTGGTTGGTTTATTTAGTTGATTAGGTAGCTAGATGGCTGTTAACTTGAAAGTTAGGGCATTTATTTTCATGACTTAATTTGAGTTATATTTTTAATTGTGCTTAAAGTTATTAACTGTGTCCAAGGATAGCATAATTTAATATTCCTCACATTAACATAGGTGTCCATTAGATGGAAGCAACCAATTCTGCACTAACCTACAGAAATACGCTAGGAAGACTGCATTAAAGTTGCAGCGATTTTGTTAAAGATTTTCATCACAACAGGAAAGGTAGACTCTGAGGGAAAAGACACAAAGAGCAGGTGTGGTTGTGAAGAACCAAATAATGCAGTAGAAGACTGGGGTTACTTGTGCTATGATACCCAGTGAAAAGTGAAAATCCTGCTGTGGAGTGGCTGGTTTGTCTTAACTAAATATCAGAGGTTTTTTTCATTTCAACTAGTGGCTGAGATTGCTAATTCCCCTAAACAAGATCGAAGGCTCCTGTATACACTTGAATTTCTCAAACCACCGTTGTTGGCCAGGTCTCACCAACCATGAGCTTACACTTTTGGTTCAGATGTCTCTCACCGCCCACCTTCCCAATATTCAAATCCTCTTCCCTTCTCACAAGACCTTACAAAAAAAAGGGTGCAGGTACCATAGAAGCAATGAAAACCAGTTAATCAAGTGTATATATTTCTCCACTGATACAAGAATATGCAGTTAGTTGCTGAAAACAAATATGTCAGCTAGAAGCACAGAAGCTACTTCATAAAGAAGAAGCTAGGATGGGGAAAGATGAATGGTTTCCTTATGCCCTTGGAGGTTTTCTTCCAAGTTTGCTGGGTAATTTATAATTTGAAAGATAGTCATAACTCGTGGTAATTTGTTTGTAACAGCCATGTGCCTGTGCTTGTACCTGAATAGCTGTAGGAACCCCCACATTCCAAACTGCCCACAGGGTTTATCTTGTTTCTGTCCCAGGTCTGTGACCTACGTCGGGAACACACCAAAACATCAATCATTTACCCCAGGTGGTCTTTAATATATATCCACAACAGTAGTGCTTCTGTTGCCCTATCCTTTTAAGCCTCACTCATATACTTTTTAGTGTGCTACCTACAAATACAAGTTTCTTCAAAGAAACCCATTCAGAAAGGAAACGTACACCTGCTGTTTGAGGTTGATGGTGTACTGTCAATAGATGACAAGAAAAGAACTCCTCAGCTCCTATTATGATTCTGCCCTCACTGTCAACGGAAAGATATTTAGACTAAAATGACTAGAAATAAACATTGATACCAAGGAATTGAAGCTCAAGATGAGGGAAAAGGCTGTAAGGGAGCATCTACAGGCTCCCTTATTATTGAAAATAACATCCAACTAAAATCATTTCTTTCTTAGCAAAGTTTCTAACTGGTAGATCTATAAATAAGGTCAATAATGTACATATTTATTTAAACATGACAAAAAATTGAGTTAGCTGTTTAGTAAAATTAGTTCATTGTGCATTTAACAAATATTTACTAAACACCTATGATATCTCTTATTATACTAGGAACAAAGGAATGAGCAAAAGAGACAAGATCCCAATGTTTGAAGACCTTATAGCCTAGTGGGGAATTTAAATAGTAAACAAACTAATTTCAGATAGGGATAAGTGGCATGAAGAAATGAAGCAAAGTGATGTGATAAGTGGTGAGGTACGTAAGGAAGGGGACTACATGTATGAAATAGTCTGTGAAAACTTATCTGATGAGACAATACTTGATCTGAGACTTAAAGCTTGGAAATAGACAGCTATATGAAGAACATAAAAAAAAGAACATCCCTGAAAGGAAAAAAAGAAGGTGTAAAGATCTGAAATGGGAATGAAGAGACAGAAAATCAAGAAAAGTAGTAAGATAAAAGGTCAAATAGATAGGCAAAGGTCAGATCATGTAGGTCCCTAAGGCACAGTAGGGACTTTGGATTTCATTCTAAGCAGGATGGGGAGGTATTTGAGGATTTTAAGAAGTGACATAATCTGAGATATATTGGTTGCTTGTGACAAAAAGAAGCCATGGTGGCACAATGATTAAGCACTTGGCTGCTAACCAAAAGGTCTGAGGTTCGAAAGTACCAGTGGCTCTGAAGGAGAAAAGACCTGGTGATGTGATCCCATAAAGATTACAGCCAAGGAAACCCTATGAGGCAATTCTACCATGTTCTACAGGATTTCTGAGTTGGAATCCACTAGGCCTCACACAAAACAGTGTGACAAATAGATAATGCTGGTGGGAGGAGCAGGGATAGAAAGGAACCAGTGAGATCAATCAATAGTCAAGTGACAACAGCTTGGACTAGGATGGTGGTTATGGAAATGAAGAGAAATGAATCTATTCATAATATGTTTTGGAGGATTTGTTGATAGATTGAATATGGAAAAGAAAAGAAAAGGAAGAATTAAAGATGACTCCCAAGCTGTTGCCATGAGCAGCTAGGTATTTACAGAGCTAGGGAAGACTTGGAAAGGAACACGTTTGGTGTCATGGGGGTAGATACAGGACAAATCTAGAGTTAACTGACTTTGTTCTTTAAGGATTCTTATTAAGGATCAGTAGCAGCTTATTAGAAAGTTTCTAATGATGTGATAATTGACTGTGCCCTTGACCTTGTCTTGCTCACTTTGTTTATTAATAGCATGGTTTAAAATAGAAAGGGAATACTTGTCAAATCTCTTAATGACAAGAATTTAAGTTGAAAGCATGTGCCATGTATAATAAAATTAAATTCCAAAGGATAAGTGTAAAGTCCTTCTTTTGGGTCTGAAACCTATGTATTTAAGTGTGGATTGGGAGAGATGTGGCTTGTAGCAGCAAGTGTGAAAAAAAGACATTGGGTTTTGGTCAACTAGAAATTAAAATTCCTAAAATACTGAACCGAAACCCTGGTGGTGTAGTGGTTAAGAGTTCAGCTGCTAACCAAAAGGTCGGCAGTTTGAATCACCAGGGAGCCTTGGAAACCGTAGGGGACAGACTGCTTTGCATATTGACTGGCAAATAACCAAATACCAGTATTTTTTGTTGCCATTATTATTACCACTGTTCTAAAATTTTAAGTCAATAAATAATGTGTCTGTCAAATAAACTAGTGCAGTTTTAGTATGCATTAATAGAAATGGAACATCTATAATATGAGAAGTAATAATTCTGCTATGTTCCATTGTAAGGAAAACACACAAGTTATTATATTATATTTAATTATAGAATGAATGCAGACATACTTCCCTGTGTCTATAGGAGGGCAACCAAGATGAGAAAGGGCTTAACAACCCATCATGTGAAGAATATTGAGGAAATGAGGGTGTTTGGTCCAGAATAAAAGACGAGAAAGGACATATAAAGGATTTTCATGTAATAAGTGAAATTTTGCTGTATGTCCCCAGCAGATAGAAAAAGAATAGCTACATAAAGCAATGAGACAAATTTTGACTCACTTAAAAAGAGACTTCCTAATAGTCTCGGCTTTTCCTTGAAAGAATGGTCTCCTCTGGAGGCCAGGAGTTCTGTGATACCAGGGATGTTTGAGAATAGGCTGGTCCCCTCTTGTCAAGGATGGAATCCAAGCAATGGAAAGATAGTTTTGATAGATGACTATGCTGTCTTTTCTGGCCCAGTGGTTCACACTCGCTTTACACATGCACAAGTATATTATTATATTAACAGTCCCCACCTTGATTTTTTTTCTTTTCTGATAGAAAGCAGTAAGGACTTGTGTTTTAGCCTGAGAATGTCAGAGATAATAAACATGTACACAGGCTCAGGAAATGGTCCATATTTGTCAAAGTGGTATGTGAAAAATTCTCCCCCACAATCAGAGCTGGTGCATATAAAACTTGGCAACAGGGCTAGTGGTGTCCTCAGACTCCAGCCAGTCAGTGATTTGCTCTTGCTATTCACATGAACTAGCCCTACTCTCACATTTCTAATTAGCAAATGCTTACTGCTATGATACAGAAATTTCATTTGGTTCATGGAAAAATATTAAGACACCAAGGTCCTCCCTAAACTCATTATTGAAACAAAGGATGCACTTTATTAGGTGGTTTTAGAGCTCCAAACCAAATCTCATTACATTTGGTTTATGGCTCCAAAATCATTTATCGATTGCCCATTTTCCAGCAGAACACAGAACTCAGCAGTTGTACCAATTACCTCTAAGTTCTAGATTTGTGTACCAGTGACTACATAATATCTCCACTTGAATGTCTCACAACCTAAAACCAAACCCATTGCTGTTGTGTCGATTCCAACTCATAGTGACCCTATAGGACAGAGTAGAACTGCCCCATAGAGTTTCCAAGGCTGTAAATCTTTACAAAAACAGACTGCCACATCCTTCTACCTTGGAGTGGCTGATGGGTTCAAACTGCCGATCTTCTGGTTAGCAGCCAAGCAGTTTATCCATTGTGCCACCAGAGCTCCTTTGAGTGTCTCAAAGGCATCCCAAATTTAACATACTCAAAAGTCAGCTCTTGATTTATATCTCTAAAGCTTTTCACTCTAAATTTCACTATACATTGCACTTCAATCCACCTAGTTGCTCAAGCTAAAACCCTACAAGTCATCCTTGAGACCTCCTTTCTCCCCTTCTCCACTTTCAACTTGGTTGATTATTTCTCCATAAAATACATGAGACCTTTTCAATTCTTGCAGTCTCCTTGACCATTAGCCTAATCAAGGTCACCATCATATTTTTCCTGGCCCACTATGGCAGCCCCTATCTGTTTCCCAGCTGCTATCTTAACACATTCCATTCCATTCTTTTCACAAACCAGCCAGAGACATTGACTTAATACGAAAATCAGATTTGCTATTTCCTTGCTTAAACCCCTTCAATGATTGATTTTACATGGTCACTTAGAATATTAATTTCTTATCCCAAATGATATGACCCCTACTCTCCTTATGCTTCAGTCTTCTTTTGTTGTTAGGTGCTGTCGAGTCGGTTCCAACTCATAGCAACCCTACGCACAACATAACGAAACACTGACTGGTCCTGAGCCATACTTACAATCGTTATTATGCTTGAGCTCATTGTTGAAGCCACTGTGTCAATCCACCTCCTTGAGGGTCTTGCTCTTTTCCACTGACCCTGTAATTTGCCAAGCATGATGTCCTTCTCTGGGGCTAAGCCCTCCTGACAACATGTCCAAAGTACGGGAGACACAGGCTTGTCATCCTTGCTTCTAAGGAGCATTCTGGTTGTACTTCTTCTAAGACAGACTTGTTTGTTCTTTTGGCAGTCAATGGTATATTCAATATTCTTCGCGAACACCACAATTCAAAGGCATCAATTCTTCTTCGGTCTTCCTTATTCATTGTCCAGCTTTCACATGTATATGATGTGACTGAAAATACCATGGCTTGGTCAGGCGCACCTTAGTCTTCAAGGTGACATCTTTGCTCTTCAATACTTTAAAGAGATCCTTTGCAGCAGATTTACCCAACGCAATGCGTTGTTTGATTTCCTGACTGCTGCTTCCATGGGTGTTGATTGTGGATCCAAGTAAAATGAAATCCTTGACAACTTCAATCTTATCTCCATTTATTATGATGTTGCTTATTGGTCCATTTACGAGGATTTTTGTTTTCTTTATGTTGAGGCACAATCCATACTGAAGGCTGTGGTCTCTGATCTTCATTAGTAAGCGGTTCAAGCCCTTTTCACTTTTAGCAAGCAAGGTTGTGTCATCTGCATAATGAAGGTTGTTAATGAGTCTTCCTCCAGTCCTGATGGCCTGTTCTTCTTCATATAGTCCAGCTTCTCATATTATTTGCTCAGCATACAGATTGAATAGGTATGGTGAAAGGACACAACACTGACGCACACCTTTCCTGACTTTAAGCCAATCAATATCCTCTTGTTCTGTCTGAACAACTGCCTCTTGATCTATGTAAAGGTTCCTCATGAGCACAATGAAGTGTTCTTTTAAGCCCTCAAAAATACTAAGCTCTTTTCCATCCTGAGTCCCGCAGGTATTCTGTTTCTTCTGCCTACAATGCACTGTCCCTAGCTTTTCTCTTGGCTAGCTCAGTCCTCAAAAGTCGATCCTCAGTTTTAACTTAAATTATTGTTCTTTGAAGCAGCTTTCCCGACAACCTGCCCTAAAGCAGGGTCCCTCTCCTGCCTCTCTCCCATTTTGCTCCATTATCTCCACCTTACCACTCTGCTCACTTCCTTCCTAACATTTACTATAATTTTTTGTTATTTTGCTTATCTATTTGTTTTTTCTGTTATTCCTCCAGACTACAAGCTCCAAAGGTCAGGAACCATATCAGTTTTGTTCAATGTTCATTGGGAAGGGAAATCTAACGTAGAAGTTGAGAGCTTGGGTGCTAGAACCAAAAAGCCTGGATTCAAATCTTGTTTTTTCAATTCATTGTGACCCTGATTTCTCTGATTTCAATGTCATCTTATAGTGAAATACAAAAAGAAAATGATACTTACCTTAAAGTTGTTTAAGAGGACTAAATGAATAACAGATATATAGTGCTTAGCATATAGTAAGCGTACAATAAATGTTCCAAAACCAAACCCATTGCCATCAAGTCAATTCCAACTCATAGCGACCATATAGGACAGTGTAGAACTGCTCCTGTAGGCTTTCCAAGGCTGTAAATCTGTACAGAAGCAGACTGTCACATCTTTCTCCCATGGAGCGGCTGGTGGGTTCAAACTGCTGAACTTTCACTTGGCAGCTGCACTGGTGGTGCAAACAGTTAACATGCTCAACTGCTAACCAAAAGGTTGGAGGTTCAAGTGTACACAGAGGTGCCTTGGAAAAAAGGCCTGATTATCTACTTCTGAAAAATCAGCCACTGAAAACCCTGTGGCGCACAATTCCACTTTGACACACATGGAGTCGCCATGAGTTGGAATCGACTCAACAGTGACTGGTCTAGTTTTGTTATTTTGGTGTCTAGCATATAGTAAGTGCGCACTAGAACTTACTAAAAGAATGACCGAATCAACAGCATTCTTTGCAGGAAATGTTAAAACTAACTGAAGATAATCAGGTTAAGAAATGACCCTAATTTGGAAGAGATTTATAAGTTCAGGTAAATTGACAATGTTGCCCATAATCTATTCACTCATGCTTGGTTGACTTCCCAAATGGCTTTTCAAAATATCCATCACTTTCTTAAAGCCTTCAAAGGACCATTCCACAGCCTTTGCTTCCTGTGGCTGTTGTTAGGTGCCATCAAGTTGGTTCCAACTCATAGCAACCCTATGTACAACAGAACTTAACACTACCCAGTCCTGCAACATCCTCATGATCGTGGCTATGCTTGAGCCCATTGTTGCAGCCATTGTGTCAATACATCTCATTGAGGGTCTTCCTCTTTTTTGCTGACCCTCTGCTTTACCACGCATGATGTCCTTCTCCAGGGACTGGTCCCTCCTGATAATGTGTTCAAAGTACATGATACGAAGTCTTGCCATTCTTGCTTCTAAGGAGCACTCTCTCTGTACATCTACCAAGACAGATGTGTTTGCCCTTCTGGCAGTCCATGGTATATCCTTCGCGAACACCATAATTCAAAGGCATCAATTATTCTTCAGTCTTCTTTATTCATTGTCCAACTTTCCCATGCACATGAAGCAACTAAAAACACCATGGCTTGGGTCAGGCACACCTTAGTCCTTAAAGTGACATCTTTGCTTTTTGACATTCTAAAGACGTCTTTTGCAGATTTGCCCAATGCAATGTGTCTTTTGGCCTCCATGGGTGTTGACTGTGGATACAAGTAAAATGAAATCCTTGACAACTTCAATCTTTTTATCATGATGTTGCTTTTTGGTCCAGTTGTGAGGGTTTCTGTTTTCTTTACGTTCAGGTACAATTCATATTGAAGGCTGTAGTCCTTGATCTTCATCAGTAAGTGCTTCAAGTCGTCTTCACTTTCAGCAAGCAAGATTGTGTCATCTGCATATTGCAGGTTATTAATGAGTCTTCCTTCAATCCTGGTGCCCCATTCTTCTTCATATGTTCCAGTTTCTCAGATCATTTGCTAAGCATACAGATTGAATAAGTATGATGAAAGTATACAACCCTGATGCATACCTTTCTTAACTTTAAACCATGCAGCATCCCCTTGTTCTGCTCAAATGACTGCCTTTTGGTCTGTGTACAGGTTCTAATGAGCACAATAAAGTGTTCCGGAATTCCCATTCTTCACGATGTTATCCATAATTTGTTATGATCCACACAGTTGAATGCCTTTGTGTAGTCCATAAAACACAGGTAAACATCTGGTATTCTCTGCTTTCAGCCAAAATTCATCTGACATCACCACCTATATCCCTTGTTCCATGTCCTCTTCTGAATCCAGCTTGAATTTCTGGCAGTTCCCTGTCAATGTAGTGCTGCAACCACTTTTGAATGATCTTCAGCAAAATTTTATTTGTGTGTGATATTAATGATATTGTTTGATAATTTCCACATTTAGTTTTTTTTAGTGGGATTAACTTTCTTTGGAATGGGTACAAACACGGATCTCTTCAGTTGGTTGGCCAGGTAGCTGTCTTCCAAATTTCTTGGCATAGGCCAGTGAGCGCTTCCAGTGCTACATCCATTAGTTGAAACATCTCAGTTGGTATTCCATCAATTCCTGGAGCCTTGTTTCTCACCAATGCCTTCAGAGCAGCTTGGACTTCTTCCTTCTGTACCATTGGTTTTTGATCACGTGCTACTCTTGAAATTGTTGAATGTCGACCAATTCTTTTTGGTACAGTGACTCTGTATATTCCCTTCATCATCTTGTAGATGCTTCCTGTGTCATTTAATATTTTCCCCACAGAATCCTTCAGTATTGCAACTCAAGGCTTGAATTTTTTATTCAGGTCTTTCAGCTTGAGAAATGCCGAGCCTGTTCTTACTTCTTGGTTTTCTACCTCTAGTTCTTTGCCCGTGTCATTATAATACTTTGTCTTCTCAAGCTGCCCTTTGAAAACTTCTGTTTAGCTCTTTCACTTCATCATTTCTTCCTTTCGCTTTAGCTACATTCAAAAGCAAGTTTCAGAGTCTCTTCTGACATCCATTTTGGTCTTTTCTTTCTTTCCTGACTTTCAATGACTTTTTGCTTTCTTCATATATGATGTCCTTGATGTCATTCCACAACTCGTCTGGTCTTCAGGTATTAGTGTTCCATGTGTCAAATCTATTCTTGAGATAGTCTCTAAATTCAGGCAGGATATACGCAAGGTTGTACTTTGGCTTTCAGGGACTTGTTCTAATTTTCTTCAGTTTCAACTTGAACTTGCATATGAACAATTGATTATCTGTTTCTCACCTGTCCACTGGCCTTGTTCTGACTAATGAAAATTGAGCTTTTGCATCGGCTCTTTCCACAGGTGTAGTCAATTTGATTCCTGTGTATTTCATCTGGGGAGGTCCACGTTTATAGTAGCCATTTATGTGGTTGGAAAAAGGTATTTGCAATGAAGAAGTCATTGGTCTTGCAAAATTCCATAATGCAATCTTTGGCACTTTTTCTATCACCAAGGCCATATTTTCCTACTACCAACCCTTCTTTGTTTCCAACTTTCACATTTCTATCACTAGTAATTATCAGTGCATTTTGATTGTATGTTTGATCAATTTCAGACTGCAGAAGTTGGTAACAATCTTCAATTTCTTCATCTTTGGCCTTAGTGGTTGGGGTATAAATCTAAATAATAGTCATATTAACTGGATCTCCTTGTAGGTGTATGGATATTATCCTATCACTGACAGCATTGTACTTCAGGATAAATCCTGAAATGTTCTTGTTGACAAAGAATGTGATGCCATTCCTCTTCAATTTGTCTTTCCTGGCATAGTAGATCCTAAGATTGTCTGATTCAAAATGGCCAATACCAATCCATTTCAGCTCACCAATGTCCAGAATATTTACCTTCAAGTGTTTCATTTCATTTTTGACAACTTACAATATTCCTAGATTCATACTTCATACATTCCACATTCCAATTATTAATGGATGTTTGCAGCTGTTTCTTCTCATTTTGAGTCATGCCACATCGGCAAATGAAGGTCCCGAAAGCTTTACTCCATTCACATCATTAAGGTCAACTCTACTTTGAGGAGGCAGCTCTTCCTCAGTCATATTTTCAGTGCCTTCCAACCTGAGGGGTTCATCTTCTGCAACTGTAGCAGATAATGTTCCACTGCTATTCATACGGTTTTCACCAGCCAATTTTTTCAAAAGTAGACCACCGGGTATTTCTTCCTAGTCTGTCTTAGCCTGGATGCTCCACCGAAACCTGTCTACCAAGTATGACCCTGCTAGTATTTGAAATACCAGTGGCAAAGCTTCCAGTATCACAACAACATGCAAGCCACCACAGTATAACAAACTGACAGGGATGTGGCTATTCACCTCCTAGTGCACCAAAATAATAGAAAATATTTTAGAGGACCATGATCCCCCAATTTTCCTTTCCCCCACCTCTCAAAGTTACTTTCGTTTTTTACCAACACAGAGACAGGGAAGTGTCCCTATTCTTTCTTTTCCCCACCTTGAACTTCCACCTTTTACCTCTCCTTTTTCATCAAATTCCTTGTCCACATTCAATACCTTCATTTCCTCACCACACATTCATTTTGTAACCTACTTTCCAGATACGTTTCTCTCTCACACTGAAGTATTAGCTCCATCCCGATAATGCGATGAATGTTCACCCTCCAGAGCAGTTTTGTTGTTCTCTATGTACCCGAAATTCCCTTTTTCTCCACTAAATTTCTCTATCAACAAATTGACTTACCTTTCAAAGTTTGGTGAATATTACTTTCTTTGTTTTAACCTACTCTACTCCCGTTCTCCTCAGGCAAAATTAATACTTTTTCCTCTGTCTCTAATAGTACTTCATTTATATTTCTAATATATTTCAAATCCAATTTAAAACAATATAAATAGATAGACATTCTCTCCATTAATTTTTGAGCTCCTTAAGGGCAATGCACATACCTTATTCATTTTTTAATATTTTAAATAATTTAACACTCACAATCTTTCTTTTAGCACTAACAATGTTTTAGAAACTATACCTTGCATTTTACCTTCAATCCTAAGAACATCAAGAAGTAAACTGCAGTACCCACATTTACTGATGAAGAAATTGAGCCTTAATGAGATCAGATTACTTGCCTAAAACATCAGTTTTCATTCTTAACCACCACATTGTATTGTCTCCCAGAAATTTTTTGCGGGGAGAGGGAGAGGATGGAAGAGAAGTGGTATAATAAGTTTTAAAATAAAGCTAGTGATGTAAACACAATTTCTAAAAAACCTCACCAACAGTTATGCTTCTTTTATTATCCATTTCCATGCTCCATTAGATTTTTTTTTTTTAATACCGAAAAATTAAAGGTTTTTAAGACAGAAGCAACAGGTAAGATTGTATTCTGTTGCTTATTTAACAATCAGATTTTTATTGGCTTATCCTATTCTAAAACTTTCTCAGACTATTGTTACTAAGGTACTTTGCTTTGAGAAAAAACAGTAATGGAAACTCCAGTTACATTCTTGTTTTTAGAAACGTTGTGAAGGGCTATCGTGCTGAGATACTCTTTAAACCTTAAGCCAAAATTATCCCTGAGGTCGCCTTTTGGCAAAGCAACAGATTGGCACAAAAAATAAAGAATATTACCCATGAATATGGTGCCTATTTAAAAAACCATCTATAAAAAAAAAACCATCTATAGGAAACCAAAAAAAAAAAAAAACCATTGTCATCGAGTCAATTCTGACTTATAGTGACTCTATAGGACAGAGTAGAAGAGGCTCACAGGGTTTCCAAGGAGTGGCTGGTGGATTCGAATGGTCAAACTTTTTGGTTAACAGTCAAGCTCTTAACCACTGCACCACTAGGGCTCCATAGGAGACCAAATGTTCAACTATTACTCTAAAACAAAGGGGAAACTAGAGCACTGGAAATGGAATAATCAGAAAGCAATTAAAGGGCATACTGACTCATTGTGAAAAATGTAACTAATGTCACTGAACAATTTGTCTAGAAATTGTCAAATGGGAACCTAATTTTCTGTGTAAACTTTCACCCAAAACACAATAAAATATTATTTTAAAAAATAATAAGGAGGAGGGGGCCAAGATGGCTGACTAGGTAGACGCTACCTTGGATCCCTCTTGCAACAAAGACTCTGAAAAACAAGTGAATCGATCACATACATAACAATCTACGAACCCTGAACAACAAACACAGATTTAAAGAGTTGACCTGAGCGACAGAGACAGAGAACAAACAACTACAGGGAAGCAGAGACCGTTTTTGGAGCCTGGAGCCAGTGTCCCAGTCAGGTATCCTTGGCGCCGGGCTTAGGACTGGGCGCAGGGGAGCTGAACACAACATCCTGTGACAGCGCAAACATGGGGCGCAGCCCTACCCCCTGAACTGACTTCGGGAGGGTGCCCAGCTGGTCCGCGCGGGAGGTGCAGCAACGCGGCTGGCGGGAGGAGAAGACCCCAGGAGGCAGTGACTGGTTTTGGAGCCGAGAGTGCAGAGTCCCAGCCAGGGAACCTTGGCACGGGGATTTGGACTGGGCACAGGGGAGCTGAGCAGGACGTCCTGCGAAGGTGCAAACACGGGGCGCAGCCTTACCCCCGAAATGATCCCGGGAGGGGGCCCAACCGGTCCGCGCAGGCAGCACGGCAACACGGCTGGTGGGAGGAGAAGTCCCCGGGAAGCAGCGACTGGTTTTGGAGCCGGGAGTGCAGCATCCCAGCCAGGGAACCTTGACGCTGGGCTTTGGACTGGCAGTGGAGGAACTGACTGTGGCTTCTGCGGGCCTGACCCTTGGGGACAATCTCTACCCAGACAGTGCACATAGGCGACACGCCCCTCAGGAATCTCAGATAAAATAGTCATCCCCAGCAAGATAAGTAACTTTGCCTATATTCCGGGGTGCTACTCTCTCCTGTTTTTATGAACCCTCCCCTCCCCTTCCCAGGTGGCTTCATTAACATTGGAATTTCCTGAGCCAGAGGGAGAACTGCTCTGTGGCTTTTCTTTTCCCTTTTTTTTTTTTTTTTTGGTCTTTTCCTAACCCATTCTTCCAGCCTGAGAGAAGCAACCACAAAAAACCCAGGGACCAAAAATCCTTCCCTAACTGGACTAAAAACACAGAACCAGCTCTGGCCAAGCATATGTGATCCATATCTCGGGCTTTCATCCCTACAAGGAACAAGGTGGCTAGTATAATGCAAAGGCATTTCTGATAGGGATCTGACTACATTTTTTTTTTTTATCAGATTTACTGGAAAAACAAATTTCCCAGGTCTGATATCTCTGTGTATTCAACAGAGCCCTCACTGACCCACAACAGGGAACCGAGGGCTGAAGCTCCACCCAGACCACCTAGCCTCCTGCCTTAGGGGTCTAAGGAGGGTGACACCTACCAATCTGTAGAGGTACTTGCATTGGGGGCCTAAGGTACAGCTGCAGAGCACTCCCACCAAGGTGCTTTAGGAATAGAGACACACCTACCTCACTGACACTTGGAGGAAGCCTGTCAGCATCCTGCCCCCACCCCGGAGTGTGAACCCCAGCTGCTAATAGAATCTGGAGCACACAACTATCGCCACTACTTCTCAAGGTGGACAGGTGTTAGGGGGCATCATACACTTGATGACCCAAAATCAGATTCTACTCAAGAATAGTGAACGGACTCAGGCCTATATATCCGGTAACAGCGCAAACCAGCTGGTAATAGGTCATAAGTAAGTCAAGGGCTATAACAATCAAGACAGCACACTCTAGTAGCCCATCCACGTATATTGTAAGAAAACAAAACAAGATAAGACACAGTGAGCAAATACAGAATAAATCACTACAATATCTTAGTGATGGCTCGGAGACAGTAGTCGATATCAAACCACATAAAGAAGCAGACCATGACAGCTTCTACAACCCCCCAAACAAAAGAATCAAAATGTTTCCCAAATGAAGATACAATCCTGGAATTATCAGGTATAGAATATAAAAAAACAATTTACAGAATGCTTCAAGACATCAGAAACGAAATAAGGCAAACTGCAGAAAAAGCCAAGGAACACACTGATAAAACTGTTGAAGAACTCAAAAAGATTATTCAAGAACATAGTGGAAAAATTAATAAGTTGCAAGAATCCATAGAGAGACAGCATGTAGAAATCCAAAAGATTAACAATAAAATTACAGAATTAGACAACGCAATAGGAAGTCAGAGGAGCAGACTCGAGCAATTAGAATGCAGACTGGGACATCTGGAGGACCAGGGAATCAACACCAACATAGCTGAAAAAAAATCAGATAAAAGAATTTAAAAAAATGAAGAAACCCTAAGAATCATGTGGGACTCTATCAAGAAGGATAACTTGCGTGTGATTGGAGTCCCAGAACAGGGAGGGATAACAGAAAACACAGAGAGAATAGTTGAAGATCTGCTGACAGAAAACTTCCCTGACATCATGAAAGATGAAAGGATATCTATCCAAGATGCTCATCGAACCCCATTTAAGATTGATCCAAAAAGAAAAACGCCAAGACATATTATCATCAAACTTGCCAAAACCAAAGATAAAGAGAAAATTTTAAAAGCAGCCAGGGATAAAAGAAAGGTCACCTTCAAGGGAGAATCAATAAGAATAAGTTCAGACTACTCAGCAGAAACCATGCAGGCAAGAAGGGAATGGGACGACATATACAGAACACTGAAGGAGAAAAACTGCCAGCCAAGGATCACATATCCAGCAAAACTCTCTCTCAAATATGAAGACGAAATTAAGATATTTACAGATAAACACAAGCTTAGAGAATTTGCAAAAACCAAACCAAAGCTACAAGAAATACTAAAGGAAATTGTTTGGTCAGAAAACCAATAATATCAGATACCAGCACAACACAAGGTCACAGAACAGAACATCCTGACATCAACTCAAATAAGGAAATCACAAAAACAAATTAAGATTAATTAAAAAAAAAAAAAAGCTCAAAACAGGGAATCATTGAAGTCAATATGTAAAAGATCACAATAATCAAAAAGAGGGACTAAATACAGGTGGCATAGAACTGCCATATGGAGAGGGATACAAGGCGATATAGGACAATAGAACTGCCATATGGAGAGGGATAGAAGGCGATATAAGACAATACAAGTTAGGTTTTTACTTAGAAAAATAGGGGTAAATATTAAGGTAACCACAAAGAGGTATAACAACTCCATAACTCAAAATAAAAACCAAGAAAAATGTAACGGCTCAGCAAACATAAAGTCAAATACTATGGAAATGAGGATCACACAATCTACAAAGAAAAACAACTCAGCACAAAAAAGTAAGTGGAAAAATGAAATTGTCAACAACACACATAAAAAGGCATCAAAATGACAACACTAAACACTTACTTATCTATAATTACGCTGAAGGCAAATGGACTAAATGCACCAATAAAGAGACAGAGAGTCTCAGATTGGATAAAGAAACAGAATCCATCTATATGCTGCCTACAAGAGACACACCTTAGACTTAGAGAGACAAACAAACTAAAACTCAAAGGATGGAAAAAAATATAACAAGCAAACAATAAGCAAAAAAGAGCAGGAGTAGCAATATTAATTTCTTACAAAATACACTTTAAACTTAAATCCACCACAAAGGATAAAGAAGGACACTACATAATGATAAAAGGGACAATTGATCAGGAAGACATAACCATATTAAATATTTATGCACCCAATGACAGGGCTGCAAGACACGTAAATCAAATTTTAACAGAACTGAAAAGTGAGATATACACCTCCACAATTATACTAGGAGACTTCAACACACCACTTTCGGAGAAGGACAGGACTTCCAGTAAGAAGCTCAATAGAGACATGGAAGACCTAATTACAACAATCAACCAACTTGACCTCATTGACTTATACAGAACTCTCCACCCAATTGCTGCAAAGTGTACTTTTTTTCCTAGCGCACATGGAACATTCTCTAGAATAGACCACATATTAGGTCATAAAACAAACCTTTGCAGAATCCAAAACATCAAAATATTACAAAGCATCTTCTCAGACCACAAGGCCATAAAAGTGGAAATCAATAACAGAAAAATTAGGGAAAATGAACAATACCCTCCTGAAAAAAGACTGGGTTATAGAAGACATTAAGGACGGAATAAGGAAATTCACAGAATGCAACGAGAATGAAAATACTTCCTATCAAAACCTCTGGGACACAGCAAAAGCAGTGCTCAGAGGACAATTTATATCAATAAATGCACACATACAAAAAGAAGAAAGAGCCAAAATCAGAGAACTGTCCCTACAACTTGAACAAATAGAAAGTGAGCAAGAAAAGAATCCATTAGGCACCAGAAGAAAACAAATAATAAAAATTAGAGCTGAACTAAATGAATTAGAGAACAGAAAAACAATTCAAAGAATTAACAAAGCCAAAAGCTGGTTCTTCAAAAAAATTAACAAAATTGATAAGCCATTGGCCAGACTGACTAAAGAAATACAGGAAAGGAAACAAATAACCCGAATAAGAAACGAGATGGGCCACATCACAACAGACCCAACGGAAATTAAAAGAATCATATCAGATTATTACAAAAAATCGTACTCTAACAAATTTGCAAACCTAGAAGAAATGGATGAATTCCTAGAAAAACACTACCTACCTAAAATAACACAATCAGAAGTAGAACAACTAAATAGACCCATAACAAAAAAAGAGATTGAAACGGTAATCAAAAAACTCCCAACAAAAAAAGCCCTGGCCCAGATGGCTCTACTGCAGAGTTCTACCAAACTTTCAGAGAAGAGTTAACACCACTACTACTGAAGGTATTTCAAAGCATAGAAAATGACGGAATACTACCTAACTCATTCTATGAAGCCACCATCTCCCTGATACCAAAACCAGGTAAAGACATCACAAAAAAAGAAAATTACAGACCTATATCCCTCATGAACATAGATGCAAAAATCCTCAACAAAATTCTAACCAATAGAATTCAACAACATAACAAAAAAATAATTCACCACGACCAAGTGGGATTTATACCAGGTATGCAAGGCTGGTTTAATATTAGAAAAACCATTAATGTAATCCACCACATAAATAAAGCAAAAGACAAAAACCACATGATCTTATCAATTGATGCAGAAAAGGCATTTGACAAAGTCCAACACCCATTTACGATAAAAACTCTCAGCAAAATAGGAATTGAAGGAAAATTCCTCAACATAATAAAGGGCATCTACACAAAGCCAACAGCCAACACCACTAAATGGAGAGAGCCTGAAAGCATTTCCCTTGAGAACGGGAACCAGACAAGGATGCCCTTTATCACCGCTCTTATTCAACGTTGTGCTAGAGGTCATAGCCAGACCAGTTAGGCTAAACAAAGAAATAAAGGGCATCCGGATTGGCAAGGAGGAAGTAAAATTATCTCTATTTGCAGATGACATGATCTTATACACAGAAAACCCTAAGGAATCCTCCAGAAAACTACTGAAACTAATAGAAGAGTTTGGCAGAGTCTCAGGTTATAAGATAAACATAGAAAAATCACTTGGATTCCTCTACATCAACAAAAAGAACATCGAAGAGGAAATAACCAAATCAATACCATTCACAGTAGCCCCCAAGAAGATAAAATACTTAGGAATAAATCTTACCAAAGATGTAAAAGACCTATACAAAGAAAACTACAAAGCACTAGTACAAGAAATTCAAAAGGACATACTTAAGTGGAAAAACATACCTTGCTCATGGATAGGAAGACTTAACGTAGTAAAAATGTCAATTCTACCAAAAGCCATCTATACATACAATGCACTTCCGATCCAAATTCCAATGACATTTTTTAATGTGATGGAGAGACAAATCACCAACTTCATATGGAAGGGAAAGAAGCCCCGGATAAGTAAAGCATTATTGAGAAAGAACAAGAAAGTGGGAGGCCTCACTCTACCTGATTTTAGAACATATTATACAGTCACAGTAGTCAAAACAGCCTGGTACTGGTACAACAACAGACACATAGACCAATGGAACAGAACTGAGAACCCAGATATAAATCCATCCACATATGAGCAGCTGATATTTGACAAAGGCCCAGTGTCAGTTAATTGGGGAAAAGATAGTCTTTTTAACAAATGGTGCTGGCATAACTGGATATCCATTTGCAAAGAATGAAACAGGACCCATACCTCCCACCATGCACAAAAACTAACTCCAAGTGGATCAAAGACCTAAACATAAAGACTAAAACGATAAAGATCATGGAAGAAAAAATAGGGACAACCTTAGGAGCCCTAATACAAGGCATTAACAGAATACAAAACATTACCAAAAATGACGAAGAGAAACCCGATAACTGGGAGCTCCTAAAAATCAAACACCTATGCTCGTCGAAAGACTTCACCAAAAGAGTAAAAAGACCACCTACAGACTGGGAAAGAATTTTCAGCTATGACATCTCCGACCAGCGCCTGATCTCTAAAATCTATATGATTCTGTCAAAACTCAACCACAAAAAGACAAACAATCCAATCAAGAAGTGGGCAAAGGATATGAACACACACTTCACTAAAGAAGCTATTCAGGCAGCTAACAGATACATGAGAAAATGCTCTCGATCATTAGCCATTAGAGAAATGCAAATTAAAACTACGATGAGATTCCATCTCACTCCAACAAGGCTGGCATTAATCCAAAAAACACAAAACAATAAATGTTGAAGAGGCTGTGGAGAGATTGGAACTCTTATACACTGCTGGTGGGAATGTAAAATGGTACAACCACTTTGGAAATCTATCTGGTGTTATCTTAAACAGTTAGAAATAGAACTACCATACAACCCAGAAATCCCACTCCTCCCCATATACCCTAGAGAAATAAGAGCCTTCACACAAACAGATATAGGCACACCCATGTTTATTGCAGCTCTGTTTACAATAGCAAAAAGCTGGAAGCAACCAAGGTGTCCATCAACGGATGAATGGATAAATAAATTGTGGTATATTCACACAATGGAATACTATGCATCGATAAAGAACAGTGACGAATCTGTGAAACATTTCATAACATGGAGGAACCTGGAAGGCATTATGCTGAGTGAAATTAGTCAGAGGCAAAAGGGCAAATATTGTATAAGACCACTATTATAAGATCTTGAGAAATAGTATAAACTGAGAAGAACACGTACTTTTGTGGTTACGAGGATGGGAGGGAGGGAGGGTGGGAGAGGGTTTTTTACTGATGAATTAGTAGATAAGAACTGCTTTAGGTGAAGGGAAGGACAATACTCAATACATGGAAGGTCAGCTCAACTGGACTGGACCAAAAGCAAAGAAGTTTCCGGGAGAAACTGAATGCTTCAAAGGTCAGCGGAGCAAGGGCGGGTTTTTGGGGACCATGGTTTAAGGGGACTTCTAAGTCAATTGGCAAAATAATTCTATTATGAAAACATTCTGCATCCCACTTTGAAATGTGGCGTCTGGGGTCTTAAATGCTAACAAGCAGCCATCTAAGATGCATCAATTGGTCTCAACCCACCTGGATCAAAGGAGAATGAAGAACACCAAGGTCACACAATAACTAAGAGCCCAAGAGACAGAAAGGGCCACGTGAACCAGAGACCTACATCATCCTGAGACCAGAAGAACTAGTTGGTGCCCGGCCACAATCGATGACTGCCCTGTCAGGGAGCACAACAGAGAACCCCTGAGGGAGCAGGAGATCAGTGGGATGCAGACCCCAAATTCTCATAAAAAGACCAGACTTAATGGTCTGACTGAGACTAGAGGAATCCTGGCGGTCATGGTCCCCAAACCTTCTGTTGGCCCAGGACAGGAACCATTCCCGAAGACAACTCATCAGACATGAAAGGGACTGGACAGTGGGTAGGAGAGAGATGCTGATGAAGAGTGAGCTATTTGTATCAGGTGGACACTTGAGACTGTGTTGGCATCTCCTGTCTGGAGCGGGGATGGGAGGATAGAGTGAGCTGGAAGTTGGCAAAAATGTCATGAAAGGAGAGACTGGAAGGGCTGGACTCATTAGGGGGAGAGCAAGTGGGAGTACGGAGTAAGGTGTATATAAACTTATATGTGACACTTTGACTTGATTTGTAAATGTTCACTTGAAGCTCAATAAAAATTAATAAAAAAATAATAATAATAAGATAAAAAGAGATAACATCACACCACCCAGCAAAAATAACTTGAATTCTCTTTTTTAAAATGCAAAGCAAAATATTTTAGCTGAGTGACTAGTATTACATTATATGAATCCTTCCATGAAAGTATCAAAGAATACTTGTCCCTCTGCCTTCTTAATTGAAATAAACTTACTCTAATGAATGAAAGGATGTCATTACAATTTTGGCTACTGCTCAGGCTCAAGCCACTCTGAGTGATGATTTAGCAGTTGTTATTTTTTTTTTTTTTTAGACTACGTGAGGTACCACACTACTCACCATCCTGCAGATAGTGGGGACCTAGGAACAGCCCTGTCTTCAGTTTGCTAATCCACACTGGAGAGGTGAAAACAGCCACGTCATAAGGGAAACACAAGGAGCTCCTTTCAGGACAACAAATATTAAATTTTGCTCTTCACCATTTTAGACAAGATTTGATTTGTAGATTTCAAAACTTTAGATCCCGGCCACCTAAAGAATTAAAATAAAATAATAAAGTAAAAACAACTCCCATGTAGGTATAACTGGTGAATAAGTTCTATAGCTTGTACCAATGTCAATGTCTTGGTTTTTATATTACCCTTTAGTTCTCCAACATGTTAAAAATGGGGTAATGGAGAAGGATGCAGTGGGCTTCCCTGTATATTTCTTTGCAACTTCTGTGTACTATGATTATTTCAAAATAAAAATTTAAAACAAAACAAAACAATCTCCAAGGCACACTTTTCCCAACTGAAATTAAAGATGGGAGTTCATTACAAACGAAGCGACTAATCCTTGGCTCAAGGGCTACAAATTGTGTTACCTCCAGGGGTTAATTTCCATATATTACCGATCCTACTAAATTTCTTTTAGAGGATGTTCACTTTTACAAGCATTCAAACAGCATTCTAAGAGCTAAGAAAAATTGCACTGTTGGCAGATGTAAGACACCTGGACCACTCTTCATCTTATTAATAGAGTTTCCATGCAGTTTGTCTATGTTCTTATTTCAGTGCAGCACTCATTTTTTCATTTGTTCTTCACAAAATGTTTTCATCATCAGAAAAGTGAGTTTATAACAGGCACTAAATATTTCCTCAAATCATATTTTCTTGATCGCATTTCTTTAGCTTTCTGGTAAAACATTAATTTTCTTTTGTATCACAACACCCAACCTAATATGTTGTAACCCTGGAAGAGAAAAACATAATCTCTTTTTCCTCACTTGGTATCTTCAAATTTCCTGGTGGTTTTTCTCATGAAATCATTATTTCCTCTTCTTATTGGGTAGGGTCATTTTAGGTTGACCTCTGTGAATATTCTGGAGCATGATATCTTAGCCTAAATAATTTAGATATACTCTACCCCTGACTATCCACCATTCTGCAGATAGTGAGGACCTAAAACATCTATATGTTTAGTTTGCCAATCAACATTGGAAAGATGAAAACAGCCAGATCATAAGGGAAACACGAGAAAAAATTATGGAGGCAATGGGATCTTTGTTACCCAGCCAGGGTAAGAAGGCAGGGCCCCATTAAAAATACACTTTCTAAAAGAATGTCTAGAGGTATGCTACCAATTTTTTCAGTGGAATAATTAAAAAATAAAAATGCTGGGGGAGGATCCATAGTCTTGATATACAGATGACTGTGGCAATACCTTTGCATTAGTCAGGACTTAGAAGCCTAAATCAAGCCCTCTTACTGGTGCTTAGATATAATCTACTTATGTAGACTCATCTAGCTACATACTGGATGATGCAAATGGTTAAGCACTGGGCTGCTAATCAAAAGGTTGGCAGTTAGAACCTACCCCAAGGCTTCTTGGAAGAAAGGCCTGGAGACCTGCTTCTGAAAGATCACAGCTATGGAAAACTCTATGGAAAATAGTTCTACTCAGAAATACATGGGTCACCATGAGTCAGAAGTAACTCCGCGACAACTGGTTTGGTTGGTTAGCTATCTACTTATTACAGTTAGACCAAGATGTTGTATCTGCCTTGATTGTGTGAAACATTAATTAGAGGGTTTTGTTTTATCCTCAGAACTTTTAATTACTTTTATTGGGAAGTGGCAAATGACAGGAAACAGTAATCTAAGCCCTTCATATGAGTCAAGTGGTGCAGGGAAGAGCCACTACTAAAAAAGGGGGTTGATAAACAAGGAATCAGAGGTGTTGCTGTGTGTGCTTCTTTCCTTGAGGCAAATGGCAGCATCAGCTGCTACTCCCTCTCTTGAGATTACAGAGAAAAATGGATGGTTGTTTTTGTAATTGCAGTGCATTTAAATCTGTTTGCAAGGGATTTATTTATATCCTACAGTCAATACATTTAGTAAACTGAGCAAAACCCTGCTTGCAATGACAACTTCTTAAACTGCATTAAGCAGCTTTGTTTCCAGCTCCAGTCAATAGATAGACAACATGCAATTCCTCTGTGATTTCTGGACTATTTGCCTTTCCTGTTTAATTGACTTTGGAAGAAGTTCTTCCCTTGACTGAATTTTGCCACTGTATTTACAAAGTAACATGAAGATGTTACAGCTGAGAGAAGCATTAGTTACAGTCTTCTGACCCAATCTTTACCTGACAATGACACTCTCAGCAGTAATATATGTAGTATCTTAACAAATAAACAGAAGAAAGACCTTCCAAGGATCTTTCATAAGAATTCATACTTGACAAGCTAGCTATCATTAGGGAAAAATAAATATCCCGTGCCAAAATGGTGAGAAAAATATCAGGCCTAATGGATCTGCCTTATGTGTTATGCAGAAGACACAACCTTGCTTGCTGAAAGTGAAGAGGACTTTAAGTACTTACTAATGAAGATCAGAGACCACAGCCTTCAGTACGGACTGCACCTCACCAAAAAGAAAACAAAAACCCTCACAGCTGGACCAATGAGCAACATCATGAAAAACGGAGAAAAGATTGAAGTTGTCAAGGATTTCATTTTACTTGGATCCACAATCAACAGCCATAGAAGCAGCAGTCAAGAAATCAAACGACACATTGCATTGGGTAAATTTGCTCCAAACGACCTTTTTAAAGTGTTGAAAAGCAAAGATGCCACCTTAAAGACTAAGGTGTGCCTGACCCAAGCCATGGTATTTTCAATCACATCATATGCATGTGAAAGCTGGACCATGAGTAAGGAAGACAGAAGAAGAATTGATGCCTTTGAATTGTGGTGTTGGCAAAGAATATTGAATATACCATGGACTGCCAAAAGAACAAGCAAATCTGTCTTAGAAGAAGTACAACCAGAATGCTCCCTAGAAGCAAGGACAGCGAGACTGCATCTTGCATACTTTGGACATGTTGTCAGGAGGGATCAGTCCCTGGAGAAGAACATCACGCTTGGCAAATTACAAGGTCAGTGGAAAAGAAGAAGACCCTCAAGGAGGTGGATTGACACGGGGACAGCAACAATGACCTCGAGCATAACAATGATTGTAAGGATGGTGCAGGACCAGGCAGTGTTTCATTCTGTTGTACATAGTGTCGCTATGAGTTGGAACTGACTTGATGACACCTAACAACAACAATGGATCTGCCTTTCTTGGTTAATGTGCCTAAAATCATGTTAGAGTCACCAACACTACTTTTCCACATAATAAGAAGGAGGAAGGCAGCTTGCTGAACCACATTCCAAGCAGAATTTTCTTGCTGATAATGGGCAGCAGTGAGGCCTAAAGAATATTTGGATTATTATCGTTGTATGTGGAGGTGGCGTAGGGAGCAAGAAACAGACCATGTTCGTCATCTCTAGAATTAGAGAATCAGAGGTTCTAATTCCAATATTAGAGATTCAAATGCAGAAAATAATTTTTTTTAAAAAAATGTTAGGGGAGGGGGATAAAACAAATAAGTGATCCTTGGAAGAAACAATTTAAATCAAGCATAATCTCATTTAGACCTTGCATTGTGCAGGTTTCAAATTTTTAGTGTTAGAAGAAATAAACTTGCACCAAGGCAGAGCTCAGCACTTTGTCCCAATGATACAGTCAGCATACTGAGAAAAATGCATTCATATACTGAAATCTTACACTATCAATCACTTCCTCCTTGAAATTAATCCATATCTTCTAAACAAAACTTCTTTAATGGCTTACCTCCAAGCTTTCACTAAGAATCCTTTAGTCCTTTCCCCAAGGAACTCACGTACTACTGCAGCATCAGCTATAACCTGCATGCAGATGACATTCAAATATACACTTGTGGCATTACAGATACAGCGCTTCTGAGCTCCAAAGTCTACTTGCTTGAAAGCTGCTACCTACTGTTCCTCCAAAAAAAAAAAAAAGCTTAAATTCTACATATAAAAAATAAATTCATTGTCTCCCTCTTCAGTAACTAGCTCTTCCTCCTGATTTCCTTGGTTCAATTAATGACAATGACCATCCAAACATTCTTCCATTAAATCTTGGAATTATCTCCTTTTCTCCTACCCTTATATTCAATAAGCTGTCAAGCCCTGTAGATTCTTCCTGTGAAACTTCTTATCTCCTTACTTTTTCTCTCCTCCAACCCAATTCAAGCCTTCATTCTTTCTTGCCTGTACTACTGAAGTACTACTGGTTGTCTACATTGCCTCCCTTTACCTAATCTCCCCGTTATAGTTCTATACAATTTACCAGATCAACCTGTCTAATCCCAGAGCTGACTGTCTCCGTTTCTTTAGAATCCTATAATACATTGTTAAACCCTCTTATTTATTCCACTTTGTCTTAAAATCATTTGTCACTGGATCTTGTACTCTTTGAGAAGAAAATTCAAGTCTTCCATAAAGAAGCACCCAGCACAGATTTTCCCATGGAAGTTATCCAAAAAATTTGTACTGATACTGAATTTAATTCAGAAAGTCTTCTTTGAAAAGAAAAAGTCAGCTACTGCATAATTAGAAAATAATTGGTGAGTTTATCAAATATCTCACAAATGAAGGACTAATTTGTAGAAAACAAATGAGGTCATTTCAAACTTTGTACAATTCTTCCTCTCTCTTCATCATTCTGTTTATATTAATGGTTGATTTGGCCCTGTGTATGCCTATAGAAGGAGCCCTGGTGGCACAGTTGGTAAGTGTTCAGCTGCTAACCAAAAATCAGCAGTTTGAACCCACCAGCCACTCAATGGGAGAAAGATGTGGTAGTCTACTTCCCTATGGGGCAGTTCTACTCTGTTCTATAGGATCACTATGAGTTGGAATCAACTCAATGACAATGGATTTGGTTTTGGTTATTATGCCTATGGTTTTATGCTATTCCCCAAATGTGCACATCAACATACACATAAACATATACAAAACCAAAAAAACCAAACCCAGTGCCATCGAGTCAACTCCGACTCATACCAACCCTATAGGACAGAGTAGAACTGCCCCATAGAGTTTCCAAGGAGCACCTGGTAAATTCAAACTGCTGACCTTTTAGTTATCAGATGTAGCTCTTATCCACCATACCACCAGGGTTTCCAAACATATACACGCATACTAAATAATTAAGTGGCAAGAAACTTATTGATTCTAGTTTTAGAGAAAGAGAGCCTATTCATTACTTGAAGAGGAAAGAATCTGGGTTAACTTGTGTGCTGACCAGAGTTATTCAACCTGAAATATACTGGCCTATGAGTCAGCGATGGAGGATCACATACCACGCTGAGGACTAATAATAATTTTTTTTATATAAATGATAACATTTAAGCAGTAATTTTTTATAGAATATCAGATAAAAATTATTACCAGATGTAAGTTTTATTAAGAGCTGGATAAATATATACATCATTTATGTGTGTATATATATATATACGTGTGTGTGTGTGTGTATGTATCAAAAAAACAATTTTTTTTGAGAGATAAATATATATACATATATAAGAGCTCGGCTGCTAACCAACAGGTCAGCAGTTCAAATCCACCAGCTGCTCCTTGGAAACCCTATGGGGCAGTTCTGTTCTGTCCTATAGGGTTGCTATGAGTTGGAATCAACTCAATGGCAATGGTTTGTTTTGTTTTTGTTTTTAATGTGTGTGTGTGTATACGTATATATACATACAGAGAGAGTACTTAACAGGGTTATATGAGATCATTTCAAACTTTGTACAATGGGCTATATGGGCAATATCTCCCATATTTCATTTATCTGTGAAGCCCTAATATTTATGAAGCTTAGTATAAAGAAGACAGTCAATAACTGCTTGATGACCTGAATGTGTTCATTCTTTGATCTCTTATACTCTTGAGGAATTGAAAGTTTCACTTACAACTCTTCATTAATCCAGACAAAGATTTTAGTGGCCTAGATATCAATGTTAAGATCAGTTGAAGAAATAAGAATTAGAGCAAGAGATTCCAAGGCAGGTCAACTTTGCCTAGACAAAGATTTCAATCTAAACAGATCTGAAGAGCATGTGGATCCAGATATAACATAACACCAGTAAAAACTAAAGTTAAGACCATTTCTATCACATACTGTGGGTATATGCCATGAGATAGAGATTATAGCGAATTCTTGGGCAAGGTTTGAAAGAATAAAGACAATATGCTACCACAGTTAGTAAGGAATACTGTAAATAAACAGATGGAACATTACAGTCTCCTCAACTCTTCTCCTACCACAATGCATGCTATATATAACCTTGCTAATAAAGTGTGGTCCTTGATCACCTGGGAATTTGCTAGAAATGCAGAATCTCAGGTCTTACTCAAGGCCTCATAAATCAGAGTCTAAATTTTAACAAGATTCACAGGTGATCCATACATTAAAGTCTTAGGAATACTTGACTCCATCTTTTATGAGATATCACTACTATAGCGGTAATGAATAATGGATAAGGCCTAGGATTGGACCATTGATGAAAATATTGAAATAAGATGAAATATTGAAACAAGACAATGCTACCTGAGGACACAAACACTAAAAACATAACAGAACACTTGATTGAGCTTTGATTCCTATTTGACTCCATTATGAACATAGCAAAGAACTGGAAAACTCAGAGTTGTATTGGGCATTTGCTCATCTACAAAACTATTCCTCACGGAAGATTTCAACTCTCAACCCACAGTAATCCAAGAAGGTCTCTATATTAGTGTTATATATGCATGCATGCATGAGTTGGCAAAGGCAGTACTATCATTTGCTCGTAAACCTTAAAATCTGTACCAGGAAAATACCATTGGCAATATTTAGTAAAAATATGAGCACATTCAGCTGCCTACAAAGCATGGGTAAGGGAAAAGCCAAAGAACTCATTCAAGAAATTAATTTTAGCCTTTTAGGAAACAGAAAATAAAGGTGTGTCCACTGAGGATTAGGGTTTCAGAGATGATTCACCTTCCAAACCCTGGGATACGCCAGCAACATTTCCAGTCTCTTGAGCACGTTCACTTAAACCCCCTACAGATGTTGTCGTAGAACCTTGGTCCCAAACTTATTGCATCCACAGCTATGCTGGATGCAGAAGGTCACAAAGATACCTGAGCAGGCTCCATGTGCCAGATCAAAGCACCATGGGAGAAAGGAACTCTGAGAACACCCTTCAGCAGAACCTAAATCAAGCTCCACAGGAGAGGGATATTAAGGACGACTGTGGCTGAATCTCCTGGGAGACAGCAATCTGTATGGGAATGGTAATCAGAAGCCTGGGCTGGGCCAAATTGGGAGGAACTTCACTGGTATTTTGAATTGCAATGGTTAGTAAAAAAGTGAAATATTGCTCTTTTAGACTCAGCACCTCCTCAAACTGGACCTCATTTTGTTTGTGATGCCCCATCATGGTCACCAAGGAGCTGCAGTTATTCATCATGGATTATGTGTAGACATTTCAGCAAGGCAGTATCCGTCTCTGTCCCCTCATCAGACATCACAAGGTTAATGTGGAAAATGCTGAGTGTTAATTGTGTATGAAAACTGCTGCTGAGTGGAAGAGAACCGAGAGGACTATGAGTAACGAAGAAAATACATTCCCTTGCAAAAATATGCACGCGTGGAGGAATCGATAGACTAAGAAGCATATCCTTGCAACTCCAGACAAAAGTGGTGACAACTTGCCTCCTTTCTAGGACACAATCAGTATTCTTACTACTCACATCACATATATTATAGAGCTTCAGGCGAGTTTCAGGCGAGTTTAGCCATCTGCGGTCTGGTAGCTTTTATCTTCTCAGAAAACAATGACTTCAAGGGGAATGTACTTTAAGATTTGCCACAAAAAAGAAGGGTGGGCTGCTATAAAAAGACAAATGCCATTATTACATTATACATGGGGGATTTGTGTTTGCTTTTGTATTTAGTGAGATGAGATGGTCTACACAAATTAGTCCTTATAACTGAAGTTTAGCCTCTTTTAAATACCAACACTTTAAGTATTTTACATGAAAAGCTTCCTAAACTTTTTAGACTACATTCTCAGAAAGGTAAAAATTATAATATCCTTTACTTCTCTATAACCAAATTTACTTTACCTCATGAGCTACTATTTCTTTTCCTTCGCCAATTAAAGGTAACTCAGTACTTCTGGTTTAAGATTCAGCCTCAGATTAGTCCAAAGGACTAATGGAGCACAACTACCATAGCCTCCACCAGACCGAGTCCAGTACAACTAGATGGTGCCTGGCTACCACCACTGACTGCTCTGTCAGGGATCACAATAGGTGGTCCAGGACAGAGCTGGAGGAAAATGAACAAAATTCAAACTCATAAAAAAAAAATCCCAGACTTACTGGTCTGACAGAGACCGGAGGAACCTTAAGACTATGGACCCTGGACACCCTTATTAACTTAATACTGAAGTCACTCCTGAGGTTCACCCTTCAGCCAAAGATTAGAGAAGCCTATAAAACAAGCAATAACACATGTATTTCAAACATGTATACAAGACTAAATGAGTACATCAGTCCAGGGGCAAGGACGAGAAGGCAGGAGGAGACAGGAAAGCTGGGCAAACAGAAATGGGTACCCAAGATTGAGATAAATGTTGACATGTCGCAGGGTTGGCAACTATGTCACAAAACAATATGTGTATTAATTATTTAATGAGAAAATAATTTGCTCTGTAAACTTTCATCTAAAGCAGAATATATACACACATACACATACACACACACACACATATATAACCCAAAAACCAAACCCGTTGCTGTCGAGTCGGTTCCAACTCACAGAGACCCTATATGACAGTGTAGAGCTGCCCTATAAAGTTTCCAAGGAGAGCCTGGTGGATTTGAACTGCTGACCTTTTAGTTAGCAGAAAACTCAGCCACTACACCGCCAGGGTTTCCATATATATATATATACATATATATATAATTTTATATACATATATAAATATATAAAATTTATAAATATATATATATATATAAAATTCAGTCTCTTCTGAGCAACAACTCAGAGGGCATTCACACCCTTCCCCTTTCTTCTCTCAAGCTCAGAACAGAGGGAAGAGCAGAGGAGAAGTACTTGCTATCCTTCGTACTGAGGATCCTTTCTTGAACCATCCTTATCACATCTGGCTCCAGCCTGGGGTAACCAGGTCCAAATACCAAGAAGTGGGTTGGGTGTGCAGGCTCACCTCACCCCCTTCAGTGCCTATTTGAAGTGAGAAATGTTTAGGAAGGGGAGGGTTGTAGAAAAATTATTAATAGATTTCCATACTAAATTAGAGAACTCTGAAAGGCTGATGTCCTCAGAAATTCACTTACCAATTACTTAAGGAACCCTGGTGGTACAGTGGTTAAGCACTCAGTTGCTAACCGAAAGGTTGGTGGTTTGAATCCAACAGTCACTCCACAGAAGAAAGACGTGGCAGTCTGCTTCTATAAAGATCACAGCCTTTGAAACCTTATGGGGCAGTTCTACTCTGTCCTATAGGGTCACTCGGAGTCGAAATTGACTCGATGGCAACGGATTTGGGGGTTTTATTGCCACCTTCCACCACCTGTCTGTCAGTTTATTTTATTGTGATAACTTAAATGTTGCTGTGATGGTGGAAGCTGTGACACCGGTATTTTAAATACAAGCAGGATCATACATGGGACAGGTTTCAGCAGAGCTTCCAGACAAATACAGACTAGGAAGAAAGACCTGGCAATCTATTTCTAAAAATTAGCCAGTGAAAACCCTATGGATCACAATGGCCACAAAAATGAACTCAATCATAACAGCGATCATGAAGATGGCATAAGATGGAGCAAAGTTTCATTATGTTGTAAATAGGGTCACCATGAGTCAAAGGCTGATTTGACGGCAACTAACAACAACAACAATTGCTACTTTATTAATATCATATTGTCCTATTGGCCACATGGCTTACACAAGAGTCTTGCAGCGTTCCTATTGTATACCCTGGGGCAAAAGACCCTGTTCTCAGAACCCCTAAACCTATCTGACATCATTCCCTCCTCCCTCAAGACTCACCAAAGCAGGAGGGGGCACTGGGCCCTTCTCAGGGACATCTAGGCAGCATGTAAGCTCTAGTCACATTCTCCTCCAATGCTCTTATCCTCTGGCCAGGAAAATGGTTTTTACCTCATCAGGCACACTTCCCATTCTAGGGGCTATGGTCCCAAATTCTATTCTCTGAATTCTCCAGGCTTCAGCCCTTACTATTGAAAGTGAAGCTTTTGGAACTTATAAAATCTATCTTGCTGTCTTGGGTGCCTGGCTCTTTCAACTGAAAGCGGTAGGTTTTAAGAGTTTTATCTTGTAGAGATACAAAAGTATGCATAAGAGCTCAAAATCTTGTAGAGATACAGAAGTATGCATAAGAGCTCAAAAGCCAAGATTTGACTCTTTTCTTTCAGTGCCATCTCTATCCTGAACAGCAGAGCAATATAGATAGCTTTCACCATTGTTTCAATGATAAGAGACATGAAGGGGTAGAAGGAACTGAAAAAAATATACAGTTTAATATCAAAGTATTATCCTGATACACACGGCTTCTTTACTTCTTAAACAGGGGATGCTGAACATAACTGTGCATTTTCTAGATAATGTGAGTCCTTGTTGCCTGGGTGGTAATTTTCTTCTGTATCAGCCTTTCAATTTCACTGCCTGTCCCTCTCCTGTCAGACTGTCAGCCATCACTGCTTTTTTTTTCTCAACAATTTTTTTTCTTGTTGTGAAAACAGAGATAATACAACATTCGCCAGTTCAAAATTTTTCACTTGTACAATTTAATGAAACCAATTACATTAATCATGGTGTGCAACCATCACCAACATCCTTTGCCATATTTTCCATCCATATAAAAAGAAACTCACTGCTACCTAGACAAAGATTCCCCTTTCCCATTCCCTCTTACTCCTGGTAAACACATTGCCTTAGAGTTGATCTCAACTCATAGCGGACCTATAGGACAGAGTAGAGCTGCCCTATACCGTTTCCAAGAAGTGGCTGGTGGATTCAAACAGCTGACCTTTTCGGTTAGCAGCCAAACTTTTAACCAGTGCACCACCAGGGCTCCTGGCCTCTGGTAACCACTGTTAATCTCCGATCTCTGTACATTTGCCTGTTCTAAGTGTTTTATACTAGTGATATACAATATTTGTCCTTCTGTGATTGCCTTATTTCACTCAGCACAATGTTTTCGAGATTCATCCATGTTGTGGCATGTATCTACTTTCCATTTCTCTTTCACTGCTGTTTTGATGGCTGCTGCTAATGTAAGATCATTATGAGTCTGAATCAACTCCACAGCAATGGGTTTGGTTTGGTTTTTCTTGTTTTGTTTTGTTTTTTGATAACAGCTTCTTCTCTGCTTCTTTTCTAGTTTGTGGTTTCTTGTCTGGTACGAGCTGGGAAACTAGATAACCAAGCTTGTTAAAAATCATGTGTTAAAGGCAAGTCAATAAAGTTCTGACCCTAACAGTTAAGTGCATGCCTTTGTAACCACTATGTCAGCCTCAAAGGCCACTCTTTTCTTATTTTTAAGTTTGGGCTGAGTTCTCAAGGGTAGAGGTTGTCAGAAATTCCACTTCTGTATAAGAGGGTCATTACTACAATTTAAAGCATAGTATGTATCTTTCTCCTTCATAAAAGTGACACAATAAAAGCTTTGTAATTTATACCATGAGCATCATGTTTGAACTTAAAATGGGACTCAAAGCCCAGTAGGTTACTTTCAGATGTCTCTACAAAAGGCAATCACACCATTAGGAAGCAAACAGGTTTTTCTTTCTCTCTGTTTTCATTGACTAAAGTGTATTTCCATTTCTCTTTCCCAGGAGAACGCTGACTTCAGTTACTAAGAGTTCAGATTTTTGACCCAGTTGTCACCATGAAAGTTTTAACCGAACATCTTAAATTGTGAGAGATCAGTACGCAAATTGGGCTCTAAAGCCAAGATATTTCCTTATAATTGCGTGAAAACCTCTCAGATTAGAATCAGAGTCAAAGATAAAAATATGAAGTGTTCGGGTCAATCTGTAGGGAATTCTTAGTCATCTAAATAAATGTATTTTATAGAAATTAGCTTTATCTGGTATTCTGACCTCTTTAGGGGAACAACTTCATAATCTGAAAGCAGAGATCTTTTAGGCTGGGGTTGCTCAGTTTCTCTCAAGTCTCAATAGCAAAAATGTTCCTGGTGAATAGTTACCTAGAATCAACCACGTAGGCCACTTCCACAAGATTCCCAACCTCAGGAACGTGTAAGGAGTTTCACTCTTCCTAGTTTCTATAACTGAAGACTCTCTTGGTACTAGCTCACTGGAACTACAGTCCTTTAGTTGTTGTTTTTTTCTTTCTCCTCTCACTTTTAATAGATGGAATATGTTATACTAGTAGGTGAGACATCCAAACTTACTCCTGTTTTACAATGAACAACTAATTAACTTCAGTCTTTATACCCTCCTGGACAATACAGCAAGGAGCCCTCGTAGTGCAGTGGTTAATATGTTCAGCTGCCAACCAAAAGGTCAGCAGTTCAAACCCACTAGCCACTCGGTGGGAGAAAGATGTGGCAGTCTGCATCCATAAAGATTTACAGCCTTGGAAACCCTATGGGGTCACTATGACTTGGAATCAACACAATGGCAGTGGGTTTGGTTGGTTTGGGGACAATACAGCATTGATATTTTTCTACATGCTTCTAGCAGCAACTCCACAGTTATCTCCTGCCCCTCTTGGTTTAATAGGATTCTTGCCTCTTGCATTTGCTTGTGTTGGATATTTAAAATATTTTCCTATACTTGTGTATACAATAAACATTTGACAAATTCATTCATTTAGGAAATATTTGCTCAGTAAGTGTTATATGAACAAATAAACACAGTCCCTGTCTGTATCCGTTATCTATTGCTGCATAAAAATAGTACCACAAACTTAGCAGCTTCAACAACACGTATTTACTTTATTGCAGTGTCCCTGGGTTAGAAGTCTTAGCACTGCCCTCCTACGGTTTATAATGTAGTGAAGAATGCAGTCAAATAAATTAACAGCTACATTATATTGTGTTGAGTAGTATTAATGCCCCCAGACCCAGGTGGAGGGAAGGATGATATGAAGGGCCGTGATGTGTGGGTTGGAGTGTTTACATGTATGCCTACAGGGCTCTTTGAGAGGAGGAATGTAGCTGGAACGGCACAGAAGCCAGCTCTCCCTCTGCCCATGTTTCAGCTGGAAAATCTGAGAACTCTAACTTTCAACCAGGACTTTCAGGTTGTGATGAAGGTACATTTGTGAGCTAACAATTTATCAACTTGATTTATAACATTGAAAAAATCAAACATACAGGTGAGCCACCGTCTATACTCTTTTACCAGATCCCTCAAATTTTAGTGGTAGGCCTGGTGATAATACTATGATAAAGGTAGTTCAGGGGAAGGAGTCCAAAGGCGAGCTACCTAACCAGACTAGGAGTTATAGTGAGCCAGGGGTGAGGGGTGCTGGGGGCTTTGACAACCACAAGAATGAGCCTCTCAGATATCTGCCTGCAGGGAGTGTAATTGGCCAAGGGTTTCAGATGCTGTGCTCTGAAATTTATCACCACATTTGCACCAAGGCCACTCTGCCCATGGGTTACCCCCAGCCAATGCTTAAGCATAGCAGGGATATTAAAGCACACCTATTCCTGGGGTTTGTGGGACTCCTCTGATGGCTTGATGACTCCTTGATGATTACTTGCTAAACTCTTCTTACAACTGCATTACAGGCTAATGTCCTTTCACCCAAGCCTCCTTCCTTCCTTCTCTCTCTCCTTCACTCAAGGTCAGCCCTACATCACTGTCTGGTGGCTCTCTTAATCTCAACCAGATCCTTCCTTACTTTCTCTCACAGGTGTTTTCTCTAGGAGATTCATCGTATATTTAATCCTGTCTTGGCATCTGCTTACCAGAGGATCTGAAGTATCACAAGTGAAAAAGGAATCTCACTGGAAGCAATTTATTGTAAGAGGCATTATACACGGTTTTCCCAGAGAAGGGTTCTTGTCAGAGTAGAGGATTAGTTATATATGTCATCACTTAATCCACATAGATGGTGCTTGTCTTCATTCACATTTGCCCTTTCAAACAATGCCTGAAGAGTTCTCCTTTCCACCCTAAACCCTAAATAATCACAGGCTACGTGAAGGATCATTTTTTATACAATCAGTATGTACATAGGTGTTTATAACATTATTTATAAAGAAAAGGATTGGAAAACAATCTATATGTATAGCAATAGGGAATATATCTATAATAATACCAGATTAAAATATTAAGGCATTATAATAAATTAGGGATGGGGTCATTAATAAGTATATGGAATAAGTATGTATTTTTTTTTTTTTATTGATATAAGAAGCTATATCAACATATTAACAGTGGTAGTTTTGGAGGATTTGCCAAGGTTGTTAGTTTGGCTTATGTTCACTCTCCGACGTATTTGCAGTGAACATTTTTCACTTATATAATAGAGAAAAGTGAACTATATAATTACTATTAGTAAATGCTAAGAATAGAATTGCTTTGTGGTCTGAACCCAGGTAGGGAAGGGGGGTGAGAATTTGTGAGATGCAGCAGTGGTAGGGAATGTGCAAGCAGCGATGTGTGGGTCTGTGTAGCTGGTATAAGGAATGGGAGTCCATGACTAGGATCTACTGTAGAATTGGGAAAGTCTGTGCCAGCGATTCACGAGGTCATCATCAGGAGTGTGAATTACCTTGGTTACCGGGCTTTGTGCCACTCACAGCGTCAGAAAGGGGCAGAGACAAAGGGTGCCAACTGCTAGCCAAAACTTTGTTTCAAGCTATAAAAACACCCCACTATCTTGGAGGATCTAGAATTAGAGGTGGGATTTCCATAATGCTCATAAATGGGGCCTGTGCTAGAGATAACCCTATGTGTTACTATAGTTTTGTCCCCAGGCAAGGATCAGCTCAGAGAAGCATGTGAGCTTAACCTCACAGACACCTACATCCTACTTCCTACTCAAAAGATTTTCTTATTCTCTGAAACACATATTTGATAAATGTGCCAGTGTCATTGCCTGTTTGCTCTCAGATACGTTCTCAGCCCTTCTACTAACTATATTCTTAGGCTCTCTTGTCACTGGCTTTGGACTAGATTGGAAAGTGAGAGAAAGGAAGATGACAGGATATTTCTCCCTCTATTTCTGCCTCAGAAGCACTCCCTGAAATGGCCTCATCTCCTCCATAGCTCCAGATCCTAAAGAATAGCTCTGTTTTGGCAGTGCCTGCTTTGGTTTTAGCTCCCTTCAGATAAGCCATTGTCCTTCCAGCCATAGGGATATTAGAAGTTTCCTGCAGTTGTTAACCACTTAGTTGCTCCACTGTCCCTTAGTGGACTTCTAGACCAAATCACCTATATATCAAACTCCCCAATATTAAATTCCCTCTGGTTGAAATGTTTATATTTGCTTCTGTTTCCTGAGTCAATCCTAAGTGATAAAACCAGTCTCATCAAGTCAATCAACACAAGAAAATCCCAGCAATTGAATGCTAGTAATTTATGTGATATTGTTATATTTATAAGGTTTTACATAGTAACATGAAAGTCAACCATCCGTGTTAATGCAAATGACTCTATGTGTTTTTCAGCAACTAATAAAAAATCAGTGGTACCTCCAGCTTAGCCAATCAGAAGATTATTCTTCCTTGTATATTGGAGCTAGTAGTACTAACAGCAAGAATAACACTGCAGTTATATAGTTTGAAGTCATTCAAAGTTTAATCACTAAACCTGTCTCAGTTTAGCCTGATGTACGAAGTTATCTCAAACTTCTAAAGACATTTCCTTTTGGCTCTTGTTAAAGAAATCCAATGCTTTTTCTTTCTACCCTTATTTCTTTGTCTCTAAATGAAGCTTCCTCTCTTTTGTGCTTAGCAGATTCTCTTTGCTTAATGGCAAGGCAGGCTTTTCACTTTTGACTGCCTCTTAAGTAGTTTTTAGAGTTCTGGTATTTTATAGATTAGCCTCCTTTTCTTTTTTTCTCCCTCTTTCCCCATACTCAGCCCCATCTCAATTTTATGCAAAGCTTAGCTCAATAACTTGGCAGGATGAGCAATCGCATGTCCAAATTGGAAGGGATCCCTCACACCATATGTAGCTGTGACCATCTCAGCAGCATATCACAGAGCAGAATCAGACTGCTGGGGTTCAATTCCTAGCTCCTCATATATAAATTGTGTAATTCTGGTAAATTATTCAACTTCTGTACCTCAGTTTCCTCAAGTATAAAATAAGCTACCAATTTTATAAGGTTGTTTTGTTGTTAGCTGCTGTCAAGTTGGCTCCCAACTCATGGTGACCCCATGCATAAAGGAACAAAGTACTACCCAGTTCTGCACCATACCCATGATTGGTTGACGAGCGACCATTGTGATCCATACGGTTTTCACTGGCTGATTTTTGAAAGTAGGTCACCAGGCCTTTATTCCTAGTCCATTGTAGCCTGGCAGCTCCACTAAAGCCTGCTTAGCGTTACAGCAACACACAAGCCTCCACTAACAAATGGGTGATGAGTATGCTTGAGGTTCATTGGCTAGGAATCGAACTTGGGTCTCGCACATAAGGTTAGAGGGCAGATTAAATGAGTTTTTTCCTTCAAACCTCTAAAAACAGTGATTGGTGCTCAGGAAAGACAATGTATATGGGCGGAGTCTAAAAACCACAAATCTTCTTAATAACCTTGAAAATCTTGGCACCTAAAACAAAGTGACATTCACTTTTAAACTGCTATGCAGAAGCTTCACAGAAATATGAACAAATGACTGTATCTTTTTACAGAAATGCATTATACATTAGGATTTGTAAAAAGCAATGTCTGTTTCAATGGGACCATGATTTTGTGCTTTCATTTGAAGATGGGACTGAAATATTGCTAAGTTTAGAAAAGTTATCATCTTATCTTTCAGTTTTTGTTTTTTGTAGAAGAATTAAACTCGAGGCAGAGGCATCTGCAGACCCCTTGTTAAATGTCAAAAAGTCTATAGAACTCATATTATTATAAGGTGGAATGGATGATGTCAGATACACTTGCTTCTTTAAGCACTTGTTTAATCTACCTCAATAACCTTTTTAAAGATTAAGATGAAAATTGGTGTTTTAGTGTAAATCTGAGTGTTAGGGCATTTAGACAATTCAGAGCTTGGATATCATCCTGTCAAATGTTAAATTCCGCCAAACATAAAAAATTACCATCACAGCCTAGTAAACTTGAATGTTCAAAACCAGGTCTTTTCACTTCCTTAAATATTGAATTTTGCCTCTTGAAATATAACATTCGGAACTGTGCTTTTTCTGAAACATATTTTCTGATGAAGAAAAAGCACTTAAAAAGCCCTATGGGTACAAATGAAATGTATCCTTGTGCACAGTCACCTCTTATGATAGGAAAATCTCACTTAGAAGTTTTGGAAGTTTGCTTTAGATAAGCATCTGAAACTTAACCACTTTCAAAGTTGTGAATGCCCCTTGCATTTAGAAAGTGAACTGGAACCACACAGAGAGTAGACATTCTTTAAAACTACTGTAGCAGATTTTTATTAACTTTTTTTTTATTACAACCACCCATGTGGATGATTATTATGTATAACAACAATTTACAGGTACATTTTTGTGGCTGTGAGACTGGTGGAAGTGAATCACTCAAAAGTAAAATATTATTGAAAAGCTATTTTTTGTTGTTATTGTTTTCTATTGAAAAGGTGTTTGGGGACCTATGAGCTCTGGTTTCAATTTCTGGGCCAATTCTTACTACCTGTGTGACTCTGAATAAATTATCTGATATCTCTGAGTCTCAACTTCCTCAACTGCAACTGGAGCATTTTCAGGAGAGTTATGTGAACTATGGAGACTTGGTGGAGCAGTGGTAAAATGTTCAGCTGCTGACCAAAAGGTCAGCAGTTCGAATCTACCAGCTGGTTCTTGGAAACCCTCTGAGGCAGTTCTACCCTGTCCTCTAGGGTCGCTATGAGTCAGAACTAGCTTGGTGGCAACAGGTTTTATAATGTGGAAAACTTTTGAAAGAATTTGTGGCTCATGGGGCCACTCATCAAATACTAGTTTACTTCTACTTCCCTTCATGAAAATAAACCCGAAGTAGAAAGATGTGTGATTAGGTAACATGTTTCATATTAACATTATCCAGTCTTACCCATCCCATCGCTACTGAGTCAATACTGACTCCTAGTGACCTTACAGGACAGAGCAGAACTGCCCCATAGGGTTTCCAAGGCTATAATCTTTATGGAAAATGACTGACACATCTTTTTCCCAAGGAGCAACTGGTGGGTTTGAACCATTGGTCTTTCGGTTAACAGCCAAGCACTTAACCACTGTGTCACCAGGGCTCCTTACTATCCAGTCTAATAACCATCAGTTTGTAGCTTAATTATCTTTCCTTCTTTGATCTGCATGGAAAGCCATTTTTCTCTCCAAGACTGCAATCCAAGGACAACACCCTTGTGATAATAAATAATCTAATAAAATCTTATCTCGTATATTATAGTTTCCTGACAGGACAAAACTTAGTCAAATCTATAGTTTGATATAAACCGATTGCTGTTGAGTCGATTCGACTCACAGAGACTCTATAGAACAGAGTAGAACAGCTCCATAGAGTTTCCAACGAGTGGTGGCTGGTGGATTTGAACTGCCAACTTTTTGGTTAGCAGCTGTAGCTCTTAACCATCATGCCACCAGGGCTCCACAGCTTGATATAGTTCTAGGTGTAAGCACCTACCCAAAGTTAGAAACACTCTGGTTTCTTGTGGCTATGTTGACACAGGCCCAAAAGGAAAGATCAAAATGCAAAATTATATTCTAAATGCAAATTTGTCACAAGGAAGAACAATCTTAAGCCTCCAGTCTTCGTATTTCAAAGATCATGAGAAGTCTTCATCACCTTGCTATCTCCCTCACAGCTGAACTCTGGTTCAGGTTGATTCCAAAGCTGGATATCTGCCACGCTATATAGAGGTCATATGTAAACTTCCTGAGGATTCCAAATCCCTACAAAATGTGCACCTCCATCCTCCCACTCCCAGCCTCAGGGATACCTCCCTGGATTTTCTTGCAAGCATTTGGAATCTTTGGATGGAGAGTAGATAGAAACTGACCTAACAAAAGACCCTTGAACTTGGCAAAAGAACTTATATTGAGAAGCCGAGTCAACAGCTGACCAAGTCCTAGTCATTAGGAGATCAAAAGAAGCTCTTCGAAAGATGCACTCAAATTATTCAATACCTCTTTCTTGGCTTCGAGGGGCTCCTTGACAGTCAGACAAATATTTTCTTGATAATTGCACTCACATAAACTAGGAGTCTAACTCTCAGGCTAATTTTTACATTAAATAATTTCAAAGTGCTATAGGAGTATAAGAGCAAATGTTACAAATTCTCAGGAGGGATGGTAAACAAGAAACTTTTCCAGGGAGATGACATTTCAGGTAGCTATTGAAACATGAAAATATGGTCAACCAGGTCATCAAGTAGAAAAGAATGATTAGAAGGTACATTCCAGGCAGAGGAAATGACTTGGGCAAAATCATGGGGGAAACAAAAAAAGCATAATGGGGGAATATCAAGTGCACAGATATTGTGTTTAATAATGGTTCCCTCAGAGCTAATTTATTGTAAAACTATCTGTCCCTGAGTATTCTCCATTAAAGAGAATGAGAAAGAGAGATGTTTTCATATACATACTTATAAACCTATCTGCTGTTGCTATATATATTTCACATTCTCAGAGTGTCCTACAACATTTTTTTTCCAATGAGGGCTACCCACCAAACTGTGATTTACACTCTTGGTCAATGAGGGTTACTATATCACCCTGCAATAGCTCTCAGCCAATAAGCTCGCTACTGAATTATCCCAAGCCAGTTGCATTCTATAACATAAATTGTGTTTACTTTTCTGTAGCCTCTTTTTCTGCAATTAATTTTGTATTCTGACAAACAGTTTTGACCCATCTCTTTTTTTTAGTACTGTAGTACACATTACCTATGAAACAGAAATAAACTAGGAGATTAATACTGCCATGGAATAATAGATTAAGAAAAAAATGAATAATACAGTACAAAAAAATAAGCAAGAATCCCAAATTTTCAACCTGGGTATTGTCAATTTCAAGATCATAATCATAACAGACAAAAGCAAGGCTGACTGGTCTGGCATCAGATGCCACTTGTCCCATCCATTCATAGTACCTCTTCCCATCCATGTCTACTCTCCATTTTCTTCTACTGGATTCCACCTCCACTCTGAAAACTAGGATGGGCCCCAGTGATGGAAGGAGCAATGCTTAGAATGTCAGGTCACAGGTAAAGGTTACTCAGCAGGAGTATATTCTACTCCACCATGACCTGCCTAGCTTGACAAGGAATTGAAAAGGTTGCCAATGCCTGTTAGACAATCTTTCGGGGGGGGGGGGGCGGAGAAAAAAGGCCCTTTTATTTATTTTAGCTGAAGGATCACAGGAAACTGAAGGTCAGGACTTTCAATAGAAGATGAAGGACTACTTTATCTTGAGTTTCAAACACTGAAGATCATAGCACCGCAACAGGAACATGAGAAGCTCAGAAAAAAGCAAACCACCATATTTCCAACAGGGAGTTTTCCAAGCAGAATTCTTAGTTTCACAGTCCTTGAGGTTTTAAGATGCTCACTCATATTTTCTTGGGGGCACCTTTCTTTGAAAATGCAACCCCTAGTTCTTTATAATTTAAGGACAGGAGTGCTTAACGCATTTAAGTAGTCAAAACAGTGGCATTCAGGAATATCCTGTTAGTGCTACAGATAAAATCAGTTGAACTTTCTGCAGTAATAGATATCGGCCATCATGATTATGGCACTGTGCTGTAAAGATGACACAACTTATGAGATTTTGTTACAGAAAATGCCCTCCAAAAGGGCTCCATTCATCCATTTTCAACATCCTTACAGGAAGAGTAAATTTAGTGTACTCTGAATGTGACTACTGTACTAATTGAGAGTGCCCATTCAGAATAGCCAATAGATTTATCAGGTTTATCCATCTCTAAGTCTTCAGAATCCATTGTCGTTAGACTGAATAATGGCTTTAGTATCTATAAATGAAAATGGCCCTTTATATGAACAATAACTTCCAGGAACAAGGAAAGGTTGGGGGAGGGGGGTGTGGGGAATCAAAGCTAACATTTCAGTGTGGGAATTATCTATAGCCTCTACTCACTTCTCTAACTAATAAATATTCAGGAGAGAATCTTACAACTTCTTTGTGCTTCAAGAACTAGGGGAAGATATCAAATAGGATTTATGCTAAAAATGAGAGAATTTTCTAAATAATGTTTATTTTATAAATAGATGATCATAATGAAGATTTTACTTCTCATCACTTTTAAATAAAAGACTCCAGAAATCACAAGAACAAAAACAATTAGAAAATTAATTTCAAGAGGAAATTTAAAGAAATGAGGATGTCCATATTGACTTTTGCATTCTTAAGTGAATTTGAGAAAGTCTAAAGTAAAACTAGCATAAAGAAACTGAATATGAGAAGGCATCATTTATAGAGTAAACTGTATTATATTTTATCACAAGCAGTTCCATTTGTCAAGGGAGTCCTTATTATAAGTCTGTAAACAAAAGTGTCAACTACCACATGGAGATTAAACATTCCTCATAAATATCATTTGTCATACAACACTGTGCTGTAAGCTGCATAAATACATCACAGTTTCTCTATAGATGCTGATTTGCAACTGACACCGTATTATTTTTTGAATGTGTCCCACGAAGGAAGATATGCAAAAGACTTGTGAAAAAGCCTCATTATGGTTGGTTTAACAGGGCCAGTGAATGCAGAATTACCCAAAATGGCTGCTTACATCCAAAGCAGTTATAGTGATGAGAGCTACAGGTTGGAAGATGCCCCTGCAATAAGAAAACCAGTAGAAAACATCATTCATAGGAAGAAGGAATAAATGTCAAGGCCCTCCCAAACTAGTCGAATCAACTGGTCTCTTACCTTTTGGTCTGTTTTCAACTGCATGAGCTCTAATACCTCTATTGAACCAGCTGAATCTTGAAATACAGAATATTTTCTTTGTAAGCAAAACCCACTCCACAAAGAGAAAAGCATTTCCTCACACTTATAAAGAATATAAGTGTTTTATTCCACTTCAAATAAGATATGCCCTTCACTTTCCTTGGCTCTATACGTTTACCCACATAAACATGATTGAATTATCTTTTTTATTCACTGTTGAATTCTTCACTCTTTTTATCTACTTACTGCTTTGAGATAATTTATGCTAAAAAAATTAAACTTCTAAGTTGTTGGGGTTTTTTTTCAGATTTTTGTTTTGTTTTGAACATGATACTGCATTTCTTAGCTTTGGAGACTGAGTACTGGCACAAACTTCATGAATGTATAAGCTTACATCTCACCCCTATGCTACTACATTTTCTTAGACTTGGTACTATTTTATACGAAGATTTAGAAAGAAAAGGCTTGCTTTCCTGTTAAAATCAACCCCTGGCAAGTAAGGCAAATACTGAGACATAAGCAAAGCATTTTATGTTAATATCACGAAAGATGTCAAGAGAAGAGACATGGTTCCTATGCTAGAAGGTTTAAAATCTGATGCCCTTAACCAAGTCCGTGTCTACACACAACTTTGGGGACTGAGTAGAAATACTGAAATTTAGGAAATCCACTTATCAATTTTTAGTCAATCAATTTGATGTGTTTATCAAATAATTTGTACATGAACTATATTGTAGTAATTTATTTTCAATCTCATCTTAAAGCATTTAGGTTGTTTCCACCTTTTGGCTATTGTGAATAGTGCTGCAATGAACATTGATTTACAAGTCTCTGTTTCAAGTCTTTTGGGGACACACCTAGGAGTGGAATTGCTGGGTCATACAGTAATTCTATTTTTTTGTTTTTGAGGAACTACCATAGTGTTTTCCACAATGGCCGTACCATTTTCAATTCCCACCAGCAATGGGTAAGGGGTCCAATTTCCACATCCTCACCAGCATTTCTTGTTTTCTGGTTTTTTGTTTTTTGTTTTTAAACTTAGCCATCCTAGTGGACATAAAATGATGCCTCGTTGTGTGTTGATTTGCATCTCTCTGATGGCTAATGAAGCTGAGCATATTTCATGTGTTTGGTGGCCATTTGAATGTCTTCTGGTGAGACGTCTATTCAAGTTCTTTGCCCATATTATGATTAGGTTACTTGTCTTTTTGCTGTTAAGTCATTGAAGTTTTATATATATTTTGGTTATTAGGTTCTTGTCAGATATATAGTTTCTGAAGATATTCTCCCAGTTGGTAGCTTGCCTTTTTACTTTTTGGATAGTCTTCTGATGAACAAATTTTTTCTTTTTTTTTATGAGGTTCCATTTATTAATTTTGTCTTTTGCTGTTTGTGCTTTTGCTATTATGAGATAATCCATTGTTAAAAGCTAGGCCTGACAGCATTGTCCTGCTTTTTTTTCCTAAGAATTTTATGGTTTTAGTTTGCACATTTAGGTCCTTAATCCATTTTGAATTTATATTTGCGTATGGTGTGAGGTATGGATCCTGTTTCATTTTTGTGCATATAGAAATCTAGTTTTCCCACCACCATTTATTGGAGAGTTCTTCTTTCCTCATTGAATGGACTTAGCACCCTTGTCAAAAATCATTTGACCATAGATGCTTGGTTTTATTTCTGGACTGTCAAGTCTATTCCATTGGTCTATGTATCTACTGTCATACCAGTACCAGGCTGTTTTGATTACTGTAGCTGTCTAGTATGTTTTAAAATCAGGAAATGTACATTCTCCTACTTTGTTCTTCTCTTTCAACATTGCTTTAGCTGCTTGAAGCCCCTTGCCATTCCATATAAACTTGAGGATTGGTTTTTCTGTTTCTGTAAAGAAGGCTGTTAGAATTTTGATGAGGATTGCATCAAATCTATAGATAGTTTTAGGTAGTATTGACATCTTAACAATATTAAGTCTTTCAATCCATGAACATGGAAAATTCTTCCATTTATTTAAGTCTTCTTTAATCTCTTTTGGAGCCTTGGTGGCATAGTGGTGAAGAGCTTTCTACTCCTTGGAAAAGGGCAGTTCTCTGTCCTACAGGGTTGCTATGAGTCAGAATCGACTCAAAGGCAACGGGTTTGGTTTGATTTTTTAATCTCTTTCAGCAGTGTTTTACAGTTTTCATTGTATAAGTCCTTCACGTCCCTGGCTAAATTTATTCCTAGATATTTTATTCTCTTAGATGCTATTGTAAATGGAATTGTTTCCTTAATTTCTCTTTTGGATTTCTTCTTGCTTGGTGTATAGATACCCAAGTGATTTTTGTTTATTGACCTTGTACCCGGCAACTTTGCTAAATTCCCATCTGTATTAGCTTTTAACAGTGGAGGGAGATTAATGGTGATAGAAACATGGCATTGATTAAGGGCAGGGCTGCACAGCTGATTATTGTAATTACTGTCAATAAGTTTTACACCTGAAAAAGTTGAATTGGCAAAAGTTGTGTGATAGATATATTTACAAAAACAACAAAGGAAAAAAAAGAGTAGCTGCTGAGGTGGATTATGTACAACCAAAACCTGATGGAATTTAGTTTCTTAGTTTGGAGGCGTAGGGTCATGGTTTCATGGAACATCCCAGTTAATTGGCATAATAACATGTTTAGTGCCTCTGTTCTACCTCCTACTTCAATGAGTAGTGCCTGGGGTCTTACAAGCTTGCAAGCAGCAAATTGTTTCTATTCACCTGGAACAACAGAGGAAGAAGGAAAGTCAGGAATAGGAGGAGGATATGGAATTTGTGGCTAATTGCTCTCATGAACAACTGCCTACTTCGCATGAGACCGAAAGAACTGAATGGTGCCCAGCTACCAGTGCTGAACATTTCAATCAAAGATTCCACAGGAGAATCCTGGTCAAAAGGGGGAAAATGAAGAACAGAATTTCAAATGCTCATGGACTCCAGATTTTTTGGAGCCATGGAGGGTGGATGTACCCCTGAAACTATTGCCCTGAGATAATCTTTAAACCTTAAGCCAAAAATACCCCCTGAAGTCTTCTTAAACCAAACAATAATTTAGCTTAACTAGTAAAAAATGTCTGCCTTGAGCATTATGCTCTTTGAAGAACTGTGTATATAGAATCAAACTGACAACATAACTGAAAAGATTAGATAGGAACTTTAGGGGCAGGGAATTTATGTTAATGGGGGAGAAACAACTCAGAAAATAAGAGAAATAATGGTTATACAACTCGAGGAATGTAATCAATGTCACTAAATTGTACATGTAGAAACTGTTGAACTGGTGTATGTTTTGCTATGTATATTCTCAACAACAACAAAATAAATAAAACTATATTAAAAAAAACACTAGGAAAGTAAGTGTCTAATTTACCTTTCTGCCTTTTGTCTGGCATATATCAGTCTAGAATAAGGGAAATTTGTTTTTACAAAATAATTTTTTTTTTAATTAATAATTTGGAATTTTGCATCCAACCATGATGAAATAATTAGAACTAGACTTCCACTCCTAACAACTAGTACAATTAGACCACAATTACCTTCTCAGCAACTAGAAAACTTGGTATGATGTTTTCCAACATTGAACAACAGATGAAGGACTATGGTTCCTGAAGGAAGGGAAAACAAAACAAAACAAAACAAAAAAACAAGATGAGCCCTACAATCATCATGGCTCTTGGCCTAGATCCACTAATTGGGCCACAGTGTAGAGAAGGTGTACCCAAGGAGAGAAGAGCAGCTTTAATTTAACAATATCTAAAACTAATCAATTTCTCTACCCTCCTCCTGAACAAGATGAGAACCTTAGAACACTTCAAGTCCTACCCCCTCTTGCCTGGACTGTTGCAATAATACCCTAACTCTCCTTTCTACCATTTTTTCTTTCTAAAATCCCCTTTTCCCTCTCAGTAATAAATCCCCAGCACAGGATCCAGAGTAATCTTTGTAAAATATAATTTTTATCCTGTCCCTCTTCTGCTCCAAACCCCTCAATGGCTTTTCAACTTACTCAGAGTAAAAGCCTGACACGCTCTGTGATCGTTAAGGTTGTGTGTGGTACATGATTCTCAGTGGTTTGGCAGTTACGATGTAGTTTGGCAGTTATATAATGATGTGATCACCTCCATGACAAGATTTGATATAATGTGATCACCTCCATGATGGGATCTGCTGTGAGTAGCTAATCAGTTGAAAAGGAGTTTCTTGGGAGTGTGGCCTGCATCCAATATAGGTGGACTTTCTGGCAAGGCTTATGGGCTTTTGCTTGCTCTGGATCCTGTAGCTGGCTCCAGTTCATCTGACCTCTGGTTCTTGGGACTTGAGCCAGCAGCTTACCTGCCATATTGCCCACTGATCTTGGGATTCATCAGTCTTCGTGGCCTGTGAGCCAGAACCCTGCTGTCTGACTTGCTGATCATGGGTTTGCCAGCCTCTGCAACTACATGAATCAGGAGAAGCCTCCAGCCTGACCCACAGACTTGGGACATTCCAGCCTCTATAACCACGTGAGCTATCTCCTTAATAGAAATCTCTATATATATTTATATGTTTTACTGGTTTTGCTTCTCTAGATAACCCAGCCTAAGACACCCTCTAAATCCCTACATCAACTGACCTCCATTTCCTTCTGACTTGATCTCTCACTACACTCTAGCTCATTCTGATTCAGTGCTCTCAAACATGCCAGACATGTTCCTGCCTTGAGACTTTTGCATCTTCTCTTTCTCTGCTTGAAATGCTTGCTCCTCACCTCTTTCAGATCATTGCCCAAACGCCACCTTCTCAGTGAAGACTGAGCTGACCTTCCGTTTAAAATTTCAGTTCACTCAACTCAGGATTCCTTACTTTCTTTAATGTTGGTCATCACCTGACTATTATACAGTTTTTGTTTTAATTGTTGTCTGTCTCTCCCTCTAAAATGAAACCTTTATTTTTGCTGTATTGTTCACCACTGTTATATCTTGCACCTTCAGTAAGTGCCTGACCCATAAATATTTCTTAAATGAATTAATGAATGGCCTCTCTTACTCTTGTTACTCTTCATCGCTATTTTATTTCCATCTTGCTTTTATACCCCTCAAATGAGTGCTTATTGTTACCACTGTTTTACACAATCATGTTGTATACTTTGATTTACCATATGTTTATTAATTTGTTTACTCACTATTCATTTTTTCATACCTCCTTTCTGGGTATGAGGTTTTTTCTTTTTCTTCTTCTAACAGTACATTCTTTAGTTGTTTTTAGTTGCTTCAGTCTTTGCCTGAAAATGTTTTTATTGTGCCCTCACTCTTTGCCTGGACATAGAATTTCAGATTCATAACTTTGAAGATTATTATTTTATGTTCTTGTTGTTGTTAGTTGCCACCGAGTTGATCTCGACTAGTATCTACATTATGTGTGCATAACATTTTCAGTGATGTGACATTTTGCAAGCAGAGTGCCAGGCCTTTCTTCTGAGGGAGCTCTGGTGGTTTGAACCCCAACGTTTCAGTTAGTAGTCAAGTATTTAATCATTTGCACTACCCAGGGACTCCACTATTTATAATTTCTATTATTGCTGTTGAGAAATCAGCTATGGTTGATCATCCTTTTATATGTAATCTGCCATTACTCTCTGCTGCTGTTAAATGATCCTCTGTCTTCAGTGTTCCTCAGCTTCATTACAATGTTCTAAATGTGGATTTACTTTAAATAATCTTGTTTTGGGGTTCAGTGTGATTTTCAAGTCTAGGAGGTCATATGTCCAAAAAACCCTGGAAAATTCGGAAAAATTCTTGGTTATTTTCTATTTCAATATTGCTTTTCCCTGTTTTCTCAGTTTGCTCCCTCTAGAGTCCTATTGCATGTGTATGTTCAATCTTATCGTTCAGTCAGTAATCCATGTTTGTTAATCATATATATATTTTTTTAACCTCTCAAATGCTGCTTTCTAGATATATCTTCTAAATCAATAATATCCTCTTAAGCTATCTCTGATATGATCTTAAACCCATCCACTGGACAATAATTTTCATTTCTGTCAACCAGTAACGCTATGTTTAAAAAAATTTATCTGACAAGTTTTCATCTTATCCTTACATATCTAATTCTTTTTCTTCCCTTATTACTTGAATTACTTTAAATGCTTATTTTATGGCCCATTACTGAGAATCCTACACTTCTCCAGATCAAATCCTATGTTCGTTATGTCAGCTAAGTCATTCTTGGTTTTTTTGCTTGTTTTTGTTTTTCCTGCAAGGCTGACAATCTTGAATCACTAGCTTATTTTGGGTAGGGCTTCATCCATCTGTTTCCACAGGAAAGTTGAGCATCTCTTTTGCCAGTTATCCCAAAGGCCATTTTTATGTTAATTTCCTGGTTTAGGGTTTGCCAGACTATGTATATTTTGTAAATATGAAGCTAAGTACACATAAAGACAGCCCTGATAATTTTTTTTTTTTTTCCTGAACAGGTATTTATCTATTGTTTATTTTCTATTTCATGTCAAAACCAAGATTGACCAACTTGTCATCATATTCTCTCGGCAGTGAGCTTTGTTTTATTTGTTTGTTTGTTTGTTTTTACTATTTCACCAGTTTATGAGGGTATAGCTATTTGATGCAATTGTTTTTTTTTTTTATAAGACACTCATTTCAAACTCCCCTACTTCATCCAAAGCCTTGTCTCCTCTCATCATGTGAACTGTAAATATCTAGGCCCTTCATTTACTGCAGTTTCAGACTTGTGCTTACTGAATTGGTTTCTCTCTTCATTTTCAGCTGATGGAAGTGGCTTACATTTTTTAGGTTCTTAGCTCTGGAATTAGAAAGATATTTTTTATATTTTATACAGCATTTATAAATATTTTATAGTGGAAATATTTTCAAGTTGTCTAACTACCACATTTCTGGAAACCAAAGCCCTTTGAAGGGTTTCAAGCATGGAAGTGCATTTCAAAGAAATCTACATCAAAGAAGTTTGACTTGAATAAGGTATGGGTAGGAGGGCCGAAGCTTCTACAGCACATGGAAGATCCTAATGAAGGGACTACATAGCTATGAAAGACTTCTTACTCATGTTCTTCAGTGTGAAGGAGACTTGGAGGACTGTCCTAGGAGAAACCTACTTGTTTATTAAACTCAGTGAGATTTGTACACATTCCAACTCATTGTCTTTAATCAGAGGCATTATTTTTGAGAATGGCTTTTTTTGCACTTTCAGTTTACTATGTGCGCATACCCAGCTTCCTAAGTATTTGTACCATCCTCCTTCTCTTTAACTGAGTCTTTGATTTTAAGTATTCACAATGGGACACAGTGAGATTTGGATGCATAATTACACATGGTCATGGTGACACTGCTCTGAAGCTGTGTCAAGCTCTGAACATACGTATTCACTATTAATTAAAATAGACACTAATAATACTTCCACTTTCAGACTAGATATATCCAATTATAGTCCTGTAAATATCTTGTGTTATAAATTGTATCCTTTCTACCAGTGTTTTCATTTTGCAGGGTACATTTTCCTTGTAACCGTGAAAATTGGATGTAACTGCTCATTAACTGGGACACTTATTATTATAGTCTGGCATAACTTGGAACATTAATTAAGACAGTACATGATTCAAATATACATGCCCTTTCCAACAATTACTGAACTGGTTGGGAGAAGCATGCATATCTGTTCGGTACAATAAAATTTATTTATTCTATTGTTCTTTTGGTGATATGACTTGACTTCACAGAGATGCGATATTATGATTAGTAAAAGGATATCTACAGGATCTTATCTATAATTCTAAAATTCACAAAGGCTATGTGAATTATAAACTAAGGAAGCCTTATTTGGCAATAAAACTTGACCTGACTTGAATTTATTTAGTGGCAAAACTTGGTCTGAACTGATATGAGTTTATTTAACCCACTTAGTGTGATTATTTACACATTTTGCTGAATAAATACTAATGTGTTAATTTCAGGACTCTGCCTCTGACCTTGATAGGGTATTACATAACATATGTATATCTACCATGTAGCCTATCTAAAATTTTAAAAAATCTGAATTCTGAAACATATTTGGCATGAAGTTTTCAGATAATGTATTATGGGCCTGTAGTAAGCTAGTATAAAAAGCTACGGGAAATATTTTAAATGGCTACAGTATGAATTTGAAAACCCTAAAAATTGACTCAAGACAGCATTCATGAAACAGAATTACACCTCCTTGTACAGATTTTAACAGAAAAGTGAATATATGTGGTAATATATTGTCAAAATTTAAAACAATTAGATTGCAATGCTGTAGTAACTATGATTAGTTTTGGGCATATTTAGAATTGTAGTGTAAATTAAATGAAAAGTGTGGCCTTTATCAGCACCAAAAGTTGGTTGAAAACTGGGAGAAGAATCTCCTTAGAGTTATATAAATGTTTGAGGTTCTTAAATCTTTAATCCACGGTTTCTCAACAGCACCAATATTAACATTTGGGGCCAGATCATTCTTTGTTGTGGGGTCTGTCCTACACATTGCACAATGTTTAGAAGCATCCTTAGATTCTACCCACTAGGACCCACTAGGTGCCACTAGTACACCCCAATTGTAACAATAAAAAATATCTGCAGACATTGCCAGATGTGCCCTAGGTGTCAAAATCACACTCTGAGAACCATTGTTTTAACCCGACTTTAGCATAATAGTTCATAGTTCTTATAAATAGCTTCACGTTTGTTGTTCTTAATCACAAAAACAACTCTGTGAGTTTACAATTGAGGAAACTAAGGCCAGGGAGTTTAAGGAACTTGCCCTGAATCCGTAGCTAATAAGTGACCACCCAGGACTCACAGGTCTACTCAGTTAGGTTTCTCTTACAACATCAGCCTGAAAAGGTTATTGGGCCTATGAGACGTCTCTGACTAAAAACAACAAAAAAAGTGGGAACAATGCATTGGAACACAAACTAAATGATTTCAGTACCCACAGCTGAAGATTGCTTATGAAAACCACGCATTTCTACATTCAAGCCATAAGTCTACCATATGCCTGTTTTCATACTTAGAGGTCTTGTTAGGCAATGACTTTTGCGGGTTAAAAAAAAAAAAAAGAGTAACACAGAAATAAGCTTGTGGTATAGTAATCACTTGGTAATTTCTTATTAATCATCCCCAACTACAAAATCACTTAAAATTATTCCAAATTTATATTTTAAAATAGAATATTACAATGAAATGTAATAAGAATGAGAGGGAAAATTAGCATTAAACCCAGGAAATTAGTTCCCAATAGCTCCAGCTGTTTAAAATTCAGTTTGGAGAACAGGTAGTATCACACTGCTTTAAATGCATAACAGAAATGCATTTTCACTTGCACGCTTATCTCGGAGGCTTTAAATCTTCATGAAGTTTATTTGACATTGGGCCAGATAAGGAGCAGCACGGTTACTGAAGCCAGTCCAAGCTCTTTTCCAAATCACTATCGGTGATTCCAGCGAAACCTGGAGGCGTCACCACATTATTGATGCAATTTCATTTTCAAATGTCACATTTGTGTCAAATTGTTTACTCCCGAGAGATTTTGCAATTCACAGTTCAGAGGCATAATTTACTTATCCATCAAACTCAAATGATTAGGCAGTATTTTGTATGACAGCTGTATTCTACATCATTATTCTTACAGCCTACGTGTAAACACACATCCCCAGCATCCTGTAATAGTCATCAAAATCATAACATTTTATTTAAGAACAAAAAGGTCAGTTGATTGGATTCTCTATATGTCATATATGGCTCCTAAACTGAAAAATAACTTTGTACACCTTTTTAAAAGTTAATAAACGTAATGCCAATATAAAAATTCAAGTGCATTATTTAAAAGTTTTGCTAGTGGCCTTGAAATCTGAAACCTCCTAAATTTTATTTTCAAATAAATCAGAACAACAAAAGAAATTCAACCCCCAAGGATATCTGGGGCTTAAAGAGAGATATAAATGTCTCGTGGCTGGATGTCTGGCTTGCAGGTTTTAGGACTTTTTAGGATGCATTTGGCTGTCTCACCTACTGCATACTTAGCTGAAACATGAGTAAGAATGGTCTTTATGTATGTATACAAAAATAATAATATGCATCAACCGAGGTGAATTTTAAACCACTAGAGCTATAGCAAACGTTAGCTTTCTAAATAAAGTGCTAACTTTACCTAATGATTTGTATGACAGTTTACTGTAATATTTCTACATGTCAAGAAACTTAGCACACATGTATGTTTCCAAGCTTAAGGTTATACTGTAAGTATTAAATGACCTATTTCATCCCATCCTATTGTTCCTTGAGAATCATGGCAACTTCATATATAAGTTTTTGGGTTTATAAATACCAAGAGCAAGATACAACTAATTCAATGCATTACTGTTCTGCCAAGCTTGTCAAAATCCATTATTACATTTCTTCCTTGAACAATTTCCATCCATTTGGAAGAATAGAAGCAGAACTGAACTGAGTATCCAGAAGTGGCTCATTCACCTTGACTCCACCATCAGAGAGTTACAGGAGGAGACTTTGAGCAATAACGTCCTAATCCAAAAAAAAAAAAAAAAACCTAGCGAAGTTGGGACTGCTTTTCTCACCCACTTGTCATAGAGAAGATGTAATTGAAGTCTTCCCTCTAAACACCCTTTAGAAAAAATACATACAAATTTATAGAAATGTAAAGTATTTTAAATCTCATTAAATTTTTATTTAACATTACTTTTTAACCTTCCAAATGAATAGTTTTGAATCTCCCCCAAATAACAATATTTTCAAAATATATATTAAATAATTCATATCCTAACAATAACCTAATTCTAACATGATAGTAGAAATATCATTCATTAATGAATTTTGAAATGTAGGACCTGAATACAGATATCTAGAAAGCAAATGCTTAGCAATTAAGACTAATATTAATTTTATTTAAAAATAACAATAAAATTAAGTGAAGTGCATCAGTTTGTATACAAATTGAGTCATAATTATCCTGTTTGTATAGCTCCTGACCCACAGAAATTAAGACAACATTTTCAAAGCCTATCCATATCTGTCAAAGGAGCTTGAGGTTCACCAACTTCAAATAACTCATGTACACAAAAGCAAGATCTCATTTGCCTCAATAGGTAGCTTCACAAAGATAATCTTTCAATTGTTGTTTACTCAGTGATCAAAGTATCAGTCCATTCAATGAGAAAAAAAAAACTAAAAAATTGAGTTTTTTCAATACCATACTTAATTACACCTAGAGGCATATAACTTCGCAATAAAATATGGGCGAAAATACTGCCGATAGTTTCTTTTTTGAGTAATGCCATAGGAGCTTCATGAGGAAGTATTTGTATTTTATTCCCAATCCCATTATGGTGCAGGCAAGATTAGGGAAATATTTAACAGCTCTATATAGTCACTAAAAACATAGCAAATCCAAAAACTGAATGTGTGTTTTCTCCCATCTCCAACCCTCATCCCTGCTATAGTTAACCAGAGTCTCTATGGTTACAAATATTACCAACAAATACCCAGGCTTGAAAATTAGAAATCAGAATTGTTCCCGACACCTCCGTTGCCCTCAAAACTAATAAATCTCCTACTAATTTATTAGGAACTAATCATTCCTAAATCTCTGAGATTTGTCCTCTCTTCTCCATTGCATAAACCACAAACAGAGGCCATACCTACTCTTTGAAAGGACTTGGCATTCCACCCATGTAGATACTTCTAGATTTAGGGAAATAAAGCCTATTGAAAAAACAGCCCCGCATAGCTTGGCAAAGTCATTTGAATCCAAAAACTGTATTTCTCTGGACTCCCTGCATCAAAGGCACCCAAGACCTCATGTCTTTAAACTTTAAGAATTTCCTGGGGCAAGTAGAGTATACAGAAACATTTGATGACCTCTCCATTTAACCCATTTAAAATGTTCAAATTTATTTCAGTGGAAGAGATCACAGTCTAATTCAAAAAAAAAAAAAGGATACCCATAGTTCCTAGTTTTAGGTAAGAGTTCAACATTTCTTATTTTCAATATAATTAAATGTATATGGCTCAATATAGTGGAATTTGACATCATAATACATTCTTGCTACCATTTTACCAATAAAACTGCCAAATCAGTTTCAATGGTGTAACTTACATGCAACTGATAACAACTTGGAAAGGAAAATAGAAAAAGTCTATAAAATTTAATGTTTTATGTAAACGCTTTCCGGAAGCCAATAAAATTATCTTAAAGGTATCAGTTCTCAAATTTCAAAATCTACAGTCCTCTTTAATAATTCTTTAACAATAAGCTTACTTTTCCTAATTTCATCCCTGTCTGCATACTGCTTAGCTTTTTAAGAATCATTTTCTTTAATAAACCTTATTGATGTTCTGTACTCTAATGTACCTCTATCCTTCATTCCATTCTTAAGAATTATGTTTTGGCTAAAGATACAAGGGACAGATTAGTCCAAAGGACTAGTGAACCTCATCTACCATAGCCTCCACCAGACTGAGTCCAGCACAACTAGATGGTGCCCAGCTACCACCACTAAACTGTTCTGACAGAGATCACAATAGAGGGTCCCAGACAGAGCTGGAGAAAAAAGAAAAACAAAATTCTAACTCAAAAAGAAAGACCAGACTTGCTGGCCTGACAGAGACTGGAGAAACCCTGAGAGTATGGCCCCTGGATACCCTTTTAGCTCAGTAATGAAGTCACTCTTGAGGTTCACCCTTTAGCCAGATTGGACAGACCCATAAAACAAAACAAGACTAAAGGGGCACACCAGCCCAGGGGCAAGGACTAGAAGGCAGGAGGGGACAGGAAAGCTGGTAATAGGGAACCCAAGGTTGAGAATGGAGAGTGTTGACATGCCATGGGTTGTTAACCAATGTCATAAAACAATATGTGTACTAACTGTTTAATGAGAAACCAGTTGTTTGTTCTGTAAACCTTCATCTAAAGTACAATAAAAAAAATTTTTAAAAGAATTATGTTTTGGTATATGGTGGTCCTCCGCATGCTATTTGAGTCCAATCAGTCTGTCACCCTACCAGACACTGTGACTTCCAATTCAGAATACTCTTATTCACCTCTGAGCTCTCCCTTCTCCTGTCCTTCCCCCAACCAAAGAAAAAGAGCTCTCAATATTTAATTCTGCTGCAATATAGTCCCAACTATTGTCTATATTGAGTTCAGCCTCTGGATCAAATTGACTTATTTCAGTTATATGGTCAGTTAGACGGTAATTTTTCTGCTACAGTTAAAACTCATTTTGAAAGAGTATTATCTTCAGTTCCTAAATGAAAAGGTTTTCTAGCCTATTTTAATTCATTATAAATAGATAACATTTAACAATGCAAACAAAATACTTTTTTTCCTCATTTCTCAGTATTTCCTCTGAAGAGAGGAAATACATGGAATATCTTCATAAATATTTCCTGCAAACATAAAATTTCCATTAAATTTACATGATAATATTCCCAGATCTGTACTTATAACCAATAACTTTTTCAATATTCACTGATGTTTTCGGTAGACATGAGTTTTCTGCAGTGTCTACAACCAAAAACTTGTTTCAAAATAAATGTATGAAATTTGAATAAATTTATGTGAACAGAAATTCTTAAACATCTCAGTTTATATAGAAAAACATGTGTTATTCCATAAATAACCCAGATGAGAAATTGATACAGTCAGTGCAGAAAACAAAAACTGAACCATTATGCAGGACTTCAGTTTCCTCAGATTAACCTAATAGGTAACTGACACACTGAGAGTAGACTACTATATTGTTTTTGTTAGCTGCCACTGACTCAGCCCCCAACTCACGGCCATCCCATACATGATGGAACAAAATGCTGCCCACCTGAGCCTCTCCCATAATCAGGTGGAAATCGAACCATTATGATCCATGGGGTTGTCATTGGATGATTTTTGAAAGTAGATTGACAGGCCTCTATTCCTAGTCTGTCCCAGTCTGGAAGCTCTGCTGAAACCTGTTTAGCATCATAGTAACACACAAACATCCACTAACAGATGGGTGGTGGCTGTGTGGGAGGTGTATTGGCTGAGAATCAAACCCAAGTCTCCGTCATGGAAGGAGAGAATTCTACCACTGAACCACCCCTACCAGAAATATTTTCAAACTAAGAGCTTATTGAGATGAGCTGAAGTCTCCATGAGACTCACCTTCAAACCCAGAGATTGTAAAATATAAGTATCTGCAGACTTTAGATCCCTGAATCTAGGTTCAGAGCCCTGCTCTACCACTTAGCGTCTCATGACCTTTGGCTAACCACTGTACCCTTCTGAAGCTCAGTTCTTAAACTGTAAAATGGGAATAATAATGTCTGCCGTGAGTGAAGACATAAGAAATAAATGAATTTATGTAACAATCCAGTCACATAATCCACTTGAAAAAGTGTTGGCGTTCTTCAACTATAAAAGAGTTTTCCCAAGTATATTCCACTTGGATTACATATTATTCTAAAAAAAAGAAAGTATTTCTCTTGAATAAATTAATCGGACTAAGAAATATTAATTTGATATTTTTACTCTAATCAACAAAATTATTCAAAACTTGTTTAACAAAAATGCAAACATTCCTAATATAAGTAAAACAAAAGAACCCATCGGAATACTCAACATTACTTTGAGCCAGTTTTTGCTTTCACCATTCAAGTTCTTCCCCTCCCTGCCCTTTGAGAAGGACACTCCCTTTCCATAACAGGCCTTTGCGTTTTTATGGAGCAAAAAGTGAAGAAAGGGACCAGAATGAGTTAGTGGCAGGCTGGGGAAACAGTGTAGAAGCTGTGTGAGCAAACTGAAGAACGTCAGAGAAGTGGACTGGGGAGGAAAAGGTGAATTAGTAAGTATCGCTGTTATCTATACCCTACATGGAGTTCAAGAAAGGCAAGTAATTTCCACAGATTGGTAGCATTTTGGGGTTTAGACTTATGTTCTTTTAACCACAAAATGGCTATGATATACTACATTTAAAGTAAATTGTAAGTATACTCACACATCAGTTACCATCCACAATATGTTATGTGAAATGGGATGTTTTGTGCATACATATACAAGCTCTGTTCTGAGCATTTTTCAGTATTAACCCCTTTAATCCTCGCAACAAGCCTATGAAGTAGGTAATACAATTATCTGCAGTTTACAAATGAGTGAGTTGCAAGGGGTTAAGTAACTTGTACAAGGTCACAGGCCAATTAATGACAGCGCCAGGATTCTAATCTAGTCAATCTGGCTTCTTATTTTCTGTTAGTGTTTCACTAACTGATGTTGAAACAAACTCTTCTAAGCAATCTGTCCCACTTAGGAACTTAGTTAAATTCCTTTCAATATTTTAAACTGAGTTTATACATTTAATATACTTGATTTATAAGCACTTCAACTGCCTGATAAGTGCTTCTTAAGCACTTAACTCTTAAAATCTAATAAACGTACCATATATGCATTTAGATGCTGTATTTCCTAAATATTACAAACATTTTAAATAGAAAACACAATGATCATCCTGAATTTAACACAAAAATATTAATACTATTTTTTTTTTCTTTTCTTTACTTCTTTATTTTCCTAGGATTGAAATGGGGGTACAAATGACCATGTTAGGTAGGCTCAGATTTATGGGTAAAAAAATTCAGTCAAGCTATATTATTGTTTAATGGTTAAAGATTTAGGACTGGACAAAATATGTAAGGCATAGGACTTCCCAAGATGATTCTACCTAAATCCCACTTTATAGTTGCTATATGAATAGAGACCTCAGGTCTATGTTGATCAGAGGACATAGATTTGACTCCCTACATCCTCTGGATGGAATACTTACATTCGTACACAATTCTTTTTAACATTTTCAATTTTTGTTGTCAAGTTTGTGTAGCCCTGGTGGTGCAGGAGTTAAGAGCTTGGCTGCTAACCAAAATGTCAGCAGTTCAAATCTACCACGCACTCCCGGAAACCCTATAGGGAAGTTCTACTCTGTCCTATAGGGTCACTATAAGTTGGAATCAACTCAACAGCAATAGGTTTAGTTTGCATATTTAAAAAAATACTGCTGTCCAGTCGATTCTGACTCATAGCAACCCTATAGGCAGCGTAGAACTGCCCCATAGGGTTTCCAAGGGGTACCTGGTAGATTCTAACTGCCTACTTTTACCTTTTGGTTAGCAGCTATAGCACCCGGCGGCTCTTAATCTCTACACCACCAGGGTTTCCTTAGTTTGCATAGGCAGATTTCCTTACCCCCACTCAGGTTACAGCTACTTTCTTTCATGTCTACATTCCTTTCATATTCTTATTTTCTAGGGACTTTACCCACAATTCTACAGACAATTGCATTAATAATGTTGCTGAATTTTTTCACTTTTCAAACTATTATTAGTGGGAGTGGCCCTGGGATGGTTCTAGCTGGTATTATGAACAAAGGACCTGAAATCAACCTCCAAATCACTTCCCTCCGTGGTCTCCAGGAAAGATACATTTAAAGAATAATGATAAGTAAATGAGGGTGAAGTTATACTTTATCAATTAGCTGGGAAGAACTCTTAGGCCAGCTGCTACTGAAGGACTTAGAAACTAGAGATGGGGAAGTGTGTAAATCATGCCCACACATGCCATACCTCTAACCCCTTTGAAAGTCCCTATTCTAGAAGATGGAGCTGAATCAGTGAACTAGACTGTGATGACCGTCACATCACTGTTTCTCATCTGACAGAGGCGCCAGAGAAAGGTGAAGGTCTCAAAGAGAGGCCTTGAACTACTTTCCCTTCAGGCTTCAACTGGCTTCACTGTATTCTTAAAGTTCATAACAAAAAATAAAATGAGTACCATGATCTTTTTTCATAAACATTCTCTCCAAAATCAATTACATTTATCATTCATGAAAGGCACGAACACAGTCTAAAGACCAACAAACTTGCATTTGAATCCCTCTTTTTACTAGTTTCTACCTTTATGGCATTGGAGAAATTTCTTACACTTTCTGGGCCTCAAGTTTCCTCATCTGTAAAATGAGCTCAATTCTCCCTACCTCCCAAAGCTATGACAACGATTAAATAAGACATTTAAAATATCAGACATACGATACACACTGAAAAATATTAGTTCCTATTCAGAAATTGCGGCTGCTAACCAAGAGGTCGGCAGGTCAAATCACCAGGCGCTCCTTGGAAACTCTATGGGGCAGTTCTACTCTGTCCTATAGGGTTGCTATGAGTCGGAATCAACTTGACGGCAGTGGGTTTTGGAGTGGGTATTCTTTTTTTTTTTTTTTTTTTATTCAGAAATACCTCATCTTCTCAACTTTAATACATTTCTTTCCTTTATCATCTTAAACAACCTGAAGAATACCACTCACTACAGTTTGGTATGGAAACCCTGGTGGCACAGTGGTTAAAAGTTATAGCCCCTAACCAAAAGGTCAGCAGTTCAAATCCCCCAGGTACTCCTTGGAAACTCTATAAGGCAGTTCTACTCTGTCCTATACTGTCACTACAAGTCAGAACCAACCCGACAGGAGCTGGTTTGGCATATCCAGTTTATGACATGAAGCAATGTTTCCTGACAGTCAGAAATCGTCAGCTATTCCCACCTGTAATAACGACTGTGTTGCCGTCGCTTGCTTCTCTGAATTTCAAGGTTATATCATTTACACGGGACTAGTTCATTAATTTTAAACAAAATAAAATAAGACCATTTATATTCAAAGAGAATCAATATAAGCCATTCTCATTAAAATTTGAGGTATAATTAATATTAGCTATTGTATTTCCTAATAGCTGCAGGATTGGTGCTACAGATCTTGGCCAAATATGGTTCCATATTGATTAACCATGACTCACTGGACAGAATGGCTTCATGATGACTCAGCTCTAGCCACATGCGTATGGCATCACAGAAAGCATTTTCCTTAGGTTCTTTTCTTATCTTTTTATTGAAGTTAGACAAACATTACATTCTCATGAGAAAATAAAATTGTTATATCCACCGTTCTGTGCTACACAGTTTAGAGAAACCAAAATTATATCAGTCAAAACGAGGCTTATTTATAACAGAATCATTGGAAGTAGAGCATGAATTGCTCAAAATTTTAAAATGTAGCCCTATATTAATTTACCCCCATGTCTTACCAAGGGAATACTCAATTACTGTTCAGAAGGACAGGTTTCTCATTGCCTAAGCCATGATTTGCTGCAAGCAGCCACTCCTCTGGCTTCACATCTTGGCTGGATGCTTTCACAAAGAAACAAAACCTATAATGTGGCTCTTATCTTATAAACCAAAAGCCAACTGCTGCAGGAAAGCAAAAGCATCAATACAGGTTAAAAGAAAATATTTTATTTTACCTTCAGTACTCAAATTCACTGCTCTTCTCTCCCATAGAGTCAAAAATTATTCTTAAATACAAATTTCTACCAATATAGAATGGTCAGTTCATATTTCTGAGTGCTTTGCTTTCATTGTTAAAAATGCTGAGCATGGGTGCCACTCATTCTACTTGGAAAAACAAGAAAAAAGCAAGTGTACAATTAGCTACAGAAGGCCAGGTTACCATAGCAACATGGCAAGAATAAAATGATCTTTCAAATTTTTTCAGTACCATGTGTCAAAGGAAAGTTTGAGCTCTTTCATCCTTGTTCCTGGGATAGGAAAGGGACACTTTGTTTTCATCCATAAGGAACACTTGCTTCTTTATGATCCTCACCAAGTGACTCATGGCTGCTGAGAAAAGGGTACACAGGGGAGAGTAATGACCAAAAAGAGTGGAGTATCCTGAATGTCATAGAAAACATTGGCTCACCTCATAATCAGCCTATCCTGTATGACCTTCCTGTCTCCATAGGCCTCAAAATCCTTCTGCTGTAATCCACCAAAATAATCAACCAGAATCAGGACAGAGAATCCCAGCGTTTTATGAACTTTTCCAAAACGTGGCACATTAAAACCAACAGATTTATTTATGAAATTAGCAAAGCCCTGATATTAAACATGAAAAAATATCTCAGTGGCAGGGGCAGGGGTGCCCTAGGCCTATCTCACTTATTGAATATTGATGTAACATACTTACTAAATACTTCCAAATACCATGTTAAAAAATACCATGTTGTTGTTGTTAGGTGCTGTAAAGTCAGTTCCAACTCATAGCGACCCCATATACAACAGAACAAAACACTGCCCAGGCCTGCGCCATCCTCACAATCACTGTTATGCTTGAGGCCATTGTTGCAGCCACTGTGTCAATCCATCTCACTGAGGCTCTTCCTCTTTTTCACTGACCCTCTACTTTACCTAGCATGATGCCCTTCTCCAGGGACTGGTCCCTCCTGATAACATGTCCAAAGCATGTAAGACATAGTCTCATCCTCCTTGCTTCTAAGGAGCATTCTGGCTGTGCTTCCTCCAAGACAGATCTGTTCATTCTTTTGAAAATCCATGGAATATTCAATATTCTTCTCCAACACCGTATTTCAAAGTTGTCAATTCTTCTTCGGTCTCCCTTATTCATTATCCAGCTTATGCATGGATATGAGGTGAATAAAAACACCATGGCTTGGGTCAGGCTCACCTTAGTCTTTAAGGTGACATCTTTGCTTTTTAACACCAAACCATTAAAAAAAAATCATACAAACCAGGAAAATCAATAATTGCTTGGTGTTATGAATCTCTTAATGAAGCTCACAAATATGGTTCAAGTTCAGAATTATTAGAAACTTTTATCTATAGTCAATAATTATTCAAATTAAAAAACAGTGAACATCTCAGTAAGTCCTGAAAAATTATTTGAAACACTTTGGGATCATATCTACATAGAAAAATAACTCTTTGAAACCAAGAAAAGGAGAGCAACATTATAAACTTAATGTTAAGTCAGACTTTCTGCAGTTTCATAACTATTGCTGCAGTCCAAATCTTTAAATAATATTATGCCCACACGTCCTAAAGAGGAGTGCCAGAATTCTCCCTCCCATTCCTACATGCCCTCCAAAATAACCCCAGATGAGGGGGACTTCAGAAAGTGTGGGTATTTATCAGGAGACATTGACTTTTCACCGCAAGCTAGTTATTCGCTGAGTTCCAGAAATCTAAGCTTTTCTTCCTCTTAGAAGTTCTGTCAAGGATTCAGATGAAGAATCAAGCTAGATGCAGACCCCTGCCTTGTGCTCCTGAGAAAAGAGTTAGCATTTGAACATTTACCACACCAGAGGAGTTCCAGAGCCAGATGACAATTTCAACAAGCAAATGAGACCTTTCCTGTCCTTACCTGACCTCCCTCCCATCTCCAACTCTGGAGAGGACAGACCTATTCTTCCTTCCCATCTTCAACTCACATCATGAGGGGGTGAGAAAGAATTAAAGAATAAGGAGGGGACTTGTGAAGAGATGGCCGTATTTGAGCATTAAAAAAAATTCTAAACTTTATTACACATCTTGGTCCTTGGGAACTGCCCCATCATGTTCAGATAAAATTAAATATCTCCCACACATCAACACTACTACCTATCTGTCAGTTTGTCATACTGTGGTTGCTTGCATGTTGCTATGATGTTAGAAGCTTTGCCACCAGTAATTCAAAATCAACAGGGTCACCCATGGTGGAGAGGTTTCAGTGGAGCTTCCAGACTAAGACAAACTAGGAAGAAAGGCCTGGAGATCTACTCTTGAAAATTAGCCAATGAAAACCCTAGAGATCATAAAAAAATCTTGTGGAAAATGAGCCTCCTAGGTTGGAAGACACTCAAAATACACAGCGGCCACAACAATGAACTTGAACATGAAGATGGCACAGGACAAGGCAACATTTAGTTCTGTTATACACACAGTCGCCATGAGTTGGCGCCAACTCAACAGCAACTAACAACAATAGACAGCAACAGAGCTCTCCCCTGTGTTCTGATTCAATGGTCCTAGGATGGAGCCCAGGCATCTAAATTTTTAATGCCACTCTACCACCATTTGAATAGTACAGTCAAGTATGGGAAATATTGTACTAGGGAAGGAGAAAGATAATAATGGTTTCAGATTCTTATCATTTGTTTCTGAGTAATGAGTGGGAAAATGCATACTGGAGGATATGACAATAATAGCCCAAAAAGAACATCCAACGCCAAATAGTTAGGTCTGGGGCCCACAGAACTCCCCAAGTCTGATGCCCTCACAATAGTGGGCAAAAGCATATAATTATCAGTCATACAAATTCTGCCACCACATTAGTAGATCACACTGTTGACAGAAAGTTACATATACAGTAGTTCTTGGTAACAAAAATTATAGGCACCATCTCTCAAGTAAACATCCGTTTACAGCAGAAACCTCACCTATAACCAAAGTACTAAACAAATTTTAAAATAAATTCTGATAAAGAATATTTGTGTTCTTATCCACGTAATCCATCTTTGACTCTGTTATAGATCATACATCCAGAAATTATTAAATACCAAGAAGAGGTTGAAATATTTGTTCTTGTAAAGTTACAAAGTGTGTGCCCATGCTCGGCAGAAATTCATGACTTGGTTCTTTAGTTCCAAAGTTCAACATTGTAAAAATGTCTACAAATTCAACTAGCAGGACAAAAGAAAAATACAAATTTTCTTTTTTACCCATGAATTCTCTACATTTGCATTCAGAAAATAATGTCACCTTTACAGCTGTGGCCATCACAGATTTTTCACCACTAAACCCTTGTGTAGGCTGCTCCCACATATCCCTACATTTCTAAAAAGCTGTTGTCCTCAGATTGGCTAACACAAATTGAAAAAGGAAAGTGAAAAGCAAATTAAAAGCCTACTTTCTCATCTCATATTGTATCATCTACTTTTTGTGGAGTGAGGAGGAACCTGGTAGAAAAGAATAAAACCATCTTTATCATTACTCTTCTCCTTTAGGAAGTATGATGAGGAAAAGTGCTGTGTAGAACCGCAATTTCTGGTAGATTTTTCAAAACAAAAGCTTGTTTTGTTCTGAAAATCCTAATGAGTTTGGGGATTAGGAGCTGGGAAGAACTATGCTGCTTTACTGAATAGATTGAGAAGATTTTGGAGACACGGTGCCACCCAGGAACAAAAGGAGGTGGAAAGGAGAGAGGGAAGGTCAGCAGTTAACACAAGGTGAGGCCAGAATCTGCGACATGTGAGGCAGCTGATGAAAAATTCTAGGTTCCAGAAGACTCAGGGGGAAAAAAAATCTATGTAATTTGAAACTGTTTGTATTGCTGCCAAGATAAAGGTAGCTACATCCCTTCCCCAGGTTGTCAGTATAGTCTACTCCACATATCTAGCCTGAGAAAATGGCTCTTTATAAAAATCAGGTAGGGGCTTAATGTTCATATTTGGAATTCCACCAAGTAGCATAAAGGCAGCAAGCAAAGGAAGGCGATACAATCCGTGAATTAAATGAGCTCCGGTGAAATAGGACTTTGAAGTCAGACTTGAGCATGAGAATATAAGCCCCCAGGAGGTCTTTGGAAAACCACACTGTGTGGAATGGTGGGTTCTCACCAGTCTCACCTAGATTTTAGGAGAAGAAAGTCCTCTGCTGACATCTCAACTTCCAAATACACAAATAATTATAATACAGAAGAAAAAATTGTATTCACTATAACGCCACATCCAGAGAAACAACTCTTTACATTTGGGTATCTATCTTTCACGTGGTATTATTCCTTTTCTCTGCATATATATTTATTCACTATGTTATCCGAAGTGTATATATGTGTGCAACACACATTAATTTTGTTTAAATAGATGCATACAATTTTGTGATCATAAATTTTATAATTCCCAGCCCTCACATTATCCTTTCCCAATTTCTCTCTAAAATATCACTGAATCTCACAAAAGATGATTAAAAATTCACAACAATGCCAGAAACAGAAACTGACATTATAAGTCACTATCTGGGAGAAATCCACAAGAATTATGGACTGTATGGATTTAGACAAACATATTCAGGCTTCAACATATGATTTAATCTGAGTTTGCTTCGTGAAGCCAGGATTGCCTAGAAAGAGACAGAGATGTTTTCTTCTCCCACCAACCATCCTCAACACTGAGAACTAAGACCCTATACCAATTGAACTGGGAAGTCAGCACTCTGTAACCTTTTGACTCCAGTGCTCTGAGCCAGGATTTGCTTATTCTCCTCGTCTACTGGCACATTAGTGTGGTCTCCTGTTGACACTCATGAATTCAGAGTGTCACCTTCTACCCCAAGCTTCTTAAGGAACTGTGTTCTCAAACTATATTCTTCTTAAAGACAGTTGTCTCCCTAAAAGGAATGCTAGTGTCAGATATAAAGACAATGAATTGCCCGTTATATTACATTACCAAAGTCTAAGAGCAAGAACTTCCTTCCAAGAAAAGAAGTGAGAAGAATTCTGAGATGGTAAAGATAATGAAAATATTTTCTGCAGCATATTTTCTTCTAACTACTGTATTCAGCAAAGGGGAAGTACATGATGAAAAGTCTTTCATCTCTTCAAGTGGAACGTTACTAATAGTGTTTGAGAAGGATGGTGTCTAGCCTGTTAATGGATTGAAAATAGCATAAATATATGTTTTTGGAAAACACAGTACTCTGTACAGAAATTCATGACTTGCCTTTGGGGATGAGAAGGGAAGGAATCTGGTTCAAGTTTGGAAATAAAAATCATAGTAATTCATTGAATATTTATTAAATGTTTTCTATGAGATTTTCTGAGACATTAAGAACGAACAAAATGTACCTTGTTTCTGGTTTTTAGAATTTTATTTCCTAATGGGGCATACTAGAGACACAGATACACTTGTTTATAGTTAAAAGTCAAAAACATTACACAAACAAAAATTAACAGTAAGAAAAAGTGAGTAGGAATCAAAGGAACAGACTGAAGTTCAATATCAACCAAGTTCAGATAATTAGGCTATAAGAACATTACCAAACCAAGGACTTTATTGCCTGACATTCCTGTTTCCTTTTGGAGGAACAAGTGACACAGTTACTTGTTCACAAGTTACACAAGTTACTAACATTGAGTCAAATCTAGACTGTAACACCTTGTGTTTATCCTGAACTCATCTTTCTCTCTTCCTCTTCTTTTCACTCATATCCAAAATGGGTGCAAAGGTCAGTGTGCAAAAATGAAACCCAAAAATTACAATCCAATATTAAGATGGGGAATCATATTTAGTACCTCACTGCAGCTTTGTGAAATATTTTAATATGAATTACACCTCAAGGGCGTGAGTTTAACCCCAACGGAAGTTCATCCATTATATTCTCACTGTGTGTGCTGTATTGGATTTTTTAGATGTTTCTTTTAGAAGCCCAGAAGATGTGTATTAGGTTGGCTTTCAGATAAACCAAGATCACATTTTCTGTTTTTAGCACTCAGATACATTTTCACAGCATTTTCTTCTCATATCACTCTAAGTTCAGCTTTGTTAATTACACATACTTAGTCATTATGATTACAAAATCATAATTATATCTAAGTGATATGACAGTGGCACAGTCCCACTATGAGAGTGTGAATTCTGAGCTTGATTTCTAAACTATTAACCATCATTAAATTTTCACTACGTTATCCAATGTGTCACTCAAGGATTTAACAAATACTTAAAATATGCTTTGATCATAATCCAAACACCAACTTCTTCAGGAATTTTTACTGTATCAAAACAAATATAAGCCTGTGTGTGTAAAATACTTGTGTTTTATAAGTATACAAGGTTTTAATGTTATAATTGAAGTCTCTTTTCATCACATATTTAACACATTTTGTGTTCACGAAACCTTAGGTTCTTGCAAAGAATTATTGGTTTAGTCACTGAGGAAAAGAAACATGCCAGTTAACTTGTAAAATTAAATTGTTTAGTTTATACCTTGATAATCTCCAGAGCCAAAAAAATAGGTAAAACATACGTCAGTTTATCAAAGGTTTATTCATTTATGCAGGCTAGATGAAAGTTATCAAGAAATTTATGTCATATGCAGTCACTGCCTTCCTTAAGAAAAATTACATACAAAATATTTATTCCCTCCCCCCAAAAAATAAGTGTGGCAAAAAATAAGTACAGTGTTTTAACAAGATTCTTTGTTTTTCTAACAGACTTAAACCATATATTGTTAACTTAGAAAGGAAGCTAACAAACTAGTAAAGTACCATATGATCTCAGTATTCTTTGATAGAAGGATTTCTCAGGTCAATTTTTAAGTGCCAATAGCACTTTGTTCAAATGAAAGCTCTCATACATGTCCAGTGCTTCAAAGATACAGAAGGCAAGGATCAGTTGGTGAAAAGGTAGCCACAATAACTCACTTTACCTTCCACTTCTTACTCTCCTCCCTAAATTCAGCCCAAGAAGCCTTTGAATAATACATTTGGGAAACTTTTACTGAAGAGCATTTAACATATTTAAATCAGTGATGAAGTGGGGGCTGCCACATACTTTTTTCAATAGCACATTTATTAACTAAAAAGAGGGACATATGTCCAGTGTTACAAATCCAGTGCCACAGGAATTGAATATGGAGCTGCCATTTCTTCATTCTCTGAATGGGTAATAGTGCTATTCCCAGACTATGCTATGATTTTTACACTATCTCTTGTGAATCTATGAACGTTGGGGTGGTGATAGACAGCAGCTAAGATATTATCTGCTGCTCCTCCCCTGAGAGCATGTAAAAAATAGTAGCAGTTCATCAGTGTAACAAGAAGTGTGTTGGGTAAATTTTGTTTTGTTTTGTTCTTAATGTCACACTTTAAAAAAAAAATTGAATCAATGCATTTTTATCATGCTTAAGAGTAAGTATGCTGGTTTCAAACTCAAAATAGAACAGTCATCACCACTTTATTGCTCTCTGAAACTACATACAAATTCATTAGATGAAAAGAACACAACACTGCTTTCCATTATGGGATGTGTAACAAAAGAGTCCTAAATCCAATCTAAAGCTGCATCAATATCACCACTAGATTTGTAGCATCCAATAAAGTTATTTTAGTGGAGAAAAACAAAATCAGTCAAACTACTTGTTTTCTGAATTGACCAGATGTTTGTGTTATGGTCCTGGAAATATACCTCCTGCCAAAATACAGAGGTGTCTGCACCTCCCTGAGATGGTTGGAGCAAGCTAACAAGTACAAGGACTCACCCACCTTATCGATCTTATAAGACACATCTTAAATCTTAAAACTGCTAGGCAAAGCAATGAACTGTCCTTCAATTATTAAAATATATATATATCGAGAACCTAATACAGTGTCAGGCATTGTTTTAGGCACTTGGGATATGTCAGTAAACCAAAAAGACAGAAATCCCTGGTAGAGTTTAAATTCTAGAGAGGTGTAAAACATAGTAAATACATGCATTATGCGATATATTAGAAGGTATTTAATGCTGCAAAGAATAAAATGGGATAAGGGTAGCCAAGGTTATTCTCATTGAGAAGGAGGTGGCATTGATCAAAGACATGAAAGGAGGTGAGAGAGTGACCCAAGCAGCTATCTGGGGGATAAGCAGAAAGAAGGAAGAGCCAGTGCAAAGACTTGTAAAAACCTTTCTAGCCTGTTTACAGAGTAGTAAAGAGCCTGTGAGGCAGAAACAGTGGGAGTCAGGGGAGAATCCTAGAAAGGACTGAGCCCTGGCTTTATGGGATGATCTCCTACCTGGCTTCGCACCCCTTGCAGGGCCAAAGCTTGGGCCACAATTTCCTCCCCCCTACTACTACTGGAAACCCTGGTGGCGTAGTGGTTAAGTGCTACAGTTGCTAACCAAAGGGTCAGCAGTTCAAATCCGCCAGGCGCTCCTTGGAAACTCTATGGGGCAGTTCTACACTGTCCTATAGGGTTGCTATGAGTCAGAATCCACTCGACAGCACTGGGTTTGGTTTTTGTTTTGGTTTTACTCATACTACCATTGAGGTATGGAAGCTTTAAGCCCCCTCTTAGATATCCTCAGCGGGTGTAACAGTATCAAAGCTCTTTTATCTCAAAATATGCCTGTTCATACTTCTTTATTGTCCATACAGTACTTTTCTTTAGGACCTTGAAATTGTATGAGTTTCTTTTTTAAAATATTTAAGTATTTCATCTAGTACTTTAGATATTTTTAGCCAGATATTTTTGGGAACTCGGGTCTACCAGCTTGGCAGAAATATCAGTCTGCACCATATGAAATTGCTGTATTTATAGGTTAAAAATGGTTGAACATTGGCACTTTCAAATTGTCTGATCTAACATAAGCATCCCTTCATTACTTTAATAACCAGAAATAATAAACCTCATAATATATGTGGCAGGGACTGCTGATTGCCTACCCTGATTGCCTACCCAGTAGCTACTCTCATTCTTCTTTAGTAATGAAATTCTGATTTTATTCAAGATGGCACTGAACCCACCTTAAAGAACATATTCCTAGTTGTAGCCATTGACTAAGATCTGTCCAATAAGATATAAGTGGAGGTGTTATGCAGGCCTTTGAGGAAGACTTCTTAAAGGGTAACTTACTTGATTGGGAGGTTCTTGGTTTTTTTGGTTTTTTTTTTCCTGTTCTCCCTTCCTCCTCCTCACATTCCTGCTTCCTGGAATGTGAATGTGATGTTAGGAGATCCCACAGCCATATTAAACCATGAAGATAGAAGCCATATGGCAACTATGACACAGAGAAAAGATACCCAGGTCTCAGAGTCCATGATGACCTTGTAAAGCTTTCACAAGTAGCCCTGGACTATCAATATATAAGCATCTTTCATGTAATTCACTCTTATGTTTAGACCACCATTACTTATGTCTTTTCTGTTATTTGAAACCAAACCTAATTCTAAATAAACAAATAGAAGTAACTTTTAAAAATTAATTTATCTAAAAGCAGTGGAAAATAAATCATTTTAGACTTTTCCCTCAATAATAATTTTGATAGCCAGAGCAACCAGCAGCTGCTCAGCCATTATCAGGTCTAACCTCCTCCTCCTGTCCATTATTATCAAAACCTTAAGTGATAGACAGCTCTGTGTGTGGCTCAATCAGCAGCTTCTCAGCCATTATCAGATGGACCTGCCCTCTCCCGTCCACTGTCCTCAAAGACCCTGAACACCCTGTGTGGCTTAGTTACTGCCTTAAACTGGTCAAACCCAATTTACTAGCCTCAAAAGTGTCCCAAAGTAACCTAAGCCTCATTAAGACCTAATTGAATAACAAAATATCCACCCAGGGTGTGACTTATCCCCCATTTTCTGTACCTACTAAGGGAAAAAAAAAAGGAACTTGTTTTACCATGCCTGTGCATCCTATGTAGTCCATGATGTTGGTATGTACTTCTTTGTGAAGGATGGTATAAAAGGTTCTGTCTCCCTTTGTTTGAGGAGCTTGATTTGAGGTATGCACCTCCCTGCTCCTTGCCTGCACACTTGCAGTAAACATTCTTCCCTCCACCTTACTTCAGTGTGTCTTTATTGAGAAGCCACACTGGGCAGACCTGCTTCCGGTAACACTTTGGTCCAACAATCCATTATTTATGTGGGAAAATATTATCTGCCCATCTGAAAATGTATAGACCAAATAAGTTTTTGAATTTTCATTTTCCTTTGGAAAATATTTTGTGAGCGTGGTATAAGAAGTTTGTGATTGCATTGTTGGTTATTACCTTAAAAATGTTAAAGCAGTTATGACACATAACTTGTAAGTTACTTAAATAAAAAGCTTTAAGATTTCAACCTATTTCCCTGAAAATATTCAAATTTGATTTTTTCTCTCTGGAAATAAATCTGTTTGCCTTTTATTTGCTTTACCAAATCTAATTTTATTTAACTCTTTACTTACTACTGGTTTAACAGTACACCAGCCACTTTTTATGAACCTTATAGGTAGTAAGATATTGCAGTTCTAATGCATTTAGCATCAAAGTGTGTCCCTTCTGAAAATGCATGAAGCTCAGCAGACCACAGTTAGAGCCTCATTGTTGTGTAGACCGAGTATTCTATTAGGTGATACGTCCCGTATGTCTTAGTTTTATAAACTTTTATAAGCTTTTGCCATTTTATTTTCCTTTATTTCTATGGGATAAGGCTTGCAAGCATAATTATGGCTTTCCTGTGTGACATTAGGGAGCCCTGATGGGTTTGTTTTGTTTTTTTGTGTGTCATATTTGGAAAACCAGAGGTTTTCCACGTAACCTAATGGACAGGCACCCACAATAAATTCTCTAATTAGTTCTTATTGGCGCATTGTCATACCACAGATAGGTAGCTTGTATTACTAGATTATATTTATCAAAATCCATATTATCAACCAAAAATTTAAACACACCTAATTAGTAAGCATGTATTCCAATACTGAAAAGACATGCCATATATATATATATATATATATATATATATATATACACACATAATTTTTTTTTTAAATAAAACTTTGATAACAAGAGCATTTTAAGATCATGTTACTGTAGTTGTTAGGTGCCATCAACTCAATTCTGTGACCCTGTAGGACAGAGTAGAACTGCCCCATAGTTTCAAAGGAGCAGCTGGTGGATTTGAACTCCTGAACTTTTGATTAGCAGCTGAGCCCTTAACCACTATGCAACCAGGGCTCCTTTAAGATCATATACCACTGCAATTCAATATATATTTCTGAAAAAAATTAATATAAAGCACTGCAGCTACTAAAATTAGAGAAATTATTGTATCATAATTCAAACATTTTGAGAGCTGTTTACTGTAAGATATTCTAATCTTTGGTTAAACTATTCTTATGTATAAGCCACTACGGGAAAACTTAATGCACATTTTAGTGCTTCTAATGAATATTTTAAAAGTCAATAAAGGAGTAGTAAAAATACATCTGAGAATACATATCAGCATTTATACCTCAATAAACCAAAGAACAATTATAAAATTTGAAATAACTTTGAAATATTTAATCTGCTTGCAAGTTTTAAGATATAAGAGTAAAAAAGTTTCTCATGAATTAACCTAACAAGATTTAAAAGTCTCACATTATATCAGTCATTGTACAGCTATTTTTATCAGTAGCTCTCAATTCCATTCTGCAAAATAATACTACTAAAGAGTTTTCACTGGCAATAGTAAAATAAAAAGAATAAAGACAACATGGTGAGTTTTTAATAAAGATGGTCCAGTTCAATTTAAAAGAGTAGTCCTTTATTTTGCAATGATGTCCTCTGTTTTCTAATACGCTATTGATCACAGATGTTAGTTTGTTGTTGCTGCTTAATGTTCTTTCTTAGAGCCTACCTTTGGTCACCAAAATTTATAAGTTTCTGGTCTCTTAAATCAAAAAGTTAGAGAAAGTGTAATTTAAGCACTTTTTTTTCATTCCTTTTCATTTAGTGTGTTTTCCTTTGTTTCATTTCCCTTGGAAACTGTATCAGAAGTATAACTTAAAATATATTTTCCTTATAATTATCACTAATTTTTTTTAAGATTTTTATTACTTTGAAACTAACTCCAAAATGAATTCCAGCACAGTCTTCATTAACTTCCCATAGTAATAAAGTCATACTTGTAATAATTATGCATGAATAGTACAGAGAAGAATCTACTGTCCATCAATGTTCAAACAGTATTTCTTTGCTTACTGATCCATCTTGGAATATAATTTAGAAACAGTCTTAACTAATGTCATTTATTTGTAAAAATTTTCTACATGAACAAATACATAAAGGTAAGAAAAATATGTAGCAATGCCATTTATCTTTATTAACATATGTTACCCCTTGTTCTCTACAATCAGACTATTGATTGCACACTATTACTGCAGAGATCAGGTATAACAAGTGTCAGGTCATACTTTCCTTCCTATGCTGTTGTTGTTAGGTGCCATTGAGTTGGTTCCGACTCATAGCAACCCTATCCTATGAAAGAAAGAAACACTGTTCTGTCCTGCACCATCCTCATAATCATTGTTATGCTTGAGCCCATTGTTGCAGCCACTGTGTCAAGCAATCTCGTTGGCGGTCTTCCTCTTTTTCACTGACCCTCTACTTTACCAAGCATGATGTCCTTCCTCAGGGACTGATCCTTCCTGATAACATGTCCAAAGTACATGAGACGAAGTCTCGCCATTCTTACTTCTAAGGAGCAATCTGGCTGTACTTCTTCCAAGACAGATTTGTTCATTCTTCTTGCAGTCCATGGCATATTCAATATTCTTCACCAACACCACAATTCAAAGGCATCAATTCCTCTTCGGCCTTCCTTATTCATTTTCTAACTTTCCCGTGCATACGAGGCAATTAGAAATACCATGACTTGGGTCAGGCACACCTTAGTCCCCAAACTGACATCTTCATTTTTTAACACTAAAAAGAGGTCTTTTGCAGCAGATTTGCGCAGTGCAATGTGTTGTTTGACTTCTTGACTGCTGCTTCCATGGACATTGATTATGGGCCCAAGTAAAATGAAATCCTTGACTTCAATCTTTTCTCCATTTATCATGATGTTGCTTACTGGTCCAGTTGTGAGGATTTTTGCTTCCTTTATGTTGAGGTGTAATCCATATTGAAGGCTGTAGTCTTTGATCTTCATCAGTAAGTGCTTCAAGTCCTCTTCACTTTCAGCAAGCAAGGTTGTATCATCTGCATAACTCAGGTTGTTAACGAGTCTTCCTCCAATCCTGATGTCCTGTTCTTCTTCATATAGTCCAGCTTCTCAGGTTATTTGTTCAGCATACAGATTGAATAAGTATGGTGAAATGATACAACCCTGATGCATGCCTTTCCTGACTTTAAACCATACAGTAAGTCCTTGTTTCATTAGAACAACTGCCTCTTTGTCTACATAAAGTTTCCTCATGAGCACAATTAAGTGTTCTAGAATTCCCATTCTTCACAGTATTATCCTAATTTGTTATGACCCACACAATTAAATGCCTTTTCATAGTCAATAAAACACAGGTAAACATCTTTCTGGTATTCTCTACTTTCAGCCAAGACCCATCTGCCATCAGCACTGATACCCTTCATTCCACATCCTCTTTTGAATTTCTGGTAGTTCCCTCTCAACGTACTGCTGCAACCATTTTTTAATAATCTTCAGCAAGATTTTACTTGTGTGTGATGTTAATGATACTGTTCAATAATTTTTGCATTACTTTTCTTAGGAATGGGCACAAATATGGATCTCTTCTAGTCAGCTGGCCAGATAGCTGTCTTCTAAATTTCTTGGTATAGAGAGTACCTCCAGCACTGCATCTGTTTGTTGAAACACTTTAATTGGAATCTCTTCCTATAGAGAAGTAAAATATATTCTTCATTTTTTGAAATGAAAAGCCTAAAGCAAAGCTGTACAACAGAATGACAATGTAAATTGCATATGTATTTTTTAATTTTCTAGTAGCCATATTTTTTAAAAATAAAAACATATGAAATTAACTCTAACATTTTGCTTAATTTAGCCCAAAATATCCAAAATATTATCTTTTAATATGTAATCAACATAAAAGATTATTAATGAGACATTTTACATTTCTTCTTTAAAGACTTAATAGTCTTTAAAACCCAATGTATATTTTATACATCTCAATTCAGACTAGGCACATTTCAATTGTTCAGTAGTCACATGTGTCTAGTAGTTGCTGTACTGGACAGTAGGGCTAAAGGTACATTATTCATATGCATGACATGATTGTGATATAGACCACAGGTCTGTGGCTGTGTAAATGTAAAATTATGTAAGATAATCAGACTGAATTGGAACCCAGAGTTTCTAATTTGATTGTAGCTGCTTTTACCCAAATGGACCTTTCAGAAGCCTGCAAAATGTGGCTAATCCCAACAAATAGAAGTGTTCCATTCTCTTACAATAGCCTTAAATAGGACCAGTTTATAAGCAATGAAAACCAAATTTATGTATTCGTCTTAACATAAATGGAGGGAGATAAGCTAGGCAAAACGAATATGTTTGGCCTGGGTTTAAGGATTGATAAAAATGAAGCTCTCACCTTGGTTTTCTTCTAACCAATAAATAATCATGGCAATGGACACTCCTGAGATGAAGGATACAGGTGGGTATACATGGCTGTCGAGTTCCTTATGGAGGCAAGCTCAAATGGAGATTCCAGAATCAAGTTTGATAATTCATACCATTTAACCTGGACTGGTGCCTCAGTGGTGGTTTGGTGCCTCAGTAATGGTTAAGGACATAAAAAAAAAAAAAACTTTTTACAACATAAGAAAATACTTGTTACTCCACAAACGCTTTCTTGCTGTGTCTTTGGGCTGACCTAAGGCTCAGCGCTGCAGGCCTAGCCATGACATCCACAGCAGATATTTCTCTTACCTCAAAAACCATTAAAGACAAGACAAACTCTCCCCACAAATTGTTTATTAGTTGCAAGGGAAAAGAAGAAATATGTAGTAACAAACAAAATCTTGATCAGGTGATCAAATAGAATTATAACATCAAGAGAAGCATACCAGATGCCTCCAAATATGATCCCCTAAAGACATAACATCACTTTTGTAGGATTCTGGGCAAGAACTTATAACCTCAGTCTAATCACAAGGAAACATCAGACCAACACAAATTGAGAAGCATCCTATAAAGTAACTAGTCTGTATTCTTCAAAAATGTCAATGTCATGAAAGACAAAATGCCGTTGAGAAACTGTCCTAGATGAAAGAGATTAAATTTTACGCATAATCCTGGACTGTACCCTGTATCAGAAGGAAGGAAAATGCTATTAATAGCATTATTGAAACAAGTGATACAATTGGAATATGACTGGTAAATTAAAGTATTGTATTTTTTTTTTTATTAATGTTGAATGCCCTGAATTTGATAACTATAAGTGGTTATGTAAGAAAATACCCTTTTTTTCAGGAAACACACACTGGGGTGTTGTTGTTGTTGTTAGGTGCCGTCGAGTCGGTTCCGACTCATAGCGACCCTGTGCGCAACAGAACGAAACACTGCCCAGCTCTGTGCCATCCTCACAGTGTTGTTATGCTTGAGCTCACTGTTGCAGCCACTGTGTCGATCCACCTCCTCGAGGGTCTTCCTCTTTCCCGCTGACCCTGTACTCTGCCGAGCATGATGTCCTTCTCCAGGGACTGATCCCTCCTGACAACGTGTCCAAAGTATGTAAGACGCAGTCTCGCCATCCTTGCTTCTAAGGAGCATTCTGGTTGTACTTCTTCTAAGACAGATTTGTTCATTCTTTTGGCAGTCCATGGTATAGTCAATATTCTTCGCCAACACCACAATTCAAAGGCATCAACTCTTCCTCGGTCTTCCTTATTCATTGTCCAGCTTTCACATGCATATGATGCGATTGAAAATACCATGGCTTGGGTCAGGCGCGCCTTAGTCTTCAGGGTGACATCTTTGCTCTTCAACACTTTGAAGAGGTCCTTTGCAGCAGATTTGCGCAATGGAATGCGTCTTTTGATTTCTCGACTGCTGAAGTATGATCTATATCATGTATTTTCAAATGGTTTAAAAAAAAAGTAAAATGTATATGTGTGTGTGTATGTGTACATTCCCAGTATCGTAACTGTCCCCTCTTTAGATAAAATTTTACATGTTTAAAAATAAAGAAGAATCTTTATACACTATTGGAACAGAGCAGAAATTAAGTCAATGAACGTACCTAAAACAACATAAGTTATCTGTATAAACTAGATACTTTTGCAAAAATTTAACATAAAGAGAAGACTGACTTCCTACCATCTTGTAAAAATCTAATGAGATAATAGACAAAATCATCACTCTGTAAATATAAGACTCATACTATTGCTCACTGCTGAGTGGTGACTATGCTTACATAGCCTGTAGGAAAGTCATTACAGAACCACTCTGATCATAACTTTTAGTGGGACCAATCATTTATAACAGAACTATGTCTTCACAGGAAATGCAAGACTACTGATGATTCATCCCAAAACAATGTCATAGAGAGATTCTGTAATCTTTTGTCTACTCTGCCTATAAGAAGAATTAAGGTAGAGAATATAAGAAATCACTGAAAATTTCAAGTTCTGAAATTCTGCTTGCAAAGAAAATAACAAGCTTTCTTTTGGGGAGGGGGTCCACATGTTTTTCTAAGCTGTCTCTACTCATATTGTAGCAAGAACCCACTGAGAAAAAGTAGGAATGGTAGAGGCTGACTCCTGTCCTCTAACAGCCACTCCTCCCTCTAATAACAGAAACCCCAGGGCTGTAACTGGGCACATGGTCTCCCAGATACAGATTCCATTTCTCAGGCAGAGAAACACTGCTAAGGGTTGAATGTGGTCAATGGGATGTGAATTGAAATGATGTGCATAACTTCCAGGCCATTTTCTTAAAGACACTTGTCCTAGAAATAGTCTACCTCTGAGCCTCCCACACTAAGCTGGAGATGATGATGGCTGGAACAATCTTAGAAGCCATGAATAGTGAGGATGATAGAGCTGCCCCACCAGCCCTAGGCCACTCACCTCTAAACTGTTATGTGAGAGAGAAATATCTCTAGTTTAACCCACCCCGTAATAAACATCAGCATTGAGAGTAGAAGGTAAAATATAACAGTCAGATACTGGTAGCTAGACACATATGCTGAGGCTGGAAAGCCGTCAGCATTGTTATACTACATGCTGGCATGAAAGGCAGATCACAAATCTACCAAGTCTGTGGCTCTGGAACCTTGTTAGGGAAGCTCAGAACGTCACCATGTGATGGCTGCTTTTGTTGCTACTATAATATATGAGAAGTTGAACTCAAGTAAGAATTGGCCAGTTGGCAAGCAGAGATGGGAGGGAAGAAATCAGCTAAAAGTGGCTCTCTACTTACCGCCTGTAATGAAAATAAAATAAGAAACCAAAAATTTTGAGTTCTGCAGCACTAGAAAAGCCAAATGTTTTTTCCCCCTCACCAAGTAACTAGGAGTAAAACTGTCACCCAGAATTAACCCAACTGCAAAAATAAGATCAAGTCTATCCTTTCAGATAACTCAGAATAGCTAACTCCAAATTTAAAGGGAGAAAAATAGACTGGACACAAAATGTGGAAAACAAATGAGGAGCTTTGACAGCTTTAAGAACCATGACCAGGAAAAAAAAGCTGCATATGTGGTTTTTTCCATATATAGAATTGTCTGAAAATAAATAGGAGAGAAGCTTTTGAAGGAATTGTACTACCAAATAAATTCCAAGCCAGGTGTTTTAGTTTACTGTGGCTGCTATAATAAATTACTACAAACTGGGTGGCTTAAACAATAGAAATCTATTCTCTCACCATTCTGGAGGCCAGAACTTCGAAACTAAGGTTGTGTGTATGTATCTTTTTTTTTTTTTTAGTTGTGATTTAGGTGAAAGTTTACTGTGCAAATTCATTTATTATTAAACAGTTGTTACACAAATTGTTTTGTGATATTGGTTGCCAACCCTGTAATGTGTCCAAAACTAAGATTTTGATAGAGCCACACACTTCCTCCAGAAGCTTTGGGGAAGAATTTATTCTTTATCTCTCCTAGCTTCTGTTGGCTTCAGGCATTCCTTGCATTTCTTAGCTCATGACCACATCATTCTAGCCTCTGCCTCCATCTTCACATCACCTTCTCTGTGTGTGTCAAATCTCCTGCCCCCATCTTTTATAAGGATATTTGTAACTGGGTTTAGGATCCACCTGGATAATCCAGAATAATCTCCCTGTGTCAAAATTCAAAACTTAATCACAACTGCAAAGATCTGTTTTCCCTGAAAGGTAACATTCACAGAGTTCAGAGATTTAGGTCTTGATATTTTGGGGTGTCCATTATTCAGCCCACTAGACAAGATCAAAAAAACACTTTTATTCTTTCATCAATAAGTAACCATTAGAACCCTCAATCCTGCACCAGCAAGAACCTTGCTGCAAAAACAGCAGTCCCAATGCCCTTTATCACTACCCTTATTCAACATTGTGCTGGAGGTCCTAGCCAGAGCAATTAGGCTAGATAAAGAAATAAAGGGTATCCAAATTGGTAAGGAAGAAGTAAAAGTATCTCCATTAGCAGATGACATGATCTTATACACAGAAAACCCTAAAGAATCCTCAAGAAAACTACTGAAACTAATAGACGAGTTCAGCAGAGTGTCAGGTTACAAGATAAACATAGAAAAATCAGTTGGATTCCTCTACATCCACGATAAGAACATTGAGGTGGAAATCACCAAATCAATACTACTTACAGTAGCCCCCAAGAAGATAAAATACTCAGTAATAAATTTTACCAGAGACATAAAAGAACTATACAAAGAAAACTACAAGACACTACTGCAAGAAACCAAAAGAGACCTATGTAAGTGGAAAAACATACCTGGCTCATGGATAGGAAGACTCAACATTGTAAAAATGTCTATTCAACCAAAAGCCATCTATAGATACAATGCAATTCCGATTCAAATTCCAATGACATTTTTTAATGAGATGGAGAAACAAATCACCAACTTCATATGGAAGGGAGAGGCCCCGGATAAGTAAAGCATTACTGAAGAAGAAGAACAACGTGGGAGGCCTCACTCTACCTGATTTTAGAACCTATTATACTGCCACATTAGTCAAAACAGCCTGCTACTGTTCAACAACAGATACATAGACCAATGGAACAGAATTGAGAATCCAGACATAAATCCATCCACATATAAGCAGCTGATATTTGACAAAGGCCCCAAAACAGTTAAATGGGGAAAAGATAGTCTGTTTAACAAATGGTGCTGGCGTAACTGGATATCCATCTGCAAAAAAATGGAACAAGACCCATACCTCACTCCATGCACAAAAACTAACTCAAAATGGATCAAAGACCTAAATATAAAATCTAAAACAATAAAGATCATGAGAGAAAAAATAGGGACAATGTTGAGAGCCCTAATACATGGCATAAACAGTATACAAAACATTACTAACAATGCAGAAGAAAAAGTAGATAACTGGGAGCTCCTAAAGATCAAACATCTATGCTCATCCAAAAGCTTCACCAAAAGAGTAGAAAGATCACCTACAGACTGAGAAAAAAATTTTAGCTATGACATTTCTGATTAGCGCCTGATCTCTAAAATCTACATGACACTCCAAAAACTCAACTACAAAAAGAGAAATAACCCAATTAAAAAATGGGCAAAGGATATAAACTGGAATTTCATTAAACAAGAGATTCAGGTAGCTAACAGATACATGAGGAAATGCTCACCATCATTAGCCATTAGAGAAATGCAAATCAAAACTACAATGAGATTCCATCTCACTCCAACAAGGCTGGCAGTAATCCAAATAACACAAAATAATAAATGTTGGCGAGGTTGTAGAGAGACAGGAATACTTACACACTGCTGGTGGGAATGTAAAATGGTACAACCACTCTGGAAATCAATTTCACACTTCCTTAAAAAACTAGAAATAGGATTACCATATGATCCAGCAATTCCACTTCTTGGAATATATCCTAGAGTATTAAAAGCCTTTATTTGAACAGATATATGCATATCCATGTTCATTGCAGCACTGTGTACAATAGCAAAAAGATGGAAGCAACTGAGGTGCCCATCGACAGATGAATGGATAAATAAATTATGGTATATTCACACAATGGAATACTATGCATCAGTAAAGAACAATGATGAATCCGTGAAACATTTCATAACCTGGAGGAACCTGGAAGGCATTATGCTGAGTGAAATTAAAAAAACCCAGTGCCATTGAGTCGATTTTGAAAATTAGTCAGTTGCAAAAGGACAAATATTGTATGAGACCACTATTATAAGAACTCAAAAAATAGTTTAAACAGAGAAGAAAATATTCTTTGATGGTTACGAGAGTGGGGAGGGAGGGAAGGAGGGAGAGGGGTTTTCACTGGTTAGATAGTGGATAGGAATTATTTTGGGTGACTGGAAGGACAACACACAATACAAGCGAGGTTAGCACAACTGGACTAAACTAAAAGCAAAGAAGTTTCCTGAATAAACTGAGCACTTTGAAGGCCAGCATAGCAGGGACAATGGTTTAGGGACCATGGTTTCAGGGGACATCTAAGTCAACTGGCAAAATAAAATCTATTAAGAAAATACTCTGCATCCCACTTTGAAGGCTGGCTTCTGGGGTCTTAAATGTTAGCAAGTGGACATCTAAGATGCATCAATGGGTCTCAACCCACCTGGATCAAAGGAGAATGAAGAACACCAAAGACACAATGTAATTATGAGCCCACGAGACAGAAAGGACCATATAAACCAGAGGCTGCATCGGCCTGAGACTGGAAGAGCTAGATGGTGCCCAGCTACAACTGATGACTGTCCTGACAGGAAGCACAACGGAGAATCCCTGAGGGAGCAGGACAGCAGTGGGATGCAGACCCCAAATTCTCGCAAAAAGACCAGACTTAATAGTCTGACAGAGACTAGAAGGACCCCAGAGGTTATGGTCCCCAGACTTTCTGTTAGCCCAAGACAGGAGCCATTCCCAAAGCCAACTCTTCAGACAGGGATTGGACTGGACAATGGGATAGAAAAAGATGATGGTAAAGAATAAGCTTCTTGGATCAAGTAGACACATGAGACTATATTGGCATCTGCTTGTCTGGAGGGGAGATGACAGAGCAGAGGGGGTCAGAATGGACTTGAAAATAGAGAGTCAAGGGAGAGAGTGTGCTGTCTCAGGGAGAGAACAATTAGGAGTATATAGCAAGGTGTGTATAAAAAAAAAACAAAACTGAGCAGTCCCCAAGAAAGCACATTCTCTAATATCTTTTTCAAATGTGTTCAAAGAGAATAACAGAGCCAAAGAGCAAGGGAGTGACTCCAGGGGCAAAGGAGGCAAAATGGGCCTGCCAAGGCAGGGGGTCCTCACAATTTCTACCCAGTAGGAGTTATTATTGGTCTAGAGTAATAACTGCTGGTGTTCCCATTCTTTCCTCTTAAAGATGGAAGGTACATTATCCTATTGCTGCTCCACCATTGCACACCAACTATGGGGGGGGAGGGGTGAGTGGGAAGATAATTTACCTTCTAGTTTATAGAATGGTGCACCTCAAAGAGTCACAAGGAAGCCTGAGGGAGAGGGATGGCATGGTATCACCTAGAGATCCTAGACTTTGAGCTGGGTGTAGTAACTAAATGGAATTTGTGGTTTTCTTTCTTGTAGAGGAAGTGTTGTTGTTAGGTGCCATCGAGTCACTTCTGATGCAAAGTAACCCTATGTAGAACAGAAGGAAACACTGCCTGCTCCTGCACCGTCCTCACAATAGTTACTATGTTTAAGCCTACTGTTGCAGCCACTGGGTCAATCCTTCTCAGTGAGGGTTTTCATCTTTTTCTCTGACCAAATTTTTTTTTTTTTTTCTACCTTACCAAGTGTGATGTCCTTCTCCAGGGACTGGTCCCTCCAGAAAATATATCCAAAGTATGTGAGACAAAGTCTCACAATCCTTGCTTCCAACAAGCACTCTGGCTATACTTCTTCCAAGACAGACTTGTTCGTTCTTATGGCAGCTCATGGTGTTTTCAATATTCTTCACCACACCACAATTTAAAAGCATCAATTCTTCTTTGGTCTTCCTTGTTCATTGTCCAGCTTTTGCAAGCATATAAGGTGACTGAAAATATAGTGGCTTCGGTCAGGAGCCCCATAGTCCTCAAACTGACATCTTTTCAACACCTTAAAGAGGTCTTTTCCAGCATATGTCCACAGTGCAATACACTGTTTGATTTCTTGACTGCTGCTTCCATGGATGTTGATTGTGGATCCAAGTAACAAGAAACCCTTGACAACTTCAATCTTTTCTCCATTTATCATGACGTTGTTTATTGGTCCAATCGTGAGGATTTTTGTTTTCTTTATTTTGAGATGTAATCCATACTGAAGGCTGTACTCTTTGATCTTCATCAGTGCTTCAAGTTCTCTTCACTTTCAGCAAGCAAAGTTGCATCATGTACATATCGAAGGTGGTTAACAAGTCTCCCTCCATTTCTAATACCCCACTCTTCTTCATGTAGTCCAGCTTCTCAGGTTATCTCCTCAGCACACATATTGAATAAGTATAGTGAAAGGATACAACCCTGATGCAGACCTTTCCTGATTTTAAACCACACAGTATCCCCTTGTTCTGTTTGAGGGACTGCTTCTTGGTCTATGTACAGGTTCCACATGAGCACAATTAAGCGTTTTGGAATTCCCATTCTTAGTAATATTATCAATAATTTGTTATGATCCACACAGTTGAATGCCTTTGCACAGTCCATAAAACACAGGTAAACTTCCTTCTGGAATTCTCTGCTTTCAACCAAGATCCATCTCACATCAGCAATGATATGCCTAGTTCCATGTCCTCTTCTGAATTCAGCTTAAATTTCTGGCAGTTCCCTGTTGATGTACTACTGTAACAACTTTTGAATGATCTTCAGCAAAATTTTACTTGTATGTGATATTGATGGTATTTTTCAGTAATTTCTGCATTCTGTTGAATCATCTTACATAGAGGAGGTGAGTGTATAGTTTATGGTGAATGGAAGATCAACAGGGATATCTGAGTCATCTAACTACCAACCCTTCTTTCTGAGAGTAATGAAACCCATTGCCTAGAGTGGATTCCAACTCATAGCAACCCTATAGAACAGAATAGAACTGTCCCATTTGGTTTCCAAGGCTGTAATCTTTACTGAAGCAACTGCCACATCTCCCACAGAGCAACTGGTGGGTTCAAACCACAGACCTTATGATTAGTAGCTGAGCACTTAACTGCTGTGCTACCAGGGCTCTTTAAAGCACCCAGAATTTTAGCTGGGCACATCCACTGGTCTACAGGCCACATTCTCTAGTCTCCCTTACAGTGAAATGTGCTTATGTGACTAAATTTAAATAAGTGGGATGTGAACATAAGTGATAAGCATAACTTCCAGTCATTTCCTTAATAATTACTGCCTGGACTTCCTTTCCCCTCTTTCCCACTGGCTGGGCCACCTTTAAAACCTTGTGTTGGAATGCCAGAGACTCCCTCCAACCCTAGACTCCTTAGCTCTGGACTAGAGTGTGAGGCATAAATAAATTTTTATTTCTATTCTCTTTGTTATAACAGCTTAGCCTATACATTAATACAATTTTCATCTAACTTTGGAAAGTCTTAGTGTAAAATAATAGTTGACCTTCCGAGAAAAGCAATGGGAAATATGCATGAATTAGGAGAATATGAACCCTATAAATACTCATGGCTACTTTAAGAAGTAGGAGTCACAGTTTTCCCCAAAAGCATATCAGCTCACTAATTTTTTGTTCACAAGAAAAGAGGAAATTTCACTTTTTAAGCTGAAAAGTTGAATTTGAGTCATAATATCTATGAAAATCATGTTAATTGTCAGACAAAAGAATATAGCTGCTTAAAGGTAACAAACTTTGCTAATAAAGTAAATATTCAGAATGCAAGAATTTCATTGTGTAAAACTTTTCTCAATAATGCAATTATACTTCATTTTCCTGAATAGAATGATACCACACATGGAATTGTTATCCTGGATGAGGCAGGTCATTATGATACAGTTTTACTCTAACCCTGTTCACCACAGCTCACTTAATGATAAATGTGGTAAATAGCAGTATACCAGCAGAGTAAAAGTTATTTTCTCTGGAGTAAGAGGAAGGGTTATAATCAGCCTCTTACAGATACCGTATCCTGAGTTCACAGAGATAAAAGATTAGGCTGAAAGTGTCTCTATATTCCCTGTAGTGCCTTTTTAAAAGAAGACGCTAGAAAAAAAAAAAATTTTAACAAATTAATTGATTGTCATTTTCTCTGTTATAATGGTACACAAATCTTGAAATTAGAATGAACATGACATTTTTTTTTTTTACCCTTCTGCCTAACTGCATAATAGAAAGAAATCCAGTAATAATACAATACACTTGAGGGTATAGATATACATATATTTTGTCACAAAACACAGAGGGTGATAAGGTTTGAGGGTTTAGATTTGGGCAACCCAAGGATATATGGGAACATTTCTAAGGGAAGATGACAAGGCTGTTTTTTACAGAAATGTCAACAATAGATTAAATTCTGAGTCATTCTGCCCTTAATATAATAGTTGTCATAAGCAAGGAAGCATGAGTTCTCAGCTGTTCACATAAGCAGATTTAGAGAATCATGGAAAAAAAGATTAAATGGATGGAATTTATAATCCAGACTCTCCCCAATCCTAGGGCTTTCAGTGCCAACTTCCACACAGACTCTGGGTGGCCTCATTACTGGCCTTCACCACTGCACAGGTTACCATTGTGCTATCTTTGGTGTTGACCTATTATTCCTCAAAAGATAATGCCAATACAAGCCATTGGATTTTCAACTCATCTTATAAGACTTTCCCTATAAGGATCGATAAAAGAAGGAGAAATAGTACCCAGTTTTCCTACTTAGATCTGTAAGAACATGGAAGACAGACCTATCATACTTGGGTGTTGCATTCACCTTTTTAATATGCAGTATCCAATTTCTCTGTAGGTACGTGCATTTTATGAAGATCTATATGAAAATACAAAAACACTGTATATTTTTATCAAGTTCTCTTTCCTGTCTAGTATATGACATAATTAACCAACATTTATAATAATTTAATAGAAACTCCTACATCCTATTACTATACTTAGAAATGACCTTTTCCTTCTCCAGATAATTTTTTAAATCAAATTACAAATGGTGAATTTTTGTATTATAGGTATCCCTCCTAGAATGTGGCACATTACGTTTAATTTCCTAAGGGTGAATTTTTCCCACTAACTTTATGGAATTTTTTTTATGTATATAAATGGTGCATGAATAGGAGAAACTACATTAGCCCAAATATAAATTCCTATTCTTGAAACAATTATTTTGAAGAGTATAATCATAAAGACTACTAGTTCTAAAGTCAGGCTTGCTGAATCCCAGCTCCCCCATCTACTAGCTGTGTAACTCTGGAAAATTACTTAACCTCCCTAAGTTTCATTTTCTTCATCTGAACAAAGAGCATTCTGTTCTGTTTCTATTTTGAAGAGCAAATGAAATAAGGCTGCTCAATTAACAAAATGCTCAGGAGCTGGAAAGTTCTCAATAAGTGTTAATTATTACTATTATCCATGTGTTTGTCTTATTTCTACTCCTTATAAATAAAAGTCTATTATCATTGCCAATCAAAAAGTGTTATGTACCTATCCTATAGAGTGACCAAAAAGAAGTTTCTCCTTTGTTGCTGCCAAGCAGGACCAAAGGAGTAAATTATTACAGATCTATATAATTGCTCTGTGGTATAAAATATATTTTAAACCATTCAGTTTGCCCTCAAGGTGCTATCCAGGTCAAAAATGTGCATATGAATATATACCTTTGCTTTGGGCCTATTTTAGGCATAACACTGTATCAGTGTTCTGCAGGGGAACAGAGCAAACCTTTCTGTGGTTTACTAATTCCCACAATTTGTTGTCTCTAAGGGGGTTGTGTTTGGAACATTCTTTTGCCCCACCATATTCTTTTTTTCCTTAATATTCTACTTTAAAATCACAATGTAAAATACTCTTTCCAAAATAACATCATTTGTCTTTCCCCACTGTGCAAGACCTTATCACCTTCACCCATGAGCCCTCCTCCTTGCTTTCCTATGCCTTTTCACAGCACGGTCATCCCCTCACTCACCCAAATTAGAACACTTGTCACTTTCAACCTTCCCACCTCCCTCCCCTGTACACACACTCACCAAATTCAATCTAGTCTACTACCAAAATATTTCTTAATCTGAACTCCATCTCTTCCCCCTTAGGCAAATTACGACAGTGAAACCTGTAAGAGAAGTGACTGCCTTGTTTTTCTGGGTCTTACCTTTGACAGGGTGCAGTCTTACCACTTTTCTATTGCTCTCTATTAATGGAAAATATTTGCATTTTCCTTCTCTGATAGGTTTCCACCTTACATAATGTCTTAGGCATCTAGTGCTGCTATTACAGGAATACCACAAGTGAATAGCTTTAACAAAGAGAAGTTTATTTTCTCACAGACCAGTAGGCTAGAAGTCCAAATTCAGGGTGCCAGCTCCAGGAGAAGGCCCTCTCTCTCTGTTGGCTCTGGAGGAAGGTCCTTATCATTAGTCTTCCCTTGGTCTGGGAGCAACTCGGTGCAGGAACTTCAGTTCCAAAGGATGCACTCTGCTCCAGGCACTACTTTCTTGGTGGTATAAGGTCCCCACTCTCTGCTTGTTTCTCTTTCCTTTTATCTCTTGAGAGAGAAAAGGTGGTACAGGCCACACTCCAGGGAAACTCCCTTTACACTGGATCAGGGATGTGACCTTAGTAAGAGTGTTACAATCCCACCCTAATCCTCTTTAACATAAAATTACAATCACAAAATGGAGGACAACCACACAATGCTGGGAATCATGGCCTAACCAAGTTGACACATATTTTGGGAGGTCACAGTTCAATCCATGACACACAGGTTCTGGCTTTTCAGGTTTTACTGTATTACTAAATTTTTTTAAGTTTTTATTCTTTCCTTCTAGAAATACTGCAATATTTTCTACTTTTTCTTTCAAGTCTGTCCCATTTCTTGTATGTATTTCCACTGTTTCAGAATGTTTGGTATTAAGTATATACATCCACAGCCTCAATTACAATGATTCAATTTAGATATTTATAATTTGTATTTCCATCACTTCACTAAAATGCTTTGAGTAAGTGATTGAAAGTATGTATTTAATAACACAGTAGCCTCTGATGGTTAAGTCCTCTTGTATACAAGAGCTGTCATGGGTCAACTTTCAAAAGTACATTAGTAAGGAATCAATCTGCCCTCAAAGCACATTAGAATATGCCCTTTCTTAATAACTTGATAGTGAGATCAGATACAAAACTGCATAATAGTAAACCTTCCTTTTGGATTTTGATTCTAAAGAGAGATGAGATTTTCAGTATATCTAATGCTTTAGAAACTGTTGGATCTAATAGTCAAGAATATTCCTATTTCTATATATACTGAGGCTGTTAGAACAAAACGTAAGTATAAAATACAATACAAAACTTTTAACCTCATGTTAAAAGACACCAAAAGCTACATAAATTTAGACACTTATTCCATATGAAGGTAGTATGTTTATCTTTGATGAAACTTTTGCTTTAAAAAAGTGTTAATTCTCAGACTGATGCAAAAATTCAGAAAGGCGAATATTTCGCAAAGGATGCAAAGGGTAGTGATGGTGGTTTACAGCAAGTCGATAGGGATTTTAGAGCTCTTCTCCTCAACACAGTCCATCTCCCCTCACATTAGTATCATTTATAGCAACCAAAATGTATTTGAATTCAGCAGACTTTCTGGAACCCCAGAAGGGATTCATTACATATTTTTTCCAAAGTGAATGTCTTTTTGTTTGCATAAAAATACAATTCCATCACAACTTCCAATCAGAGGCTGTAGGAGAACATTGTAGGTATCTAAAGATTTTCATATCTGAATAGTTGATGAAGATGGAGCTTCACATTCATTGTTGACCTTTTGCCTTTTATCACTGAATTATATAAACTACAGAAGAACATACAAGCTTAGGAAAAAAAAAAAAATCCCTCACAAAGATGCAGGAGATTATCTGGAAGACAGATTCTGTGATGTGTTTTGTAACAAAATAACAATCAGCCTTTTCTTCAAAGTCAGGCAGGAACTTCTATACAGAGTCCAATGATGGAAAGAAAGTATCTCAGAACATGACATTTTAAATTTCTGCACTATATAATTACTAGAATTCTACTTTTAGGTGATTGCATTAAGTTGGCAGCCATAAGAGTTTGATCTTGCCATTGTTCCCTATCACAATGATACATAAAATGGTAAACTGATGAGTTGCTGGATGAACCATCCACACAGAGGCCCTGAAACAGAACATTAGCAGAGAGTGAAGGGTGTTTTATTCATTTATTCATTTAGCAGTCCTTTATTGATACTGTGTCCATATGTCCTGCTTTGCCTGGGACATTCCTTGTTTATACCTATTGTCGTGACATAAGTCCTCGCTAATGGGGTCCCAGTTTGAATAATAAATTATATGGCCACATTTTTAATTGAAGGCTACACATATGTTAGGTCTATTTTTGCTTTCAGGTAATGTGTCAATCTTCTGGCTAAGAAATGAAGTCCTTTTTCTGACTAAAACCACAGAAGCAAGAATCAGCCACGTAGCAGTATTGTCCCAGGCAGGTTATAAGGCAGCACCTGATGTGCCCAAGCCCTGTCAATAAGGAGACAATATGAGCACAGACACAAAAAGCCAGCAGGCCCATGTGGATTAAGAAGCAAACACTGATTAAACGTAGATTTAGAGGGCCCAGGATTGAGATTACATGGGAAATTCTTAACCTGGTAACTCAGAGATAAGGGCTTTGTCTTATTAATATCCTAGTGGTGATGGGTTACACTTACCAATACCTACATGTTACTAGCATTTCGTTTACAGAGTTTGTGCACGTGCTTGCTTCAGTGACATATTAACCAATGTGTGCTGCATCTAGTTCATGTATGGTGCTGAAATAGTTCATTCCAAAGACCCTCCTCACTGTTTGTTTTCCCACTAAAGTTATTAAGCTCCTAAATCCTTAAATGCAGGGCCATGTTTAAACTCAAACCAATTCAACTATCTTTCCAGGTGCCAGAATGAGCCAAGTATACAGCCCTCTAAAAGGAAAAATGATCACGAAATCTGTGGGCATATAAGGTCCAGAACCTTCAGGACTGGGGCTGTTTTCTTAGGGGGTCTAGGAGGATGGTTTTACCCCAGATGTTTGGAGGTGCTGCATAATGTAGTAGAAAATACATGGGATTTGCAATCAGAAAATTTGGACTGGGATCCTACATATAAGCTAAAGGAGCCTAACTCAATTTCTTACCTATCTTAATATCATATCCTCAGATATAGAATGCAGATGAAATACTGACTTCACAGGGCTATTTTTAGGATTAAAAGTTAAAGTATAATCATGTAGTGGAAGATGCTAGCAATAAACCTAGGATTGCTAGGACACCCTGATTCTCTTCATCCCTTTTCTAAAACTCTCTTCAAATTGGTCAGACTTCAACTGTACCAAAGATATTTCTTTCTGCCCTTGCTCATTTATTTTCCTTATCATTACTGGCGTATGTGCAAAAAGAAAAGTGGGCATGTCAGTACACGATTTTTTTTTTTTTACCACATTCTTTTTTTTTTTTTTTTTGGATCCAGTTAGCTATGCTTTTGGGTTTATTAACAATATAATTAATGGCACTTGTCTAAACGCTTTGCTTCTCAGCCATTTGTTTTATTGCCATGTGGAAAGAACCATAGTTTATTTTTATCTCCTTTCTAAGAGCAAATATTTTTCAAATAATCAAATGAAGCTAGTATGGTTCTACAGTCTAAGGAAATCACATATCTTTACTGAGTAGTGTGTAATTAGGGACTGCACTCAAAGTAACTGGGAGTGAATGCATTGATTCATATTCTTCATGATTATCTGCCCTATATTTTATTTCAAATGACATCTCTACCTGCCAATAAATAGTCTTATGGTCCTTTTATGCTGTATTCTTGAAACCAATTTATTTTTCTTTTATTTGACACTTGAAGGTATTTACAGTTGAAAATGTGAACTTTTAAATTAGAAATTAAGATTCCAATTGAGAGAATTAAAAACTCAGTTCAGTGACGAAGCAAAAATAATTCCCAGACATTAACATTTGGAAGGCAAACACGAAACACCATTTCACAAGTTTCCTTCCTACACTGTTATTTAACCAACTGCCTATACCCAGAAGCCCTGGTGATGCAGGGCTGCTAATCAACAGGTTGGCGGTTTGAATCTATCAGGCACTCCTTGGGAATCCTATAGGGAAGTTCTACTCTGTCCTACAGGGTCACTATGAGTTGGAATCTACTTGACAGCAATGGGTTTTGGTTTGGTCAGTACCAATACCTTGAATTTCTATTTTAAAAAAAAAATTTTGATAATCTTTGCTCAACTGCTATGATGCCACCCTCTCAGAATCAGACCTTGATAATGTTCCTAAAAAACTCAAGCTTTTAATTCTTATTGTCTGGTTCATCCTTAGTATTTCTGTAGGAAATTGAAGATAGATGCCAAGGTTAACATTTTCAGATTTTACAGAATCATGAGAATAGTGACACAGTTACACAATCACTAGTAATTAGAAACCAACCACACAAAAAAACCAACCCATGTGAAATTTCCTACATTGCTTTATGCCTCAGCTACCATTAGCAGAATTTTAAAGTACCTTAAATTTTATTACAAATTAAGGAGCCCTGGTGGTGTAACAGTTAAGCACTCAGCTGCTAACCAAAAGGTTGGCAGTTCAAACCCACCCAATGGCTCCACGGTAGAAGCAGCAATGGCTCTGCTGGAGAAAGACCTGGTGATCTGCTCCCCTAAAGATAGTAGCCTAGGAGATCCTTTGGGACAGTTTTCTTCTATCTCATTCAGTTGCTATGGGTCAGAATCTACTTGATGGAACCCAACAGCAACAACAGTTATAAATTATTTTATTCAAACACATCTAGGATGTCATGTTAGGCTAAGAGAACATGATTGTCCGTAATGAGATTTAGGGATAAATTTAAAGCTGTTGACAAACATGCAGGGCATATAGTTTGGTTTTATTCATTTATATATTCAGTTATTCATTTGTTATTTTTAGGTGTCATCCAGTCACTTCCAACTCATAGTGACCCTATGTACCACAGAATGAAACACTGCCTAGTCCTTCACCATGCTTGCAATTGTTGTTATGCTTGAGCCCATTGTTGCAGCCACTGTGTCAATCCATCTCGTTAAGGGTCTTCCTCTTTTCTGCTGACCCTGTACTCTGCCAAGCATGATGTCCTTCTCCAGCGATTGATCCCTCCTGACAACATGCCCAAAGTATGTAAGACACAGTCTCGCCATCCTTGCTTCTAAGGAGCATTCTGGTTGTACTTCCTCCAAGACAGATTTGCTTGTTCTTTTGGCAGTCTGTGGTATATTCAATATTCTTCACCAACACCACAATTCAAAGGCATCAATTTTTCAGTCTTCCTTATTCATTGTCCAGCTTTCACATGCATATGAGGTGATTGAAAATATCATGACTTGGGTCAGGCGCACCTTAATCTTCAAGGTGACATCTTTGCATTTCAACACTTTAAAGAGGTCTTTTGCAACTGATTTGCCCAATGCAATGTATCTTTTGATTTCTTGACTGCTGCTTCCATGGCTGTTGATTGTGGATCCAAGTAAAATGAAATCCTTGGCAACTTCAGTCTTCTTTTATCATGATTTTGCTCATTGGTCCAGTTGTGAGGATTTTTGTTTTCTTTATGTTGAGGTGTAATCCATACTGAAGGCTGTGGTCTTTGACCGTCATCAGTAAGTGCTTCAAGTCCTCTTCACTTTCAGCAAGTAAGGTTGTGTCATCTGCAAGTTGTTAACGAGTCTTCCTCCAATCCTGATGCCCCATTCTTCTTCATATAGTCCAGCTTCTTGGATTATTTGGTCATCACACAGATTGAATAAATATGGTAAAAGGATACAACCCCGATGCACACATTTCCTGACTTTAAACCACGCAGTATCCTCTTGTTCTGTCCGAACAACTGCCTCTTGATCCATGTACAGGTTCCTCATGAGCACAATTAAGTGTTCAGGAATTCCCATTCTTCGCAATGTTATCTATAATTTGTTATGATTCACACAGTGAAATGGCTTTGCATAGTCAATAAAACATAGGTAAACATTCTTCTGGTATTCTCTGCTTTCAGCCAGGATTTATTCAACAAATATTTATTAAATGCCCACTCTGTGCCATGCATTATTTTAGATGACTAGGATGTATCAATGAACAAAATTGTTGCCTTCATGCAGTACCCATTCTAGAAGATGGCAACAGAAATTAAATAATACACATAATAAATAAGTAAATTATATAGTACCTTGGGAGTTGAAAGATGTAAAGAAAATAAAAATGAAGAGGATCAAGATTATGGGATAGTGGAAATTCTGTGTCTTTTACAAATGTATAATTCAACAGAAAACTAATGCTTAAAAATCACTAGTAAAGTAACATTTGCTTCTTTTACATAGTCGTGAGCTTTTACAATATAAAATTGTCCATTTTTCTTGACATTCCTTTAAATGGATTCATAATTGGATTTAATAAGGTATGCAACTAAAAAAAAGGAAGAAGAAGAGGGAGGGAGCAGGAGAGAGAGAGGGAAACATATGCCATTTTATACCTGACGGTATCTCTTTAGTTCCAAAGGCTATGTCACATCAGGCATGTCAGTAAAATTGTATTCTGACTTTGTACATTAAAAACAATATCTGTAATTACTTCAAGAAAAGCAGCTCAGCTTCAGAACAGCTGTCGATCTAGTGTGAAACCAATTTATTTCCATGGATGCTGTAACAATGATAGGTTCAATAACGTTGCAACATAGCTGTACAACCACGTTTATTTTGTAGGTCACTGCTGCTTTCATTGTAGGATAATATTTTGTATTACATGTCTCTAATAACTCTATTGTTACACACACAAAAAAAAGGGTGTTAGCAATCTCCAGAAGATGTCAGCCACCAATAGAGTAATCAAAGCAGCACGCATATTCTCAGTCTCTCTGCAAAACTGCATTTGCTTCTCATTCAGAAGCCAATTCAAGAAACATTAATTGAATGCCTATTAAATGCCAGGATTTTACAAGGTACTTTAAGGAATATGATGCTGAATATATCACATGCTCCATCTTCAAGGAGCCACCCCTCAGGAGAATTTGAAAAGTGCATAAATACCTATAAATTTAAGATATATTAGTAATTAAATCTACATATCTGATATTTTTAAATGTATTCAGATTTGTCTGTGTAACTTAGCATTTTCTAGATCTCAAAGAATACATCACTCTAAGCTCCTTGGGCATATATTTTTATTTGCTTTATATTCCCCATTTCAATCACACTTGCTCATTTGAAGCTTGCCACAGTGAACCAGGACTGCAAAGAGATGTGTTCATATGCAGGGCAGGCGGGAAGGCCACACCTTTGAAAAGAATGTCCTTGACACTGCTGAAGATGAGGAAAAGGGAAAGGGATTAGAAAAAGTAGTCTGTTGGTCAATTAGCAAGAATCAGGGTATCTATCAAAACAGAGGCTCTTAACATTTTCATAGACACCTCCTCAGAATGTTTTTAAATGTATGAAATAAGATACATAACATTACAAAGGGAACCAATGAAATATAAATATCAAATTGTTACCCAGTAAAACATGTGCTTCTTTATTAGCACATTAAATTGTAAGAGGTGGCAGTGTATCTTATAACTCTTGTAATTTCAATGTAGTGTTGAGTGCAAATGATATTTGGAAATATCTGCAACAACTCTGATGTGATATTAAAAAAAAAAATCTGTGATTTCTAATGACAAAGTGATTGAGGCTGCTAATACAGTGGTTTGTTGCCTTCATTTGTAATTGAAGGAAATGCTAAATTTCACATTTATAACATAGGTTATGTTTTATAGATTATAAAATGTACTGTTCGCCCTCCTACTCTCAGTCACTGGCCGGTGGTATAGACCTAATTCCTACCAATGCTTAGTGTCATTTAGCAACTTAATTTCCAAATGCCTCACAAAAGCAACATCTTGTCAACCTCACACATTTTGCACAGAAGCATAAACCTCATTACACCCTTCAAACTTTCCTGTCATCAGTACTGCTGGGCTCATGATAATGTGCACTTGGGTAAACAGTTCTATTTATCCAGTCTTGGGTCTGATAAATGCACCACCATTAAATGTCATTTTCAAAACTGCGAAAATCATATAATTCTAATCATTACTTCAGCCAGCCAGAAACACAAAATACACAGGACGTAGCACCAAGACAATTCTATTAAGGCTTACAATCAAGCTTAGATGGTTTACAAAGTTAAGACATTATCACAGAATCAACCAGATGACAACTGACAATAATAAAAATACTTAAGTAATGGGAAACTCCCTGAATTCTGCTATTCCAGGGATAGGCTGTCAAAACCGGTGTTAAAAGAAAAAGAATCATGGAAATTGTGTCAAAAAAAAAATGTAGAACATCTGTTGGGATGCAAACAAAAAGTCTGGCTTCACTAGAACTCAAGTAAAAGCAAGATGGTGCTGTTTGATTCATGTGCTGGTATGGAATTGTGTGGCATTCAATTGCGGCAGTAGTTTTTATCCATGACACCTACTAGAAATACTTGCCAAATGACAAAGTAGAACCATCTGCTCACTGAAAAGAGGAGAAGCAAATATGTAATGCACACTGGAGACATCCACTCAGGCAAGTTAGCAACATACAGATTACTTGAACACAGCAGCTTCAAGACCAACAGCCTCTCTGACATGCTGAAATAGTGCTCTCTTAAAAAATGAGAAAACAAGTGCCTCTTGAAAAATGAGAAAACAGGTGCAAACTGAAGGAGAAGAGTGATTCCAGAGACTAAGAGGTTGGAGGTATGGGAGAAAAGAGTAGGAAAGGAAAGGAAGAAAGTAGGAACCATGGTGTTTAGGGGAAGTTGCCTCAAGGAGGGCGCAAAACATGGTTGCATGATGTTATAAGAAGGTGGGATTCTAAGCCATGGGGTCCCAGAAATCTCAAAGCTCTCTGCACTCTACATGTTGGTCAGAAACAAGAAGCTATAAAACTTCAAAAAAAACCATTACGGGTTTGAAAAATGTAAATATCACCATCCTCCATTTTCTACTAACTGTAGGCCTCCCAGATTTTGGTGCTGCTTAAAAAGAAAGGAACTGGGACTCCATTTTGAATTTAAAGAAACATACAAGTATAAAAATAGTGCTTGTATACCCAATTCTTAAAAATCATTTTTGTTATAAATTTTTGAAAATGTACTCCCCTTATTTCTGCCTTCTTAAATTGATCGATTTAGTCATTTAATGAAAAACAAAAGTCAGAAGTCACACAATATGTGAGTGACAAAACCTGAGTATTAGAAGGTAATAGAGAATATACATAGCAAAGAAAATTTGAATAAACTTCAAATAACACCATCCAGCTCATTACCTCATGGCCCTAAAATTATACTATCAGTTCTATTTTAATTTCGAATCTATATTTTTTTTTTCCTGTGGCTCTCCATATTCATTCCCCAGTGTCTTAGATCTGAAGTAATTCTGTTCTGATCCAAATTTCCACTCAGATTTGCATAAATTTATTGTGTTTCCCAAGCTTTCTGAATTGAAATTAATTTTTAATGTATGTGCAATTATATGAATCATTAAGATTCTAAAGATAATATAAACAAAGTAAAACAAAAAGATTGATGAAGGTATGAGCTCATTAACCTCGACAAGGACCAATGAACTCTGCCTTATTTCCTAAGACTGAATCTCACAGAGCTCATGTTCATGCTGGTTACTTAATAAACTGTGAAAGGAGACAGACCTGAGCCAGAGCCTCCAGCTACTGCAGTGTTTGAATCTGAACCAGCATCCTGGCCCAGCCAACATCAGGGTAATCGGTATCCTTCAGGAAAGGAGATCATGTAAAGAATATCATAAAGAAACTGGAATAACCCAGAAATATCTCTAGTTGGTATGTTTTCAAAATCTGTATAACTACAAAAAAAAAAAAAAATTACTTCCAGAACGTAGATACATAATATCATGAATTAGAAAAAAATTAGGGAGAAGATTGAAAATTAGAGATAACAGGCTCAACTCAGAATAGAAAAATCACTGCATACATTGTATTAGGAATGAAATTCCGTAGGGTTTTTTTTCCTTTTGGGTAGGGAGAAGCAAGTTTATGATTGTGCCATTTTTTTCAAAATAAATATGCCCCTCTCTGTGAAAGGATTAGATAGCTACACACCGTTGATGTGCTTGTGTGTCTTACCCAGCCAATGAAAGGGAAGCAAAGAAATGCAGTACTTCCAAAGAGAAGCTTTAAGTTTCATGTTCTCTTGTGCCCCTGCTATAAGATTGGCATGCCCCAGTCAGGGCTGCTTCTTCAATCTTGATCCTGAACGGAAGATGACATGCAGCAGAATCACAGTTGATTCAGTGTAAATGAATAATATGAGCAGGAAATAAACTTGTTTTGAAAGCTACCAAGATTTGGGAGTTGTTTGTTCTTCAGCATAACTTAGCCAAGCTGACTACTACAGGGTTGATGAGATTCCAAAGGCCAAAAGCAGGAGTAGTAAATACACATGAATTTACTACATTTACTTGTTACCTCTATTCCAGAATCCCAAGATAGGCATGTTGCTTTAATCCTTGAGCTAAGAGATAACTTCAAGTAGAGAGAACCAGACCAGTATTACAGGATACAGCCCAAAGTCAATGGCTTTTTATTGTTTAACCTTTCCAGAGCATATAAGTCAGTCCTCTCTTTCATTAGTCTTTCTGACTGTAGTAGAGTGGCCCTCAAGACTTTCTCCTGAAGCTACTGTTTCTCTAAGCATGTGTAAACAAGAATGCTCTTCTTCTGTGTTAACAAGGAGTAGGAGAAGGCAAGAAAAGGATTCTGAGAGGAGGAAGATAGTGGGTAAGAATCAAAGTCCACAAACCTAGACACACAAGAAGTATAATTTTATGTTCTTAATAATTTGACTCTATTCAACCTGTATTTCTTGGGTTCCTCCAAAACTGAGACATGCCACAGTTTTCGAATCTGATGTAAGTTTGGCCAAGGAAAGTGTGGAAAAATTTCTTGATCATCAGTCCACACAGATTGCCACTGAGATATTTACTGTCCTGACCCTTAGGGCTCTTTGACATTTGTGACTAGCAGATACTCCTGGGGCACGCCTAGGAGAATCCTTTGTGAGGATGACTATAAATCGCTTTGCCTAGTTTGTTCTTGCAGCAGTTCCAGGTTAGAAATCTCCAATTGTATTACCTTGGAAGCAGATCTGTTCAGTCTTATCACCTTTTCCTCAGCTGCGAATCTCTTACATGAGACAGAGTTCTGCTACGTTTGTGTGTGTGTGTGTGTGTGTGTTTTGTAGGGGGGTGGGGGGAGGACATCCCTGGGGCTTAAATCTCAGAAAACAAATGCCAAGAAGAATCACAATCAATTTATGCTTTTCATCCAGCCACATCTCTACTCTGAGGAAATATGAAGAAGGCAGCAAAACTGAATAAATGGTAAGAAAAGCAAATAGGCAAAGAGAGGGAAACTAATTTTTAAATTAATCTTTTGCTCTGTCCCAACATTCAAAAATACAAAACCATTGTGGCAGGCAGGATTTCTAGGAGGTCCCTAAGATTCCATGCCCTAAATAATGGGAACCTATGAGTGTGATAAGGAATCACTTCTATGACTGTTAGGCTACATGGCACAGTGGACCTTAAAAGATTATTCAGGTGGGTCTGATCTAATCACATGAGTCCTTAAAAGCAAAGAGATTTCTCTGGCTGGTGGCAGAAAAGAAGGCAGAAGAGGAAGTCAGAGATATTCAAAGCATGGAAAGGACTTCATGCAATGTTTCTGCTTTGAAGGTGGAGGGGGCCATATAAGAAGGGACGTGAGTGACCTCAAGAAGCTGAGGGTCCCTTCCCTAGTGCCTCCACGTAAGAGCCCAGCATAGCCAACACCTTGATTTTCCCTTATAAAACCCTAAGCAGAGAATTTCGCTAAGCCACGGTGGACTTCTGACCTAGAAAACTGTTAGCAAATACTTTCATGTTGCTTTACTCAGCTAGATTTGTGGTAATTTGTCATGTGCAGTAGAAAACTAAGACAACCGTATTCCCAGAACCCAACTTTATCATACAAAATAAAGTTTCTAAACTCCCTAAGCACTACTACTGTTTCTCTGAGAAACATTTTCCCTCTTAGATTGTTTAGTTACCCAATAGTAACTTCCTCTCTTACCCTTCTCAGAGCTTTAAAATGGTGTTTATTAATCCTATATGATGCCTTTTTTTTCTTTTGTAAGTCTAAGTGTCGACTGAAATACTCTCCATATGTGCTCGTGCTTATTTTATATTCTGCTTTATCTGAAGCAAAAATGGTAATTTCATATGGCTCACAGAGTAATCTATCTCATCAAGACAATCAGATTTTCTCCTATGTTAGGAAATATTCTAACTCTGTGTTTAGAGGGCTGAGGGTTTGGTTCTCCTTAACAGCTAACAGAGTTGGGATTACAAATAATAAAAAATCAGCTTTTGCCAATACATGCCCTTATGAAGATGCAGCTGTGGTCTGAATTGCTCTAAGAGTGGAGAATTGAAGTTAGAAAAAGCTATTCCTTAATAATTTAATTCTATAAATCAAAAATACTATTATATGCATAAACTTTTATCATGATTACAGTCACTGTCATGGATTGAATTGTCTCCCCCAAAAATCTGTGTATCAATTTGGCTAGGCCATGATTCCCAGTATTGTGTGATTGTCTACCATTTTGTCATCTGATGTGATTTTCTTATGTGTTGTGAATCCTATCTCTATGATGTTGATGAGATGGGATTAGGGGCAGTTATGTTGAGACAGGACTCAACCTACAAGTTAGATTGTGTCTTCAGCCAATCTCTTTTGAGATATAAAAGAAAGAAGCAAACAGAGAGACAGAGAACCCCATACCACCAAGAAAGAAGCACTGGGAGAGTAATACATCCTTTGGACCTGGGGTCCCCGAGCAGAGAAGCTGCTAGTCCAAGGGAAGATCGATGACAAGGACCTTTCTCCAAAGCCAACAGATAGAGAACGTCTTCCCCTGGGGCTAGTGCCCCAAATTTGGACTTCTAGCCTACTAGACTATGAGAAAATAAATTTCTCTTTGTTAAAGCCATCCACTTGTGGTATTTCTGTTATAGCAGCACTGAATAACTAAGATAGTCACCTAATCTCATTTGGTTTTATATGCTTATTTCTTTTGTTTTTATTAAATGGCCCTGAAAAGTAAGGTTTTTTGTTTTTAATTTTCAAAGCACTTAAGATAAAAGTGTGTAGCTCCTGTTGTTGCTTCTGTTTTTTCACAAAAAAAGTAGATAGTTCAAAATAATTGTTCCCATCTTCAGTCATCATTATACACTTAGAGATCTTAAGCACCCCTTCAGACAGGATTCTCAGCTCTTCACCCCCTAAACATGGGCCAACATTTAAAGAAAGCACCTCATTCAAGGGAGTTTCAAATGCTCCAAAACTTGTGTTCTGTAATTCAGGAACACATCAAAGCCCTAATGTGCTGTAAGAACGTTTTTTGATTCTTGAAAATGTTGCTTCTATATACTTCTGAATCCCTCCTATCAGTTTTTCAGAAATGAAAGCCTCATTGGGTTGTATTCATTGAAGTTTTTATCTTTAAGAATGTCTTCAAGACAAAACGCTCAGGCAGTATTCCATTACATTCCTTAATGATTGCATGTCTGGGCACTAGCTAACATCCTCTGAAGGCAATTGTACCTGACCTTGCTGAATGGATAGAATCACATTAGTTAAAACACAATATGGCATAGTAAAGTAAGTGTTATGCTATTTAATTTATGGTGAACAAGACAGGTTCCTTTCCCTTACTAGTTTACCAAAGAGGCTGAAAAGTCACTGCCTTTGCTTGTGCTCTAGAAGGGAATTTGTGGTCAAACTTCATATGCCAATACTCTTTTGGAGGTTGCAATTACTGGGAAGTAAGAGTGAGGACAAAGGAGAGATGAAGCAAGGAAAAAAGGAGAGCAAACAATGGGAAAAGTGTTACTAAATTAGTCTCAGCTCTTTACACCACTCCACACTTTACTAAATGCAGCTGAGTGCTCAGTCTCATGAGATGTTGTCAGAAAGGAAGTATGAACAACTGCCTCTTCTAATACTCCACTGGGACATGGAAGGGAGAAGAACTTTTTACAGGCTTATTTGCCCCGGGGAACACCAAATCCCCATGCTTCCACACCTGCCAATCTGTCAGTCTCTAGAAAGCCAGATCCCAAGACAACAGTGGCAGCATCTGTAGTGCTCAGGGTAAGCCTGCAACTCAGGCATGTCAGCAGGCAGGCACAAACTCACATACTACCCCACCTTCCTGCCTGTTACCACTTGGGCTCAGCATACTGATCCATGGGTGCTTGTGGAAGGGGGCAGCCTGAGCACAGCCTACCACCTTTCCCTGTGACCCTTGAATGAACACTGTGCTTAGGACTGCATGTGTTGGCCTGTTTTCTTGGATGAGATGTGTTTGTCTGGTAAACTAATCCAGACCCTTACCCCCAATGAGTCTGAGCGCTCAGTTGCCTTGTCCTTATTAGGCCACAATTGTTGCAACTGTCCATCTTCAGTTATTACGAGGCATGGAAATGCAAACATACACAGTCATGATTACTAACACTTTTTCTTGCCCCTATTATATAACAGAAGGGTCAGAAATACAGAAAGGAGAAGTGGAAAAGCATGAAAAGACAAATTGCCATTTTGTCTAATGATCAACACCACCAACACCTACAGCAGCAGCAGCAGAAACAAGAACAAAATTCTTGTGTCCAGTAGAATCTCTTTAAGACAGGGCCTTTCTAAAATTAGGAAAGTCTAAGATATCTAATCCAGAAGCTCCATGGAATCCAAAGATTGAACACATATACATAGGTTGCTTATCCATACAGACTAGGTATAAAAGAAAATGTTATGTAGGATATTAACCTTAATTTGATAGCAGTTTGCTGGAAAGTTTTATAAATACTATACTAGAGCTTTGTTATGACACTGATCTTGGATTTGGATCTAAGTGTTATGGATTGAATTGTGTCCCCAAAAATATGTGTTGAATACCTGGCCCCTGTACCTGTGGATCTAACACTGTTTGAAAATAGAGTTTCTCATTTGTTATGTTAATTATGTCATAAAGAGTAGGGTGGGTCCTAAACCTAATCACTTCTGCGTTCTAAAAAGAGCAAAACAGGCAGACACACACAAGGAAAACATATACCTTGTGCAGATCTACAAACCAAGGAACTGTCAAGGAATCAAGGAACACCTGGAACTACCAACAAAGAGGGACAGACATGGCCAAGATCCTAATTTGGACCTCTAACCTTCAAAACTGTAGAAAAAATAAAATTCTATTCTTTAAAGCCACCCAGTCATGGTATTTGTGTTACAGCAGGACTAGATAACTAAGACACCAACTGAAACAATGTCATGGCGATGCCATCATGTATCTTTCAAAAATTTTTTTTTTGGACTAAACCTAAGACAAACCTACTCTTCTAACAAATTCTATAGTAAAGTGAGGATCTAGCTTAACACACATGAACACAGGAAATAATGACCCCAGTTCTGTAGAAATCCGGATTATTTCCAGTTAAGGCATTATGGATAATGAGGATGTACTTTTGTTGTTGTTGTTTTATTTCCTTTTGCATCTCATCAAGTAGTCTAATAAAATGTCAGCCTTGGTAAAAAACTGAAATTTATGGAACACGCAACTATTTCCCTTGGGAATAGTTGAGACGGGCTGTGCTCTGAAGATCTGACAAGTACAGAGTGTGTAAAAGGAAAAGATGCACAGAAGATAGGGAAGAAACCAAAGTATGTTTCCACAAGCTAAGATAAACTGCCGGGGAATAGTTAGGAATCATTATTGTGGTAGCTAGCACGCTTATTTAAAATTCTAATCTAAAATCAAACATGTTTGCTTTTTTTGTCTTTAACACTAAGGAGAAAATGCTTCAATCATGTTAAAGTTGTTCCAGTGAGCTTCTGACTAGCAATTTAGTGTTTTATGAGGAACTGTTCAATCCAGTTTTTTTGTTTTGTTTTGTTTTTACCATTTTATTCATCAACTTCAGTTTTGCACAAAACATTTAGAAAGTCCAAAGCTATTTAAGAAAAATAATCTCAAAGGTAACCATTACCAAACACAACAACATGCTTCAACGTCTCCCAGATGCACAAATTTTATTTGTGATGAGTGTGCACGATAGGCCATTAGAGAAGAAGAAAAAAATAACTGGAACAGCTAAAACAGTTATACAGTGTAATGGTTTCATCATCTTCATCTCACTGACTCACATCTGTGACTATACTGAATCTGCTACTAATTAAATAGGGAGATCATAGGAAATAAAACATCTGGGCTAAAATCATGGCTTAGGTGCTCATCACAAACATTATCTATCCCTCACATTTCTTTTCACTTGACAAAGCCTCATGAAGGGATATTTTTCCTCCTTAAAAGATTCTGAAATGAGGAGACTATATCCATAAACATCTATGTTATACATCTCCCTCTACTAATGGGATATAATAATGTAGATAAATGTTTTCAAATTAGTTTTGTTAAAATAGTTTTCCTCTGATAATTTAGAAAAGAAATTTCATTTCATGTCTACCTCTGGGGACAACATTGAGCTTTTTTTCATATTTGCAATTCTATTAGCTCTAGTCACGATAATTTTTAAGGAGGTTCTTCTCAGGTCATTTCTTTGACAGTGCCATGATACAAATATTTTAGAGTATTCTCCGTAACAGTTTTGAAATCATCTTTATCCAGCACTACCAATTTAGAATGCCACTGAGGTCTACGTTAATGTTCAAGAATAACACACATAAAAACACGTAACTATTCTGAATTTTAAAAAAGTTCTTTATTTTGTTCTGTGACAAAATTCAGAAATGGATGATAAGAGTTTCAGACGTGCCATGGGTCCTTACCATGGCATGGGTCCCCAGTGGGCAGAAGACAGGATTCCTACCTCTCAAGCCCATCATCAACATAACTATGAAATATCAAAACCCTCAAAAACTGGTTTAGTTCCCTGCCTCTCTTGCATTCATACAAAGGGGCAATTTTACTTCTGCCGCCAGTTATCTTCAACCAGACTTTTCAAGGTATGGCTTTCATCTACTTAACTATTCACTGAAAATGCATGGATTCCCAAATCCTGGCATTGTGTTGGATGTGCCACCCAATATAAGTCCACCTCAGAAGACCAATCACTAGCTTCACTGCATAAACAGGAATCAAAACACATCTGGAGATTTTATGCTATATATTCCCGCTTGGCATCTCTCAAGCTGAAAAAACTAAAGAAAAAATCCAGGCCTCAAGTTGCAATATTGAAGGATTCTATAGGCAAAATATGAAATGACACAGAAAACATCAAGAGAAGATAGAAAGGATACACAGAATCACTGTACCAAAAAGAACTGCTCAACGTTCAACCATTTCCGGAGGTAGCATACGATCAAGAGCTGATGGTATCGAAGGAAGAAGTTCAAGCTACACTGAAGGCACTATGAAAAGCAAAAACTTCAGGAATTGACAGAATTCAAGGGGAGATGTTTCAACAAAAAGATGCAATACAGGATGCACTCACTCGTCCATGCCAAGAAATTTAGAAGACAGTTACCTGACCAACTGACTAGAAGACATCCAAATTTGTGCCCATTCCTAAGAAAGGTGACCCAACAGAATGCAGAAGTTATCAAAAAATATCACAGGCCTTAAAATTTTGCTGAAGATCATTCAAAAGCAGCCGCAGCAGTACATCAAGAGAGAAGTGCCAGAAATTCAAGCTGAATTCACAAGAAGACGTGGAATGAGGTATATCACTGCTGATGTTAGATGGATCTTGGCTGCAAACAGAAAATGCCAAAAAGATGTTTACCTGTGTTTTATTGACTATGCAAAGGCATTCCACTGTGTGGAGCATAACAAATTATGACATTGGAAAGAATAAGAATTCCAGAACACTTAATTGTGCTCATGAGGAACCTATATATAGATCTAGAGGCAGTCATTCGAACAGAACAAGGGAATACCGTGTGCTTTAAAATCAGGAAGAATGTGCATCAAGGTTGTATCCTTTCAGCATATGTATTCAATCTGTATGCTAAGCAACTAATCTGAGAGGCTGAACTGTATGAAGAAGAATACAGCATCAGGATTGGAAGAAGACTCATTAACAACCTGCAATATGCAGATAATGAAACCTTGCTTGCTGAAAGCAAAGAGAATTTGAAACATTTACTGATAAAGATCAAAGACCACAGCCTTCAGTATGGATTACACCTCAACATAAAGAAAACAAAAATCCACACAACTGGACCAATAAACAACATCATGACAAACAGAGAAAAGACTGAAGTCGTCAAGGATTTCATTTTACTTGGATCCACAATCAATGCTCATGGAAGCAGCATTCAAGAAATCAAACGGTGTATTGCACGAGGCAAATCTGCTGTAAAAGACCTCTTTCAAATATTAAAAAGCAAAGATGTCACTTCGAGGGCCAAGGTGCACCTGACCCAAGCTGTGGTACTTTCAATCAACTTACATGCATGCAAAAGCTGGACAATGAATAAAGAAGACAGAAGAAGTGATGCATTTGAATTATGGTGGTGGCAAAGAATATTGAATATACCATGGACTGCCAGAAGAACTAATACTTTTGTCTTGGAAGAAGTGCAGTCAGAATGCTCCTTAGAGCAAGGATGGAGAGACTTCATCTCATGTACTTCAGACATACTGTCAGGAGGGACCAGTCCCTGGAGAGGGACATCATGCTTGGTAAAGTAAAGGATCAATGGAAAAGAGGAAGACCCTCAATGAGATGGATTGACACAGCAGCTCCAACAATGGGCTCAAACATAGCAATGATTGTGAGATGGCACAGGACCAGGCAGTGTTTTATTCTATTGTATCTAGCGTTACTGTGAGTCGGAGCCAACTTGACAACACCTAACAACATTCCTGCTTCATATAAAGAGAGTTTAAGGATGAATAAAATATACAGTGTCTAAATTCATGGAATTTACATTTTAGCTGAGATGAATACTAACTCGTAAATTTAAAAATTAAGCTGCAATGTGGACCCATTGGGAAAAGGGACTTTTCTTTGGTTATTTTTCAGAGATTTATGATTAGAATGGAGCTTTAATAACAATTCATTCATATTTGTATATGAATCACTAAATAAATAGAATGAAATTTAGAAGGAATGGGCAGATAATATATTTGTTGCCCTTTGAGATGTTATCTTTGTTTTCCATCCAAAATTTTAAGGATTTTTTATTTGTTTTTTCTGGAAAAAATAAATTTTAATTTCGTGAATTGGATATACCTAATACTAGACCAGAAAGAATAAAAATTCTCAAGATGAAAACAGGCAAAATGCCATTGTATTAATGGATAAATGCATAGCTCAATAATGTGTTAATGGATAAATGTATAACTTAATAAGTGTATAATATTATAAAAGGAAAAACAGAAAAATTTCAGTTAAACATGAGCCTTCTCTGGGATAAACAGTATCTAATTTTGTTTCTATTGAGTTTTTTTAGACATAATGTCTAACATACAGAAAACATTTTTAAGAAATATTGAAGCATTAAAGCACGACCCCAAAACAAGAGAAAAAAAGTCAATAAAGCCATATTCAGAAAAAAACCTAAATATTGAAATTAGCATAGAAGAACTTTAAAATGTTGTTTTTAGGTGCTGTCAAGTCAGTTCCAACTCATAGTGACCCCACGCACAAGAGAATAAAACACTATGTGGTCCTGCGCCATTCTCGCAATTCTTGCTATGTTTGAGCCCATTGTTACAGACACTGTGTCAATCCATCTCATTGAGGGACTTCCTCTCTTTCACTGACACTCTACTTTCAGATAAGTATGTTAAATATGTTAAATGTTAATGCAGAAAAGATGAAAACACCATGCATGAACAGATAAAGAATTTCAGCAGAGAAATGGACACTGTAAGGAAAAACCAAATAGAAATTCTAGAACTGAAAAATACAATATTAGAAATAATTTATTGACAGTCTCAAGAGCAGAAGAAAGGATCAGGGAACTCAAAGACAGGTCAATATAAAGTATCCAAACAATAACACAAAGAAATAAAAATAGCAAAAAAAAAAAACACCTGAACAAGCTTCTGACATTGGTAGAACAATATCAAATTGTGCAACATATATTTAACTGGAGTCTCAGAATGACAAGAGAGACAGAAAAAATAGAAGAAATGCACAAACTCTTTCAGGAACTAGAAGAAACACTTCACAACTCATTGTGTAAAGCCATTATAACCCTGATACCAAAACCTAACATGCATATTACAAGAAAATAACAGAGTAATATTCCTTATGATCCAAGATGAGAAAAATCCTTTTAAAAGATTAGCAAATCAAACTCAATAATATGTAATAATAATAATAAAACAGAAGAAGTAAAATCATGTGAGCACTTTAATAAAACAAAACAAAAAAAAACCGCCATCAATTCTGACTCATAGCAACCCCATAAAACAAACTAGAACTGCCCAGTCCCATGGGGCTTCCAAGGCCATAAAACTTTATGGCAGTAGACTGCCACACCTTTCTCCTGAAAGCACTTTAGTAGGTGCAGAAAAAATCACTTGACAAATTTTTTTTAACACTTTTCATAATTTAAAAATAAAAAAAATACTCTCGGCAAGCCAGGAATTCAAGAAACTTCCTCACCTGATAAAGGCACCTACAGCTATCATATTTAATGCTGAAAGACTAAATGCTTTTCCCCTAAGACCAGGAACAAGGCAGGAAAGTCTATGTTCATCACTTCTAACCTACATTGTACGAGACGTCCTAACCAGTAAAGAAGGCAGGAAAATGAAATAAAAGACATCAAATAGGAAAGGAAAAAGTTAAACCTTTCTTATTCACAGATGACATGATGGTATACATACATAGTTCTAGGGAATCTTCAAAAAAGCTACTAGAATTAACAATAAATTTAGCAAATTTTCAAAAATATTTGCAATAAAAAATTAAAAAAGTAGAATTTTAAAAAACAATACTGTTTAAAATATCACCAGAAAGGATAAAATATATCTAACAATAGATATAAAAGACATTCACACAAAAACTAATTTGAAATGATCATAAACATAAAAGTTAAAGTCACAAGCTTTCTAGTAGTAACTGTAAGAGAATATTTTTTGTGACCTTGGTGAAAGCAATCATAGGATATAAAAGTCACTTGTCATAAAATTTAAAATAATCAGGGTTCATTAAAACTAGAAAATTCTGCTTATCAAAAAAACTATTAATAAAATGTTTTTAAATATTTTTAAACTAAGAATATAAAAAGGTATTGGACAGCTTTAATCATTAGTCATTAGTATTAGTCATTAAGGAAATGCAAATTATGGCCATTTCCCACCTTTTGCTGTTGTTGTGTGCCTTCGAGTTGATTCTGACTCCTAGGGACCCTACAAGATAGAGTAGAAGTGCCCCATAGGGTTTCCTAGGCTGAAGTCTTTACAGCAGCAGATCACCAGGCCTTTTCTCCCTCAGAGTAGCTGGTGTGCTTGAACTGCCCACTTTTTGGTTAGTAGTCGAGCACCTAACTATTGTGCCACTGGGGCTCCTTTCCAACCAGACAATATTAAATTCTGGAATATTAAATTATGGAGCCGTTGGAACTCTCATATATTGTTAATGATAGTGTAAAATAGTACAACCACTTTGGAAATATCATATGACCCAGCAATGTCTGTCCTACATACTTACTCAGAAAAAAATTTTTTTAAGTATGCCCACCAAAAAAAAAAAAACCTTGTATGTAAAAGAACTATCATAGGAGTCTTGTTTATAATAGCTCTAAACTGGGGAAAAAAACTAAGTTTCACCAATAATAGAGTAGATAAGCTAATTATAATATATTCATATAATGGAATACTACTCAGCAATGAAAAGGATGAACACTGATACATACAGCAACATGAATGAGTCTTAAAACATCCTTGCACAAAAGAACTCAGATACAAATGAGTATACTGAATTGTTTCATTTATATACAGTCCAAGAACAAGCAAAACTAATCTGTGGTGATTGAAATCAGACAGTAGCTTTACTGAGGGTTGGGGAATTGACTGGAAAGGGTCACAAGGGAACTTTAAGGAGTGATGAATTGTTTTATACCTTGTTTTGAGTGGGGTTACATATAAGTGTAAAAAAATAAATCTTTTGCCATCAAGTCAACTTCAACTCATGACAACCTTATACTTATCAGAGTAGAACTGTGCTCCATTGGGTTTTCAATGGCTGATTTTTTCAGAAGTAGATTGCCAGTCCTTTCTTCCAAGGCACCCCTGGGTGGATTTTAACCACCAACTTTTCAGTTAGCAATTAAGGGTGTTAACCTTTTGTACCACCCAGTCAAAACCCATCAAACTGTACACTGCAGATACACATTTTATTAAATGTAAATTGTATGTCAATAAGAGAAAAAAGGATGAGAAATGTAATAGGAAACAGTGTTAGGGAAGATCATGACAGCATGGTAGATACTGAGCAAGAATCATTATTCAAGATTTAGCAAATGACCAGCATATGGAAAACCCTCATGGAAAGGTAAAAAGCAGAACAGTTGCTAAGATTTAGAAATTTAGACATTTATAATACAATGGACATGCACAATTATCACCTTGCTATATTTATATACCCATGAAATCCATCTTCAATTAGAAATAACATCAGTTGGATCAAAAAATTAATTCACCATGACCAAGTAGGATTCATACCAGGTATGCAGGGATGGTTCAACATTACAAAAACAATTCATGCAATCTACCACATAAATAAAACAAAAGACAAGAATCACATGATTTTATCTATTGATACAGAAGAGGCATTTGACAAAGTTCAATACCCATTCATGATAAAAACTCTCAGCAAAATAGGAATACAATGAAAATTCCTCAACATAATAAAGGGTACTTATACAAAGCCAACAGCCAACATCACCCTAAATGGAGAGAACCTGAAAGCATTCCCATTGAGACTGGGAACCAGACAAGGATGCCCTTTATCACTGCTCTTATTCAACATTGTGTTGGAGGTCCTATCCAGAGCATTTAGGCTAGATAAAGAAATAAAGGGCATCCAGATTGGCAAGGAAGAAGAAAAATTATCTCTATTTGCAGATGACATGATCTTATACACAGAAAACCCTAAGGAATCCTCCAGAAAACTACTGAAACTAATAGAAGAGTTCAGCAGAGTATCGGGATGCAAGATAAACATGCAAAAATCAGTTGGATTCCTCTATACCAACATAAAGAACATCGAAGAGGAAATCACCAAATCAATGCCATTTACAGTAGCCCCCAAGAAGATAAAATACTTAGGAATAAATCTTACCAGAGATGTAAAAGACTTATACAAAGAAAACTACAGTATGCTTCTGCAAGAAACCAAGAGACTTATATAAGTGGAAAAATGTACCTTGCTCATGGATAGGAAGACTTAACATTATAAAAATGACTATTCTACCAAAAGCGATCTATACATTTAATGCAATTCTGATCCAAATCCCAACGACATTCTTTAATGAGATGGAGAAACAAATCACCAAATTCATATGGAAGGGAAAGAGGACCCAGATAAATAAGGCATTACTGAAAAAGAACAAAGTGGAAGGCCTTACTTTACCTGATTTTAGAACCTATTATACCACCACAGTAGTCAAAAAAGCCTGGTACTGGTACAACGACAGATACATAGACCAATGGAACAGAATTGAGAATCCAGACATAAATCCATTCACATATGAGCAGTTGATATTTGACAAAGGCCCCAAAACAGTTAAATGGGGAAAAGACAGTCTTTTTCACAAATGGTGCTGGCGTAACTGGATATCCATCTGCAAAAAAATGAAACAAGACCCATACCTCACTCCATGCACAAAAATGAGCTCAAAATGGATCAAAGACCTAAACATAAAATCTAAAATGATAAAGATCATGGAAGAAAAAATAGAGACAATGTTAGGAGCCCTAATACATGGCATAAACAGTACATAAAACATTACTAACAGTGCAGAAGAAAAACTAGATGACTGGGAGCTCCTAAAAATCAAACACCTGTGCTCATCCAAAGACTTCACCCAAAGAGTAAAAAGACTACCTACAGACTGGGAAAAAGTTTTTAGCTATGACATTTCTGATCAGTGCCTGATCTCTAAAATCTACATGATACTGCAAAAACTCAACTACAAAAAGACAAATAACCCTATTAAAAAATGGGCAAAAGATATGAATAGACACTTCACTAAAGAAGACATTCAGGTAGCTAACAGATATACGAGGAAATGTTCACAATCATTAGCCATTACAGAAATGCAAATCAAAACTACAATGAGATTTTATCTCACTCCAACAAGGCTGGCATTAACCCAAAAAACACAAGATAATAAATGTTGGAGAGGCTGTGGAGAGATTGGAACACTTCTACACTGCTGGTGGGAATGTCAAATGGTACAACCACTTTGGAAATCGATTTGGCATTTCCTTAAAAACTAGAAATAGAACTACCATACGATCCACCAATCCCACTCCTTGGAATATATCTTAGAGAAATAAGAGCCTTTACACAAACATATATGCACACTCATATTTATTGCAGCACTGTTTACAATAGCAAAAAGATGGAAGCAACCAAGGTGGCCATCAACAGGTGAATGGATCAATAAATTATGGCATATTCACACAATGGAATACTACTGGAATACTATGCATCGATAAAGAACAGTGAGAAATCCGTGAAACATTTCATAACATGCAGGAACCTGGAAGACATTATGCTGAGTGAAATTAGTCTGTTGCAAAAGGACAAATATTGTATAAGACCACTATTATAAGAACTTGAGAAATAGTTTAAACTGAGAAGAAAATATTCTTTTGCGGTTACGGGGCAGGGGACGCGGGAGAGGGGTATTCACTAATTAGATGGTAGATAAGATCTACTTTAGGTGAAGGGAAAGACAACACACAATACAGGGGAGGTCAGCACAACTGGACTAAACCAAAAGCAAAGAAGTTTCCTGAATAAACTGAATGCTTCAAAGCCCAGTGTAGCAGGGGCAGGGGTTTGGGGACCATGATTTCAAGGGACATCTAAGTCAATTGGCATAATAAAATCTATTAAGAAAACATTCTGTGTCCCACTTTGAAGAGCAAGCAGCCATCTAAGATGCATCAACTGGTCTCAACCTACCTGGATTGAAGGAGAATGAAGAATACCAAGGACACAAGGTAATTACAAGCCCAAGAGACAGAAAGGGCCACATGAAGCAGAGACTACATCATCCTGAGACCAGAAGAACTAGATGGTGCCTGGCTACAACTGATGACTGCCCTGACAGGGAACACAACAGAGAACCCCTGAGGGAGCAGGAGAGCAGTGGGATGCAGACCCCAAATTCTCATAAAAAGACCAGACTTAATGGTCTGACAAAGACTGGAGGGACCCTGGTGGTCATAGCCCCCAGACCTTCTGTTGGCCCAGGACAGGAACCATTCCCGAAGCCAACTCTTCAGACATGGATTGGACTGGACAATGGATTAGAGAGGGATGCTGGTGAGGAGTGAGCTTCTTGGATCAGGTGGACACTTGAGACTATGTTGGCATCTCCTGCCTGGAGGGTAGATGAGAAAGTAGAGGGGATTTGAAGCTCGAAAAACGGACACAAAAAGAGAGAGTGGAGGGAGACAGTAGACTGTCTCATTAGGGGGAGAGTAATTGGGAGTATGCAGCAAGGTGTGTTTAAGTTTTTATGTGAGAGATTGACTTGATTTGTAAACTTTCACTTAAAGCACAGTAAAATTATTAAAAAAAATAATAATAATATCAGTTGAGCAGGAAAGGGAGTAGGAACAACCCTAATTAAGCCGAATCAGGTAAGAGGAAGCCAAAGCCAGGCAAGCAATTAGTCACATCCTCCAAGAATGAAGCCAGCCCAGAAAAAGACTGACAGGTGTTAGGTGGAAGACCCAGATAAGGAGGTGGATTACTTGTTAGTCTGTGGGAGAGACACTGGAAAACTTAAAGTAGGAAAAGAATAAGGAAGGACCAAAAGAGAAGAAGGTCGCTTATCAGAAAAATGGCAAGTACCTTATGGTGAGATGGAGTCTGCTTTGTCAGAGCCAACATGCACACCTGATTGTACCCAACTTTCTTAACATCCAGAGAATCAAGACCTCCAGCTGCATCTGTAAGTTCCTTACCAACACAGACTTGCCATTTGGAATTTCAAGGCCTATCTACCCATCAGCTCTATTACCCTCCTTACCTCTTAGCTCTGAGTAGCTGTTTTCTCAGCGTTCTTCCTGACTCCAAATTTGCATTAGAACTTTCTGGATTCCTCTAAGGTTCTCTGACCTTGCCTAGAAGCTGTCTGATAAGCTCCACAACAGAGGAAGGCTTTTCCAAACAGGGGCTCCTACCCACCTCTCTTGGCCATGCTTCCACTTCCCCTACCAGCCGGAAGCAGTTAGTCTCCACTAGTCTACCCTCAGCTGCAACCTGATCTCCTTAATATTCTAGGCTCCTGTCAAGATAAAGAACTCGAAATCTTACAACATCACAGTTTAGGGCCTTGATGGAGTTTGCCCTAACTAGTTACCAGAAAAAAAAAGAAAGAAACCTACACTTGCATTTATTATTTACTAGCATTGAAAACTTCACATCCTTTTTTTCTAATCTATTTTTATCCTTCACAGTATTGTACTATTTTTATCCTTCCTTTGCTCAATTTCTGTTTTCAAATATTCTCCTTATTTGCCAACTTCAGGTAAAGCCAAAAATAAATAAATAAATAAATAAAAGACATTTGTTGGGTTTACAGAAACGGTCTCTGGAGAGGCCTTAAAATCTTAGCAAGTGGCAAGCCTTCCCCGTGCTAAGAACAAGCCTCAGCAATAACAGAAGTTTTCACCGAGCCAGCCCTCAAACTTGGACCAGACAAGAGCCGTGGTTCCAGGCCAAGAACCATATCCAAGATGCCCTCATTGGGCTAGAAGCAAAGACTTCTTATTCAACCGACTCAGGAACAGTCCTTGGCCATCAGTACTCTCTACCACCCATCTGTCAGTTTGACATACTGTTGTGACTTGAGTGTTGGTATCGTGCTGGAAACTATGCCATCAGCAGGGTCACCAATGGACAGGTTTCAGTGGAGCTTCCAAACTAAAATGGACTAGGAAGAAAGGCCTGGTGGCCTACTTCCAAAAATTAGGCAGTGAAAACCCTATGGATCACAACAGAATATTGTTCGATGTAGTGCCGGAAGATCAGCCCCCAGGTTGGCAGTCGCTCAGAATACACAGTGACCACAACAGTGGACTACAGTATACCAACACTTGTGATGAAGGTGCAGGATCAGGCAATATTTCATTCTGTTGTACATGCGATCACCATGAGTTGAAGTCAACTCAGCCCAACTAACAACGATGTATATTCTATAAAATTATTCTTGCCCTATGAAAGAGATGCCTTTTTATATGTTCTTACATGGATTTAAAGGCTCTGGGTTTTTTTCAGATTCTTTCTGACTGGTGTGTGAAGTGGCCTTGCCCCTGTTGACTGACTCTTCTACAATGCAGGATGTACCCTTTGTCTCAGAAACCACAGTAAGATTTTTTCAGCTATCCTGTCTCCCATAACCCAGTACTTCTTGTGACCGGTTTTATTTCTTGACAGAGTACATTTCCTTCCTCTTTTCTTAAAAAGGGCATCAGGCCTTTTAATTATACCATACAAGAAAAAAAGATTGAGAGAATCAAAAGCAGTCAGAGCAAAAGAAAAGGAAAGGCTAAAGAAGGACTTATAAAACAGATGGTTTTGAAAAGAAGATGGTAGGCACCTTGAACTACATATTTTGATCGGCCTATTAATGAAGTCAGTATGAATCTAAGTTTACAAACTCAAGGGTGTAAGAATAATTTTTAAATAATTAAAATAATTTAATTTTAAATAATTTAATTTAATTTCTTTCCCAATTCCAATTCCGTGAGGAAGGCATAAATTTCATCTCCATCAATTTGGGGTTCTAGCTCTCCTCTAGGTTTATGTTCAGGTCCCCATAGGCAGGCAGGGTATCCACGCAGTGAGGATGGTCCACCTGGTTCTTGAGTTGTCTGACTAGGATGTATCTGACCAAGCCTTCATTTCAGGTATCACCCATTTTTCAATGGATCTTCCCTTATTCCTGTCCAATAGCTTTATCTGGTCCTGTAGCTCCCTCTGCTAAATCTGTACTCAGCTTTGGGGCATGGAGTAATCCTGCTACTTTCCAGCCACACTGGAGCACAGGACTCTGTGCAAGACTGTCTAATAGTACCTCAAAGACATTCTCTACCTGGAATCTGTCGCACCCCAGAACGACCTCACATGCTGCCGTCTGACCCACAGTACCTTCTACATGCCCCATCTACTGGTCATTTTGCTTAAGGCATACACTAAAGGAGAATAAGAGAAAAGTGAAACTGAAGAATAACCTGAAAAGTTGCCAGCCTTAGTGTCATAGTAAAACTTCAGAACATATGCTAACATAGGAATTGTCTAACCTATAAATTGAACTGCATAAGAAAGGTTTAGGGGAACTACGCTATAAAGTCAACTGGCTTTACAACTATATGCTCAAGAATCACTTTAAAACAACATAGGTGAGACCACAGTTTGGAATAACAACAAATGGGAGAAATTAGGAACTCATTGGAGTCTATGGGTGGTGCAAACAGCAAATGTGCTCAGCTGCTAACTAAAAGGTTGGAGGTCTGAGGCCACCCAGAGGTGCCTTGGAAGAAAGGCCTGGCAATCTACTTCCAAAACATCAGCATTGAAAACCGAATGGAGTGCAGTTCTACTCTGATACAAGAGAGGTCACTATGAGTCAAAGCTGACTAGATGGCAACTGGTTTGTAAACTCACTAAGGACAAAATTGTTGGGGGTGAAAAAAAGTAAGGAAGTGGAGATAGAGGCAGGGTACCCAAAAGTTCCAGTTCGAAAAAAAATGCCCAACTCCTCATCCTCCCACACCCCAGCAAGGGCAAATCAGCTAAAATCTTGCACAGAAGATTGGTCTTCAAGCCTGGCTGCCTTCTGGACTGCTGAGCTCCCAGTCATTTGCACTGGCTTTCCTCACTTCTATTCTTGCCAGCCTTGAGGAAAAACCAAAACCAAACCAAACCCACTGCCGTCCAGTCAATTCTGACTCATAGCAACCCTACAGGACAGGGTAGAACTGCCCCATAGAGTTTCCAAGGAGCACCTGGCGGATTTGAACTGCCAACCTCTTGGTTAGCAGCCATAGCACTTGACCACTACACCACCAGGGTTCAGCGTTGAGGAAAAGCAAAAATAAAAAGCCACAAGGATTAAACACATCAGAAAGAGTGATTCGCTAAATGACACAATGTTTTTGGAAACATAATAAGGGTGACTGGAGAATATTCCTGGTGCTCTTCACTCACTTAAAAATATGCAGGGAGTTAAATATAGCAACACATGTCATACGTATCAGATTTTTAAAACAAGAATACACACACAACACACTCTTGGCACAAAACTTCAGTGAGAATTTCCCTGCAGAAAGCAAGAAATGACTGGAGCTTCACTCTGCCAACCTTGCCACATATGACTGTCATATACCAGGTTTCCTAACACAGCTGCACACACACAGTTCCAGATATCGCTGATAAAAGACTGCCAAAGGCTTAGAGGCTCTTGCCACCGCTTAAATAATTACTTCTCTTTGTCCATCGATCATTTCAGAGGTTGATCCAATTACTGCACAATTTCAGCTCTCATTCAGAAAATTTACAATGCCCACATAATCTCAGACTGACAGGATAGGGGCTACTCTGCTCGGCAAAGGCCTACCAGATCTTTAATTCTTTTCAAGCAGACCATTTTCTAATTAAAAACTTTTTGAATTTCTAGTTAAATACTTAGGAAGTATCTTCAGAGAAAGACTGTAATGCATCCAGTGCCCTTACTACTGCTGCTGATCAGCTCATTGTCGGTAGAGCTCCTTTGGGCTCAGTTAGAAGGCTTTTTTTTATTTTCTATACAAATGCTCTAGGCCAGCGTTTGCATACAGTTAATTTGCATTTTTATGGGGATGAACCCATTTTGTATGCCAGGGAGTCAGAGTCGTCTGTGGATTTTGCACAGAATACTTTTTTTAAATGCATTTAACATAATGAAGGGTAGATTGCTAGTTATTAAAGTATAGAGATTAGTACAAAATATTTGAAAAAGTATTTCATCTAGACATATTAAACTGAGAAATACTACATATTTGTCCTTGGAAACTGAAATCTATGCAATTTGGACAGAGAATATGTTTATATAAATATGTGTGTGTGTATGTGTGTGCGTTTGTGTGTAGGACACACACACACTTGATTAGTTATTTTATAAAAGAGTGTTTGTAAAATTCAATGAAAAATAATGAAGTTATACAAAGCATGAAAAAAGAAATACTAAAGTTGCCAGATTCTCCAACTGCCGTAGAAACCCCCTAACTGACAATATTAAAATTAACCAGAAAACACCATAAATGGAGATAATACAGAGGAATTGATGTGGATTCTTTTCCAGAAAGAAAACTAAGAGCTGGGAAACATGACCGTGGCTGACATAAGGGAGCTAGAAGCTTTTTAAGGTAGCATTACAGTATTAATCATGATGGATAATTCATTCATTTAGTAAATATCTATTGAGTCCCCATCCATACAAAACACTGTCAAGTCACTAGAGGGGATATAAGTATAAAAAAAAAAAATACAATCCCTGCTCTAAGCTCATGCAAAATGGAAAATAACCACGAAGCATTATCAATACATTCTTCAGCTTGTGTTTCTTTGGGTTCAAGTTTCCCGTATAAGAAACTCTGAGTAGCAACGCCTTGCAGCGCAAAATGTGGTCTGTGGGTCAACAGCATCTACATCACCTGGAAGTTTGTTAGGAATGCACAGTCTCAGTCCCTACCCTAGACCTACTAAGTCAGAATCTGCTTTTTAACCAGGTCCCCATGATGTGTATACACGCTAAAGTCTGAGAAGCACTCGTCTAGTGCTCTGTTGGTCAACATTTTACATTCTATCAAAGCCCTATTTCAAGTTAATTAATTTCCAAGTAATAAGTACATTCTTTGTTTTAAAAATACACTTTAATTATGCCTTTTCTTGCTCAGAAAGAATACTTCAATGGCTTTCCAACTCTCTCAATCTTGGCCTTCAAGGCATCTTATAATCTAATCTCTTACTTATCTTTCCTCCCCGCAGGTGGTACACATGCACACATGTAAACACACACACACACACATAATTCTCAGGGACCTAGTATCACCATTTCCAAGAAACTTTTTGCATTTGTTTTTATCTGGCATCTTTGTTCATTCAATTACCTCTGCCTGAAGCAATGCTTCTTAATTTTGGCTGCACATTAGAAACCCTGGGGAAGTTTTAAACATCCAGATACTCAGGCAACACCCAGAACAAGTACATCAAAATCTCTAGAGGCGCAGCCCACACATTAGTATTTTTTAAAGCCCTCCAGACTGATTCCAGTGTGCAACCAAGGTTGTGAGCCACTAGCCTAGAAAACCTTCCCTCCTCCCCATTCATGTTCTGAAATCCTACCTGTTCTTCAAGATCAAAATCAAAGGCCCCCCATATACAGACACTGGTCATTACAGCCCGTTGTGATCTCTTACTAACAACTCATGGAAAGCTTTTAGTCACTTCTTTGCAACGTATCAAGTACCACCCAGATGCTTGCACACAGTTGATGCTCAACTCTTTTTTTTTTTTTTAATTAAAAGATCTAAATTTATCTGGAGGCAGACTGGAGGCAAATGGGACTTCCCTCTCTCAGGAGTTATAAGAGAGCTGATACTTCACAGTGTAGTAAAGAGTGGGGCTCTGTGAAGACTGCATACAAATATAATTGACAGGAGAAGGAGAGCGCCTTCTAGATTCTGACATTCCTTCCACGTAGCTCAGGTGATGGCAGCATCACCATACAACCCAGATGCCAAAATCAGGAAGAACCCTCTTCCCCATCCTCATGTTGTTTACTGTCTTCCTCCAGGATAATGTAAGCTCTAGGAGGGAACAGGAGCTTTTGCCTGTTTTGTCTATTTTGATCACTGATGTAACCACAATTGTCTAGAGCAGTGCAAGACACAGAGTAGGTGCTGAATAAATATTTGTTGAGTGAATGAGTGATTCCTCACTGTCACTGACTTAGTTCAAACTTTCATTATCTCTCATTTAATGACTTTCATAACTCTCCCTAGCTGAGACACACATATGAGGTATACACAGTCCACCATCTATGCTCTGAAGAATCCCTCTTTCTAAACATGAAATGTGACCACTGTGACCACAATTTCTTTTCAACTTAAAGTTAAGTGCTCCTATTACCTGCACCCACAGAATAAAGTTCAACTTCTTATACATAGCACATAAACTTCTCACCCTGCACTTCATATTTCAGCACCAACGAATTACTTGACTGGAAGTTTCTCTAACACTCAAGGTCACCTCACTCGCCTCTGCGTTTACACATGGCATTCTGACTGCCTGCAATGATTTCCTCCCAATTGCCCCCCTGGAAAACTCCTTTTCTTCCTTCAAAACCAAGTTCTGTGATAACTTTTTCAAAAGCTTTTGTTTACTTTCCAAAACAAGGTTAACCAGACCATATTGGTTTCCTAGGGCTACCATAACAAAGTACCACAAATTGGGCTGCTTAAAACAACAGAAATTTACTCTTATGGTTCTGGAGACCAGAAGTCCAAACTCAGGGCGTCGGCAGGGCCGTTCTCTTTCCAAAGGCTCTAGGGGAAGGTCCTTCCTTGTCTCTTCCAACTTCTGGTAGCCCCAGGTGTTCCTTGACTTGTGGCTGCAGGACTCCAAATTCTGCCTCTGTTTTCACATGGCCATCTTTCCTCCACATCTCTCTGTAGGTACGCAGAGAGATGTTTCTTCTCCTGTTTGTATAAGGACACCAGTTATACTGGGTTAGAACCCACCCTGCTCCAATAGGAACTCATTACATCTGCAAAGGTCCTATTTCCAAATAAGATAACATTTACAGGTACCAAGGGTTAGAACTACAGCATATCTTTTTGGGAAACACAATTCAACCCATAACAACCACACTTTTCTTGATATTAACACTATAGATTTAACTTACTTCTACATTCTCTTTCATTTTACTTTTTTACACTTTTATTGGTTATATGCGTTAGAATACTTTGGGCTATAAACGATTTAACTTACTTCTACATTCTCTTTCATTTTACTTTTTTACACTTTTATTGGTTATATGTGTTAGAATACTTTGGGCTACAAACACTAGAATGCCTGAATTAGAGTAGTTTTAAAAATAAAGACACTTAAATTCTTTCCAATTAAGAAGTTAAACAGTTCTGGGCCATGAGCAGCAGGTCAACAGTGCCAAAGCTCTTTCACCTCTGCCATCCCTAAATTGTCCGCGATGTTTCTCCTTACTGCTGCAAGATGGCCTCCACGACTCCAACCACCTTATCTGCACAAGACAGGATCCTAAACAGGAAAGTAGGTGTGGGAGCAAAATAATTTTATTTTTATCAGAGAAACAACTAGTTTCAGAAGACCACCACAGACTTTCTCTTATGTCTTACTGACCAAAACTGGGTCATATCCCAATACCCTGACCAGTCACTGGCAAGGGCAGCAAGGTCACCATAACTGTCTTAGACCAATCATGATTCATCACGTAGAGCTCAGCAAATTGCCATATGGACAAAATCAGAGTTCTATAAACTTAAGAAGAGGACTGCTCATAGAATTATTGACCAATGGTGGCACCACATTGGTTTATATGTCTTTCTCCTCCAATGAAAGGTCGTTGGCTTGAAGGTAAGGCCAGTGTCTTTTCATCTTCTAGGTTAAGCCCATAAGACAATGGCTGAAGCTCACGTAGGAAAATCCCTAGTTAAAAGGATTATATAAGTATACTGAGAAAGGCCCTGATTTCCCTTCGCCTCAGTTTCCCCACCTGTACAGTATAGGTAATACTTCATGATCCTCTTTGTACAGATGAGGAGTCAGAATGGCAGGAAGTTGGAGATGATCAAGTCCAAGCCATTCATTTCACAAATGTGGGTACTGAGGCCCAGATGTAAACTTATATACCTAAAGTCACACAGCTTGTTCACGGCAAGATTCAGCCAGCATGCAGGTCTCCCAATGTACTTTCAGCACTGTGGCCTCTTAAGGTACAAAGAGGGCCACTCTTAAAGGAGGTTCGCTGGACTCACAGTGCAGAGACTCAAGGGTTTGTGCTAACTTTGCTACTAACTAAATACATGGCACTGACTAAATTCCATCGTCATTCATTCAACAAATATTAATTGATAATCTACCATTCACGAAGAAAACAATACATGTCAAAGTTAGCAAGCATGGACCTTGGGAGCTATACCACTCACATCCTGCTTCTGCCACTTACTAAGTGACTTCGAAAAATGACCAACTTCCCACCATTCTGACTCTTCATCTGTTCAAAGAGGATCTTGATAGTTCCTGATTCACAGGGTCATTAAATGAGCTAATACATACAAAGGACTTAACAACGTGCCTGGCACATACTAACAATCAGCAAATGTTGGCTCTCAGCCCTTACTCTGTCCAGGGACTGGGCTAGGCACTGGAGATACAGATGTTAAAGATAAATACAAAGGAAGACAAGACCATAAATAGAAATTGCAATAGAGATTGATAAGCATTATGATTGCATATACAGGGTGCTGTGACCTAGCCCCTCATCCAGCCTGGGATAAACTCTACCATATCATCACATCGCACTCTGGGTTAATTTGGTAGGGCATTAGAAAAGCATCTCTGGTCAAAATTTTGTATATTTAAATTAATTCTGCTAGGCTGCCAAAGGAGTCATCACCGGATCTGTGTTTATAAGTTCACTGGATAAAGACGAAAGTGAACATTCCAGGAAGAGGAGAAAAAAGAGATTTTATCATCAGGGACAGGCAAGAATTTCACTAAGGCCGGGTTTTAAGGACTCTTGGGAGCGGTAAGGGTAGTAGTGTTGGGAGATGAGGCTAAAGAAGCAAAGTGGGTTCAGATAATGCCGGCTGTGTCAAGGTGTTGGGAATTTAGCCTGAAAGCAATGGAATGCCTGTAAGGGATTTTAAGCAGGAAAGTAGTATGACCACAACGTGCTTTAAACGTACATTGGCCCTACTTTCCACTCCTGTAAATGAGCCAGCAAGACCAGATATTTTTGATATTAGATATTAGAAAGGATTTGTCCTTTCTAGTTCAAAATTTCCTTTACTCTGTAATCTCTGTGAATCTCAATACACAGAACCTTCAAGTTGGCTTGGAGATAATGCACGTGGAACAGCTGATGGTACATTCTGTGATAATCTGTTAGCAGGACAGCTTAATGTAGTAAAGAAAACTCATTTTAGTACTAGACACCCAAATTGAAAATTCCTGTCATAATTATAAAGCATGGCCTGAGCAATATACAATGATGCCACAGATCATCCACAGCAGCTATAGTCACGTCCTCTCAAAAATGAAACCGTATCACCAAAGCTTGTACAAAACAGTAATGAGTAGCAGGACGGTACATAATTAATAAAATCCAATTCTGCAAAACCAACATTTTGGGATATGAAAAGCTGAGGACTAATGAATTGAACATTTTAAATCTTAAATGAGTTCTCCTACTGCAGGACTGATGGCCCATCCATTAGTGTTTGCATAGCTACAAACCTTTGAAATGACTCATATGAATATGAAATGTGCCCCTGTTAGAAACAAAATGCCAATAGCTTCAATTACCACTATAGCAAACTCTCGGTTTGATTCTTTGAGGATTTTTTAAATCTTTTTAATACATAAACATTTTGAAACATTGATCTAATAGCAACTTCTCTTATTTCAGGACTACTTGAATAATATCCAGCTCATCTATTTCTCTTAGTTCAACTAAATTTCAATTAGATATATAGATCATAAGTTTTCATAGTTAAAAGTGCATTTAAATTGAGACCAACCCCTGCTTTCTAAAATTGTTTCCTTAATTAACATTTTACTAATGATGGCTAGCGTATCCAGTACACAAAACTACACTCTGTGAGTTTGCTGCAACATGAGAAAATGCACCACCTATATACCTGTATCAAAGACCAATAATAAGAACAAAAGAATAGTCCTAGTCAAACTTTTAAGGAACCATGGTGGTGCAATGGTTAAGTGCTCAGCTGCTAACCCATAAGTCGGCAGTTCAAACCCACTCAGTGGCTCCAAGGGATAAAAGACCTGGTGATCTGCTCCTGTAAAGATTACAACCTAGGAAACCCTATGGGGCGTACTACTCTGTCATATAGGGTCACTATGAGTCAGAACCAACTCTATGGCAAACAACAGTCAAAATTTTAGAGAAAACTAAATGAGTTAAATTTTAATATAAAGGCAATGATAGGGACTGACAGATTTTCAATCCCTCTAGCATTTCTCTTGGTAATCAATACATACCAATTATGTAAAGGTTATATTCAAACAGCTAAAATGGAAAATCCTTGAGGGCAGGTAAAGTAGCTTGTCTTTATACCCACATCCTAACACAGGGCCTACGACATTGTGAGTGGTCAGAAAATGTGTGTCAAAATGTTAACAACAGGATGGTGGTGAAAACTCAACCAAGCATTTATGTTTCACAGCAAGTCTTTTCTTCTCAGTGAAACACACCTTGCAGAACCATCTGAACTATTTTTCAAAATGTGTATCCCTTACCTCCTCTCCATATAGCTTCTAATATGCTTACTGGATGTATTACCACAATAAAATCTTATAATTTAGACCAGAAGATCCAAATGTGCTGTATTTTGTGTGCGTCTCATTGATTTTTTTAAACTAGGTTATACTGTCCCGACTGGCAGTGGCCACGTTTTTATATACATCTTTTCTAATCATCCCCATAGCATCTAACACAATGACTTAAACATAATATGCAAGGAAATGTTGGACAAATGAATTTAAAACTAGTCAATGAAACAATCTAAGTCATCCCTTCTTCCTCTCCCAACACTTCAAGCTCATCATTTTACACATAAAGAGATTGAGGCTTTGAGAAAGTAACTTAATTTGTTCCGGGATACACCGCCAATTACTGGCAGAGTTTCCAAACCATTTTGCCTTTTTGTGCAGCAATTTCTTGAAGAGAAAATTGTAAAGGGACCATACTAAGAGAGAAAAGCTTATTGATACTGAAAGTTGTAAGTAATGTACTACAAGGGAAAAGTCAAGCTATTACAAATCAGCAACAACATTGTAATTTGGTCAAGGCATACAAATAGACAATCTGCTATATCCCTTAATGTCAGCCCCAGTTTCAATTTCCTAAAGAGTTAACATTTATTGACTGCTTATTATGTGCCAGAGCCCTGGTGGTGCAGTGGTTAAGAGCTCAGCTGCTAACCAAAAGGTCAACAGTTGGAATCCACCATCTACTCCTTGGAAACACCATGAGGCAGCTCTATTCTGTCCTATAGGGTTGCTATGAGCCGGAATCGACTCAATGGCAACAGGTTTGGTCCGTTTTGGTATTATGTGCCAGGCACTGTGGTGCCAAAATAACTACTTTATTTAGATTATTTCATTTACTTTTCAAAGCAATACTTTAAAGTGGACATTATTATTCATATTTTTATAAATGAAAAAACAAAGGCTCCGACTGGTGAAATGACTTACTCAAGTTGACAAAGGTGAGATGGGGCAGATCTAGGCTCAAGCTCAAGTCTGCCCAACTCAAAAGGCCATTCTCTTTCCTTTAGAATTTGTTTTTCTCTTCAAAAGTTAATGGGATATTTTAAAGATTGTTCAACACCATTTGAAATTTGCCACTGAATATTTCAGTTGTATCACTGAAAGGATGCATGATGCTGGATTGTCAGCATTACTGTCACCTTCTTCCTCACTTCCTCCTCCTCACTGAAGAACAAAAATCAGAGGAAACCTTCCCAGAACCTCCTCATCTATGTTAGAGCTGCCAGGGTAGAGCCTAGAAGATGGAGAGAAACTATTGTTCCCTGGAAGTAGCCACAGGCAGACACAGCAACAGAAGGCAGGTATGAAGTTCATAGCAGCTTCCAGGTTACAGAAGACTGCTGAGGTATTGGGCAGCAGATCATTGAGACTACTTGCTTTGGTGCTAAAGGCTGAGATGGTCAGTAGGCGCTTGCCAGAGTTGCTTGAGATATGCAGAACCTTCCAAAAGATACCTGGACAATTACTAGTCTTGAAACTACAGGCTGAGATCATGATTGGTGGCTTCCTGGATCTTTGACTCTCTAGTCTTTCCAACTTCCTGTAAACCTGAAATTCCCTGGGTTAAAACCCTTCATTCTCAGAATACACGAATAGCTTCAATTTTCCATCTGAACCCTGGTAACACAAATACCTAAGTTGATTTCAAAATTTCAAGCCAAAATAAGATAAAACATAAATTTGCAATTTGTTTATCAAAACATTAAGCTCTTTCTTTCATCATCTCCCACAACAAAGCATCAAAATTTTGTGCATAAGACTTTTCTCTCTCTTTAGAAATTGCAATTGCTCTTTGTGGAGCCTAATATGTATTAGCGAATGAAGCTATAGACTCTTTCTCCTTTAGGTATTTTTTAGATTAAGACAACCATCTGTTTTGCTATCTCAGGGTATTTTTTTCCTTGAATCAGGGGTCTGAACAAGAGGACCTTGTTAAGATGTCTATTAATATTATAATTCTATAATTTCCTCTGGACAGTGGCATAAAAACAACTATGTCACATAACACTGAATTAAAAAACACGTATCTCTATATCTTATATATCTATATATTTTAATTGCTAAAAATGTTCCCCAGGGAAGACATCTGTTATGCCAATATAAAACAATTTAAGTGAACACAATCTGGCTGTTTTAATTCCAAAATTAAAACTGCCAAATTTGTAATTTGATGGTGAACTGCCTCTGAATTCTTAATTATTCTTATTTTCTTCTAAAACCACTAGATGGTGGCTCTGTTAATGGAAACCCTCAGTGATGGAAACATTTCTGTCTCTATTACAGCATTATTAGAGCATACACTGTGAAGGAAAAATCTATTTCTAAAAGAAATAAAGACACAGTAAAAAAAAGAATTAAGGGAAAGCTAGGGAGAACAACTTACTGGGAAACATCTATTGCTTTCACTGATGTGTGCCTTCCAGACCCTGGGCTAATTTATACATCACCTTCCCACCATATACCAAACCTTTCTGTATATACAAAACTGAAAATTTACATGAAGTGGATTTTCCAGTAAATTATCAATCAGGGTCTCTCTTATCAGTAACATGTGATGTTACTATATGCTGGAGGTAAAGGAGATTTTTTAAAGTCTATTGTGATTTTTAGCACTTGGTTGATTAATTGTACCATTAAGCAAGATAGGAAATGAAAGAAGAGAAGTTCTAGGGCAGAGAAAATTGAGCTAAATATTTGGTATGGCACATCTAAGGGGCCAGTGGGACTCATTCTAGGATCAGCAGAAGACAATGCCAGAGAAAGGTAAAAAACAATCAAAACATGAAGAAATTATTTACAATACTAGGGAGTTTAGATTTTATTCTATGGATACTAGGGAGCCGTTGAATGTTTTAAGAAGAGGGGCCTGTCAGATTGAATTTTGGAAAGTTCATATTGGTGACATTTAGGAAGATACAATGAAAGAGGAAGAACATAAAAGGCTTAGCAACCTGCTTCTCTATTCCTTCAAAGCCTTACTCATGGATACCTTTTCTTTTGCCTATTTCTTAAGTCTTGCGGTTACCTAGGGCTCTGGTCTCAGATCTCTTCCTTTGCATATAGATTTCACTGCTGCTTTTACTCTGGCTTACATTACAATAGTTAATGTGAAAAATAATTTTACTCTGGCTTACATTACAATAGTTAATGTGAAAAATAATTAAGGTAGTTGCAGAAGGATAGGAGATGATTTAATGCCAGTTTCTATAAGGTAAATTAGCTCTGTATCACTCAGGGACCCTGCAAGAGACAGATGGCAAATTCAGAAGAGTTTAACCATAACGATTTCAAGGGAAGGGAGTACTTACAAAGGTGTGTACACGGTTAAGAGAACCAGCAAAAGAATGGGGAAGCAACCAGAGACTAGCGACAGCAAGAAGGAACAAATGGAGAGAACTGTGTTATTGTAGTACAGTGAAAACTGAGGCCGTGCAAGAAGGGCCATCTAGCAAAAGCTACGGCCACAAAGGAATGTAGTCACTGCAAGAACAGCTGGAAGGCAGAGAAGGAGGGATCAAGGGGAATAAATATCCCGACCTCTCTCTTTTCCTTCCCTCTGATATCCTAGCAATGTCTCTGATTGGCCAAAGGACAAGGAATCCCTGTTGATGCAGACATTAGAAGTCAGCCTTGCAGAGCAGAGAGTAGGTCAGGGAGTAAGAAAGAATAGATCCTTAGTGGGAGAAGGGGGAATGGAGGAATGGAGAATAACCAGTGCAAGCTAATTCACAATAGATACATGGAGGAATGATGCCAATACAACACAGAAGTCATCTTGATGCATACAATAAATAAATTTCCCAGCACATTTATTTTTCACACCATTCAGTATTAGAAGCTAAATAGATTGAAAATATGGAGTGGTCAAATTCCTAGGTACAAGATAATATAAGAGAGAAATTATCTGAGATCAATACTGTACATAACACCAATGCTAAAGAGGTAGGCACAAGGAAAAGAATCCAAGATAAAAATTTAGAAGAAACAGAAGCGAAGGATCCAGGAGAGAACAGGTGACTTCAAAGCCAAATAAGAAAGAGTTTTGAAGACAAAGTGAACAATATTAAAGTGCATCTGGCATGTTTTTTACATTTTTGTGCTTTTTGTTGGTAATTTCACTGTTTAAAGTGACCTCCAAACACAGTGCTGAAGTGCTATCTAGTGTTCCTAAGTGCGAGAAGGCTGTGAAATGCCTTACAGAGAAAATCAGTGTGTTAGATAAGCTTCCTTCAGGCATGAGTTATAACGCTGTAGGCCATGAGTTCAATGTTAATGAATCAACAACACGATACATTCAGAAAAAAAGAGGAGAAAAGTTGCCAGTCTGTACACAAGGCCACTTCAGAAAGTGCCAAAGTGTATGATGAAGCTATGGAAGAGATGGAAAAGCAGCTAAATTTGTGGATTCGTGAGATGACGACCAATAAAATAAAGCACCGTAGACAGCATTGTTGTAAGACTGAAAGCTAAAGAAATTTACAGTCACATTACCAAGGGTCAAAAAATGTTAAAACCCTTCTTGGCTAGTGTTTTATTAAAAGGAAATATTGCATGTAATTACTCATCAAGAAAAAGGTATCTTTAAACAGAAGCACACCTGAAACGAGGTTATGTGTTGTTTGGTTGACAAGAATGTTATAATCAGAGGCTAAGAGGAAGCTAAACCTGTATGTCCCCCACAAGCAACTGGCTTCTAAAAAAAACCCAAACCCGTTGCCATCAAGTCTACTCCGACTCACAGAGACCCTATAAGACAGGGTAGAACTGCTCCATAAGGTTGCCAAGAAGCAGCTGGTGGATTCAAACTGCCGAACTTTTGGTTAGCAGCACCACAGGGCTCCTGAACGATGGCTTCCCGTTGCCTTTGGGTTGATTCCAACTTGTAGTGACCCTACAGGACAGGGTAAAGCTGCCCCTTAGTATTCACTATTTCATTGTTTGCTGGGACTTTACAGAACATAATTACTGCAATAATGAGAATCAACTATACTTTGTTCTTTTGTTGAATGTGAGGGAAGACAGTGGGATGATTGGAGGCAGAGACCAGTTCCTTTCTGGAAGAGTTTCAGACATGAAATGGACCAGCCCATGCCAGGGATGGCCCTGAAGTCCAGAGGCCTTATAAAAAAAAAACATTAACACAGTCAATTCTTAATCTTCAGAATGAAATTACTAAAGAAAATTGAAAAACAAACTTTTAAGCAACTATTTAAACTTCATGTACCATCAAATCTTTTCCAGGATTTGTGAGCTGTCAAATTATTCTTCCTAAGAAGAGATTCTTAAGCACGCAAAAATAGCTAATCAGATTTGGTTGTCCTTATCACGCTGCATGACTCGATGGCAACGAGTTTAGTTTGGTTTATCAAGCTGCTGGGATTCATTCACCTTGAATGAGAGTAGCTGGAAGACTTAGCATACCTGGAGTCTTCCAAATGTGTTGATTTTCTCCACATCACTGAAATAGTTGCAGTAGGTCCTGTTCACTGGCAAAACATTAAAAAATAGGAGACCTGGGTCTCGGCCATAGTTTTGTCACTAACTGGTTGTGTGGCCTTGGACAATTCATTCCCTAAATATTTACTGAGGATCTAATTAGAATCAGGCACTGTATCAAGTTCTGGCTCTATGACAATTAATGAGAGTCACCACGAAATATATGAGAGACACAAGCAAATAAACAACAACCATAATACAGTGTTCCAACAATTCAATGGTGGAGTAGGAACCAAAATCAAATTCATGCTGTTGGTAGATTCTGACTAATGGTGACCCCATGTGTACAGAGTAGAATTGCTCCATAAGGTTTTCTCGGCTGTAATCTTGACAGCAGCAGATCGTTAGACCTTTCTTCTATAGTGGGCTCTAACTGCCAACCTTTCTGTTAGTTGCCGAGAACAAACCTTTTGCACCACCCAACGACCTGGAAGTTGAGCAAGGTGCCATAATACAACAGTGGGTCAGAAAAGACTTCACAGAGGAAGTGATAGTTAACCTGAGATGTTAAAGACAAGTTGGACCTAGACAGTCATTTTGCCTCAAATAAAATAAGGGGGGTTGCTACAGGGTCCCTAAGATTCTTTGGCTGTTAAAATGTATGATACAACTATTCTACGATAGAAGAGAACTGGAAAAAAAATCCCTAAAAATGCTGTCCATTAAAAAAAGAAAGAAATGCTCTGCTTAAGCTGCAAAGGGAAAAAATGAGAAAAAGAAATGGTAGTGCTCAAAAACGAGAGAGAGAGAGCACCTTTTCCGGGGCATAAAGGACTTTTGTTTATTTTTTAACAAAATACTCCAAAAAATAAATACAATTATCCCAATTTCTGCCCACAGTTTTCAGCGTTGTGCGTCCTTTATTTAATGATACATCAAAACACATTCTCTGCCAATCCTTCTGTTGCTTAGAAACAGGCAGTCAAGAGCCTAAACTCAGAGACTCCAAGTCGTCATTAAAAGGCTTTGTGCACTGCTATCAGTAAAATGCTAATTTTGTAAGCCTGATTGATACCCTCCTGTTAGCAAGTTCCAGGAATGAGAACCCAGATCCTGCTAATTTGGCTAGTTCCCCTTTACTTGGCTCATTCTGGCTTATGTTAAACAAATAAATAAGTGCAGGGCTGTCAGCCAGTGACTTGGAGCATTTTATTCTGAAGAGCTAGTTCTCCCTGCTTAACGCACTCCATGTTCTTGTCGGAGCAAGATAGGAAAATTATTTACCTGCTGCCTGTATTTACTTAGCAATTCTGCTGCATAAGTCAGACTATTTCTGACTGTGTAATTGTTCCACAGCCTTTTCAGTCACTTCATGGTTTAATCATTCTTGTGCCTGAAGAGAAAAGGGAAAGACTTCCGTGGCTGCCCTGTGCACATGTGACAGCTGCCTCTCCATGGTGCTCTTGGTAAAGCCAGCTCCTCTAAGAGTCCCCCCACCCTGCCACGCTGTGTTATTGTCATAACCCTATCTCCCAACTCTCTATTCCCTGACTCACATCTGTAGAAACCAGCTACTGTCATCAATACTTACAGCCCTCCTGGACTTGACCTTGGGACCATGCTGCTCCAAGTTTCCAGTCACTGCAGAACTGCTATGTCTCTGCTGCCACCACAAGCGTCACCTCTCCAGCCATCATCTCCACTATTGTCACTGTTACCCCCATGGCTGCAATCCTACCCTATATTGGAGGCGCCGCTTCTCTTACTCTGTGCTCAGTGCAGGGAGAAAGTCCCCCTCCTCCAGTGAGTTCTTTACCTCTTCCCCATTTCCTAGAGATCAGCACCTAGTGCTTGCTTCTTCCTCCCTTCCCCTCTCCAAAGCAAAAACTGGGGAAACGACGCTGACTTATATTTCCCCTTCCACATTTGCTCAGAAACCCAGTGTTACGGGTTAAATTGTGTCCCCCCAAAATGTGTGTCAACTTGGTTAGTCCACGGTTCCCAGTATTGTGTGGTTGTCCACCATTTTGTGATAGAATGTGATTTTTTCCATGTGTTATAAATCCAACCTCTATGATGTTAATGAAGCAGGATTAGGGCAGTTATGTTAATGAGACAGGACTTAATCTACAGGATTAGGTTGTATCTTGAGTCAATCTCTTTCAGGATAGAAAAGAGAGAATAGCAGAGAGGAGAGGGACCTCAAGCCACGAAGAAAGAAGCACCAGTAGTAGAGCATGTCCTTTGAACCCAGGCAGGGTCCCTGCACGTGAGAAGCTCCTAGACCAAGGGGAACATTAATGACAAGGACCTTCCTCCAGAGGCAACAGAGAAAGCAAGCCTTCCCCTGGAGCTGGCACCCTGACTTTGGACTTTTAGCCTCCTAAACTGTGAGAAAATAAATTGTTTGTTAAAGCCATCCACTTGAGGTATTTCTGTTATAGCAGCACTAGATAACTAAGATACCCAGCATCTCTTTTCTCCACCTTGGACAGGATAGTTCTGCTTATGTTGCCAGGCATCCTCCTGTTTAATCTGCATTGACTCCTTCATTGCAGCGGCTATAAGAAAGCATCTCATAGAACCCCAGCTATAGGAAGCGTGATTGACCAAGACCCCAGCTGCTGTGCTCTGAAATCCATCACCCATGGTGTTTGCAGCTTCATGACTAGGCACAACAGGAAGGCTAAGGCAGACCCCTTCCTGGGAGAACAGAGACTTCTCTAATGGGCAATTTAGATTCCAGTATTCCCAGAAAGCCTTGTCAAACATTCCTTAGCTTATACTGCTGTCTGTGATGCTTCCACCCAACTTACCTTCCCATAGTCTGTCAGCTCCCCTGCCTCTCTCTCTGTCTCTCCCCATCTTCACTCACAGGCACTTCCCTTAATACAGTAAACCTTGCACACTGAATCCTGTCTTGTCGTCTAATTCTTGGATAAGCCAAACCAACTCACTCCTTCACCAGCCCTCCTTCCCTGGGTCTACAAATTTCTAGCCTCCTGTTTGGGGCCTTGGCTGTGACCACTCACTGGTTATTTTCATCTGTAAATCATTCGGGACAGCTTTCCCCTATTAATAAGGGAGTGCTTTCTACAAGGCTAAGTTGTAAAGTAGTTAGCTGGCTGGCAAGCTGCAGACTCAGGTCTGAGACACATCCAGAGATGCTATACCTGCCTTTTAAACACATGGTGGCTGTCCCATTAAGCACTTGCTTCTCCATTTTTTTTTTTTTTCTCCATAGGTGAGATGAGCAAGGAAGGGCACAAACCGCCCCTGCAAATAAGGCCAGCTTTAGCCCCAAGAAGATTTAGGAGTCTGATCTTGAATGCTGTGGCTGTGAGGAGACTGCTCCAGTCCTAAGCAGTTCCAGAAGAATTCACCCTGACCCCTCTAGTCCTCCTCTTCCACAAAATGCTGGGTATTCTCTCAAGCCCACCTGTGTTTAAGAGACCCTAAAGTGGGTTGGAGAGTGCTCATTGAGATCACAGATCAAACAATCTGAGTTCTGCCCTAGCTAGAAGGCACTAAAACTCTGAGTGGCCTGAAATCAGTCCAGCTTTGAATGGTACTCTAGGCCCAACATGCTCTCGGGAGAAAGCAGGTCTTAAATGCTTGTTACTAACTAGCCGTGAACCAAGCTTGCTTACAGCGTTGAAAATAGTGAAGGTGGGAAATACAGGAGTGACAATAGATGTATTTCTTCTATGTTGAGGGATCCAGAGAGAGTGCCAAGAATGGGCAGGCAACACCAATGTTCACGAAAGCATTATTCACAATATCCAAAAGGTGGAAACAGTCCAAATGTCCATAAACTTTGATGACCGGATAAACAAAATGTGATATATTGTATACACACACACACACTAACACACACACACACGGAATATTATACAGCCATAAAAACAGTACATTCTACAACATGAACAAACCTTAAAAACATTATGCTAAGTGAAATGTCAGTCACAAAAGGGCAAATATTGCATGATTCCACTTACATGAAATGCCTAGAAAGAGCCAATGCATAAAGACCACAGTAGCTTAGTGGTTACCAGGAGCTTGGGGGAGAGAGGAGTGGAAGTTATTGCTTAATGGATACAGAGTTTCTGTTTGGGGTGATGGAAAAGTTTTAGAAATATACAGGGGTAATGGTTGCTGTCTTGGATTGAATTTTATCCCCCCAAAATATCTGTCAACTTGGCTAGGTCATGATTCCCTTGTATGATTGTATGATTGTCTACCTTTTTATCTTCTGATGTGATTTCCCTATGTGTTATAAATCCTGTCACCATGATGTAATAAGATGGCTTTGTGGCAGTTATACTGATGAAGTCTACAAGATTAGGTAGTGTCTTAAGCCAATCTCTTTTGAGACATAAAAGAGAGACAGGAGGACCTCATAACACCAAGAAAGCAATGCTAGGAGCAGAACGTGTCCTTTGGACCTGAGGTTCCTGTGCTGAGATGCTCCCAGACCAAGGGAAGACTGATGACGAGGACCTTCCTCCAGAGCTGACAGAGAGAGAAAGCCTCCCCCTGGAGCCGGCATCCTGAATTCAGACTTCTAGCCTACTGGACCGTGAGAGAATAAACTTCTCTTTGTTAAAGCCACCCACTTGTGGTATTTCTGTTATAGCAGCACTAGATGACTAAGACAGTTGCACAACGTTGTAAATATAAGTGTTGTTGTTATTGTGTGTTAGAGTTGATTCCAATTCATAATGATGCTATAGGACAGAGTAGAACTGCCTCATAGGGTTACCCAGGCTGTAATCTTTACAGGAGCAGATCACCAGGTCCTTCCTCCCACATAGCTGCTACATGGGTTCAGACCTCTCACCTTCTGGTTAGCAGCCAAGTACTTAATCATTGTGCCACCAGGGCTCTTTATAATTAATGTCACTGAATTATTCACTTAAAAAATGATTAAAATAACAAATTTTGTATTATGTATATTTTACCACAATTGAAAAAAAAAAAATGGATAGGCAGAATTTCTTTTCCCTCCTCTCTTTTTTTTTTTTTTTTCCCCAAGGGTAAAGAAAGCAAGTGATGGTAACCAATTTCATGCAAAACAAAGTGCAGTACCTGTAGATGAGAAGGGTCAAAGACATCTAGGAGAGAATGCACAAAGCTCAAAGCCTGGAAGAAAACATAATGGTGAGTATACATCAATGAGAGGAAGCAAATACACATTTTACTCTAACTCTATCCATTCCAGAGTGAATGCAGAGAGCAGCAGGATCCCAACACAGAAAGACACCCTCATCTGAGGAGTCAAGGCCAAGCAGGGAAGGTTCATCCTTTGGACAAGAGCTGAGCAGATACGCCCTTGATGTCTGCACTGCATTAGAGCTTCAGTGAAAATCTGATGACCTCATCTCTCTGCAGCCCATGATCAACTCTATTTATAAAACACAGCTCATCACATCACAGTTAATCCCTTCCATGCCGAGGAGGTGGTACAGAGTGATGGGTCACTCTGTGGAAGGGTATGGAACTAAATCAGGCAGCTCTTCTTCACAAGGGATCAGTACACTGGGCCTTTACCTTAAAGAGAGATTTAAGGACATTTTGAGATGGGCTAAATTATAATACCTATTCGTTGGTACCCTTAAGTTCTATTTCAATCTTTTAGTTTGCTCCAAGTTTTCTTCAAAAAAAAAAAGGTAAAATTCTTCAAATATTATTGACTTGTTTTTCTATTTACGGCCATCACACTTTTCAAGACTTTCCCCAATTATCTCTCTCTCTCACCTTCTCTCTCACTCTCTCCCTCCTTCCCTCCCACTCTCTTTCACACACACACACACGCATACACACACACAAAAGAAACCTCTTTGTAGATTCTATGCCTTTGAAACAACTCTACCAAAAGGTGAGTGTGACCACGAAGAGGGTGTGCACAGCATCTTGATTAAGAACATGGCTCCTGGAGTCAGAATGCCTGGGTTTGAACTCCAGCTCTGCCACATGTCAGTCAAGCGATCTTAGGCAAGTTACTTCCTTGTGTCTCAGTTTCCGCTTTTTTAAAATGGACTTCAAAGCAGTACCTGCCTCACAGAGTTACTATGTAGATGAGCTAAGGTACTGAGAACAGTGCCTGGGACTTGGCAAGTGCTGAGTGTCAGCTTCAGTCTGATGGCACAGAAAGCTCATGAACTGTACCACATAGTGTCCACACTTGAGCCAAAAGGGTTGACCTCTTGTATTCCCATGTTAAAACCAGTTATCTTCAAGTCAGCTCTGACTCATGGTGACCCCACGTGCTCAGAGCAGAACTGTGCTCCATAGGGTTTTCAATGGATGATTTTTCAAAAAGTAGATCACGAGGCGTTTCTTCTGAGGTGCCTCTGAGTCAACACAAACCTCCAGCCTTACAGTTAGTAGCCCAGCATGTTAACCGTTTGTACCAACCAGGGACTCTGATCCCCATGTTAGTCAGTTAAAAATACAGGCTAGAGAAGAGATGATTCCACAGAACTGAGGAAAGAAGACTCCAAACACCCTATTAAATAGGTAAATTGCCATTCAGCTTGTGGCAAAAATGTCAAATCCCTAATGTGCACATATTGTAAAAGAAAGAAGCTGCAAGTTCAAACATTTTTGGCCCTTCAGCAGTTGTGTTTGACTAGCTCCCCTAATTTTCTTTCACAATTAGGCCTCAGGAGGGTTAATATTAAGTCCCTGTTGCATTAGGCCTCTGCAACATGCATATTCTTTAACTAAATGATTAATGTCATTAGTACCTTGTGAACTGAATGCTGATTTGAGGACCCTAATTTCCCAGTATATGAAAATGAGGTCATATTAGCAGAAATAGCTCAAATTTCACTAGTTTATGATTCCACTTGTTTTCGACATCCATGGCCGCTCCCTCTCCTTGCAAATACTTCCAGGAGTCTATAGGCGATGAGTCACAAGAGTCAGCAGTAAAATCATCCCCTCTGGGCACTGGCATGCCACTGCAAGGCTCCACTGGATACCACATGACCCCCCCACCCCCCCACCCCACCCCCCACCCCACCCAGTGTTCTGCCCATCTTCTGTGGTTATACTTCAATTGGGGCTTCCAACCCGGGCTTCTGCTGGGGCCCCAATATTTTCAGAAATTCCTTCTTTTAGGCTTCAAATAGCTCTGTTAGTTTTACTCCCAGTGCTTACAGCCTGACAGGGTTCAGACATGAGTCTGCTGAGGGGATCAAGCAGAGACTAAGTCCATGGGACAAGCACAATTCTGTACCCACAATTGCCTCTCCAGTGACTGAAGTCTCATATTGGATCCCTAAGAAAGATTTTCTCAGAGCACCTCTGTTCTCCCGCAAATGGCTGGCTGGTGTTGAGTCGAGCTGTGTCTATAAACCTGACCTAAGCCAGAATTCTGGACCTGCAAGAGTGAAAGTCAGTGAGCCACACACTGTGCCGTAAGTACGACTGGATTTATTTTTTCCTTAAGGAAATTCAGAGGGAATTATTAAATGCTTAAGAGTTAGCCAAATAATATAGCACTCTGTAGGTATCCTAATTAAAGATTTTAACTTACAAAGCCTCTCCTCCTGCTTGTTACGAAACCATCCCATCCCTTCCACTGAAAAGAACCAAGCAAGGCTTTTATTGCCCATTGGACAAATAAAATATTCACCAATTTTTTTTTTCTTCCTAATAAACGAAGTACAAAACAAGTTCAAAGGCAGAAAAATGCCATGAGAGAATTTGGTTTTTTGCCAGAGGTAAGCTTTTCAGACTTTACAGCCTAGAGCTTTCTTACTACCACCAACAGATGGGACACAATATCCACTGATGAACCATTATGGTCTTTGGTTGTTGTTTTTCCTCTGGTTCAGCTGGAACACATTCAGAAGAATAATACATATTTCCAGGGCAGGTTTGCATTATCATTTTGGAGAGTAATCCAGACTCTTTTTTTTTCCCCCTTTTCTATTTCCCGTGGCACTGAAAACTGAACCTCTCTCTAGTTCTGTTTGGACTTCACTGAGGGGATGCAATTTGGCAAAACAGTCAGGCCGGGCTGCAAATGGTTTGTAAAAACATCAATGGTCCCGCATGGGAGTCAGTACATCTACCGTTCAAATGAGATTGTACGGGCTCTGTTGGCAGTAATATGGGAGCATGTATGCAGTTATCACTAAAAGGCTTTTCATACTATGACAGTCAGATCCCTTGCTGATCAGACACTGCATTCATTTTCTAACTCATTCATCACGTGAATGAAACAAGGGAATAATGGGATCTGTTATCTGTTATTTAGTGAGGACGCCACGTTCCACTTTCTTGGGGTGGAGAAAGAAAGATAGATAGAAGGCTTATCAGTCCTAACATCTGACGGTCCTAACAACTCATGAACTCTACCATCACTTGGAAACTATATCACAGCATACCAGCCCTGGAAGAAGAGGGAGGACGGCCCTGGCAGAGGCCACCTGGCAATTCTAGGAACGCACACCTTCAAAACCCTGATTCTTAGTCTGTCGTGTTCTGGAAAAAATCATTTTAGCTAAATTCAACTGTTCTTAACGAATTTAGAAGAAAAATCCACACCCTTTTACACAGTAAATCCACTTTCAAGAATCTTGTCTGAAAAAACAAAGAGATGCGCGTAAATATAAATACACAAGGATGTTCATTGCTGTGATGTTGATAATAGTGAAAAATTGGAAACAACCTAAATTTCCAGGAAGTGTGGATTACTTAAATAATGGAGCCATTATAAACAATAATGTGGAAAACGTTTGTGGAAAGCATTCAAATATATGGAGTAATACTCAAATATATCAAGTGAAAAATCAGATTACAAAATAATCTACACGCTCTATTGCCTGTTATGTAAGAAAAAAATATTTGTAATTATTCTACGTAGGTAATGGAATTATAAATAATGCTTTTTGTCTTTTCCATATTTTCTGTATCTTTATTATTTCAACAACATATACCAAAAAAACTAAAATAAATGGCATTTTTAAGAATACAAAAGTGATAGAATAGCTTCCTGGTCTACAATTATGTTTAACTTTTTTTCTTTAATGTACAAGAAAATAACCAAGCCAACTTTAGACTGGAAGAACTTACCAGCATTTAGGAAGCAGCAGAACCCAAAATCACAAAACAGCTTAGGCAAAATGGAAAGAGACTAAAGGATGGTATACATGCTTAGACATTTATTGCTTCCTTTTCTCCTTTGATTAGGAATAGATTGCCTTTCACCATGGCAACATGCCAACATAGACACATCTATGTATGGTTTGCTGTGTATAAAATGTTTGTTCATTTGTTTATTCATCCATTCATTTATACATTCATTCATTCCTTCATTCAGCATATATGAGACCACTAGATCCCTGTTATTGCTCTGGACAATGGGAAGGTAGTGTGAACAAAGTTCCCGCTTTTGTGGAATTTAAATTTCCCTTTAATCTTTGCAACCACTACAGGAGGTTAAGTGTGCTTATTTTTTGTTTACAGGTTAAGAAACTAAAGTTCTGAAGGGTTATATTATTTGCTGCATCCAAGTCAGGAGAACTAGTACTCAACTTAGGTCCTCTGACTCCAAAACTGAGGTTATTTTGATTACACCAGAGTTTTGCAAAAATATTTTGAATAGTGAAACCCATCTTTCAAATGAAATCATATTTCCTACACTTCACTAATTCTGATGAACACTTTTTCACATTTTAACCTCTCTGAAAACAGTGTCTTACAATTACTGTTGGCCCGGCAACCATGGAGATGAAATTGTGGTAGCATGCACATTTGCATACAGTCTTACAAAGTTGATATCAGTGGCTTGAAAGAAAATCCCAGAGGTAGCAGAGGAACATTCTTGCAAGAAATACTGCCTTACCAATACTCTTGATGGCACCGGGAATGCTGTTTTGTGAAAAACACAGACTGTGGAGACCCTGACTCCAGTTATAAAGAGTTTTAGGAATACTTTAACAAATTCGTATTGTTTATGTGTCTAATTAAAACTAAAAAAGCTCTTTTATTGTGTAAAATGAAAAAAATCTAAATGATAAAACATTGTGCCACGGTAATTTTAGCAATTATTTTTCTCTTCCTTAGTGATATAATAAAAATAGTGCATCTTGTAATCTATAACATTTTAGATTCAGTGCAATGTGGTACAACCCTAACACTTTGGGTTTGACCAAAAAGGTGGGTGGGGTTCTAAGCTTTACCACCCCAACACCAAGCTTCAACCAGAATAGCTCAAGACGCTTGGCACCACTCCTCCCCAACATACAGAGACAATCACCATCAAGCCTCACTGCAAATTTGATAATTAAAATAATGCTTTTGAATCACTGAAACACTTCCAAGGAACCTAATATTTCATGGAGCACAGATTCTTGATACTTGCACCTCCCTAAATCCATTCCAAACCAGGTCCAGGTGAGATGGAAGTGAAGCAAGATATACAATATTTAAGGCACACATTTTAGAATCAGGCTCCCTTAGTTTCAAATCTAAGCTACCCACTTATTAGCAATGTGACCTTCGATGAATTATTTAAACTTTCAGTGACTGTTTCCCCATTCACAAATAATAATAGACTAAGTTCACTGAGTTTAGATTAAAAGAGAAAAATTCAAGTCAAATGCCAAGGAAATCATAAGCCTTCAACAAATGTTCCCTATTTTATTATGAGGGAGGAGTTAAACCCAAAATTATAGGTTTACTTCCAAGACATTGCCTCAAATCCTCTAACCCAGAGATGATCTATCATCTGCTATCATCAATGACAGATATTTATTGAGCACTGGTTCTGTGTGAGGCACCCTCTGGGAGTTTCTCAACTATTGGAGAGATGAGATACAGACAGAGGAAAAATAACTACAATATAAGACAGTAAATTATAAGTGGTGTGGACAATAGAGCTTTAAATTTTTAGAAGAAAGGTTATTTATTCCATCAAGGATGGGCAAGAAGGCTTCACAGAGGAAGTACGGTGTGAGACTTCAGAACACTATTCTGAAAAGCGAATAAGGAATCATTGGAATTTTGTAACACAAGTGACCCACTCAAGGTCATGCTTTAGTGAACATTCTTTGTAGGTCAACAGGCATGTACATGAGCTCCTCTTTGGAAAACAAGAGAGAGAGATGACGTTTTCCTGAGAAACTGTCAACTGTGTTTAGCAATAGGCCAGCTCAGATGAGAAACATGATCTTCAAAAAGAAGACTAAAAAGATGCTAAAGGCATAGGTGAGCTGAGAGGAAATGGTTATCCAACGTAAGAGTTAGGAACTCAGAGTGCAACAAAAAAGAGATTTTGTTCTAGAGTTACTGATGGAAAATTGAGGGTTGAACAGATTAGATTAATCCAGACTGGGGACAAATTTGTTAAATTTACGATACTCTATTTCAAGTTAGGTCAATGACTCTGGCAAGCACAGGAGTAATTAATTTGTGACTTCAGGCAAAAGGAGAAAATTAAAAAGCTGAAGTAAATAAAGTGCATCAATAACAGTGAGATTCAAAGGAGCCCAACACCCTGAACAATGGAATCTCATAAAATAAAGGATGCATTCATCACTGAGTGCGTGAAAAATGATTCCAGGAGCCTGCCTTGATTTTTATTATCACTATCATAAAACTGTTAAAGGATTATTAATAGTGACGTTTGTTCAGGGATTTTACATCACCATTTCATGCAAGCAGCTTAAAACCTACCTTCTGTGAAGCCCAGCAGGCTGTTTATGTAACCCTATATGCCTGGCAAGAGTTCAACTGGCAATTGTGATTTCAGATGTAGTTTGTACTCGTCGCTTTCCCAGTATCTAATCACAACTGTTCATGGGAAACAATAAAAGACAAGTGTTTTCAGCCAACAGTTCCCTGAGACCATCTACTTGGGCATTCAATTTCACAGATCAAATAGGTTATTACAAACATAGACACAAGGGTTTTATTGAGGCCATTAAACAACTAAAATTATACAGCAGAGGGTTCCAAAACATGTTTGTTTAAACACTTTGATAGATATAGAAAAATGAGGTCAGACTCAGAGAAGAATTATTCAGGTTTGCTTTTGAATCTTCAGAAAATCGTCCCTCACTCTCTTGGCTGCCTCCTACCCCTTCTCTGTGTTTCTAGTTCAGGATACATCTGTTGTCATTTTCTTCATACTAATTAATGTTTCTGCATTTGGGGTCAGCATTTCTCCCAACAGGAGCACAAGAGAAATAGCATTTCTGAGGGAAGTGGTTAAATAGCTAGGCAGGAAGATTTTAATTTGGGCAGCTAGCTCTTCCCTGAATCCGAACCTAGCTACCTAAAGCAGAACAGCCACTGGGGACAGAGTGATGCCTAGAGCCAGGGCCTCCAAGGAATGGATCGAAGGAGAAATGGCTTCACAGTTTATGGGAAAAATCTCCAAGATTCCAGAAAATACTTGGCAGGAATAATTTTGCACATTTTACCCATGCTGACATTCTGCTGATTCAGAGAAGGCACTCAGAGACCAATGGGTTCCTGAGAATGAATGATCTACATCAGAAAGAGGGGGCTACAGTACTGAATGGTTACGGCATATGATCCAGCGGCTGAAGATTACATGAAACAAAGAGACCCTCCTAGAAGTCAGGGTCAGAGGACCACCTTTCTGGATTAGCATCCCATTGCCTTCAGGGGCCACACAGTTCACATAAATACAAATTCAAAGTTGTTCTCAGCCTTTGGCGCACATTGGAATCACCTAAAGAGCTTTAAATAATACTGATGCTGGGATCCCACCCACGGATCCTTATGTAATTAGTCTGGAATGCAGCCTGGACATCCAGAGTTTTCAAAGCACTCCAAGTGATTCTCATGTGCAGCCAAGGCTGAGAGGCACAAGCCTAAGATGATATAATATGAAAGGGTAAATTATTAGTTTACTACAGCTGCCGAACAAATTACCACAAATTAAGATTGCTTAAAATAAGAGAAATTTATTCCTTCACTATTCTGAAGGCTAGAAGCCCAAATACAGCATGTTGACTGAGCAGTTTTTCTTCTAAAGACTCTAGAAGAAGATCCTTCCTTGTCTCCTGCAGCTTCTGGTAACCTCAGGTGTCCCTTGGTTTGTGGCAGTATAACTCCAGTCTCTGCCTCATCTTCATATGACTGTCTTCCTTCTGTGTCTCTTCTTTTCTTATAAGGACCCACCCTACTCCAATATGACCTCATGTCAACTAATTTTGTCTGCAAGGATGCTATTTCCAGATAAGGTCACATACACAGGTACTGGGTGTTAGGACTTGGACATATCTTTTGGAGGAACACAAGTCAACCCACAACTGTGGACATGCAATTAACTGGGAGAAACAAAGCCTGCTTAAAGTATTGAAATTATTTTGTGTTTTAAACACTATGCAGGCTAAACGAACACATTCATTGCCTGGATGCAACAGTTTGTAAGGGGCCAAGAAAGACCCAACATAAACTGATTCTTATCTAGCGAATGGTGTAAATAAAACCACTCTTTCAAGCTAATTAAGGGGATAATGACAGAGACTATGATTTACCATTTTTTTTTTTTTTAAGTGGTTAAGAACTCAGCTGCTAATGAAAAGGTTGGCAGTTCAAATCCACCAGCTGCTCCTTGGAAACTCTACACAGCAGTTCTACTCTGTCCTGTAGGGTCACTATGAGTCAGAATCCACTTGACAGCAATGGGTTTGGTTTTGGTTTTTTAAGCACTAACTTTGTGCCACATAGCATTCTGTTTAGTCCTTAAAGTATCATCTGAAAAGCAGTGCCTAATACATAGGAAGCATTCACTAAATATTTGTGCATAAATATTATCCTGATTTTACAGGTGAGGCAACAAAACCTCAGAAAAGTTAAATAATTTGTCCAAAGTCACATAGTTACTATAATAGGAGTCAAAATCTGAATTGTACCACTTGGCTATGCTGCCTTAGTCATTGAGAAGTCTCAATTATCCAACATCTTAAAGAGAAATGTTGTCTTAGAAATCTGGCATGAGAATTGTCCTAGATAAAAGTTATCATAGAGCTATCAGGCATCACCGGATCTCACTTTCCAGAACCAACAATTTGATTGCTCATTTGAAAAGCACAATGGATTACATGACCAAATGATCGAATCTTTTTAACAATTCAATGATAATATACACACAATACTCAAATCAATTCAAAGAATCAACTAATTCAAAATAAATAAGTAGAACATCTGCTGTGTAAGATAAAGTACCATAGCATTTTGGAAACTCCAACAAATTCCCAATAACATAAGACCAAATTTTAGTCCAAGTCTTAACGCTGGCTATAGCTACATGCATAGAAGGAAAAGGGGGGCATGATTTGTGGTATATGTCAGTACACATATGAAACTTGAAAATTTGATATGGGAAAAATACCTCCCATTTCTAACTCAATGAAAGAGATGAAAAAATGCTTCAAAGATTAGCCATAATAGATAGGGGTGGTGTGGGCAGAACAGCCAGTTAATGTGTGGCTTCAGCTTCCAAGGCTTATACAATAAAAAGAAAGGAAAAGGATATGATACACAGTAGCAGCAATGCAAACTGAATGAAGTGGGTGGCCTTCAACACCAGGCTAAGGAGTTTGAGCTTTATTCAGTACATGTTATTTTCACTGCCTAGAATTCTTCCTCTTTTTCTGTTTGGAGAGAGTACTGCTCATCTCTAAGGCACAGCTCCTCCTTGAGCACTCAACTTTTCCTAGCCAAGGAGAATAATTTTCTAGGCTCTGTTCTCACAATGCTTTTCATATACCTCTAACATAACTGTCATAACTTGTATTATAATCATTTGTGTGTCATTTTTCCCCTTTGGACTGAGCTCTTTTAAAAAAAAAAAAAAATGAGAAAGGCCATGATTTGTCTTTGAACTCCCAACCCCTGACACAGTGGTTGGCCCAATCCAGATGACAGATATTTGAAGGAATATTTTTGGACAAGGAGGCCCTTTAGACGCTTCTATCATTAGCCACATGGGGATTTCCCTTACCTACAATAATACTGAAACTGATGCCAGATTTGCCTAGAGGGTCAATACCAAAAGCAGTTTTCTAATGCTTCAGACCAATTCAGTAGTTTAGCTTTATGCAATAAACGTATAATGGTGACTCAAGAGGACACTGAAGATTTGGGAAAAGACATTAACTCTTTCAGCCATGATATTACAAATTTAGACTCTAACATCCTGAAGAGTTAATGCCAATCACCTCATCCCATTCAACTCCTAAGAAAAACCTTGTAAAAGGGAGAACCTGTCTGCAAGAATTTATTTTGCCTCGGAGAGCAACATTTTTTAACAAATAGCTGAGGAAAGGCTCACAGACAAAATACTTGACCTGTGAAATATTTCCTGCTTACTTTTAATGACTCTCCTCAACTCAGGAGTTTGTCATAATCACTCCTTCTTATTGATGTGATGGTAAATTAATCTTTGCACTTTGTGGGGAAAAAAAAATGAATGCACCTGAATACACCCTTAAAGTTATGTTCTAAAAGTCAATTTTTCTTGATGAAAAAAGATAAATCAGTCCATAATGACTCAGAATCTCTAGTGTGAAATTTTACTTAATGTAGAAGATATTTTTAAAAGGTATTTTGATAGAAATAAATGAAACAAAGTACAATAAAGCTTGGTTCACATTCTGTTATAGACATCCTTCATATATAGAGAGTACTGAAGTGGCCCCATTAAAAATGAATGGACAGGGAGTTGAGGGGCAGAGTAGTGAGGAAGAAAGAGAATAAATGGCAGATAGATATTACTGAAACAAAAATCGACTGATATTATTTTAGCTTCTGAGAAAAACCTGGTGAAAGCTTTACTTTAACATGCCAATCCCCAATTCCAAAGGAATGTTTAAGGATTCATAAGCCATGGGCTGGTCATCCTGGACAAAATGGTATATATGCTCCTCACTGAAACCTAAGTACTGTAGCAAATAACATGAGCCATCAAGATACAGTGTGTCTGGATTCAAAACTTGGCTATTATGACCTTCTTTGCCTTTCTGTTCTTAAGTTTCCTTTTCTGCAAATTGGTTACAATAATAGAACCTGTTCATAAGGTTGATATGAAGATAACATGAGACAATGCATGTAAAGTGCTTAACTCAGTAAGTACTAAATGTTAGTTTTGTTATATTTATTTACAGACTGAAGAAAAAATAAATAATAGTGATGGTTTCTAGACTGTGTTAGGTAGAGAGCTAGTAAAAATAATAGCCAATAACAGCTATTTGTTGGGATTTACTATGTTTAGACACTGTCCTAAAAGCTTTAAATGCATTAATTCATTTAATCCTCTCAGTAGTCCTGTGACATAGGTATTACTATTCTTCCCAATTTTATAGAGAAGAAATTGAGACATAGAAAAGCAATGAGAATTGTTCATGGTTGTTTAGTTAGAAAGAGGTAGAGCTGGGAATCAAAGCCAGGACCCTTTTTTTTTTTTTTACTAAGCAGAGACTTAAGCACTCTGCGCGTACATGTGCCTTATTCCCAAAGAAATACAGATGAGAAAATCTTCTGAGATTTTTCCATACAATTGTCTTCTTCGTTATCCTGATCTTTTCTTTAAACTCGTGTTTTCAGTTACATGTCAAATATCAACCAGATTTTGTACACATAAAATATTTCTTCAAAATGTATGAATTCATATGAGATGATAAACCAGTGACTGATCATAATGATGCCTTTTTTCAAGCTTAAAAACATTTTTAATGTTTGAGATTAATGGAATGTCAGTTCACTTCTTATTGAAAATGTCAATTCATTCAGCTACATCTATTGATTTTAAAGAAACTTGAAACCAATTTCACTTAATGTTGTTGTAGAATGTAATTAGATTTCAAATGAGTGTGAAGATTAAACAAGGGATTATTAAAACACGAACTATGACTTATAACTAGAGTCAAATGCAAGCATCCTTTATGTGGCCATTTTTCCTTATTCAGACTCTTCAGAAACATAGTCTATCATTCTTTCCCCAAAATATATTAATTCCACTTGCAAGACATTAGTCATAGTTTTAAAAAATGAAACAGCAATAAGAAGTTATTTAGGGGATATTATTGTACAAAATTCAAGCTTGCCTTAGTTTTTCCTGCATGCCTTTCTTTGTAACAACAATAACGATTATTTATTGGGATTTTATTAGGTATAAGGCACCATTATGATAAACCATATATATGTGTGTGTGTGTACTTATGTATATACATATGACAGAACTATATGTAAAAACTGAAAACTCCACAATCGTATTGAGAAATCTTAACATCTTTATTAGAAAACAAGTGATCAAACAGAAAAAAAAGGAAACTATAGAGAAGATTTGACCACAAAATTAACAAGTTTTCTCTAATAAAATATAGAATCCTATATAAAACAAGGAGCAATTATACACTCTTTCACATACTGGAAATGTAGAACATTTGTAACAATTGACCATGTAATAGATCACAATGGCAGACACAACAAAATCTCAGACAATCAGCAGCATGCAGGCCTTATTCTCTGGCAACATGTAATTTAGTTAGAATGCAAAAATGAAAGATTATAGAAACATACATTTATAACTTTTAAGGGCATTAAGTATACACTGCACTAAAGAGAAAATGGCAATAAAATTATGAAGTATTTAGAACTGAAAAATAATGAAAGTGATACATATAAGTTATGGAATGCAGTTAAAAGGGTGCCTGGGGAAAAATTTATAGCCTTAAATGCATTTATAGAAAAAGGAAAGATTAAAAATAATAAGTTATAAATGTAATGAACTATAAGGAGAAAAATGACAAAACCCAAAAATTAAAAACTGGAAAAAGAGATAATGGAGATGAACAGAAATTAATGAAAAACAAAGAGCAACAACAGAGTTGTTACTGTCCTTAGGTGCCTTCGAATCAGTTCCTATTCATAGCGACCCTATGTACAACAGGAGAAAACACTGCCTGGTCCCGCGCCATCCTTTAAATCATTGCTATGTTTCAGCCCACTGTTGTAGCTACTGTGTCAGCCCATCTCATTGAGGGTCTTCTTCTTTTTTGCTGATCATCTACTTTACCAAGCATGATGCCTTCTCCAGGGACTGGTTCCTCCTGATAACATGTCCAAAGTACTTGAGACAAAGTCTCTCCACCCTCGCTTCCAAGGAGCAATCTGGCTGTACATCTTCCAAGACAGATTTATTTGTTCTTTTGGCAGTCCATGGTATATTCAACATTCTCCAGCAACACCATAATTTAAATGCATCACTTCTTCTTTGGTTTTCTTATTCATTGTCCAGCTTTCACATGCATATAAGGCTAATGAAAATACCATGGCTTTGATAAGGTGCACCTTAGTCCTCAAACTGACATCTTTGCTTTTCAACACTTTAAAGAGGTCTTTAGCAGCAGATTTGTCCAGTGCGATAAGTCATCTGATTTCTTAACTGCTGCTTCCATGGGTGTTGATTCTGGATCCAAGTAAAATGGAATCCTTGACAACTTCAATATTTTCCCCATTTATCACGATGTTGCTTACTGATTGACCTGTGAAGATTTTTGTTTTCTTTATGTTGAGGTGTAATCCATACTGAAGGCTGTGGTCTTTGATCTTCATCAGTAAGTGCTTCAAGTCCTCTTTAATTTCAGCAACCAAGGTTTCATCATCTGCATATTGCAGGTTGTTAATGAGTCTTCCTCCAACCCTGATGCCACATTCTTCTTCATATAGTCCAGCTTCTCAGATTATTTGCTCAGCATACAGATTGAATAGGTATTGTGAAAGTATACAACACTGACACACACCTTTCCTGACTTTAAACCAATCAGTATCCCCTTGTTCTGTTTAAATGACTGCCTCTCAGTATTGCACAGGTTCCTCGTGAGCACAATTAAGTGTTCTGCAATTCCAATTCTTCACAATGCAATCCATCGTTTGTTATGATCCATACAGTTGAATGCCTCTGCACAGTCAATAAAACACAGGTAAACATCTTTCTGGCATTCTCTGCTTTCAGCCAAGATCCACCTGACATCAGCAATGATATCCCTTGTCCCACATCCTCTTCTGAATCCAGCTTGAATTTCTGGCAATTCCCTATTGACATCCTGTTGCAGCCATTTTTTAATTACCTTCAGCAAAATTTTACTTATGTATGATATTGTTTGATAATTTCCACATTCTATTGGATCACCTTTCTTTGGAATGGGCACAAATAAGCATCTCTTCCAGTCAGTTGGCCAGGTGACTGTCTTCCAAATTCCTTTGAAAAAGGATTCTAACAAGAATGAGTTTTAAAAAAGAGAGAAAGAGAGAGGAGAAAGAAGGAAGCATTAAAGTTCTAAATGGGAGGAGGATCTTAATATCTTTTGTATAACCCAGATATTTTTATGATTTCAAATTTTAAAATTTTCTCATTAATTATCCCTTTTTTATTTTAAAGAAACTATAAAGATATTTTCCTTATCTCTTGTATATAGGAAAATATCTTTATGGTTTCTTTAAAATAAAAAAGGGATAAATAATGAGAAAATTTTTAAATTTGAAATCATAAAAATATCTGTTTATCAAATGACCATAAAGTCAGAAGATAAGCAATAGAATGGAGTAGATGTTTGCATCTATCACCTTACAGGGGAATTATATGCACATCGTAAAAACTTACAAATAAGAAAAAGAGACATACCTTGACAATGAACTGTCAGTTTCTTTAAGAAATTAGAATGTCCAATAGCCATAAGAAAAGATAGACAAATTTACTAGTAACCAGGGAAATTAAACAAAAATAAGATACTGTTACACATTCGTAAGATTAGCAAAAAGAAAAAAATACCTGACAATACCAAGTTTGTGCAAGATACTGATAAATGTAAATTCATGCACCTCTGGTAAAAGACTAAATTGGTATAACCACTTTGGAGATAAATATGTTTCCATATTTTATTAAATTTGAATATTAGCATACTTTAAACCCCCACAATACTCTATGTTCTCTCCTACAACATCACATTCTCCCTCTTAGCTGAATGTTTCCTATCGAATAAACATACTATTATTTCTCCTATCTTAAAAAAAAATTTAACTTTTTGAGTCTAATCCCATTTTTCTATTCCTCTTTATAATAAAATTCCTCAAAAGAGTTATCTATTATTAACGGCTCCAATTCCTCTTCTTGCCTTGTGGGGCTATTTATTCTGACTTATTTAAAGCAACTTATCTTAAACACACTCCACCAAAATTGCTCCTACAAAAATCACAATGATCTCCAACTGTTCTATCTGATGGTCAGCTCTCTATCCTCATCTAACTTGACCTGCCATCAGCATTTAAGAGAGTTGTCCGCTCCCCTTCTCCTTGAAACATTGTCTTCATTTGGCTACCAGGCATTATACTAAACTGTTGACCTCCAAAAAAACCTAGTCTTCCCGCTGTCTTCAACTATCTCCCCCAACTCCACCTTTCCCATGTGACCAAACCAAAACAAATCTTTTCTATCTGTCATAGCCCACATCAAATCCATCAGCAAATCTTGTTGACTCATCCTCAAAATATATTCAAAATTTGACCACTACTCACTCCTTTGTGCTAGTACTCTAGTGTAAGCCCTTCTCGTGTCTCACCAGACTACTGAATATCTTCCTAATTGATCTTAGTGCTTCTACCTTTGTCGTTCCACAGTTTATTCTCAAATCAGCAGCCAGAGTGATCTTGTTCAAAGACAGGATGATTTTGTTAGTCCTCTGCTCAAAACCCCTCAATGACATTCCACCTCACTTTAGAAAAAAGCCACACCATTACAATAGCCAAAAAAGTAGGCCTGAATTTTACCTGTAATTGTTTTCTTAAATATACTTACATATTGTTCAGTATATTTGAAATATTTCACAGTAAGTCAAGCCCCCTCTTCGTTCTCTGACCTCTTTATCCCCTCACTTATGCCTCCCCACTCACACCGGCTTCCTTGCTATGTCTTGATCCTACCAAGCACACTTTCTCCTTAGGACTTTTGCACTTGCTGTTCTCTCAACCTGGAATGCCTTCCCCCTAGACAGCTACACAACTCATGTTCTCACCTCTTCCAGGTTTATACTGACATGCAACCCTCTCAGTGAGGCTTTGCTTCATCAGCCTATTAAAAATTATAACACTACCTCCTCACAGTGGCACTATTTTTTTTTCCTGCAACTTTTGTCACTATCTATACCATTTAATTATTTTGCGTTGTTTATTGCCTGTCTCCCCCAGTAGAATGTTAGCTCCACAAGGACAGAGATTTTGTTCATTGCTGTACCACCAATGCCTAGCAGAATGTCTAGCACATTAGGACTTGAATGAATATATGCTGAATGAATGGATGAGTGAATATACAAATAAACAGCACAACTCTATAATAGCAAAAACAATGAAAATTATTTAAATGCCATTCAACAGAAGAATGGCTAAATGCAGTGTAGGATAATTATATAATCTCAGAACACATTGTTGGGGGTAAGAAATCTACATAGAGTATGGGATCAGTTATAAAACTTGAAACCATGCAAAACAATACTTATTTATGGATAAATACATATGCAGCTAGTAAAATAAAATTATGCACGGATGAGATAAATAAAATTCAAGACAGTTTTAACTCTGGGATGAGAGAAAAGTAGGATGAGAAAAGTAAACAGAAAGGTTTTCAATTTTATTTGTAATTGTTTCTTAAATATGCATACATACTCTTCAGTACGTACAAAATATTTCACAATAAGAAACGTGTCCCGTTTTTATCTTAAAACAATCCTTCCACTTGCCCTTCCTTGCAGAGGTTTCTGAAAGTAATAGCAAATGCAGATCTTGTGTGCAAAGGAGAGGATTTTCATATAAAGCTATAGACAGATAAAATCCGGCCTATGACTTCACCACATTGTACTTCAGCAGTCAAGTGTAAAACCACACCGAGTATGTTAAGGATTCCAAATTTTGCTTGCAGTATAACATTAATCCACCTCTAGTAATTCCTTGACCAACTATCCTAGATTTTCACAGTCCCATAACCAGCTCTTCTTGTCCTATCACCCACAGCCAGCTTGTGCTGTAATTTAGCATAAATCTTCCAGGCATCCTCACACGCACCCCCACTGAGGCCTTGATGTATTTTCAGCATGCAGCTTTGCAAAGAAATAATAATTTAAAAAAAAAAATTCATGACCCTATTTCTACAGCTTGTAAACTCAAATTTTAATCTAGTTATTAAAAATCTATAAAGTTGTATATCTCAAATTATTTTACATTTGCTACAAGAATAATTAGAAAATGCCAAAGCTCCTTTTTAGTCTGGATAAAATAGTGCTGCTGTTTCTTAGAATCTCTATCAGCTCTTCTTTTGATATTGAATTCCCTCTAAAAATTAATAGGGTCTTGTCTTAGAAATTTAAACAGCTTATCTTAAACTAACCCCCATGTGTTATAAGAGAAGCTCACAATCTATCTTTATAGGACATCTGTCACACCACTCCTTTTAATAAGGGAAGCACTGTGAAGGTACCAGTGAATAAATTTGGTGTTTATTGGGAGGCAAACCCTTAAATTCACAAATATTTAATAGGCTCAAGTATTCTTTTGAAAGTAAGCATTCCTACTTGCCTAGATAGAGGAAACTGTCCACATCAGTCACCTTCATACCCACTCACCATCCTTCTTAGAGTGTGGCCCTCTGTTTAATTTGCCTTTGTAATTTCAGCAGTAAGGGTCCTCTTCGTTAATGGGGAGTTTCTTACCTGAATAAATCAGTGAACAACTGTGTGTAAATTGATTAAAAATATCTAATTGAAATATAAACAGTCAACCAGTACTAACAAAGCTGTTTTTGAAAACGGACAGTGGTTTGACTGCTTCTTACCAGCTTGTATTTCCACTGGCCCATGTGTTGTTTGTCTTAGTCATGTAGCGGTGCTGTAACAGAAATACCACAAGTGGATGGCTTTAACAAACAGAAATTTATTTTCTCAGTCTAGTAGGCTAGAAGTCCAAATTCAGGGCATTGGTCTAGGGAAAGTCTTTCTGTATAACCCAGAGCAATGATTGTAAGAATGGTGCAAGACCTGGCAGTTTCGTTCTGTTATACATAGGGTTGCTTTGAGTCTGGGAATCAACCCAAGGGCACTTTACAGAAGACCATGGCTAGAATGGCTATATAAAAGCAATTCACTTCACTGCAGAGGAGCATTGGTAAATGCTGAAGAAAAGCCAAGTAAAATGTAAACAAACGAAGAGTTCATTGGATTTGACTTTTGTATGGTAATTGATCTCACTTTAACAGTTTTAATGGGGTAGTGGGATTGGAACCAGATACAATGGGCTGCATAGAATCGTCCTTAAAAAGATAAAGATAGCAATTATAGCCATTACGGTAAGAAGAGCCTAGTGGAAACCCCTATTACCTCTGACTAAGGGACATATTGTAAAGCTAATGAGGGCATAAAGCAAAAGATCACAGAAGACAAGGCAGAAGCCACCGATCTTACCATAAATGCCATCACACAGAAGTAACTGGCCTAATAAATGGAGTCATCCTTTGAAGAGCTTGGTTGCGAAGGAAAGAAGAGAGAACAATAACGAGAGGAGAAACAGAGTCTGTGAAGGTTTCTTACCTGGAGTGTACAACCATATCTATAACTTGAGAAGGAGTAAATATTAGAGAAGGGATTGACATAAACAAGCACCATAGAAAAGTACGGTTCCCCCATGCAGTTCCTATAGCTAAGTCAATTTCTAGAGGCCACTGATTGATGGGGAGGCCAGTTCCCCTTGAGGAAGCAACCTAAATGCTATTACGAGTTGTTGTTGTCAGTTGCCATTGAGTCATTTCTGACTGATGGCAACCCCATGTGTGTGGAGTAGAACTGCTCCATAGGATTTTCAAGGTGGTACCCTTTAGGAAACAGATTGCCAGGCCTTACTTCTGAGGCACCTCTGGGTAGGTTTGAACCATCAAACTTTCTGTTAATAGTCCAGCACTCACCATTTGCTACATACTGTAAATGTTATCCAAAGGGCCATGCTTCCATTTTCCAGGGTAACAGTGCACTGAGGAATAGGGAATAATTGCATTTTTCAAGTACGATAAGATACGGGGTCTGAGCAATATCTGGAGACCCAAAATGCATCATGGTCCTCAAGTTAGAGGGCACTTATGAAGTTTTGTCCCAAGTTTATCTTACAGCTGATCCAGTGGGTCTTTGGACACAGACTGTGGTTATTTCCCTGGTCCTGAGGTTTCATAGTGGAACAGGCATACCCTGAACTGTGGAATAAGGCCATTACGGTAAGAAGAGCCTAGTGGAAACCCCTATTACCTCTGTCTAAGGGACATATTGTAAAGCTAATGAGGGCATAAAGCAAAAGATCACAGAAGACAAGGCAGAAGCCACTGATCTTACCATAAATGCCATCACACAGAAGTAACTGGCCTAATAAATGGTGGAGTGGCCTATTACAGGTATAACTAAGCTACCATCACAGGGAAAACACCCTTCAGAATTGTGTTGTTCTGATCCAAGACGCAAAGCCTGATATGTAAGGCTGTATCCCCAAAAGCTAGACTACTTATCTATGATCCAAGAGTGAAAATAGAATTGTCCATTTAAACCATCTCTCCCTGTGACTTAATTGCATCATGTATGTTTCCCATCCTTGAAACTTTTTTCTCTGACTGCCGAGGGGTTCTTGTCCTCAAGTTGCAGGTAAGGGAATAAAAAAGACTTCTGCCAAGGGCCATATCTGTGCTCACCATCTTGTCACTTTGACCTCCTCATGCCAGGGGAGTAGGAAGAAAATAAAGGACTGAAAACGTATTTTGCCAGAAAAAGTAGTGGCAAAGCTCATGGACCCTGATTACCATAATAACTAGTATGGCTGCTAAACAATTGGGCAGGGAGCTGTACATCCGGAACCTAGGGGCATTTTTCATGCTTCCATAACTCACTGATTACAATAAACAGTCAATTATAATAGCCACAGCCCAATGGCAAGGCAACCAAGGACATGGATTCCAGGAGGGAAACGGTCTGGCTTGCCTTCCTACACTGCTTCACTCCCCTTCCCATGTGCCCCTGCTTCCTGGGATTGTCATCTATAATAGAGCAGTAACATATAAACTTTCTGCTCAGGTTTGCTTTCTAGGAAACCAAACTAAAATTGCTGTGAAAGGAAGAACTAGGGCATAATAGCACCTGAGAGGATATTCAATGGTTCAGAATGTTGCAGTGGTTGGGGAAGGAAGTAGGGGATACAAGACCTGATTTGATTGAGAGGCCTATACAGAATGAGGTCTCCTGTGAGTGGTCTAATGAAGACCTTTGCTCAATACTTATGCAATATCGTGCTGAGAAGTTACTCTGGCATCTCTAATCCCACTATTTTCAGAGGCCCATACCTAACATAACTCAAGGCATGCAAAACTCAACTATCCAAAGATTTTAGAAGATGAATTATCTCTCAAAAGTTGAGAAATTTTGAAATATATCTTCCAACTAAAATTTATAACTAGAGAGTCCATAAAACATAACTCCTTTTTTTATGATTAGAAATCTAAGATGCCTATAGATTGATAGGTGACTGGCGGGTTGTGGGGGAGGTCAGTTATTTGACTGCCAGAACGTTTCCTTCTCAGAGGACTCCCAGTTGCCTTCAGTGTCGAGGAGGTCCAAGACTGCACTGGTAGGAATGAAACGACCTCAAGCTACTTGAGGATGTTATTTAATCAAGGTTCTTATAAATAGTGCAGACTCTGTATGTTTACTACATGGGCCTTTGAAGTATTCCTAGTAGCTGAAGTGTATACAATGTTCATGTAGAATAAATAAAAATTTTCTGTAAGCCCTATTTGACTTACTTCTCTAGTAGAAAATTACACAGATTATTATGTCTAGGCATCCGATTTACTTCATGTCTATGCCACATTCAATAAACACCTATTATCAAAAGCCTCTTTAATCCCATTCAATGCAAAAAGCAAGAATTCACTTACCAGGTCAGGGAAATAATATTATTATGGTTCACAATACTATTTCTACTAATTATATACATATTTTTTTTCATTTCCCTCAGAATGCTTCCCAAATGTTAGTCAAATCATCAGCTGAAATGGTAGCCATATAAAGTTAACCGATGAAAAATAACTCCAACGTCACCAAAGGGTAAAGAAAGATCAGCCTGAAGCCACTCAGTAAAGATGTCAGAAATTGAAAGTTGAAACACTCTATCATTTTCCGTTAAGTAACCATGCTCGGTGTGTACACATATAAACATATTTATACACGTGTGTATGTGTTAGTTATAAAATATAGCTATATAAAGAAACATCAGGTTTCATGTACAACTCAAGTGTCTTTTCAATGAATTTAAAAGTTTTTTTTTTTTAATTTGACACAGGCATAATAAAGAAGCTGCCCTACTCGTTTTTCCCCACACACATAAGCAACTGAAGATGAGAAATAAACAACTACCAACAAAGATGGAGAACACTCAAAATATGAGCAGTTTTGGAAACCTTATAACAATAAATATCAAGTATACAGTCCAATAAATGCCTGTGGTAGATATTTTAAAAGCTTAATTCTTTTGTTATCCAAAGTCCAAAGTGCCTATGCATCTTAAGTGTCTGCCCATTGTCACAAACTGCCTAGAGAAAGGGCTGCAATGTGAATAGGGCATACATTTTCTCACATAGTTATAAGAAGGATACAGCCATGTTCACCGACAGCTAAATCAAAGAGAAGCTATTAAGCCAAGTTTTACTATGAATTTCCCTGTCAAGTTAATGACCATTTTTTAGTTTTTCTTAATGCATGCATATAAACCTCAGTATGCTACAGAAACATTGGCAGAAATTCTGCATATTTCTGAGACTCCTGATATTTATTTCAAATTCATCTTAGCATTATGTGACATTCTAACATTTATTCAGTTAGCATTATTTGAGAGGTTATTCTGTGCCAAGTGCTGGGCTAGGTGCTGGGGTTTACAAAGGTGAACAAAAGACTTTGCAGTCTAGTATATTTTGGTTTGCAGGATTATAAAAGTGTAAGAACCTTAAGAAAGGGAACTATGTTTTACATCTCCCATGGAGATTAACAGAGTACTATGCACATACTAGAAACCCTGGTGGCATAGTGGGTAAGTGCTATGGCTGCTAAACAAAAGGTTGGCAGTTCAAATCCACCAGGTGCTCCTCGGAAACTCTATGGGGCAGTTCTGCTCTGTCCTATAAGGTCTCTATGAGTCAGGATCAACTCAACAGCAATGGGTTTGGTTTTTTAGATGCACATATTAGGGCCCCAAAACACACTACATTTTTTGACTACTACTGATAGTGATTGCTCACATATGAACGACTGATTCTGATTCTCAAAAATACATTATTTAGTAGCACAGAAAATACAAGCCATTCTTACACTTTATGGGATAAAATCAGTAATAGGAAACAGGAATTGTTATGTTGTTAGTTGCCATCAAGTCAATTTCAACTCATGGCAACCCCATGTATGCAGAGTAGAACTGCTCCATATGGTTTTCAAAGCTGTGATTTTTTTAGAAACAGATTGCCAGGCCTGTCTTCCAAGGTGCCTCGGTGTGGATTCAAACAGCCAAACTTTCAGCTAGTAGTTGAGTGTCTGTTTGTGCTACCCAGGGACTCCTGGAAACACAATCTAAGGGGTATTAATTGACCTTGTTTGTATTTAAATGAGTTTGGTATAAAGTCAGATTACAATAGAGATCTTCTGATTTCCAGAACCTGTTCCATTTGCAACTTTGTCTCTCAGATGGGACTCAAGGGAAGGAAGGAAAATGAAAGGGCCAGAACATTATTACTGGTGTTAAGATCCCACTGTGGCACCCCTTGAAGTATACAGCAATTTAAAAGAAGACAAGCAGTGTCCATTTCCCAGAATCTTGGGAGATTTTATTGAGGTCATGGATAGCCCACAGTGCTAGAGGAGTATCTATTGGCTGGCTTCTGACATTGTGAAAAACACATAGGTAAAAAGAGGAAATTACCTTTCTCTGTTTCACCACACTGTCTGAACATTTGTTCATAATGGGATGATTGTGATCCATTTTCCTCTTCAGAATCTGGAAACCGGTGGTTAAATACCTTGGATCTCAGATTCTTCTTCCAAGTCCTGCATCAATGATCAGAGAGATACCAAAATTACACCGTTCCCATAGTTGAACTCGGGAAGGCTAAAGGTAGTCTATGATGAGAGGGAGGACAAGTCATCCTCCAATAACTCTGTTTCAGACAAATAATAAAAGGATGTTTACACTGTTTAATCCAAGGACACAAAGGGAAAGAAAGATTAATTACAGAATTTATGTCTCCATTACACCATAGTATCAAATAGCCTTCCAATTCCACTCAAAGCCAGCTTAATGTATACATTGTGTTTTTCATTCCCACAACAATCCTGTCAAGTAGATATTATCAGCTCACTTCTAGTAAAGGAAACAGCTTCAAAGATCAGTCAAGATCCTTTTTGTATTTGTCAAGAATCTTTCGGTTGCACAAAATAGAAATCCAATTCAAACTATTTTAAGTTAAAAAAAAAATCGCTGGCTTACTCAATCAAAATACATAAAGGGAGGTCTGTCCTGAAATGCATGGTTGGATCCAGGGGCTTAAATGACGATTCCCAGGCTCTGTGTTTCTCTCTTTCCTTTAGAAAGGAGATGAGCATGATGGGAGCATGATAGCCATTAATGGCCCAAGACTTACATGTTTAGAACTTAGCGACTCTAGCATAGTGTGTTTTCTTCCAAAGCTCTGGTTTTGTGTTGCTTGCTGTATCAGTCAGGGTTCTCCAAAGAAGAACACCAATAGAATATCTATCTATCTACCTATCTGTGTGTATAATATACCCTACAAATCTCTTAAGATATATATATAAATAAGTAATAGATTAGATAGATAGGTAGATAGATGGACAGATGGAGAGATAGATAGATCAGACAGATCAATAGGGGTCCTTGGGTGGTGTAAACAGTTAATATGCTTGGCTGCTAACTGAAAGATTGGAGGTTCAAGTCTACGCAGAGGCATCTTGGAAGAAAGGCTTGGTGATCTGCTTCAGAAAAATCAGCCACAGAAAACCCTATAGGGCACAGTTCTACCCTGACACACATAGGGTCGTCAAGTTAGAATTGACTCAATGGCAACTAGTCTGGTATATGGATACATAAGAATATACACATTAAAGAATATATATAAGAGCATATATATTAGAGATTTATTTTAAGGAATTGGCTCACATAATTGTGGGGCTGGTACATCAAAAATCCGTGGGGCAGACTAACAAGCTGAGCACTCAGAATTTTATGGTACAGTCTTGTTATACAAATGAGTCAAAAATGGCCCCTATGTAATTGGTCCCAAGTTATTTACTTCTTCATAGCAAGCTGAAGCCCATTAGCCCAAATAAGCCTGCTAATGCCAAACTCAAGTTTGTACACATCTAAACTGTTTTAAAAATAGCCCAAATAAGCATATTTTTAGCCACTTAGAGCCTGCCTATTTTACATACCCAATGAAACTGCACATACAGCTGCTATAAATCAAATAAAACCCTTTGGCTATAAGGACCCTAAGATGTTTCTGTCTTTGGAATTCTCTGACCCAAAGACCTCCTATGTTGCTACATACCGGAAGACATCAGGTAGGGACACATAAGCCTTCTCCCCCTCCCTTCTCCTCTCCCATGAGTTTCCATGCCTTCTTTCCCTTCTGGTGGTTCCTTGTACCACTGGGATCCAGAAGACCTCCTTCTATGGGGGATCGCCCCTGCATGAGGCTGTGAATGCGTGGGCCCAATAAATAACTTGTTGTGACACCTGCTACCCTGTGGTCATATCTTTTTCCTTGATCAGCCCCCAATTCCCTTCAACTCACTACAAGTCTTGAGGTAGAATTTCTTCACCGAGAAACATGTTTTTGCTCTTGAGGCCAAAATAACGGCTAAATCCCACCCACATTTTTGAGGGTAATCTCCTTCATGTAAAGCCAATTGATTGGACGTGTTAACCATATCTACAAAATACCTTCACAGCAACATCTAGATTAGACTTTGGTTAAATAACTGGGTACTATAACCTAGCCAAATTATGGATAACATCGTGCAGAATGGAAATTCCAGAACAGCTAATTGTGCTCATGAGGAATCTGTACATGGATCAAGAGGCAGTCGTTCAAACAGAACAAGGGGATACTGCATGGTTTAAAGTCAGGAAAGGTATTCTTCAGGGTTGTATCCTCTCACCATACCTATTCAATCTGTGTGCTGAGCAAATAATCTGAGAAGCTGGACTATATGAAGAAGAATGTGGCATCAGAATTAGAGGAAGATTCATTAACAACCTACATTAAGCAGATGATACAACCTTGCTTGCTAAAAGTGGAGAGGACTTGAAGCACTTACTGATGAAGATCAAAGACTACAGCCTTCAGTATGGATAACGCCTCAACATAAAGAAAACAAAAATCCTCACAACTGGGCCAATAAGCAACATCATGATAAACGAAGAAGAGACTGAGGTTGTCAAGGATTTCATTTTACTTGGATCCACAATCAACACTCATGGAAGCAGTAGTCAAGAAATCAAATGACATTGCATTAGGCAAATCAGCTGCAAAAGATCTCTTTAAAATGTTGGAAAGCAAGGATGTCACCTTGAGGACTAAAGTGGGCTTGACTCAAGTCATGGTGTTTTCAATCGCTTCATATGCATATGAAAGCTGGACAATGAATAAGCAAGACTGAAGAAGAATTGACACCTTTGAATTGTGGTACTGGTGAAGAATATTGAATATACCATACCGTGGACTGCCAAAAGAATGAAAAAATCTGTCTTGGAAGAAGTACAACCAGAATGCTCCTTAGAAGCAAGGGTGGCAAGACTGTGTCTCACATACTTTGGACATGTTATCAGGAGAGATCAGTCCCTGGAGAAGGACATCAGGCTTGGTAGAGGGTCATTGAAAAAGAGGAAGACCCTCAGTGAGATGGATTAACACAGTGGCTGCAACAATGAGCTCAAGCATAACAACGATCGTAAGGATGGCGCAGGATGGGGCAGTGTTTTGTTCTGTTGCGCGGGCCACTGTGAGTTGGAACCAACTCGGCAGCACCTAACAACAACAAGACCAGGCAATGTTTTGTTCTGTTGTGCATACGGTTGCTGTGAGTCAGAAACAACTTGACGGCACCTAACAACAAAAACAACAACAACATAAGTTGATACACAAGACTAACCATCACACATGCCCTTTCCTGAACCCAGCTCTGTAGCCAGGAGCACGACTAGTCAAGCCTGGATCTGCTACATGCCACTTGAAAGAGGGAGGAAGCAAATTCAGCCCTTTCTATCACTACATGGTATCCCCCACCTGCCACATACACGCAAAGGTATTATCTTACTAGGGAAAGGGGGAAATTGATTTGGGGCAAGCAAAACCAGAGACATCTACTACATTCATCACCCTTAGTCTGTAAGCATATTATAATCCTTTTTCTTGTACATATAAATACAAAATTACTTCACTTTGTATGATGCAAATATTCACATATAACCAATGATGCACTAACGCCTTGTCCAGAGGACATAATCCAAATTATGATGAATTCAGAATTTTTGAATATTGTACATCTTTTTCCATTAGGTTTGGATATGGTTTCTCCAGACCAAGCAACTTACTGCTTATTGGTTAATTTAGCCTCCATTTGATGTTATAAAAGAAAAACAGAATAATGAAAATGACTCCCATTTGGGAAAAGTGAAAAAGGGAAGCAACATTCAACAGTCACCATTCATAGCATCGTAAGTTATGACACGATAGCAAAGACTCACTGCCTTGAAGGTAAAGTGAGTTCATTAGTCACTGGAGTCACCTCGCTGTGCTCACCTGTGGGCTCTCTGCTGTCCATAGGCCTCCACGGCAATACCTAACAGGGGAACGCTTCAGCAGTCTGGTTGTTGTCTGTGTGGTTTTCTAGGGCCTGGAATTTGTCTTAGGGCTTAAACAATCACACCCCAAATGCTAGGTCTGGGTTTCTCTTTCAGTCAGCACCCTTAACAGTTCTGAGCTCCCTGGGACACATATACTGTTGCTGAATCTCTAGGTGATCCCCTATTCCCAGCCCCAGCCAACAGTACAGTGACATTTTCTTTTCTTAGACTTGGGAAAACTGGACTGAAGACTGACAGAAAACAGCACCATCGCAACAATTTTTTTCTCCTTTTATGTAATACAATACTTGAAATTTAGTCATTTTAATACTGATTATAAAAATTACAAGAGGACAGTAAAATCCAAAAGCTTTCTCCAAAGTCCACACAATACTCTTTTTAAGTCAGCTGGAAGTTAAGTTGACTTTGCTTCTGAGAAATGAAGCCTGGATTTTAGTCTTGAGTAGCTGGGGGATCTCTTCCCTGTATCTATGAGCTGTGGGGCTCCCAAAAGCAAATGCCTAGGTGACTCTAAGCAGGACTGGTCTGACAGACCACCACCACCCACCCAACACACACATACCCAAAGACCCATTGCCATTGAATTCTGACTCATAGTGACAATGTAGGACAGAACAGAACTGCCTCATAGGGTTTCCAAGGCTGTACTCTTTATGGAAGCAGACTACCACATCTTTACCCCACAGAGCCACTGGTGGGTGCAAATCACCTTAACAGCTGAGCACTTAACCCACTCTACCACCAGGGCTCCTTCACACAGATACATACAGGTCTAAAAAGTCTGCCTTCCTTTAATATAAAACAGACCTTTTTTTTTTTTTTTTTTCGCTTTCCAGGAGCCACCCTGTCTGGAACCACTGCCAAGGTATTTGGCTTGCAAAGAGTGTGTTTTACCAGTGAGTTAATAACAACTCTTCTAATTCCAGTCAACAGTGTCTGTTACATAGACCCAGCATACCCACCCCACTTTATACCACCCCTACTTGGAGGCAGTGAGTTATCTTTATATTTCCAACTCATTTCTATTATAACTTGCTGAGCTGCTACATTTAGGACAACTATTTGGTAAAATTGCAATTTTCCTTATACATAGTAAGTACAAACTCTCATTATATATTGCTACACTGGGAGCAGCTAAAAAATGCTATTTCAGAATAGGAAAAAGGAAGACATCTAAGCATGTGGAAGTCTTTTTCTAAGTGTGTGCCCCAAAATTACATTATTCTTTCCAAATTACCTAGCACTTTCCCATGCAGAGGGAAAGTGTTTCCAGTTGTACCATTTAAACTACCCTTACATAATCCCTATAATGGAAAATACACAAAAATCATGTTTTCTTATATGTTATAACTAAAGTGCCCCAAAAAAACCCGTTGTTGTCGAGTCGATTCCAACTCTTAGTGACCCTACAGAACAGAGTTGAACTGCTCCATAGGGTTTTCAAGGAGCTCCTGGTGGATTAGAACTGCTGACCTTTTGGTTAGCAGCCATAGTTCTTAACCACTATGCCACCAGGGTTTCTATAAGCAACCATTATTTCAGAGATCCAGGACAGAGCTAGGAAGAAGGGGCTGTGTTGATTTGGAGGAAGATGGTTTAGGCTTAAAGAAAAGGTGAGGAGGAAAGAAGGGGAAGGAGAGAGGCAAAAGCTGAACCTTCCCACTGAGTTGCATTTGGCTTTGTGATCAGCATGTGATGCTGGCTTCTAGTGAATTTCAGGTTGGAAATGATTGAAAAATTTGGCTGGAGGAACTTGCCCCTAGATGATAAATATTTATTTAGAGCTAAATATGTTGTGGAGTTCAACCAGAAATGGAACCAGCTCATGGGTCTGCTGATAGCTGCTCCCTTGGAGCCAGGATTCTGAAATCAAACTCCTTCTCTTTATTATAACTATGTCAGAAAAAGGATCAAAGAGATTGTCTTAGGCTGGGTTCTCTAGAGAAGCAAAACCAATAAAGTGTATAAAAATAGAGATTTATTACCAAGGAAATGGCTCACACAGTTGTAGAGGCTAGAATGTCCCAAGTCTGTGGATCACACACCCACAGGGGCTGGTGAACCGAAGATCGGCAGGCCGGTAAGCAGGGCTCACAGCCTGTAAAGATCTATGAATTCCAAGACTGGCAGGCAAGAACAGGAGGTCAGACAAAGAGATGCCAGCTGCAGGCTTCAGTACAGGCAAAAGCCAGAATGTCCACTTATATTCTGATGCAGGCGACAAGCCCAAGGAAACTCCCTTTCGAGTGATTGGCTACTCACAGTAGATCCGATCATGGGGGTGATTACATATCAGATCTCAACAAGGAAGAGATCACAACATTATACAACTGCCAAAACACTGAGTGTCATGGCCTAGCCAAGTTAGCACACAATCTTAACCATCATAGAGATCATTGACCATGGCAGGCTTTCTCATGTTAGTCTAGCTCCAGAGAAATGCTTTTTAGCACAGGGCCTCTTCCTTTTCTCAGTCAACTGCAAAGTGAAGAAAGCTCCAGAGCTTTCAAAATACAGGAGCCTACTAGCTGGTAGGAGACCCTGGGCGATGCAAATAGTTAATGCACTCAGCTGCTAACTGAAACTTTGAAGGTTTGAGTCCACCAAGAAGCACCCTGAGAGAAAGGCCTGGTGCTCTACTGCCAAAAAATAAGTCACTGAAAACCCCGTAGAGCACAGTTCTACTCTGACACACATAGGGTTGCCATAAGTCACAGCTGACTTGACAGCAACTAGGTTATAAGTAAAGATGCCTGTGAGCCCTATGGCACTTCACATCTCCTGGGTTATTTTGTTTTGTTTTGTTTTGTTTTGTTTTGTTTTGTTTTTGTAATGAAAATAACTTTATCTGTACAATCATAAAGTTTTGTACAATTTTTATGACACTAAAAAATAAAGAAAAAACCCTAATGCACCAAAAAACAAAACCCACTACTATCTCCCAATCAGTTCAAACTAAGAAAATCCTGTTTGACCTGGTAAAATCCATATAACTTGTTACCTTAGCCAAAGCAACAGAATTTTGTGGAGGGTTGGAGAACTCAGGTGTCCCAACCCAGGCTAGCTCATTCAGGTCTATCATGGTTTAATGCTAGCCAAAAATAAGACAATAACAGGTATAAAACATAATTGTTTCCCAACTGGAAAGGCTGTTTGGGCCTCTTTAATTTTTTTATGTAAAGGACACAGCAAATAACAAAAACCTCGAGTCCTTTCTTCTGAGTTCTCCCACCCACATATTATAATATTGTGCGGCTAAGTGCTATGGCTGCTAACCAAATGGTCGGCAGTTCAAGTCCGCCAGGCGCTCCTCGGAAACCCTATGAGGCGTTGCATAGGGTCGCTATGATTCGGAAACGACTCGATAGCACTATTTTTTTTTTTTTTTTATTGTTGTTAGATGCCATCGAGTCAGTTCTGACTCATAGCAACCCTATGTACAACAGAACAAAACACTGCCCAGTCCTGCACTACCCTCACAATCATTGCTATATTTGAGCCCATTGTTGCAGCCACTGTGTCAATCCATCTTGTTGAGGCTCTTCCTCTTTTTCGCTGACCCTCTACTTTACCAAGCATGATATACTTCTCCAGGGACTGATCCCCCCGATCAAATCCAAAGTACGTGAGATGAATAATAATATTAGCAAATCCATTATAAGCCTTGAAATTCTGAACAGCATTAAAATTCCCTCCAATCCAGCTGTGTATAAAAGCAACAGATAACCCCCGTGCTTGAGAAGACTGTGAGTCTGTTTTATAGCCTCAGTAGGAACAGCAACTAAACCAATCTATAGGCCCATTACCACTTAATAAACTTACATTTAAAAAGCCCTAAACCTAACACTGGAAAAAAAAAATGCCTCTTTCTACGGTGCAGTTTCTGAAAAGTCACAGATGTAGAGCCCCATTAGCTAATTTGCCTATTACCATTTGAAGCAACAGACTTTCCCTGAATTAAAATTGAAAAGCTAGGGTTCAGAGAAATATCCTCATATTCTTTAAAGGCATCCAGAGAAGCTAGTTTGGATGTAAGGGGTTTAAGAAAAGCAGCAGCCACTGAAAGCTGCCTCTTTTGAGCAGAAGTGTTGAGGTCTGTTGAAGAGTTGGAGTCCTCGGATGTTACACATGATTACATGCTCACTGCTAACTAAAAGGTTAATGGTTTGAATCCACCCAGAGGCACCTCAGAAGAAAGGCATGGCAACCTACTTCCAAAAATCAATCATTGAAAATCCTGTGGAACACAGTTTTACTCTGACACACATGGGGTCTCCGTGAGTTGGGGTCAACATGATAGCAACCGGTATACTTGTTTTATTAAAGAGTTATGATTATAGAGCTTTGAAGCTATATGGGCCTAGTAGAAACCATAGAGAAGTTCAACATTCAAACAAGAACTAAAGTGCTCCAAAAACCAAACCAAACCCATTGTCCTCAAGGGGATTCCGGCTCATAGTGACCCTATAGGACAGAGTAGAACTGCCCCATAGAGTTTCCAGCGAGTGCCTGGTGGAATTTGAACTGCCGACCTTTTCGCTAGCAGCCGCAGCACTTAACCACTAGGCCACCAGGGTTTCTGTAAAGTGTTCAAGGAGCAAAAAATTTTAAATTTGTTCATTAAGATCACTGCCCAGAAATTTGGCATTATGTCCTCAAGGCAGGCTAGCTTGAACGCCCGTATGTTTGTATAATGACTTGCTCTGTTTCTTTTGTTCTTTCTCTTAACTCTACTAATTGCTTTAGGATACTTACACTATTTCCAGAAATTCAATAATGGGTACTTAGTCCTCTGAGGGATAAAATTTTGGTAACCTGGGATCTTTCAAGCACATTGTCTAGTTTATTGGTGATGTTAGAAATCCTTGGGACAGTAGGGGAGAAAAAAACCTCTGGGTCAGATAAAATTCTCCTTTTGGCCTATTGCCAGGGTTGTAGGAGAGGAGCAATTGGACAGACACTGGGGCACATAAAATAATACTGAAACTTAGAAAATTATAGTGATTTAAATAAATGGACACCTAAACCATATTCATGGATTGGAAATCTCAATATTGTCAAGATGTCCATTCAATCCAAAAAATCTATAGTTCAAATCAAAATCCCAGCAGGCTTTTTGAAGAAATTGACAAAATGATTCTAAATTTTACATGGAAATGCAAAGGATCAAGAACAGCTACAATCTCTCTATGGCTGTGATTCTTAGAAATCTATCCTAAGATTTATACATATATATAAATTTATATATATATATAAAAATGGTGAAAAATTGAAAACAACCTAAAGGTCTACTGATTAAAGAATGATTAGGCAAATTATGGCATATCCAACTGACTAAATACTGCACAAAAAATAATTGAGAATGTTTAAGATTATAGTATCATTTTAAGTGAAAAAATTTGGATATATAATTCATGATGGGATTAAAATTATCATATAAAATACACATATCAAAAATGACTATATACAGAAAAGGATAACAGATTACGCTGTGATGGTTGGATTATGAGCATTTTTTTTCTTCTAATTTTTCTAATGATATAAAAAAAAATTAAATCTAAATTTTCAACTGGCAGTCCTGCTTTTAGCCCTTAAACCTATGGCTAGAGTTGTGGGGTAAGTAAAGCGAACTAGATTTTCTATTCTACATCAGGGTTTCTCCACCTAGGCACTATTGCCATATCGAGCTGGATAACTGTTGTGAGGGGCTGTCCTGCACATTGATACTTAGCAGCACCCCTGATCACTAGCCACTAGATCCAGTAGCACCTCCAAACTGAGGCAACCAAAAATGTCTCCAGACCTTACAAATGTCCCCCGGAGGGCAAAATTGCCCCTGGTTGAAAAACACTGCTCTAGATGCTTTCTGAAAATACTGATTATCTACTACCCGAAAGGGTTTGTGCTAGTAGCTATGAGAAAAAAAAAAAAAAGTTCTCAGACCTGTCCTCAGGAAGCATGTATTTGCCACACAGGCAAATATTAGCATAAGTCATAATAATAAAGATGAGTGGCATGCACTAAGTTCCTCAGCCATGAAAATAAAGGGAAGAATCACTCAGGATGAGGTTAAAAATAGGAAGTTAAGCAGCGCTGCCACCTTTTTGTTGTACCCAAAACTTCACATAGGAGGAGGCAGTTAAGGAGATGTCACTTGAAAGTTTGAGAGGATTTGGTGGTAGGACTGGCAGGCGAGACCGGGATCAGGGTTTGGGAGGGCCTCATTCCTTCCTGTCAGAGGTAAAAGCATGGTCACAGATACAGGAACAGAAAAACCCAACAAAGGTTTGGGAAACACCAAACGGGTGGGATTGGTTACAGCCAGTTGATTTCCTCATGGAATAGTAGACCATAAAGTGAGAAGAATAGGGTAGGGCTTGCTTGTGGAAGGCTTCAGAAAGCCAGGAAGGCGCTTGCCTCTGACCAGTGGTCCTTAACTCCGTCTGCACATTAGAATCACCTGAGAATCTTTTTAAACATACCCATCCTGAACCCCTACCCAGGCCATGGACACCTGGGGACCAGATGATCCTAATGCCAACCAGATTAAGAATATCTGTCCTAGATAGTAGCTACGGCAAGGCCAGGCACCAAACCCAGCCATGACAATGTGGGAGGAAGCAGAGGTCATGATCTTCTTCCAGAGTGACCACCATGATCCACACCACCATCACAGCTCTCAACCATGAATTTGAAGCTAACCCTGCACCTGAGGCTTCTATTTCCTCTCGAATAGCCCAGCAAGTGGTCATTCCACCTCTGAGAAGACACCTCTAGTGGCAAAAATCTCACTGCCTCCTGAAACATCTCATTCTAGTTTTGAAGGATCTAGCTGTTAGAGTACTTCCTGGGGTTCAGTTGAAATTTATATCCCTGAAATCTCTACTATCTGATTCTAGTTGTCTCCTTTGAGACCAGATAAAACAAACTGAAACCATCTTCCACACAAAAACATTGAAATAGCTGAAAATCACTAATAGGTCAGTCCCCTGACTCCACTCAACAAGCTAAATATCTCCAGTTCTTTCAGTTACCCCTCTTGTGATCTGGTTTCAATTCTCACCATACTGGTTGTGCTACTCTGAATACACGCCAGTTGACTATTGTCTTTCTTAAAATGTGACGCCTAGAACTGGATAAAAAACTACAGCTGTAATGAAGCCAAAAATGATAAGAAAAGCACATACTGTTCTTTTGATCTGAACATCGTTTTAATGCATCCGAGGTTGAGTTAGAGATGCTGTTTGGACATGCACACTAAATGAGGACAAGGGGCAAAACTCTGTTCCCTTTACGTGTTATGTCCAACATTATAAAGCTGCTTCTTTCCAGAAGGTTCCAACTTATCTGCTGTTGGAAAATATCATACCACGTTTGGAACTCCTGTGCCATAGTTCCGCAGGTAAGTCCATTCATTCACTCACTCTTATTCCTGCTTCTGATTCTCCTCTCTAGCCTCAGACTATTCCATTTCCTGGCTCCTTTTTTAATGATTTCCTCAGTTATCCTCTTTTTTTAGATAATAAGCCAAAAAGTAGGAAACTTACTGTTGAATTTTTTTCACTTTCTCCTTGAGCCAGGAAAGACTGTGTAAGTATACTTACATACACTTTTCTCATTTTCTGTTCCTCTTGGTTAGGGCTGGTTCTATGACCACCCTATTTGCAACTTACCACCACCACTCATCAAAAAAGTCTTTATTCCTCTTCTCTGCTTTATTTTTTTCATAGCCCTTATCATTATCTAACTTACTGAATATTTCCTCAATTTGTTTTCTGTCTGTGTCCCACTATGTGAATACAAACTCCACAAGGGTAGCCATTTTCACTGTTTTGTCCACTATTGTATCCCTAGTGTCTATAACAGTGCCAACTGAGTGTTTGTTAAATGAATGAAAAAAAAATTTTTTTTTTTGGTACTGCCCACTGGTATGGGCCATGCCAAGCTGTCTGTGTTTGTTCCCGTGTGCTCAGATGCTCTGCTTTTGAATTCTTTCCACTTTGCAGTTTATCAGGCCATGTTGGGTGGACTGTCAATTGCTGGCAAAACGTTCATCATTTACAACCAGTCTGCCAGTTTTCACAACAGCCAGCAGATAGCAACTCTCTCCATCAAAGCATGTCATGGAGATTATTGGAGAATTGCTCCATTTGTTTTACCTTTGCTTCTACCAGCTGCTACAAGGTTCGATGCACCAATTTACCCTGGGCTCTGACTCAAGCTATGGTTCCTACACATAGCCCCCTAATCCCTGGGTTACAGCAATTTGCCAACATTGCCAAGTTCCAAGGCCCATGAATTCTTACAATTAAGGCAATTAATTCTCCTGAATCTGTAACATGGGCTTTTTCTCACTTTATAGCTTTTATTATTCTGGATCTTTACAAGATTTCCAGCAGTTCCATTTCAAAATGTTTGAATTTAGCCTGACCTCTTCCTCTGGTAGTTCAACACTGAGTATGTCCTCTGTGTCTGTTGCAAGTGTACTGTTGGTGTAAAAGGTATGCTTAGGTAAACAAGCTACATAAGACAAATCGAAAGCAATTCCCAGTCCTGTAGGTGCTGATAGTCCAATTTATCACCCTGATTCTTTACTCCAGGGAGTCAATTCAGAATCCTCTTATCTACCCTGGCACATCCCAGTTGACTTTCTAGAAAAGTCAACAGGAAAAACACCTTTGAAGGATGCACAGAAGTCCCAAGACACTTCTCAAATCACAGTGGAAAAGAATAAGATAGAGTAGAGCAGACAGCATCAATTTTCCATCCCTCTTAAAATTCTGAAGATGTACCTAACACAGGGTAAGGGGAAAAACCCGACTATCAACTGCAAAAAAGAAAGAACCCTAGGAGAACATATATGTACATTGTGGGGGAGTAGTGGTCAAGCACAATAAGGAAGCGAGGGTGATACAAGATAGTACAATTACTCTGTGGCTGTATCTAATTTCTAAATTATAGCCCGAAAGCTAATGGAGAAATGCGGCTACTTTCTATTACCTCTAAGTTCCAGCAAGAAACTGTATCATTTCAAGCACTTTTCCTGATTTTCCAGTCATGACAGAGAGAGAAAAAAAAAAAAAAACTTCTATGAAATTCTTTCCATGAGAAGCATAAGCTATGCTTGACCCACTTCTCCTAGCAGAGCTAGGGCATTTCACAAGTACCACTTGAAAGGCTCAGAATTACACAGCCTTAACCACACAGTGTTGATCAAAGAGTGGCCCTCTGGTAAAACTGGACCAAATGCAAAAATCTAAACTGATTCCTCCCTTGGTTCAATATCCCTGGAGTAATATTTTGCCTGAAGCCCTTACTTCGGCCACTCCTGATATTCAGAATATGAGTCTTAGACTGTCAGATAGCTTCTGATAATTTGAGGAAGGATGATAAGAACTCAAAGTAATAGAAGACCTGTTTCTCTGCATTCCAAAAGAGAGCATAGTGTGTTGTCATCTGCACAGACAGAAAACGTGGAGTAGAAGACTGGCCAGCTAGTTTGATGCTTTGTCTGTATTCAAAACACAGCTCATTTCAACATACATTGCCAAAAGTCATCTCTGCATTGCCTACCCCTCACCAAGCTACCAAAGCTTTCAAAATGGCACAATTACCCAATCATCTCATGGAACTCTGAAAAACAGGCTCTCTGAATACCCTCCCATTGCTCTCAAAATTAAGCTGTCTGTTACTTGTCAGGGATCAGTGGCACTATCTTTTGCTTTTGTTTGAATGGGATGATAACACATTTGCAGAACAAGGAACACACTGATGAAGGTTAAAATAGTAACATGTTAAATCTACAGTAAATGAAAATTTAACTCCAGCTACAGGTAGTAGTATTTACCGGACCATAAACACTACCATTCTGTAATCACGTTCAGAGTTATTAATACTGGATTGTCACTGCTGTGGTTTTAAAATTATCACTGAAATGTAATTTCACTGCTCATGATGATGTAATTGCTGAGAAGCCATGTGGTTGGTAATTACACAATACAGCATATGGAACTGAGCTAATGCCCTGAAATCTCTTTATTGTTTGGTTTTTTTCCCCCTGCCTTATAATTAATTCTATTACCTGATGTGTATTTTGTAGTTTAAATAAAATAGACTATAGCATCTATATTCCTTTGCTGAGCCCCTGGAGAGTGGGCGAGTGTCGGAAGGGAAGTGGAGAGAATATAACTGACTCTGGATTATTCTGAGTTATGGGGGGCACACACTAAAGTGCTGGCACATTACACCATTTATCAAGTCTTCATTCCTACTGCCAGCAAGCCATAGGCACTAAGTGCAACTGCCAGTTAAGTGTGTTGAAATATATATCTATATTCAAAGTTAGAGTGGCTGTTACCACCCCTGTTTGACAGACCCAAAATAGACTTTCATTATAATCCATATAAACCACAGCTGGAGAGGCAAACACATACAATCCCACGTACATACACGTAAATATTTAGAAAAATAACTGTAATAGACAACCATTAATTTTTCTGCCATTATTTTTTTACTCAGCTTCGTATGCAAATTAATTCACATGCCTGTGTGTCAAAAGGATTATAATTGCAAGAGGTGACAAAAGGCCCCAGATTTCATAAGGCACTACCCCCATAGCTTGCAAAGTGGTAATTTAGACTTAGATCTCTGTTTTAGTCATACAGGTGTATATCGGTCAGAGGTGTCTAGAGCTTAAAAGCCTGGGCTTGGAGCCAGCCAGCCTGAGTTGCATCCTGGCACTGCCACTTACTACCTGCGATCTTCAGAACATCATTTAATCTCTCTGTTGTATTTCCCTCATATGTAAAATGAGGATTATAACAGTATCTTCCTCACAGCATTGTTGTGAGTATTGCTGTTGTTGGTGTGTGCCATCTAGTCAATTCCAACTCATAGTGACCCTATAGGACAGGGTAGAATAGGAAACGCTATGGGGCAATTGTGAGTATTAAATGAGTTAAGATAGGTGAAATGCTTACAACGGTGTCTGGCACAGAGTAATCACTATTCAAGTGTTAGCTATTATTGATCATACACAATAGAAATGATCTTTAACTTAAGCAGAAAAAGAATTTATTGAAAGGATATCAGATAGTTTGCAGACTTGACAGGAAAACTGGAGAAGACTCATTAAATGGTAGGAACAAAGGCAGCTATGCAGCAGGATCTCCCAGACCATTTATAACACCACGGCCCCCTGTGCCCCCACACCACAGGACATGGCAACTGCTAGGCACTGTTGCAACATGGCAATGGGCACATGGTGCCATTACCACTGGACACCTCACACTGCCACACATAAATCCCACTGATCCTTCCTTTCATATCCAAAGTCAAAGCCCTAGGCAGGGCATTCCATTACATAAGCCTAGATCACATAACTATACCCCACCTACCCAGAGTGGGGAGAAGGTGTATCTGCTCCCTTCAGTTCCTGAAGCAGGAGAAGAGCTTCGCCTCCCCCAGGATTCAACGGTGTATCTGCTCCCTTCAGTTCCTGAAGCAGGAGAAGAGCTTCGCCTCCCCCAGGATTCAACGGTGTATCTGCTCCCTTCAGTTCCTGAAGCAGGAGAAGAGCTCCGCCTCCCCCAGGATTCAACAATGTGTGGATCCCCAAAACAGGAAGGGAGTTTGGATGCAAGGCAGAAAACAATACATAGAAATCTACCACTATGTCAAATTGCCTAGCAGAAAACTTGCCTTGATCTCCTGACCCATCGAGGAGGAGAAGGAGGAATAACTTGAGGGATCCAGAAAACAGAGATGAACTCATATAACAAGCGTTCAGGTAGAAAGCACAGAAAAGTCAGAGACAAAGAGAGGGAAACTAGACTACTTTTAGATAGAAACTATCAATGTACAAGACAAAGAAATTCAGCCTAGAAGGGAGCAGAAATAGAAAACAGTGCCGCTTGTAGAGCCAGAGGCAAGACACTTAGTCTAGACTAGTGGTTCTGAAACATTTTGGTCTAAGGATCCCTTTACAAGCTAAAAATGATTGCAGACTCCAAAGATCTTTAAGTTTCTGTAGGTTCTATCTATGAGTACTTACCATATCATAAATTAAGCAAAGAAACTTTGAAAATACATGTTAGTTAATTTTAAAATAATGAATCCATTACATGTTAACATAAATATTTTTATGAAAAATAACTACATTTTTCAAAAAAAACTGTAGTGAAGAGTGGCATTGTTTTACACTTTTGCAAATCTATTTAATATCTCGTTTATTAGAAGTTTCATATCTGCTTCTGTATTCAATCTGTTGTGATATCATACCATGCAGACTCTGGAGAACTCTACTCATGAGAGAGTAAGAGTGAAAATAGCAAATAGCATCTTAGTATCATTATAAAAGTAGTCTTGACCTTGCATACCTCCTAAAACCATCTTGGAGACCTTGCCAGAATAGACCAAGGATACAGCAAATTAGAACTAAGAAGATGATACAGGCTTCACAAGGAACTACAAAAGATGGGCTGTGATGAGAAGAATCATATAACAATTCTCTCTCTCCATGTACATACAACACTATTATTTATGAATGCATTTTCCACATACACATTATATTTGATATTCACCACAGTCCTTTAAAGCATTTTCATTTTATAGACAAGGACTCCAAAGCTCAGAGGTTAGGTGGCATGCCCAAGGCCACACAGCTTATCAATAGAAAAGCTAGATACCACATTCCCACTAGTACCCCCTACTGAAAAAGTAGTGTTATCTTCAGCGAAGTTGGGAATCACTGATTTAGCCTTCTCCATTTTCTAGACCAGAAACCAAAGCCCAGAGATTGTAAAGTGACCCACCCACGATCTGTAAGGCAGAGCAGAACTGGGCCTGGATCCCAGACTTGCTGATGCTAGACTGGACTTTGGTAGCTAGGCAAGTATACATCAGAGTGAAAAACTTCTGCGGAATATTTCTTTCTAAAAGAGCTGGATTCCAAATTCACTCAGTGAATTCACAGCTGCTTTATAGACATAGGCAGTAGACTCATTTGTCTTTTGGTTCTTAACCTCATTTGCACATTAAGAACTTTTTTAGAACATTCAACAACTGACCTGAAAATAAGCTGTAAAACAGCAATTAGAGTTTCAACTCCTAGGTTGCAGTAGGGAATTTGATAAGATGCTCACTTTTGTAGCCTGATTCCCACATACCTTTCTGAATCATTCAAGATGCCTTTGGTTGCAAGTAACGAAAAAAAAAAAAAGACTAAGCTGGATTAAACCATAAGGGCATTTTATTATCTTAGATATTAAGATGTACCAAAGCGGAGAATCTCCAAGGTAGACTAATTCAGAGGGTCAGTGACATAACATTTAGGCTCCTTCCCCCTTTCCACTCTGCCATCTTCAGCATTATCAACTCCCCTCAGGGTCTTAAGATGGCTGCCAAAGTTCCAGCTGTCACATGTAGACACAACAACTTCAAACAGAAGAGGTACTGTTTATTCTTGTGCTCCTTTATAGCAGCAAAAGTAAACTTTCCTAAAAACCCACATGCAAACTTCATCCTACTGTCTTTACGTAAACATCACTGTTTGAGAAGAATGGGACACAAAGATGAGCTGAGACAACTGACATTTACTCCTGGGGACAGCTCCAGCTTTTGCTGAGTCCATTTTGGAGAAGTGAACACCCAAACAAAATCAGGGGTCTGCCATGAATAGTGGTTACATTTTAGTTTTTCTCAACTAAGAATTCATTCACTACATTTTGGGGTTTTTCGTTTGTTTCTTTTAGGTTTTTTTTTTTTTTTTGGAAAATGTGATCCTGACATAAACATTGTCCCATAGAAACAGAGAGACCTGAAGCCTGGCATAAAATCTGTGCTTTTTGAAGACAGTATCAATAAATGTAGGTGAGCCATTTTGATATAATGGAGCTAAGTAATTGCTAATTTACTAAATGTTAACATGTTAATTTTTTTCAGTGTCTTCCATATAAAAATTGTCACTAAACAACACTCCAGAGCCCCATTAAAGTCACTGAATGCACACAAATTCAATTAGTGTTCACTTTCGAGGCAGAGTGTGCTATTCATTTTAGGTCTGTAGATGTGGTAACACAAGCATTAAGGAGTGCCCAAAAGCAATTTGGAGAATAAATGACTAGGAATGGGGCAACTAAGAATGGGGAGAAAAAAATTAGATTAATCATTATGAAAGGAAAACTATCCAAACGAAGTCAGAGCAGCATTCTATGAACCAGCCCCTCGGCTGATGATAAGCCACTCTCAGATCCTTAAGTAGCCAAATCATCATCATCTTGACTATAAATCATCACCAGCTCTAGACAGCTTTCAGCCAAAGCTTCCTTATTCCTAGGGTCACTGAATTTAGTACCATTCATTGCAATTAATTGCCTCTATTTTTAAACAAAAAATACATGTAACATAGATTATACAAAAGATGTTAGTTGGTTTAACAGGGGATGCATCTGAGATAGTTGTACCTCAGTTCTTCCTAGTAACTGAGCAAAAACTATACTGCCTGCTATAGAATACCAAATTCACTCTGATATAGCTCAAAAGAACACCTCTTCTCTTTCTTCTTAGAAAATCTCAAAAAAGGTGAAAGCAGTCTGTAAGTTTTTAATTCATGACAACACTTTCACCCAACAAAACCTCTAGAGCAAAAACAAAAACACAGCAATTGACCATGACAAAGCCCTCCCAGTGCTGTCAAATCGATTTCAACTCATGGCAACCCCATGTGTTAGTAAGTAGAACTGTTCCATAGGGTTTTCTTGTCTGTAATCTTTATGGAAGTAGATCGCCAGGCCTTTCTTCTGTGGCACTGCTTGGTGGGTTTCAACCACTAACCTTCAGGCTAGTAGACAAGTGCGACATGTCTTCGCCACCCAGGAACCTTGGCCATTATAAAGCAAGATATTGAAGCAAAAAAGGCTAAAGAGTAACCCTCTCCTCTACCCCCCAAAGAGGGTTCACTGATGATCAAGCTAGGTGAATTTGCAAATAGATCTCTGCCTTTGAGGCACTTTCATGCACTATATAATGGGTGGCTTCCATTTCCCTGTGTGACTCAAGTGTCCTAACTGTGCCAGACAGACTGTAAGGTAGCCCCCATGATCCTGCTTCCTGATTTTCTTGATTTTGTGTCATTCCCGCCCCGTGAGCGTGGGCAGGAGTCACTGGGTGGACTAAACTGTTAAGCGCTCAACTACTAACCAAAAGGTTGGTAGTGCAAAATCACCCAGAGGCACCTCAGAAGCAAGGCCTGGCAATCTGCTTCCAAACAGTCACAGCCTTGAAAACCCTGTGGATCACAGTTCCTCTCTGAAACACATGGGTCCGAATCACTTGTAAGCAACTGGTTTTGCTTTGTATTTTTTGTTTTGTTTTGCTTTGCTTTGTTTTTTTAGTGTGGGCAGGACTTGTTACTTGCTTCTAACCAACAGAATGTGGAAAATATGATGAGATGTTACTCCTGTGACTAAGTCATATGATGTAAAATTCCCTCTTGCTAGCAGACTCATTGTACAGTCTTGCTTTGTTTCGTTGTTGCTGGCTATGGAGAAGCAAACCGGCATGCTGTGAAAGGGCATAAGGAGAGGGCCGCATGGCAAGGAGCTGAGGGCAGCCTCTCGGAGCTGAGAATGGCCCTAGAATCTGAGGGCAGCTTCTGGCCAATAGCCAGCTAGAAGCCTGTGCCCTCAGTCTCACCGTTACAATGAAATGAGTTCTGCCAATAACCTGGGTGAGCTTGGAAGCTGACCCACTGCTCATGGAACCTCCAGATTGGAATCCAGCCCTGGTCAGCACCTTGACTGCAGCTTTGCAGAGAACCCAGTGAAACCCTGTCTGCATACCTGGCCCAAAGAAACTGTGAGATAATAAATGTGTGCTGCTTTAAGCCACTAATTTGTGGTAAACTGTTATGCAACAGTAGAAAACTAACACCAGACCTAGAATAACAGGGCTTCAGGTTGTAGAGAATGCCAAACTATTAGATCAGTCTGCACCAGACTTTACCAGCTACATACACTGTTTTCTACCCCCCATGTCCTCTTCCTCAAAATCTTACTGACTTTTGGGTAGTTGGGTTACTCTGGCCTCCACATTTTGGGATTTGGTCTTGGTGCTCTTGCTCCCTTATCAGAGACACTGCCACTCTTTCTAGTTTGTGGGAAACCATTCCATGCAATGAAGCAAAATTTACTAAACTGTGTCCATTTGACCTGCTGGAATTTATGTACCACCAAAATGAACCAATTTTTTCCTCGTTCAGACACATCATTTTCATTGTCCTTACAACCATTGATATAGCATTCGTCACTGATGTTTCACTTGCTCTAAGCTGAATGATCCTCTCATAAGATTTTATGATGAAAGAGAATTCTGCAAAAGAATACCAAAGATGACTTTTTATAAATTTTTTGCTGTTTTTTTTTTTAATGTAACTGTAGAATCATTAATAACATCTTCATTACAAATGTAGAGAAACAATGCATTGTTGGCATTTCTACTGCATGTCCCTTTTATTCAAAGTGCCTTTATAATTGATACATGTGGTTGAATTTTAGGCTTAAAAAGATTGAAAGTAGAGATAAGAGAAATATATGGATATCTGATCTTTTACTCTGCAAGTAAAATAGCATATGTGTGAATTTCAAATTGGAAGGGCAAATATAGAGCCAGGACTGTGTGGGGGCGGGAGGGGCAGGAGTGGGAGGGTAGAAATGGAAATAAAAATTTGTGGAAAGTGAAAATAAAATTTTGATGATCTATGTGTTTTTTAATCTACACAATTTCTTACATGAGACAAGGAGACTAAAGTAAAATTCTCAACAAATCGATACATCTGTTTAATTGTTCTATGGCTAAAATTTACTTTTCTCATTAGCAAAGAGTTATAGCAATTCATTCCATTAACATAACTATATCACCAGTTCACTGAAACTTTAACAAAGCCCGAGAAACCAAAGGGCTTTGTAATAAAGCAGTAATCTCTCAGACAACATCGGCTGCAAATTCATCAACACCTACATCTTGCAGAGTAATTGGAAGGGAAAATTTTACTACATAAAATAGTCAGTAGGAGAACACCATAAAAGATCAGACTGCAGTGTCTTAAACAATGGCATCCAAAGTTATATCCTTACGGAAGTTGGATTCCTACAGAGGTGCTCCAAAGGTGAGAAACAGTAGCCACTCCAGAATTTCTTTATAGAAGGGGTTTGGAAACTATCTAGTTGGGTGGTGGGTTAGAATCCTGTCTTAAATTTTATTTGACTAAAAAAAGAAAATTGTGTTTGACTAGATATTACAGAAGAATTAAGAAACAACAATTATCCATTTCAAAGAACGGGATATTGAGGTGCAAGGAGAAAGCTGACACCTAAAGCCACCTCTTTGTACTACCTCTGATGAAGAAAAAAAAAGTTCTCCATCTGATACCCAGGTTTTAGGTGCATAATCAGATGAAAGGAATCAATGAATACCACATCCACTCCCACTGCCGTCGAGTCGATTCCGACTCATGGCGACCCTATAGGACAGAGTAGAACTGCCCAATAGAGTTTCCAAGGAGCACCTGGTGGATTCGAACTGCCGACCTCTTGGTTAGCAGCCCTAGCACTTAACCACTATGCCACCAGGGTTTCCCCACATCCACTAAAAAAAAAAAAACTTTTTTTTTTTTTTAACATCCACTAGGTGGTGGTAATAATACCCAATGCGTATGTGTTTTGTTTATATGAATTCACTTCTCTCATCTTCCTAAGGACAGAGCCACGCTTTGATCACTTGGCCCTCTCCAAGCTTAACACAAAGGAACCCTTGTTGCTCAGTAGTTAAAGCCCTTGACTACTAACCGAAAGGTCAGTAGTTAGAACCCACCAGCCACTCCATGGGTGCAAGACGTGGCAGTCAGCTTCCGTAAAGATTTAGAGCTTTGGAAACCCTATGGGGCAGTTCTACTCTGTCTTATAGGGTTGCTGTGAGTTGCAAGCAACTTGATGGCAATGGGATTTTTGGTTTTCAAGCTTAATGCTTGCACCTTGAGGATAACCCAACCTTTGGGGTATGAATTACTCTTTACAATTTTCTAATTCGTCATGTGAGTTTATTACTACTTAACTTGTCCTCATATTGGTAAACACCTCCCCTCCAATCCTTCATCAATCAGAAGCTGGCAAAGACGAGGGAACTTTCTCTCTTAGCCCTTCTCTAAGGTATTGGCATAGAAATACAAAGTTTTATATAATGTACTATCATGACAAATTGTGCTTATAAAAAGTAAAAAATATATGAAAATGAAAAAGATAAATATCACTAAATTTATCTTACTCATTTTCAATTTGCCCCCTCAAAATAGATAGGGAAATGAAAATTAAAATTTTTATTTTTAGGAGCCCATAAAACCAAGTTCTATAATAATAATAATAGAAAAAAAAAACAATAACAAAAACTCAGACTCTGGTAATAATCAGTTATCGTCAAGTCAATTCCAACTCATGGTGAACTCAGACTCAGCCTCAAACAAATCAAATGATTTGTACATTTGATTTGTACAAATGTTATTGATAAAGTCTCTCATGATGTTAACACAATAATTCTTCAAGCTAATAAGCCAAATGAACCTAATGTGGGATGAAAGAGAAAACACATATGGAATTCAAAGAAAAAATTGTTTACTGGAATGGCAGCCCTCCTTATGGGAAAGCATGAGCTTGGGAAGCAGGCAGATCACAGTTCCAGGTGTAGCTCTAGACTAGTCACTTTATCCTCCTCATCTCTGAAATGTAGATAATACCTACTTTTTAGTGTTTCTCTGGGGACTCGCAATAAAGCATGTAAAGATGCAGCCGTTTTTTAATTATCTTCAGCAAAGTTTTGCTTGCATGTGCTATTGATACTGTTCAATAATTTCCTGGCCAACTGACTGGAGGAGATCCATATCCATGCCCATTCCAAAGAAAGGTGATCCAAAGGAATGTGGAGATTATCAAACAATACCCCATTTTACAGATGAGGAACATGAGGCACAAAGGTATTGACTTACCCACAGTCGCAGAGCCAGGATTTAAACTAGGCAGTCTAAGATCAGAGCTTGTGCTCTTAACCTGTACTTCACTAGTACAGTCTGCCTGTTAAGGCATCAATAATAAAACCGATAATAACTGACTTTTACTAAACACTTTCTTTGAGTCAGGTACTATGTTATCTCGTTTGCATTATCTTATTTCATCTTTCAAAAAACCCCATGAAGTAAGTAATATCAAAATCACTACTATGCTATACCATATTACTCCTTGTCCAGTCCCTGGTATAATACAGCAGCTCAATATAGGGTAGTTATTATTATTAACCTTATTGTGTTAATCTGTCTTCAAGCACAAAGCAAGGAATAATCCTGAGCAAAACAATTGACAGTAAAAATAAAATTACTTTATGGACTATTTTCTCCATGTATTGGGACACATGCAACATCTTCTCCATCACCCTGTCCTTAAGCCGTCTCTGGGACTATGCCGATTTACCTTTCTATTTCCATAAAATAAGTATGACTGTTTGATCAAGGCTGTTTCCTGCAGCTGTTTGGAAAATAAAACCTCTTTGCTTCTGTTCAATGTATTGAACTCTCTAACCATGGCATCAATACCTCACACTCTTCCCAATCTCCACCTTTTGTGTTAAAAATCAGGGCAAGCTTGTGAAAAACGGCTGCCATGGAGGCGAATGATGAATGAAATGAGAAATTCTCTGCTTGGGTCACCGAGAAAATTTCATTTTGAACGTTTAGCCTTGTCTTATTGCTACCACTGCAGAGCTACAAACACACTTTGAAGGGTAGAATTCAGAAATATGGTTTCCGGCTCCACGCCCAAAACAATCTGAAGCAGATGCCCGTGGTAGCTAGTCAGAGTGGGAACAGAGTGTGAATGCAGGAGGTAGCCTCTGGGGCACTACTCCAACTTCACACAGGGCCGATGGTCTCCACTCGCTTTTGCTAAGGGAAGGCCACAGTGCCCCTTCTGATGCAAAGAGGTACAGAGCCATCCATCACAATATGAGCAACGTTCAGGTCTCAGGGTTAAACAGAAGGAGTGTATAATCCACACTTAAAGCAGATTTGTGACCCAAGAATGAATCCTATACAATTCTCAGAAGCGCAATTGCTAAATTAGCTTAAGTGCACCTGGTGGTACAGAGAGTTAACCACTCAGCTGCTAAGCAAAACAATGGAGGGTGGAGGTTGAGGTCACCCAGAGAGAGGTACCTCAGCAGAAAGGCCTGATCATCTGGAAGTCAGCCACTGAAAACCCTACGAAGTACAGTTCTACCCCAACACGCAGAGGTCTCAGTGAGTTGGAATCGACTTGATGACAACTGGGAAAAAAATAATTAAAATTAGATCACATTTTTAAAGTATAAATGCCAATTTAATGGCAAGAAGAGGCCATCCAGAGGCATACTAAAACAGCCAGCTCACTTATTTCCCTTTCTTTGCCAAACATTTTTTTAATTGATTTCAAAGATAATGTGCTTAAGAATCTCCTAGGAGTTTTTTAAATGCAAGTGTTCAAGCCCCACCCCTGATGATTCTGATTCCATTGACTGGGCACTCTCCCCTCATGTAATCTGATGAAGTTAACTGTGGACCAATGTTGCGACACACTACTCAGTGCCTCGCCTCGTGAACTCTGCTCGTAAATGACTAAGTGGTTAGTGAAACTGGCTATAGAGGAAGTTTGAATCACATTACCTCCCCTTGGCCTTCTTACCTGAGATTCATCCTGGAAAGCTGTAGGGGAACCATCACAGCCCCCTCCATTATTGAAATAACATTTCTCTCTTCCATTCTACTTCCCTGCTTTTCCTTAAAATTGTTTTAAATGTTAATATAACATTATCTAACCTTATCCCCACCCAGAAAATAAGACAGACTTTCAGAGGAGTACAGAGGAGTTAGAGAATTTTCGTGACAGAGAGGGAGTGCGTGCGTGCGTGTGTGTGTGTGTGTGTGTATGAAACAATGGGAGTAGCATTCAAGGTCGCTGTGTGCCTCCCACCCCCTTTTTACTCTCCACCACCACCCTGCCCTTGTTTGGCCTATACTATGTAATAACAGCTAACAATTATTGAGCCCCTTTCATGTGCACTGCACTGAATATATTATGTAGATTAACATGTTCAATTGCAGTAAATGTTAATGAAAATGGGGGCTTAAAAGTTATTGAAAAAATGATTTGAAAAAAATTTTATGAAGAGTCTTAATAAGAAAAAAGAAAAAACAATTACATAAAAAGAGGTCTCCTAATTCTGGCCAAATGTTGATAGATTCACAGGCATCAACATGAGATGGTCTTAGCCTTACTGTGGTTTAATGATATAACAGCATATTATAATGCCATCAGGGAACAGTAGCACTGGCCACCACTCTCCAGGCAGGGCTCCCCCAAGCTGACTATGGAAGAGGGGAAAGGAGGAAGGGAGGAAGAAAGAGCAGGTGTTGAGACTTGGAGGCCAATAGCCAGAGAAAAGGTCAAAGGCTCAAAGATACTCAGAAGTAAAATTTTGACATTTTTGACACTTGCCCTACATAGTATTTTTACAAAATGTATAAATTTAAAATAATGATAACTAATGTGTTATTGTTTAAATAGGTACCCTTTTGTCTTTTAAATGTACGAGACAAACCAACCTCTCTTGATTTTCTCAGGGGGTTAGAGATAAAAAAATACAATAAAGCACTTAGAACAGTCCCTGACAGGGAGGGAGTCCTCAGCACAGGTTACCTGTTCTTCTCTTCCATGACTGTAAGTAAGTCTAACAACTGTGTCTAAGCTATTTTAATAAAACTCCACTAATCATCCAGTGGGAAGGGGCCCTGGTGGTATAATGGTTAAGCCTTTAGCCATTAACCAGAAGGTCCACCATTAGAACCCACCAGTAGCTCCTCAGGAGAAAGATGTGGCAGCCTGCTTCCGTAAAGATTTCCTGCCTTGGAAACCCTATGGGGCACTACCCTGCCCTATAGGCTCACAGTGAGTCAGAATAGATTTGACAGCAATAGGTTTGGCTTTTGGTTTGAAATCACCTGGTGGCAACCACCACAGAGGAAGGCAGAACTCTAGGAGGAAAAAAAAATTCCCTCTGCGATCCTTCTCTGACTTGTCAATTATTTCCGAATAAGGAAACCCACATAGATATAAACAAAGGCAATTCAGAAATTAGAAATTTCTAAAGGACACGTGGATAGTGAAGGGGACATGGAACAACCATTTTTATAAGTCAGAAGAGAGAACTATGACCTCTGAAAATTAAAATATTAAGTTGGCATGGTTTTAAGAGTCAGTGTTCTATCAAGGGCCATATCAATGTCAGACACTAACTCCATAGTCATCACAGGTTTCTGGAGACCTTTTGAAGGATGTTAATACTGGTGTGCCAGTCAAATTAGGTAAGCAGATTATGTCACTTTAAAATTAAGACCTGACTGACTGTGGTTATTACCCTTGTCCTTGGTGGGTACCACACTGCTGTGATCTTTCCAATCATGTTGCCACTCTCCTAAGAAATGGCTGCAACAGACAGAATAGTCATTCCTGCAGACATATGCTCGGAGGGCACTCTGGGATCCTTCATGATGAAAGTGCCTTGTAAATGTGAGATACTGCCATCATTACGAGTTAGACCTAACCCTGGACAACATCATAAACTTAATAGTGGGAGTTAAACCACCATCGCCCTAAAGTATTCCAGCCAATGTGTATTCTTATCATAGCACCGAAAGCATAGGTTGTCATTATCAGGATATCTGCCTGCAGACCCTAAACCGTATTTTTCAGATGGATAAAAACACAAGACACTGGAAGCCGAGCTTATCCCCACCAAGCAGTAGATTTAAGATATTACCCTTTAGAACAAAAATTCTATCAAAATGATTTTATAATACCATTTAAAACAGTCAAATATTTTTAACCCAATACTTTCATTTTTAATAATGTCTAGTATAATAGAGTCACTTTTCCCTAATAAACAGACTTGCATTATTTCTTATGATTTTTATTTCAAAATGTAAACATTTTAAGGTCAGCAAGGTATTGTCCCAAAACAACATTTTGCCTAAAACAAAGAGGAGATATATTGTAAAAATAGCATTTCTAAATTTTAAGGGCTCATCATGATAAAGAGGTCAGGAGGATTCCAGTCTCCAGAAGCAAGAACTACAACATTCATAGATGGCACTGGGAAGAATTGCTGAGCTGCTCAGTGACTGACAAAGTCACAGTTCTATAGCTAGTACATTATTGCCTTCCCTAGCTTCTGATCTCAACTCTCACCCAAGATTACAGTGTTCACAACTCGGTTGATAGGTTATTGGATCTTCAGATGCCAGTGAGGATCCATAAAACAAGTGTATTCTTTAATTCCTTCTGCCTGATGAGAATAACAAAATTCAAGCAGGGTAGATGGACATGGATTTCACAGAGAGGAAGTTTGCTTAAAGAAATTAGCTCTTACTTCTGGGACAGGCTGTGAGCTTTCCCACGAGCTCCTCTTTCTGACCCTTGCCAGCTGTATCTAGTCTCTATCTCAGATCCTGCTCTGTACATCTTTGCTCATTGCTTGTCTGTACCTGTACTCCCCACCCCCCACACACACACGCCACATTTCCCTTCCAGACCAACTGAAATACACCATTTATAATGGAGACCAATGCATCCAAAGTGATCATCAGCTGCATCTTATCCTACGAAGACATCAAAGACAGCAGCATGCTTCCATGTGCATGTTTTTATAAGAAAGTGAATGAAAACAGGATTTCCTGGGTAGAGAAAAACCTACTGGTCAACAAAGCTGCATTCAAAGTGTGGTGTCTCCCCGTAGACTAGAAAATGGCAGCCTGACCAACCACTCAAACTTAAAACTCTATTCCTTAGAACCCCAATCTTTGCTGAGGCAGGATAGCATTCTGATTAAGAGGATGCACTTGGGAGTCTGACAGACCTAGGTTTGAGACTAACTCCAACAAAGTATTACCTATGTGGCCACAAGAAAGATACTATCTCTTCAGCCTCAATCCACTCATTTGGTGAAATAGAGATAATGAGTCATATCTACCTCATAAGGATGTGGCAATGCAAGGAAAGCACTTAACATGGAACCCAGCATAATACTTAGTGCTCTGTGAATGTTATTAATATTACCACCAAGTGGCTCAGTGCCAAGCAGGATGGATGATCTCTCTCATGAATTTTAATTCATAAATCTTAAAATCCAGAAGGCCTCAGTGGAATATATGACCACCACTGAACCACACACATGAACTCCTGACCTTCCCCCTCAGCTTGAATCTCATCGCTTTCAACTGGTAGAAACAATAAATCACTCTAGTTTCTCAACAGAACCTTACTATTCTTTGTGCATACCCAGTGTCAGGCCTAATCAAAAGACTTCCACATATGTACTTGTCCCGTATGTAGCCATCTGGCAGACCCAGGTACACATAATCCCATTATACTGTGGTCCCCTTAACCCAATAGGGCAACAAGGCCTGTATAATATCCTCATCTAGGTTTGGGGGACTTTAGGTGACCTTGCATCCACCATAAGACCGCACCACCTGACTTTAGTGTTCAAGAATAAATGCTCATTGCAAGGATTTATCAATAAGCACTCAGATAGAAGAACCCAAATCCTGGGAGAGAGTTTGGTCCAGTGAAAACCCCCAGCTCAGTATACCAGTCAATCAAAAGATAACTCATATACCCTACCCGAGTTACACAGGCAGGGTCAAGCAGAAATTCTACTACCAGCCTCACACCAAATATCTTCAGAATAGAACTACAGAAAGTTAATCAACACTCAAGTGACTACTACCCCCCAAAACACCTACTTGGTGGGAGAAGGAATTTTAAGGGTCAAATTTGGGATTTCCCCATTGCCTTCAACACACAGACCCACTTAGTGAACTGCCTCTGGATTATCTCACCAGCTTCATCTCTCCTAGGCCCTCCCCTGTATCCTAAAGTCCAGACTTACCGAATTAATGAGGTTCCCTCTTGCACCTTGATACTACTGTCCATTATGGCTCCCTATACCTAGAACAACCTTTCCCTACTAACATTCACCAAATTCATATTCTTCCTTTAGGACTCAGCTCAAGCATCTCCATCCTGCACATCACCTCTGTCACAGAACTTAACACATCATATTGTTATTGCAGGTTTTAGGGCAGTGGTTAAGCATTCCACTGCTAACCAAAGGGTCAACAGTTTGAATCCACCAGTCTCTCCTTGGAAGCTCTGTGGGGCAGTTCTACTTCGTCCTATGGAGTCGCTATGAGTCGGAATCGATTTGACAGCAATGGATTTTTTCTATGGGTTATTTACTGTACTTTTAATCTATTATATTCTAATAAATTATTATTGGTTTAAAATAAAACTATTAGGTTTAATTTTCCCTATCTTGTTTCTAATTTATTGAAATTTCTTACTAGTCATAATAATTTCAACAGCATCTCTTAGGTTTTCTAGACTAAAAATTCCTATCATCTGGATATAATGATATTTTAACCTCTAATTTTCAAACATTCATAACTTTTATTTGTATTTCATAATCTATTGCATTGTCCAGGAATTCAAGGATATAGCCATATAATAATGGTGACATCAAGGGCCCTGTTTTACTTCTGATTTTAAGACAGCCACTCATATTTTATCATCAAATGTGATGGTGGTTGTTGGTCTTAAATGGTTAATTAAAGACAAAACTTTTTAAAATAAAAAGTAAAGCAAATCCTTTAGAACAAAATTAAAATAAATAGATGGGCAAGGTAAATCAAGCAAATGGGAGCTAAGAAAGCAGAAGGACAATACTCACACCAGATAAAGTAGACACTGAGGCAAAATGTCTTAGCTGGTTTGTATATTTCTGTATGTGTTGAAGGTGATGAGATCCAAGCTGGGCTTCAGGGTAATGAATTTCTCAGAATAAAGGATATTTATGGTACCACTGTTCCCTCCAGGTAGATATTTTAAGAGCAAGTCTGTTTTATTCTACTTTTATGACTAGGCCAGGCACAAAGGAATCCCCCTCTCCTGCCTTAGCCTCATATGACCCATACTCACAAAGGGGAGTATAGGAAGAAGAAAAAGACAATCTGGCTATGGTATTTACAAGTAGTATTTACACTATTTCAGTGTTCCACACTGATCCTATCCTACTATAATTTACCAATTCTGAATTCTAAATGTTCATCTCTTGGTTTTCTAGAATATGTCTTCTAGAAAGAATACCTAGATGGTGAATGTATATATTTATATTCAAGTCATTTAAGTATACAGGGGTACATAAAATGAGATGAAATATTAAAAATAGGAATAGAAAAAGAAAAACAAAGATGAAGACATGAATTCAAGCTAGAATTGGGACACCCAAATGCTATATAGGAAACCTGGTGGTGTAGTGGTTCAGTGCTATGGCTGTTTACCAAAAGGTCGGCAATTCAAATTCACCAGACACTCCTTGGAAACTCTACGGGGCAGTTCTACTCTGTCCTATAGTGTCTCTATGAGTCATAACCAACTCGACGGCAACGGGTAACGGGTAACAGTAAAATGCTATATATATATATATATATATATATATATACTTTTTACCTATATTAACTGAAATTCAAATGATGTGCCAAAGAATAAAACAGCAGTGAATTTTAAAAATAAACAATTATTTCTCTGTCATATAAAATTTTAAGTATGTAAAGTGGGCCTGCTCTACACCTTCTTCAGAGGCCCAAGCTACTTTATCTATCTTGTGGTTGCATCATCCCTAAGACATGGTCTACATCCATATGGTTCATGATGGTTCATCATCACATCTGCATTCCAGTTGCACACATCAAACTCTACTCTATCCCGTCGACCAGAAGGCACTCACATGGACACTACTACTTGTAAGGAAGACTGGGCACCATAATGTTAACCTAGGCAACCACGTACTCAGCTAAAAATTCTATCACTGTATAAGAAGGGAAGAACAGATATAATGGACAACTGACAGTTTTTACTTCATCACAGTCAGCCTCAAGTATATTTGACTCTTAACATTCTTACAGTTGACATAAAAAGGAAAACCATGGTAGTTGCATAATTCATAATCTATATCAGATAGAAAATGGATGGCTTTCTTAGGAGACTTATAAGTTTCCTGATAGGAAGATCAAACTAGAATTTCTTCCAAGTATTACGTGTATGTTCTTAAGCTTTGACTATCAGAGAATGTCTCCCTGTTTCCCTTATCCATGAACCACAATTCGGCCAGAAATAGAATTCTGAGGCCATGCTTTTTCCCAAATATATTCTTTAAATATCATCACTGGTGTTCTAAAAAAAGAAATATGATGGTAACCTCATTTTTATTCCTTTAGGTTTTATGCTTGAATGTGTACAGAGATTTTAATTTCCTTTTTTTTTTTTTACTGAACTAAGTCCAATTATGTAGCTTTCTCTTCCTTAATAATACATGGATTACAGATTATGGTGACACTTCATTTCCAGACTGAGATCATCTTCTAGATCATGAAAGTTTCTTGTTATTTCTTTGATTATTTGCTCCCTATTCATGCTTTTTTTGTCTTATTCTTTAAGAATTCTAATTGTGCATCCACAACTTGAATTTCCATAAATATTTTCTTATCTTTTTCATGATTATCTCTTTATTCTTTTCTTTTGCATTATGATGGTTATTTCTCTAATTTGTGCTCCACACCATGGTCTCAATTTTGCACTAAATGGAAATATTTCTGTTATTTAGTGCAATGTTATTTATAATTTTAATCATGTACCTCATCAATTCCAACTTTTAGAATTAAAAAGAACTAGCTTTACTAGTAAGTTAAACTATTGTTTGGTTTTAAGAAGTCTTCAGGGAATATTTTTGACTTAATGTTTAAAAATTATCTCAGTGCAGTAGTTTTGGGGGTTCATCTAGCCTCCGTGGCTCCAGAAATTCAGGATTCCATTGAGAATTTGAAATTCTGTTCCACATTTCCTAAGGTTCCTATCTAATCTTTTGAGTGGCTGTTGTCAACATAGATAATCTTAAAAAAAGACAGGGCGATTTCAGAACCTATTATACAGCCACAGTAGTCAAAACAGCCTGGTATTGGTACAACAGGCACATAGACCAGTGCAACAGAATTGAGAACCCAGATATAAAGCCATCCACATATGAGCAGCTGATATTTGACAAAGGCCCAGTGTCAGTTAATTGGGGAAAAGATAGTCTTTTTAACAAATGGTGCTGGCATAACTGGATATCCATTTGCAAAAAAATGAAACAGGATCCATACCTCACACCAAGCACAAAAACTAACTCTAAGTGGATCAAAGACCTAAACATAAAGACTAAAACGATAAAGATCATGGAAGAAAAAATAGGGACAACCCTAGGAGCCCTAATACAAGGCATAAACAGAATACGAAACATTACCAAAAATGACGAAGAGAAACCAGATAACTGGGAGCTCCTAAAAATCAAACACCTATGCTCATCTAAAGACTTCACCAAAAGAGTAAAAAGACCACCTACAGACTGGGAAAGAATTTTCAGCTATGACATCTCCAACCAGCGCCTGATCTCTAAAATCTATATGATTCTGTCAAAACTCAACCACAAAAAGACAAACAACCCAATCAAGAAGTGGGCAAAGGATATGAACACACACTTCACTAAAGAAGATATTCAGGCAGCTAACAGATACATGAGAAAATGCTCTCGATCATTAGCCATTAGAGAAATGCAAATTAAAACTACGATGAGATTCCATCTCACTCCAACAAGGCTGGCATTAATCCAAAAAACACAAAATAATAAATGTTGGAGAGGCTGTGGAGAGATTGGAACTCTCATACACTGCTGGTGGGAATGTAAAATGGTACAACCACTTTGGAAATCTATCTGGCGTTTTCTTAAACAGTTAGAAATAGAACTACCATACAACCCAGAAATCCCACTCCTCGGAATATACCCTAGAGAAACAAGAGCCTTCACACAAACAGATATATGCACACCCATGTTTATTGCAGCTCTGTTTACAATAGCAAAAAGCTGGAAGCAACCAAGGTGTCCATCAACGGATGAATGGATAAATAAATTGTGGTATATTCACACAATGGAATACTATGCATTGATAAAGAACAGTGACGAATCTGTGAAACATTTCATAACATGGAGGAACCTGGAAGGCATTATGCTGAGGGAAATCAGTCAGAGGCAAAAGGACAAATATTGTATAAGACCACTATTATAAGATCTTGAGAAACAGTATAAACTGAGAAGAACACATACTTTTGTGGTTACGAAGGGGGGGAGGGAGGGAGGGAGGGAGGGGTTTTTTATTGACTAATTAGTAGATAAGAACTGCTTTAGGTGAAGGGAAGGACAACACTCAATACACGGAAGGTCAGCTCAACTGGACTGGACCAAAAGCAAAGAAGTTTCTGGGATAAAATGAATGCTTCAGAGGTGAGTGGAGCAAGGGCAGGGGTTTGGGAACCATGGTTTAAGGGGACTTCTAAGTCAATTGGCAAAATAATTCTATTATGAAAACATTCTGCATCCCACTTTGAAATGTGGCATCTGGGGTCTTAAATGCTAACAAGCGGCCATCTAAGATGCATTAATTGGTCTCAACCCACCTGGATCAAAGGAGAATGAAGAACACCAAGGTCACACGACAACTAAGAGCCCAAGAGACAGGAAGGGCCACATGAACCAGAGACCTACATCATCCTGAGACCAGAAGAACTAGTTGGTGCCCAGCCACAATCGATGACTGCCCTGACAGGGAGCACAATAGAGAACCCCTGAGGGAGCAGGAGATCAGTGGGATGCAGACCCCAAATTCTCATAAAAAGACCATACTTAATGGTCTGACTGAGACTAGAGGAATCCTGGCGGTCATGGTCCCCAAACCTTCTGTTGGCCCAGGACAGGAACCATTCCCGAAGACAACTCATCAGACATGAAAGGGACTGGACAGTGGGTAGGAGAGAGATGCTGATGAAGAGTGAGCTAATTATATCAGGTGGACACTTGAGACTGTGTTGGCATCTCCTGTCTGGAGGGGCGATGGGAGGATAGAGAGAGTTGGAAGCTGGCAAAATTGTCACGAAAGGAGAGACTGGAAGGGCTGACTCATTAGGGGGAGAGCAAGTGGGAGTACGGAGTAAGATGTATATAAACTTACATGTGACAGACTGACTTGATTTGTAAACGTTCACTTGAAGCTCAATAAAAGTTAATAAAAAAAAAAAGACAGGGCTCAAGGCAGGCATTCTTTACTAGTTAAGCTGAACTATTATTTGGTTCTAAGAAGACTTCAGGGGATATTTCTGATTTAATGTTTAAAGATTATCTCAGGGCAATAGTTTCAGGGATTCAACCTGCCTCCTTGGCCCCAGAAAGTCTGGAGTCTATAAGAATTTGGAATTCTGTTCTGCACTTTCCCCCTTTTGATCAAGATTCTTCTGTAGAACCTGATCAAAATGTTCAGTAATAGTAGCTAGGCACCATCCAGTTTAGCTTAATTAGTAAAGAATATCTGCCTTGAACACTGTGTTCTTTCAAGATCTATATGGGATCGAGTTGATAATGGCAACTCAGAAGATTAGACAGAAAATTTAGGGGGCAGTGAGTTTATGTTAACGAGGGAGGAGCAACTCGGAAAAGGAAAGTGAGAATGGTTATGCAACTCGAAGAACATAATCAATGTCACTGAATTATACATATAAAAAAAAAAGCTGTTAAATTGGTCTATATTTTGATGTCTATATTTCCAACAACAAAAAGACAGAAAGAACTAGATTTGTTTCATGTAATGTTATTTGGCCTAAATTCCACTTTGTTTCTAAAATCACACCCCTTCTCTTATCTTTATTTCTAGGATAGTTTTGTTTTTCTTCCTTCAACCTCTTTCATAGTATGAGGGAGAGGTTCTTAGGCATTTTTCTTATTGGAAATGCTACCAAAGGTGTATTTTAATGGCTAGTTTTTTCATCCCTTTAAGTTTGGAGAAAATGAACCAACCCACCAACCAAGTAGCATGCACTGAACATCTACTATGTCTTAAGTGCGTTCCTACTCAGTGGGAAACAAGACATGGTGCCTGCCTTCATAGAGTTTACAATCTAGCAGTAAGTATGGTGAAGCAGGGCGAATCACACCAAAGAGAAAATATACAGTGTTTGCTATTGGAACACGTATGGCAAGGGCAAGCTTAATCTAGGCTAGCTGCTGTGGAAACACCTCTCACAAGAGGTAGCACTTAGGTTGAAGGTTGAAAACTGAATGGAAATGAGAAGTTAGGGATCAGCCTGGAGTAGAGAATGGACGGTGAGAAAGGAGGGGAACAGAAGTGACAGGTTTAAGAAGATCTTTTTTTTTTTAATGTATAGAAGCCCTGAAAGGAGAGAGCATGGCATCCTCAAGGTACTTCTCTCAGATAGCTGGAGCATGGACCGTAAAGGGTCAAGCAGAAAAAAATTGCATCCCAGAGGTTAAGCCATGTGCACTGAGAGGAAGAGAGCAGCAACATCATATGAGAGTAAGTTAAGTGGCTTATAAGCCCTCCAACCTGAGATCTTATAACATGAACTTAACTTAGTTAAATCATCTAGTGTCAAGTGAGGAAGAAGGCTGAATTAATATCCATACTTTCCCACAAGTATTGTCACTATCTTAACTTGAAAAAAAAATCACAACACTTACCTAGAAAAGGCTGTGGCCAAAAATCGTCTGACACAAATGAACTTTAATCTGTAGATTCTCAATAAGTACTAGTTGGTTGGTCATTTGATTGGTTGTCTTCAAATAAATGGAATGAAAAGGCTAGCAATTTGAAATCGAATCAACGGCAACGGGTTTTGTTTGTTTGTTTTTGAAGGGTTTGTTCAGGTTGATATTTTTAACTTTTAATTTAATTTTCAACTTGTCTAGGGTCATTATGAATCAAGTTGACTGCAACAGGTATGAATTTGGTTTCTAGGGTCTTTAACTAATATGAAAATGAAAGTTGATTACAACTGTAATACATACAAATTTTACAAAGGATTAAGAGAAACCATAGTCTTTCAAGAATCACAGTATTTTGTCTCCAATGGCAAATCACATGGGTAATTGAGAAGAAAAAGCAAGATGTTGGTCAAATGTCAGTGCTTTCTTTCCAAAAATCAACTCAGGGCACAACAGTATGACTCATTACAAGTAAAATCAAAGACACTGTGGACTGAATACACCACAAGAATACCAGACTAATCCCCTCTGTGTTACTTACTGTGGGATGTTGATGATCTCATTTAACTTCACTGTGTCTCTATTCCCCAATCTGTAAAACAGGGTTAATAATTTTAACTTACTTCTCAGAGATAATGGGTGAATTAACTATAATAACAATAAACTGATTAAAAATGTTAATCATGAAAATGTTTTAACAAGAGCTATAATTTCTCATAGTAAGAAGCATGAATTTCTTCTTCTCTAGAATGTTCCAAATGCTTCAGCTAATAATTTATAAGAATGAAAAATACATAGTGACCTTCCCTTTCAAAGACTAAAGATACTCTCTGGACTCGGTCCTTTTTTTTTTTTTTTTAAATAAAAACGTAACTTTTTTTAGGTGTAAAAAATGACTTTGATCTTATCTTCCACCCAGTAATTCAATGGATGGCAACTCAGCCAGAAGATTTAAGAGCGCTGTCCCCAACTTACAAGACTCCACCGAAAAATACGCATTTAGAAGTTTGAGAGTTACCTTGACCTAGAATTTATGTCACAAACAACAAGGGCATAAAGATAAAACCACTCTAGCTCACTAATCAAAATAAACTTATCCTAGACAAACTTACTGAATAAATACAGGCCAAATCAATTCAATTGTCTATCTAAACTTCATAGTTATAAGAGTATAAATTCTATGCACCTAAATATTGTTCCTAAAACAATTATTATTTCTCTATAAATTGAAATAGCAGGGACACCCCGAAGTTCCCATCAAGCACTCATCATAACAGTTACTAAATAGTCAACTTTCATTTATACTTTGCAGAACTGTTCACATTCCTATAGCACCCGGAATGCTGAAATTCTGGAGCAAAGAGCAGATTAAGTAAACATTAAGGTAATCTAAATCTGTACAATATATAGCTGTGTTAAACCCTGGCAGGTTCCAATTTATGAACACCCACAAATAGATTACTTCTGTTGAAGTTAAACAGCTTGGGGGAGAAAATGAATTTTCTATAATCCAGCTTCCCAGTCTCTCTTCAATTTTCAAAAGATTACAACTTCCATTTTATGACATGATCACATTTTTTCTACCAAAGGTCAAAAGATAAAAAACATTTTATATAAACAGGGTGGGATCCCAGGACACAAGAAATCATAAATTCCACCTCCAGAAGGGCTGTAAACCTTCCCATTCCATACCAGAAAAAGTATGCAGAACAAAGCTTCCACCTAGCATATGGCCACTTGACATACACACAATAGGTCAGAAAGTTCCCAATATAGCAGTTATTTAAACAATGTTTTCAAGGTCACAAAATATCACTACTTTCTATTCCCCTCTCTTCCATTTCAGAGGGAAAGACAACACTACCCAATTATACTACTGTAGTGCTTCCTTCTCGAGATATTCCAACCTATTTTGGTGAAGGTTTTTCCAATGAAAGGTTGAAATCTGTAGAGGGAAATAGAAAATGAACTTTAAAAAAAAAAAAACACAAAGACCTCATTTTAAAGTACCGGATTATTTTCAAACTGTTGACAAAGGTGTAATAATACTTTTGAAGTCTTTATCATTAAAGTATGTTAAATAAGGCTTTTAAGTTGTAAAGTAGTAGGTTATATGACCATAAAATGCTGGGTTATTCTCTCTAGCTATAATCATTGTTTCTAGGAAAACTAGAGTTAAATAACTAGGAAAATCTGAATTAGAGTCACATTAATCACGAAATGGTGCCCTAGTGGCACAGTGGTTAAGAGCTCAAGCTGCTAATCAAAGGTTGCAATCTACCAGTCACGCCTTGGAAACCCTATGGGGCAGTTCTACTCTGTCCTATAGGGTCACTATGAGTCAGAATCAGAATCGACTCAACAGGAACAGATTTGGTATGATTTTTAATCATGAAATAAAATAATATTCTTGTTATTCAGGCGAGATATCCAAGAATAATGAAAATTTGACGAGAAAAGGAAAGGTTTAGATTAACTTGAACTACTTACAAAATTTAAGAAAGTAAAGATAAGTCTTTTTAATAAAAATAGAACAACCTTTCCACTGGTACTCAAACAATACCAGATGGTCTAACATTGGGACAAACCTATCTTCAGATGGAATTTTTGCATTCACTAGGCCAATTCAAATAATATAAATGAATATAGGTAGTCAAGCCAGAAAGTAGATCAGAAAAATTTCCAAGTATAATATTAAAGATGAAATTAGCATAATATTAGACTGTCTCTATGCTTCAGAATTTCTATTCTGCCTTCGGAATGCCTAACTAGTGTTCCTTCTGAGGTCCATGCTATAAGACTTATCAGAATGATGTATCCAGAATGAAGAACCTTTTAGTTTTCCTAGGAGAATGTTTGACTGAGTTTTCCACTGCATAAGGTAACTGTGAAAGTGTGGTAGCAAATATGATGGACATGCTAATTAGAACAGTAATGCAACTTTTTCAATGCAAAATGAACATAAAAATAAACAGTACTGTCACTGGAACATTAGAAGTTCTTAAATCAGACTTTGCACATCTAGAGAGAAATGTGAATTATGTGTTATTTCCTGTATTTCTACTATGTTAAGTATATTATTAATTTGGATAGAAATATAAATCCATAGGTGACCAACAAACTATCAAAAACCATTGGAAATACTAAATAAACAGCAGATCCATGATAAAATATTTTCTAATTTCTATTTTTAACATGAAATAGGGAGAGGCGCTTCCCATGAAAATCAGAATCTGAGGCTCCTTCTGTCCTGTGCAATGTAAAAGATTAAATTCCCAGCTTCAATTGTCAGCTAGCAAAAGCTGACAAGCCATGTCCCTCCTATCCTATCCCCACATACAGACTCGGTAGAGCTTAAAAATTAGACTTTAAAAGAAAGCATGCTTGGTTCTTTACAAATTAAGATTTAAAAAAAAAAAATGAATTCTAAATTCTGCCATTGGAAGCATTAATATAAATTTTTTAATTCTTGCTCTAAAAAATTTATTATAGATGCTACTTCTTTCACTCTTGCAACTAAAATAATTCATAAAAGAAAGAATCTTAACTTTAAGGGTTCTCACTGGATAGCTGTGGGTTTGAGGTGATTGTTGTAGGAATTATGGTTTTTATTTCAATATTTACTCAAAAGTTTCAAAATAATCATACACTTCCATCAATGAAAACCGAAAGGGAAACACTCCCTCTTACCTCCCTGTTTTGAACAAGTTTACATCCCTCTGTAACAAAAATTTTATGAATGGAACCTTATTCTTTTTTTTTTTTTTTAATGTCAATGTACTTTTTTTTAACTACTAATGTAAGATAACATTCTGTTGTCCTATAGCATATATTTATGAAGGCCGTCTGGTGGCACAGTGGTTAAGTGTTTGGCTGCTAACCAAAAGCTTGGCAGTTTGAATCCACCAGTCATTCCTTGGAAACCTTAAGGGGCAGTTCTACTCTGTCCTATAGGGTCGCTATGAGTCAGAATCAACTTGATTGCAATGGATTTGGGTTTTTTGGGGGTTTTTTTTTTTTGTATTTATGAAATAGGTTCCTATTCATTATGAATTTATATAATCTCATCAGTACATTGCCAGTTGCTACAAATATGTGTCAATTATTTCCTCCATGCAAGGAAATGTACTAGAGGTAGCTCATTATTACAGTTCTACACACAAAAAAATTGGTCAGTCCCCTTCTCCCGCATATATTTCATCATCCACCTAACAGAACCACTTAGATGGTTGACAGAGGAGGCCAATACTACACACTTCCAGACTCGTAATAATGTTCATAAATCAGAGATCCCTTAATAATAACAACTACCATTTCCTGATAACTAGGCTGGTTATTTGCTACCTTAGGACCATTCTCCACTCTTCTTGTCCCTCTGGTCCCTGGAAGGCTGACCTCTATGGCCCAGGCTCTGAGCCCACAGCTTCTGATTCACTTTGGCACATGGGAGGCATCCAAAGGAAATCAGAAAGCAGGAAAAGAGAGGTCAAGAGATTTCTTCTCTGTTCCCTTCCTTCCACAACACAGGACTCTGGCAGTGGCTGCCTTCCTCCAGGGCCACGGCTTCCCCCCACAAGCCAAACTCTCACTGGATTCTGGTAATGGTACCCTTCTGTTTCTAGTCTCTGGCTGCTTCACCAATCTCTTCTTTGCTCCCTTAACCCTGTCCACATCTCTGTAAATAGTCCCTTTACTCACATCTATTCATTTGAAGTATCTGTGACAGGCAGAATTCTAAGATGGCCCCCAAGATTCTCACCCTTCTCATGTGCATACCTTATATAATCCTCTCCCTCCCCTTGAGTGTGGGTGGACCTGACCTAATCAGGTGAGCCCTTTATAAGAGGGTCTAAAAAGAGGCCATTAAATGTCCCTGGGTGGTGCAGTTAGCACTCAGCTGGTAAATTCAAGCCCACTGGGCAACGCCATGTTAAAAAAAAGTCCTGGTGATCTGTTTCCATAAAGATCCAAGAAAATCCTATGGAGCAATTCTACTCTGTAACACATGGGGTCACTATGACTCAGAATCACATCCACGGCAAAAGACAGGACACAGAACAAAGGCAACTGAAAACCCTATTGCCTTGGTTATCTAGTGCTGGTATAACAGAAATACCACAAGTACATGGCTTCAACAAAGAGAAATTTATTCTCTCACAGTCTAGTAGGCTACAAGTCCAAATTCAGGGCCTCGATTCCAGGGGAAGGCTTTCTCTTCTCAGCTCTGGAGGAAGTTCCTTGTCGTCAATCTTCCCCTGGTCAAGGTATTTCTCAGGCACAGGGACGTGCTCTGCACCTGGTGCTGCTTTCTTGAAGGTATGAGGTCCCCATGTCTCTCTGCTCACTTCTCTCTTTTATATCTCAAAAAAGATTGGGTTAAGACACTATCTAATCTCGTAGGTCTCATCAATATAACTGCCACTAATTCATCTCATTACATCACAGTGATAGGATTTACAACACATAGGGAAATCACATTAGATGACAAAATGGTAGAAAATCATACAATACTAGGAACCACAACTTAGCCAAGTTGTCAGATATTTTGGGGGGACACAATTCAACTTATGACACTCTACCCTTTGGCCCCCAAAAATTCATGCCCCTGACACATGTAAAACATATTCACCCCAACTTATCATAGTAAAAGTCCAACTCCAAGTTCAAAATCCAAAAATTCCTCTTCATCTGTGAAATCTAGAATACAAGTTATCTGCTTCCAAAGTACAATGGTGCAACAGCCACAAGGTAGATATTTCCATTACAAATGGGAGAAATTGAGAGAAAGAAGGCATAACAGGCAAGTCAGCAGAACAGAGTATATTAGCCCTCAAGGCTGGAAAATAGTCCTGATTTCTGAGACCATTTCCACAATAGCCATGCCCTCCAGACTCTAGGTATTAGCCACACTCTCCAGATTCTGAGTGGATGCCTCTCAGCTCTGAGCTTCAGCTCCCCCTTCCAGGCCCACTGTGACAGCAACTCTGCTCCCTCAGCTTTAGGTGCACCATTTTCCTAGTCCATCTGAGTGGCAACTCCACCCTTAGAAACACCAGAGGCCATGGCTCCACCCTTTGAAACCCCAGAGGTCATGGCCATACCTTTCAAGACTGAGGCAACTCAGTTTCCTGTGTTTCTTGTCTCTTCAGTTTCTGCTTCCTGGTTCCTTGGCCTCTCAGCCCTCGGGCCTCACACTTGCATCTGCCCTGTTGGGGCAACTGTTCCAAAGCTCTGTGGCTCCACCAATAAGTGCCTAGAGATACCCTACTCTGCCAGTAAACTTGGGCCAGAAGGCGCTCAGCTCTCTTGCTCTGTGTTTAGGCAAGCCTAGTTCCACAGATAAGTGCTCAGAGGCACCCCATTCTGCCAGGAAGCCTCCTGTGCCAGGGCACTCAGCTCTCTCCATGGGTCAGCTCCAGCACTGTCTGGCTATGGTTTCCTCGTTCTGCTGCTGCCAGTTCTCAGTTGCGGGTGGTCCTCTTCTGCTGCCAGTCTTCTGCTGCTGCCAGTCCTCTACTGCTGCTTCTCACCATCTGCACTGTCTCTGGTGTTAACAGTTCTCCTCACTTCCGAGTCTTCTATCTATTCACAGTTTCAAAACCGCTTCCACATTTTAGGTATCTGTTACAGCAGCACCGCACTCTCGGTACCAAATACTGTATTGGCTATCTAGTTCTGCTGTAACAGAAATACCACAAGTAGATAGCCTTAACAAAGAGAAATTTATTCTCTAGCAAAAATGAGGCTCAGGGTCACTTGCTCAAGGTCACACAGATAGCAAAGAACAGAGCTTAACCAAAACCTATCCCTGTCTAATCCAAAGCCCATGTTCTATAATCCGTATTACATACTGCTTCCATCCTTTCAAGGAAAACCCCACATGGTTTTGTTTGCAAGTTTCTAGTGTGCCCCACGTGTGTTGAGAAAATCCAACTTAGCTATCCTGGCCAAAAATACAAGAATGTTAAGGGCTCAATCCAAAGACTGGACGTGAGGGATATCAAGGTGGCATTTAGGGGTTTCTGCCCACTAGAAATACTCCACGTTGAACAACAGCCAATGGTACAACAGGATACCTTCTTGGGACATAGGCAAGCCAGGAGAACAAATGAAAGATGGGTCATGAAAACTTAAGTTTTACTTTAAAATTATAAACAATTGTGTATCCTGGAATCCTAAAAATGAACTTTTATCAAATAAGATAAATTCTCTTTCTCACAAACTTAAAGTGCTTTAGGTACCCTTAAGTAGTAGCTGTGCCAAAAGCTGTTATATATATTAAGTCATTTCATACAGAGATTGAAAATTTCATTAATGATTTATATCAAACCTGAAAATACAAAAGATATTCATGCTTACTGTCCATCTACTCTGGAATGCCATAGTCATTGCCACAACCTAAAATGTAATGTGTAAGGTAGTGTCTGTCTCCCATGGGAGTGAAACATTTTCCTCAGATTGTACTTGAAACCAGTCACTGGACTTAAATTTGCCTTTCACCTCACCAACCACTTAACTCTATTTTTATGAATACAATGAAGGTTGTTCCTGAAGATTTGTAGTTGTATTGGGATGCCTTCAGGAACAGAGAAAGAAAGAAGGGTTAGCTTGCTCTCACTGGGCAGCTTTCACTACACACTCAATTTACCCATGTGGCTTTAGAGAAACCAGAGTCAATTATACTAATTATTTACAGATAACAATGTTTGAATGTGGAACTCATCTACTCAACTCTCTAATTGCATGAGAAACTCTTGTTATTTATAGTTATACATAAATATTTTTTACAATTTTCCTACTGGCAAATTCTGAGAACTTTTCCTTGATACTGAATAAATAAATTTATCAGAAAGAGATATTTCTGCTACACATCATAGACCCTTCCTAGATCTTGTTAGTATAAATTAATTAGAGATGTTGGTATTTGATTCGCTGATGTATTTATGAGCTTAAAGATATGAAAGGTAAGATACTACGTGCTTCTGTTCCTCAAAATTAAAAGTTTGTTTTTGGTTTGGTTTGGTTCAGTTTATAAAAAGAAACACATACCATTATCAGATTAAACATTTTCAGAAAACTAATGTTTTGAGGATCAGATCTAAACTGGTGCTAAAATTTGACCCAAATGCTCTTATTTCAGTAACTGACATATTAGTAATACAGTGTTAAGCAGTTGCTATTTGAATTGTTTCTTTCTTTGAAGTAATAATTTTTAGAGTAGAATGGGACATGAAATTAGAATGATAGTTCATAAATGTTGAGACTCCTCTGAATATTTTCCTTTGGTGGTGGCTGGGCAGAGGTCAGGGTAGGACAATGAGGGGCAATTCTCAAATGTCAGTATTTCATTCACTGTACTAATTTTTGAAGTATGGAGTATATGAACCCAGCCTTCTGCAGCTCAGATAGGCTATCCACATGCCCATATAATTAACTTAGACATATCAGAGTCCCTATTTCCAAACCAATTCATGTCTATCAAGTTCAATGATAACCACATGTACAGCCCAGTACTTTCAGATAAATCATATTCCAAGACATTGTGACTCTTTTCTCTTAAACTCCTTCAATGTAAGTACTCAAATATATCACCTTCGTAATAAACAAACAAAAAATAAATAAAAAATAAACCAAACCCATTGCCGTTGAGTCAATGCCAACTCATAGCGACCCTATAGGACAGAGCAGAACTGCCCCCACAGGGTTTCCAAGGCTGCAAATTTTTATGGAAGCAGGCTGTTACCTCTTTCTCCTGCAGAATGGCTAGTGGGTTCGAATGACAGACCTTTTGGTTAGCAGCCAAGTGTTTAACCACTGCACCACCTTCACAACAGCATGACATAAAATCCCCCAAATGTGTTAACTTTATGGGGATGGTATCTAGGTACTTTCATATATAAGTATCTAGAGAGGGCTTTTGTTTAGTCTTTGTTCTCTGTACTCTAGGACATTGTGAATATTTTTTAAAACAGTCAAAGTTTGGTTTCTGCTGACTATGACATTTCATTCTGGGGTGAAATCTATTTTTATACTATCTACTTAAAAAAGGCTTGTTATGCAAATAGGGTGAAGCTGCAGAGGGCATGTTTAACTGACCAAAGGGAACCAAAAGTGTAAGGGATTTAACACTTCGTAATTATTTTTTCTATCCCAATTATTTTTTCTAACCCAATGATAGCTACCAGTCTATTAAATAGAAATGCTAATGTTTTGTTTTAATAATTAGAGTAATTTCATGTACTTAAACATATTCCTTTCTTTTTTATACCCTTTCTCATTCGATAAAGGATTTGAAGTAGCTAATCAAGCTTTCCAAATATTTAATAGTTCAAAATTTTTTTAAAGATAACCCATCCTTAAAAGTTAGTCCGCACTTGTGAGTTTGCATGGTCTTGAAAACTGATTTCCTAACTTCACCAGAATGAATTATGACTCTAAATATGAAAAAATCTTTGCCTTCCTTAGGCATCTCCATAACTTGCAAGTTGTACAGTTCTGGTTCAATATCCTTTTTCTTTCCTCCTATTCCTGTCACTGTTTCAAAATTAGGTGAATGGCTGGCTAACTCCTTTCATAAATCAAATAGCATTCTTCCTGCAGCTTCAACGGATTAAGTCAAGCTTCAGAAACTAGTGCAGATACTTACGGTAGCACTGTTCCAGGGACCCCAGGGAATGAAAAGACTCTGTGAAACTGGTCTACATCAGCCACATCCCCACTCAGCATGATCACAAGCTCTACTGCAGATGCAAACAATGGAACATTTGAATTCTAAATCAGTCCTTCAATTATCAGAACCGTCACTCCTTCTCTTCATGGTTTTTCTGCCCCAGCAAAATGCCAGTTACTATTGCTTCAAAGTTCCCAGAGTCTTACCCTCAGGATTTTTCCAGAGGATAGGAAGTTTTCACCAAGCAACGGCTATTGGCAAACACTGAGGCAAGGGAAGGCCTCTCTGTAGTGTATTCGGCTTCTCCCTCTCTCCTGGATCTACCCCCAAAGGAATTTAAACATCCTCAAGTTGCTCCCAACTTAAAAAATCCCCTCTCAAGCCCATATATACCTTTAACTCATTCATTTCTCAGCCAAATTTCTGACGTTTTTCATATTTATTTCATCCCTTTTCTCTTGATCCACTTCATTTTGGCTCCTGCCTCCACTGCTTTACTGAAACAATACAGTACTTACTAAGGTCGCCAATGAATCCACATTGCTATAGCCAATGGATGTTTCTCGCTCTTCATTTTATTTACTATCTCAGCAGAATTTGGCTGCATCCTTCTTCTTGAAACCTTCCTTTATTTGCCTTCTTAATCACACTCTCCTGGTTTTCTTCCTCCCCTCCAGTTACCTCATCTCATATTTATTTGTAGGCTCATTCCGATCTACCATGCACTGCATGTTGACAAAAAGTTCTAGGGCTAATCACTGAGAAATCACCTTGGGAATCCTTCTCCTCATGTCTGACTAGTTTTGCCTCCTAAAGTGTTTTCAAATCCATGTACTTCCCCCTAGCTCCATCATCACCACCTCTCGACCAAGTTATAATCATCTTTCCCTTTACAACTACAACAGTCTAATTGGTCTCCCCATATGCCCCTTGTACCCTTTTTAATGTGTTCTCCAAAGTGAGAGCAAAGTAGTCTTTTAAAAATGCAAATCTGAATGCAGCATCCTACCCCTTGTCGTAAGTTCTTCCACGCCTTAAGATTACTTTTAGGATAAAGACTTTTAAATGGCCTTCATGCTCTTTAATAATCTGCACGTTCCACCTGTTGCCTATCCACGTGCTTCCTGCATCATTTTCTCCCTCTTTGCATTGTAGCCATCCTGTTCCTCCGGCAGGTCCTTGAACAGTCAATATCCCTCCACTGTCTTAATATCTGTGTCCTCGATAAAGAAATTCTTGCCCCCCTTCAACTCATTCAATCATCACTTCCTCAGGGAAGCTTTCCTTCTCAGTCTTGGTCATATTCGTTAGTTACGTCTTTTTCAATTACATACATTGTAATTACTCACATTAGTTAGTGTAATTACATTAATTAGTATGATATTCTGATAATTTGGCTAAAGTCTGCCTCTCCTATTAGACTGTAATTTCCTTGAGAAAAAGAGTTTTATCTATCTTGTTTGTTATTGTAAGATCAGCTCTTAGTATGATGCCTGAAAGAAAAAAGATGCTCGATAAATTCCTGAAAAAATAAAAGAATAATATGAAAGCCATTGTGGGAAATGGGCAAGGCTTAATCCTACTTCTCTTGTTGTTGTTGGGTGCTCTGGAGTCAGCTCTGACTCACAGTGACTTTACATATAAAAGAAGGAAATGTTATGTGGCCCTGAGCCATCCTCACAATCATTGCTGTTTGAGTCCATTGTTGCAGCCACTGTGTCAACCCATCTCATTAAGGGTCTCCCTCTTTTTCTCTGACCCTGTACTTTACCAAGCATGTCTGTCTCCAGTGATTGGTCCCTCCTTATAACATGTCCAAAGTAAGTGAGAAGTCTTGCCATCCTTACTTCTAAGGAGCATTCCAGCTATACTTCTTCCAAGACAGATTTGTTCATTCTTCTGGCAGTCCATGGTATATTTAACACTCTTTGGTAAAACCACAATTCAAATGCATCAACACTTCTTGTTCATTGTCTAGTTTTTGTATGCAAATAAGGCAGTTGAAAATGGCTTGGGTCAGGTGTCCCTTAAGTATCAAAGTAACATCTTTGCTTTGCTTCTCTACTCCTCCCCTTTTAAGGAAATCATATGATGTGGGGAGTTTAGTAAAAATAAGGAACTGCTCTCTTATTTAGTCCAAAAAAGTACTGTTTATAAAGTTGTCCCAAAGGTTTCGTGAAAGTCAATTAAAAAGCACAAAAGAGTGGGGCAAGATGCATATGTACAACTGATAATGCCCCCAGATCAAAAGTGGACTAATCAGCAGTACCAGACTGCCCTCAGAGCCCAGCAACTGGGGTTTCTGCCTTAGGCCCCTGCTGGAATCACCCTGTTCTGGCCCTCCTCCAGCCCAGGCTCCCCCTGGGGGCTGAGGAGGCCATAGGGCCAAGGGGACGAGCCCACCTGGAGCTGTGCCTCCCCTTCTAGCCCTCACCCCAGGTGTCCAAACAGCCCTGAGCCAGAGTCTAGATATACCTCTTTCTGGGTTCGTCCTCCCAAGGGCAGACAGCACTACAGGTGACCATGTCCCTAGGCCCAAGGTGGCTGTTTTAGGCTAGAGTGGAAATGGAGAATTGAGTTCGGACTCACATGCTAGGGGGTCCACAAGCATACATGAGAGCCCCTTCCTCCACACCCAAGGATAGCACTGTATAAGTGGAGAGGGTAAGTGAGAGATACTTAGCTTCAAAAGAACTAGATGAATTAAAAACAATCTATGTCCATCCAGAAGTATTCCTGGAGTTTTGGAGATGAGAATATGAATCTCAGAACTATCCTGAAAATTCTAGCTACGGGCTAAATCCCTCGACAGTGCTGTTGGTCATCTTTGTGAAAGTACATTCTGTTTTGTGAAACTATTGAAATAAAACCAGGAAGCACTCCTGGTAATGAAAATTTGGATTTAGCATTGAGATGGGAAAAGAATGGGGTCAGATAGCAGGTCAAAAGCCTCCACTGGCATTATACTTGAAAACCCTAGGGAGTAAGTACATTTCTATTCTGACACAATCAACTCAGTCACAATCAACTCAGCAGTAACTAACAACAACATCTTTATAATAAAACTGATTTCAATACTTCCCCATCTGCCCCAACCATGAGGCCAGAACATTCTTCATTCCCCTCTCTCCCTCCCTCAGTAATTTCCAATGCTACCTTTTGCCTACCTTGCTGAGTACAAAATTCTCTTTCGAACACTCAAAGCCATGTACAGTAGAGCTACAAACTCCACATCCCCTACAGTTTCTGGAAACTTTCTCCTCCTATCACCCCTGTTTACACACACACACACCATTTACATCTCCTGCTGTGTGCTTCCACCTCTGCTGCTCTCTTCCCCTGCCATGTCTACAGCCCTCTGAGTCTATCTAAACCCATGCCCAGATTTCAGAGCCTTGCTGACATCTGTCTATCTTATCAAGTCTCTGTGATTGCCCAAAACACACATTAAACGGTCTTATCCCCGAACTTCCATAGCAGAGATGTCACACAATTATGGACCCTATAATCAGAAATCCAACTGTGTAGGCCTCATTCATTTTTATAAGAATGGTATGGAACTTATCTTATTAGCTATTCAGAAATACAGATCAAAAAGCAGTCAGGAAAAGAGTCAGCTTTATTTCTTTGTAAGCGCCATTCTAGGCTTATTGTTAATCATCTATCATTTTTTACCAAGTGAGCAAGAGCACTGGCATTTAACAAACTGTTCTTTAAAACAATGGGATGTTTTCACTCAGGATACATCTCAGTTCTAGCTCCAGATTTTCACCACCAGGGAGGCTTCTTGGTTTTTATTTCAATACTTTCACAAAGGAGAACGTACTTTCACAGAGTTGCACAGAGGCAAACAAAAGCATTGTCCAGGGATTGCCGCATAGCTACGTTTTTCAGGATAATTCTAAGATTCATATTCTCATCTACAAAACTCCAGGAATATTTCTGGATGGACATATTTTTTTTCCAACTCATTGAGTTATTTTGAAACCAAGTATCCCTCACCTCCCTCCTCCACATACACAAGTACTTAACTAGGCTGGGCATCCAATAAAAGTTCAATAAATATCTGTTGCTTAGTCAATTAAGGCCCTTATGAAATTATGGTATTTCAATGTTGCCCATAATTGTAATCACCCACCAAGATTTGGGTAGCTGAAATAGTTATTATTAGACTTGCAAACAGATAAAGGCAAGCCATGAAAATACCTTTGGATTTTTTTTAAAAACACTAATAAACATAGAAGATCTCTTAATAAATATTTCCTGACATGCTATTTGCTATATTTTTCAGTGATAAATATATATAACAAGTCACTTAGTGACAAATGTATCTAACAATTTACTGGAGTGTACTGCTTCTAACAAGGAAAATTGAATAACACAAAAATGTCAGAAAAAAAAATATACAATTAATTCTACCACTGTTTTGGAGGAAAAAAAATTTTTTTTTAATTTATCCATCATTACTAGTCTGGCATATTGTGCACACTATAACTGCCTGAACCTTGGATTTTTATGTTTGTGATTGGCTGAGTCACGGTCAAAGGAAAAAGCAATAAGCAAAGAAAAAAAATTCCCTAGAGAAATCTACATAAAAATTATTTTCGTATTTTCCATTTATTATGAAATAGGGAGACCAAAGAATATTGAGAAACCATTCATTTTCACACCTTATTTTGATTAAAAAAAAAAAGTTGCCTATATTTCTTACTGAAACTAACCTTATTCACCAACTTGTAAAGAAAAAGTAACTTAATCTTGTTCTAGTTCTACTCTAACAAGAAATTTTACTACATTATATTAAAGAGCCTTATAGAGCTTATGTGCTTTAACGTTTAAGAAGTTATATTTATATGAACAAGCTTGCTGTAAAAAAAAAAACTACTCTAGACCAAATGGCTAGAAATTGTGAGCTGTGAGATATTACTGTGGAATATCTTACAACTAGCCTGAAAAGAAAAAATATATACACACGCACGTATATATGTATATATGAATTCAATAATTTTTTTTATTTTTTCTGCATATGACATGTTTTAAAGATCTGAACAGTTTCTCAGCAATTAAATTTTATTTCCCTGGAGAATCTTCTCTTCAGATTAGTTTCTGTTTTTCGTGTCTTTGAGGTGAGCTTAGGCAAGGAAGAGGATAGAAGGCAAGCCATGGTGTCAGGCTTTATGAAGTGTTCTCAAATAATGAAGATGCTGAGAAAGGCCCACCTCCACAAGAATCAGACAAGACACAGGGGTGAGTTTACATCACTTTAAGAGTGTTTGAGACAATAATTAATGTTCAATCAGACCAGAAAGAAATCTCCATATGTATAAATATACAAGCACATACTTGATATAAAACACACATCATACTCTTGGACAATTCAACTCTTGACCTACCTTAAAGTTCCTATAAGCACTGTCTCTGTGCACCAGCCATTAGTAAATCTTATTAAAGAACCTCTGCACAAATAATTGTTCATCAAAAACATTGGAGACAAATCTACAGCAAGTCAATATAAAAGTACAAATAAGAAATGTCCCAGAATATGAAGGTGAGGCAGAAAGTTTTCATTCTCTGAAGTGAGAAAAATAAAATAAAATAACCACCCTAACAAAGAATATTTCTTTAAGATAGATTAGGATGTTTCTCAAATTTAACAAGGTTGGCCAGGGTTGTCATCCAGCAAACAATTGAAATGCAACTTAAACGAATGGATTATCTACTGTCTTGGACTTTACTTTGACAATATGATATAGAGCTCTGTCAAACAGAGAGAGGGGTCTGCATGGACATGAGGAAAAGGAGAGCCTGAAGTAAGAATTCATCATTTTCCATAGATGCCCAGGGCAGGGGGAATTATTTTTAAAGACCAAAGTATCCCTAGTATGAAAAAAAGGTAACTCATCCCACTGGCCTAGATCAATGCAAATTTGCCTTATGATCACCAATCCCCTTAGTTTAAAATCACTCATTCATTCATTCAGCAGCTCTTTATTAAATGTTGCCTTTGTGGCAGGCTCTGCAGTACATGAAGAGGATACAGAATGAATTAGATGCTCAAGGAGAGTTCAGCCTAGTGAGAGAAGAAGACGAGTACACAGGCAATTACAAACCAGTTTCATAAGTGTTCACCGAGTCACTTCTTTCCGTAAGTTTTCTCTCCTGAGAGCCCATCAGTGTGGTCCTGGTTCTTGAGACAGGTATAATGCCTACAACAAATTAATAAAGCAGTATTCTGGCTTATGAGTAAATCTTATGTAAATTCTATTAGCATGATTTTGGCTCCCTGTAGGTAAATATATCCAATTAAAGTTCTGTATATACAAAGTTGAGATCCATGCCCAAACCATGAAGATTCCCTCCCATGAGGCTCTGCCTGAAGCAGCCAAGTGATCTCTTCTTGACAACCCTTAGATGCAAGAAAACCATTTCTTAGTAACACTCATCCCCTCACATGACAATACTTCTATTACATGATAACAGTCCTCTAAGTAATTTTCATCACAAACATGAGTATAAAAATCCACAGGGGGATTATTTAAAAGGAAGGTTCCTGGGCCCCATTCCAAGAGATTCAACTTCAGATGTTTGGTAAAACCAAAAATACCGGTTGCCATCACGGCAATTCTGAAACCCTATAGGACAGAGTAGAACTGCCCTATAGGATTTCCAATTATAATCTTTATGGAAGTAGACTGCCGCATCTTTCCCTCACACAGCAGCTGGTGGGTTCAAACTGCCAACCTCTTGGTTAGCAGCTAAATGCTTTAAATACTGTGCCACCAGGTTTCCTGCTTGTTTGGTAGAGGACCCAAAAATATCCATTTTGTTTTCAAGCATCCCAGGTGATTCTACTGTGGTTGGACCCAAAACTACACTTTAAGGAACATTCCTCAATATGACACTAAAATGGTGCCCATTTAAGGTATATGCATTAATATTAAGTTGCCTCCATAAATCTTATTTTTAAGAGTAATTACAGATTCATTACTATTACAGTTTCAAAATTCAATTCAGAGTCTTACAGGAGATGGTTTGCTCACTCAATGCTCGTTTATTCCCTACCCCAACCAGGAACATCCATCCTGCTCTGCCATTGTGCATCCTAAATCCTACACTTAACTCTTCCAAGAAGCCTCTCCCTATCCAGACTCACTGGCTTTTCCTTATCCTGCTCACTTCTAGCCCTTAGTATAATCGTGTATATTGTCCCATTTATTGCAATTTTACATGAATAAATCCCATGTATTATATATTGCTGCTTTTGTTGCTGTTGTTGTTGTATCCAGTCTAGGTGTTAGAAATGCCCCCCATAACTATATGAGGATTTTTGGAACCCAGTGATTCTTGGACACAAATATAGGTGAACCCACTTTCCCTCTGACACCAGGATAGAATGCATCCCAGTGAATCTCCTTGCCAATGTTTCTCCTACTACGATAAATTGATCTTATTCATATCAGGCATTTGGTCTAGACACAAGCAAGTTTAAAACCACAGAGTGATCATGTGTAACTAGAGGAAGCAGTGGAACTTGAGAGGCTACAGGGTCTGAACATTGTACACACAATACTAGTATTCTTAATAAAAATAAGAGTAATCTTCAAAGCTTCAGGGTAGGACGTGGGACTCTAACAAAATATTGAGGGGTAACTGGACCTGTTGCATGAAGACAAAGCTGATGACAAAGAGACAACAAATATCCCACATTCTAAAGAAAACTGGGCATTCACTCCATGGCTTACTAAGAGGAAGCAAAGCCAGTTCTGTGACCCACAATGATCACTCCAATTCCCCACAAACCATAGAAACAGAAAACTACGGAGAGGAGAAGAGGCAGAAAACAATAAGAGTTATGCCTAGTAAGACAGGGCTTCAGCTTTCAAACAGCCCACTTGTCAGTATATTATATACACTGACTTCCTAAAATGTCCTTTGCATGTTATATAATACTCGATAGCTCAGTTGAACAGATTTCCAGGAATTGTACAAAGATGCCACCCAAGAGCCAACAGTTCAATACCATCAGTCTCCATCTTTGCCAGTATAATAAGCATGGCAATAACTCTCTGTTAATTCCCATAGCCTGAAATATAATCTTTTTTTCAAACCTGGCTTTGTAACCCTGTAATTGTGAGTCAACCATTTAAAAGTTACTCTCATTCTTCATTGATTCATTATTTTAAAACCCTGTCCTGGTAGGGGTTATTCCTGAGAGTCAAAACACCCTACTCTCTGAATAAATTAACCTCAGGTCTTAGGCCATAAAGGTTAACACTGCATTGAGAAGCAGATCACTGCAGAGGCAGCCCTCTTACATGGTCTGCCAGCAGAGAGATTCCTGGGGTTGATGTAGCCCCTCAATTGAACTGGAAAAAGAATCTGGTGCTATTACCATTGCCCAGAAGTATTTCAAGAAAAGAGTAGGAAAGACGCCTTATATTTATGCTTTCAGATATTAGGAGAAAACATATTCCAGATTTAGTAGCCAAGTGGTTTTCAATGAGCCAAGTGATTCCATGATTCATTTTTTATCATCCATTAAATGGAATGATGCTCTTAACCTTCAGACACAGTGCTGTTCTGTCATCGTCATCCGTACATGCTAAGATGAGAACAAGGCTCCATTCATTTCCAGAGCTTCTTGGGGAAAGATGCTGTGATGTGTGATATGATGCTTACTGATACATCAATTCATAATTGACTGTGATTATCACAAAAACGTAAAACTTCTAACATCGTAAAATAGAGACGGATCTGTGCTGTGAAACTCAGAGGACGATCATTAGTCTGCGTGCATCTCTGCCTTCCTGTGTCCAATAACTAAGTATGTGGACATTTGTAAACAGAGCTGCACTTCCATCGAGACCACGGTCTGGACCATATCAGACCAAATACTTTACCTCATGGCAGCTATAATGTAGGAGAAAACAGCACTGAACTTTGAACCATACAGGCTGAGTTCATGGCCTAGTTTTGCTGCTTTCCACGTGGATGGCCTTAAGCACATAGTTTAAAACTCTCAGATCCTCAGTTTCCGCACCTATAAATCTCAGATAATATTTTAAATTCTTGGATTATCAGGAGATTTTAAATTAGAAAATAGGGGGCATTGGTGGTTCACTGGTAGAATTCTTACCCTCTTTTTTTTATGCAGGAGATCCAGGTTCGATTCCCGATCAATGCACCTCATGGACAGCTACCACCTGTCTGTCAGTGAAGGCCCATGTGTTGCTATGATGATAAACAGGCTTCAGTGGAACTTCCAGACTCAGGCGGACTTGGAAGAAAGGCCTAGCGATCTACTTCCAAAAATCAGCCAGTGAAAACCTTATAGATCAACAATGGTCTGATCCACAACCAATTATGAGGATAGCATAGAACCAGGCAGCATTTCGTTCCATCGTGCATGGGGTGACCATGAGTCAGGGACTGCCTGGAAGACAATTCATGACAACAACAAAGTTAAAAAATATCTGTGGAAACACTTAGCACAGATGTTATTGAGCCCAGATGCTCTGTAATTAATCTTTTCTATTTTTTTTTAAACTCTATCAGTAAAAGCCAATTTTTGGAAGTAGAGTACCAGGCCTTTCTTCCTAATCTTAGTCTAGAAACTCCTCTTTCAAAGTTATGTTTCACGTTAAAGCAAAAAAAAAAAAAAAGTTGATGTCGAGTCGATTCCAACTCATGGCAATCACATGTTACAAAGTAGAACCAAGCTCCACAGGGTTTTCTTGGCTATAATTTTCATGGAAGTAGATCAAAAGGTCTTTGTTCATGGTGTCACTGGGTGGGTTCAAACTGCCAATCTTTTGGTTAGTAGTCAAGTGCAAACCGTTTGCCCTACCCAGGGACCTTTATCCCCCATGTTATTTATTCTTTTTCCTTTTCTGCTACCTGTTGTAACTGTGGCAAAGATTCCAAGTAAAAATGCAGTGACCCTCATCAAGCAATAAAGAAACAAATCCTCAAACAGCTATTTCCTGTCTGACAGTTGGTATTCATATGCTTCACTGGCTTTACTGTTTAGCCATGAAACCTTCATCATAAGTGTCATTTGGCTTTAACTTTGCAATAAGGTAATTATAGTGCTGGGCTTATTAAAAACAGACTCCATCACAGGAGACTTTGACGGATGTTGGTTGCAGTTCTAACTTGACAGGCAAGTGGGATGAGCAAGTGCATGGCAGAGCTAAAGACATTATATTGCAAATGCTGTTTATTTTCTGTCAACTATAAACTATGCAGTAAATAACACATTATAAAAGAGATCCAGAAATAACATTAAGCTAAAATGGAACCATCAATTATTCTCTCTTCTTTAGCTTTCAGATTTTTTTTTTTCTCCTTCACTATTGGTACTTCTTCCTTTATTCGTTAATTGCTTTTTTTTTTTTCCTGACTCCCCTGTTCTGCTCTAGTGCCTATAAATCATAGTAAAAAAGATAAAATGTTACTATTATGAAACGAGTGTAAAAATGGTATTTAAATAAATTTGCTTTTGCTACGGAGCCAGCTTTCTCTAACCTTTAAGAGAAAGTTTAAAGCTTCTACCGAGGATGTTGTAAACTCCTTTTGGCAAAGTGCATGTATTTTTAGCACTCACTATTTCAGGCACTGGGCAGAGTTCAGAACTGAAGCAGTCCCTTCACAGTGAGTTTTGAGATGTAAATTTAAAGTATACTATGGAAGGAAGTTCAAGGTTTTACTGTAAAGAGCAGCTTTGAAATATATTCACCTTTTTTTTTTATGGGAAGTGGGCTTGCTATGGAACTGAATCACAAAGCAGTCTCTATTCGTTGGCTCCAACAGCAGAATGATAACAAATGAGGCAGGATGAGGAGGAAAAGAGGAAGAAAGACTACCTGAAAACCTATGTCTAACCTACCTGGTTTCCACACCTGGCAGCAGTGCCCACACCTGTATCTTAGGAAGCCACTGGAGTTACAAGGGGTTCCTTCTCAGTGTGAGGCCCCAGGGTTCACATCTAGATCAGTAAGTAGTTACTGCAGATTTATTACATGCCTATTTTTTATCATCATGCTAAGTTAGTCCTTCATTCAAGCATTTTGGGTACCTAATATGTATCACATATTGGGGATGCACTATGAGTTTGACAGAAATGACCCCTATTCTCAAGGAGCTAACACTTTTTTTATACTTGCTCTGGAGGTATTTAGGGTTCCTTCTCAAAACTATTTTATTTTCTCCAGGATAACGTCTTCCGTGTATACCTTGTGTTGCCACTATAAAAACCCATTGATATTGAGTCAATTCTGACTCATAGCTATGAAACCTCTTTAATAAACAATTTTTTAAAAAATTTTTATTGTGCTTTAAGTGAAAGTTTACAAATCAAGTCAGTCCCTCACACAAAAACCCATATACACCTTGCTACACACTCGCAATTACTCTCCCCTCAATGAGACAGCCTGCTCTCTCCCTCCACTCTCTCTTCTCGTGTCCTTTTCGCCAGCTTCTAACCCCCTCTACCCTCTCATCTCCCCTCCAGGCAGGAGATGCCAACATAGTCTCAAGTGTCCACCTGATCCAAAAAGCTCACTCCTCACCAGCATCCCTCTCCAACCCATTGTCCAGTCCAATCCATGTCCGAAGAGTTGGCTTCGGGAACGGTTCCTGTCCTGGGCCAACAGAAGGCCTAGGGGACATGACCACCGGGGTCCTTCCAGTCTCAGTCAGACCATTAAGTCTAGTCTTATGAGAATTTGGGGTCTGCATCCCACTGCTCTTCTGCTCCCTCAGGGGTTCTCTGTTGTGTTCCCTGTCAGGGCAGTCATCAGTTGTAGCCGGGCACCACCTAGTTCTTCTGGTCTCAGGATGATGTAGTCTCTGCTTCATGTGGCCCTTTCTGTCTCTTGGGCTTGTAATTACCTTGTGTCCTTGGTGTTCTTCATTATCCTTTGCTCCAGGTCGTTGAGACCAATTGATGCATCTTAGATGGCTGCTTGCTAGCGTTTAAGACCCCAGATGACAGTCTTCAAAGTGGGATGCAGAATGTTTTCTTAATAGATTTTATTATGCCAATTGACTTAGATGTCACCCGAAACCATGGTCCCCAGACCCCCTGCCCCTGCTATGATGGCCATCGAAGCATTCAGTTTATCCAGGAAACTTCTTTGCTCTTGGTTTAGTCTAATTGTGCTGACCTCCCCTGTACTGTGTGCTGTCTTTCCCTTCACCTAAAGTAGTTCTTCTCTACTATCTAATTCGCAAACACCCCCTCTCCCACCCTCCCTCCCTCCCCCGTCTCGTAACCACAAAAGAATGTTTTCTTCTCAGTTTAAACTATTTCTCAAGTTCTTATAATAGTGGTCTTATACAATATTTGTCCTTTTGCAACTGACTAATTTCACTCAATATAATGCTTCCAGGTTCCTCCATGTTATGAAATGTTTCACAGATTCCTCACTGTTCTTTATCGATGCGTAGTATTCCATTGTGTGAATATACCATAATTTATTTATCCATTCATCCATTGATGGGGACCTTGGTTGCTTCCATCTTTTTGCTATTGTAAACAGTGCTGCAATAAACATGGGTGTGCATATATCTGTTTGTGTAAAGGCTCTTATTTCTCTAGGATATATTCCAAGGAGTGGGATTGGTGGATTGAATGGTAGTTCTATTTCTAACTTTTTAAGGAAGTGCCAAATCAATTTCCAAAGTGGTTGTACCATTTGACATTCCCACCAGCAGTGCAGAAGTGTTCCAATCTCTCCACAGCCTCTCCAACATATATTATTTTGTGTTTTTTGGATTAATGCCAGCCTTGTTGGAGTGCGACGAAATCTCATTGTAGTTTTGATCTGCATTTCTCTAATGGCTAATGATCGTGAACATTTCCTCATATATCTCTTAGCTACCTGAATGTCTTCTTTAGTGAAGTGTCTATTCATACCTTTTGCCCATTTTTTAATTGGGTTATTTGTCTTTTTGCAGTTGACTTTTTGCAGTATTATGCAGATTTTAGAGATCAGGCGCTGATCAGAAATGTCATAGCTAAAAACTTCTTCCCAGTCTGTAGGGAGTCTTTTTACTCTTTTTGTGAAGTCTTTGGATGAGCATAAGTGTTTGATTTTTAGGAGCTCCTAGTTATCTGGTTTTTCTTCTACATTCTTTATAATGTTTTCTATACTGTTTATGCCATGTGTTAGGGCTCCTAACATCCCTATTTTTTCTTCCATTATCTTTATCGTTTTAGATTTTATATTTAGGTCTTTGATCCATTTTGAGTTAGTTTTTGTGCATGGAGTGAGGCACGGGTCTTGTTTCATTTTTCGCAGATGGATATCCAGTTATGCCAGCACCATTTGTTAAAAAGACTGTCTTTTCCCCATTTAACTGTTTTGGGGCCTTTGTCAAATAGCAACTGCTCATACGTGGATGGATTTATGTCTGGATTCTCAATTCTGTTCCATTGGTCCATGTATTTGTTGTTGTACCAGTACCAGGATGTTTTGACTACTGTGGTGGTATAATAGGTTCTGAAATCAGGTAAAGTAAGGCCTCCCATTTTGTTCTTCTTTTTCAGTAATGCCTTATTCATCTGGGGCCTCTTTCCCTTCCATATGAAGTTGGTGATTTGTTTCTCCATCTCATTAGAGAATGTCCTTGGGATTTGGATCGGAATTGCATTAAACATAGAGATCACTTTTGGTAGAATAGCCATTTTTATAATGTTAAGTCTTCCTATCCACTTATGTAAGTCTCTTTTGGTTTCTTGCAGAAGCATACTGTAGTCTTCTTTGTATGTCTTTTACATCTCTGGTAAGATTTATTCCTAAGTATTTTATCTTCTTGGGGGCTACTGTAAATGGCATTGATTTGGTGATTTACCCTTCAACGTTCTTTATGTTGGTGTAGAGGAATCCAACTGATTTTTGTATCCCGATACTCTGCTGAACTCTTCTATTAGTTTCAGTAGTTTTCTGGAGGATTCCTTAGGGTTTTCTGTGTATAAGATCATGTCATCTGCAAATAGAGATACTTTTACTTCTTCCTTGCCAATCTGGATGCACTTTATTTCTTTATCTAGCCTAATTGCTCTGGCTAGGACTTCCAGCACAATGTTGTCCAAGAGTGGTGATAAAGGACATCCTTGTCTGGTTCCCGATCTCAATGGGAATGTTTTCAGGTTCTCTCCATTAAGGGTGATGTTGGCTGTTGGCTTTGTATAAATGCCCTTTATTATGTTGAGGATTTTTCCTTCTATTCCTATTTTGCTGAGAGGCTTTTTTTTTTTTTATCATGAAGAAGTGTTGCACTTTGTCAAATGCCTTTTCTGCATCAATAGATAAAATCATGTGATTCTTGTCTTTTGTTTTATTTATGTGGTGGATTACATTGTTTTTCTAATGTTGAACCATCCCTGCATACCTGGTATGAATCCCACTTGTTCATGGTGAATTATTTTTTTTGATATGTTGTTAAATTCTATTGGCTAGAATTTTGTTGAAGATTTTTGCATCTACATTCATGAGGGATACAGGTCTATAATTTTCTTTTCTTATGGTGTCTTTACCTGGTTTTGGTATCAGGGATATGGTGGCTTCATAGAATGAATTTGGTAGTATTCCATCCTTTCCTATGCTCTGAAACACCTTTAGTGGTAGTGGTGTTAACTCTTCTCTGAAAGTTTGGTAGAACTCTGCAGTGAAGCCATCCGGACCAGGGTTTTTTTTTGTTCGGAGTTTTTTGATTACCTTTTCAATCTCTTCTTTTGTTATGGGTCTATTTAGTTGTTCTACCTCTGTGTTAGTATAGGTAGGTAGTGTGTTTCTAGGAATTCATCCATTTCATCTAGGTTTTCAAATTTGTTTGAGTATACTTTTTCATAGTAATCTGATACTTTTAATTTCAGTTGGGTCTGTTGTAGTATCACCCATCTCATTTTTTATTTGGGTTATTTGCTTCCTCTCCTGTTTTTCTTTTGTCAGTTTAGCCAATAGTTTATCAATTTTGTTGAATTTTTCAAAAAAACAGCTTTTGGTCTTGTTAATTCTTTCAATTGTTTTTCTGTTTTCTAGTTCATTTAGTTTAGCTCTAATTTTTATTATTTGTTTTCTTCTGGTGCCTGTGGGTTTCTTTTGTTGCTCTTTTTCTGTTTGTTCAAGTTGTAGGGATAGTTCTTTGATTTTGGCCCTTTCTTCTTTTTGGATATGTGCATTTATTGATATAAATTGGCCTCTGAGCACCGCTTTTGCTGTGTCCCAAAGGTTCTGATAGGAAGTGTTTTCATTCTCACTGGATTCTCTGAATTTCTTTATTCCATCCTTAATGTCTTCTGTAATCCAGTCTTTTTTGAGCAGGGTATCGTTCTGTTTCCAAGTGTGTAATTTCTTTTCCCTGCTTTTCCTGTTATTGATTTCCAGTTTTATGGCCTTATGGTCAGAGAAGATGCTTTGTAACATTTCAATGTTTTGGATTCTGCTAAGGCTTGCTTTATGACCTAATATGTGGTCTATTCTAGAGAATGTTCCATGTGCACTACAAAAGAAAGTATACTTGGTTGCTGTTGGGTGGAGTGCTCTGTATATGTCTACGAGGTAAAGTTGGTTGATTGTGGCATTTAGATCTTCCATGTCTTTATTGAGCTTCTTTCTGAATGTCCTGTCCTTCACTGAAAGTGGTGTGTTGAAGTCTCCTACTATTATTGTGGAGCTGTCTATCTCACTTTTCAATGCTGATAGAGTTTGTTTTATGTATCTTGCAGCCCTGTCATTAGGTACATAAATATTTAATATGGTTATATCTTCTTGGTGTATTGTTCCTTTAATCATTATATAGTGTCCTTCCTTATCCTTTCTGATGGATTTAATTTTAAAGTCTATTTTGTCAGAAATTGATATTGCCACTCGTGCTCTTTTTTGATTGTTGTTTGCTTGATATATTTTTTTCCATCCTTAGAGTTTTAGTTTGTTTGTGTCTCTAAGTCTAAGATGTGTCTCTTGTAGGCAGCATATAGACGGATCTTGTCTTTTAATCCATTCTGCCACTCTATGTCTCTTTATTGGTGCATTTAGTCCATTTACATTCAGGGTAATTATGGATAGGTATGAAATTTAGTGCTATCATTTTGATGTCTTTTTTTGTGTGTTGACAGCTTCTTTTTCCCACTTGATTTTATGTGCTGAGTAGATTTTCTTTATATATTCTCCTTTCCTCATATTTGTTGTTGTTGATTTTGTTTCTGCTGAGTCTGTATTTTTCCCTTGTATTTTATTTTGATGAGTAGGGTAGTTTGTCTCCTTTGTGGTTACCTTATTATTTACCCTTATTTTTCTAAATTTATAACTAACTTTTATTTCTTTGTAACTCTGTATCTTCCTCTCCATATGGAAGGTGTATAATTATGTTTCTTAGTCCCTCTTTATTATTTTAATGTTGTCTTCTTTTATATAATAACATCGCCATTACCCTGTGTTGGGCTTTTTTTTTTTTTTTATCTTGCTTTGTTTTTTTGGATTTCCCTGTCTGGGTTGACTTCTGGTTGCTCTGCCCAGTGTTCTAGTCTTGGGTTGATACCTGATATTATTGATTTTCTAACCAAAGAACTCCCTTTAGTATTTCTTGTAGTTTTGGTTTGGTTTTTACAAATTCCCTCAACTTGTATTTATTTGGAAATGTCTCAATTCCACCTTCATATTTAAGAGACAGTTTTGATGGATATATGATTCTTGGCAGGCGATTTTTTCCTTCAATTTTTTAAATATGTCAACCCATTGCCTTCTTGCCTGCATGGTTTCTGTCAAGTAGTCTGAGCTTATTCTTATTGGCTCTCCCTCGTAGGTGACTTTTCTTTTATCCCTTGCTGCTCTTATAATTGTCTCTTTATGTTTGGTTTTGGCCAGCTTGATTATAATATGACTTGGTGACTTTCTTTTAAGATCTACCTTATGCGGAGTTCGATGAGCATCTTGGGTAGATATCTTCTCATCTTTCACAGTATCAGGGAAGTTTTCTGCCAACAAATCCTCAACAATTTTCTCTGTATTTTCTGTTATCCCTCCCTGTTCTGGTACGTCAATCACTTGTAGGTTATTTCTCTTGATAGAGTCCCACCTGATTCTTAAGGTTTCTTCATTTTTTTAAATTCTTTTATCTGATTTTTCTTCAAATATATTAGTGCCAAGTGATTTATCTTCAGGTTCAGAAATTCTAGCTTCTACTTGCTCAATTCTGCTCCTCTGACTTTCTGTTGAGTTATCTAATTCTGTAATTTTACTGTTAATCTTCTGAATTTCTGATTGCTGTCTGTGGATTTTTCCAGCTTATTAAACTTTTCATTATGTTCCTGAATAATCTTTCTGAGTTCTTCAGTTGCTTTATCTGAGTGTTCCTTGGCTTGTTCTGCGTATTGCCTCATTTCCTTCCTGATGTCTTGAAGGGTTCTGTATATTAAACTTTTGTATTCTGCATCTGGTAATTCCAGGAATGCACTTTCATCTAAAAGATCCCTGAATTCTTTGTTTTGAGATCCTGTTGAGGTGATCATGGCCTGTTTCTTAATGTGACTTGATACTGACTGTTGTCTCCGAGCCATCTATAAGTTCTTTTATTAGTTTATGTTTGCTTATTGTGTCGTAGCTGCTTGCTTTGTTTTGTTTTGGTATACCCCTATGGGTTGCTTGAGGGAGCTAGCTTGGTTATTTTCGCCTTTGGAGCTCTGGTGTCCTTTCTCCAGCTGGCTAGAGTTGTTATCAAGTATATCAGTCTAGGAGTCCATTCAGTTTTCTTGTATGAATTCAGCTCGTTTCCAGGTAGCTGATATCAAGTGTGTGGTACAGGCTCTGTCCTACAGTCTTAGAGGGGCAGGGGTAATTGGCGTATATACCAGTATCTGATTGCAGCAGGGGGTCACGCTCTGAACAAGGCAGGGGTCTGAGAACTGACCCCCAAATGTTTCTGAGGAAAGTGCGTCTCTGTTCCCTAGAGCATGCTGGTGGGTGGGCTCTGCAGAGGGACCATGGGCACCCAAAGATTTTGTTGTAAGGACTGGGAGGTACCAGTTATCCCTGGGCCCCTGTCGCGGGTGGCTGGGCGACCCAAGTGGAGCCACCAGTCCTTAGGTCCCTGTTGTGGGTAGGTGAGGACCTTGTTTAATAGGTAAAGCAATGTCAAATATCAAACACCCACCTCTCCACTGCACCACTGAAGTGGTTGGAGTTTGCCAACAAGGGCGTATTCTCCCGAAATAGGCCCACACAGGTCCATGCAGAAGGGAAAGATGCTCAAGGTTCATGAACGGTTTATGCCTGGACAGGAGCTGCTTCTGTCCTGAGCTTCCCCAGTTAATGGAGCTAGCAAATTATCTTTTCCCCCCATTTGGAAATTTTTTCCTTCCCCAAGGCCGGGAGGATGACTCCAGATGCTCGCCAGGGTCTATCTCAGGCCTAGGGATTCAGCCGCTAAAGCTGGATTAGGGGTGGGGGGGGCGTGGTAAAATATATGCAAGTACTTAGCTTTTGCCGAGAGCGCCCTTCTGCTCAGGTTCCGGAGGTGTGAGTGGGCTGTGTGGCTGCTGCTTCTCCCTGAGGAAACTGCAGCCGAACGCTAGGACCAGCCCGCCGCTGCCACCGCCGCCACTGCTCCGGGAATGGTGCCTGAGGGCTCCCCACGATTCAGGGCCGGCAACTGCTCTCCGCTTTTGAATGGTCTCTTCCTTCCCCTGCCCCTCAGTTCGTTGTCTAAGCTTGCCTTTGATGCTCAGGGCTCCCAGCTTATCACAAATGTACTAGTTTCACTTGTTTTTTCGGGTCTTTGTTGTAAAGAACTCGACGGAAGCGTCTATTGTGCCATCTTCTTTATTACACAATTTTTGATGTTCGTATCATTGTTACAAGTAAAACAGTGTTAGAATAGGGACAATTACTTCTAATTAAGATAAACAGCTGCCATGGAGTCAGCTCCAGTTCATAGCAACCTTATGTATGACCGAAGGAAACATTGCTTAGTCCTATCTGGTACAACAACATGCAATCCTCCACTGAGAGATGGGTGGTGGCTGTGCATGAGGTGCATCGGCTGGCACGTTCAGTCCTCGGCATGTTCAAGTCCATCACTGCAGCTATTACACCAATCCATTTCACCAAGTGTCTCCCTCACCTTCACTAGTCCACTACTTCAGCAAACTTCATGTTCTCCTCCAGCGAATGATCCCTCTTGATGATGTGTCCAAACCAAGCGAGTAAGTCAATGTTCTGTTGTGATCCATAAGGTTTTCTTTCATTGGCCAATTTTTGGAGGTAGATGACCAGGCCTTTCTTCCTAGTCTTAGTCTAGAAGCTCCTCTGAAAGCTGCCCACCATAGGTGACCCTGCTGGTATTTAAAATACCAGTGACTTAGCTTCCAGTGTCACAGCAACACACATGCCACCACAGTACAACAGACTGACAGATGGGTGGTGGGACATCCATATATGTGGGTTAAAGCAGAGAATGCAGTGGAATTAAAGAAAGCTCTACAATGGGGCTAATGTATATACCTGGACTCCATCAATGGGTTATATAAGTACTACTTAGACAGCAAGTATCACCAAAAAACTAAACCTATTATCATCAAGTCAATTCTAACTCATAGCGACCCTATAGGACACAGTAGAACTGCTCCATAGGGTTTCCAAGGAGAAGCTGGTGGATTTGAACTGCCGACCTTTCTGGTTAGCAGCCGTAGCACGCCATAACTCTTAACCACTGCACCACCAGGGCTCTGACAGCAAGTATATGCCTAATCAAAACTCACAAAGACACATAAAACCTGTTTACCACAGCCCTGTATGTGTTATGTCCCAGATCTCTAAGATTTCTGGTTCTCACTAAACACATAACATGGCTCAAGGTATGTTGTCGTTGTTGTTAGGTGTTGTCGAGTTAGTTCTGACCCTATGCACTACAGAACAAAACACTGTCCAGTCCTTTGCCATGCTCAAAATTGTTGTTATGCTTAAGCCCATTGTTGCAGCCACTGTGTCAATCCACCTCGTTGAGGGTCTTCCTCTTTTTCACTGACCTCTACTTTACCAAGCATGATGTCTTCTCCAAGAAAGGTCCCTCCTGAAAACATGTCCAAAGTATATGAGACGTAGTCTTGCCATCCTTGCTTCTAAGGAGCATTCTGGTTGTACTTCTTCCAAGACAGATTTCTTCATCCTTTTGGCAGTCCACAGTATATTCAATATTCTTCAGCAACACCACAATTCAAAGACATCAATTCTTCGGTCTTCCTAATTCATTGTCCAGCTTTCACATGCATATGATGTGATTGAAAATACCATGGCTTGGGTCAGGTGTACCTTAGTCTTCAAGGTGACACTTTTGCTTTTCAACACCTTAAAGAGGTTCTTAGCAGCAGATTTGTCCAACGCAATGCATCTCTTAATTTCTTGACTGTTGTTTCCATGGCTGTTGATTGTGGATCCAAATAAAATGAAATCCTTGACAACTTCAACTTTTCTCCATTTATCATAATGTTGCTTATTGGTCCAGTTGTCAGGATTTTTGTTTTCTTTATGTTGAGGTGTAATCCATGCTGAAGGCTGTGATCTTTGATCTTCATCAGTAAGTGCTTCAAGTCCTCTCCACTTTCAGCAAGCAAGGTTGTGTTATCTGCATATTGTAGGTTGTTAATGAATCTTCCTCAAATCCTGATGCTCCATTCTTCATACAGTCAAGCCTCTCAGATTATCTGCTCAGCGTACAGACCGAACAGGTATGGCAAAAGGATACAACCCTGATGCATATCTTTCCTGACTTTAAGCCACACAGTATCCCCTCATTTTGTTCAAACAAGGCCTCTTGATCTATGTACAGGTTCCTCATGAGCACAATTAAATGTTCCGAAATTCCCATTCTAGAATGGGTATACAGGTATACAGTGGTACAAATAGCAATGGGAATTGCAAATAATAGTCAAAGTTACTCATGGTCAAAGCAAAAACAGCTTCTGGACTTTTACTGCCTTTTTCAGCCATATACAGATAATTCACCCCATGTAAATATAATAAAGAAAATTACAATACAGCTCATTAGAGAATTTTAAACTCCCTGCATCCCTGCGGAGAACTGGAGACCATCTAAAACATCTCAAAGCACCATGATTGGGAATCACAATCTAGTTATCAATGTGTAAAGTGGATTCTGAGGCTTTGGAAAATGCGAATGGAAAGAGTGAGTGTCTCTTAGAGCTTCCTGGCTAGCACAAAGTACCATGGGAACAATTGGAAAGTATTTGAAACCAGGATCCATTACCACAGTTCAATAGGAATAGGATATAAGAATAGAAAAGTTCATATACTTAGATAACAGGATTAAATCTCATTGACAAAGTACCACGAAGAAATCCACACAACACCAGGTCTGCACACTACACCACCATTTCCTTAACTCTCGGGACACTATAATTCGCTAAAACCTTGATAATTTCATTTAAATACTCTAAGGAAATTGAGCATTTTTATAAAATAGATGTTTTCTGTCCATAAACAAGGCACAGGAAATTTCTACAAGGCATTTAAGACAAAACCAGCAGCCGCTAAGACTTCTACATTCTTGGGAGTTTCTTACAGCTACTACTTCTTCATTTTACTTGGATCCACAATCAACAGCCATGGAGGCAGCAGTCAAGAAATCAAAAGACACATTGCATTGGGTAAACCTGCCACAAAGGACCTCTTTAAAGTGTTGAAAAGCAAAGATGTCACCTTGAAGATTAAGGTGCGCCTGACCCAAGCCGTGGTATTTTCAATCACATCATATGCATGTGAAAGCTGGTCAATGAATAAGGAAGACCGAAGAAGAATTGACACCTTTGAGTTGAAGTGTTGGCAAAGGATATTGAATATACCATGGACTGCCAAAAGAACTAACAAATCTGTCTTGGAAGAAGTACAACCAGGATGCTCTTTAGAAGCAAGGATGGCGAGACTGCGTCTTACATACTTTGGACATGTTGTAAGAAGGGATCAGTCCCTGGAGAAAGGCATCGTGCTTGGAAGAGTACAGGGTCAGCTGAAAAGAAGAAGACCCTCAAAGAGGTGGATTGACACAGTGGCTGCAACAATGAGCTCAAGCATAACAACGATTGTGAGGATGGCTCAGGACCAGGCAGTGTTTCGTTCTGTTGTGCACAGGGTCGCTATGGGTCGGAACTGACTCAACAGCACCTAACGACAACAACAACAACTTCTCTAGAATGTATACATTTTTGGTTTGTTGATTTTGCCACTTTTCCTGTAGCACATTTTAGCTCACATGTCTCTCTCACATCTAAGAATATAAATTTATTTATGACATATGTTGGTGAGTCTTGATGGTGTAGAAGGAACACACGGACATCAAAATCAGAAAGACTCATTAAATAATGATATCACTATGTGTTCTTACACTCATGATGCTTTGGTTTCCTCAACTATAAAATGAGGATAATGGTAGTATCTTCTGCCTAGACATGCTATAAGGAGCAAATGAGATAATCCATGCAAAGAATTTGGCACTATGTCTGGCTTGATGATTGCTATTATTACTACAGTTGTTATACTATCTTACCAATACTACACCTACTACACAAAGAAAGAGAGAGAAAATGTATGCAGAATGAGTAGCAAATGGGGCTTTCAAGACCAAAAATCTTCCAAATAACTGAAGGCTATCTTGCGGACTCAAAATAATTTAAGAATTTCTAAACAAACACGGCATATTTTTCCAGGTCTCCAATGTCTAGAATTCCACCCCTGTACCCCACTGTGCCCCTGGCAGCCCCTCACTTCTTTCAAAGACCAATCTAATCTTGGTTCTTGCAGTGTTTTGGCATACCCCCACCACAGCACTTTATACATAATGCTGAAAAGATTTCTTCCCCCTACAGATTGTCAGCTCCTACAATTGATCTTACTCATCTCTGAATCTCACTAGTATAGTACCTTGTTCCAAAGTTTGAAGACAAAAGAAAAAGGAAAAGCTAGCAGAGGAAAAGGAAAAGGAAAAAATAAAGGGCATAGAGGGAGAAAGGGCAGAATGTGCACAATCAAATCCCCACTAAACCTTTCTAGGCCCTCTTCTCAAATGACTTCGTGTTTTCCATAGCCTCCTCTGAATTCTTTGGCTCTTTGCTCTGGCCTGAATCTACATTCTTGAAGACAATGAACACTGCTGTCTGAACAGGTGAGAGCCATGAAGTCGCAAAAAAAATGGCAGAAAAAGAAAGACTTCACGCAAATATCTAAACATTATCCCTCTGCTTATGGGAAGAATTAAAGAAATTATAAATTCTAGATATTTTTAAAAACTCTGATCAATTTCTTTTATGAATTCTTACTATTGTTTGCTATTTACCTTAACCCAGATTACTTCATTCATTGTGCAAATATTTTTTGGGCACCTACTAAAATACCTACCAGCATTCTTCTGGGTACGGGAGCCTGCCTTTATGAAGCTTACATCCCAAAGGGCAGAAACAGAAAACACATCAATATATAAGTAAATTATCAGTTATATTAGAAGGTGATAGGTGCCATGGATGGTTGGGAAGGACCGAAAGAATGGGCAATCAGGAGTGCCAGGTTCAATTTTACATACGTTGGTCAGGTAGCTGACTGAGAGGGTGGCATTTGAACCAAGACTGCACAGGCAGTTATCAGGGAGTGTTCCACACAGAGGGAAAAGTCAGTGCAAACATGCCTGGCATGTTTGAAGGGCAGCAGGAAGGCCAGTGTGGATGGAACACAGTGAGCTGTGGGGAGGAGGGCTTGTAGGAAATGAGGTCAGAGAGGTAATAGGATGAAGGGGTGGCAGACCATGCACAGTCTGGTAGCTATTTCAAAGACTATAGTCTGAGTTATATGAAGAACCATTGGAGAGTTTGCCTCAACTAAACCTCTCTCTTCATATAAGCAACTCCCTAGAGTTGCCATTCTATCCCTCTCTAGATAATTATAGGTTATTGCAGTTAATCCATCTGCTCTTGCTTTTTTAAAGCTTTAATTGCCAAAGGCAAAGTCAGTTTGGCATCAAATGTACTTCCTTGAGACCTGGCACCCTGAGCCCCTGTTCTGGGTCTCACACTGCTGGGCCTCTTCCCAGTCATACCCCTCCCCCTACCCCATGGGTGTGAAGTCCAAAAGGTCAAGGGACTTTCCCACCCAGACCTGTTTCCCTCCTTCTAGACCATACTTCAGTTCTAAGGAACATTCTGCCAAGCAAGGAGACTCCCACTCCCAGGGCCTGTGCAGTCCTCTTCTCCTTGTCCATCCTCCCACACCAGGCCATGCCCCACAGTGTGCAAACCCCTAATCTGAGATTGCCAGGAGGCAACTGATCGTAGAGGATGTAGGCTTGGACTTTTAGGCTAGGGGTCCACATGCATTGACTGGAAGCCCCAGAGATTGAGTCCTGCCTCATTAACATAACTGCTGCCTATCCCACCTCATTAACATCATAGAGGTAGGATGTAAAATACATAGGAATATCACATCAGATGACAAAATGGTGGACAATCACACAATACTGAGTATCCTGGCCTAGCCAAATTGATACATATACTTTTGGGGGACACAATTCAATCCATAACACATGCTAAAGCATCTCTCAAGTTAGCAAAGCTTCTTGCCAAAAGTAAGAGTAAAAATTCTCCTCTCCACTGAGTTCTAGTTGCAACAAGAGCTGTTTCCCTCAGCAGTTATTATATAATACTTTCCCTGCTCCTGTAGCTCATTTACTTTGTCAAAATGGATTTGCAGATCAGGCGGAGATGTGGATTCCTGTTGTTGCCTCAGCACATCTCTCACGGGTCCCCTTGTTCTCAGGCTGCCAGCTTTCTATGATATAAGAGCCACCCAGTCACCCCTGAGCCTCTCTTTTCAGCCACAGGTCATCAAGCACACCATGGAAATTGATTATTCTACTCACTTCAGCTGGGAGGCAATAACTGTCCATCAAAATGGCTATTGCCAGCTGCAATCACTTTTTAAAGGGACTAAGCACTTCTGAAAATTTTTAACTCAAACATAACATATTTTCAACAGTTAAATAATAGCTTTCTCCATAAGAGTGCTTCTTTTTAAAAGTGCTTTCAAATCTATTATCTCCTTTTATTATCTAGCATCTCTGGGAAGCAGGTGAAGTAGTGGAAGAAACAAAACCTCAGAGAGGTTGAGGGACTTCACAATGGACACTTAGAAAACTAGTATTCCCACTAAGCCCTAATCTCAGGCTGGACCCAACTCAAAAAACCTTTCCAGTCATTGTTTTTGTTGTTAGGTGACATCGAGTGAGTTCTTACTCATAGCGATCACATGTCCAACAGAATGAAACACTGTCAGTTTTGCAATGAGATCATTAAGGTTGTGTGTCCCCTTGCTGGGCCATGATTCTCAGTGGTTTGGCAGGTATAATGAGATTTGCTGTAATGTGATCAACTCCATGCAGATCTGCTGTGAGTAACCAATCAGTTGAAAGGGAGTTTCCTTGGGCCTGTGGCCTGCATCAAATATAAATGGACTCTCTGGCAAGGCTCATGGGCTTTTGTTCACTCTAGATCCTGCAGCTAGCTCCTGTTCATCTGACCTCCAGTTCTTGGGACTTGAGCTAGCAACTTACCTGCAGTCTAGCCTGCTGATCCTGAGATTCATCAGTCTTTGCAGTCTGTGAGCAAGAGCCATGCTGTCTGACCTGCTGATCTTGGATTTGCTAGCCCCTACTGGCATAAGCCTTTTCCTTGATATTAAATCTCTATACATATATATTTATATGCTTTACTGGTTTTGCTTCTCTAGAGAACCCAGCCTAAGGCATTTGGTACCAAGAGTGGTTACTGTTAATGGACAATGGAGTCAATACAATAATCAAAATATCCTGACTTGTATGGACTTATGGTGGTGGTTATCTAGTCCTGGTGTCTCTAGGAGTAAAACAGGAAATCTACTAAATATTTACTTGGTGTGTGCAAACGGATGAATTCTAGGCCAGGTGAACAGCAGTCTAACTTGAATCGCCAGAACAGACAGTCATGGTCCCTCAGTCAATTCCCAGACTTCAGCAAGTTTACAGGTCCACAACCCCTTGAATGAAGAGGAGGCCAAGTGACCTTGAGGAAGGACTGCAATACACTAACCAAAACTTATACTGTTAATCTTTCTCCCAGCCTTCCTCAAAGTGATCTACAGGCTTTTTACAAAAGTGACTGTTCATTGGGAAAAAGGAAATAATTGGACTTTTCAGGGATTACTGGATACGAACTCTGAACTAAGTCCAAGAGACCAAAAAATCCCTGTGGCCCACCAGAGTGGGGGCATATGGAGGTCAGGTTATTAATGGAATCTTAGCTCATGTCCATGGCACAGTAAGTCCAGCGGGTCCCCAAACCCATTCTGTAGTGATTTCCCCAGTTCCAGAATGCATAATTGGAATAGATATACTCAGCAACCAGCAGAACCCCCACACTGGATACCCAAAAAATGGAGTAAGGGCTATTATGGTAGGAAAAGCCAAGTGGAAGCCATTAGAACTGCCTTTACCTAGGAAAACAGTAAACTAAAAGCAATAGTGCATTTTGGACTGGATTGCAGAGATTACTGCCACCATTAAGGACTTGAAGGATACAGGGGTGGTAATTCCCACCACATCCCCATTCAACTTGCCTTTTTGGCCCATACAAAAAGAAAGTGGATCTTAGAGAATGATAGTGGATTATTGAAAACTTAACCAGGTCATGACTCCAATTGCAGCAGCTGTTCCAGATGTGGTTTCATTGTTTGAGCAAATTAATACATCTCCTGGTAGCTAGTATACAGCTATTGATCTGACTAATGCCTTTTTCTCCATACCTGTTTTGAAGGACCATCAGAAGCAGTGAGACTTTAGCTGGCAAGGCCAGCAATACACCTTTAGTTGCCTACTACAGAGCTACATCAACTCTCCAGCCATATGTCATAATTTATTCCACAGGGATCTTGATCACCTTTCCCTTCCACACGACGTCACACTGGTCCATTACATTGGTGACATTATGTTGATTGGACCTATGAAGGAAGAAGCGTCAATGACTCTGGACTTACTGGTAAAACATTTGCCTGTTAGAGGGTGGGAAATTAACCCCACAAAAATTCAGGCACCTTCCACCTCAGTGAAATTTCTAGGGGTCCAGTGGTATGGGGCATGTCAAGATATTCCTTATAAAGTGAAAGATAAGTTATTGCATCTGGCTGCTCCCACAACTAAAAAGAAGCACAATTCCTAGCAGGTCTCTTTGGATTTTGGAGGTGGCATATTCCTCATCTGGGTGTGCTACTCCAGCCTATTTATCAAGGGACTTGAAAAGCTGCTAGTTTTGAGTGGGGCCCAGAACAAGAGAACAGTCTGCAATAGGATCAGGCTGTTATGAAAGCTGCTTTGCCATTTGGGCCATAAGATCTAGCTGACCCAATGGTGCTTGAAGTGTCTGTGGCAAATAGAGATGCTGTATGGAGTCTTTGGCAGGCCCCCATTGGTGAATCACAGTGCAGACCCTTAGAATTTTAGAGCAAAACCCTGTCATCCTCTGCAGGTAACTACTCTCCTTTTGAGAAACAGTTTTGGCTTGTTCCTGGGCCTTGGTAGAGACTGAATGATTAACCACGGAACATCAAGTCACCATGCAACCTGAACTACCCATCATGAACTGGGTGTTGTCTGACCCAGAGTCATAAAGTTGGACATGCACAGTAGCACTCCATCATTAAATGGAAGTGGTAGATGTGGAATCGGGCCCAAGCAGGACCTGAAGGCACAAGTTAAGTTGCATGAGGAAGTGGCCTAAATGCTCATGGTCTCCACTTCTGTCACATTACCTTCCATCTCCCAGTCTGCATCTACACCCTCAAGTGGTGTTCCTTACGATCAGCTGACTAAGGAAGATAAAATTCGTGCCTGGTTTACAAATGGTTCTGTGCAATATGCAAGCACAACTTGAAAATAAACAGTGGCAGCACTACAGCCCCTTTCTGAGACCTCCCTGAAGAACAGTGTTGAAGGGAAATCCTCCCAATGGGCAGAATTTAAAGCAGTGAACCTAGTTGTTCACTTTACTTGGAAGGAGAAATGGCCAGGTGTACAGCTGTATACTGATTCATGTACTGTGGCCAATGGTTTGGCTGGATGGTCAGGGACTTGGAAGGAACATGATTTGAAAATTGGAGATAAAGAGGTATGGGGAAGAGGTATGTGGATAGAACTCTCTGAATGGGCCAAAGAAGTGAAGATACTTGTGTCCCATGTCATTCACCAAATGGTGACCTCAGCAGAAGAGGATTTTAACAATCAAGTGGGTAGGATGATGCATTCTGTGGAAACCACTCATCATCTTTCCCCAGCCAATCCTATCATTGCTTAATGGGCTCATGAACAAAGTGGCCATGGTGGACGGATGTTATGCACGGGCTCAGCAACATGGACTTTCACTCACCGAGGCCAACATGGCTACAGCCAATGCTGAGTGCCCAGTCTGCCAGCAGCAGAGACCAACACTGAGTCCCCAGTATGACACCAGTAATCAGCCAGTAACCTGGTGGCAAGTTAATTACATTGGACCACTTCCATCAAGGAAAGGGTAGCATTTTGTTCTTACTGGAACAGACACTCTGGATATGCATTTCCCTTCCCTGCACACAATGCTTCTGCCACCGTCATGGTATCCCACACAGCATTGCCTCACAATTATGACGCCTGTTAGGTGGCAATACCTTGCACATACAGTCTCTCCAAGAGGCTGTATATGCTCTAAACCAGCATCCAATATATGATGCTGCTTCTCCCATAACTAGGATTCATGGTTTCAAGAATAAAGGGGTGAAAATGGGAGTGGCACCACTTGCTATTTCCCCTAGTGGCCCACTTGCAAAATCTTTGCTTCCTATCCCCACGACCTTATGCTCTGCGAGCATAGAGGTCTTAGTTCCAAAGGAAGGAATGCTCCCATCTAGAGACACAACCATGATTCCACTGAACTGGAAATTAAGAATCCTGCCTGGCCACTTTGAGTTCCTTATGCCCCTGGATCAACAGGCAAAGAAGGGAGTTACTATATTGGCTGGTGTTATTGATTCTGATTACCAAGAGGAAATTGGATTGATATTACATAATGGAGGTAAAAAAGAGTGTCTGGAAAGCAGGAGATACCTTAGGGCGTCTCTTAGTACTACCATGCCCTGTGATTAAAGTCAATGGAAAACTACAGCAACGCAATTCCAACATGACTACTAATGGCCCAGAACTCAGGAATGAAGTTTTGGGTCACCCCACCAGGCAAAAGACCGCAACCAGCTGAGGTGCTTGCTGAGGGCAAAGGGAATACGGAATGGGTAGTGGAAGAAGGTAGTTCCAAATACCAGTTACGACCACGTGACCAGTTGCAGAAATGAGGACTGTAATTGTTATGAGTATTTCTGCTTTGTATGTGTGCATCAAACATTTTTTGTTTTCCTCACTTATAAAATGTAAGACGTAAACAGGGCTAGTACATTTTCCATTGTATGTGTATTAGTCATATCATGTGTAGGTGCAAGTATGACTTTCTAATTATCTTTATTCAGACATTATGTATGGTTTAAGGAGATGTGTACAGGTGCCAAGTTGACAGGGGATGAACTGAAATTGTTAAGGTTGTTTGTCAACTTGGCTGGGCCATGATTCTCAGTGGTTTGGCAGTTATGATGTAGTTTGGCAGTCGTATGATGATGTGATCCCTTTCATGGTGAGATTTGATTTAATGTGATCACCTCCATGATGGGATCTGCTGTGAGTAGCCAATAAGTTGAAAGGGAGTTTCCTTGGGCCCGTGGCCTGCATCAAATATAAGTGGGCTCTCTGGCAAGGCTTGCAGGCTTTTGCTTGCTCTGACCCAATGGCTGGCTTCTGTTTGTCTGACCTCCAGTTCTTGGGACTTGAGCTAGCAGCTTACCTGCAGTCTGGCCTGTCAACCTTGGGATACATCAGTCTTCAAGACCTGTGAGCAAGAGCCCTGCTGTCTGCCCTGCTGATCTTGAATTTGCTAGCCCCTGTGGCTATGTCACTCAGAAGAAGCCTCCTGTCCCACTTATGGATTTGGGACATTTCAGCCCCTACAACTGTGTGAGCCATTTCTTTGATATAAATCTTTTTTTTATATAAATATTTATATGCTTACTGGCTTTGCTTCTCTAGAAAATCCAGCCTAAAATGCACCATCCCCACAATTGTTGCTATGTTTGAGCCCTTTGTTGTAGCCGCTGTGTCAATCCATCTCTTCAAGGGTCTTCCTATTTTTCACTGATGCCCTACTTTACCAAGCATGATGTCCTTCTCCAGGGGCTGGTCCCTCCTGACAACATATCTAAAGTATGTGAGATGAAGTCTCATCATCCTCACTTCCAAGGCGCACTCTGGCTGTACTTCTTCCAAGACAAATTTCCTCATTCTTCTGGCATATTCAGTATTATTCGCCAGCACCATAATTGAAAGGCATCAATTCTTCCTTCTTCCTTATTCATAGCCCAGTTTTCGCATGCATCTGAGGTGACTGAAAATACCATGGCTTGGGTCAGGCATGCCTTAGTCCTCAAAGTGACATCTTTGCTTTTCAATAAGGAGGTCTTTTGCAGCAGATTTGCCCTATGCAATGCATCATTTGATTTCTTCACTGCTGCTTCCATGGGCATTGATCATGGATCCAAGCAAAATGAAATCCTTGACAACTTCAATATTTTCTCCATTTATCATGATGCTGTTTATTGGTCCAGCTGTGAGAAGTTTTGTTTTCTTTATGTTGAGGTATAATACATACTGAAGGCTGTAGCCTTTGATCTTCATCAGTAAGTGCTTCAAGTCCTCTTCACTTTCACCAAGCAAGGTTGTATCATCTGCGTTTCGTAGGTTGTTAGTGAGTCTTCCACCAATTCAGATGCCTCATTCTTCATATAGCCCAGCTTTTCAGATTATTTGCTCAACATACAGATTGAATAAGTATGGTGAAACAGTACAACCATAAAACACACCTTTCCAGTACACTATTCAAATTCTGGCCCTTTATTGGTCTTCTGAATCTTTCCCTCCCCACCTGGACATTCTCAATTTTGGGGTCATTTCCAAGTTTCATTTAATGTCTCCTTCTGGATCTGCCGCATTAGTATTACCTATCTTTTGAATGTAATAAATGTAGACAGGCTGTATATTTTCCAGTGAAACTTCAGGCCTCTTCATTCGTTCCACTAATATTCATTGAGTGCCTATTATATTCCAGACACTCTGCTAGGGGTACATGAAACCATCAAAATCCCTGCTCTCATGGAGTTTGACTTCTAGAACACAGATAAATGAATAAAAGAGTAGCAGACACTATCTCTGACCGCTCATATGTCCTCTGTACTCACCATTCTCATCGTGCCAGTCCAGCATTCTTCCTATAAGCACCTGTGATTTTCCTCCTGAGATTTTCTCTGGCATGTCTGCCCCTAATGAAGAGCAGGTGTGAAGTGCTAGGGACTTAGTACTCCCAGCAGCAGCCCTCAATTAATAACAGACTACAGTTAATGTACAAATAAACATAAATTCTCACAATTGGAAAAATAAATATCATGATAAAGGGAGAAAATATTGAAGTCAAGGATTTCGTTTTATTTGGATCCACAATCAACACCGATGGAAGCAGTAGTCAAGAAATCAAACAACGTATTGCACTGGGAAAATCTGCTGCAAAAGTCCCCTTTGAAGTGTTAGTTAACAAGCAAGGATATCACTTTGAGGACTAAGGGGCGCCTGAGCCAAGCTATGGTATTTTTAATCATTTCATATGCATGTGAAAGCTGGACAATAAATAAGGAAGAACGAAGAATTGATGCCTTTGAATTATGGTGCTGGTGAAGAAATTTGAATATGCCATGGACTGCCAGAAGAATGAACAAATCTGTCTTGAAAGAAGTACAGCTGGAATGTTCCTTGGAAGTGAGGATGGCGAAACTTCATCTCACGTACTTTGGACATGTTATCAGAAGGGGCTAGTCCCTGGAAAAGGACATCATGCTTGGTAAAGTAGGAAGTGATTAAAAAAGAGGACGACTCTCAACAAGATGGACTGACACAGTGGCTGTAATGATGGGCTCAAGTATAACAATGGTTGTGAGATAGCATAGAACTGGGCAGTGTTTCATTCTGTTGTATATAAGGTCACTGTGAGTCAGAACCAACTCGACTGTACCTAACAACAACAACAACCCCAGCTTGCTCATCCCTCAGGTAGGACAACTTTGAAGCATGTTCTACACTATCCCCCAAAGTTCCCCAGTTGGAATGAGCTCCAATTACCCACAGAAGTCACCTCCTCTAAAATACCCTATGTTGGCTTCCCTGGTTCCCCATACTTACTTCCACAATGCCCTACCTGTGCTTTCTAGGATCACCACCAAGAAAAACTATTTGCAGTCAACTTGTCTTGGGGCATTTCAAATAGTGATAAATGTTATGAAGAAAATAACATAATATGAAACAAAGAAGCTGAGGGAAGCGGGGACAACATTAGACTGGGTTCAGGGAAAGCTGAACAATGAGGTGGTGCTTGAGCTGTGGCGAAAGTTAAGCCAACACCTGAACGATGAGGAAAAACCTCCTGGTGGAACTTGGTGATGTGCTGGAAAAGCATTCCAAAGTGAGAGAAGGGCAGGTGGGAAGGCTTTGAGGCGGGAAGAAGATCAGGAGATCTGTAGAATAGCAGATAAGTTCAGAGTGGTGGGAGCAGATTAAGCTAACGAGGAAATGGGGCAAGATGAGGTTAGAGAAGTGAGAAGAGACTCACTCCAGAGTACCTTGGGGGCCATGGTATAGAGTCTGGATTTTATTCTAAGCACAATGGGAAGCTGCTAGATAGCTCTAGCCCACACCTCCACCTCGAAAATGTATTCATCAAGCCTGTTGTAAAGAAAGTCATAGAAGTACAACAGGAATGTTACTACCCACAAACCAGTCTCAAGCAGCCATGTGCATCACATAGAAAAACTCAGAGAATTCAGTCACTCCCCTGAAAAATCATTTTAAATTAAAAATTTGTCTTTGCTAATAGGAGAGAAACGAAGGTCAACATATCTAGCCCCTGATCTCAAAAGATCACTACTTTTAAGTACTCATTGCTACTAATGGTGCTATACTAATGCATATTCCTCCTGATAGGAAGTGCTTTGCCATTTCGTTATTTACTGCGGATGCTGCAGAAGCAAAGGTTAGAATTCTTGCACCTTTTGGGGCAAAAAGATGAGGCCAGTTAGGCTGATGCTTGACAAGCCATCAGAATAAATTAGTTTCCTCTCTCTGAAATGTTCCTTCGTCAGCTTCTGGGGGTCACTCACTATTTTAGCTCAGCTAATGCATCCAAGAGCAGAATATCAGATGAGATGGCAGAGAAGTTTACTTCAAAAATCAGTGCTTTGAGCTAAAGCATCCTGATGCCTATCCATAGAGAGCCTGCTAGTTCATTACCCTGCCTGCAATGATTGATTCTGCTAATCACAGGAGTTATTTACTGGGAGGCAGATAACCTTGTGGGAGAACATGTTATGAAATTCCTTAAGCCATGTGCTCTTTTAAGGAATTATATAGTGAAAAGTTCTCTCAAAATTAAGCAAAAAGAAAGCAATCTCCCACATTTTTTAAAGGGAAATTTTATTTAAAAGAATGAAAAATAGCAGACAAAAGAATCCTTTCTTGATTGTAATATTTTTTGCAATTTTAGCTCTCACAGCATTGTCCTCTGCAACTTGAGAATCGTGTCACTGGATAGTGATAAAAGGCACACATACCTGAGATCTAAGAAGTAGGTATTTTTCCAGAAAGCCAAGATGGAGTATCTCTATTTCACACCCAGGTATAAGGACTATACCCAGTGTAGTAAAGAGTAAAGTCTCTTGTGACCTCTTTGCTGTTGTTAGGTGCTGTCGAGTCACTTCCAACTCATAGCAATCCTACGTACAACAGAAGGAAACACTGCTTGTCCTGCACCATCCTCACAATTGTTGCCATGTTTGACCCTGTTGTTGCAGCCATGTGTCAATCCATCTTGTCGAGTATCTTCCTCTTTTTGCTATCCTCTACCTTACCAAGCACAATGTCCTTCTCCAGGAGCTGGTCCCTCCTGACAACATGTCCAAAGTACATAAGATGAACTCTTGTCCTCCTCACTTCTAAAGGAGTGTTCGACTGTACTACTTCCAAGAGAAACAGAGACATGCTTTCTAATTGATTCTGACCCCAGTCTAGCAAAATAGAAAGTTAAATATTGGTTTTGAACTTGTTTTGTGTTTTAAGTTGCATCACATTTTTGTTTGCATTTGAATGCATCACTTTTTTTTATTCTAGGAGTAATTATTCCTTTGTAATATTTATGTAAATAATCATTCAAGCTTGTCAACTACATTTATGGAATAAACTCAGTAAAATTACTTGTTCTAAGTTTTATATGTGAATAAAATTGAAAATTATTGAGCTACAGTTTTTGTATTCTCCCAATATGCCTAGGTATAGTCAAAACAATATGTGGAATTCATTCATTCAGTTGTTGATTCAACAAATTTTTATGAGGTGCCTATTCCGTGCCAGATATTGTTCTAGGTACTAAAAAGCACACTGAACAAAACAGACAAAACCCTTCAACCCTTGGATCTTACATTTTAGGGAGGAAAGACAAACTAATCAAAAAGCTAGTGTGCCACAGGTGATAAACGTTAAGGAGAAAAAAAAGTTGAGCTCAGAGCCAGGGAAAGCCAGAGGAGTGAGATAACTATTTTAAATAGGGGGCCAAGAAGGATTCACTGTTGAGTTGACATTTGAGCGAAACCAAAAGGAGACCAAAAAAAAAGAGCAATTCCTAAATCCAGGAGAAACATTCCAGATAGAAATAAACAGCCAGTGCAAAGATCCAAAGGCAGGAGTGTGCTTAGGATGTGTAAAGAACAACATGGGGAAAATATCGCCCATGCTGAGTGAGCAGGAGAAAGAACAGTAGGAAATTAGAGCAGGGAGATAGTAAGCAGAGGGCTAGGGCAGACTATGCAGGGCCTTGTAGATGGCTGTAAAGGACTATTTATCAAGTGTCTACTATGAGCCAAGCACTGGGGGTATAGCAGTGAACAAAACAGTTAAGGTCCCTGCTCTTTAGAATTTATACACAAACACACAGAAGCTACTTCTCTTCTTCCCCACTTCCCTTGTCCTCCCTTCAGGGACTTTGCAACCATCCCCCATAAGCAGAAGAAGCAAGGACAGGTTCTATGGCAAGCAAAATTGCTTGTCCCATTTTGCCACCTTTTCCTTTTGTCAGCTGACCCTGACTCTCATAACTCACAGGGGGCCAATGCAATGTACCAATTACACTTTGCCAGTAACAACGAACACATTTTAATAGTTCTATTTTTATTAAAACAAAAAATCCTTAGCAAAATTAATACTAACTTCAAAAACACTATATATAAATACAAAAACAGACTTCTTTGGAGCAACATTTTAAAAAGTAAACCTGAAGCCTCAAATACAGACCATTTCTAACAGCTCCAATGACCTCTGGTATCATCTTATTTATAATCTTATTAATTCATTCTAAATTTAACTGGGAAGCACGCGATTACTCTCTGTCTAGCTTGCTCCTTGGTTAGGTGAAGTCTTCAAGGCTCCCAACATTTCTGCTTTGTTCCTGTTGGGAACAAATTCACCTGTCATCCTCAGATGTTGTTCTGGTGATGATGACCACTGCAGCACAGGGCCCCCCACCACCACCACCTAACTGTGCAAGCTGAAGAAAGGCAGCCAGCAAACAACCTGTGCCTGTGTCACCAGCTCTCTGGAACCCAGACCTGGACACCACAGGGCTGTTTGCTCTTCGCTGCCAGAGCTAACCTTCCTAAAATTATCTCTTACCCCCTGAGACATTCAGCAGCTGTCACCTGTTGTTGTTAGCTACCATCAAGTTGGCCCCTGATATATGGGGATCCCAAGCCCAATGGAACAAAACACTGCCCAGTCCTGCAATAGCCCTATGATCCACTGGAATCAGACTATTGTGATCCGTATGGTTTTTGTTGGCTGATTTTCAGAAGTAGATGAGGTCTTTCTTCCTAGTTCATCTTAGCCTGGAAGCCCCATTGAAAACTGTTCAGCATCATAGCAACATACAAGCCTCCACTGGCAGATACATTATGTCTGCACTTGAGGTACATTGGCCCAGAATTAAACCTGAGTCTCTAGAAGGTGGAAATTCTACCACTATGGTCTCCAAACAACAGCAGTCGGCTACCCCCAACCCCCTGCCAACACTCTCTCTCTCTCTCTCTCTCCCCTCCCCCCGCCCCAACAGGGCCCTGTTGCCACCTACTAGGCATTAACCAATAGCTTAGCGCTCAGCTTCACAGCTTTATTTTATTCCCTTTGAGGATCTTTCTCCAAAAGCTTCCTGAGTTCATGGCCTGCCTCATCATCCTTCTCCCTTACTGACTCCTAGACAAAAGCTATTAACCCTCTGCTGGGAAATGGCGGTGGAGAGGGGCAGAAAGTTGAGTTGAGACAAAGCTGTTTGTCGCCCTCCCCAAGAGCAGCAAAGCACTCCCGCCCTGCCCTTCTACTTTCTAGTCAGGGCTGAATGGCTTAATCTGTACACAATGACAGAAGTTAACTAATTAACAGCCTCTGGCCTGGTAAAGGAGCCCTGGTGCAGTGGTTAAAGCGCTTGGTTGCTAACGAAAATGTCAGCAGTTCAAAGTCACCAGCCACTCCATGGGAGAAAGATGTGGCAGTCTGCTTCCGTAAAGATTTACAGCCTAAGAAACCCTATGGGGCAGTTCTGCTCTGTCCTACAGGGTTGCTATTAGTCAGAATCAACTTGATAGTAGTGGGTTTTGTTTTTGGTTTGGGCCTGGTTGCCCCTAGCAACTGGCTTTGGCTCATAACTAAATTCCAGCTTGAGATATTTCTCAGAGATTTGTTAACTTATACTAGGAGAAAAGTTTGGTAAGAATTTAGAGCAGAAAATTAACTGGTCTAAAAAAATTCCATTAATTAAAATCTCTATAAATCCCCATCTTCTAAGAGTTGCTATATCCTTATTACTAAAGGTCACAGTAAGAAACCCCCTGATGACATGATGTGCTATTCGAGTTAAAGGAACAAGCATTCAGTGGTCTTTAAATCAATCAAAACCCCCTCCTTGCAGGGTCCAGGAACACTAGTATGAGCAAAAATATGAAGTAAGCCAGAGGACCTGGTGTGGGAATGACTAAACACTGATAAGTCCCGCTGGCCAGGTTCAGGCACCACCTTCAACACGGATACACATGGCAGCCCGCTGGCCCAATGCTCTCCTTTATGGAAATCACTCCGTGCCACTGTGGAAACTGTTTGTGCCTTTTCCAGCCCATTAATTTCTCTGTATTTAAGGAGAACAGCATTTCCATCTCTTAGATTGGATTTTGTTCATTAAACTCTCATCTCACTTCCCAACCTGACAAATTTTCATCAGTAGAGATCTGGGATTCAAACACCACAACCCATTAAGCACGACATCTTGGAATTTACAATTTTATTTTGCAAAACCCTCTACAGACAATCTATCTTACATAATCAGCCTAGTAAAAGATAAAATACAAATGGATGTTTTCTAAAGCATTTTGAATGAACTACTGTGGCCTTAACACTTCACATACAAACTATTTTCATTTTGCTTAATATTCTTAATCACATATAATATCAGAGAATGGAGAATCCAGGTTTTTGTTTGTGTGTGTGTGTGTGTTTAATTATAACTATTTAAAGTTACTGTTATGGATTAAATTGGGTTCCCCCAAATCATGTGTTAGAATCCTAACTCCTACACCTGTGGATGTAATCGTTTTGGAAATAGGGTTTTCTTTATTATGTTAATTAGATCAATAGGGTAGGTTCTAAGTCTAATCACCTCCACGTTATAAAAAGAGCTGATTAGACACAGAGACATGCACACACATGGGAAGACAGATGCCACGTAAAGGTTGCCAAGAAATCAAGGGATACTCAGGGCTACCGGCAAAGAAGAAAATTGATGGGGCTCAGACCCCGATTTGCACTTTTAGGCACTAGAACTGTGAGAACATAAATTTCTGTTCTTTAAAGCCATCTTTTGTGGTATTTATGTTACTGTGGCACAAGGTAACTAAGTCACTTACCATTTTTTTAACTTTCTTTTTTTTTTTTTAATTTTTTATTTAGTGAGCGGGTTGGGAGGGACACATGATGGCTGGGGAACATGTTTAAAAGCCTTAAATTAGAAAATTTTGATGATCAAATGGTATTAACCCAGAAAGGAGTTAAATGGGAAAGTCTGGACCCTTGGAGGGAAATAGTACAGCTCCCTCGTCCATTCCGTCCACTCAGATGTGACCTCTGTGCTCAAAGGAAGCCTGGGCATAGAAAAATGTTAAATAGTTCCAGGGGGCAGCTGGGCAACACCAAGCCTTATCAGTCAGCCCTCAAGACCCCTTTCATCTAAGCAATGGGACAGTGCGCCTACCAAAGAACGAGGCCAATGAGACCACTCAGGACTGGTGGTACCTGCAGATGCTAGAAGGAGGAGGCTCCCCTGTCACCAGAAGGGAAGCAGGAAAGGTCTGAGCATAGAGAGTTCTGCCTAGGAGCTGACTGGGGGCAAAACCACAAGTCTATATAACTTGATACAGATAATGAAAGATTTAAGTGTGGGAAGAAGGAGCTTTAGAGGTTTTACAGATAATCTCCCAACCTTAGAAAACTAAAGGAGGGCTGTCCTCTGCGGAGAGTCATCATCTAGTTGAAATATTTGAAACTTACATTCTCACGTAGACGTTAATCATGTCTGAGACCAAAAAATTCACCGATTCCTCACGTTTCCTGACCGGGCTGTTCTACAATGTGATTAACACTATGATCACAATAAAAATGTTTTATTTAGTGGATAATTGTATGTACCGGTATCTACCATTTCCAAATGTCTCCTTTTATTACCCTTGTTTAAGAAAGTCTTAATATTTAAGTGATTTACTGATCACTTAAAATGCCAGCCTAGCCATTAGGAGGTACATTCACTATACGGTGCTTAATTTTATAGTACAATATTTCTTTATAAACAGACACATTACTGTAGAACGTTAATTAAACCTTTTCCCCATTATGCACTACATTCTGGAGGCAACAGTGTAACCAAGTGTTACCCTGACGGATGTGCCCGTGACTCCACTTCCTGGCTCACAAAGGAAGCGCGCTCCCTGAGAAGCCGCACCACTGGGACTCCAGGATTAGGCCACTGACAGCTATGATTTGTGAAAGACGTACTTAATGAATAATGCATGGCAGAAGCACTTCAACAACCCAATTTGCTGAACTATTTAGCATCAATAACCTAGCTGTAATAGAAACAGAAGGCCTTTTAGAGCTGGGTTATCAGAAGGGTTTTAATAAAACGGTATCGCTCCAATCATGTGCATCACATTTGCATTTAGTAGAACCTGGTGTTTAGATTGGTATGAAAAGAAAACTTGTGCAGCCTCCTTTTGGTAAAGCACTCACTCAGAAATATGTCAGCAGGTGGGTGCTGAGTGAGGATCAGTCGTTGGGGAAGGAGCTGAGGAAACTCTGAGCAAATTCTCTCTGCAAAACACACAGTACTAAAAAGGTCAAGCTCTAACTGGTTTCGGAAAACTCTTCTGGTTGAAAAATAAATTCTAGTGAGGAGAATAAAAATACAAGCAAATTTCCTACTTTCTTTGAGACTGAATACAAGTACCACCTTAAAATTTCCTACGGAATAACATATTTTCTAACATTAATGGGAAAGCACAAGGGTAAAAAAAAGGGTAGTGTCAAGAAATTAATCATCTGCTAAATACATTTGAATATGCTATTTCATATTTCCCTAATAAACTCTTGCTCTCCAAAATCAAGATGTAAGAATAAAAGTTCCATGGCCTAATGCCTGAGAAACAATAAAAATGCTATGTACAAGGTATCAAATTAGCATTATTTAAATGAAAAATCATAATTCGGTATGTTCCCATTGATAAGAATTAGAAAGATACACTCATCTCAAATTTCCTAGTATTAATAACATACTTAGAAGTCCCTGGGTGCAAACAGTTAACACACTCGGTTGCTAATTGAAAGGTTGGAGATTCGAGCCCATGCAGAGGCACCTCAGAAGAAAGGCCTGGCAATCTACTTCTAAAAAATCAGCTACTGACAACCCTATGGAGCACAGTTCTATCCTGGTGCACACGGGGTTACCATGAGTTGGGATGGATTTGACATCAACTGGTTTTTAGTTCTAATGACATATTTAAAGAAAAAACAAAATTTAACAAAAATAGGACTTTACTGGCACTTCAGCAGCATTTATTGAGTGACCAGAGGTAAGTTCAACATATAATACTAGTGGTTATATAAAGACTCAGGAGAGGTTTCCTAGAGCAAAAAACCATTCTGGACCCCATGCTCCGTACAGAATGGCCAAAGCCATCTTCCAAGAGGAACAAATTAAAATTTCCCACAAACCCACCCTTTTATATCCCTGGGAGCCTTGAGATCCATCTACAACCCTGAAGCCTAGGAGTTAGCTGAATAGGAGACTGGGCATAGGAATCCCAACTTCTGGGCAGAATCTTGTCATGGTTCAAAATTCTCTACCGTTTGTAAAGCTTCTCATACCAGAGTCAGTCCTAATGTGGGGGGATAGCTCTGCTCCCCCAGATGACTTAATTGCTTGTTCAGATATGAGCAATTAGGACCTTAGAGAAAGTCATTGTAAACGCAACACATCAGCCTCTGCTGAAACGGGAATTAATATTAAGTAGCTTCTACGCGCTGTGCATTGTACTAGGTGGTTCACGCACTGTCAGTAATGAGTAGAAAAGATGAATGCTGGAATTAAGAAAATAAAATGAAGGAAAGGTGAACAGAAGAACCAAAGCAGGTGTTTTTGTAATACAGCTTCGGAAGAAAGAAAGGTAAACTGAAGTAAAATAACACTAGGAGGGGCCTTACTGGGGCCACACTTCTGTCTGTCTTGGAGAAGGTTCTGGGTGAGCAGGCTGACGTGGGCTGCTACATCTTGGCGTGGAGTTTTCCTCAGCAGCATGAAGCCATATACCCTCGTGCTCTAAGGGAGGGAGTGGAGAAACAGCCCACAGGCATGGTTCTCCTTAGTAACCCTGAGTAAACTGGGTTTGTAAAAATATCCCAAGGTGTCTCCTAAGACAGACAACCAAATTGCTCTACCCAAGGAATTTCATAGGCTAGATGGGGCTCCTGGCACAGAAGTTCACACAGATTTTATCTCCATGAAACCTTCACTTTGTAAGAGAGGAAACCGAGGTTTGTAAAAGTAAATAGCCCATGTCACAGCCATCATTGCAACTCAGGTGTAGCTGGCACAAAGCCCTGAAGGTTGCAGCTCTCAGATCTGACTACAAGCTGATTCAGGGTGAGGACTCAGTAGGATCCGAACACTGTGGCTGAGTCAGACTCTCATCTGTTCTGTGGCATAATTTCAAACCCCATGTTAATGGGGGTGGGGGGGCAGAAAATACCATAAAAAGGGGGGGGGGGCTCAAATTCGACATGTCCAGATACAAACTCATGACTTTCCACTCCCACCAAAACTCCTCCTCCTGGGTTTCCTCCCTCAGTGAGCGGTAACACCACCCATCTAGTTCTGCCAACCAAGGATGTGGAAAGCATTCTGGACCTTTCCTCTCCAGCACACTCCTACCCCTGCACACACACACACACACATTATACTAAGTTCATCACAGAGTCCTGCCAATTAAACCTTCTAAATCTCTCTCTGAACTACCCACTTCTCTTTATGTCTGCTGCTACCATCACTTCACCTGGACAACAGCAGCAACCTCCCAGCTCCCCTCCCTACATCACCTATGGCCTCAACTTAGCCCCTTCCATTCTACGTATCGCAGCCAGAGTCATCTTTTTTTAAATGTAAGCTTGATTAGGTCACAACCCCACCCCAGTGTCCCTTTCCCACTTCTTAAAACTCATGAACGGCTTCCTATTGTTAAGAGGATGAAGACCAAATACTTAATGTAGCCGATAAAATCCTGCATGGACTGACCCTTGCCAACTTACCTCTCCAGATTCAAGCCAAATTACTCTCCTCCACCTCTGTGTGTTCTAACCACTTATAGTCTTACTTGAAGTTCTTCCAACAGTCCATGCTTCTTCCCATCATAGGATCTTTCCAGGCACAGGGAATATACCCAGTATATTCCAACCCACATCCAAACAACTTGCAACTCCTGTTCATCCATCAAATCTCAGATCAAGTGTTATATTCTCATAGAAGCCTTCCCTAAACCCCCAAACTAGGATATGCTATTTGTTAGATGCTGACATAGCATCTTGTGCTTTTTCTTCATGGTACTTACCAAGGTTTATAATTATATATACATTTATATGGTTGCTTGATTCTCTCTTTCACTCAGTTGTAAGGGTAATGATTGCATTTGTATTCCTCTCCTTCGAATCCCTAATAACACAATTTCTGTCACTTAGCATTTAATAAATGTCATGGATTGAATTGTGTCCCCCAAAAGTATGTGTATCAATTTGGCTAGGCCATAATTTCCAGTATTGTGTGATGGTCCACCATTTTGTCATTTGATATGAATTTTCCTGTGTGTTGTAAATCCTATCTCCATGATGTTAATAAGATGGATTAATGGCAGTTATGTTGATGAGATATAAAAGATTAGGTCCTGTCTTAAGCCAATCTCTTTTGAGATATAAGAGAAGTGAGCCGGGAGACAGCAGGACTACATACCTCCAAGAAAGCAGCGCCGGGAGCAGAGCACATCCTTTGGATCCAGAGTTCCTGCACAGAGAAGCTCCTAGTCCAGGGGAAGATTGATGAGATGCACCTTCCTCCAGAGCCGACAGAGAGAGAAAGCCTTCCCCTGGAGCTTATGCCCTGGATTTGGATTTCTAGCCTATTAGACTGTAAGAAAATTAATTTCTCTTTGTTAAAGCCATCAACTTGTGGTATTTCTGTTATAGCAGCACTAGACAACTAAGACAGTAAATATTTGTAGAAAACAGAATGAAAGAAGGATAGATGATGTACTAGTGTCCTGCCATAACAAAATACCACAAAGTGGGTGTCTTATAAGAATAAAAATGTTATTGTTGAATAGTTCTAGAGGCTAGAAGTTCACATCAGGCCATGTTGATTCCTTCTGAGGGCTCTGAGAGAGGAACTGTTCCATGCCTTTCTCCTAGCTTCTGGTAGTTGCACGTGTTCCTTCCCCTGCCTTCCTGTGTCTGTATATCTGCTCCACTTTTATAAAGACACTAGTTATACAGGCTTAGGACCCACTCTCCTCCAACAGTATGGAGCCCTGAGGATGCAGTGGTTAAGAGCATCAGCTCCCAACCAAAAGGTCCTCAGTTCAAAACCACCATGTGCTCCCTGGAAAATCCTATGGGGCAGTTCTATGCTGTCCTATAGGGTCACTATGACTAGGAATTGACTCAATGGCAATGATTTTTTTCTACTCCAGTATGACTTCATGCTAACATAACTGATAACATCCTTAAAGACTATTTCCAAACAGGGTCACATTCACAAGTACAGGAGTTAGGACTTCAAAATTATCTTTTTTGTGGGGGACACAATTCAATTTATAAGAGATGGGAAGGAAGAAGGAGGGACGTACCATGGTGAAGAGTATGAATTTGCACCCTAAGTCTCAGGATTGACTTGAGACCTAAAGTCAGCCCAGCTGCTAAGAGCAGAAGAAGATGGACCGGCCATGAGGGGAGCTGACAACAGGTCTGCTCCACTCTCCCTGGGAATCCACTTTCTTGGCCACCTTTGAGTCTGCCCTAAATAAGTCAGAATCTCCTTGATGAGATTTTTCCTAGCATTTGTCCTTCTATTTCAAGTGAAATCAGACAAGAGGAAAGATCTGAGAAAACATCAATACCTTGCCCTGAACTAAAACTGCAACCACATTTATGTAAGCTTAATCTAAGCAAGCTTACCTCAAATTACTTGGTCAAGTGAGTTCTGTGTTGCTTTTCCCCATTCAGCCGCTCAGCATTAACATTTTCTGTGTTTGTGCCTCACCAGACTCATTATACAATGGTTTCACCGCTGTCATAGAGTTTCCCCTGCAGTATTGTCTTTCCTCTTCTTTCTATGGAGTCTGCTGGGAACGAACCTCATCTAGCATCATCCTAACTCCCTGCGTTCTTTCCTAGCTTGCACCTCATCGTCTGTGATGTTGGCGCGTGCTGCTGGGACATGGCAGTGATTGCAGACGTGCTGACTCAGTGCAGGGCATAACAAGCTGCTGGCCCTGCCACGTTTGCACCATTTCAATCCTGTTTATGTGCTCAGGATTCCTGCAGCAGGTTAGTCACAGCCCAAAAGCTGAAACGCTGTGTTTCCCACAGACAGAAAGGAGCATCCAAGTCACACTCTGGCATCAGCTGCCCCTGAGCGTTCTCTCCTGCCCAGTTTAGAGGCCACTTGAAAAGCCACTGCCGGTGGTTTCCCTGCCAGTGCAGCTGAGCAGGGCAACATTTTTGACACTCAAAATATCTCGTGCCACTGGCACAAAGACAATCTTTCTGGGAAAGAAAGAGCAAGAGGTTGCAATAATGCCGGCAACACCCAAGGTCCTTCACGTATGTACTGATTGCAGAACAAATGAGGGTTAAAAGAGAGGAACGTGTACTGGAAAGTCGATTTGATCCGCCCTTTAAAGTGAAAATGAGACCTCTTCGTGGTGTGAGGACATTGATCACTGACCCCATTAGATTATGGCATCTGGCTCTCCATATCCACCAATACAACTTGTAGGGAGATTACTAGGAATTAAGAGCCACCTTTAAACTGAGCTCCTATTCCCAAAGCATCGGTTTGAGCAGACAAAATATGGAACTGCAGATGCAGCAGCTAAAAAGGGTCATGTTTCTCCTATACCAGAGGCTTGGGTGTTTTCATCAGCAAGACAACCCTATGTAGGAGAACTCTCAGTTGTGATGTGGGCAGGGTCCCCCCTCAGCTCTGGAGGAGAAGCTGCCAGAAGAACATATAAACTGAATAAATGAGCCCCCACTCTACATTTGGTCTGTAGTCTGGTGCTTGCTCCATACGACCCCAAGAGTTAGGAGAAGCACAAAAAAGCAAAAGCTACAGAGGGAACAGATTTGGTTCAGTGTAAGCCGGGATTAACAGAGCTGCCTGGGGTCCCTGGGTGGTGCAAATGGTTAATGTGCTTGACTACTAACCAAAAGGTTGGCAGGTCAAGTCCACCCAGAGTCTCCCAGGAAGAAAGGCCTGGAGATCTACTTCCGAAAAGTTAACGTTGAAAATTGAGGCATAGTTCTATTCCGACATACAAGGGGTCGCCATGAGTGTGAATCAACTCAATAGCAACTGGGGAAGAAAAAAAACAGAGCTGCTCAAAGATGGTGTTGGCACCCTCTAGTGTCAATGAACTCTTCCTCGGCAGAGATTCAGTCACTTCTCACAGGAGAGTGAAGACCCTCAGGACTCTTGAGGTTCAGGAAGCCTGGATGGGGCACAAGCATCTGGCGTCACTTCCCCAAAGGAACTGCGTCCAGAGGCAACACCTTAACATGAATCAGAATCAGAAAGCTCAGCAAATTGCCCAAAAGAGTCATCTATCCAAAGAAGAAGAAAAGAAAAACTAATGCATGCTAAAGAAACAGACAGTGGAGAGAACCCCTGTTCAAAAACAAAGGAAAAAAATCAAATGCCAGGGTTTAAAGTGAAGGACGAGAAGTGAAGCTTTGATGACGCCACTGGGATGACTAGCAGATCAAGACTGCCATTTGCCTAGAGTTTCTGGGGCCAACATTAGGGGCATACCCTGGAGATTTCAAGTCTAGACTGGACAACCTCTTGCTAGGATAATACAGAAGGAATTCAACCTGGATTAAGGGGTGGACTACATTAGGAATTTTCAGCTTGGATTGCTGAACTCCAAAATTATGCCATATTTTGTGAATACACACCCAATGTGCAGTTTTCTGGAGAGAGACTTGACAGCTTTTGTCAGATTCTAAAAGATTACACACCACCGTGTTAGGTAAACTACAAAGCATTCTTCAAATTGTATCTGCCTTTTTAATAGCTATCACCTGAATATTTGGAAATGATTCATTTTTTTGTTGGGGTTATACAATTAAAAGTTAAAGGTCATAACCAATGCTAATCCTTGCTCTTTGGGGGCTAGGATAAATGTTCCTCTACTGAAGGATTACATTTCAGGTGACGTGGTTTTTGGAGTTTTGTCGAACCCCAGGAATGGAAATATAGCATAGTGCCTATACATTAAGTGCAGTCCAAGGAAGGAGATTCACATAGCACATAAAGTGAACTTTTTGTCTTTTGCTTCCTTGACTTCCTTTCCCCCTCCTGACAGCTGCCTCAATTTTTGTTTGGTGATTCACCTCCCTGATTCTCAGATGATGTGAACTGAGTGGGGCCCCCAGGTCCTGAAGTCCCTTCAGTCAGACATCATTTTCCCTGGCCACAGTGATTGGTTTAGGGTTGGGCAAGTAGCCTAATCCAATCTAATCCTAGTGACTCTCAGGACATTTTCTGGAAACAAGACTCTTACACTCTTTTGCCCCTGATTTAAATCTCTGAACTGCTGACAGGCACCTAGGAACCATGTGAGGTCCTAAAATAGAGCCAACACTGAAGAAACAGTTCCACAACCCTGGAGAAACACATACCAGGAGCCCAGTTCTTGGTAACATGGTTTGATCCATGAATTAAGGCACACCTGAGGCTGTAACACATCCTGCCCACTCTTAGGTGCCAATGAACTCTCCCTTTGCTTAAGGTAGTTTGGGTTGCATTTTCTGCCACTTGCTACTGAAAGAATTGTAACTAAAATAGTAGGTAAAAATGCAAACCTACAGTTTTTGACAGTTACCATTTAGAAACCCTAGAAAATAAACCTCTACCAATTAATATGACCCTCCCTTTTCACTCCTAAATATACAACTTTCTTCACAGAGATGGTCCTTTTATCCATTTTCTCCTCACTAGTGCCTTTGTTTCTGCTTCCCTTCTCTAAAATAGCTACAAGATAACACAAATTCCCTTGAGGAACCACATTTCCATTTAAAACATGCTCTGAAATGCAATCAGCTCTTGAAATCATTTCACAGAAACCTTAACAAGGCAAAGCAGCAAGAGGAATGTAAAATGTAACATGGCCACGGTTTCTGAACAGTGGGTATTACAGCATAATGAGGCAACAGTGCTCCTTCCAGTTTCATTTATCCCAAGAAGCTAAAATCGCTGTGAAAGGTAACGTCATCTTTTTCACAGAAATAAATTAATTTTTTCACAGGGGAAAAGATGGGCTTCAGATCCGGATACCTAATCTGCTATTTATAATTTATGAAATGATAATTCTAAAGGCAATTAGAAAGTGACCAAAAAACCAAACCTTGATGCCTTAAAGGTTATTTATAGCAGAGGCAGAAATGCAGTCACCTAAATTAACAACTCTTTGCCTAGTATTTTCAATGAACTCATGGGCACTAGGTAAGCCACTGTTTAGCACTGTCATTTCTGTAACTAAGGAGCCCTGGTGGCACAGTGGTTAAGCGTTCAGCTGCTAACCAAAAGGTCGGTAGTTCAAACCCACCAGCTGCTCCGCCAAAGATGTGGCAGTCTGCTTCTGTAAAGACTTAAAAAAAAAAAAAGACTTACAGCCTTGGAAACCCTATGGGGCAGTTCTACTCTGTCATTTAGGGTCGCTATGATTCAGAATCAAATTGATGGCAACAGCAACTGTTTTCTGTAATTACTGATACTACATGCGATGTCATGGTTGTAAGCTAGACACACACAGTCACACCTAATCTGAAATTTGACAGTCAGCCAACCAATCAAAACTACTGATAAAAGGAAAAGTGTTTGTTGTAAACAATTAAAATAGAAGCAAAAGGAGCTCAGAACTAATATGTACAGGATTCTGTATATTATGAAATTAGAAGTAGGGAGAGGGCTTATTTGAGAAAGTAGCTTCAAACACCAAAAGAAGTTTGGGCAATTATTTCAAGATTTCTTCAGGATGAACGTAATAGTTCATAAGAAGAAAAATATATGTAAACCTCTAAGTATCTAAGAGTTCACCTCAGCTGGAATGTTTTTCCAAACTAACTTACATACTTTCCATCCCAGAAGTAAATAAAAATATATCATTTGAATGAGTTCTCAGGTTTTCTAAGGTTTATCTAGACACACTTTTCAGAAAAAATAAAGAGTTCATTCACCCAAATAAATTAGATTCCCATATATAGCTTTCTAAAGCTCTCGAGTTCTTTCATTTTTCTTTTATACTAAACTTATTTGCAGGACGTTTGCCTCATAAAATCATCTCACTGTCCCCCTGCAAAGAGCAGCTCAGGCTGGTCAGGCCCATGGCTTAAACTCAAAGATTTGGCAAATCATGGTATTAAATTTTGCAACATTATCCCTTTCCTCACTTCTGAAGCATTCAGATTGAATTCCTATTAATTTAGTTTTTAAACTTTTTAGGACAGTTTTTTGAGATACTTGGACAGCCGTACCTCTTTGCGTGAGAGCACTAGTGGTTCGGTGGTAGAATTCTCACCTTCCATGCAGGACACCTGGCTTTAATTCCCAGCCAATGCACCATGTGTGTGGCCACCACCCAACTGTCAGAGGAGGCTTACATGCACTATGATACTGAACAGGTTTCAGCAGAGCTTTCAGACTAAGATGAACTAGGAAGAAAGGCCTGATGATCTACTTCTTGAAAATCAGCCAGTGAAAACCCTGTGGATCACAGAGGTCAGATTCACAATGGATCATGGAGATGGCACAGGACTGAGCGGCATTTTGTTCCATTGTGCATGGGGGTCACCATGAGTCAGGGGCTGACTCGATGGCAGCTAACAACAACAGCAACCTCGGCGCACAGTCCTCTCAGAGCAAGAGAATCCTTCCGTGGAGATACATAAGCCATCTTATTCTAGGGGCCATTTTCTGTCCAGCCGAAGACCCAATGCCCTTAGAGTAGGCTAAAGCCAAAACACGATGACTGGAAGTAATCATTTCAAGTCCCTAAAAGATACTTAATTGTGGTCAAAGTGCAAAATTTTATGAAATATTAAACAAAAGCACAAGCAGCTTTTCATATGGTTCACAAGTTTACACTCCATAAAGAACATAAAACTAACCACCTGAGATCCGATATGGCAATGCAAATGGAATGTCGGACACAGGCAACTGCAAAAGCATGCCTATACACTTCAAGCATTTACAGCACAAAAATATGTTAATATACAAAAATAATATTTTATACATAAGCTTTCAAACCTAAAATAAAACGGAGATACGATGAAGAATAAATTTAGAGCCTAAACCACAGTACAAATAAAATTATTTCATCTTTAAATGCACGCATTCCTTAAGCAGTTTGTTCCATGTGATAACACTCAGAAGTGAAACAATTTTTTTCTGGAAAATAGTAATAGCTAATTAAAGCAACCAATTCACACAGCTGGAGCATGAATTATTAGTGAGCTTAAGAGCTGGCAAATAAGATAGTATAAGTGGCAGCTTAGGACTGTAAAACACCATAGAAATAGGAGGAGCAGGGAAGAAAAAACAGCTCTCTCCAGGAAGAAAAATAAAGTATCATCCACAATTGCATTTCAAATATTCATAAAGCAAGTAAACTGGAGACTTCTGATAAAACTAAAAGCCAATAATATAAAAATTGCAATAATGAACATTATTGATAGAGTTAACTGCTTATTTTACAGTCAGCACAGCAAATACAGGTACGCATTGGTTAAGCTGGTATGGCCGCCTACTCATTAAAAACGTATGGTTGAGAGCTTCCTTTTTGAAAGCATTACACAGGGATAAGCAGCAAATGAATCAAAAAAAGAAAAATTTAAGGCTAGATCTTAATCACAATTGCTTAACCCCAAAATTCCCATCTGAACATCCCTTTGAAGGAGTCTTGGTGCTGTAGTGGTTAAGCACTCCGCTGCTAAGGGTAAGGTCAGCGGTTCGAACCCACCAGCCGCTCCACAGAAGAAAGATGTGGCAGTCTGCTTCCATTAAGTTTACGGCCTTGGAAACCCAGTGAGGCAGTTCTACTCTATCCTATAGGGTCGCGTTGAGTCAGAATCAACTTGACAATGGGTTTTTTGGAAACTCGCTTTAGACATCAATGCACCTAAAACAACATCTACCATTAGTAACACAGAAAGGGAAATGTATACACCCAGCAGAGCTGAGAGTATATAGTAAAATGGGACCCCGGCGGTGTAAGTGGCTAAGCACTCAGCTGCAAACTGAAAGATTGGCAGTTCAAACCCACCTATCAGCTCTGGGGGAGAAAAAACCTGGTGATCTGCTTTCATAAAGATTATAGCCAAGAAAATTCTATAGGGCAGTTGTCTGTCACATAGGGTCTCTATGGATCAAAAACTGCACCTAACAACAACAACAGGCAAAAAAGCAGCTGTCTTTCATCACTGCCCCACCTTCCAGAAAGTTCTCATTTGTATGGATTTGTCAGCAGTTCCTGTTTATCAACTCAGCAGTGCAGAAGAAGCCAAATTCATCACCCAGCTTCTGAAATCTATTCTGTTTCTGAGTGTTCAACCAGCATATGCCTCCCTGATTCTTAGTTGAAAAATAAAAAATGAGAAAACTGGAGCAGTTGACTATGGCTAGAAACTAGCCACAGGTCACTCATAAAGGTACTAATACAACAAAGTTGGAATCTATTGCATTCCTATGCTGCAATTCAGCTATCCGGTCTTCTTGAAAAGTCTTGCTTGTTACTGTAGTCATATCTTTACCCCACCCATTCTATTAGTGTCAAAATAAAAGAAGTGGCTTTTCTCTTTGTGTGTGTGTGTGTGTGTGTGTGTGTGTGTGTGTGTGTGTTTTCAACTTCTCTAGCTGGTGAAGGTTTTTGAGTTCCATAATTTGTGAAATAAAAAACTCAGGTATCCTTGAAGAGAAAAGCACTTATCATCTGCCCATAGAAAAGAAGTAATATTTAATTCAATCGAAAATTAGTTGTTTAATGAGTGATTAAATGTCAACATGGACTTCCAGAAGAAAGAACACAGCCAGAATGCTCCTTGGAAGTAAGGACAATGAGACTGTGTCTCACACATACTTTGGACGTGTTATCAGGAGGGACCAGTCCCTGGAGAAGGACATCACGCTTGGTAAAGAAGAGGGTTGGCAAAAAAGAGGAAGACCCTCAACAAGGTGGACTGACACAGCGGCTGCAACAACGGGCTCAAACATAGCAACAACTGTGAGGCTGGCGCAGGACCACGCGGCGTTTCGTTCTGTTGTATATGGGGTCCTACGGGTCAGAGCCGACTTGACAGCACCTAACGACAACATCATATGTCAGGCACTGTGTTGAAAGGTGACATAATAAATAAGAAAACAGAAAACTCTTATCCTAGACAATTCCAAAACATTTTTTTGGCCAGAACTTGCAACCTAATCACCAAAGAATTTTCTGTCAGTGTTGGTGGGAAATTGTCTCAACTTCCCTTGCCTCTTCCACTTCTAGTACAGGGCCTAAAAGGCTGTGGCATCACAGAAAGCCATGAAAAAAAGGAAGTCAAAGCAAAGATTTTCTGTAAATCACTCCCTATCACCTCCCCCTGAAAAAATCTTAGCTTAAACTTTATCTGCTGGTGATAAATATTGTATAAGAGACAGCCAAGCTAGACTGAGGCAAAACTCCCAAGGCAATGGGTTTATTTTCAGAGCCCTACACACTTCCCAATTTCAGCATCTCTTTATCCACAGTAGTGGCTGGCTGATGAGTCCTGGTGAGGCAGTGGTTAAAGCGCTCAGCTGCTAACCAAAAAGTCAACAGTTCGAACCCACCAGCCACTCCACAGGAGAAATATGTGACAGTTTGCTTCCATAAAGATTTACAGCCTTGGAAACCATATGAGGCAGTTCTACTCTATCACTGTAAGTCAGAATTGACTCCATAGCTATGGATTTGGGGGTTTTGGTAGTGGCTGGCTCTATTGCACAGAATCTCTTTGCACACGGCACAAAGACTGACTCAGAGGGAGTGTTCAATAAATACTTGTGGCATTAACTGATTGATTAATTGGTTGATTATAACCCTGGATTCCCAGGACCTGCCACTCATCTAACTCCCATCGGCCAAGTTCTACAACACCAACAAAACATGGCCCATGTCCTTGAGAGCCTTGTCGCAGGTAGTCATCCTGAGAAAGTAATCTCGGATTCAATTAAAATGCTCACCGCAGGGAGTATACACTCAAATTTGAATATTCCAGGAGAGATAAATCAAATCAAGAGCTACTTACCTGAGATCTTCTACAAATGAATCCCCAGTGGTACCATTTCAGACAATATCATACGCCTGGGTCAGGGGAATACTTTAGAGTCAAATAACATCTGCCCCTAATCAAGGTGTCCATGCTTTCAGCCAAACCCTGTACCTGTGAACTAATCTTTGTCGTTTTTAGTCACCATCCAGTTGATTCTGACTCACGGCCACCCCATGTGAGCAGAATAGAACTGCTCCATAGGGTTTTCAAGGCTCTGACCTCTTGGAAGCAGATCACCGGGGTTCTCTTCCGAGGTGCCTCTGGATGGGTTCAAACCGCCAAGCTTTTGGCCAGTAGTCAAGTGCTTAACCACTTGTGCCACCCAGGGACTCCGTGAACTGATTTTTACTTCTGCATATTTTCTGTTATGCTGCTCACTGCAACCAAATGAATGTGAAATTGATGATGCCAAAGTAATTTTAAAACATATTATGAGGCCAACTCAAGAACAGTGAAAATGGTTTATTTCATTCATTATTAACCCATATGCTGTTTACATGGAAGCACAATAGTATAGTGGTTAAAAGCACAACACTGAATCTTACTAGTTGTGGCCTTGTGCAAGCTGCTTAAGCACTCCGTGGCTTAGTTTTCTCATCTTTTACAGCCAGTTGCTATCGAGTCGACTCCAACTTATGGTGACCCCATAAATATCAGAGTAGAATTGTGCTCTACGGCATTTTCAATGGCTGATTTTTTAGAAATAGATCACCATGCCTTTCTCCCAAGGAGCCTCTGGGTGGATTTGAACCTCCTATCTTTCAGTTAACAGCCTAGTGCCATTAACCGTTTGCACTACCCAGGGACTCTTCATCATATAAAAGAGAATAATAAAACACTTTCCTCATAAAGTTGTCATGAGGAAGAACAGTGTCTGGCACAAAATGAACACTCAATAAGTCTCTATTCTTACAATTAAAACTCAAGAAAACTAGACAGTAAACATGCATGCTAACAGCCTTTTGGTTCTTACAACATGATTACAAACCTTGGAACAAAGGGGGGACATTAGACCAAGAGTGTAGTAAAGATGACCAGAGATCTGCTAGTTGGGCCTGATAGCATAGCAGCACTCATACATTTTAAGACAGCATAATGAATTATTTCATTTTCAATGACTTCTAATTTTCCTGTTCATCCTTCATACATTCCACTTTCCTATTATTAGTGGATGTTTGCAGCTATTTCTTCTCATTTTGAGTCATGCCACATCGGCAAATGAAATCCTGAAAGTTTGACTCCATCCACATCATTAAGGTTGACTCTACTTTGAGGAGGCAGCTCTTCCCCACTCATATGTTGACTGCCTTCCAACCTGAGGCGCTCACCTTTGGTACTACATCAGACAACGTTCCACTGCTATCTGTAAGATGTTCACTGGCTAATTTTTTCAGAAGTAGACCACCAGGTCCTTCTTCCTAGTCTGTCTTAGTCTAGAAGCTCAGCTGAAACCTCTCCACCATGGATCACCCTGCTGGTATTTGAAATACCAGTGGCATAGCTTCCAGTGTAACAGAAACATGCAAACCCCCTCAATACAACAAACTGACACGTGTGGGGAGTGAACTCCTATTTGCTATTGATACCTGAATTTACTCTTCAGTGAATTATTAGAAGAATAAATTCAGGTATCAACAGCAAATAGGAATTTTAAGAGACAGTGGGCCTCCAAGCACCCCTAAAATATACCACAAAGTAAGCCAATCTCTCTACCTAAAGATGGTAATTAGCAAGAAAAGATATTAAAATATTAAGATACTTCCCTACCAGTTGGTAAACAGCCTCTTCCCCCATGCACTTACCTGGCCACCCCAGCTACCTCCCTGAGAACCCCCCAGATAATCCCACAATCCAGCAACCAAATGGCTAAGGTCTGGCTCAGGCGCAGCCAGGGGCATCTGAAATCTTACTCCAGAGCTGCAGCCAGGTGCACCATACCAGTACGTTCCACTCCTGACAGCACCTTTAATAAGGTAGCCTCCCGGCCTTTTCATAAAATGTGAGCACAGTTCCTTGATCATTGTGTTCTTTTAAAGAACAGTCTACATGGGATCAAACTGACAACTGCAACTGAAAAGGTTAGATATGAAACTTAGGGGACCGTGAGTTTATGTTAATAGGGGAGGAACAATTCAGAAAAAGAGGGTGAGAATGATTGCACAACTTGAAGAATGTAATCAATGTCACTGAATTGTACATATAGAAACTGTTAACTGGGGAATGTTCTGCTGTGTATCTTTTCAATAACAAATAAATTATTTTCTAAAATGTAAGCATGGTTCCCTCAAATTTTTGAAAGATAAAAACAAGATTATTCCGATGCCATTCAAATACATTCTCACAACCCCATCAGGAGTGCATCATCTTTAGAAACTAAGAGGGATCTGAAAACCAAAGGTTATCCAAAAAAGTTGGGTAACTATGGTCTCTCAAAGCCTGGGATAGGTTAGGCTTTCATGGTTCTGAACGGAAACAAGATACCCCTAAGGAGGATTACTTACAGCCACATCTGCTGCTTTAACTCCGGTTAACAGCATGTGTGATACCTGACAGGCTTGAGCAAGTCTCCTGGGAAACCAGAGAAATTAGATAAGGTTAAAATAAAGATTCCTATGGAGTTGTTTTTTACCAAGCATGCCTGGAAAAAAAATAACAATAAAGCCTGCTTCTGAGACTCAGGTAAATTTCACATTCTTCTTCTTAAACTCTCATGATGTAAATTAAGAACAATTGTCGTACAGATCGCAGGATATCATGAGTTGATCTGATATACCTGTACTTGAATTGCCTCTCCTCCCCACCCCCCCGCCCCTTTTTTTAATAGGCAAAGAGGCCCAGAGATACATACTCAGTCGGGGAGGGGCTGTAATTAGACTCTAACCAGACTTTCCAACAAAGCACTCTGCCCACTCAATCATTTTTAAATACTAATTATGTAAAAAAAAATTTTTTTTATGTGCAGGGAATACAGAGTCTAGGGGCAATGAGGAGGGGTGAGGAGTGGGGAGACAGCACCTAAAGAATTGCAGTAGACAGAGTGTGGTGAGAATACTGGTAGTAACAGCAGAAGGAGCTAAAAGACCCACAAAAGAGATGCCGCTTGAGTTGGACCTTTAAAAGTAAGTAGCCATTCACTAAACCAATGTGGAGGCCAGGAAGGCAGAAGGAAAAAGGTTGTTCCAGTTAGATATCAGTTAAAAAAAAAAAAAAAAAAACAGTAGCTGTGGAGTCAATTTTGACTCGTGGCAACCTCCTGTGTGTCAAAGTAGAACTGTGGTCCACAGGGTTTATCATGGCTGATTTTTCTGAAATAGATGGCCAAGTCTTTTTTCCAAGGTGCTTCTGGGTGAACTTGACCTCCAACCTTTCAATTAGCAGCCAAGAGCAATAACCATGTGTGCCACCTAGGGACTCCCCAATTACAGCAGTTCCAGAAAAATCACAAAGCCGGGGGCGTGAGGGCCCAGGTGAGAAGTATCTGGAGGCAGGGTAGACAGGGTCTCAGATGTCAGAATGTTAGGCTTTACTTTACAGGCAATGGAGAACTGCTGAAGGGCTTATACGGGATATGATCAATTGTGTGTTTCAGAAAGCTTTCCCAGTGACAATGTTCAAAACAAATTAGGGGTGGGTAGGCTGGACACAGGGACTTATTAAAAGGTTATCTCAAGAGTTCAGGGCAAAAAACAGGTAGAAAGAAGTAAGTCATTTCAGAAGTAGAAATGACAAGTTTTGGTAGCCAGTTGAATAAAAGGAAGGAGAATGAGGCCATTTGACCCTGAAATGCCAAGTTAAAAAAAAAAAAAAAAAGGCATAGAAAGTGATTTTATTAACTGAGAAAACAAACCCAGGGAGAGTTTGTAATCCTTGGGGGACTTCCATGTTGCTTCTCATGGTTTCCTTCTGACATTAACATGATCATAAATTTGTGTGGATTGGACATAAACTTTTGTGATAAAAACACCCCAAGGCACTAATTTAAAGAAAAAACTTTTTCTTAAGGTTTTCAGCATCAATACTACACACATTTCAAACACTTCACTGGGAAGCATCTACATTCAACCTAATTGTAGCACAGATACTTATTGTGCTTTGAAAAACAATTCCGAAGTGGGAGAAACACCAAATATTTCTTCTTAGAAGATACACGAGTAAAGGTGTCAACAGATTAAAAACAAATAATTCATTTTTGACTTAATATTTATATTTTAGCTCAACCATAACAACAATTTTAAAGATGGCTCAGGACCAGGCAGTGTTTCATTCTGTTGTGCATAGGGTCACTATGAGTAGGAACCAACTCGACGGCACCTAACAACAACAACATTTATATTTTAATACAAAGAAGTATAACTCCAAGCCAGATTTATGTCTGAATGTAGATACATGTTCAATCAGTCAATGGGAGGACAGAATAAGAGATTCAAAAATAAATATTTACCCCATCCTCAAGGAACCTCCACTATTTATCAGAAGTTTGAACCAAAGACATATATGGGTTTACGTATAACAGCATCTGTAAAAGTATAGCAAGGGCACTGTAACACCAGTCATCAACACAGATTTAGAAATCATTCATAGACGTATCCTCAAGTCTTCCCATTTTATACACTATCCTTATACCGTCTCTTCCACACGATTGTCCTCTGATGATTCCAAATACAGTCTTCTCTCCTATACCAAGTAGTTTTTCAGCTAGTTACCATGCTTCTCCACTGAAACTCAATACAACCAAAAAACTGAAGTCAAATTTTTTATCACCCCAATTATACTGGTATCTCCTTCCTTATTTTCTATCTTGGTTGAAGGGATCGATGTCTGTCTAGGCTCCCTAAATCTGAATACTGAATGAGAATACTGGTAGTAACAGTAACAGTAACAGTAGAAGGGGCTAAATCTGAATGGCCCTAAATCTGAGAGCCATCCAGGATGACTCATCCAAAACACCTCAATCAATCCTCACACCTGTTTTCTAGCTATATCTTCCCTCTCCGCATCCATCCACCTTGACACTCCCTTGTTTCAGGATCCCATAGCTCTTCCATGGAGAATTACAACATCCTTCCAGTTTTTCTCCCTGCCTCATATTTCTATATTACTAACAGAGTGATATTTGTAAAGCATAAATCTCTACAGCACCACCATATTCTTCTGCTACATGTGTGTTGGTGGCTTCTCTTTGCTTTCAGGATGAGTTCAAACACCTGAGTATGGCATACAGGACTATTCACAACCTGGGCCTTACTTATGGGTCAAGCCATGTCCCCCAAAGATTCTACACACTCTTTAGCCAAATTAAATATTTATTTTCTCACATTTCTATGCTTCTGGCAATGCAGGTCTTTTCCCTTCTCCACTTGTCCTTCAAGATTCCACTAAGGTAGGATTTCCTTTGGGAAATCTTCCTGATCTTTGAGGTAAAGTTACATCCCTCTAGGCTCTATGTCTTTTCGGTCTCCTATTCCCAACTGTGTGTTGATCTTATCAAAATCTACTATGTTGGCTATTTTGTCCATGTCCTTTAGTAGACCATGAGCTACCTGAAAGCAGACACACTGCCAGTTCATCTCTGCATCCCCAGTACCCAGCATAGTTCCTAACTCCTAAAGGCAAATTGAATACAATTGATGGTCAAAAGAAAAATAGGACAGTGCACCAAAAGGGAAGCAAGGTTAAAGAATTTTCTCTCTGGGATGAGAAATTTTAAATTTATTGTAGATAAATGGCAAAGAAGATATTGAATGAAGAGAGGTTAAACATGGAAATAAGAAAAGCGAGAGAAATTTATTTTACTATCCTGAAAGTATTCTAAATAAATGAGATCAGAGGCAAAAATAGAGGAACTATCCTTAAAAAGTCCCTGGGTGGTCAAACAGTTAACATGCTCTGCTGCCAACAGAAAGGCTGGAGATTCAAGTCCACCCAGAGATGCCTCAGAAGAAAGGCCTGGTGATCTATTTCCAAAAAAATCAGCCACTGAAAACCCTACGGAGCACAGTTCTACTCTGACACACATGGGGTTGCCATGAGTTGGACTCAACTAGATAATAACTGGCTTAGCCTTAAAAAGGAGGATTTTTTTTCCCTCTATGTAAGAAAAAAATGAAAGGATTAATACATAGATATTAAGAGCCCAGCTGCTAACCAAAGGCCAGCAGTTCTAACCCACCAGCCGCATCTTGGAAACCCTATGGGGCAGTTTTACTCTGTCCTATAAAGTCACTATGAGTCAGAACGGACTAGCAATAGCAACAGGTTTGGGTTTGGGGTTTTATTTTGAAATACTAAAAAAACCATTGCTGTCGAGTCAATTCTGACGCATAGCGACCCTGCAGGACAGAGCAGAACTGCCCCACAGGCTGTAAATCTTTTTCAAAGCAGACTGCCACATCTTTCTACCACGGAGCCGCTGGTGGGTTCGAACTTTCATTTAGTAGACTAGAGATTAACCACTGGCCATCATTATGCAAAGTTAGGGACAATTTTATTTTAAGGCTTTATGTTTATGTAGTTCATCTATATTATCTTTGTCCAAAATCTCACAGCATAATTCTGACAACAGGTCAAATAGCAAGCTTTTGGGACTTTCTTAGGGCATCAGGTTCTTCACCAAGTGGGGAGAACATCTGAGTATTCCTAAGTGCTTCCTTCCACAAAGGAAAAATGCCAGTTTGTTTCCAACCTATTAAATTTCTGCTAGCTCAGCCCATAACAAATCACTGCCAGGTCAAAGTTAAAATCTCATTTCCTGTCCTTTGATCTCTAGGCCATACTACCTCAGCTATGTTCTCTTAAATGTATTTTTTACAAGCAAAATACACAAAAGTTTACTAGAAAATTCTATCCCTACTGAAGTCAGTAGCGAAGAGATGACAATCAAAATGCTGCACAAATAAAGGGATATAGAGAAGCCCTTTTCTAGAACAAGAACAAGGAGTACACCACTGACATTGCACTCACCGACCTATTTCTGGAGTGAAAAATACCCTGATATTGACAGATTTTGGTGACAAGACACCTGACAGAAAAGTGTGCCCCAGCAGGCAGCACAAACAGCTCACTTGGCAAGGAGCATGCTATGAAAACTCAGGCCGAAGAGTTCCTTGATTCCGTATTTCAAAGAGAGCTCTTCTCCTCCATTACAAACAACCTGTCAAAGTAGCACTGCCTTTAGCTGAAACTGACGCTGACTCAGCAGCTTTTTGTTTCTTTGGATTTTTCCCCCTGGTCACTTTTTCCAAGGACACTTACAATGGTTTCTTTTTACCCAAAGGGGCCAGGCACCAATATTCTTATCTAAAACCTAATAAAAAGTGGATTCGAACTGCTAACCTTTTGGTTAGCAGCCATAGCTCTTAACCACTACACCACCAGGTTTCTGTTTTTGGTTGGTTTCAATAATAAGCAGATGATATTCTGTTGGGATCTGTAATGTTTTCACTTGCTAATTTTTGGAAGTAGATCACCAGGTCTTTCTTCCCAGCCTGTCTTAGACTGGAAGCTCTGCTGAAACCTATCCACCATGAGTAACCCTGCCAGCATTTGAAATACCAGTGGAATAGCTTCCAGCATCATAGCAACATGCAAGCCACCATAGTGCAGCAAACTGATAGATAGACAAGAAAAGGACACGATGTTTGGTCAAACAGAGGACAAACAAAAATGAGGGAAACCCAAATCATGCCTGTGAGGCTAGTTGATATCAGCCTCCCAGTTGAGTCTTTTCTGGTCTGGCCAGCCACTACTTGTAAGCATAGATTCTCAGGTATGGCCTGGAAGTCCCAGACCAAGGTATCTCAGTTCCTCCAAAGGTTATTGCTCCAGAGCTTAAGACTAAGGCCACTTATTCAGGGTAAAACTATGTTCTTTACCTCACGACAGGAATAAAAAAAAACATCAAATGGCAGACAAAGGGTTAATATTCCAAGTAAACCGAGAGCTGTTACAAATAAAAAAATAAGCAGACATAAAGCTAAAGGCAAATAGAAAAAATACAAAGGCCACAAATAGGTAGTTCATTTAAAAACAAATACAATCAATAAACATACGACAAAGTATTCAATTTGCTAATAAAAAAACTGCAAAAAAAAAAAAAGAGGGAAGTCTTCAGTGAGATAAAGTGATACATAGCTGCAACAATGGACTCAAACATATCAAAGATCGTGAAGATGGCGCAGAATTAGCCACCATTTCATTGTGTTATACATAAGGTTGCCAGGAGTCAGTGCCAACTCAAATGCAACTAAGAACAACAATAAAAAGCAGGGTCATACTCCAGGCACAGGACTAAGAAAAAGAGATTATCAAAGCTCTCTTTTCTATACAAGCAGGTCCCCCATCCCTCTAAGCAGACTCTCTTTACCATCTTGCCACCCACCCGCCCCACCCAGTTCTCAGCGCTCTATACCACTCTGTGTGCCTCCCACTACTCTTGGTGTGTTCTTCTGTAATATTTACCCCGTTCTGGCTAGGTTTCATGCCATTTTTATGGCTTTTTTTTTTTTTTAAGAGATTGTATCATATAATTCAATAAAACAAAAAGACCACATTCCATTCATTATTTCACTAATTTATTTGATCAATATACTTTAAGCTGCCTGGACATACAAGCACTGGGCCTTTCAGAAAGGAGGCTGGAGGCATAAGGAACCTAATACCACTGCTCAGACTGGTGGGGTCCAGAATCCATAAGTCCTTGGAATATTATTCACCATCAGTAAAGATAATTTCCTGAGTGGTTACTCTGTTCCTGGAATCACAGGGTTACAGAGGACTTAGAAGACATGGTTCCTGCTACCACAGAGCTTATATAGCAGTCAGAAAGTTAGAAACATGAAAGAACTAGAGAAAGAGTAAAAATTACCTTTCAAGGCAGGTAAGAGTTAACAAAAGGGAAAAGGGGGTACTTTAATGTGAGCTAAGACTTAGGAAGTACAGAAGACTGTCATCTGAGGTGAGTGTGCTTTCTAGTATAATGAAGTTTGGGATTGCATCATAGGAGGAGGAAACATATGAGCTGGGTGCTGAGCTGAAATTTTGCCCAGTATTTTGGAGGTTGCCCAGAATATTTTCCACTATAATCTAAAAACTACCCAAGATATTCACCTCACACTAAGAAAGTATAGAAAATATCCTTGTTGGGGGCAGGGGTGAAGAAAGTGTGATATACGAAAAACCTTCCTTGGGGCAACTCTGAGAAAGGAAACACAACTTTCCCTTAACAATTACAAATTGCATAAGTGCAAATGACAATACAAGAGAAGACACTCCGGCTTGAATTGTGTTGGATCAATAAGAGACACCGGGATGGACAAAGGCACAAATTCCCATGCCTCAAATTGTTCAAGACTCATTTTTATGATTTTAATTAAAACTTATCATTTCTAGGAATATTGATTCGAACTACTGACCTTTTGGTTAGCAGCTGTAGCACTTAACCACTACGCCACCAGGGTTTCCTCATAATTCATGGAATGAAAGCATCTTTGTCAAAGTCTAATGGATGTCAAGCTAACAACAATATCACATTTTCAGTAATGTGTCCAATTTACATTTCAAATGTTAAAAAATAGTCTGAAAAAAAACAAATCAAGCATAAACATCACGACGAAGAAAAAAGGAAAGCAGGCTCATAATATTAGAATAAGGTTGCGTTCACGGCTGGAAGAATTTCCAGATTGAAATCACAGCACTCTACTAACCCAGTGAGAAAGTCAGAAGGGGGGCGGGTGGGAGGATAGTGAAGATAAAGTCAATGGCTCTAACATTCTAGTGAAACAAGAACTACCCTTCTCCTTAAAAAAATTAGAGATGCTTTTTTTTTCTTTCAGATCATTTTGGATATTCTAAATGAGTTGGCATTTAAATGAGTTGACACCGACTCAACGGTACCTAACAACAACCAATCTGGAAATAGTAAATGAGCAGCCCTCAAGGAAGATATTATATAAAAGCAAAACCGAACTGTTTTTTGACGGTAATCTATGATTGGAAAAGCCCAATTACCTTTTTCAAATCTGTGCCATTGCAGCAAAGAAAGCTTGACTTTTTTTTTCTTTGTTGAATTTGGAAGGACTTGCTATGCTTTTAAAAAAGAACTATATTGTTTCATTAAAAATGCTCTGTATCCAGAAAGTAGTCAATACCTACAGAAAGAACAACCTGTTTTAAATGTGAAAACTTAAAATTAAAAAAAAAAAAGGTTTCTCAATTAAGCCTAGCCTATCCAATGAATTAAAAAAAAAAAAAAAAATTTATTCAATGAGAATAGCTCCTTTTTAATGGAGTTTTCTTCCTCCCTCATCTATCTCATGACCCCATCCCAATTCCAACCAGCTCTGGAAAGCACTCAGTAAACAGGGAACAATGCCTTATTACACAATTACTTGCTATTGCTTTTCCTCTAAAAGCAAACAAAAATATATTTTTTTAATGATAACATTTGGCCTAGATTATTTTTCATGTACTTCTACTTGGCAGAAACTTAGAAAAAGCAGACGGATAGTGTTTTAATTTTTTTTAAAAAAAACAACACACGTAGTCTTTTTGTAAAATCAGAATGGTTCTGCATGCAGATACTTAATCTGTCATGGTATACACAATGAATATTCCATAGGCACAGTCAAGAAGAAGACAAATTTGATATAGAAGAATATCAAGTGATATCTGATACCAAACGAGCTATACTTTGAAGACTTGAAACTTCCTCAAGTCTCTTTCTGGAAATGGAAAATGAAATGCATCAAGTGTTGTTCAGGTTACACTCACACTTAAATTGCTCCTTGATGGATCTAAAATATGAAACCAGGAATTCTAGAGTTCGCAGAATTTTCTAAGCTACCTAAAAATAACAATAAATATCTGCTAAATTCGGATATTTTCCCAGTGAGACACTATTATATTGAGATTCTCCTACAAAATCAAATTTTCCTAAAAATTGTTGAGAATCATAATTACCTCTTACAATATTTACCAAAGGCTCGTCTTAAATCTCAAAATTTAGAACATATGATTTAAGAAAACCTTTTAATCAAGAACCTAGCTCATCATGATTACTACCATTATTATTTAAATGAAGCAAGGATATTTTTAAAAAAAAAAAAAGTATTCCATGAGAAGGATGCAAGAAAACCAGAAATTCCATATAATATAAAATAGTATTTGGAAAAGAGAGACTTAACTCAATAACAGGCTATATTTTACTTTAAAGTCCTAACTATGCTAATAAAAAAAATCAAAAAATTAAGCATAGCTGTTCATTTAAGAAAAATTTCTGGACTTCTTGCTGATAAAATGTGGTATTTCTTTGATAGCAGAAAATTCTCTACATGCCGCATGACTTAAAAACAGAGCACTAGAATAGAAAACCTACTGAATTTAAAGTATTGAGAAACTTCAAACCACTCCATAATAGGTTAATCTTTTTGAGTTTATTTAATTTCTGATAGATAAAATATCTGAAATTTGGAACCGATGGAGAGAGAGAAAGACAGGATTTATTCATACATATGGAGAACTGTGAAGGATCTGAGGTTTTACCCCTACGTATAAGCTAACAAATTAGCCTGCCACAGTTCCATAGGCTCTGGCAGAAACACAAGTTTCCTGGATCAAAGACAAAGGATCTTACTGCTCAAAACACAGCAAACAGCATGAGCTCACATCCACACTGCTTCCCCTTGCCCCCAAAGTCCTGTGGTGTAATGCAGAATGGGCCAGGTGAATATTGAACACACAGAGGATTTGTATCACAGCTGAGCAACACCAAGCTTAGGAAACCCCAATATTCTATAATGGGGCAAGGAATCTTCTTGGGAGCTGTAATTCTGCCTACCACATGCTGCAACTCAAAGTATGTCTTTGGACCAGCAGTGTTAACACCACTTGGGAGCTTGTTAGACTATCAAGATTCACGCCAGATCCACTGAATCAGAATCTACACTGCAACAAGGTCCCAGTTGATTCATATACATATTAAAGTCTGAGAAGCCCTCATCATCCATAGGTCTAGAACACACTGCAGATGCTAATGCTACCACACAAGCAAGAGACAATTAAAACTTGGGTAGTCTGAAGAGATCCCTCCATTTCTCCCTGCTGATGCCAATTGTGCTAGTCTCAACTTGACAAAAACTGGAGAACTGAAGAGTCGTGGTTGGTGCTGAGATTCTTGTCCTGGTCACTGCCACCCACTGCTGGTCTAGGCTCTGATCCGTTAGCAGAGATTCCTCAGGTTGTAGAAGGAGGCCATTCCTTCCCTTACTCACTGCAAACATGCAGCCAGTTTTCTCAAGGCATGCTCACAGTAAGGTAGTTTAGTAATAAAAAGGCTTCACTTCTTAGCCTCATATTATACCGAAAACCATTCCTCCGTTTCAGCCCCCAAGGACCTGGTAGTGATTCCAGGTCACTCATCCAGAACTGCCTTTACATTATAGTGAGTTTCTCCTTAAGTGTTGGTATCTTCTCACAGCTGACCTTAGTTTGAACTACTTCAATCCACCTAAGATATTTTAATAATTTTGACTCTCAAAAGGACTATCCTTGGTCCCTACGCAATTTTGCTAGATCTGATTCTACTAAATCTAGGACTCTTTCATTGCACGTAATCTCACATAACTCACTATTAAACAATGGGAACAAAATTAGAGTTTAGATCCAAGGCCCCAAGTCACTTTCAATTGGAATAAAGAGGACTTTGTTAATTAATGATATTATAACGTTTCTCACTCTTTAAAATACAGAGACGTTACTAGAAGTTTAATTTAAATTTAAATTACTTAGATTTAAATTTAATATAAATGCCAGAAGTTGCGCTTAATCATAAATAGTAAGAAATGCCACCATTAATTCGGTTATATAGAATTTTCAAATCATTTCTAATTTGATTTTCATAATAGCTATATAAGTTAATAAGCAAGTATATCATTATTCCTATTGTATGGATTAGAAAACTAGGCATGAACAAATTCTTCAGCTTATACAACTAATATATAATAGAAGCAGCTCCAAACCAAGGATTTTTGACTTCATAAACTAGATATATTTCTTTACCAAATAATTATAAGTTACAGATTCACATCACGTAACTTATAATTATTTGGTAAATAAATATATCTAGTTTATGAATTCAAATTTGCTTAAATCATAATTTCCTAAAGTAGTACATGTTTCCAAATGCAAGCTATCATGCAATAGTCAGCAGATGTATTGAGAGAGAAAAGAATGGTTATAAAATAAATAAGGTAATTGCCATTCCTCACATCCTGAATGCTATGGAAATTCATAAGTTTCCTGCACAATATAAAATATTCTCCAGACTACATGCATCATTTAAATGTTCTGCAGTTTAAAATATGTTGCAGTAAAGAAAAAAACAATTAGCCTCATCCATTTCTGCTGTGAGACACATAAAATTGGACTGTTGGTATGGACATGATCTGTAAAGAGTATCTCTGCTGGTAAATCAGTGAAATACCATTAACCTTTCAGTGAAAAGTGGTTGATATAGACAAATAAGACAAATTTGGAGCCTTTGTAGGGGGAATGTTGGTTTTATACATCCTTTCAGGTGAAAGTGATTTATTAACCATTAAAACACAGCAAATGCTTTAGGAATAAACATTCTATAAAGATATTTCAAAATGTCTCCCAAACAATTCAATTGTACATCACAAGGTTTCTTACCTTTGCTCAGCCATTACTCTTTAGAATGAAGGAAAAGCAAATACTTGCAGTGATATTCTAGGATACAGAAAGAGATAAAATCAATCATTCATATAAGAGCTTTCCATAAATGAACCACAAGCTATTGACAGTCATCACATAAGATGGCACCTGGCAAGTCACTTCTTATCCACATTCCACTGCTTTTCTGTGGGAACAGAAATAGTACCCTGTTCTTTTCCATCTGGACTATACTGTTTCACTCAGTTGTGTGTGGTTCAACTGGCAGGCAACATTTTTACTCACAATTTAATTTCATGTCTCCAAATTTAAGGTAGAAGTCACCGAAGTAATAATTATGCTCAGTTATTTGAAACTGGCTTGAATATTTCACATTAAATGCTGTTTCATAGTTGTGATGGACCATAAAAGATTTCCTGGACTATCTCCAGGGAAATGAAGAAATCTAAACCACCACAACACCAAAAATATCCTTCTGGAATATTTCCAAGGAAAGTGTTCTCTAGGATCCTTAGCTCAGTGCTAGTAACAATAGTTACAATTTATTAACCAAATACAAGGCGACATGCACAGTACTGGGTACTAAATTGTATGTTTTACTTCTATTATCTCAAGATCCTAATAATCCTGCAAGGACATCAGTCCCTCATTTTGCTGACGAGAAAGCTGAAGAACAAAAATCCAAGGCCAAAAACAAAGTAAATGACATATGTCTTAGCTATCCAATGTTGCTACAACAAAGTACCACAAGTGGATGGTTTTAACAAACAGAAATTTATTATCTCACAGTTTAGGAGGCTAGAAGTCTGAATTCAGGCAGGGCGCCAGCTCCAGGGTAAAGCTTTCTCTCTCTGTTGCAATCTTCCCCTAGTCTAGGCGTTTCTCAGTGCAGCGACCCTGGGTCCAAAGAATGTGCTCCACTCTTGACTCTTCCTGCTTGGTGGTAATGAGGCCCCCCTCTCCTCTTTGATCCCTTCCCCCTTTTATATCTCAAAAGAGATTGACCCAAAATACAACTTAATCCTGTAGATTGAGTCCTGCCTCATTAACAAAACTGCCTCTAATCCTGCCTCAATAACATCATAGAGGTTAGGATTTACAACACATGGGAAAATTTTATCAGATCACAAAACATAGGACTACCACACAATACTGGGAATCATGGCCTAACCAAGTTGACACAGATTTTGGGGAGACAAAATTCAATCCATAATAGCATGTCAGAATTCCCAACCAGCACTGTTTCGAAAGCTTTTTTATGCAACCAAAGTCTTCCCTACTTTACCTTCATTCAGTAAATAGTCCACCTGTAAGTATCCATTATAAAGGCACCACATTAATGTGCCTTTGGAACTTTTTAATTCACACCTCCTAGAATTCCAAGTTACTCACTTCACCAGTTACCTTATCTCCTTCACTTGCCGTACCAAACATTACGCCTAGATTGAGCATTTATCTACTTATTCAGCAAATATTTAGTCCATGTCTAAGGTATTGTCTTAATTCCATTCCTCCAATACTTCCCCTTCCCATTCTTGGTAAAATAGATTCTAGAGAAAAGTGTGAATACAAAAGTAGAATTCCAGCTTATATTACTAATTCTTCATAACTAGATAGTTGATAAGGATTTTTTAGTCTTTATATTTTCCCAGGAATTAGGTGGATAATAAATCTTTGATCAAGAATAACTAGAAGTTATATAACAGTTCCCTGCCATGAAGTTCTTCACATAAAAGAGGTATAAATGGGGGACTAATAGAGACAGTGATATAAAAAGTTGGCATAAAAGTGTAGAAGATCTTTATTGATCAACTAAGGGGCCTGGACTAATTTTTTTTCCCCCTTCATGAAAGCTTTTTGAGAAGTTTCGTTTAAAAAAAAAGGTGAGATTCTCCTACTTTATCTAGTTATTGTAATAATCTCAACAATCAGTAGTAAGAGCTGAAATAAAGTGGTAGGGATGACAATCCAGAGAACTGGAGATATTTGAGACATCACAGAGAAATAATCAACAAGATTCCACTCATTTATTAATTCATTCGTTCAGACATTTACACTATGCTAGAAGCAGGAGATACAACGTTAAGAAAAGTAGAAACATTTCTAGTCTTACAAAATCTAGCTTCCACTGAGGGAACCAGACAAGTAACTAACTATACAAGCAAATAAAACATAGATTGTGAAGAAAATAAGCAAGATACTTAAAGAGGGAGATAAGATTGGTTGTGGAGAGAAAGACAGAGGATGGATCCCACCAAGGGTTCAGGCCTGGATGGCTGGACAAATGAGCTGGTCTTCACTAAAAAACAGAGAGTAAATTAACCTCAGACGTGTTGAGATAATCATGGAAATGTACAGCAAACAATTAGAAATGTTGGCCTAAGTTCAGAGAAAAGTCAGGGCTGTAGATACCAATCTGGGAGCTGTGGATACAAATCTGGGTGTCAAATAACTAGTTAAAGGCATTAAATTAGATTTCTTCATCTAGCAGGTATGTATACAGGGAGAAAGGGGTCACAAGAAAATATAAAAAAACATACACTCTTGTGGGGTATGAGCAAAAGAATCCAGTGAAGGAGATAAAGAAGCCCTAGAAAGAGGAAGAAAGAGATAAATGAAGTGATTCTCTGTCATATACCAAGTTGTTGTTAGTTGCTGTTGAGTTGACTCTGCCTCATGGGGACCCCATGTGTGCAGAGTAGAATGCTCCACAGGGTTTTCAAGGCTGTGATCTTTCAGAAACAGATCGCCAGGCCTGTCTTCACAGGGTTCGAACCGCCAACCTTTCGGCTAGTAGTTGAGCGCAACCATTCACACCACCCAGGGGCTTTACTACATACCAACAGAAGAGAAGATATCAAGCAGGAACATCAACAATTACAAATGGCTACAGAGAGTTCAAGGGCAATGAGGTAAGAAAACTATTTTGGATTCAGAGCTAGAAGGCTATTGGGGAACATTGAGCGAGCTGTTTCAGTAAAATGTGGGTGGGCTCAGTTCATAGATCCAAACCAAACCAAACCCACTGCCATCGAGTCGATTCCAACTCATAGCGACTCTATAGCACAGAGTCGAACTGCCTCATAGGGTTTCCAGGGAGTGACTGGTGGATTTGAACTGCTGACATTTTGATTAGCAGCTGTAGCTCTTAACCACTGCGCCACTAGGAAGTAGGGTAGAGAAAATACTGGATTTTCTAGACCACTCCCAATTTCAGTTTATTCTGTCCCATTTTACGCCACGTGCTTTGATTTTCTATTTGAAACCATGGTAGCATCATGGTAAAGAGACAGAAACAATGCAGTCAGTGTTATCAAGAATCTTGTCAATGAAAGGAAAGTGAGCAACAAGTACTTATAATGGGAACAGGAATTCTGAGACGGTGCTTTAGGAGTAGGTAGTCCTGAGTACATTTGCAAAAAGAAGGTAAATAGCTAGTAAAGTAGAAGACTAAAGATTTGACCAATGAAAGGGGAAATACCGATGGCGCTAAGTTGCAGAGGAAGACAAAAGAAGTTGGGATCTGTGCCACAAAAGGATGGCAAAATGGGTACTTTTAAATTCCTATTGCTGTCGAGTTGATTTGACTCATGATGACTCCATATATTACAGAGTAGAACTGCTCTACAGGGTTTTCTAAGGAGCCTTGCTGGCACAGTTTTTAAGCACTCGGCTGCTAACTGAAAGGTCGGTAGTTCAAACCTACCAGCTGGTCCATGGGGGAAAGATGTGGCTGTCTGCTTCCATTAAGATTGCAGCCTTGGAAACCCTATGGTGTAGTTCTACTCTGCCCTACAGAGTCACTATGAGTTGGAATCAACTCAATGGCAACAGGTTTTATAGGATTTTCTTTTTAAAGCAGATCAGGCCTTTCTTCAGCAGCACCACTGAGTGAGTTAGATCCACCAACCTTTAGATTAGCAGCCAAGTGCAAACCATTTGTGCTACCCAGGAGCCTTCTTTGAAATAGTAGTAGTGAGTAAAAAATAAAGATGGAGACATTTTAAAGAAGAAAGAAGTAAAATAGGGAGAGGGAAATGATGGTAGAAGATAAACTCACTAAAATACAACCTCCAAAAGATTAGGGTTATTTGTCCATTCTGTTTGACTAGTTTTCAATAAATATCAAGAAAATAAATTCTGGGCTCTCAGTCCTACCCAGGTAATGGAGGCAAATTTTTACCTCATAAAAGTAAGGAGTTATGGGATAAGGTAGAGGCTTAAAGAAGAAGATTTTAGAACTGTTATGTGGTATGTGACACAGTCAAAATTAGGTGGATAAAATAACTGCTGCTCATAAACGAGGGCCTAACTGAGGTTATAACAGTAATCTGTTCTTCACCTCCTTCAACTCTTGAGCTCAAAAGCCACTTTCTCAGGGAGGCCTTTCCTGGACACTCTAAACCCGCAATTCCTTCTCCACCTGTCTCTAACTCTTATACCTGTTCCCTGCATTTATTCTGGCCTTAGTACTTATCACTATCTGTCATGCTATATACTTTATTTTGTTGCCTGTTTATTCTCCATCTCCACTCTGTAGAACACAAACTAGGGCAGGGATTTTTGTTCACGACCCCCTCTCCAATGACTAGAACGAGACATGTTGAACAAATATCTCTGTTTGAGGTATACTCATCAAACCTAAATGATTTTCTTCAATAGCAGTGAGTTACCAAAAAAAAAAGGAAAACCAAACCAGCTGCTGTCGAGTTAATTTCAACTAATAGTGACCCTACAAGACAAAGTAGAACTGCCCCATAGGGTTTCCAAGGAGCACATGGTGGATTCAACTTTTGGTTAGCAGCCATAGCTCTTGACCACTATGCCACCAGGGTTTCCTACTTAGAAAAAAGAGGAGGAAAAAAAAAATAGATGGCGCTATTCCAGAATGAATATGGACAGTAATTCAAAGGAAAGAGGGGATCTACAATGCTAACTCATAGTAACCCTATATGAGAGTAGAACTGCCCCCATAGTATTTCCCAGGCTGTAATCCTTATGGGCGCAGATTGCCAGGTCTTTTCTCCCATAGAGCAACTGGTGGGTTCAAACAGTCGACCTTTCGGTTAGCAGGTGAGCACTTAACCATTGTGCCACCAAGGGTCACTATGAGTTGGAATCAACTCGATGGCACATATACCAAGAATGCTAAAACACTAGAGGAAAATGAAGTAATTGGAGTCAGTGAAGTGAAATGATGAAACAGAAGATTATTACTATTATGCCAATAAACCAAGAGGAAAAAAAACATTGCCATGGAGTCATTTCTGACTGATGGCAACCCCATGTGTTACAGAGTAGAACTGCTCCATAGGGTTTTTGTTTTTTGGCTGTAATCATTATGCAAGCAGATCACCAGGCCTTTCTTCCATGTTCTATGATGCCGCTGGGTGGGTTCAAACTCAGGGACCTTATTATGCCAGTGGTAGCTGCAAATACTACCTCCCTCTTAAGATGGCTGTCACAGTGAGTGAAGAGGTTGGGGCATGTGGGTCAAGTTACACAATCCATGTAAAAAACAACATTGCCTGGCACATAGTTAAGTGAAAAGCAGTTGTTAGCTAGTGTAATTTTTTATATTATTCACAGATAATAATTTTTGCTCTCGCCCAGAGCAACTGAGGGCTATGCCTAAATTCATATCACACTGCTATTCTGGTCAGACAATGAGTCCAACAAAGATAAGAGAAAAATCTTCATTTCCTCAATGATGAAGAAGTATCAAGCACAGAAATGCTATATGTTACTGCCTGGAAAATCTGGATTTGCCAGGTTGAACAAGCTGTAATTAAGTCACACCCATCTAACCTTTGCTGAGCTACACCATCACAGTCCATATCATCTTCCTTCTAAGGACTTTATTATTAGTCTTTTAAGCATCACCTCTTCATTCCCAGATCCCTCCCCATCTCAAAACTCACACACACACACTTTCATGTTCATCCACAACTTTGAAATCGTATGACTAAACCTGGATAAGGTCCATACTCTAAAACATGCTTGACACATGCAAAGAGTGATAAGGACGACTGCTGTGTCCTTGTATACAATGTCACTGCCAACACATTTAAACAGCTGTAACTCCAAGGTTATATTTGGCCCACCTAACCTTTCTCTATATCATATCTATAAAGTAGGATTGTTAGTCTATACTTGAAACCATGCTCTTTTACCCTATAGAATAACCTCACTTTTTTGAGTAGAAATAGAATCATTTTTCCAATTTGGAGGTCATTTTAAGTACTGAGCTAACAACCCATCTCCACGTGAACTGGCTGTAAATACAGCACATGTATTATCATCCACTGAATTGTAGAATGATGAATAAAAGAGGTGCTATTTTTTTTTTTTTTTTATGGATGGGAAAATCAAGTCTCAGCAAGGTTAAAACACTTTCCCAAGGTCACATAACTTGTAACTAGTGAGACCCTGATCATTCTCACCTCTATGCCACCACCCAGGTTCCAGACAGATGACCTCAACAGCATTTCTATTTTTGATTCCTGAGAAAGAGATCATGACATAACAAGCTCTCAAAAAATGATTAAACACCTTTCCTTCAAAAATCTAAGTTTTTTCCATCTCCATAAACAATTCCTAATATCATTAGTCTGCATTCAAGCTCTAAAATAAGTCTTATTTACAAGTTTTGTGCATTTTCTGCACAAAATGTTTCTGATCAAGAGTTAATAAAATACCCTTTAGAGAAGGATCATGTTTTCAATGAATTAAAAACAGAAACACAAATTGATCTTAAGACGGTTTAATTCTGCTTTTGTACATTTTCCAAGCTGTATGTGTGTGCATGGCATGAGTTTGAAAAGAAGCTAAGACATGGTTGTTCGGGGTTGTTCTCTTTCTCTCTCTCTCTCACACACGTACACACGGCACAACCATGTTTTTTCATTCCCCTGATATGACAAAGCTTAATCTATACAAATGGAACTGAATAGGAAAAAGGAAGGACATCTTGATGCAAAAATTGCTTCTGTCCATATCTGAGAACTTTATCACCAAAATGTAAAACCTGTCATCATTTATCAACTATTGATAACGTGCAGAACACTAGGCATTGCAGGGTGCTATAAATGTAAAATATGCTCTCCCCCAAAAAAGAGAACAAAAGGAAAATAGAAATAAAAAAAAAAATAGGAATAGATGTGTACATTTCCATCCACGAAATTTTTATTTAATCTCACAGTTAACAGTTCTAGGAACTATTTCTGGGTGGCAGATTCCTCCCTATAAAGCTACCTACTGCTGCATAATGAATTATACCAAAATATATGGCTTTTTTTTTTTATGGCTTAAAGCAACAAACATTTGTTATCTTAGTTTGGAATTCAGAAGTGCCTTAGCTGGATGTTTCTGCCTCAGGATCTCTTCTGTAGTCAGAAACAAATGCCTGCAGGGGCTGCAATCAGCTGGAGGCTTGATCGACTTCTAAGTACACTCATATAGCTGTTAGCAGGGGACCTCAGTTCCTCACTGGGTGGTGCCACGAAGTCTCAGTTCTTCACCACATGGGCCTTTCCATAGGATTGCTTGATGTCCTCAGGATATGGGAGTTGGCTTCCCCAAGAGTGAGTGAAACAAGAGAGAGAGCAAGGGAAAATCCACAATGCCTTTAATGGCCTAGTCTCAAACGGTCCACTCATCCTTTCTTTTGTTGCTGTTATAGTCATCAAATTGGCTCTGACTCACGGCAACCGTATTTATAACAGAATAAAATGTCCTGCTGCGTCTTCAGGATCACTGGTATGTTTGAGTCCAGTGTTGTGGCTGTTGTGTCAATCCATCTCACTGAGAGTTTCCCTCATTTTCCTATGACATGTTCAAAACGAGAGAGCTGAAGTCGCGCCATCCTTAAAGGACTATTCTGGTTGTATTTCCTCTAAGACTGATTTATTCATTCTTTTGGTAGTTCATGATATATTCAAAATATCTTCACTATCACCACAGTTAGAATGTACCAATTCTTCTGTCTTCCTTTTTCACTATCCCACTTCCACATGCATATGAGGAAACTGAGTAGATCATGGCTTGAATCAAGTGCACCTTAGTCATTCAAATGACATCTTTGCTTTTCAGAACTTTAAAGAGGTCTCTTGCAGATTTGTCCAATGTAATGCATCATTTGATTTCTTGACTGCTGCTTCCACAGACATTGATTGTTGATCTAAGTAGAATGAAATCCTTGATAAATTCAATTTTTTCTCCATTCATCATTATGTTGTTTATTGGTCCAGTTGTAAGGATTTTCATTTTCTTCACATCAGGCATAATCCACACTGAAGGCTGTAATCTTTGACCTTCCTCTACAAGTGCTTCAAGTCATCTCCATTTTCAACAAGCAAGGTTGTGTCATCTGTGTATCTCAGGTTGTTAATGAGTCTTTCTCCAACACTGGTGCTTTGTTCTTCTTTATATGGTCCAGCTTCTCAGGTGATTTGTTCAACACATCATTTCTACCACATCTTATTCATTAGAATTGAGCCTTTCACTGCAGAAACCTTGAGACTACAGCCCCTAGACACCCTTTCAGCTCAGCAATGAGGTCACTCCTGAGGTTCACCCTTCAGCCAAAGATAGAACAGGCCCATGGAACAAAACAAGACTAAAGGGGTGCACCAGCCCTGGGGCAGGGACTGGAAAGCAGGAGGGAACAGGAAAACCGGTAATAGCGAGCCCAGGGTTGAGAAGGAAGTGTGTCGACATGTTGTGGGGTTGTTAACCAGTGTCATACAATAATGTGTGTACTAACTGTTTGATGAGAAACTAGTTTGTTCTGTAAAACTTCATCTAAAGTACAATAAAAAATATAGAAAGAAAGGAAGAATTGAGACTCTAAGTACAGCACACACTTAAGGGCAGGGGAATTAGCTGCCACCGTTTGAAGGAAAGCATATCAAAGAAGTTTGTGAACATCTTTTTAAACCACCACACCCTCCTACCACTCACACTTATCTGTCCCCACCCCGGCCCCTTCCCAGACCCCCGGGAATATTGGACTTACAGGTCCAGCATTAACCACAAATATATATAAATACATTTCAGTACTCACTATATGGCAAGCACCATTTTAGATATATAAATAAAAGAAACCAAAAAAGTCCTTGCTCTCATACAGCTAGTGTAAGGAGGCTGGCAATAAATATATAATATGGCAGCAAAAAGTACCTTGTAAAAACAAAAGAAAGAAAGGGAGAAAAAGAAAAAGCTAACTAAGGAGTTAGAAAGTAATTCTAAAATACAGTACATCAGCATATCAAACATAAGTGGATACGCTGCATCTCAGCTCAGAGAATTCCTAAGTGACTTCAATCTGCAAAAACTATTTTTTGTCCTTCACCACATGCTTTTTCCTTTTCCCTGTGTAAGGGAATTAAAGAAAAATTGAGGTACCTGATATGATCTCATGTCGCCAGTTTGAGGATTGGGTGCGATTCTCTGCTGGCTCTGTTTTCATCCTAGCAGCAATCAAGTAACATGTTTCATATCCATTGTTCCTCTCCTATAAAACATCACTGCTGAGTTGCCATTTTTGAATTACTGGATTCCACCGTGGAAACCCTGGTGATGTAGTGGTTAAGTGCTATGGCTGCTATCCAAAGGGTCAGCAGTTCAAATCCACCAGGTGCTCCTTGGAAACGATGGGGCACTTCTACTCTGTCCTATAGGGTCGCTATGAGTCAGAATGGACTGGACAGCACTGGGTCTTGGGGATTCTACCGCATGGCGCTCAGTCTATTCCCAGCTCAAGCTGTCTATTTTCTTTCAATAAATCTCTCAAGTTTACATTAATCAGAGCGCAGATGGTTACTGTATGACATCCCTAACATTTACGCAAGACCCAGAATGCAAGATTCGTTTCTGTGCCCTTTTTCCCAGCTTTAGCCAAGACTACCATATATATCAAGCCTTAAAACACAGCCAGAAATTCTCTCTGAACTCCTTCTCACACAGCCATTTCTTCTTTTTTGTCGTTGTTGCTGGCTCTACCCCATGACAACTTGGCATGCAACGTCTCCCCTTTTGGAAAACCACAGGCTGTACTGAAGCTATATCTTGCTTTCTTGTCTACTCTTCAGATTAAGTACATCAACAACCAAACCCCCTCCTGTACCAGGAAAGTGTTCTTTCCTGGCAGCTGCAATCTTGTCTCTCATTGCCTCACCATCAGTTTATCTATTTGACTCACCAATCACTTCGTTTTCACCGGGTCCTCAAAGTTTCCACTACCTAATCAGGCCTCCAACACCTCTCTACACAGGGTGTAAGAAAAACAACAGATGAAATTCCTTAAATGCAAAATAATGCAAAGGATCCTTATGTCATATAACTTTGAGATGTCAATTTTATTGCCTATTTCTAATAGTCATCATCATTTGCACTTCTAAGAGCTCTTGTATGTGGTAAACTATAAGCTTATGAAAGATTCATGGTAAAAGAGGACTAATTACTTGTAGATTTTAAAGATTGAGTTATGAATGAAAATTCAATTTCTTAAGAAAAATAGTTGATTTCTTAAAAAGTCCCAAACCACTTACTTATATTTTATTTCCCCAGTTATTTATTTTCCCCGTTAAATTCGTGCCCATTTTATCTGTTTATTTATGATAATGGTGGAATGTTGATGTAGTACAGTCAGAAAATCAACTGTGTCTCTCTTTTTTCTGCCATATTACTTCAGATGGAAATACACCTTGGCACATTACATAAGTCTTCTTGGTTACCTTCTGTTCACTATTGCTATGCCAATGAGGAATATAAAATTAGAACTTTCTACCAGTGACAGAGTTTAATGTAATTAGCATATACCAAGTTTTCTGAATGGCATTGGGTTGCTTTCTTTTACTCTGGCCTGAGTCTGTATTACTAATGTCTTTACTTGAAAATACACTAACCACACATCCATGGTATAAAAAAAGAGGATGCATTTTCTACAGTCCTCACCAATTTTTCCTTCTGATATTTCTTTCTCCCATTAAATGTACTCTAATCCTATTCCTTGTTGTACTAGGCTAGTTATAAAGGCAATTATTTTGCTTAAAATAGTATCCAAAAAATGATAGATATAAATCCATAAGCATGTACCAACACCATGACCTAGTTTAACCACACAGTACAGGGAAATGTAGTAATGGAATCATCACATGGATTTCCAAATAACCCAGAACTCTCTCATATGCTTTTACAATGATGCATAACTACACACGTATAGGGGAAAATTACCAGGTGGCTTGGCCAGGCACCCATCTGATTCTATGGGTACTAAAACATCACTGGAATAAATTGAAGCTATTGTACCTATTATCTGAAATTTCTACATATAACCCCTTATCTCTTTTGTTACTATTTGCATAAATAGTATGCCTCCAGATCTCAGAGGGTAAGGCATTATTCTGGTTCTAATGCATTTAGCGTCAAGGTGGGTCCCTTTTGAAATGTGTGAAGCTCAGCAGACTGCAGTTAGAGCCTCACTGTTGTGTAGGTTGAGCATTCTATTAAGTGATGCTTCCTGTTTGTGTTAGTTTTGTAAAGGTTTTCCTTTTTTTCCTTTATTTCTGTAAGATAAGGCTTGCAAGCATAATTATGGCTTTCCTGTGCGATAGTTAGGGAGACCTGATGGGTTTGTTTTGGTTTTTCTGTGTCTTATTTAGAAAACCAGAGGTTCCCCATGTAACCTAATGGAAACCAAAACAAACTAAACTCACTGCCTTATAGTCGATTCCAACTCATAGCGACCCTATTGGACAGAGTAGAACTGCCCCATAGGGTTTCCAAGAGCACCTGGTGGATTCGAACTGCCGACCTTTTGGTTAGCAGCCAAACTCTTAACCACTACACCACCAGGGCTTCCAACCTAATGGGAAGGAGTCTGCAATAAATTCGTTTTCTAGCTTTCATTGGTATATTGTCATACCACGGATTGGTGGCACCACAGTGCCACTCACCTCACTGGTGGCTTGTATTACTAGATCACATTTCTGAAAATCCATATTACCAACCAAAAATTTAAACATACTCAATTAGTAAGCATGAATTCCAACACTGAAAACACATGCCATCCAAAAAATAACAAATAAATAAGGAGGAAAAACATAGTAATGTACAAAAACCAAGGGCCCTGTTGTAGTTAATAAAAGGGTTATATAGTTGATGAAATTGAAATTGGCCTCACTTCTACCTAAATGGAGCCCTGGTGGCACAGTGGTTAAGAGCTCAGCTGCCAACCAAAAGGTCGGCAGTTCGAATCCACTGACCACTCCTTGGAAACCGTATGGGGCAGTCCTACTCTGTCCTGTAGGGTCACTACAAGTCAGAATTGACTCGATGGCAGTGGGCTTTTGGTTTTCTACCAAAATAGTACCCTTGGGTGAAATTTTCTTTAAAAAATTAAAAATAAAACAATTCTCATTGGTACCAGACAAACTCTATTGAGTATTTTTGAGGCATACGTGTATTACATTCAGGGTGTAACCACAAGGCCACAGCAGCAAATCTGAGCCCTACCAGCTGGCAGTGACTTCAGGTCAATGCTCTCAATCAACTCCAAGGAAACACTGAAGGCCAAAGTGAAGTTACCTGGAAACATATCACGCATTTACTATCCAAATTTCAAATGCTTTTACATGCCTCCCAATGCATCATCTTGTTTAAAAGTTACAAAAGAAACTTAGAGGGTAAAAAAGAATTACCAAAACAAAAAAAGAAAGAAAGCATTTGCTAACAGTAATGTCAGAAAAAAAAAAAATCCTTTCTAAACATTTTGAATGATAGTAATATTTTGAAAATCATTCATGTTTTTCTCTTCTGCCTTTGTGACTGTAAGACTTTTTATTGGCAATGAGACACCTATCTGAGTAGAGACAGATAAGAATTTTTTACTGAAAGAATTCAAAGAGAAAGAATGAAGTAATATCCAGTTTCTGATATGCAAAATATGATTAAGCAGCAAGATAATAATCTTGAATGTCAAGCTTTCCTCTTGAGAGAATATAAGCAACAGGAAGACAAACATTTTCTGTTTTGTTCACTGCTGTATCCCCAGTACCAGAAAAGAGCCTAGTGCATAATAGGTATCCAATCAAATTGTTAGTGAGTAAAGGAATGAATACGAGGGAGTTTTACAAATTCTTTCATCTCCTTTAGCATACCAGCAACCAAGCCTGGAGTTTCCAAATTAGCCTGGAATTGCCAGGCTTATAGAATTCTCCCATAGGGTAGATAATATGACTTCCTATGAAAAGGAAGGCATGTGGCTTGTTGTACTATGAAAGAATATGATACATGGTGAAAAGGGGTATTGTTAACTTCCCATTACCTCTCTAGAGAGATTGTGAAAGAAGAGAAGAATTACAATGAAGGTAGAAGACTCTAACCCCACATTCTATTTAATATTCCTGAAAAAGGATTATCCCTGTGTGGCTCTCAACCTGGGAAGATGTCATCAATTTATCAGAGCAGTTTGATTAGATAAAGAGAGGTGCTGAGGTTTAGCATTTATGAGCAGCTTTTCCAGGTTCTCTTGTGGCATACGTGAGACCCAGAAGTAGCCGAAGGGCTGGCCAAAGAGAATGACAAAAGAAGGCACGGTGGTAGGAAGCAAGGTGGTCTTGAATAAGGGCTACAGAACAGAAGATCAGGTCCCTGCAGAATGAAAGGCATAGATACGTTCAGAGTTGTGGAACTGTTGGTGGAAGTGTAGTGCTTTCTAGGTGTGTTAGTTACCTATTGTTGCATAACAAATCACCACAAATGTAGGAGACTAAAACAACACCCATTTATTATCTCAGTTCCTGTGGGTCAGGACTCTGACTATGGCTTAGCTAGGTCCTCTGCTCAGGGTCTCACAAGGCTGCATTCAGATTGTTGGCCAGCACATAAACCAGAAACTCCATCAACCTGAGACCCAGAGAACTAGATTGTGCCCGGCTACCACGGATGACTGCCCTGAAAGGGAACACAGCAGTGAATCCCTGATGGAGCAGAACAGTGGGATGCAGATCTTAAATTCTCATAAAAAGACCAGGCTTAATGGTCTGACTGAGACCAGAGGGACCCTGATGGTCATGGTCCCCGGATCCTTTGATAGCCCAAGATTGGAACCATTCTTGAAACCGACTCTACAGACAGGGATTGGCCTGGACTATAAGATAGACAATGATGCTGGTGAAGAGTGAACTTCTTGGCTCAAGTAGACACATGAGACTATGCTGGTGACCCCTGTCTGGTGGCGAGAGGAGAAGGAAGAGGGGGACAGGAGCTCGTTGAATGGACACGGAGAATACAGGATGGAAAGAAGGAATGTGCTGTCTCATTAAGGGGAGAGCAGCTGGGAGTGCAGGGCGGGGTGTGTATAATTTTTTGTGTGAGAGACTGACTTGATTTGTAAGCTTTTACCTAAAGCACAATAAATAAATTAAGAAAAAAAGGTATTGGCCCAGCTGCATTTTTCCCTGAAGGCTTGAAGAATCCACTTCAGGCTCATTAAAGTTCTTGGCAGAACTCATTTCCTTTCAGATATAGGACTTAGGGCCCTGAATTTTCCAGGCTGTCAGCTGCAGGCTGCCCTCAAGTTCTGAAAACCATCTTCATTTCCTTGTCCCATGAACACCCTCAATATGGCTTTCTACTTCATCACATCCACAAGGAGAATCTCTACTGTTTGGAGTCTCTGACCTCAGAGAGGGCCAGTCTTTCTTTTAAGGGTTTTCACCTAATTATGTCAGGCCCACCCAGGATAACCTCCCTTTTGCTTTACGCAGAATCAATTGATTTGGGACCTTGATTGCATTTACAAAATCCCTTCACCTTTGCCATGTAATGTAACCTAATCACAGAAGTGACATCTTATCACCTGTAATGAGTTGAATTGTGTCCCCCAAAAATATGTGTCAACTTGGTTAGGCCATGTGTGGTTGTCCTCCATTTTGTGATTTTCCTATGTGTTATAAATCATAATCTCTGCCTGTGGTTAAAGAGGATTAGGGTGGGATGTAACACCCTTGCTCAGGCCACATCCCTGACCCAATGTAAAGGGATTTTCCCTGGGGTGTGGCGTGCACCACCTTTTGTCTCACAAGAAATAAAAGGAAAGGGAAGCAAGCAGAGAGTTGGAGATCTCATGCCACCAAGAAAGCAGTGTCAGGGGCAGAGTGTGTCCTTTGGACCTGAGGTTCCTGTGCTGAGATGTTCCCAGACCAAGGGAAGGCTGATGACAAGGACCTTCCTCCAGAACAGACAGAGAAAGAAAGCCTTCTCCTGGAGCTGACACCCTGAATTTGGACTCGTAGCCTACTAAACTGTGAGAGAATAAATTTCTCTTTGTTAAAGCCATCCACTTGTATTATTTCTGTATAGCAGCGCTAGATGACTAAGATATCAGCTAAGAAAAGGAGCTCAAAATCTAGCGGATTGATCATTTTTACCTCTAGAGAATTGAGCCTACCCTAAACGAACTATAGAAATCATGAGGAAACACTGAGTTTAAAATCAGAGTATATGGTTAATTTTTTAACCACTGAAAAAGTTGGTGAGGGCCCCTGAGGACCAGATTAACTAGAGACAAAATAAAGGTACACATTTAGGTCTACACATCCCAGAGAGATGTGCAATGAGAACTCTGTTTTGACCCATTGCACATTTTTCTGAAGATTTTGTAACTAGGCCCATATAAAGTATTTGTCCTTGGTAAATACGACTAATGCTACCTACTTACACTGCATTACAGTAAGTCCCCAGGCAATTTCCAACTTACAGGAAATTTATGCTTAAAAACAGGCTGCCATAAAGTCTATTACCAGCAGTCCCCAGATCACGAACGAGTCCCATTCCTAAATCTGTCTTTAAGTCAAATTTGTACGTTAGTCAGAACAGTTATGTACAATTCATATCTAACTTCCGTTAGTCAAATGTTTGTCTTAGTATATAGCATATAGTGTACATTTCTATGCATAAAAAAATTAAAGAAATATTTCCATATACACTAAAACATCTTTAACATAATAATAATAATGTTTTGACGTGCATCACAAAGTAGGGCCCATTCCATTATATGTACCTCATACTTTTAATATACACCCTCTCCTCACTAATTAACATGGTTCAGTTCCAAAGGCCAGGTGGTCATGTGAAATCAGTGTTACGTGAAAATGGAGGATGACCACATCTAATCACTAAATGGAGAATGACTACATCGCTACATAGCTCCCAAATTATGTCATTACAAAAAAAAAAAAAAAAAAACTAAACCTGTTACCACTGAGTTAATTCCAAAACACAGTGACCCTATAGGACAGAGTAGAACTGCCCCCTAGGGTTTTCAAGGAGCAGCTGGTGAATTCCAACTACGAACCTTCTGGTTAGCAGTTGAGCTATTAACCACTGCACCATCCTGGCTTCTACATCATTACATAACTGCCAGATTATATCATTACACCACTGCCAAACCACTGAGAATCATGGTCCAGCCAAGTTGACACATAATCTTAACCATTAGAGCCAGCATTACTCTCACCTCGCACTTTGGCATTCATTATTGCCAGATGTACACTGTTAACACACAAAATAGTCAGCAGATTTTTTTTGCTGTTGTCATAAATGTGAAATGTCGTATAGCAAGATAGTAAATGGGGTGAAGGTATAACAGGCTTTGCAGGGGTTGGTTCATAACTATGGGTTGTATTAAGTCAGACATTCATAACCCAGAGAACACCTGTATATTAAAAAATTTAGTTAAATACAATGGTTCATAATAATGAATGCACACACTACTTTGTGACACTCATGAAAATGTTGTGCAGCCTTTAAGTGTTTCTTAGGTGTTTTACATGCATAGAAAGGTAAAATATATACTATATACTAAGACAAATATTTGACTAACTGAAGCTAAATAAGAACTGTACATACTTATTCCAACTTACCTACAAATCTGATTTAAAGACAGACTTAGGAATAGATCTCATTCATAACCTGGAGACTGCCTTAAATGATGGGAAAAGTATAAAATAAGAACATTTGAAATAAATTTAAAACATTGCATAATGTTCAGCACACATAACACACCTCTTATTTTGAACATAAAGAACAGAGTATATAATTTTTACTAAAAGAAAGTCAACTTTTCCTTGCCCCCATGAAATAAATACTGAACAAATACTTAAACAAAGACCATTTAAATGTTTGCAAAAGGATAAGCCAGTCCAGGGCATCTACATGCTCCAGTCTAGGCTTTTGCTCACTGCACATGGATTCAGCTTACAACCAAAGTCCCTGCCAGTCTTTTGTTGGAATTCAGAATGTATTTTACCACATAGAGTACTTTTGAACCTTTTATTATATGCTAGGCACTAAGTTTAAGGAGCCCTGGTGGCGCCGTGGTTAAGCTCTCAGCTGCTAACCAAAAGGTCAGCAGTTTGAACCCACCAGCCCCTCCACAGGAGAAAAGACCTGGTGATCTGCTCCCACACGGATTCCAGCCTAGGAAATCCTCACTGGGCAGCTCTACTCTGTCCTATGCGGTCGCTATGAGTTGGAATTGACACAACAGGCACATGTTTAGCGCTTTGTGTATAAAACCTCAGCACATCATGAACTACTGTGAGGAATATGTCATTATGCCCATTTTACCCATGAAAAAACTGACGCATTGAAAGGTTAAGTCATTTGCCCGAGGTCGCACAATTAGTAACTGGTCCTATAGGGAGGTGAACTCACCTCCACGTGGTTCCAAAGTCCATGCTTGTAATCCTTGTGCCATGCCTGTCCTACTAGTCTACAAAACTTGTTAGACCCAGAATGTAGCTGAATACGGTATTATAATTGTACATAACTGTTGCTTTAAAAGGAGACCTAGTGGCTCAGTGGTTGAGAGCTCACCTGCTAACCAGAAGTTCAGCAGTTTGAATCCAACAGCTGTTCCTTGGAAACCCTAAAGGGCAGTTCTACTCTGTCCTATAGGGACACTATGAGTTGGGGTTTTTTGGTTTCTTTTTTTGTTTTTATTTTTACTGCTTTAAAAAATGATACTTTGGGAAAATGGGTTCCAAGTTTCGTCTTGGAGCAGAAGCCCTCCTCTGCCTTCTACAGTCCTACAGGGAATTAAAGGCAGAGCCTCTCCCAGCCTTTCCTCAGAGTTTCCTACCTCCAGGTCAGAAAAAGGGCTCCAGCTCCAAGACCGTGCTGGTTGTTGTTCCGACAAGCAGAGGCAGGGCTAATGATGGACGCTTTCAGGGCACAGGGTAGGCAACCCTGGGGGTTCACAGCCTCTTATCACGTTTAAGTCCCAGGTCATTCTTCAGTCTGGAAGTCCTCTGTCATTCTCTTACTTTGCTCCTTGGGCCCCAGGTATTGGCCTGTCTACTTCCTTTCTCCTGCCACTGTTTGTTGTTTCCAACCAAGGTTTTTCTCCTCTAACCTTCTGCAAAACAGAAGCTGGTCTCAAGTCTTCTGAATTTTAACCTTCTTATCAGAATAAAAGCAAATTGTAAGCTCCCTGTTCATCCCACCCTTCCTATAAGATGTGGAAGCTCGCATTTGCATGTAATTTTCAGTGACCAGGCTCAGAGATTCCGGTGAAAGGGAGGTGACTATAACCAGTTGCTATGACAACAGCAAGATATAAAATGGCTTAGCAACTTATAGGACAAGCTTTTAAAACTACATAAATTTGAATTATTAAAAGGAACCATTCAAAACTACATGTATAAAAATGACTGGCCAATTGAAAGGATAACGTATAGCTACAGAAATAAACTACCTTGAAATAATCAGCAATTAAATATATATATGTATACATATATATATAAATAACTCTAATCCTCAAAAGACTATAAGAAAGAGAAGGATTACTCACAATTCTGGCTCCTCTGTAAAGTTACTTGTCAATCAAACTGATCCAGCCGCATTAGCACACAGTTTCTAAAGTTAAAAATTCCCATGTCTACCACAACTCTAAGAATTAAAAAAAAGAATTAAGTCATCACTAAATTACAAGGCCGACAGCATGAAACAGAGCTGTTTCCTTCATTATTTGACACTGGTGACTAAGCCCCTTTCTTAAAAGTTCTCTCCCTTGGTTTCCTATCACTGCACTCATTAACAAACTTCTTTCCTCAGATTGTTTTTTTCTTTCTTCTCTGGTTTCCCCCAAGGTTTTGTAGATGGTACTCATTCCTAAGATGCTTCTTCCAATGTTCTCAATTGTCATCTCTTCATTGATTAATCCAAAATCTGTATTTCCATTCCCCAACACTCTCCAGAGAGGCAGATGCCACATTCCACCTGTATGAAAAAATCTCCGCTGGTATGCCCTGATGGCATCTCAAAATTAGCACACCTATATTCTTACTTAAAACCTGTTTCTCCTCTGTCTGAATTCCCTAATGAGGTTAGTGACCCAACATCCTTCAGAAATTCAGGCAAAAAAACCTTTTTAGTTAATTGCCTTTTCCTATTGATTCTACCTCTATATAGCTATTGAGTGCATCTACTCTAAAAAAAAATCTACTCTAGCCCCACCAAGTGCCAGAATACTGAAATAGTATGGCTGCCAGAAGAAGGGATAAATCTATCTTAAAATAAATACAACCAGAATATTCCTTAGAGGTGAAGATGGCAAGTCACTGACTCACTTACTTTGGCACGTTATCAGGAAAGGCCAATCACTAGAAAAGGACATCATGTCTGGTAAAGTGGAAGGCCAATGAAAATAAGGAAACACTCAATGAGATGGATGGACTCAACAGCCACAGCAATGAACTCCAACCTACCAATGACCATGAAGATGGCACAGGCCTGAGCAACATTTCATTCTGCTATACATAAGTTGGAGCCCTGGTGGCACAGCAGTTAAGTGCTACAGCTGCTAACCAAAAAGGTCAGCAGTTTGAATCCACCAGCCACTCATTGGAACCCCTTTCAGGTAGTTCTACTCTGTCTTATAGGGTTATTATGAATCAGAATAGACTTGACAGCAATGGATGGCAAAAGGCATACATAAGTTATACAAGAGTCAAAGCTAACTCGATTGCAACTAGCGACAACAAACAATATTTTGTTGTTTTTTTGTCCATTATCTGGAATTGTCCATCATCTGTCACCTAAACTGCAGTGATGGACTCCCAACTGCTCTCCCTGCTTTCAATCTTTCCTTATTCCAGTGTTGTCCATACATTTCTGATTGTAAGAATCACATGAGTGTTGTGCTTGTTTTTAAATTCAGGTTTCGAGGCCCTGCCCCAGGCCTATTAAATCAGGTCTATAGTGGAGAGCCTTGAGAACTTATATTTTTACTATGGACCCCAGATGATTCCTATAATCAGACAAATATACTCTATTAGTAACATCAGATTGACTTAATTCACAGTCCTTTCTCAAAACTTCCAGTGGTTTCCATTGCTGGTAAAATTGAGTCCACATTCCTAGCTTGACATTTAAGGCCTTCTATAAAAAAAAAAAAAAAAATTTGTAATAACTTAATCTAGACACATCCTTCCACTCATTTTCCCCATTATTTCTTTTCACATACCCTATGCTCCTGCTAAGCTACACTATTGCCATTTCTATAACTTTCTCTGCATTTTCCCAGTATAATGTTTTTGTTCACATTAAATACCCTCAGTCTGGACTGCCCTGCATCCATGGGCCCAGGGGGACTGAGGGTGATAAATAAGCACTGTGTCCAAGCCTTAGTCTGCTGTACTAAACTACACAGGAGCCTTTTCACATATTTCTAAACACCTCTTTTCAAAGGCCTAACCACCCTTACCCCTCAGCCAGTGCTTTGCTTTCCTTCTCTCTCATCATCACAACTGTTATTCTACTGTAGAGAATGTCTAAGGAGATATGTTCTCTTACAGATGTAATTGGCTCCTTTATGACCTTTCATGAAACAGTCTGGTGGGGGTTACTTCTTACCAGTATACTTTTTTGTCATCTTATGGACAGATGAAAGAAGTGAAGTAAATTCCATTACACTCCTAGTTGGTCCTTAGGGCTCTGCAATTTCCTATAATCATTTGTCAAGTGGTTTTCATCCAAAACATAATTCCTGGATTCAATTTTGTTTGCCTGGTCAATATTTTAGGTCACGGCTTATGCACTGGCAAAGATTCTCTGAGGAACGTAGTTTGTTGTGTGAAACACTGAAGGATGCTCCCCACCAAGCTCTGTATTAAAAGACAACCAAGGAGTTTTTTCTGTCTTGTAATTCCTTCTCAAATGTTATGTGATTGCTTTTCTGTATATTTGAAAGGTAAGTTTCTTTTCAGAGAGTTTTTTTCTAAAATCTCCCTATTCTAATAGTCCTTTTTAGAACAGATTTATTGAGACATAGTTCACATACAATAAAATTCCTTTGCTTAACATACAATAAAAGTCTTTTACTTAAAGTCAACTGACTATAAGTGTGCATCACATCTACAAAATATCTTTACAAAAACATCTAGATTAGTATTTGACTGAACAACTGGCACCATATCCCAGCCAAGTTGATACATAAAATTAACCATCATAGTAGGGTGATCATATCAAAACCGAACCAAACCTGTTGCTGTCAAGTCAATTCTGACCCATAGTGACCCTACAGGACAGAGTAGAACTGTCCCGCGGGGTTTCTAAGGAGCAGCTGGTAGATTTGAACTGCCAACCTTTTGGTTAGCATTTGAGTGCTTAACCACTGTGCCACTAGGGCCCTATGGTGATTATAGGTATTTTATATCCTCTTCTTGGTTTTTTGTTTTGTTTTCCTGTATTTTCTGAATTTCTTACAATGGACATATGCAGGATAACCCTGTTGCTTGTCTCAAGGACTGTTAGCCTGAGTCCCAGAGTCATCTGGGTAACTGACCCCTGTCCTTGTTCTGCAGCCCTTAGTTCCAGAATGCCAAGCTGGGAGGGCCTGGGGGAACTAAGGGTGATAAACAACCACTGTGTTAAGGCCTTTGTCTGCTGTACTAAGCTACACAGGAGCCGTTTTTTATATTTTTAAACACTAAGATAGACGAGATGTACCTGGATCAGATGAGCGTACCCAGTTCATGCCCAAACTATGCATGTAGAACCGTTGGAGGGAAGATTCTGGAAGCTCTAATGTAACCAATAGTCACTCAGACTTCTCAACCACAATAAAGTACCCGCTGATAAGGTCTTTTCTGATTGATCTGGAAACTGAAATGTCCATCTGACATTAAATAATGTTGCTGTGACCTCTTTCTGTAAACTTTAGATCAATAAGCCTTGTTTGATTTACCCAGATGGGGTCTGTGCCTGGTCAATTTGAATGTACTACAATTGACATTTGTTAATTCAGTTAATTTCTGCCTATAAATAGGAAAAGAAAATTTTCTTTAGTGAGTATCATTCATAACTAACAAAACATAAAGACAACCTGTTGGTTATAAGATAGAAAGCACTCATCAAATTAAAATTGACACTCCTCTTTGAACATGGATTCTGAGTTCTTTCAAAGATAGGCCTCAGGCTTATTACCTATCTGTATAATTCACTATATTCTTCTACTGTAGAATTATTAAGTTATACAAAGTTGTTTAATCAGGAAAAAAACTACCGAACTATAAAACAATCTCTGGAGAGGATAATTGAAAAAAAACAAAACCAAAAAACCCAGTGCCGTCGAGTTGATTCCAACTCATAGCGACCCTATACGGCAGGGTAGAACTGCCCCACAGAGTTTCCAAGGAGCGCCTGGTGGATTCGAACTGCCAATCCTTTGTTTAGCAGCCTTAGCACTTAACCACTATGCCACCAGGGTTTCCAATTGAAAAAAAAGAAAAGAAAAATGTTCTTACTAAGCCATCCCAAAAGCAAAGCATGATTCAGAAAGTCGATGTAGTTGGCTGGTTATAAAATCAAAAAACCTGTAACAAATCAATTGCAAAGTGGGAAGAAACCTTGTTGTAGCAACTACATACGTCCCTGCCCTGGGTCTTCATGGTAGAATGGAAGTTATCTTCTTTTTTTAGTGTCTGCTTGCACACTAAGTATTGAGAGGAAAACGAAAAACACACAAACATCTACATAAAAACACATGCACCAAAACAAACACCCAAAACCCAAATTACAGCTGCCCACCCAATTACATTTCCTAGTGGAACTGAAGAGTAATCAACTCTAATCAAATAACTCGGAACATGTGACGTAAAACATGCCAAATTTGTCTTGATCTCAGAACCAGCACCTTTTAAAGTGTAAACATGATTACTGCCTCATTTACATATTATGACGCATAATCTGACTGTACACAAGCCCTGAAAACAGGGTGATTATCCCACTGAAGTTCCAGCACACTTGGTATTTAACAAAGGTAGCACAGATATTTGATCCTTCCACATAGACTAATACTTGAAAGGGAGTCTCTGCCTCAAACAATCAACAAAGTAGTCTTGAGCTTTTATTTGCCTAGTGTTTATTATATATAACACTTTAGCCATGGCAATCATATGTCCCAGATTTCAGACATGTCTGATTTTAAGTGTTCCACTGCCATATACCTTGTCCTGCTTCTTAGATGAAAAGACAGTCTTCCTAATGATTTAAAAAAAAAAAAAAAAACATTGACGTCAAGGTGATTCCCACTCCTAGAAACCCTATAGGACAGAGTGGAATTCCCTCATAGGGTTTCCAAGGAATGGCTGGTGGATTTGAACTGCTGACCTTTTGGTTAGCAGCTGAGCTCTTAACCACTGTGCCACCATGGCTCCAGAAGGCATAAAACAGAGGACTGTTGCTTGCAAGAAAGCCTCTGGGGAAGACCAGAAACACACAGTTGAGCAGTATAAGCTGGTAAAAGCCAAAATGAAACCCATGCCATCAAGTCAATTTTGACTGCCCCATAGGGTTTCCAAGGAGCACCTAGTGGATTCAAACTGCTGACCTTTTGGTTAGCAGCCATAGCTCTTAACCACTGTACCACCAGGGTTTTCATAAGCTGGTAAAGAAGTAAAATATAAATGATACAGTACCTAGAAGCTCAGAGGAGCAACCATCACCCTAGCCTCACTGTAGTCAGAAAGGTTTCATAACATACGTATGTAAACTCTAATACAACTGAAAAATATTAATTTAAGTATCTTAATTAGAAAATTGAAAACACACTTGTAGTATTAATGTAACAGAAATAATCGAGAGCCCTGCTCTCCAAATTTTTAATCACACATTTCCTCATTAAAAAACATTGAGCACTCACCCCTAATATGTGTATATTTATTTATTTATAAATAAATAAATGTAGTGCTATCATTAGGAGCCCTGGTGGTTAAGAGCTTGGCTGCTAATCAAAAGGTCTGCTGTTCAAATCCACCAACCACTCCTTGGAAGCCCTATGGGGCAGTTCTACACTGTTCTATAGGGTCGCTATGAGTTGGAACAGACTCGACACACAGCACCTAACAACAACAACAGTGCTGTCATTAGCTACTATTAAAAGGGACATTATATACTTTGGGTGAGATTAATCATTACCAATTATAGATTGGTACTTTATTTTTCAAGGTCTTCTTGATGGTTCCAAATTGTTTTAATTGTTTTGTGATACAACTGATGAAGACCTAAAACTAGGACTAAAAGAATCAGCCCTGCAATTTCCTTGCAGTTCCCTTGTATTATCACTTTATCTTCCAGCCAAAACTCCTTTAAATAAGTGTCCACTTTGAGAGGATTTTTAGTTAAATTTAGACGATAGTCCATAAAAAAAAAAAAAATAGATCCTCTTAAATGGGTGCAATATATCACAACACGCTGAGAACGAACACAAGAGGAAAGCCATGAATTGTGGAGCCCCCAAGTCTCTCATCTCATGCATTTTGTGACCTATATGAATGGGTTTTTTAATGCTAAGGAAAGGTGCCAGTGCCAATCTGCATATTAAATATTAGTAACATTTAGTTTATTTCTCCCATAAATAACATATACAATAAATCTAAATGGAAGTTCTAACATTTTCTATGTGAACCCTAACAGATTGTTTTGTTTAACCACGCCCCTCCCTTGCAAGATAAGCAAGACTAACTCACAATGTAAGAAGTGAAATAACAAATATACTTACTAATCAGTATTCATTAATTAATATTGAGTTCCACCTAAGAGGGACCACGGAAAGTATTATCAGGAAAGGACAAGTCACAAGATTACCTCAGATCAAAACAACAAAACAAAAGCACTTATAAACATAAGAAAGAACTTCCATGTGAGATCAGTCCAATGGGCCCATTATCTTGATATCTAATCTTTACCTTTTCCAGAAACATTCTATAGAAAGCATAGTAATAGCCCTCCATGGTATTGTTTTCAGTTGCCTCTCAAAATTTCTTATTCATTACTTTCTACCCTTCTCGTTGGTGTCATCTTCTTCCCAAGCAATGAATATGTAGAAAATCCATTTCTCAATTAACAGAACCACAATTTAGTACATTTTGGGGTACTTTCCAAGGTCACTCTAATGGAGCCTCTATCTGAGTTCCCCATCAACTTGCCCACTATGGCCTGGTCATCTTCTCTCATACAAAGACCCTGTAGAAAGCAATTATCTGTTACCAACTAAATCTACATCCATCAAACTTCTCTTAATTTTCTTATTTTTCCCAGTCCCTCATAAACCTCAAGCCTACAAGACATCTCAGACTGGATACCTCACGCTTAAACAAATTCAAAAAGACACAGAAAGCCACTCAGCCTTACCTCCACATCCCTTCCCAGTGCCCTGAAGACATCACCACATGTCCCTGATCACGGAAAGCATCACTTATTGCTCATCTGTGCCCATCATACAGCCAGTGTGCTGCCAACACCTGCTGTCACCAACTTTGTGACAGCTGACCCTGCACTGCGGTCACTGCTGTTTCTTGTCCGTGCTTTGAAATCTCCTTGACCTGTCTTCATCACAGTCAAGCTTTAAGAAAGCTTCCTAAGGAGGCACCTCTCCCTCCCAAAAAAAATATGGACAAATAAACCAGAACTCCTAAAGACTGGCTTAAAGATTAAAGATCCTGGCTCCTAAATATTAAAAAAAAAAAAAAAAAAAATTTAAATTTATTTATTTGTTAAAAATAATGGGCATAAAACAAATGACAGTCTATACTAAGTACAAAAAGAAAATTCTAGGTACAACTTTTATTCACAAGAAAAAAAGAGTTAATATTTCAAGCCTACACAATACAGAGCCTGAAGTAACTTAGCAATTGATGTTGAGGTGCTTTCTGGGCTTTATAGGATGTATCAGTAGTGTGCAAAGTGGGGCAAATCCTTTTTCAGCCAAACTAGAAGAAACCAAGACTCTTCTCACCAAGAAGATTTTTAATTATCCCTCTCGGCCCCTCAGCACAGAAAACACTTACTTTCCCACAAAGAGAACAAAGGCCTCACAGAGAATGCAGACACGAAGTGCTGAACCACAGTAAGCCATTTTCATTACCAAGCAAAGCAGTTAGTTTTTTCCATAGCCTATTTGAGGAAAGCAAAAATCTTCCACAGGAGTGAATCGATTAGTAAGTGATGAACTAGTGTTTAAGGTAAGCCCAGGACATAGTGAAAAAGGCCCTGAAGCAAGAGATGGACTGGCAGGACAGATGGCCCAGGACACAGACAATAGAACACACAGAAAATACCTGAACAATATAATAGAAATTCCATTTTTAACTGTTTTTTTTTAATTATCCCTGTTCTTTACAAAAAAAGGAGCTAAAAATTTGTTTCAGAAACACTGTCTAACCTTATAATATGTCATATATAAATGTATGTAGTAAAATGTTTATAGATCACATTCATTCAGTCCATCTCTACAAATGTGTAGAGTCTGATTTAAAGAACTTTTCCAGATATTATGGTCAACAGAGTCTTATAATGAATGGGACCTACATAATAATTATCTCTCAAGCCTGTATAGGTCCAGTTAAGGACAACAATTAACGAATGTTCCCTTAGCCAGGCTAAATTTTGCCCTAAAGCGCCACAATTTATACTTGCAAAAATAACTTTCAGCAAATGAACCGTGGATGTAAATAAAAAATCAGTACAAAAGTATTGAACATTAGGCAAAGTCTTTTGATACTAGTTTAATGTGTTGGTGATATATGACAGAACTATTCCACTTACCTATGCTTATCTATGTCTACTGTGCCTCGAATGACAAATTGAAGAGGAATGGCATCACATGCATTGTTGAAAAGAACATTTCAATATCTATCCTGAAGTACGGTGCTGTCAGTGTAGGATAATATCCACATGCCTACAAGGAAGACCAGTTAATACAACTATTATTCAAATTTTACTCACCAACCACTAATGCCAAAGATGAAGAAACTGAAGATTTTTACTAACTTCTAAAGTATGAAATTGGCAAAATATGCAATCAAGATGCATTGATAATTATTAGTGATTGGAATATGAAAATTGGAAACAAAGAAGAATCAGTAGTTGGAAACTATGGCCTTGGCAATAGAAACAATTTTGGAGATGACATGACAGAATTTTGCAAGACCAGCAATCTATTCATTAGTAATACCTTTTTCAACAACAGAAATGGCAACTGTACACATGGACCTCACCAGATGGAACACACAGGAATCAAATCGACTACAACTGTTGAAAGAGATGATGGAAAATCTCAATATAATCAATCAGAACAAAGTCAGGGACTGGCTGCAGAACAGACCATCAATTGCTTATGCGCAAGTTCGAGCTGAAGCCATAGAAAATTAAAACAAGTCCACAAGAGCCAAAGTATGACCTTGAGTATACCCCACCTGAATTTAGAGACTGTCTCAAGAATAGATTTAATCATTGAACACCAAAGGCCAGATGAGTTGTGAGATGACATCAAGGACATCATAGATGAAGAAAGCAAGAAGTCATTAAAAAGACAGTTCAGAAAGAAAATCCCAAAATGGACATCACAAGAGACTTTAAAACTTTTTATTGAATGTAGAGCGGCTAAAGCAAATGGAAGAAATGACGAAGTAAAAGAGCTGAACAGAAGATTTCAAGCGGCAGCTCAAAAAGACAAAATAAAGTATTATAATAAAATGTGCAAAGACTTTGAGTTAGAAAATCAAAAAGGAAGAACACACTTAGCATTTCTCAATCTGAAAGAGCTGAAGAAAAAAGTCAAGCCTTCAGTTGCAATATTGTAGGATTCTATTGAACAATGCAGGAATCATCAAAAGGAGATGGAAGGAATACACAGAGTCACTGTACCAACATGAATTGGTCAACATTCAACCATTTCAGGGGGTAGCATATGATCAAGAGCCAATAGTATTGCAGGAAGAATTCCAAGCTGCACTGAAGGCATTGGCAAAAAAAACAGGCTCCAGGAATTGGTGGAATATCAATTGAGATGTTTCAACAAACGGTAGCAATGCTGGAAGTGTTCATTTGTCTATGCCAAGAAATTTAGAAGACAGCTACCTGGCCAACCAACTGGATCCACATTCATGCCCATTTCAAAGAAAGGTGATTCAACTGAATGTGAAAGTTATTGAACAATATCATCAATATCATACACAAGTGAAATTACACTGAAGATACTTCAAAAACGATTGCAGCAATCCATCAACAGAAAACTGCCAGAAATTCAAGCCAGATTCAGAAGAGGATGTGGGACAAGGGATATCATTGCTGATGTCAAATGGATCTTGGTTGAAAGCAGAGAATACTGGAAAGATGTTTACCTGTGTTTTATTGACTGTGCAAAGGCATTCGATTGTGTGGCTTATAACAAATTATGGATAACATTACGAAGAATGGGAATTCCAGAACACTTAATTGTACTTGTATGGAAGCTGTACATAGATCAAGAGGCAGTCATTCAAAGAGAACAAGAGAATACTTCATGGTTTAAAATCAGGAAAGTTGTGCATCAGAATTGTATCCTTTCACCATACTTATTCAATCTGTACGCTGAGCGAATAATCCAAAAAGCTGGAGTATACTAAGAAAAATGCAGCATCAGGATTGGTGGAAGACTCATTAACAATCTGCAATATGTAGATCACACAACCTTGCTTGCTGAAAGCAAAGAGGACTTGAAGCACTTACTAATGAAGATCAAAGACTACAGCCTTCAGCATGGATTACACCTTAACGTAAAGAAAACAAAAATCCTCTCAACACAAGAAATAAGTAACATCATGATAAATGGTGAAACCATTGAAATTTGTCAAGGATTTCAATTTACTTGGATCCACAATCAACACCACTGTAAGCAGCAGTCCAGAAATCAAACAATGTATTGCATTAGGCAAATCTGCTGCGAAAGATCTCTTTAAAGTGTTAAAAGGCAAAGATGTCACTTTGAAGACTAAGGTGTGCCTGACCCAAACCATGGTATGTTCAATCACCTCATATGCATGTGAAAGCTGGACCATGAATAAGGAAGACCAAAGAAGAATTGACACCTTTGAATTATGGTATTGGTGAAGAATATTAAATATAGGATGGACTGCCAGAATAAAGAACAAATCTGTCTTTGAAGAAATACAACCACAATGCTTCTTAGAAGCAAGGATGGCAAGACTTCATCTCAAGTACTTGGAACATGTTATCAGAAGGGACCGGTCCTTGGAGAAGGACAGCATGCTTGGTAAAGTGGAGGGTCAGTGAAAAAGAGGAAGACCCTCAACAGGATAGATTGACATAGCGGCTGCAACAGTAGGCTCAAACAGCAATGATTGTGAGAATGGTGCATGACCATGCAGTATTTTTTTCTGTTGTATATCACATCGCTATGAGTCGGAACCAACTCGACAGCACCTAACAACAACAACGACATTCTGCTTATGATCATTTTCTGGTAAGATCTGAAAGCTAATGAAATACGCATTTTCTTTAAATAGCAACTGTCCACCACCAAAAAGTTGGAGGGAAAATTTGATTCCGATGTTATAAATTACATATTGTTCATCTTGATCTCAGTCAAAATGATTATGTTTGCTTCTCTTGAAATAGAGACATCTTTTTTTAGTTTGGGGTCAGAGTCATTTTCTTTCAAAAGAAATAAAATCAAGAAACAAACCAGATGCAGATTCTCCATTACCTACTACAGGTCCTTATTCATCTAAATCAGAAGACCACCATCTGGGAGAGAGGGATGGTTAGTCCAAGATTTTTGAATCCAGAAATACAACCTCTTTTGGGATTCCCTCTTCTTCTCTGACACTTTACTTGAGCATTATTCTCCACCCCCACTCAGCAATACCAGAGCATTCTACACCAAACAGTAACTGAAAGCTTCAAGAAATAAAATCTCTCTCATTTTAAAAGAAAGGATAGAACTGATCCAAACCCATCTAAATCATTAAGGCTAGTCATAAAACTGGGCTTAATGTGAAAGAGATTGTCAACCTATGCAAGTTGGCACTGTGTACTAAACATCATGCCAAAACATACACAGAGAGCGTTTACTATAATGTGTTACATTAAAGACACAAGAGTAGCAATAACTGAAAATTAATCCCAAAGGAAGTTAAATTTGCAGCCCTTTTATAGGGATATATAAGCAATTCAGAAGATATGTTGTCAAATCCTTACCCTCTTCTGAAAATAGCTCTAAAGACTGTGTATGATTCAGAATTCTCTTGGTTGCTAGTGAAAGAAATCCATTTCAAACCAGTTTAAGTAAGCCAGCTCATAAATTCAAGGAGATGATCTGACCAAACAGCAGAACGTGCAAGGCTGTAACCAATCAGCTCTTTTCTCTTCTCTCCTTCCTTCTCCCATCTCCTCTTCCTGTGTCCCACCACCGCACCCACCCCACCCCACCCCAGCCTCCACCTACTGACTTCATCCCTTCTCACTGCCTTTCTCCAGGTGGCAAAAAACATGACTTCTGGCAGCAGCCGTGGTATTCATTTTATGATATCCTATGCTTTCCACTACCAGAGACAGCACTCCTAACTAGCTCTCAGTTTGCAAATTTAAAGATCCTAGAAAGGGCTGAAGGAGCCCTAGTGGTGCAGTGGTTAAGTGCTGGGCTGCTAACCAAAAGGTCAGCTATGCAAACCCACCAGCCACTCCATGGGAGAAAGATGTAGCAATCTTCTTCTGTAAAGATTACAACCTTGAAAACCTTATGGGGCAGTTCTACCCGGTCCTGTAGGGTGGCTATGAGTCAGAATCAACTTGAGGACAACGGGTTTTAGGAAGGGCCGAATGGCCATGTGCTGATCAGGAGGCCAGCTCTGGACAGGCATTTGGCCACAGAATTCTGGTTGACAAAAACTAAAAAATACGTGTCCACTACAATCTAATCCCATTTTGTAGTAAAGATGAAAAGTGATTTGGGGGGAAAAGTTCAGATTTTTTTTTTTTCAACATGGTGATATTTTTTAATTGTTTTCTGATAATCTTCTTTGCCCTGACTCCAAATCTTTAACATCTCTTTGTCCTTTATGAGTTTAACCAAGTTAATGATTGATTGGCATTTTCTTAAGCTAGAGTTTATTCTATTTTTACCTACTTGAAACAAAACCTACTTTGCAAGATTGGAAAGCAATTTTTTTTCAAGGAAAAAAAAAAGGATCAAAGAAGCATATTCCCAGAAACTGACATGTTTTATTCTTTTAAATAAAGCCTAAGAGGGAGAAGCTTACACATAAAATATATGATAAATAGGTCAGTATTTTTCTACAATGAATGTTGTTTTAATGTAAAATGGGTCAACAGATGCTCTAAAATCACAAATCAGTGGCTCGTATGCTTCCCTGAGCTATTCTCCCTCTCTCTCACCCACTCACTCACTCGCTGTCTTACTTCTCTTACTTCGCTATGAGTTGGAATGAGTCTAAGACAGACTAAATAAATACACATATGGGGAAATTTCTCTCTATTGCAGTAATAAGAATAATAACACTTGGATAAAACATTAAGATAGACAAAATTGCTCCTCGTTCACTTGTTAAATATTTCTGAATTGATTTTCTATATCTTCACTTTTAATAATTCATTACACACATTTCCATGTATATATATTTTTGCAGGATTGATTCTCCATCACTAACGAAATCTAGACAGTAATACAGACATTCTTCCCCTAACCCATTCGACATTACCTATATCTTCGAAGAGTATATAAGCTTCAAAGCTTTAAAAAATATATGTATAATATATACATGCAAACACATATACATGCATACATACATATGTATATGTGTGTGTATACAAATATACATATATGACTGACAACATTGGGTTTTTGGAGTTATTTTAAAAGTTCATAGAAATTTTTTACTTTTATTTCAGGAAATTTTTGCTCACTCCATGGGCTCTGGGATCATTCTTATTTCCTGATGAGCAAGCTGTGCTGGGTTCTCTCTGTGTAAAATGCTCCAACCCCAAAAACACTGCAACAGAGTTCCTCTCTCAGATATACAGAGTATAGTGGCTTACTGAGCCCGGAGCAGGTGCTACTGATTCCTGAAGAATCTAAATACCAAAATGGTATTTATTTTCTTGACATCCCCAATGACAAGTAAGGTGTGGAGTGGCAGGCCTGCAACACCCCTCTTCAGCTGCCTCTTAACACTCTGAAAACCCAGGTGGGCTAGTGACTTCTTATGACATGACAGGAAAGGTCAGTCAACCTGAGCACTGGCCTGGGCCTCACCTGGGGCATTGCTATGAGACATGGGCAGTGATATCATCGAGGAAACAAGCCCACCAGGCCATAACAATGCCCACAAGTTAAAAACCATTCAAATATTTTTCACAAATAGACTGTACGGAGACCAGGAGACTCTGTCAAGGGAGCATGTTAACATCACTTGGGGCTCAGAAACCACACTAACAATTGTCCATTCAGATGAGTCATACTTGTCATAGTCATGGAAAGGAGACACTTGATTATTCCCTGGACATTGATCTCATCAAGATTGAAAAGGTAGCAGTTGTAAAAAAGAGCAATTAATAGAGAACAAGGATGACTTTTTCCAAACATGGTCAGAGTTAAAATGCAAACATTAATAAGTCTACTCAGAAATTGCTAGACACAAAAACAAAGCCAGGTAAAACACACATAGTTTCAGTCTGTTTTACTTGTCTCATGTAATGCCTCCCAATCCAGGACTGCATGTAATATCCAAGACTGATAGTGTGATGAATCTACATACGAATTTCTTGAATACAGAAGCCAAAACCATTTCTTTCAGGTTTTGTGAACGGCTGATGGCATCCATGGCATCCCAATATATTAAATAACAACATCAAAGTAACAAATAACTGCAATGTTTAAATTCAGTCAATTCACTGCAAGGTTTCATTAAGAAAAAATATACAGAAAATATGTTCAAAATAAATCACTAGATGCAGCAAAGGCATAAACAATAGAATGTGTTTAACACATTTAAAGTGTCTCAACAGAGACTCACATTTTTAAAAGAAAGTAGAGAAAATGAAACAAATATTCCAAATAACTCTTTTTTAAAAAATCTAAGCAATTGGAAGAGAGAATGCAGGGGTGGTATTCATTAACAGATGCCAAAACCACTCCTACATGGCTTGTTGGAAAACAAGACAGCTGGACTCCGAGGAATAAACTTTTCAAGGACAAACAATAATCCATCTCTCAGTCATATACCAATTGTGTCACTTTTAGACTATTGTGTATGAGATCCCTTGACAAGTGGCCACTTTTACTGCACTAAGAGAAAATCTTCCCCAAATCGATGTTACCAAAAAAAGAATCAAACAAAACCTGTTGCAGTCTAGCTGATTCCAACTCACAGTGACCCTGTAGGACAGAGTAGAACTGCCCCATAAATTTTCAAAAGCTGTAATCTTTATAGAAGCAGACTGTCACATCTTTCTCCCTCAGAGCAGCTGGTGGGTTTGAACAGCCCACCATTTTGGTTAGCAGCGACTGCTTACCCATTGTGCCACCAGGGTTGCTAGTCAGTGCTATAGGGCCTGCCTATTACAGATCTTTCTCAAGCACCCTTATGATCTCAGAAAAATTAGCAACTAAATGAGTAGGTACAAGACTGGGCAACTGATGACCCCAGAAACCTAGTAACAAAGCACACGGGAAAAGAAAAGGGTGAGGTTGGAGTGTGAACAATGTCAACAGTTTTTTAAATGAAGGCTTTTAACATTTTAGCATAAGGAGGCTTAAAAGCTATGACACTCAATTTCAGCTCAAAGTGATACTCTCTAACAGCACTGTCCAACTGAAATATAATGCAAAATTTGAATTTTCTAGAAGCTGCATTAAAAAAGGGTAAAAAGAAACAGATGAAATTAATTTTAATATTACATTGATTTAACAGTAATATATCCAACATATGATCATTTCAACATGCAATAAGTATAAAAATTATTGAGATAATTTGCTCTTTTTTTCATACTCCCTTTGAAATCCAGTGTGTATTTTACACATACAGCTCATCTCAATTTGAGTTAGATGCATCTCAAGTGTTCAATAGCTACATGTAGCTAGTGGCTACTGTATTAGATAATATAGCTCTATAGGCACCTCCAAGAACATTCATTGGTTCATTCAATTAATATTTAACCAGTGCCTACTCTATGCCAGACACCTTCGAAGACACTAAAGGTGCAGCAATGAGAAGAGTTAATATATCTCTGCTTTAATAGAGCTATAATCTAGGTAGGGACACAAATATTAAGCAAATACATACCCAAATATTTGTGTTCGAGTATGACAAGGGAAACATATACAGTGCTCCAAGAATAGATAATAGTCTGGGCCTGACAGTGAAGGTGGGAAAAGTCAAGGGAATAAGCATGAAGGAAGTGACATTTAAGGAAATGACGTTTAATGTGAGTTTGAAAGACAAATAGATGTTGATCAAACTTGGGGTTGAGTCCTGAGCCTCTTCATCATGTAAAGACACTGAGTAATGAAAACGGACCCCCAAAAAAAGAAACCTGAAAAGTGTCCAGGGAAGTCAGAGGAAAAGAAATAGAAAAGTGATGGGACAAGGAAGCCAAGAAAAGAGAGTGTTTTCTAGGAAGAGGAAACGAGATACGATAAGAATAAGAACTGGCCACTGGATTTATAAATGAGGCAACTTTGTGAGAACAGTGTCAGTGTTCAGGAAGCAGAGAGAGCGTGTGTATTAGTTTTCTAAGGCTACCATAACAAAGTACCAGAGAGTGGGTAGCTTAAAGCATCAGAATTATTCTCTCGGAACTCTGGAGGCTAGAAGTTCAAAATCAGGGTGCCAGCTGTGTTGATTCCCTCTGAGCATTCTGGGGGAGAATCTGTTCCATGCCTCTCTACTAGCTTCTGGTGGTGGCAGCCATACCTGACTTTCCTTAGCTTAGAGGTGCATCACTCCAATCTCTGCCTTCCTTGTTACCGGACATTCTTCCCACCATGTGCCTGTGCCTCTTACCCCTTTTTGGATTAGGACCCACTGTACTTCAGTGTGACCTCAGGTTATCTTACCTGATAATGTCTTCAAAGACCCTATTTCCAAACAAGTTCACATTCATAGGTACCAGGGATTTGAACATCAACATATCTTTTGTGGGGGGACACAATTCAATCTCCCCACCAAACAGTCACAGACAATTCGGAAAATCTAGTTATGACAGGAAGGTGAGAGTCAAGGCAGTAACCTTGCCTCTTTTACCCATTTTCAATTTTCCTGCTTCCGTCAATGTCTGATCCACCGTAGAATCAGCACCAATACAGCTATAGTTACAAATTCATACAGAAGGTCTGTCTGTAACTCAAGCCAAGCAAACATAATACCCAGAGTGGGAAAGCAGACTAAGAATCATGAGGTGATTGTCATCAAAAGATGCTTCCTTTTTTGAGGAACTCCCAAATGAAAAAATAAATTGGCACTGTGGCCAGCAGATTTTCTGAAAACATATTTGAGTTGCTAAGGAAATTCTAGTCCATACAACTACACATACCTAAGTCTCTTCCTGGCCCAAAGTGATCTTCACTATTCCCTATTTTCTTACATTCAGAACCACTACGGATCAATATCCATACGCAGGCCCATGAGTCACCAATGATAGAAAAATGTAACCATAGAGATGGAATAAAACTGAATCAGCAGGCTTAAGAACCAAAGGGCAACCTGTCAGCTCATTTCTAAGGTTCTTAGCAGATTGTCTGTGGTCAGAGCCTTTAAAAGATCATTTTCATGAATTTCAAAACCTCAAAAGACAGCATAGTAGAAAAAAGAAGCTGTGTCTCAGGCTGGCCTGGACTTGAATCCTGTTGTCCTTATCTACTACTTCATGCCCCTGGGCAAAACACTTCTACAGGCTGAGCCTCAGTTTCTTCATTAATTTAAAAAAAAAAAAGTTTTAATAATACCTCACTCATAGCTTTGTGGTGAGAATTAAATAGGAAAATGTATGGTAAGTACTTAACACGCCATCTAGCATTTAATAGATGTTGTTGTGTTTGTTGAATAGATTCCAACTCATAGTAACCCTATAGGACAGGGTAGAAATGACCCATAGTGTTTCCTAGACTGTAACCTTTACAGGAGCAGATCACCAGGTCTCTTCTCCCATGGAGCTGCTGGTGGGTTCAAACTGCTGACTCTGAGCTAGCAACTGAGAGCTTACCCTTTGCATCACCAGGGTTCCTTTAATAGATGTAGATATATAATAAAGCTTCATTTTTTTCCAGAAGAGGCTTCTGATCCTTCTAACTCTGGACAAAAATGCTCTTTACGTGTACGTTAAGTGGTGTGAATAGAAGGTGCGTGTTAACTCTTAAAAAATCAGCAAAAAGAATCTATGTGAAAATGAGAAGAAGCACAGTAACCAAACAAGTTAATATGTCAACATATTCTAAGGGAGTTAGAAAAACCCTGAAATCACACCAATGATTATCATCTGACAGGTGGATGAATAAAAACAGAGAGTGCTTGACACTATCATTTCAGACTTTCCAGAAGAGAATGAAGCACAGTGCCCTCTAGTGTTCACTGCCCATCTGTCAGTATGTTGTATTCCTGGTGGCATGAAGTAGTTAAGAGCTACCGCTGCTAACCAAAAGGTCAGTAGTTCGAATCCACCAGGTGCTCCTTGGAAACTCCTATGGGGCAGTTCTACACTGTCCTATATGGTCGCTTTGAGTCAGAATCGACTTGATAGCAATGGGTTTGGGGTGGGTTATATTGTACTATGATGCTGGAAACTATGCCACTGGTATTTCAAATACTAGCAGGGTCCCCCATGGTGGACAGGTTTTAGAGGAGTTAAGACAGACTAGGAAGAAAGACCTGCTGATCTACTTCTGAAAATTAGCTAATGAAAACTATGGATCACAGCAGCATATTGTGCAGCATAGTGCTGGAAGATGAGCCCCTAGGTTGGAAGGCACTCATAATACTCAGTGGCTACAACAATATTAACAGTCATGAAGATGGTGTAGGGCTGTTTCATTCTGTTTTACATGAGTTACCATGAATTGGAGCCAACTCGATGGCAATAATAACAACGACAACCCTATAATGTAGTACCCTACCCACACAAGGAAATTTTGTCATTAGTATACTTTTTAACACAAGAAGAGCTTGCATTAAAAAGTGATTTTTCCACATCAGCATGCCCAATTTCAGAACCACGGTTAAATGACTGGTTTAAGAAAAAAAAAAAAAAAAATTTTTTTAAGGATTTAACATTACAGGAATTTTATTTTTTTTTAGTTTCGTTCCATTCAATAATTTGGAGATTAGTGGGCCTGTGTTCTGCTTTCTTATCCATTATCCTAGATTTTGAGCTATGGATCATTCCTCTAAATCTCAGGGTCAGCTGGAACACTCTGAAATAAACCTCTCAGATATTTAGAGGAGGCAATGCTCATCCTGCTTTCTCCACCAATGTACCCAATCGCTCTTACTCACTGGGTTTATCCAGGATTTTGAAGCTTTCCCCTCATCCTGCAGAAAGCATATAAAAGGCCATGCACAAGAAGGACATTGTTTTGGGGTTAAATATTGAATCAATTCTAATGTACTTTTTAAATTAAATCAATATTCTTTACAGATTACTTGTAACTCCCCTCACAACCAAGCCAGACTAAGTACCAAGAGGTAGAGACTTGCCCTTCTAAAGAGCCATTTTGTCTTGAGCCATCCTAGTTAGAAACTTGGGTGATGGCTTCTGAATTAAGAAAAAAATTTTCCAGTGCTGAAGTGAAGGTTTCTCACGATCTGGCTGGTTTCATCTTTCCATCTCCCCCAATTAAATGCTAAACTCTAGTTAACTTTAGCTACTAGCCATTTCCCAAACATACTACACATTCCTTTTCATCTTGCACTTTGTTAATTCTGTGGCTTTCATCTTAATTATCTAGTGCTGCTGTAACAGAAATAATACAAGCAGGTGTCTTTAAAGAACAGAAATTAATTTTCTCAGTTCAGATTCCAAATTCAGAGCACCAGCTCGAGGAGAAAGCTCTCTCTGTCGTCTCTAGGGGAAGATCCTTGTGTCTTTCAGTTTCTGTAGCCCCACTACTCCTCAGTTCCTTGGCAATCACGTGGCATCTATGTTCCCTCATTTGTTCTTGTCTCTGTGTCTGATCTTCTCTTTTTACAATTCAGAAATGACATTCTCTACACTGATATGTCCTTGTTACCATAACAAAGAAAACCCTATGAAACTAGATAACTGAGCTCCTAAAAGTCAAACACCTATGCTCATACAAACTTCACCAAAAGAGAAAAAGATTACCTACAGACTGGAAAAAAGTTTTTAGCTATGACATTACTGATCAGCGTCTGATCTCTAAAATCTACATACTGCAAAAACTCAACTACAAAAAGACCAACAACCCAATTAAAAAATGGCCAAAGGATATGAACAGGCACTTCACTAAAGAAGACATTCAGGCAGCCAAAAGATACATGAGGAAATGCTCACGATCATTAGCCACTTGAGAAATGCAAATCAAAACTACAATGAGAGTCCATCTCACTCCAACAAGGCTGGCATTAATCCAAAAAACACAAAATAATAAATGTTGGAGAGGTTGTGGAGAGTCTGGAACTCTTATACACTGCTAGTGGGAATGTAAAATGGTACAACCACTTCGGAAATCAATCTGGCGTGTCCTTAAAAAATTAGAAATAGAATTACCATATGATCCAGCAATCTCACTCCTTGGAATATATCCTAGAGAAGTAAGAGCCTTTACATGAACAGATATATGCACACCCATGTTCATTGCAGCACTGTTTACAATAGCAAAAAAATGGAAGCAACCAAGATGCCCATCAAAGGATGAATGGATAAATAAATTATGGTATATTCACACAATGGAATACTACGCATCGATAAAGAACAATGATGAATCCGTGAAACATTTCATAACATGGAGGAATATGGAAGGCATTATGCTGAGTGAAATTAGTCAGATGCAAAAGGGCAAATATTGTATAAGACCACTATTAAAATAACTGGACAAATAGTTTAAACAGAGAAGAAAATATTCTTTGATGGTTACAAGATGGGGGAAGGACAAAGGGAGGGAGAAGAGTTTTCACTAATTAGATAGTAAAATAGATAAGAATTATTTTAGGTTAAGGGAAAGACAACACAGAATACAGGAGAGGTCAGCACAACTGGACTAAACTAAAAACAGTGAAGTTTCCTGAATAAACTGAATACTTCAAAGGCCAGCGTAGCAAGGGCAGGGGTTTGGGGACCATGGTTTCAGGGGACATCTAAGTCAATTAGCATAATAAAACCTACTAAGAAAACATTCTGCATTCCACTTTGGAGAGTGGTTTCTGGAGTCTTAAACACTAGCAAGCAGCCATCTAAGAGGCATCAATAGGTCTCGACCCACCTAGAGCAAAGCAGGATGAAGAACACCAAAGACACAAGGTAACTATGAGCCCAAGAGACAGAAAGGACCACATAAACCAGAGACTGCATCAGCCTGAGACCAGAAGAGCTAGATGGTACCCAGCTACAACTAATGACTGCCCTGACAGGGAACACAACAGAGAGCCTCTGAAGGAGCAGGAGAGCAGTGGGATGCAGACCTCAAATTCTCATAAAGAGACCAGATTTAATGGTCCGACTGAGACTAGAAGGACCCCGAAGGTCATTGTCCCCAGACCTTCTGCTAGCCCAAGACAGGAACCATTCCCAAAGCCAACTCTTCAGACAGGGATTGGACTGGACTATGGGACAGAAAATGATACTGATGAAGAATGAGCTTCTTGGATCAAGTAGACACATGAGACCCTGTTGGCATCCCCTGTCTGAAGGGGAGATGAGAGAGCAGAGGGGGTCAGAAGCTGGCCGAATGGATACGAAAATAGAGAGTAGAGGAAAGGAGTGTGCTGTCTCATTAGGGGGAGAGCAATTAGGAGCAAATAGCAAGGTGTATATAAATTTTTGCATGAGAGACTGACTTGATTTTTAAACTTTCACTGAAGGCACAAAAAAATTAAAAAAAAAAATAGAAAACCCTATTCCCAACCAGGATTACTTCCACAGGTATAAAGGTGTTAGGATTCCAACACATATTTTGGGGGACCACAGTTCAATTCAAGGGAGCCCAGGTGGCACAGTGGTTAAGCACTCTGCTGCTAACCAAAAGGTCAGTGGGCCAAAACTATGCACCACTCTGAGGGAGCAGTCTCCTTCCATAAAGATTACACCAAATCAAATCTGTTTCCATTGAGTAGGTTCTGACTCATAGTAGGGACAGAATAGAACTGCCCTGTAGAGTTTCCAAGGAGTGCCTGGTGGATTCGAATTGCTGACCTTTTGGTTAGCAGCCATACCTCGTAATCACTATGCCATCAGAGTTTTCCCATAAAGATTACAGTCTTGAAAACACTTCTATTCTGTCCTATAGGACATCTATGAGTCAGAACAAACTCAACGATCCTTAAAGACCCAGTTCAAATGCCCACACCTCTATGAAATTCCCAGATCAACACAGGCAGAAATGAGTTCTCCCTCCACTTAACAGCCACTGAGCGCTCAGAATGTATATGCCCCATGGTCCTTTGCACACCCCGAATTTTAACTATGCTTATATAGAGATATAATCCATCTCCCCTACTGGTCTGTAATTTTTTTGATGGCAAAGATTATCCTTAAATATCATAATAATTCTCCACCAAAAAAAGTGCTTTACAAATAAAAAGTGTCAACAAATAATAATCTTTGTTTAAAAACATTTTACCAAAAGGTGGAGCCAAGATGGCAGAATAGACAGACACTTTAGTCGAGCTCTCTTTACAACAAAGACCCGAAAAAACAAGTGAAAAGAGTATATTTGTGACAAGTTGAGAGCCCTGAGCATCCAAGGCAAGCTTAGACAACGAACTGAGGGGCAGGGGGAGGAAGAGGCCTTTCAGAAGTGGAGAGAAGTTACTGGACCTGAATCGCGGGAAGCCCTCAGGCACCCTTCCTGGAATGGCGGCTGTGGCGGCAGTGGCGGTGGCAGCGGGCTGGTCCTAGCGTTTGGCCGCAGTTTCCTCAGGGAGAAGCAGCCAACTACACAGCCTACTCACACCTCTGGAACCTGAAGAGAAGGGCACTCTCGGCAAAAGCTAAGTACTTGCGTGTATTTTACCGCATCCCACCCCCACACACAAGCCAGCTTCAGCGGCTGAATTCCTGGGCCTGAGATAGACCCTGGTGAGCACCTAGAGCCATCCTCCCAGCCTTGGGGAAGGAAAAAATTTGCAACTTGGGGCAAAAGATAATTTGCTAGCTCCACTAACCAGGGGAGCTCAGGACAGGAGCAGCTCCTGTCCAGGCATAAACCATCCATGGACCTTGAACATCTTTCCCTTCTGCATGGACCTGTGGGCCTATTTTGGGAGAATAGGCCCTTGCTGGCAAACTCCAACCATTTCAGCTGTGCAGTGGAGAGGTGGGTGTTTGATGTTTGACATTGCTTTACCTATTAAACAAGGTCCTCACCTACCCACATCAGGGACCTAAGGACTGGTAGCTCCCCTCAGGTCACCCAGCCACCCACGACAGGGGTCCAAAGATAGCTGGTACCTCCCAGTCCTTACAACCAAAAACTTTTGATGCCGATGGTCCCTCTGCAGAGCCCACCCACCAGCACACTCTAGGGAACAGAGATGCATTTTCCTCAGAGGCACTTGGGGGTTGGTTCTCAGCCCCCTGCCTTGTTCAGAGCGTGACCCCCTGCTGCAATCAGATACCGGTATATACGCCAATTACCCCTCCCCCTCTAAGACTGTAGGACAGAGCCTGTACCACACACTTGATATCAGCTACCTGGAAACGAGCTGAATTCATACAAGAAAATTGAATGGACTCCTAGACTGATATACCTGATAACAGCTCTAGCCAGCTGGGGAAAGGACACCAGAGCTCCAAAGGCAAAAATAATCAACCTAGCTCCCTCAAGCAACCCATAGGGGTATACCAAAACAAAACAAAGCAAGCAGCTATGACACAATAAGCAAGCATAGACTAATATAATAATTTACAGATGACTCGGGGACAACAATCAATATCAAATCATATAAAGAAACAGACCATGATCACCTCAACAGGCTCTCAAGACAAAGAATCCAGGGATCTTCTAGATGAAAATGCATTCCTGGAATTACCAGATGCAGAATACAAAAGTTGAAAATACAGAAACCTTCAAGACATCAGGAAGGAAATGAGGCAATACGCAGAACAAGCCAAAAAACACTCAGATAAAGCAACTGAAAAAATTAGAAACATTATTCAGGAACATAATGAAACGTTTAATAAGCTGGAAAAATCCACAGACAGACAGCAATCAGAAATTCAGAAGATTAACAATAAAATTACACAATTAGATAACTCAGTAGAAAGTCAGAGGAGCAGAATTGAGCAAGTAGAAGCTAGAATTTCTGAACTCGAAGATAAACCACTTGGCACTAATATATACGAAGAAAAATCAGATAAAAGAATTCAAAAAAATGAAGAAACCTTAAGAATCATGTGGGACTCTATCAAGAGAAATAACCTACGAGTGATTGAAGTACCAGAACAGGGAGGGATAACAGAAAATACAGAGAAAATTCTTGAGGATTTGTTGGCAGAAAACTTCCCCGATATTGTGAAAGATGAGAAGATATCTATCCAAGATGCTCATCGAACTCCACATAAGGTAGATCTTAAAAGAAAGTCACCAAGGCATATTATAATCAAGCTGGCCAAAACCAAAGATAAGGAGACATGTATAAGAGCAGCAAGGGATAAAAGAAAAGTCACCTACAAGGGACAGCCAATAAGAATAAGCTCGGACTACTTGACAAAAACCATGCAGGCAAGAAGGCGATGGGATGACACATTTAAAAAATTGCCTGCCAAGAATCATATATCCATCAAAACTCTCTTAAATATGAAGGTGAAATTGAGACATTTCCAAATAAACACAAGTTGAGGGAATTTGTAAAAACCAAAACAAAAGTACAAGAAATACTAAACGGAGTTCTTTGGTTAGAAAATCAATAATATCAGGTATCAACCCAAGACTAAAACACTGGGCAGAGCAACCAGAAGTCAACCCAGACAGGATATCCAAAAAAACAAAGCAAGATAAAAAAAAAAAAAAAGCCCAACACAGGGTAAAGGCGATGTTATTATATAAAAGAGGACAACATTAAAATAATAAAGAAGGACTAAGAAATGTAACCTTATACCTTCCATATGGAGAGGAAGATACGGCAATACAAAGAAATAAAAGTTAGTTTTAAACTTCGAAAAATAGGGGTAAATAATAAGGAAACCACAAGGGGGACAAACTATCCTACTCATCAAAATAAAATACAAGGGAAAAATACCGACTCAGCAGAAACAAAATCAACAACAACAAATATGAGGAAAGGAGAATATATAAAGAAACTCTACTCAGCACATAAAATCAAGTGGGAAAAAGAAACTGTCAACACACAAAAAAAGACATCAAAATGATAGCACTAAATTCATACCTATCCATAATCACCCTGAATGTAAATGGACTAAATGCACCAATAAAGAGACAGAGAGTGGCAGAATGGATTAAAAAACAAGATCCATCTATATGCTGCCTACAGGGGACACATCTTTGACTTAGAGACACAAACAAACTAAAACTCAATGGATGGAAAAAATATATATCAAGCAAACAACAATCAAAAAAGAGCAGGAGTGGCAATATTAATTTCTGACAAAATAGACTTTAAAGTTAAATCCATAAGAAAGGATAAGGAAGGACACTATATAATGATTAAAGGGACAATACACCAAGAAGATATAACCATATTAAATATTTATGCACCCAATGACAGGGTTGCAAGATACATAAAACGAACTCTATCAGCATTCAAAAGTGAGATACACAGCTCCACAATAACGGTAGGAGACTTCAACACACCACTTTCGGTGAAGGACAAGACATCCAGAAAGAAGCTCAATAAAGACACGGAAGATCTAAATGCCACAATCAACCAGCCTGACCTCGTAGACATATACAGAACACTCCACCCAACAGCAACCAAGTATACTTTCTTTTCTAATGCACATGGACCATTCTCTAGAATAGACCACGTATTAGGCCAAAAAGCAAGCCTTAGCAGAATCCAAAACGTTGAAATATTACAAAGCATCTTCTCTGACCATAAGGCCATAAAACTGGAAATCAATAACAGGAAAAGCAGGGAAAAGAAATCAAACACTTGGAAACTGAACAATACCCTGCTCAAAAAAGACTGGATTATAGAAGACATTAAGGATGGAATAAAGAAATTCAGAGAATCCAATGAGAGTGAAAACACATCCTATCAGAACCTTTGGGACACAGCAAAAGCAGTGCTCAGAGGCCAATTTATATCAATAAATGCACACAGCCAAAAAGAAGAAAGGGCGAAACCAAAGAATTATTCCTACAACTTGAAAAAATGGAAAGAGAGCAACAAAAGAAACCCACAGGCACCAGAAGAAAACAAATAACAAAAATTAGAGCTAAACTAAATGAAATAGAAAACAGAAAAACAATTGAAAGAATTAACAAGACCAAAAGCTGGTTTTTTGAAAAATTCAACAAAATTGATACACCACTGGCTAAACTGACAAAAGAAAAACAAGAGAGGAAGCAAATAACCTGAATAAGAAATGAGATGGGTGATATTACAACAGACCCAACTGAAATTAAAAGAATCATATCAGATTACTATGAAAAACTATACTCAAACAAATTTGAAAACCTAGAAGAAATGGATGAATTCCTAGAAACACACTACCTATCTAAACTAACACAAACAGAGGTAGAACAACTAAATAGACTCATAACAAAAGAAGAGATTGAAAAGGTAATCAAAAAACTCCCAACAAAAAAAAAGCCCTGGTCCGGATGGCGTCACTGCAGACTTCTACCAGACTTTCAGAGAAGAGTTAACACCACTACTACTAAGGTATTTCAGAGCATAGAAAAGGGTGGAATACTACCAAATTCATTCTATGAAGCCACCATATCCCTGATACCAAAGCCAGGTAAAGATACCACAAGAAAAGAAACTTACAGACCTATATCCCTCATGAATGTAGATGCAAAAATGCTCAACAAAATTCTAGCCAATAGAATTCAACAACATATCAAAAAAATAATTCACCATGACCAAGTGGGATTCGTGCCAGGTATGCCGGGATGGTTCAATATTAGAAAAACTATTAATGTAATCCACCACATAAATAAAACAAAAGACAAGAATTGCATGATTTTATCAACTGATGCAGAAAAGGCATTTGGCAAAGTTCAACACTCATTCATGATAAAAACTCTCAGCAAAATAGGAATAAAAGGAAAATTCCTCAACATAATAAAGGGCATTTATACAAAGTCAACAGCCAAAATCACCCTAAATGGAGAGAGCCTGAAAACATTCCCATCGAGATCGGGAACCAGACAAGGATGCCCTTTATCACCACTCTTATACAACATTGTGCTGGAAGTCCTAGCCAGAGCAATTAGGCTAGATAAAGAAATAAAGGGCATCCAGATTGGCAAGGAAGAAGTAAAAGTATCTCTATTTGCAGATGACATGATCTTATACACAGAAAACCCTAAGGAATCCTCCATAAAACTACTGAAACTAATAGAAGAGTTCAGCAGATTATCAGAATACAAGATAAACATACAAAAATCAGTTGGATTCCTCCACACCAACAAAAAGAACATCGAAGTGGAAATCACCAAATCAATGCCATTTACAGTAGCCCCCAAGAAGATAAAATACTTAGGAATAAATCTTACCAGAGATGTAAAAGACTTATACAAAGAAAACTACAGTACACTTCTGCAAGAAACCAAAAGAGACTTACATAAGTGGAAGAACATACCTTGCTTGTGGGTAGGAAGACTTAACATTATAAAAATGGCTATTCTACCAAAAGTGATCTATACGTTTAATGCGATTCCGATCCAAATCCCAAGGACATTCTTTAATGAGATGGAGAAACAAATCACCAAATTCATATGGAAGGGAAAGAGGCCCCGGATAAATAAGGCATTACTGAAAAAGAAGAACAAAGTGGGAGGCCTTCCTTTACCTGATTTTAGAACCTATTATACCACCACAGTAGTCAAAACACCCTGATACTGGCACAACAACAAATACATGGACCAATGGAACAGAATTGAGAATCCAGACATAAATCCATCCGCGTATGAGCAGTTGATATTTGACAAAGGCCCCAAAACAGTTAAATGGGGAAAAGACAGTCTTTTTAACAAATGGTGCTGGCATAACTGGACATCCATCTGCAAAAAAATTAAACAAGACCCATACCTCACTCCATGCACAAAAACTAACTCAAAATGGATCAAAGACCTAAATATAAAACCTAAAATGATAAAGATCATGGAAGAAAAAATAGGGACAACGCTAGAGGCCCTAATAAATCAAACTAAACCAGTGGCTGTCCAGTCGATTCCCAACTCATAGTGAGTCTATAGGACAGAGTAGAACTGCCCTTAGGGTTTCCAGGGAGTGGGTGGTGGATTCAAACTGCTGACCTTTTGGTTAAAAGCCGAGCTCTTAACCACTGTGCCACCAGGGCTCCCCAGGCCGTAATACATGGCATAAATACAATATAAACCATAAGTAACAATGCACAAACACAGGAAGATAAACTAGATAACTGGAAACTCCTAAAAATTAAACACTTATGCACGTCAAAAGGCTTCTCCAAAAGAGAAACTACAGACTGAGAAAAGAATTTTGGCTATGACAAATCTGACAAAGGTCTAATCTTTAAAATCCACGAGAAAATTCAACACCTCTACAACAAAAAGACAAGTAATCCATTTGAAAAATGGGCAAAGGATATGAATAGGCACTTCACCAAAGAAGACATTCAAGCAGCTAGCAAATACATGAGGATACGGCTGCAAGAGCCATTAGAGAAATTCAAATGAAAACCACAATGAGATACCATCCCACCCCAATATTACTGGCATGAATCAAATAAATAAAAAATGCTGGAGAGGCTGCAGGGAGATTGGAATTCTTACACACTGCTGGTGGGAATGTAAAACGGTACAACCAGTATGGAAAACGTTATGGTACCTCCTTAAAAAGCTAAAATAGAAATACGATATGATTCAGCAATCCCACTCCTAGGAATATATCCTAGGGAAATAAGAGTCATCAGCCAGACAGACATATACACACCCATGTTCACTGCAGCATTATTCACAATAGCAAAAGGATGGAAACAACCTAAGTGCCCATCAACAGATGAATGGACAAATTATGGTACATACACACAATGGAATACTATGCAAGGATAAAAAAACAATGATAAATCCGTAAAACATCTCACAACATGGATGAATCTGGAAGGCACTACGCTGAGTGAATTAAGTCAATCACAAAAGGACAATATTGTATGAGACCACTATTACAAAACTCAAGAAAAAGTTTATAGACATAAAAAACAATCTTTAGCACACAATACAGGAGAGGTCAGCACAATTGGACTAAACCAAAAGCAAAGAAGTTTCCTGAATAAACTGAATGCTTTAAAACCCAGCGTAGTAGGGGCAAGGGTCTGGTGACCATGGTTTCAGGGGACATCTAAGTCAATTGGCATAATAAAATCTATTAAGAAAACATTCTGCATCCCACTTTGAAGAGTGGCATCTGGGGTCTTAAATGCTAGCAAGCAGCCATCTAAGATGCATCAATTGGTCTCAACCCACCTGGAGCAAAGGAGAATGAAGAACACCAAGGACATGAGGCGATTATGAGCCCAAGAGACAGAAAGGGCCACATGAAGCAGAGACTACATCATCCTGAGACCAGAAGAATTAGATGGTGCCCGGCTACAACGGATGACTGCCCTGACAGGGAACACAACAGAGAACCCTTGAGGGAGCAGGAGAGCAGTGGGTTGCAGACCCCAAATTCTCATAAGACCAGACTTAGTGGTCTGACTGAGACTGGAAGGATCCTGGTAGTCATGGCCCCCAGACCTTCTGTTGGCCCAGGACAGGAAACATTCCCAAAGCCAACTCTTCAGACATGGACTGGACTGGACAATGGGTTGGAGAGGGATGCTGGTGAGGAGTGAGCTTCTTGGATCAGGTGGACACTTGAGACTATGTTGGCATCTCCTGTCTGGAGGGGAGAGGAGAGGGTGGAGGGGGTTAGATGCTGGCAAAATGGACACGAGAAGAGAGAGTGGAGGGAGAGAGCAGGCTGTCTCATTGGGGGAGAGTAATTGGGAGTCTGTAGCAAGGTGTATATGGGTTTTTGTGTGAGAGACTGACTTGATTTGTAAACTTTCACTTATAGCACAATAAAAATTATTAAAAAAAAAAAAATTTTACCAAAAGCTCTACATTACTAAACACATATTTCTCCATATCTAATTTGTCTAACACTCAAGGGCTGTACAAAATGAAGAGAAAGGCCAAGGTCCTTTTAAAATGTTTCCAAACTTCTTTGCAGCACTCACCACATTAGTTTTCCTTTTCAGTCATAATGTGTTTTTTGTTTCCATCATGTAAAGTATTCCTTATGGCTTTCCTTCTAGGCCCATGTGATGCCCTCAGAGAAGTCAATCCACCTTTGAGACTACAATTCATGATCAGGATTCCGATTTGGAATAGAAATATGTTTTTTCAGCTTATAGGTTGGTCGTTTAGGTCTGGAAATTTCTATTGTGACAATACAGTAAACATTTTCATCATGTGAGAAAATATCCTTCCTCCACAGAATAGACACGGAAGTCACAGAGCACATCGCCTGCCACTCACCATCTCATCAGAGAGACAAAGTTCGTTACTCTGGTGGTGGGTGCTTTCTGTAACCCCGTCTACAGAGGAGCCCCTGGAAAACCACCCACTGAGGAGGGCAAGGTTTTGATAGCTTGAAGACTGACACTGTTTATAATCATTCCTCGGTTTGATCCTAGGTCACACACACCATGTGAGATATTTTTCTTGCTCTCTGGGATACACGTTCCACTATCACTTTTGAAGGCTACCAAAGCATAACTCTCTCCTTCTGCTTCCTCTTTTGGGTTCTGCTGCTTTTAAGAGAAGAGATGACTCTCTGCCCCTCTCTGAAAGAATTAAAGTCACTTAAATTATTTCCCAGGATTTTTCTGACAGCTCACCCTCAGTCACAGCAGAAGCAGAGCCCTAGCTGCCTGGTTTAAAAGCAAATGATATGCAGACAGAGAGAGCTTTGGCCTCTGCTAAAGAACTTTTCTGTAGAAAATACCCAGCTGCTGTTCCTGGACAGCTTCTGGGAAAAGGAGGCCAACCTGGAAGAGGTCAGAGTTCAGGAGTAACTGGCTGATTTTTAGTTAAACCCTTCAATTTGGGAAATTTGTGTTTCCAATTACAAAACAGATGACAAATAGACTAAAAGGCTAGGTTCTTAAAAGGAGAGCAAATATTGACACTGCATAAACAGCCTTCAGGTTCACATTTAAATCACATTCTGAACCCAGAATGATGTGTTTACACTAAACTGGCATCCACACGGCCGTGTCATTAACGGCCCCATTTACCGGTGCCAAAACAGCAGAGCCTTACTGGGTGGAAGAAGCACCACTGGGGAGGAGGCAAACTGCACTGAGACGGTCACGTCTCTTCATCCCTGACACTTTTCATGAAAAGACCCTCAAAGCAACACAATATGAAGTGTCGCAAAGCACCTCTACCCCCTTTTGACTTTCAGCTGTTCCCTAATTCTTCAATAATTTGGTCAGGCTTTTACGTCCCACACCTCCAGGAAAATTCACAAAGCTTGACCAGAAAGCGATGTTGGTACCTAAATGATAAAGGGATAATTCTAATTTAATGTAAAAGGGTAAGCCATGAGGGGATGGAACACCTCAGGGCTTATGCACAAGAGCTAAGACCTTTTATTACTAGATTTATATGTGCCCATACCATCCAGATCAAAAGTGAGTGAAAAACGTTTCCACATAATGACTCTCTGGTAGCCTATGGATAATGAGTTTGTTATCTCCAACCATCTCTCATTAGGAAGGGATTGGTCCCTTTACTAAAACACAGTAAAGAGTGGCTAAACTTTATATAAAGCCTTTATGAAGAAAGTGCTGGGTGAAATTTCCCAAAGCACCAGGGCAAGCAGATTGTAAACCATCCGCCCTGGCTGGGTTTGACACATTGAACCTTGACGTGCCTCCATTTCTGAAGATGTAAAACAGAAACATCATCCATAACAATCCACCTTCAACAGAGATCCTTTGTCAGCTTTAGTGATGTTGGTAAGCACTGTAAGAAAAATGAACAAAGAGAATTCACAGCTTTATTATTCTTTATTATTCTGTTCCAATTATGGTCTTGGCATAGACAATGATGCAGTAAGGAAAAAAATCCAGAAGTTTGTTACTGAAAGTTAGCGGTAACATGCATATACAGTAAGTGACTTTTGATGTTGAGGTGACTATTCATTCAACCTTGTGGTATATGGAGTGACCAACTCACAGCTCTGAGCTTTTCTGGTGGGGGAGGATTTCCCAGTCCCACAGGACCACATGGACCAGGTCAAGGTGCCTTCCATGAGGAGCATGTGAATAGCTGGCGAACTGGGTCCACTCACTCGTCCTCTGGTCTGGAGTGTATCTTTTGATTGCTTGTTTGACAGTTCAATAGCAAACATCATTGAAATTAAAAGCAATCTTTAACACAGTCCAGTCTTCAAACCATTCCAAACTTTTCCCTTGGGCCTCATTTACCAAGTCAAGACAACTAGTATATTGCCCAAGCCATGAGAACAAATATCCCGTACCGAGCTTTGCCTGCCATGAGTGGGTTTCAACCCCGGCTTCACATGAGCCCTTAAAAGTCCAGATGCCCACGCAGCATCCTGATTAAATCAGATTTTCTGGGGTATATTATTATTTTCCAAGTGTCCCCAGGTGAATCCAAAATGTAGTCAAGGTCGAGAACCACTTCTCCGCTGTATCTTTCCATCCAACTATATGAATTCAGTACTAGGCTGACCAATTCATCCCAGATTTCCCAGGATTTCTCAGTTTTATACATCCTAGGGACCCCTTCAGTCCCCAGTTGGTCAGCCTAGTGCTAAACTCGGGATTGTCAATGACCAAACTTCAACCCCATCAAAAAAGAGGTTCTTATCATTCTTCTTACACTTGCCATTAACAAATCATCTCAAATAAAAAATCTGTCACTTCTCACCTACTCCATATATTCTATTCATTCCACATCTTATTCCTTATTCAAATGACTTAGGGACACAAATCCAAGACCCATGACCAAAAAAGCATCAAGACTGGTGTGTAATATTTTTTAATTGACCTTGGAGAAGAAATTACCTAAAAAGTTAAAAATGAAATTAGGGGAGCATTTATTAAAAGTCTACTATCTGCCAAGCATAGATTCGAATGCTGTGGATACAAAGATGAATAAGAAGAGAAGCTTACATTACAAGTGTTCACAGTCTAGTAGCACTGTAACAGGCAAGGGAGAAAAGGGAGAGAACAAGGGAAACAGAAAGAAAATAAAGGGGTAGTTTAAAAAAAAAAAAGTAGGCCAAGAAAATAAATTTACAATTTTATGCTAAAACTTTGAACTTTTAACCTTTATAGGAAAATACATATCTGCTGAAAACAAAAAAATGTTAAGACTAGAAGAACAAAGATAAAAACTTCCACTTGTGTTTTTTAAAAGTATATTTTTTCATGTGTCACTTCAGAAAATGTTTTATTTCTAAATTTTCCAAATCAGGACAGATGAGCTGATACAGAACCACTTAAGTTTCCTAGAGAATCCAAGGTCAATGAACACTATAAAGCCCAGAGGGCTTCTGAGTTAAGTAAGTGATTCCACTGGTAATTTGCTTTCATTTTCTCACAGTGGTTAAGCATTTGGCTGCTAACCAAAAGGTCAGCAGTTCGAATCCACCAGCCACTCCTTGGAAACCCTGAGGGGCAGCTCTACTCTGTCCTGTAGGGTCACTGTGAGTCAGAATCTACTCAACGGCAACAGGTTTGAGTTTGCAGTTTTTTTGTTTGTTTTTTTTCCCCCCAATGCTATGAATAACCCTCTCTTATGTAACAGAGTTTTTTTTTTTTTTTTTTAATGTAACAGAGTTAGCAAAAGCAAAAAATAAGAATAGCATATACAGTGGGCTGATAAGCCAAGACACATGGAACAGACACGGAAACAAACATTGAAGAGTAATAAGAAAATATAATAAAATACAGACCTCTCTTTTAATAAAATCAGACAATCAAAAAAGAACTGGAAGAAAGTTTTAGCGTTCATTCTAGAACATTCTCAGCTATTAGGTAGATTTGAAATGGTTTACGTTGGGTAGATTTAAGTCTGTCATTTTTATAATTCTCCAGGAAAGGTAACTATAAGCTCATTACACTATTTTAAAACATAGTCAGAAAGCTATCTAAAACAGTTCTCCCTTTTTTTTCCTATTTTTGTTTAATTTCAGAAACTAACAGAATAACTAATCACCATGTCAGCCTTTGAGATATTTAAGAACATTTAAGTTCTATTTCTCCTTTTTTCTTTCTGAAGAATGGATAAAAGAAGGAAGCAAGAGTTTTAATCATTTTACATTAAAACTACAGACAATCACATAAGTTGTAGTTCCTACATGATTGGGTCTCTTCTATAATTATCCTAATTTAAACAGGAAGCATTTCTGGGTAAGGGTTCCAAGGTTGTGCTGAAGTTAGGAAACTGATGTACCAACTCATAACAACTAATTGTTGAATTTTGTGAGCTTGTCGATGTCACATTGGAGCTCACCACCTGTCTTGGATGTGTTGAAAGAGTCAGACACAATCAAAAACAAAAAAAAGTTGGTAAATTCTGGAGCAGAAAAAAGAGATTCAAAGATAACCATCAGTGGGATGGCCAAAAGTGCACAGAGGATACAAAAGTATTCCTACCAGAGTGATCGACTATAAAGGAAAAAAATTTCCTCTACATATCAGCTCAAAATAGACCCACCTTTGAAGAGAAAGTGTACAAATAAAACCATAGCATGGAAAAGATGTTGACACTGGAGGTATTCAGAGAAATTGTGGCAAGGGTGAACTCTCTAATAGCACCATTCCACATCATGCCATGTGTAGGTGGGCGGGCTGGGGAAGTTCATAGAGTTGCCAAGAATGACTTGAAACCTTCTGTATGAGATCTACCCAGTTACACGTCTGCATGCCTTTCCTTTTCACAGCCCCACAATGATGCCTTTCATGAAGTATAAATACAAAATTTGGTTCCAAAGTCTTTCCTCTTTGTTTTCTCAAAGTCATGCTGAGGAGAAAAAAAAAAAAAGGCAACTTCTTGTTCCCCATTCTGAAGGTGATGTTCAAGGTAAGAGACATTCTATTTTTGTTCATGCTTACGAAGCATAAACACAAAATTACTGTGAATCCTGACCAGTAGGTTTCTGTTTGTGTTTTTATCCAAACATGTTGAAACACCGGCTTCCTATTTCCTTCCCAAGACTATGCTTTATGTTTCCAGTGCATCCCTCGTAAGCTTTCACATCCCTTTTTGTGACAGTCTGAAGTGAAGGTGCAGCAGGTCAAACTTTCATTGATTTAGCAATGCTTCCTTTGACTTTGAGAGGTAGAGAAATTTTTCCCATTCTTTATGAGGCTGAAAGGCAGAAAATCAGGTTTTGCAAAAGGCCATCAAATTCTGTTCATCCATGTGGATAACATCCCCGGCCTGCATGGGCTCTGATGCCCTCTACTGACTGCTCACATACATGGGTGCCCTCTCACCTCAATCAGGCTCTGACGCCCCTTTCCAGACTACCAGTCTCCCACCTGCCTAAATAACCTGCTCTGTCTCTGATATCCCCACACAGGTGTTCCCTGTCATGGGATCACCCTTCTCATCTGACTCCGTCTCTGAAATCTCTTGGGTTACTTTAAACATCTCATATCTGGAAAAAAATAATTTCTCTCTCTCACTCTTTTTTTTCCCAACATAGTTTGCTATAAATGTTCCTGTGCTCTATAGAAAGAAAGAAGAGAAAGAAGGGAAGGAGGTAGGAGGGAAGAATGGGAAAGAAAAAGAGAAAGAGAGAAAGAAGGAGGGAGGGATGAAGAGAGAAAGGAAGAATGGGAAAACTGGTCCTTAATGTAGACAGACATGAAATTAAGAGCACAGACTGGCACCCAGAGACAATCTGTACTTTTTTGGCTTAAACCCCTGCAAAGTTTGTCAGGCTATCAGAAAAGTCTCAAGGAAGGTAAGAACTAGCTCTGCCTCTTCCAGGGACGTTTTCTGACCATATACCTCTGCGTTCTCATAAAACTAAACCCTTTTCCTTCTACTGCTGTTTTTGTATCCCTGGATTGCCAACACTACTCAGCTGTGGCAACTGCCATCAACATTGCTGTCACACGTCATTTTCAACTCCTCTACCTCTTAGCAGTTTACTCTTTTCCCAGGATAACTTGCAGGAATGGGAAAAATGAAAAGGTTAAGAAGAATTTTTGCTCTGCAGCAGCTCTGGGACACTTTCAACTCTGAGAGGTGCATTCACATCATTGTGCTAGCAAACAAACAAATAAGAAAAGCTTTGTTTTCCCAGAGCTCTTAAAAAAAGAATAGAAACAAAGGCATCACAGAATTAGATGCCCCTGAAAATATTTCATTAAAGACAAGTAGTGCACTGGGCTCCAACAATTTTCCTCCCTGAGATGACACTGATAACCTGATACCAAAAGGGAGAGGAACAAAATGAACCTACCCTATTCCCAGGCAGCGGCATACCCAAAAGTAAAAAGAGAAGCAGGACAGAAACTAGCCAGAATATGGAATTTATAAAATGAAGAAGCATTACTGGAAACCGGCTTCATTGTGCTTAAATATTGGAAAGCATAGGTTACAAGGTGCTTTTTGGACAGCTATAGACACTCATTTGCACTTGAAGGTAACCAATGACCAGCAAAAAGAGGCTTAGTTAAATTAACTTGGCTTTTCATTACCATTGTGATGTAATTAATTATCTCTGTGTCCAAAATCAGTATTTTTTGTTGTTGTTGATCTTTTGTGGATGGGATCTTAGAAAGGAGGCATCAGCAACACTTTTTTAACCCTTTGTGGCCCTCTAATTGAAAATGTCAGAGCCTGGTACAGTAATCTCCCACATGGGGTACACAAACCCCCAGAAGTGTGCAAGATAATCCTTTGGAGTCCCGGGGGAAAATATTAGGAAGTTGTCACTCTTCACAAGAAAAAAGCTAAACAAGCTGAAGTTCAATGGCTTAGATCCATCAGAGAATTTAAGTCACAGGGAAAACTGCTGCCCCCCAAAGTGGAGAGACATCCAGATATACACAGAGAACTGTGGCTCCCTGGGAATAGAAGCCCAAAAGCAAAGGCCTGCAGCATTGCAGCTAGAGCCAGTATAGCTAGGAACCCTTTAAACTGCTGCTAACAAATTACAAGAGGCTCAGTGTGGACTAGCTTGAGAGTGAAAAATTATGTGGGGACCAGACTTAAGGGGCTCCCTACATTTTTATGAGTTTTACCTCCAGTAGACAAACCGGGCTCTCACTGTGAAAATCTAAGAAAAATCTCCTGGTGCTTCCAGCAGCAGAAGGGGAAAAGTAACAGGGTTCTCTATTCTTCTTAACACTTCCCCTCAAGGCAAACTATTTTACTAGAGTCCAGCCTATGGGAAGGGATTACCCAACTTCTGCCTCTCTAGCCTTCCTTTCAACTGATCTTTTACAAAGTAGTAAGAACTTTCAGTGAAGAAAGGATAGTCTTTTCAACAAATGGTGTTGGAAAAACTAGACATCCACATGCAAAAGAATGAATCTAGACATAGACCTTACACTTTTCACAAAGATTAACTCAAAACGGGTCACAGATCTAAATGTAAAATGCAAGTAAATGTATTATACAACTTCAAAAGATAGCATAGGAGAAAATCTGGGTGACTTTGGATTTGGCAATGAGTTTTTAGATACAACACTAAAAACACAATCCATAAAAGGAAAGTTTGGTAAGGTGGACTTGATTAAAATTTTAAAACTTCTGCTCTTCAAATACACTGTTAAGAGAAAGAAAAGATAAACAGGAAGAAAATATTTGCAAAACACATATCTGTTAAATGACTTGTATCCAAGATATACAAAGAACTCTCAAAACTCAGCAATAAGGAAACAAACACTTCAATAAAAAATTGGCAAAAGATCTGAACAGACGTCTCACCAAAGAGATGGCAAATAAATATAAGAAAAGATTCTCCACCTCATATGCATTGTTGTTGTTAGGTGCTCTGGAGTCGGTTCCAGTGCATAGTGACCCTGTGTACAACAGAACGAAACACTGCCCAGTCCCGTGCCATCCTCACAATCGTTGCTATGTTTGAGCCTGTTGTTGCAGCCACTGTGTCAATCCATCTCATTGAGGGTCTTCCTCTTCCGTTAACTCTCTACTTTACCAAGCATGATGTCCTTCTCCAGGAATGGTCCTTCCTGATAACACGTCCAAAGCGCTTGAAACAAAGTGCTGCCATCCTCACTTCTAAGGAATATTCTGGCTGTACTTCTTCCAAGATGGATTTGTTGGTTCTCCTGGCAGTCCATGATATATTTAATATTCTTTGCCAACACCATAATTCAAAGGCATCAATTCTTCTTCGGTTTCTTATTCATTGTACAGCTTTCACATGCATATGAGGCGATTGAATACACCATGACGTGGGTCAGGCACACCTTAGTCCTCAAAGTGATGTCTTTGCTTTTTAACACTTGAAGAAAGGTCTTTTGCAGCAGATTTGCCTAATGCAATAAGTAGTTGAATTTCATGACTGCTGCTTCCATGGGGGTTGATTGTGGATCCAAGTAAAATGAAATCCTTGACAACTTCAGTCTTTTCTCCATTTATCATGAAGTTGCTTACTGGTCCAGTTGTGAGGATTTTTGCTTTCTTTAGGTTGAGGTGTAATCCATACTGAAGGCTGTAGCTTTTGATCTTCATCAATAAGTGGTTCAAGTCCTCTTCAGTTTCAGCAAGCAAAGGTGTACCATCTGCATATTGCAAGTTGTTAATGAGTCTTCCTCCAATCCTGATGCCAAGCTCTTTTTCATATAGTCTAGTTTCTTGGATTATTTGCTCAGCATACAGATTGCTGGGAATGACAAATGGAAGAGGAATAACATCGTATTCATCATCAAAAAGGACATTTCAAGATCTATTCTGAAGTACAATGCTGTCAGGGATAGGACAATATCTATACACCTATAACCAAGACCAGTTAATATGACCATTATTCAAAATTATGCACCAACCACTAATGCCAAAGGTGAAGAAATGGAAGATTTTTACCAACTTCTGTAGTCTGAAATTAATCAAACATGCAATCAAGATGCATTGATAATTACTGGTGATTGGAACACAAAAGTTGGAAACAAAGAAGGATCGGTAGTTGGAAAATATGGTGCTGGAGTTAGAAACAATGCTGGAGACCGCATGATAGAATTTTGCAAGACCAATGACTTATTCACTGCAAATACCTTTTTTCAACAACGTAAAGGGTGACTATACATGTAGACCTCAGCAGATGGAATACACAGGAATCAAATCGACTCCATGTGTGGAAATAGAGGATGGAAAAGTTCAATATCATCAGTCAGAACAAGGCAACGGGCTGACTGAAGAACAGACCATCATATGTCATTAGGGAATTGCAAACAAAAACAACAGTGAGGTATCAATATGAACCTATTAGAAAGGCTAAAATCTAAAACACTGACTACACCAAATGCTGGTGAGGATGTGAGGCATCAAGAGCTATCATTCATTGATGGTGGGAATACAAAATGATACAGTGGTACAGCTACTTTGGAAGACAGTCTGGCAGTTTCTTACAAAGCCAAACATAAGCTTACCATAAAATCCAGCAATTGTGTTCCTAGGTATTTACCCAAATGAACTGAAAATTTGTGACCACACGAAAACCTGCACATGAATGTTCATAGCAGCTTGATTCATAATTGCCAAAAATTGTAAGCAACCAAGATATCCTTCAACAGGTGAATAGATAAACAATTTGTGGTACATTGATACACTGCAGTATTTCAGCAATAAAAAGATATTAGTTACCAAGCCACAAAAAGACATGGAGGAATCTTAAATACATATGGCTCAGTGAAAGAAGCTAGTCTTAAAATACTTCATACTATATGATTCCAACTATATCATATTCTGGAAAAGAAAACCATAGAGACGGTAAAAAGATTAGTGGTTGCTAGAGGTTAGGGGCAAGAGGGTCGAGGAGGGAAAAAATGAAGAAGTGGAGCACAGGGGATTTTTAGGGCAATGAAACTATTCTTCATGACACTGTAATAATGGATACATGACATGCATTTGTCAAAACCCACAGAAATGTACAACACAAAGAATGAACAATACTGTAAACTATGGACTTTAGTTAATAACCACATATCAATATTGATGCATCAGTTGTCACAAATGTACCACACCAGTGCAAGATGTTAATAGCAGGGAAAACTATAGGCATGGGGAGAGGTAATATTTGGGAACTCTCTACATTCTTCTAAATTTTTCTGTAAGCCTAAAACTGCTCTAAAAAATAAAGTCAATTAAAAACATTAGGATATTTATATTTATTTTTTGATCTTTGAAAAGGGAGAGAAATTAAGCTTTACTAATACCTAATCTAAAAAGTTCCTGAGTAGTGCAAATGGTTAAGTACTCAGCTGCTAACCTAAAGGTTGGAAGTTTGAGTCCACTCAGAGATGTCTTAGAAGAAAGGCCTGATAATCTACTTCTGAAATAATCAGCCGTTGAAAACCCTGTGGAGAGCAGCTCTCCTCTGACAGCAACCGGCTTTTGTTTTTTCTTTTTCACTATCTAATCTATGGATCAGGACTGGCTAACTCACTCAGCACATATATCTGGATTGTCCAAACCCAAACCAAACCCATTGCCGTTGAGTCAATTCCGACTCGTAGCGAACCTATAGGACAGAGTTGAAATCCCCCATAGAGTTTCCAAGGAGCACCTGGTGGATTTGAACTGCCGACCTTTTGGTTAGCAGCCATAGCACTTAACCACTATGCCACCAGGGTTTCCACCTCCTATCTAGGGAGGTTCTAAAGGGGAGTGAGAGGAGCTAACAGCTCTGCCCTTGCTTGTTCTCTGGTTTCCCACATTTTGCTCTGTTTTGCAGTTTACATGTGTCCAAGTAAGTGGACTCACAAATCATATTATCTAGTTTTAATCAAACTAATCTTCACCAAAAGGTCTAATAGCTTGAAGATAATTCTGCAAAGAAACCAACGCACTAATAATGTAAATGCATTTAAAAAAAAAAAAAAAGAAGAAGATGACAAGGGCAAAGCTGATGATTCTCCTACTTCTAGCACAAGTTCTTTGTCGGCTGTACACGTAATCTGTCCCTTCAGGGTAAATTAGATGTCATTAACAATAAGTGAGAAAGCAACTGCTTTTCAAAAGAAATTAATGCTATGGAAAAAGCATAGTGAAAATAAATGTTTGGAAAAATTTCCATCATTGTATGATTTTGTTGGAAAAAAAAACACTGTAAGACATCACTATAAATACTCTCCTACCTGAACACTTTTTTAAGGTTTTCCAGATGGAGAGCTTCCTTGGGTTCTGACTGCCTTTGTTAAAAGTGTTAAAATGCAAGACCTTCAAATTCCTTCTTGCAAGATCATTTGATTGAGATCACACAAGACAGAAATTTTTCTAGCCATATTCCAGCAAAAACTGCTGCAAAATGGATTTTAGGTTGAAAAATTTGGAAATGATGCAGTTCTACTTGGAGATTTTTGAGGAATATTTTTCAGTTATGACAATAATTGAAACCCAAGTCTCAAAATAGACTTAAATCAGAAACACATGATCTAAGTGCAGTATCACAAAGTTTTAACCTAATAGTTTAAGAACTAATGAAGCATACTTAAGCATATTTCTCACATTTAAAAATGTAATTCATATTTTAATGAGAGGAAAAATATTTTGTAACCAGAAACAAATAAAGTAGCTTTTCAAAGTGTTTTTCTATCTCATCTTTTTAATTCCTGTAAGTGTACAGAACACCATCTCGAATCAGATATATTTAGCTGAATTTTTTTTTTTTCATTTAGTGATGAGGCCAGATTTTTAGGTTTTATTCCTGCTGTATTCCCAGCTCCGAGGACAGTGCCTGGCACGTAGTATAATGAACACCTTTTGAATGAAAATCTTAAGAAAAACACTGAAGAGTTGTTTCAAAATGCTTGAAGGGACAAGGAGAAACTATCTCTACTAATTTATTCAAACTTTATTGAGCATTTACTGTGTATAAGGTGCTATTTTTGAGTCTTGGAAGAAGTACAAATATGAACAAATCAAAACTTCCTGAAAAAGTTTATGATTGAATATGAGATACAAACACAAATACTTATAATATCCAGTAGGCTATATACATTAAGCATCACTGAAGAGGTGCTAACATAGGGGAGTCTGGAGCAGACTCTCCTTCTGTGTGAATGGGGAGGGGAAGTCAAGGAAGTGGAACATCAGGAATGATTTCAGAGAAGAAAATATATGAACTAACTCTCAAAGGTAAAATTTAGTTCCCAACTTCAAACGAGTCACACGTTACATAAAACCAAAAAACCAAAGCAGTTGCCATTAAATCAACTCTGACTTATGGTGATCCCAAGTGTTTCAGAGTAGAACTGTGCTCCATAGGGTTTTCAATGGCTGATTTTTCAGAAGTAGCTCTCCAGGCCTTTCTTCCGAGGCACTTTGGGTGGACACCTACCTCCAACTTTTCATTTAGCAGCTGAGTGTGTTAACCATTTGCACCACCCAAGGATTTCACACATTATGTGCTACGATTTACTTTTCTCTAAGATGATTTTCAGTTTTTCCCTCTCCCCATGTCACACAGAGGCAAAGAAAATTAATTTATAAACTTAATTTTCCTTAAGGAACCTAGTACAGCTTATAAGTCTCAGAATTATTAGAATTTTAACAAAGGTTCTTTAATTCAAAAACAGAGAAATTTGATGAACCATAGCAATGGACATTGTCACACGGGAGGTTCCTTTCAGAGGAGAATAAGAGCGAGCTTAGTGACAGGGAAGCACCCAGCGTATGAATGAGGGAAAACAACATGGTTGTTTGATTTTAGCACCAATAGTTCCTTTCAGCAAATGCCATATTCCTGACAGGTGTGTGTTTCTTTTTATACCATTCAGTCCCTTAAAGAGGATAACAAAAAAAGTCAAAACCCCATGAATCTCTATTAATCTTTGATTCAAACATCACCCCAAGAATCAGAACATCAGATATCACGACTTTCAGGGATTTTTCTCCCCCAAGTATTTCAAGTTCTTTTATACCAAATGGAAAGAAGCAATACAAATCCAGGATTACCAGGTTTATACTTGCTGGCATTTTTATCTTATTCTACTATTTTATGCCTGCGATCATAGCACCTTCTTGCTCAGAAACACCAAAAGACCAGGTTCAAGAGTTCTTCCAGTTATTTAGTGGCTAGATTAAAATAGACATCTGACAGAAGAGATTTCTGCTTAGAAGAGTAGAGCAAAAATATCTTCCATACATTTAGAAATGCATAACTTTCCAACAGGACGTGGTAGTGGGCCAGGGTAGTGAGGATGGAAACCCACAGGCATCTTGAGGTTAGAACTGAAGTGTGGCCTTCTTTGCTGATGGTTAATATCAAACATGGCATCAGAAGGGGACTGAACAGTAATAGGGTCAGTTTTCTTAATAACAGTACAAAGAGTTTTCTGATGATGAGTGGATTCTAAGAATAGAGGACTCCAACATTTCTTCCATATTGACTGAATAGGTAGGGATTAATATTAGGCACAGGCACATAAAAAATTTTAAATGACCTGTTGTTGTTGTTGCATGCCCCTGACTCATAGAGACCCTATATGACAGAGTAGAATTGCCCCATAGGGTTTCCTAGGTTATAATCTTTAGGGGAGCAGACTGCATGGTCTTTTCTCCTGCAGAGTAGATGGTGAGTTCAAACCACTGACCTTTCAGTTAGCAGCCACGTGTTTAACCATTGCACCATCAGGGCTCCTTGAAATGGTGCATGAACTCAAAACTGTTAAAGAATGGAAACATTTCCCATTATAAATAAACATTCACAGCTTTTAATCAAGTATAAAATAATATCTCCTGCTTGAATAATTTTCTTAGGTAATTGGAATATGCAAATCAAATGAAGAAAAGTGTCTTAGGGGCTATGGCTTGATTATATGACAAGGATCTTTATCAGCAGTCACAAACATCACTTATCTTCAAGTGTCCTTCAGAAGAAGGGCAAGGATAGGTGCTATATAGACCACCACAAAACTCAAAAGAAATTAATTTGTTTTGCCAACTTGTTTTGTAACCAGGCTCATGTTTGCAATTTCTTGGTGATTCAGAATCATTTCACAGATTTTTGCTCTGTTCAGGATGTCATTTTGGGCCAACTCTGATGTCCAGAACCAAGGAGTTAATTCTCATGTGTTTTACATGACACTCAAGAGGTTAATGATGAAGCAGGTAGCGAGCATTTCATTTCCAGGAGGAGATAGACATCTCTTCCACAGCCCACGGGAATAATGAAAGAAAAGATCTGATCTCCAAGTCACTGTCGCTGAAATGAATATCCTGAATGGATATTCTGTGGCAGTCTAATGAGACAACACGGCTCACAGCGGAAATTTGAAATATGCTGAGTTCCTATAGAAGAGGGGATTCAAACCTGCTTTTTTTTATTTTCTCATTTCCAACAGCTTTTATACCGTTTCTCCAAATATGAAACATCCCTTGTCTCCCTCCTACCAACTCTTTAATGCATGGCAGGAATTCCAACTGAGAACAATCATCTTGGCCCCAAACAAGCATCTGAATTTGGCTTCTGTACACAAACATCGTCTGGGGTAAAACTTGCTTCCATTCTTATGCCCTTTACTTTCCTGTCACCGAATAGAAATGGCCTTAATACCTTCCAACACACAGGCTACAGGAACAGCAGTGCACAAACCCAAATGAGTTGTTTAGTAGCTCTTGTATAATTCATTCCATTTTGAAAAGCAGACTTCAGGCACAGTTTAGAATCAAATGTGCAACACAGCTCCGATAGAAGTAAAGACTGTCGCCCAAGGAAATACCACAATTCATTTTTATTAAAATCTTTTACTGGCAAGAGTCTAGCTTCCTTTACATTTAGGCTAATGTCTTCTAAGTCCTATACCTACAAACCTGTGCCACTTTGATGACCCCATGAGTAAAAGAAAATTTCTGTTCTTCAAAATTGTCAATGCAAAAATTTCTATTAAAAGCCCTCAAAGCTTTTCGAATCCTCTAAAGTACACCTGGAAAACAATGCAATGCTTATTTTCTCAGATTTTTCTACACTTGCCTTGGAGCAAATTCCCCCTTTCCTTCTCCTCCACCTATCCTCTATTCTTTCCATATGCAAAGACCAACAAGCCCAGCTTAAAATTAGATTCTAAGATTGGTAAGGGGAAAAAAGTTCTGTTTCAAGCAAAATGGCACAAAAATGTTCTTCTCCAACTGAAGGCACAGGAAAACAAAGAAAGAAAACCTGAGCCAAACAAAATAGCCCTCCCCTCACTCAGTCAAGATCCCTGGGTGGTGCAAATGGTTTACACTGGATTATTAACTTAAGGTTGGTGGTTCAACCCCACCCAGCAACACCAAAGAAGAAAGACCTGGCAATCTGCTTCAGTATTGATTATAGCCAAGAAAAACCCTCTGGAGTAGGGCCTGTAACACATGGGGTTGCCATGAGTCGAAATCGACTCAATGGCAGCAGGTTTGATTTTGATTTTTTTTCACTCAATCAAGGTTTTTGTTAAATAACCTTTGATTTATAAGCAGTACATACCCATGGTTCTCATCTGCTGTCAGAGAAAGGAAGAATTTTAAGTTTCAATCCTATGTGTTTTCCTTAAGAAATGATACCTGCTGGCCGGAGAGAAGAATTAGCAATGAACAGCAAATAAATATTATTTTATGAACCTTAGGGCCTCACAGGGACCATAATTCTACCAAAAAAAAAAAATGAACTAGCTTTTTAAATAGGATGAATGGGCGCACAGGCACATTTGAGATGCAGTCCTAAGGCCGTTACCCGTCTATGCATCTCCCTCTGAAACACCAGGTAACAAAATAAACTGCAGCACTGGAAGATGAGACCTTAAATGATGAAAATTAGTTACCAGTGTCATAGTGAACTATGTCCTTTTTTGTCCTACCTCTGCACACCAATAATATTGGTGTCTAAGAAGCCTTTCTTTCTGGGGTAAGTTTTCTCTATGTCTCTCTGCCTCTCATTCTGTCTCCCCCATCTGTGGAGGAAGAGGGCTAAGAGAAAGGGGAAAGATTCTGCCTTTCTCCTATCTTCCTCCCCAAGTCTCTCTGCCCCTGTGTCTATCTCTCAACATCTCTTTCCCAAGTATTTCTCCCTCTCTCACTCTCTCTCACTTTGGTATTTCAATTTGGGCTTTCTTGTTTTGCAGGGAACCTACTGATTTTACACTCCTGGAAACAAGAGAATACAGCTGGGCAAGGAGTTTGCTGGGATTGCAATCACTATTGTTCCCAGTGGTTTTATTTGTCTTCTTTACAATTCTCCCTGCTGCCCAGGAAAGTGCCAAATTCCTGATAAATTGGACAGAGAGGTGTCACATTTTTCCCCTCTAAATGCAGTGTAAACTTTCACAGCCCTGCTCCATTGCACTGAAAAATGAGACTGTAACATGCTAGAAGGTCCTTAAAGAATTCCTCTCTAGGCATAGCCTCTGAGTCACTTCCACACAGCTAAACAAGCACTTCAGAGGAAGAATATTTATCCTTATGAAATGATTTCCCGTAAGAAAACTTTGGTTCTACAACTACCTTTCCCAGGAATCCTGATTATACCACTGACACTAGAACCCACACCTGTGATATGAAGCAGACGGAGGAAAAGATGGTACGCCCTTCACAGTTAGGACTGAGTCCCATAGATCTTTCTACGCCCAATGGCTAGCAAAATATAAGCAATAAATGTGTACTGGTAATGATGAGGCCTATTTTTATGACCTAAAGTCTTATAAAGAAGACTAGAGACCTGACCCATCCTTTCTCTTCCCAGGATTTTATTAGTTCTGGAAAATAATAAAAGTTTACTTACAGGTTTTAATAAATCACCACTATCAAGAATGAGAACCACCACCCATTTGCCAATTTGTTATACTGTGGTGGCTTGCATGTTGCTATGATGCTGGAAACTCTGCCACTGGTATTTCAAATACCAGCAGGGTCACCCATGGAGGACAGCAGAGCTTCTAGACCAAGATAGACTAAGAAAAAAGGCTGGTGATCTACTGAAAATTAGCCAATAACAACCCTATGGGGCACAACAGAATATTGTCCAATATAATGCTGGAAGATAAGCCCCCTAGGTTAGAAGACACTCAGATACATAGTGGCTACAACAATGGACTTGAGCATACCAGTGATTGTGGAGATGGCACAGGACCAGGCAAATGTTTCATTCAGTTATACATGGGGTTGCCATGAGTTAGATTCAACTCAATAGCAACTAACAACAACATCAAGAATGAGAGCCTCCCACTACAGTTACATTGATTCACACCTATAGCCTTGTAGCTCCAAACCAGGGGCTGGCAAACTACTGCCCATGAGCCCGATCCGACCTGCCACCTTTTTTAATAAATAAAGTTTTATTGGAACACAGCCATGCCCATTTACTTACGGATTATCTATGGCTGCATTTGCATTACAGTGGCAGAGATAAGTAGTTGCCACAAAGACTTTTGGCCCTTTATAGAAAATATAGAAATACCTGCTTTAAACAAGAAAAATACCTGACGATTATATCTATAATTGCTATCACTCAGTGAGTATTTACTATGAGAAAATACTAGGTGATTTACATGTACTATTTCATTCATGTAATTGTCACAACAACCTTTTATTATCGCCACTTTAAGAAAGAAACTATCTTGTAAGAGGAGCCAGAATTCAAACCCCAGTCTGATCTAGAGCCCATGCCAATAATCAGTTCTCCAAATTGCCTCTGGATTTGGTGGTATGAATGCTGACAGTCAAAATATTGAACAACAGTTATGACATAGTGCAAAACAAGGAACGTCTTGAGTAAAACCATAGAAAGTGGGACCAAAGAATGAGAAAGAATTTGAGTTAATCAAAAGGAAGAGCTGGGACAATAGGCTGTAAAATTTTTACCCAAGTCAAACTTTTAAACCACCATCATAGATTCCCAGTGTGGGACCCAGGAAAGCAACAGTAAATATTTAGTGAGTGAATGGAAATGGAGGGAGAGAAAAAGAAAGGATGGATGGATGGATGGATGGATGGATGGATGGATGGATGGATGGATGGATGGATGGATGGATGGATGGATGGATGGATGGATGGATGGATGGATGGATGGATGGATGGATGGATGGATGGATGGATGGATGGATGGATGGATGGATGAACATGGTCTTACAGGGTGGTGTCTTAGAGGGTCAAAGGGAGAATTTAACTCTGCCACTGTAGTACAAATGCAGCCATAGATAATCTGTACATAAGTGAGTATGGCTGTGTTCCAATAAAACTGTATTTACAAAAAAAAGTTGGCAGGCTGGCTCTGACCCATGGCTGTAGTTTTCCAGTGGGAAGAGTAAGTTTCTAGAACTATTTGCAGGGATGACCAAAAGGAAATCATAAATAAATAAATAAATAAAATCCTTTCCATTGATCTATTCCGACTAATAGTGACCCTGTAGGACAGAGTAGAACTGCCCATAGGGTTTCCAAGGAGTGGCTGGTGGATTCCAACTGCCCACCTCTTGTTTAGCAGCCAAACTCTTAACCACTGCTCCAACAGGGCTCACAAAGGAAGTCACAAATCCAAAGACCTCAGCAGGAAAATTTAGAGGTCCTCTTTCTAGACCACTATAATCAACATGTCTCAGTCCCATCAACATTGAGTTTCTGGGTATTTCTATTCCAAGTTTCAAATTCCAAGGAGATAACATCTAATTGGGTAAGTTTGGTTCAGGTATATACTTCTAGAGCAGTAGTTCTCAGCCTTGACTGCACATTAGAATCATTTGGGAAGCTTTTAAAACCTACCAATGCCTGAGCCTCACCTAAAATCAACTGAACCCGCGTCTCTAGGGGTGAAGACCTGCGTGAATTCGGGACTCTGTTTGGTGATTATGGGGAGAAGTATTCTTTCTCCCTTCCTACAGTCCCAGTTAGAAGCCCTGGTGGCGTAGCGGTTAAGAGCTACATCTGCTAACCAAACGGTCAGCAGTTCGAATCTACCAGGTGCTACTTTGAAACCCTATGGAGCAGTTCTACTCTGTCCCATGGGGTCTCTATGAGTCAGAATCGACAGAAATGGGTTTATAGTCCCAGTTGAGACTGGCAGCCATCTTATAAAGCTAACTGGAACAGAGCTGAGAGAATCCCAAAGCTAGAACCTCCACTGACTTTGGTGTTTGCAGGCAATGAAGCTAATAAAATCTTCATTATTATTTAAGCTAACTCATTTTGGGTCTCTTCTTATTTGCAAAATGTAGCACCCTACCTAACCGTCTGCTGATCTTCCAAAATGAGGCATTCCTGCTAATATGCATCATTGCCATGAAATCTGATCCAATTAGATAATTAACATAATCTGTCCACGCTATGGAAACCCTGGTGGCGTAGTGGTTAAGTCCCACAGCTGCTAACCAAAAGGTCTGCAGTTCAAATTCGCCAGGCGCTCCTTGTAAACTCTATGGGGCAGTTCTACTCTGTCCTATAGGGTCGCTATGAGTCGGAATCGACTGGATGGCACTGGGTTTGGTTTTTCAAGTTTTGGTCCACGCTAAACCCAGGCCTGCCCTGAGTGCTGTAGATGTATTGTTAGATGTCCTCTGTTCTCAAGGAGCTTATAAAATTTTTTAAAACTCTGATCTATGTAACCTAGAAGCATAACATGAGAGATTTGAACTGAGCTAGTACGCAATACTTCCTTTTTGGTTTTTTTGTGTGTGTGTCTGTGTGTCTAATTTTTTTTTTTTTTAATGAGTTTTCAAATAAAGATATGGAATCTGGCTTTGGGAAAATTCTTAAGAATGGCTGTCTTGGGTATTAGATTTTGGACTCTTGATGTGGGAAGTGTAATAGTAATGTTTCCAGAACCATGTGCAGGGCTGTCCAAAGGGCAACTGAAGGAACTCTTATAAGATCATCTACAGCTGCAAAAATATGATCTCTGAAGCAAATCAAACTTTCTGTGTGGAGATGCCATCTCTTACAAGGAAAACAGAGCAACTGGGGGCAGGAGTGGCGGAGCAGCGGTGGAAGGCCAGAGGAGTAACAAAGCATTGGCTTCAGAGGAGAGCTTCTTACCAGACTCATCCAAATCTCCAGTGACCACTTGCTTCTGCATAAACCACCTTATCTTTGTGAAGAGAAATAAATTTTTTCCTCAGTGGTTCCACTGTCAGTCCACGGAGAGTGCTTCCAAGATGGAAAAGAACAAAATTTAAATAAGAGAATAAGCAACTTGCAGCCTCTTTCCTTCAGCACTGGGGACTTCGGTTATTCAAAGATTTTCAACCTCTCTGCCTCTGAAGCAGCCACATGGTGCCCACTAAAACTGCAACCACTTAGGTCTAGGCGCACACTGTTCAGGGCTTGCACATTCTCTCTAATAAGATTCTTAATGCAGTTTATGGTGCAGCTGAATAGGGAGCTATAGGATTTGGAACCAGGGTTTATCACTATGAAGGCGTTTAAAGAAGCCTTTCCAACATGCTAAGTGAGCCTGAAAAAGGAAAATTCTGAAAGAATTTATAAAGAGAGGCAAATGGGTTTTGATGATGATGGTGATGTTGAAATTAAAATGCTGTGCTGACTCATTTTCCTTTGGAATTTAGAAGTAATTTTCTTTTTAGCTTTTATACCACAAACTATTTCAGAGGCTAACAGGAGCTATTACCTGGTAGTAGTGTATTGTAGAATATTAGTTTTGGTTGCAAAACAAATTCTTTTTGTCTGAAAGAGCATACCTGCTCAAATCGACAATGAGAGAAACACAAAGTTCCTAAATAGGAACAGCATCTTTTTTAAAACATGGTTCTCCTAAAACAAAAACATTAGCACTGTTAAGGTGACATTTGGATCAGAAAAGCAGACTCCCTACCATTCCAAATGGGAAGACCCTATAAAAGATGAGCAAGGACCTGTTCAACAAAGTGGAGAGCCTTTTTTTTTTTTTTTTATTTCTTGTGTTTATAGCTGTATGGGCCATGCCTTAACCAGGGCTTCAAATACGTTCATTCAGGTTCAAACCCCTGCTGAGAATTTGCATTTCTAACAAGTTCCCAGGCAATGCTAATGCTGCTGGTTAGGGACCATTTCTGAGAACCACTAGTAGAGCAGTGGTTCTCAAGTTTTATTATGCATAAGACTCACCTGGGAATCTTGTTAAACTGTGGATTCTAATTCAGTATATCTGGGGTGGACATGACAGTTCTCAGCAGGGGTTCAAACTGGAGTGAACCTATTCAAAGTCCTGGCCTTAACACATTTCTCGGAGAATTAGCAAGAGGATTTTTTGTAGCTTGGAAACCAGAGATAAAATTAATATATTGGTACCAACCCACAACAGCCTCTCAGGTGTCATCATTGAGAATTATTACTTTCAGCAGTTCATGGCTCATTTCTTTAAAATTAAAATTAGTGTTGTGGTACCCAAGGATAATTTTCCAGCTGTCTCTACAGAGAATAATCTAAGCTTGGTGAGTTTAATGAATGGTAGTTTACTGCCATTCAGTGTCAATGCAGTGGATGAGTTTGGATTTAACAGGAACCAGAAGCACTTAGCCTCAGAAGTGTATCTTCATTAATATGAAATCCTTATATAGTCATGTTAGCTGATAAATTATGCCCAGCATCTCAATTACCTTATCAAAGAAAATGATTCCTAATGACCAAGGAGGAGCTAAAGGAGAGCAGAGAGAAATCAAGGCCAAATTAGTTGGGATGAGACTGAATCCTCTGCAGGCTGGCAGATCAGATCTGAGCTAGTTAGGAAAAGCGCATCTGAAGTTAGCAGGAAGATGTAGAGGTAGCGTGAAATACAAGAGTAAATATGGGCTAGAACGTAAAGGAGTTCCTGGGTGGTGCAAACAGTTAATGTTCTCAGCTGCTAACTGAAATGCTGGAGGTTTGAGTCCACCCAGAGGCACCTTGGAAGAAAAACCTGGCAACCTACTTCCAAAAAATAAGCCATTGAAAACTCTTTGGAGTACAATTCTACTCTGACACTCACAGGATCACCATGAGAAAGGTCCAACTTGACAGGCAACTGGTAAACAGGTAGAACATGAAAGTCATCGAAGCTCATCAAGGGAGGTGGCAGGCCCTGCAACTCCTCTGAACAAGCTGCCAGAAAGATCTCACACAGCCATCAACATTGGGTTTCCAAACACATACAACCAAGTGTGCACATAATCCAGAGGAGCACAACCCTTGGGGACATTGTGAAGACTCTAGGGCTGATACCCATGTTGGTGGTATGCCACAGGTGTGCAAGCCTTGGGCACCTTTGCTCCTAAATCCTTTCCAGCCTTCCCTGATCTACTCTATAATACAGACGGACCAACCCCGGCAGGGTTTCCCACACTTTCTCACCAGCTGGCTTCTGGCTGGATTTGGCCGACAGGAACGCTGATAAGAGACTGGAAGGCAGGAGGAAGCGAGAAACCACAGTATTTCTCCCACTATCTGTCTGTCTCAGGTGGCATGTCCAGCATAGGCTAGGCCTCCTCCTTTGCCTCAGGCACCAATGAGTGACAATCCTTGGGCTCCAGTAATACCACCTTCTCCCTTTGTCCTTCCATACAGAGGCGGTAGGAAACCCTGGTGGCGTAGTGGTTAAGTGCTACGGCTGCTAACCAAGAGGTCGGCAGTTCAAATCCACCAGATGATCCTTGGAAACTCTATGGGGCAGTTCTACTCTGTCCTATAGGGTCGCTATGAGTCAGAATCAACTTGACGGCAGTGGGTTTGATTTTGGTGATAGAGGTGGTAATAGCTTCTTCTTCTTTCTAATCTCTAGAGCACCTTACTATCCTCTGCTCTTCCCTAGCCCATAACAACCAATTTTTTGTGTTAAATTTCCTTTGTTTTAAGTACTTAAGAGTGGTCTCTGTTTTCCTGGTTGGATCTTGACTGGTACAGGGAATAAGAGATGGTGACACCACAACCAAATGCCCTCAGGAATCTGTATGACAGGCCCATACCCACTTACTGGACATTTACCAAATTGGGGAGGGGGTGGTCATTATGATTAAGTGCCTGCAGAGCCAGGTGCCCAGGTCTAGATAGAATTCACTGTATACCCCCCATCAAGCAGGTTGGGCATTGGGAAGAACAAGGGGCAATATCCTTCCCAGCCAGGCCTATGAGGAAGAAAAAAGTTACAAAACAAAGGCCCTCACTCTTTCCCTCCTCTGTGGAGGGGACTTGAGAAAACGACTGAGTGATACAGATACACAGACAGGGAGAAATCCAATTGGCAGAATGATAAGCGAGCAGTAGAAACTGGCCTCTTTCTCCACTGAAACAGAGAAGTCAGAAGCATTTCTGGAATGTCCACAAAACCTAAAGGAGTTGAACAGAGTTCAGTACAGTGAGAAAGGAAAGTAGAGGTTTTCAGCAACAGCATAGACCCTTCAATCATCTGGGAGATCTAGTTTTATGGTATCTTGTGGTCTGTAAGTCCCGGTGGGGCTTGGGACTCTGCATTTCCAGCACTCTCCCAGGTGGTGTTGATGCTGCTAGTCCATGGACCACACTTTAAGTAGCAAGGCTTTTGTGCTTACCAAACTCTAGTACACTTTCTCTCCAGGCAGCAGAGATCTAAATGAAAGAAAATTCTAATTAAAGTTAACTTTCTCTCTGCCTTCAAAGTCAAACAGATGGGCAAGCCTGGGTAGTGAGTGCCTCAAGAACGAAGGCCACATCCTACCTTCTCTGTTAAGGGTCAGGATATGTTTGTTGAAGGAATGATTTCTCCAGTTTCTTTCCCAAATGAACCCTATGAATGAATCACCAGGTCACCAGGAACTGAAATAGTTCCATCTTCCTCATAGAATAACGGAGACAGTGGAATAGAAACAACACCGCACAATCCATCAGTGGAAGAACGGAGACAAAGAATAAGATTTAAACATAAGCAAAAGTCCCTGACATTAAGGATGAGTCTCCTAGCTCCATGCTGCCTCTCAGGGATCATTACCATATTGCTTTCCATTATCTCCTTAAAGCAAAATTAAAAGTCACCACTGCTCTTCATTTCCCTGCCTATTTGCTCAATGGAATGAAATCGTTCTTGCCTGTGCTGCAAATGAGCTCCCTACTTCAAAAATCCTTTAGACACTCATGGCATTTTCCTGAAGAAAGCCCTCCTCAGCCACCCTTAATTAAACCAAGATGACAGGAGAGCCCCCCCTCTTCAGCTTTTGCAGCAAATGGCAGGAGTGCTTCACTCCCCTTACCTTTACTTCTCATGTTAGCCTCACAGCCACACAGGCCAGTCTGGCCCATGTGGACCTTTCTCACGCCGATATACTCAGGGAGCCTTTGGTCTGAGTGTTTGGAGGAACATCTGCACCAGCATGCTATGCCTCTGGGGGGAGGGGGTGGGGAGCTGAGTTTAGAATCTGGTAAGGGGGGTGAGGTAGGGGGTTGTCCAGGAATCCTGCTTCTCTGCAAACTCTTGCATATCTCCACTGACAGCCTCCCCTAGGAGATTCCGAGGCTTGGAGCCAGGTCGTTTCTGCCCACATTGGCTGCTGCGAGCATCTGATCAGATGGACGCATGAACCTGACCTCCAGGCCCAGCTGAAAAAGGCTCCACCCACAGCTGCATTAGTGTTGCCTTAGCCCTGAATAATTTTTCATCTCAGAAAGAAGCTTTTGAGAATATTTAAAGGTGTAGCAATACCTCATAAAATTAAGCCACTTCAAGGAAAGATAGTAAAATCCATCACTGATTTTGTGCACAGACAGTCAAGGTAACTAATGGATGCGATATCAAGGATTGTAGGAGAGTTCTCCCATCTGCACACACGCCCGCAAGACGCAGTATAGAGTAGTGGGTAAGAACCAGTCTTTGGAACTACAGTACCTAAGTTTGATTCTAAGTTCTACCATATACAGCATGACTACAGCAAGCTATTTAATTGTCTATGTTTTTATGTTCTCATCTGTAAAAATGGAAATGGTGGTTATAGAAGTACTTACCTCAAGGTTGTTATGAAGATTGAATGGGTTAGCTAGGTAAAGAGTTTGTCTTGGCGCAAGATAAATATTAGTATTCTGTTTCCTAAATATCTGATCACTGATAAGAATTTTGGTTTTGCTGTTTGTTTGTTTGTTTGTTTGTTTGTTTGTTTGTTTGTTTGTTTGTTTGTTTGTTTGTTTGTTTGTTTGTTTGTTTGTTTGTTTGTTTGTTTGTTTGTTTGTTTGTTTGATGGGAATCAACCCTACCTCCACTGCTAGTATTCCCTGAAGGAGGCACATGTTGAGGATATTTTCCCCCCGTAGGAAGAAGTTGGAAGAGAAGTTCTCAAAGTTTGGAGAATTGCTAAATCTTGCATTTGTAACTGATGATGTTGGCACTCCACCTAACCCCTTGGATCACTTTACCACCACACTTCTCAAACTTCATTGTGCTTTAAGAAAACACCTGGGGGATCTTATTGTATTGTACCTTGTGGTCTATAAGTCCAGGGTAGAGTTGAGGCTCTGCATTTCTAGCACATGCCCAGGTGGTGCTGATGCTACTAGTCCATGGACCACACTTTAAGTAGCAAGACTTTTGTGCACACCAAACCCTAGTGCATGTTCACTCCCAACAGCACGTGTATCTCTTCATCAGCAGGCTTCCCTTAGGCTACTGGAGAAGCTCTACCATCACATACTGAGAACAAGAGAGTATGCCCCTGAAGGCAGGGCTTAATCAATGCTGGATGGTACCGGGTATAAATACCTAGTGCTCTCACCCCTGATCTGGACAATTCTGAGGTGTGACCTATGCTATCTCCAGAGCTCCCCTGTGGAATCGAACCAAGGATAGCTTTTGTGAGCTTCCTTTGCTAGTGTACATTTGTTTGGCTTCCTTGCCTCCCCTGTCCAACTACCCTACTATTTCCTTACCACTCTTTATTTTACTTCCTGAAGGTACTTCCTAATAATTCATTATTCATTCCTTTAACAAATATTAACCACTGTGCTCGACTCCCAGGTGTGCCTGACAATGGCCCAGATGCTGGAACACAAAAACAAGACTCAGTTCCTACCCGCTGAGGGTCCAAAAACCACAAAGACCAAAGTCCACAAAACTGGCACTTGGAGAGTGCAGAAACTCTCAGTAAAGTAGTGGCAAACCCAGCATTGAAACCATCCCTTCTTAGTTATCTAGTGCTGCTATAGCAGAAATACCACAAGTGGATGGCTTTAACAAACAGACATGTTTTCTTACAGTTTAGGAGGCTAGAAGTCTGAATTCAGAGCACCAGCTCAAGAGGAAGGCTTTCTGTCTCTGTCAGCTCTGGGGGAATTTTCTTGTCTCTTCAGCTTCTGCTTCCTGGTTCCTTGGAAACCTCCATGTAGCTTGGCATCTATCTTACCCCACCTCTGCTTCTAGCTAGCTTGTTTAATCTCTTTTATATCTCAAAAGAGATAGACTCAAGGTACACCCCACAGTAATCCAGGCCCACTGGGACAGCAACTCTGCTCCCTTGGCTTTGGGCAGCCCCATTCTCCTAGTCTATCTGAGTGGTGACCCCACCCCCTTTGCCCTGGCAGGCCCTGCGCTTCTTCCCCTTGAGTATGGCAGTCCCACCCCCTCAGCTTTGGACAGCAGCCCCATCCCTTTGGCACACCTTAACAGCAGCCCCAAACTCCAGAGCCAAGTTAGTGAAAATCCAACTCTTTGAAACATAGGAGGCTATAGTCACACCCTATGAGATCCAGGAGACCATTGCCCCACCCTTTGAAATCTAGAAGGCCCTGCTTCCCATGCTCCTTCCAATAGTTTTGCTGATCTCCAAGCTGATCCAGAAATGGTTCTTTTCTTTTCTTGGAGGACAAGAGATGTAGCCCTTTTGGCCTATTTCCTGCTTGTAAAATTCCAAGAGGCAGACAGCATTCTTTCCTTTTGTCCTGTCTCTGATCCCTTCAGTCTAAGCTGATGGGTTTTCTGCTGTTGTAATTGGTTAGATCCATCAGTTATAGGCTTAATATCTATAATAAAAGACCGTGTAGCCACATCCTTGGTGAAAATTCTAGAACACGTGTCCTTAGTTTGTGCAGCTGAATTGTCCAAATCTATAAGCTTTGTTTTTGTCGTGTACAGTTCATTTTTAAGTCAATGGCTTTCCCTTCCCATTTTACTGTAAGTGGCAAGGTGAAACCATGCAGCCCCTTTAAGACCTTGTTTAGAAATCTCATCAGCCAGATATCCAACTTCAACACTTACAAGGTTTACCTTCCACCAAACATTTGAACATAATTCAGGTAAGTTCTTTTCCACTGCATGTAAAAAATGGTGTGGTGGTGGAGTCTGACCTCCTCTAACTTCATGAGAAGGAAGGAAAATCAATATCAACAGCCCAAGGCTGATTCCTATCAGGCAGAGGTCAAACATGCCTCCTCTCTCTGCCATCTTTACCAGTTCTGACACCAACTCTTCCTCCCATGGCATTCTCTACTTCTCTGCTGGGTTTGATAATTCATTGAAATGGCCACACAGAACTCACAGACAATACTCATGATTATGGGGTTTATTGGAGATGTAACAGGTTACAATTCAGGTTCAGGAATGCTCAGGGTACAATTCTTCCAACAGGACAGCCTTTTCCCAACCATGCTCAAAGGCATGCCTCTCTCTCTCTCTGGCCCCTCAGCCTCTGCCCTGCTTGGGCAAGTGTTACAAAGCTCTTTTAGCTCCACCAGTTAGTGCCCAAAGGCACTCCACTCCACCAGAAAGCCTAGGCCCAAAGGTGCTCAGCTCTATCTCTATGGGCCAGCAAACTCAGCTCTGCCAAGTGCATAGAGGCACTCTACTCACCAGCAAGCCTTTTGTCCACAGGCACTCAGCTTTTTTGCTCCATGGGCCAGGAGCCCACCACACCATCTCCTGCTGCCAGTATCTGCTGCTGTCATTTTTCCACCACCACTTCTTGCCATCTTCAGTGTTACAGTTCTCTCTGTGTATTTCCTGGTTCCAGGAGTTTATCAGTACAGGGATCCCAGGTCCAAAGGATGTGCTCTGTCCCTGGCTGTTCTTCCTTGGTGATGGTGGGATCCTCCCTTTCCTGCCTCTGGGATGGCTAATTTCCAGCCCAGAAGTATGGTAAAACTGACCAATACCATTGCTGGGTCACAGTTACCCTATTTTCCCAGTGCCACCCAATCACTTGAGTGGGCATTACAAGACCATGGTGAGAAACTTCACAAAAAGTGATTCATCGCGCCACACTGCATCATCCTTCCTCTGTTGTCCAATCACATGTTCATCATTTTATTTTAAAACCTCACCAGAAGCATATTTAACATCCACATTTCTAGCAATATTCTGTTGTTTGTGCAGTATGTATTCTCTAAGATGATAGAGACTTCCTCTGTAGTTCTCCTCACTTCCTTCCGAGCCATCACCAGAATTGCCTTTGACATCCATAATTCTACCAACAGTCTCTTCAAGGCAATCTATACTTTTATTATTAGGACCTTAAAACTCTTCTAGCCTCTACTCATTACTCAATTCCAAAACCACTTCCATATTTTAGGTATTTGTTAGAGCAGCACCCCACTCCTGGTACCAAATTCTGTCTTAGTTATCTACTGCTGCTATAACAGAAATACCACAAATAGATGGTTTAACAAACAGAAATGCATTTTCTCACAAGTTAGGAGGCCAGAAGCCTGAATTCAGAGTGCCAGCTTGAGGGGAAGGCTTTCTCTCTCTCTCAGCTTTGGGGGAATGTTCTTGTCTCTTCACTTTCTGCTTCCTGGTTCCTTGGAAATTTCCATGTGGCTCAGGATATATCTCACTTCATCTCCACTTCTTGCTAGCTTGTTTAATCTCCTTTATATCTCAAAAGAAGTAGATTCAAGGTACACCCTACAGTAATTCTGTCTCATTAATATAGCAAAGACAACTCTTTTCCAAATGGGATTATAACCACAGGCATAGAGGTTAAGATTTATAACACATATTTTAGGAGGACATAATTTAATCCATAACAATGTTCATACCCTAGCCGCCCTTTCCAAATGACATTCCAGCAGAAAAATAGCAACACCAGAGATGGTTAGGACATTGGTTGCTCTCATCACAGGCTACCCTCTCTGGTGAGCTCTGACTGGGGATGCTAGTGGCAATTTGATTTTCCAGCCACCTGTAGCTCTGCTGGCCTGAAACCAGATCGGCTGAGCCTACCCTGACTTCTCCACTTCATCCAGAATCTCACCCCATCACAAGATGCAGGTACCTACCCTGAGCAGGAAGAAGCAACATGGGAAGAAAGCAGGTGCAGGGGAAGACTCAGCTATCACAGAATGACACTTGCTGGACATTCTCACCTCACCTACCCTCACCTCTGGGCCGTCTCCCTCCAGAAGCCATTCAGAGGCTCTGCCAAGCTGGGGCTGCCAGCAGCCAGGAGATTCCTCTCCCTACAATCTAAGTGAAGAGCAACACGGCCAGATAGGCTGAGACCAGCATTGTGATTAAAAGAATCAGGAAAGCATCCCATGACCAGTTCTTAAATGAAGAGACCTAGTCACCATTTGCGAGCATAAGCAGGAAAAAGAAAAAAGCATTCTTCGGAGAAGTGATCAAGTTAAGGAAAGGAAACCCCTCCAGGACCTTTCACATTATGAATCAGTAAAATCATGGACTGAAAAGAGTGGAGCCTTCAAGACCTGGGTCAAAATTTTAGCTCTGATATGTCCTAGATGGGTGAGGTCAAGCAGGTCGTAACCTGTCCTTTTGTCCCAGTTTCCTCACACGTTATTTCCTCACATGAGGCAGTCTCATCTGCTTTGGGGATGCTGTGAGGAGTCGATGGTGGTCTGGTGTGGAAAGCTGACACAGTGTTCATAAATGGGATCCTCCCTGTGCCTTGAAGTCTGAATGCCTGCTCCACTCACAGATCCACTTCTCTTTCTTTCAAACAAATGTACCCCACACTTTCCCTTATACTCTTTCCTTTCAACATCCACTCCCATCCTTGTTCTTTTCTACAGATTCACCAAATTTGAAGTGCCTTCCCTCTGTTTCCTCAAACAGCCCCCGGATGCCTACCTCTTCCACATGAAACCCAGGTCACATCCACCATCACACTCTAAACCTTGGACATTCCGGGTCTTCCCACCCTAACAGACTCCAGTTTCTCAAACAGCAGGTAAATGTGTGCCAACTAATCCTGACAAATAAGTCTTTAAAATATTTTTTATTGATAGAATGTCTTTTAACTTGAATAATAAAAACAAACATTTCACTTCACTTCGGCTGCGAAGCCACAGCTTTTGCCGGTGTCAGTTGACTTCTAGGACCATTAAGTGTAGTTTCTGCATGGGGCCCAGAACCAGGTGTAATCTACGTGTTCTAACAGTGCTCTTCCTAATGCACAGTAACACCCCAAGCAGATTACTTTGCCTCAAGTTGCTTAAAGATTTCTTCAACACTAAAATGAGAGAATCTTGACACAGCTTCCAGGTATTTAATGAGGAATCACTTTAAAATACTCATACACACACGCACACATATATATACATCCCTTTGCAATAAAAAATTTAAAAAAAAAATTCTTTTCCTGCAATACAAAAAAAATTCAAGAAGTTTTGCTTTAATATGAACATCTTTGGGGGGTTTATACATTTTAATCACAATCACATGATAAATATTTGATTTGCATTCATCAGATAACCGGGAATAAAAGTTGTAATCCCAGGAAAGACATTTAGCACTTCTAAATGCTGAACATTTGAATAATAGTGTTGAGAGACTGAAATAGGAGTGAAATGTACCCAAGAGGAAAATTCAAAGACTTCAAAACAGCTTTCTGGAAAAATAAATAAATAATACAATAATAAAAAGCATTGCAGCTTAAAAGATGGGGGAGGGGACAAAGATTTTAAAAATTAATGAACTGAGATCTTTCTCCGGAAACATCATTTCTGTATCATTTAACCAGACTTGAGCTTTCTTAAATTTCCTTTGAAACAAGTTAATAAACAATGTGTGCCTGCCCTATACTCATATCTTACAAGTAAAATATACTCTGAGATTTGTCCTTCAATAAACATAGGAGAAACACTAGTGGCCCCTGAAGCCTTTTTTGAGGTCAACAGTGAAGGACAAATTGAAGCAAAGCTCTTCCTCAAACACCTTGGAAGGCATGGGAAAGGACCATCTGCTCAAACATATACCTCACTGTAACTACTGTACAGCTAGAATATCTATCCACTCCCAGAATCAGTCTTTGCCTCCAAAGGGCTAATGTTCAAAATGAACATGTGATAGTCGATAAAGAAAATGTTCTACATTCTACTTTGGTGAGTAGTTTCTGGGGTCTTAAAAGCTTATGAGTGACCATCTAAGATACTCCACTGGTGTCACCCAATCTGGAGCAAGGGAGAATGAAGAAAACCAAAGACACAATGGAAAGACTAGTCCAAAGGACTAATGGACCACAGCTACCACAGCCTCCACCAGGCTGAGCCTAGCACAACTACATGGTGCCCAGCTACCACCACTGACTGCTCTGACAGGGATCACAATAGAAGGTCCCAGACAGAGCTGGAGAAAAATGTAGAACAAAATTCTAACTCACAAAAAAAGATCAGACTTACTGGCTTGACAGAGTCTGGAGAAACCCCAACAGTATGGCCCCTGCACAGTTTTAGCTCAGTAATGAAGTTACTCCTGATGTTCACCCTTCAGCCAAAGATTAGGCAGGCCCATAAAACAAAAAGAGACTAAAAGGGCATACTAGCCCCGCGGCAAGGACAAGAACGCAGGAGGGGACAGGAAAGCTGGTAATGGGGAACCTAAGGTTGAGAAGGGCAGAGTGTTAACATGTCGTGGGGTTGGCAACCAATGTCACAAAACAGTATGTGTATTAATTGTTTAATGCAAAGCTAGTTTGCTCTATAAACCTTCATCTAAAGTACAATAAAAAGAATGAACGTGTTAGCTGAGACATGCTGTAGATTAACCCATTAGTACCCATCAATCCATAAGGTTTTCTGGCCAAAGCCATGGTCTTTTCAAATGCCTTTTATGCACACGAAAGTTGAATAATGAAAAAAAGATAGAAGAATTGATGCATTTGAACTGTGGTGTTCAAATATACCATGAACTGTCAGAAGAGCGAACAAATCAGTTTTAGAAGAAATACAACCATAATGTTCCTTAGAAGCGAGGATGGCAAGACTTTGGCTCGCCTTACTTTGAACACGTCATCAGGAAAGACCAATCACTGGAAAAGGACATCATGGTTGGTAAAGGAGAGGATCAGCAAGAATGAGGGAACCCCACAATGAAATGGATTGACACAATATTCAAAGCAATAGACTCAAACATAGCGACAATCAGGAAGATGGCACAAGACTGGGCAACATTTTGTTCTCTTACCCATAAGGTCACTGTGAGTCAGAGCCAACTGGACAGCATCTAACAAAAACAACACATCAATACATTAACAAGAATCAGAAGACGAGTGTTAGACCAAAACATTTGACAGAGTTGAGTTAAAGAGAAAAGACTGAGATGATATAGTTCACAAGAGCAGAGAAGGTGGGGAGGGTGTGACTTGGAAAACAAAGAGGCAGTTTTAAAGTATTGGGAATTTTTTGAAAGGGATCATCAAGAAGGGAGGGAAAAAAAAGAAGAGGGGGTAGAGATGTCTTAAACGCACCCTCAACTATTTTACAATTTCACCAACAGTAGTTAAGTCCTTTACTAGGGCCCTAGGTATGTCTTAATATATGAGACAGAGATAAGCTACCAAGGGGGTGATTATTTTTCAAAGTCAGGGACTTATTTCTCAGAGTCACCAAGAAATAAGCCTCTTAGTTTTCAGGTCCATGGTAATCTACATTTCACACAGTATGAAGAATGGGAATCTGAAACTCCATGAAGACAAAATAAAACTAAGCTCAAAACATTAGTAATGCACCAGCTGAATAAAACCTCACCTACTTGCCCACACCTTGATTCCCAGGTGCCGTGTAAACAACTTTATACTACTGATGTTCAACATACTACCAATAAAAGTTAAATTTTGGGGAAAATAAGTAATTATTCAGCAGTAGGAGAGATGGAGTTTGTATTTGTCAAAACTGTTGTAGGTTGTGACCTTTTCTGTTTCTGAAAGAACTGAAAATATGGAGGGAATTGAGGTGTGAAATTGTGAGGATAGATCTCTGTGGTGTTTATTGCAATGTTAGGCATAGTTATATGTTGGCTGGAAAATGTACACAAAATACCCAAACAAGGTGAGAGGAGGGGCCAGAGATTTTCTAAGGGAGATGGTGATGGGGAAATTCACTGTTGATTGAGAGTCCCCCTCAGATACAGAGCCTCTGATTGAAATTTTATTGCCCAGCAATTTCAGATTCTTCTATATTAAGCAGGCATCAAACCATTCCAAACCAAGTGCTGAGAAACGTGAAATGTTCTAACAATTTTAAATTGCTCGCTGCCACTCATGAAATGACTCCCAATCAACCTCCCATTCCAGAGCCTATTAAGATGGCAGGAATTCTGCGAATATTAAATCACTGTGAATCATGAATGTGTAATTTAAAACTATTGCAGACTAATGTTTAGTTGAGAACAGTACTCTAATTGGAAAAATGATACAAAAGTTAGTCTAGTTCAATGCTCTAGGACATACTGAAAGAAACTGTGGCTGAAAAGCATTACCCAATCACAAAGTCATTCTTGTTCTCTGTGCTCAGCTCCTTATTGAAAGAGCATGACCCACCCCTGGCCTTTTCCATGGGTCATTAGCCAATCTGAAGGTTGTTTTACTTGGAGTGAGCCATGATGAAATAGAATCCCAGGGATAAGGATAGACTGTACATGTAGCAAAGAAATGGTGTGCAAAGAAAAGACAGAACTAGGCTAGGGAAAGTAGTGAAAAGACCAAGCTTGTGAAGCACCCTAACCCCTGGAGGGAAGATTGAGGCAAGGACCAAATCAAAAGCCAGCAGCAACGAGAGCAAGCCAGTGAGGGAGGTTTGAAATGAGTCAGAATAGATTATTCAAAACTAAGATCAGGGACCATAGGAGGACCCAGATATGGCCCAACTATGGGGTGAGGAGATGAGCTCCATGGCTCATATGACCCATGTAGACTGGACACTCATCCCAGAAGCCAAGAACAAGAGGTGCAACTCAGGATTGACCCAGGGTTGCACTTCTCAAATACAGTTTGTGTGTCTGATGGGCCAAGGAACATGCCAAACCCCAGGATAAACATGACACTTGTATTGTCAATTGTCCTAGGTGGATAATCTACACACTGTTTTTATTTTAAAACAATCCAGGGTATATTATGCAGCAGAATCCAAAATTCCCATTCAATTTTTAAAAACTGTGGCACTAGCAAAGGGGAGGTCTGCATTTGGCTCTGTCTCCAAGCTCTCTGGGGCATAGATTCTCTCTACTTTACTAATAACGGAACTTTACCACAAGACTCCACCACCCATCTGTCAGTTTGTCATACTGTGGTAGCTTGCATGTTGCTGTACTGCTGGAAGCTATGCCACCAGTGGACAGGTTTCAGTGGAGCTTCCACACTCAGACAGACTAGGAAGAAAGGCCTGGCAATCTACTTCTGAAAATTAGCCAATGAAAACCGTATGGATCACAACAGAATATTGTTTGACATAATGCTGGAACATGAACCCCACAGGTTGGAAGGCATTCGAAATGCACAGTGGCTGCAACACTAGCACCTATTGTGAAGATGGTGCAGCACTTGGCAATGTTTCATTCAGTTGTATATGATGAGGTCTCCATGAGTTGGTGCCAACTTGATGGCAACAAACAACAACAACTGTAAGACTGATCAAAGGTGTGAATACAGTTAGACCTGTTGGGGTCAATATTTCCAGAGCAGCAAGATTTAGGAAAACCACCCCACATTTCCCATGATGTATTCCCTGCCTTGTACCTCTTTATTTGAATATGAATTTAAAACTGAAGTTTGGGTAATAGGTTTGGAAGCTGCAAGACCTAAGGTTCATGAGGCCATCTGAAAGACTCTGTGACAACTCTTGCTCTGCCCCACAAATACTCCTTGGCTTTAATGGCCTGCAGAAGTTAGTTGAACAATGAAACTGCTTCATGGTAAACACTATTCCTTTACAACTCTGCACAGAGCTCCCTGTTAGTGCACTTGGGACTTACAAAATATAATATAGGAATCCACAGCTAAAGCTCTGTGAAACTGCCAATTTCCCCTTTATGGGGTTTCTTAGCATAAAAAGGTATATAGTTAAATAGTTCTTAATATGAAATAGTTAAATCTGTGAAGTCATTACTTGCTATTTATTGGTTCTAGCAATACTATGTAAGAAAAGAGTAACATAGAAATTAATTTCCTCAGCTAATTTGAGGTGAAAAAGGGAGATTCTCTCCAGAAAATGAAGGAAAGTCGGGAAAATTGAGGATGTTACAAATAAACCCCAAAGAAAAAGCCATCACTTTCAAACCTTTGAGCTGCTAGGCAAAGGAGAAGAGACAGGAGGAGAAACCAGAGGTGTGCTCTCAGAAGAAAGCCAGTTTCTCTTCTCGTTCTCTAAGTCACTGAAAGCAGCCACAACAGAAATCACACATCAAGAATCAAAAAGTGATCACTGCCATATACCTGACCCAGGGACTCTATGGAAGCTTAGTTCTATGTATCCAGTTTGAAGAAATATGAGACCTCTGAAGCTGCTTCCTGGTTTTGTGGCCTACTGAGGAGGCATAAGGAAACCCTGGTGGAGTAGTGGTTAAGTGTTACAGCTGCTAACCAAAGGGTTGGCAGTTTGAATCCACCAGGCACTTCTTGGAAACTCTGTGGGGCAGTTCTACTCTGTCCCATAGGGCCGCTATGAGTCAGAATCGACTCGATGGCACTGGGTTTGGTTTTTCGTTTTTGAGGAGGCATATAAAGAGGAAGTTTAGTTCAGACATTGCCTGGAGGAAATCGTAGGCATTTCACACGAGCCTGTAGGGAGCATATGAGCTTACTTTGAGCCAAAAAAGTCTGAGGACATGTGCACTGCCTCAGAGGATCAAAGCTGATAGAAGGAAACCCCTCAGAGTAGATCTGTTACCCAGTCCCACTTCCCCAGTGAATCCATCTTCCTTCACAAAGCTCCCCCTGAAGAACTAAATATGGAATGTGCTATTAGCAGTCCCCCACTTGTAGTGCTGAAACATGAAGGCTTCCTGCCAAGCCACCAAGGGGATGTTGAAGGAGATGGGAGATAATGAGGAGTAGCTGCTATTATAAGAAGCCCTGGTAGCACAGTGGTTAACTAAAGAATTATGTTGGAACCCACCAGCTCCTCCGTGGGAGAACAATGTGGTAATCGCCTCCATAAAGATTACACCCCTGGGAACCTTATCAGCCAGTTAGTTCTACTCTCTTCTATAGGCTCGCTCTGAGTCGGTATCTACTCAATGGCACACAGCGACAACAACTGCTGTTATAGCTCACAGAGGACATCATACATGAAGAAAGCAAGAGGTTTTTAAAAAGACAGGGAAGAAAGAAAAGACCAAAATGGATGTCAGAAGAGTCTCTGAGAGTTGCTCTTGAATGTCGACTAGTTAAAGTGAGAGGAACAAATGGTGAAGTAAAAGAGCTGAACAGAAGATTTCAAAGGGCAGCTCTAGAAGAAAAAGTAAAGTATTACAACGACATGCGCAAAGACCTGGGGAGAGAAAACCAAAGGGGAAGAACACCCTCAGTATTTCTCAAGCTGAAAGAACTGAAGAAAAAATTCAATCCTCGAGTTGCAATGCTTAAGAATTCTACTAGGAAAATACTAAATGAAGCAAGATGCACCAAAAGAAGATGGAAAGAATACACAAAGTCACTACACCAAGAAGAATTGGTTGACTTTGAACCATTCCACAAGGTAGCATATGATCAAGAACCAATGGTACTGAAGGAAGAAGTCCAAGATGCGCTGAAGGCATTTGCAAAAAACAAGACTACAGGAATTGACAGAATACCAATTGATGTATTTCAACGAATGGATGCAGCTCTGGATGTTCTCACTCATCTATGCCAAGAAATTTGGAAGACAGCCACTTGGCCAGCTAACCGGAAGAGATTCATATTTATGCCTATTCCTAAGAAAGGTGATGCAACCGAATGTGGAAATTATCAAACAATATCATTTATATGACACACAAGCAAAATTTTGCTGAAGAACATTCAAAAGCAGCTGCAGCAGTGTATCGACAGGGAACTGCCAGAAATTCAAGCTGGATTCAGAAGAGGACAGGGATATCACCGCTGATGTCAGATGGATCTCGGCTGAAAGCAGAGAATACCAGAAAGATGTTTACCTGTGTTTATTAACTATGCAAAGGCATTCAACTATGTGGATCATAATGAATTATCGATAACATTGCAAAGAATGGGAATTCCAGAACAATTCATTGTGCTCATGAGAAACCTGTACACAAATCAAGAGGCAGTTATTAGAACAGAACAAGGGGATACTTTGTGGTTTAGTCAGGAAAATTGTGCTCCAGGGTTGTATCCTTTCATCATACTTACTCAATCTTTATGCTGAGCAAGTAATCTGAGAAACTGGACTATATGAAGATGAATAGGGCATCAGGATTAGAGGAAGACTCATTAACAACCTGTGATATGCAGACGACATACCTTGCTCCCTGAAAGTGAAGAGGACTTGAAGCACTTACTGATGCACATCAAAGACTACAGCCTTCAATATGGATAACACCTCAACATAAAGAAAACAGAAATCCTCACAACTGGCACAATAAGCAACATCAAGAAAAGACTGAAGTTGATAATGATTTCATTTTACTTCGTCTACAATCAACACCCACGGAAGCAGCAGTCAAGAAATCCAATGACATATTGCATTTGGCAAATCTGCTGCAAAAGATCTCTTCAAAGTGTTAAAAAGCAAATATGTCACCTTGCTGCCTGGCCCAAGTGACGGTGTTTTCAGTCGCTTCACATGCATGTGAAAGCTGGACGATGAATAAGGAAAACCGAATAAGAATTGATGCTTTTGAATTGTGATGTTGGTGAAGAATATTGAATATGCCATGGACTGTCAAAAGAGCAAACGAATCTACCTTGAAGAAGTACAACCAGATCACTCCTTAGAAGAAAGGATGGCGAGACTATGTCTCACATGCTCTGGACATGTCATTAGGAGGGATTGGTCCCTGGAGAAGGACATCATGCTTGGTAAAGCAGAGGGTCAGTGAAAAGAGGAAGACCCTCAACAAAATGGATTGACACAGTGGCTGCAACAGTGGGCTCAAGCATAGCAAGGATTGTGAGGATGGCACAGGACCTGGCAGTGTTTCATTCTGTTGTACATGGGGTCACTGTGAGTAGGAACTGACTCGATGCCACCTAACAACAACAACATATATATCTTTATTACACCACTTATCACAATATAATTATAATCATTTGTATGTCTCCTCCATGAAGGCAAAAGTCACACTTATTCAAATTCCTATGCCTGACATCGTTTATTTACTTAGTAAATATCTGCTGGATTAAGATATATGTATTCCTGAGGTCACAGAACAGTTAAGGGCAGAATGAATACTAGAGCCCAGGTCTCCAGGCTCCCTACCTAATACCTAGAAACCTCAGTGGAATATAAGAGTAACTACTTCTCATCTCCCATCTCTTTAAGTATCTGCTCGGCGTCTCAACCGTCTAGTGTGCCGACACAGTAACTACAACCCAATACTACAGAACTGCCATCCGTTCCTCACAATTCAAGCAAATTTGTTGTTGTTGTTAGGTGCCATCGAGTCAGTTCCGACTTGTCGAGACCCTATGTACAACAGAACAAAACACTGCCAGGTCCTGTGCTAGCCTCATGATTACTGTCATGCTTGAGCCCACTGTCGCAGCCACTGTGTCAATCCATCCGTTGAAAGCCTTCCTCTTCTTCACTGACCCAATTTTCCTAGATTCATACTTCATGCATTCCACGTTCCAATTAATGGATGTTTGCAGCTGTTTCTTCTCATTTTGAGTCATGGCACATCAGCAAATGAAGATCTCGAACACTTGACTTCATATCATTAAGGTCAACTTGACTTTGAGGAGGCAGATCTTCCCCAGTCATCTTTTGAGTGCCTTCCAACCTGGGGGGCTCATCTTCCAGCACTATATCAGACAATGTTCTGCTACTATTCATAAGGTTTTCACTGGCTAATTCTTTTCAGAAGTAGACTGCGGGGTCCTGCTTCCCAGTCTGTCTTAGTCTGGAAGCTCAACTGAAACCTGTGTGCCATGAGTAACCCTGCTGGTATTTGAATACTGGTGGCATAGCTTCCAGCTTCACAGCAACACACAAACCCCCACAGTACAACAAACCGATGGACACATGGGGGTAATAGTAGAGGAACACCACATACTTTATATGTGCCTTCTGTATCCTGAAAGTCAAACAACAAGTGGGAAAAATGGAGACAGGACAAATGGGAAAAGAGAATGTTGTCTTTTCTGCTCTCATACCTGGGGGCATAGCTGCTGGACCCTTCAGCTGCAAATTCGTTTTTAACTTCTTGCATAAAATCCTAGAAAACTCACTGCAGAAATTATATAACTTTTCTATAAATTTCCATATGTAGGTTCTGGATTTTGTTTTTTAATGTTTACTGACAATTCAAACTATGTCTGTATTATAGCAGCAATCAGTGATATTTCCTAAAGCAAATACATTACCAAATTTTTTAAAAAATTAAAATTCTGCTAATTCCTGGAATTCGTTCATTATTTCATGGATGTCCATTTTGTAATTCAGCCTATTACTTCTAAAGTAACAATCTCCAGACACCTCTTCCTTTTAAATCTCTTTCCTACGCACAATTCCAGGTTGATAGGGGAACCTATAGACATGGCACTAAATAAATTATCCAGAGCAGAAAGAGTTCCTTTGCTAGCTGCATATTTGTGATTAAATGTATCTGCTGCTTCTAAGCCTGCACTTAAAATTGCTAATACACGGGAGGTGTGCTGCAACACAGGCTGTACAATGCAAGAGCCAGGTCACTCATATGCATAAATAGAATTGAGATGAAAAGATGCAGTATTTGCTTTTGGGCCTGGACATAGCTTCATAGTAAAAGGTAGGTTTTTGTGTCTTTGATGCAGATAATCATAGGGAAAAAAAGAAAGAAAAAAAAAAACCTATGGTGTTTGATCAGATCTCAGAAGAAAATTAGCCATGGCTGTTCCATTAAATATCTTGGAAAAAAACTCATTTTACAGAAACACATAACCTACAAAACAACTAATTCCAGGTGCTGTTGTAAGTATCTGCACTAAGGTATAACTCAGCCATTGTCGACAAGAAAGGTAGAAAAGAAGTGAGTTCCCATCCTGGTGAAAACTGGATAAACATTGAGAAAGAGCTCCACCTACTGGAATCGGCTTCCCTAAATCTAGTTAAAAACAGGGAAACACTCATAAATCAAAGACTGGAGAATCACAAAGGTGCTTCAAACTTTTCTGTACTAAAACCTTAACCATAAGGTCATAGGTCAAACAACAGGTAACGGTCCTTGGTTGACTCTGATTTCAGGTCACACTAAGAGGCAGGGACTTTTTCAGGAAAACAGAAGAAAATTTTCCTAACAGCATTGATTTATCTCAAAATTAATATTTTATAGAAAAATAAGAAATTTTTATCTCATTTCTATGTGGCCAAGTAACTTATAATAGCAATGTCTAGCATTTGTGATAATTCCTAGTTTACAAAGCCCACTCATATATATTATCCAAAAACTACTATTTCCATGGTTAATATCCAGAGAGAACACACCAATATGATATATTGAAGCCTTTATTCTGATTGGTAAGTGCCTCTGCGGTACTAGCTGTTAGGAATTTTAATATTGCCCTTGACTCTATTAAAGTGTCCTGATTAAAATAATAATTTTAAAGTGAAAACTTGAATAACTTTCAGTCAATAAATAAGTATCTTCTTAAATCTATCCTTCCATCCCTCTCATACACACACTTGAATCAGTGTTTGAGCTGGGGTCAGAGGGGGGATTTTGCTCACCTGTTCTTACCTTAGGAAACCCTGGTGGCATAGTGCGTAAGTGCTACAGCTGCTAACCAAAGGGTCGGCAGTTCGAATCCACCAGGCACTCCTTGGAAACTCTGTGGGGCAGTTCTACTCTGTCCTATAGGGTCACTATGATTCGGAATCAACTTGATGGCACTGGGTTTGGTTTGGTTCTAACCATGCTCTTCCTCAATCACAGAGTTTACTCACTCATGCACTTCTGTTCACTAACTCTAAGGGAACTTCAATTTATTCATTCAATAGACATTGACTGAACACCTATTGTGTACCAGTTCGGTTCTAGAAATACAGAGATGATGATAAGGAGGAAGATAAAACCAGATCCCTGCCCAGTACCACATGCAAAGCCACACACCAACTCTACCTGGATTAATTACCTAAGATGACGCTATAAAGCTAGTAGAAGAAAATGTTGAATGAAACCTGAGGATGAGGAAGGACTTCTTAAACTACACAAGCACAAATCAAAGGGAAAAACATTAGCTAATTAGGCTTCATTAAAATTAAGCTTTTCAGTTCAACAAAAAATTCCATGGGCAAAGTTACTAAAGTGCTGAAAGAGTGGGAGAACGTATTTACAATCCCTTGCCCATTCTAGATATAGTGTCTAAGAAAATCCTAAATCCTAAAACAAAAAAATGGCAATCTCAAAAGAAAAACCCTTGGAAGATTACAAAGCGCAATTTACAGCAAAGGAATCCCCGAAACACTAACAAGCACATGAATAGACGCTCAAAGCCATGAGTAATCAGAGAAGTGAAAAATTAAAACAACAATAAAATGTAACTTTACAACAATTAGACTGTCAAAACTTAGAAAGCTGGATAATGCCAACTGTTGGCTAGTGTGTGAACTATAAGACGCAAAAGAGAAAAAAGATAAATGATGACTCATAACACCACAGAAATTAGAATCATCTTTTGACAGAAGGAGCCCTGGGGAAAAGTGGTTAAGTACTTGGCTGCTAACTGAAAGGCTGTTGATTGAAACCCACCAGCTGCTCCACTGGAAAAAGATATGGCAGTCTGCTTCCATAAAGATTCCACAAAAAATCCTGGGGATCAGTTCTACTCTGTCCTACAGAGTCACTATGAGTTGGAATTGACTCGATGGCAATGAGTTTTGTTTTTTTTTTACTTTACAACCTACATATATTTAAGTAGCTAGTCTGTTCTGGTCACCATAACATGCGTTGTTTTCTTTAATTCTCATAACAGTTGTTATTATCCCCCATTTTATAAACAATCTAAGAAAACTAAAGCTTACTGTGATTAAGGAAGGAGCATGCCTAGTGTCCCACAGCTGCAGTTACATGGACATTCAAACCAATGTCTTCTGACTCAGAGACCAAGGTTCTTTCTACCATACTACAGGCTCCTTTCCCATTTCTCCACACGCCCGGCTCCCATCCTAGAAACAGTATGCCCAAGAAAGAAAAGCTACTTTAAAAAATAAATTACCACCATTCTTTCTGAATTAGCTGTGTAAGCTAACAGCCAAACTCATCTCCTTCATTTAAGAAAGCTCATTAATGCCCTTTTCTGGGTATGTAAAGGCAGGCTCTTGTCCTGGGTACAGGTTGAGAGGAATTTCAAGAGGAAGAGGAAAGCAAATTGGCATGGGATGAGAGAAGCGGTCCCGCAACATGGCAGTAGGCAGAGCCCAAGAAAGGACTTGCTGGAAGAAAGTGCCTGTTATAGAGATGGGTAGCAACATATTTAGCAGCAGAGGCATTTATAACCAATGTGGGGCTGTTTCCCATTCTGTTCTGAGCTGGCCTTCTCATATCCCCTGCCCTCTGAGATGAATCAGCTACACGTCATAGCCATGTATTAGTGGTGCTCAGGAGGGCAGATTAACCAGCAAACACGGTATGCACCGGCTTACAGTAAACAAGGTACGCACAGGCTAATTGGTAGTGCACAATTTCACCTGGGTTTCTGGTTTCACAAGCCCACTGTCGTGAAACCTAGGTGTGCACTACAGATTAGTAAGTAACTACAATTAAGCCCGTGCCTACCTTGCTTGTGGGGTAATCCATCCCTGATGGCGCTGTTGATTCACTACCCCTTTCCCTCCAGATTTCCCACTTGGCCATAGTAGACAGGGCATGTGGGGCAACGAGGATATACGCACACATTCAGTTTATTGTCTACACTGACCACAGCTAAATTTGACAGGATTGTTTTACCCTTTTTTATATATACAACCAATATTCTTTCTGTCATGGTTTCATTTTTGACTGCTCAAACCCCTCCAAAATTTCCTTCCCAGGCCTTCTCCAAGGATGGAGCTAGTGAAACCATTGGCTTCTCCTCCTCTAATTACTATTTAGTATACTTACCTGTGGCTTTTCTTACCATGATTTCATTATCATGTACAGAAAGGGGGCCACAAATCCATGACAACCTAGAGGAGCACCCTCAGTTCAGTCTCACTGGACCTGCTGGTCCACTTAGTCAAATTTTAGGTGGGTGTTAGACATCTCTTGTTTTCATTGTTTCTCCAAAACATCTTATCAATAGTAGTGGTTGCTTACTACTAAAAGGTCTTCGGAAATATTAGGAAAGGCACTGGACTTCTCATGTGTTTGGGATGGGGGCTGCAGTCATTTTATTTAAATGTCAAAGGGAAGAATGACACAAGGACACTGCAGAATTTGGGGCATTGGGTTAGGGGTCAACTACAAGCTGGTTTTCTAGAACATGACTTGGATAGATTCTGGTGAGGGTCAGAGAGCATTTCAAAAAGAATGGGGCAAAACTAGCTCTCCTAACGAAGAAATACTTTCATTTACGTTGAAGGAAGAAAGAGGAAAAATGCCCAGGTAAGACTGTGCAAACAGATACAAAGGAAAACAGTAAGAACAGAATGTAAGTAGCATAAGAGTAGAAGTGACATTGTTAAATAAACATTTATTGGGAACTTCTTTATGCCCCAGGACTGAGCTAGAAATAGGGCTTTCAAAGATGCACTTGATATGGTCCATGCCTTATCCTCAAGACTCCCACAGTCTAGGGAAGCAACAGGGGTATAAACAGATATATTCAGTTCAGCATGGAAAATGCTGTAAGCTGTGTACAGGCTGCTGAGAAGGAAACAAGCGGGGCACCTAGTTTAGCGTGGAGCAAAGGAAAACCAGAGAAGACTTCCTGGAGGACGTGATGCCTGAACCTAATCTTGAAAGTTAGGTAGCAATTAGCAGGCGGAGAAGCGGGAGCAGAGCATCCAGGCAGAGGAAAAAGAGACACAGAGGCAAGAATGACAAGATGTCAGAGAGAAAAGAAGTGTGGAGTGACTGGGCATGAAGAATAAGGCAGGGCTTGCCAGGACATAGGACTGAAGAGGGCATTGAGAAGCTTGAACTTTACCCTGAGAGTGGTGGGTGTTTAAACAGAATGACAGAATCTGATTTTTTTATTTAGATCACCCTGACAGCAGAGGAGGAGGATAGATTTGAGGAAGGCTAAGGAACCTTTAATAAGGTGTTTGCTGAGGAAGACATAATGCGAACCGTAGCCCGGGTGGCGCAGTGGTTAAGCAGTCGGCTGTTAACCAAAAGTTTGGCAGTTCAAACCCACCAGCCCCTCTGTAGGAGAATGATGTGGCAATATGTTTCCATAAAGATTTACAGTCTTGGAAACTCTATGGGGCAGTTCTACTCTGTCCTGTGGGGTCGATATGAGTGGGAATCAACTCAAGAGCAATGGGTTTGGTTTGGTTTCTTTCATAGTGCTGGAAAACGAGCCCCCTAGGTTGGAAGGCACTACACAATGGACTCGAACATACCAACAATCATGAAGATGGCACAGGAGCAGGTAATGTCTTATTCTGTTATACATAAGGTGCCGTGAGTTGGAACTGACTCAACTAACAACAAAATAAGATAGCAGAAAAACAGCAATTTAGATAAAAATCTTCAGAACGGTTCAAAGGTAAGATCATCAGAACTTTTTATTGGATTTGAATATAAAGAAGGGAAAAATTTAGCAATGATCCTCAGGTTTCCAGGTACGTAGGGGCCTACAAGAGAAATGGAGGGCTCTGACCTAGGAGGAAGGATGAGTGTAGTTATAACAAGATGAGTGAGGAATGCTTGTTTGCACACCAATTTATAGAATTTGAATAATAAACTTGAAACTTTTACACAATGAGATAAATTTGTTCTCATACATATCACTAAGGCCTATGGCCATATTTTCCTGCTTAAAATCATTTGAACAGTCTAACAAAGAATATGTCCTAATTTTTTTTAATTAATTAACACAAAAATATTTATAAAAAAAATTTTTAATGTCACATTTAATCACTTGTTTCTCAAATCATTGAGGATATTCCAGAAAATCTATGATATGGATACCATATTTGTTTCTAGAATATGACCACAAAAAGATAGTTCTTGTTCCAAGAGACATAAATCTAATTTTAAAAATGACACAAGAGTAAAACTTCACATGAGAAAGGTAAGTTCATCTGCAGAAATCCAAGTGACCAGAACATGGTATTGAAGACAGAATACTAGGGTCTGGAAGAAAGTCCAGCTAGGCAGGCTGCTAAATAGCATCAAGGAGACCAGAGAATAGTGCCAGGTGGATCTCCAGCAGCTACAGTTTCCAACAGCACAGAAAAAAACGTAAGGAACTGAGCAGAGATGTTGGTATTTCAGGTAAGATTTTTTCTCTCATAGAGTCTAAGATTGACCAAGGGATCCAGTTGTACAAACTAGGTCTGCAGGACTCTTGCCTGCAGTAAAAGAATTCCCTTCAAAGTGGTTTTTATCCATGACCTTAGCTTCTCACATGGCATCACCGACTCTGTCCTCTTTTCCCTATCCTCCCATAAAGCCTGATACACAACCCTCTCCCAGTTGCACAAGCTCAGTTGGATGTTTGCCTACTACATATGCATAGAAATCTGTCAGCTATACACACACACACACACACATCCAGCCATAAAGTACCTGAGCATTTCTTAAGCATGGTGTCATTTCCAAGTTCCTTGGCAGCCTTATTACTGTCAGAAGGAGTCTCATGTTGGCAAATTTGTTAATGTTTACCCAACTTGCAACCTTTCAGCAGTATCAACTCAAACACAAACTCAGGTGGTGAAACATAAGTGTAAATGCTCCAGTGACATCCTTCCTCACTTGTCCTGAAGCATCCAACATTCCTTTCTCTAAAATTAACACTCCATCATTCCCCATGCCACATCCTAACAGTATGAGACAAGCAGGTTATACCTCGTGTTATGGATTGAATCACGTCCTCCAACAATTTTGTTGTAAATCCTGATTCCTATATCTGTGGTTATAACCCCATCTGGGAATGGGTTTTCTTTGTCATGTTAATGAGACAGGATTAGTATAGGGTGTGCCTTAAATCAATCTCTTTTGAAATATAAAAGAGATTAAACAAGCAAGTGAGGGAACCAGAGATGGGGAAAGAGAGACGCCAAGCCACATGAAGGTTGCTCAAGAGGAGAAGCTCAAAACAGACAAGGACCTTACTCCAGAGCCAACAGAAACAGAATGCCTTCCCCTAGAGCCGGCACCCTGATTTTGGACTTCAAGCCTCCTAAACTGCGAGAAAATAAATTTCTGTTTGTTAAAGCCACTCACTTGTGGTATTTCTGTTACAGCAGCACTAGATAACTAAAACACCTTGCAACAGTAAATATAAAGTTAGGAAATAGGGCGAGTAAGCCAGGTAGACAATCCAGTCCCAGGACAGTCTAATAGCAGGTATCCAGGCTCCAACCATATTGGGGTTGAGTAGCAGGGCTCCAGCTCTTGGAGGATAGGATGAAAGCAAAATAGAGCCCAATCATTAGTGAGTTTTGTTGATAGACTCGTCAGCAAAGCAAGAAATCAAGTGCAAAGAAATGACACAAATTCATTTATTAACCCTGGGGTTCAAGGTCAGAGCAAGACTATTGTCAAGTCTACCTTCATTCTGCATCTCCTAGTCTCCTTAAGTACTCCAGCATACGGTTCTAGAGGTGGTGTAGGTTGCTTACCTCATGGGAAGGTCAAGTGGCCCAACCATGAGAATCAGGAACTTGAGAAACAAAGAGACAAACAAGTACTCACAGTGACAGAGAAGCTGGTTAGACCAAACAAATTTATGTTTCAGACTCAGACAATTAGGTTCCAGGCTATCAAACACATTTTCAGTTATAATCACAGATCACCATCTGTAATCTCAGAAGGTTCATGGTGAATGAGAAAGGAGCCAAAAGAGGCAAACATTGTTGTGAATTTTAGAATGAAGGGAATAGAAGTGAAATTCTGTGTCCACATACTTGTGCATTGGACTGTGAACATCAATCTCTGGCAAAATTCTAAGACACATTAATAACTAATTTGTTGTAAACACTTAGAAAAGAAAAGATGTGCTTAGGAACCCTAGTTCACTAAGTCATATCAACCTAATTTTGATCTATTTTTAATGGCTGCTAAATTCATATATGGTCCCTGTGAGTTGGAATCAACTTGATGGAACATAACAACAACATCAACAAACTTATGATGGAGCAGAGATTATCAACAGTGGTCTGATTTCTACAGTGCATTTGTCAAAATCTCCTACAAAGTTATCATAGAAAACAGAGAAATATGGGCCAATTAAATATTGATAAATGGATTAATGCCAGCCTGATAGAGGATATTTGTAGTACGCCACCATAGCAGCATCCCTTTTGCCCGCGTGTATCTTGGTCACAGATTCAGGGGACATTCTGAGCAAGTTCAAGTTCATGGTGACAGCATCCTACCCCAAGCTGATGGGCACCTCGAATCCATTTTCTTTCTTAGGGACTTCTCTGAAGTCAAAGGAGCCCACTGGTCCCACATACAAGCATGACCCCAGGGATGATGTTCAACCAATTAGAGGTGGATACTAGTGAATATGTGCCACAAATTCCCATTCTTCTGGAAAATTAAGTGAGGCATTCTGCAAGCTTCTCAGGAGGTCTCTTCAGAATCAAGCCCCCAATGCCTATAATAGTTTCATACTGGCTTTTCCACCTTTCCTGCTGACTCACTCTCCCCACTCCCTCCATTCCCACTTCCTGGGATCACCTTCTATATAAACTACTGCACTCAAATCTTTGAGTGTGTTCTGCTTAAGGGGAACCAGACTAAGGTAGTCATGAAGTGCTTACTATTGCCCTAAACACATTTTCATCAACGATTCAAAGACAGAGAGGGCATTTTTGGTAAATTTGTGTATGACAAAAATAGAAAGAAATGCCTGAGATTTAAAAATAATAATGATTCAAAACAACATTGATAAGTTGGAAAGATAGGCTAAAACTAAAAGCACAAAATATTGTAAATAAATAATTGCAAACTCAAATGTAAAAAATCAACTACACAACTGCAGATGGAAGAGACCTGACTTAACAGCTGTTTGTTTTAAAAAGGCTCCTAATACAGACATTCTCATGAGCTGCTGGACGAAGTGTAAATCGGTCAACAATTTCTGGAGGAAAACCCTTAAAAATGTGCGTATTCTGATCCAGCAATTTCTCCACCAGGGATTTATCAAATAAATGTAAAAATGTGGGTGTATGAGACTATTCATCGCACCATTGTTTATTATAGAAAAAGAAATTTTTTAACAACTTAAATATCCATCAATAGGGAAATGGTTAAGTAAATCACAGTATATCTGTGCAGTGGAACAGTATAAAGGCATTAGATATAATAAAGCCTTGTCATATTTACTAACATAGAAAAAAGTTGAAAAAGTAGATTATAAAGTGGTATGTATAATATTTTGTAAAACACAAAAATGTTTTATAAAACATTTTAAATAAGTACACTTAAAAAGTAGAAAAGATTTACCTAGGTGATTTTTTTTTTATCTGCTTATCTATATTTTCTAAAGTTTCTACAAAAACAACATTCTATTTTTGTTACAAGAAAAAAAGTTCATTTTTAAAGAAGTAAAATACCTACAGGTTTCAGCTAACTGCCATCATAATATGAAAAATATGATGTAATTGATACAAAAGTATAGTGTTTAATAGTTCTGCTGATAGTAGAAGTATAGTGGTTAGGACTTCGAGGCATAGTTCATTATTCGCCACACTAGTCAAACTACATCCAGACTTCTTTCTTCCAGTCAATTCCATGTATTGACAGCAACCCTGGTAGGCTAAAGTTCATCCAGGGAAGTGTTTCCAAGAGAGTGAAGGACCAAGAGTCCTGCCGTTACAGGAATGGTTGATGGAATGGGCTGTTTGTTCCAAACACCAGACCCCCTAAGGCTCATGTGAGAGTTGGTGTCAATCACGAGAAGGGTTATCATGTAGAAGAAAGGTCTGGATCATTCTATATTGCTTTGGAGTGTCAGTGGCTGAAAGTGTAAGTCAGAGCTTTGCTTACAATTGAAGGAGGAGGGGAAAGTGGTAAGAAAAAACAAGAACTTTATAACAATTCAAAATGAAAAACAAATAGGTTAAGGTGGTGAGTTCATCATTAAAAATGTGCCAAATACAGTTCAGGTCTACCAGTCAGGAATAGTACTGTGGAGCTTCTTGTATTGGAGACAATCCCTAAAGTTCTTTCCAACTCTCGGTTTGAAATTATGAAAATTCACTCACCTCCTTACATCCTCCAATATGTAGTCTACAAAACAGATGACAGGAAATAAATTAAATGCTTGGGTTCAATAACCCACAGAAGTAAGGATAACTTAATTCCCTTGAGAGCAGCATGACTCATTCAGAGCATTCACATTTCAGCTTCCTTTTTTTTTTTTTTAGTATGGAGAAATTGTCATGAAAATGTTAAGAACATAAAAGGTGAATGTCTCTTGACGTTAGAATTGTCTCCTTTTCACGCTGCAGTTTTAATAGCTTCTTGTCCGTGTTCCAAGCCTAGTTTATCAAAAGGAAAGTCAGTTTGGGGATTTGACTGTTTTTCAATCCTTTCATAAGAAGTTTTTCTCACACAAAAAGTCATCTCACTACTATGAATCTGCTTCATCTTTTGAAATGAATTTAACATTCACCTATCTCACACAAATATAAGGATGAATAATAACAATAAATTATATTATTTAAAAACATATGTAAAATATAAGGAAATATATTTAGTTAACATTGGAGTCCCTGGGTGGTATAAATGCTCAGTTGCTAAAGAAAAGGTTAGAGGTTCAAGTCCACTTCTAGGCTCCTTGGAAGAAAGCCCTGTTGATCTGCTTCCAAAAAATCAGTCACTGAAAACCCTAGGGTGCCCAACTCTACTCTGACGCACATGGGGTCGTCATGAGTTGAAATCGCCTCAGTGACAACTGGTTAGCTAGTATGAGAAATAGCTGACTACGAAATCAGAAATAACATTTGAAATAAGACATATTTCTGCACACGAACCAGACATCAGATCTGGTGGTTGTTTCTTGTGTATGGTGATTATTATGTAATGGAACATTCCTTAAGTGACCTAAAACACAATTTGCACATTTCAACATCCCTTAGAGAACAAATGTAGTCCTTTGTCAGGAAGAGTTCCCCATTTTCCTTGAGTTCTTCTGAGCAGGGTTGGGAAGACAACGGAAGTGGATGGGATCAAGGTCAGCGTTCCATGATCCCATCAGATGCAGGCACCAGGTTACAGAGATAGGTTGTGCTTGTTGAGGATCATTTCCTGGAGTGTTGATCCTAAAGAAGTGAAAAAAGGTAACATCAAAGTGAAAAGCGGAGCTGGTTATCAGATTGATACCCAACCCAAAGCAAGGTAAAAGTGGTCCCTGAGGCACTGGGCTTTATCCATACTGTTTCTAGTCAAGGCTTAGACTGGTGTGGAGGCACCAGAGACACTAGTGTCTCTCCAGGGACAAGACTGAACTGCTATTCCAAGTCTTGACTAATTGGTATGTATTGAGTGTTTACAAACGCCACACACTGTACTTATTCATTTAGTCCTCACAACAACTCTATCAGATGGAAATTACTACTTTCCCATTCTACTCATAAGAGGACTGAGGTTTCAGGAATTTTCACAAGGCCATGAGGCTAACTCAGTCTGTCTGACACCAGACTCTACATCAAATATTTCCTCCAAAAGTTTAATTGGTCAGTGATGAAACTATCTTGCTAGTTCAAAACTGACTGTAGTTTGAAATTAGGATATTGACAGACTATGAATTTGTAACAGTACTTGCAGTTTGGATTCTTCAGGCTCAGTCAGATCCCTGGTGGCTTCCTACACATGACATAATTGTACCTGTTTTAAAATTTCATCTTTTTACAAACATTAATTGAGACCCTGAATGTGTAACATCTTGTGCTGGACTCTGAGATACCTAGATAAGAATCAGACATGCACCTTCCACTCAAGATGTGCATTACAGTCAGGGGCATATTATCCAATAAGCAAGGTAAGCACAGGCTTAACACCATATCAAAGTGAAACTCATGTAAAATTGTTCACTACAGATTAGTAAGTAAGTACAAATAAGCCTGTGCTTACCTTGCTTACTGGATAATCCACTTCTGACTACAGTTTAGGAGGGATGATAATATATACATAAATAATTGAATAAAAGTAAAAAGGCACAGAAAGTAAAAGAGGGTCTGGAAAAAGTAAGACTATTTCCAGATCCAGAAACTAAGAGAAAGAAAGAAGAGAAGGACAAAACTCCACAACGGAAGTAGCATGATCAAAGGCATATATAAGGAAAGTAAAAGTCTTGGCTACAACAAAAAATGCTTAAGTGTGAGTGTCGAGAAGTACATTTCTAAAAATAGGTTTGGGCCCAATCTTAAAGAGCCCAGATAAAAAAAGCTAAGAGTTTGGACATCATTCTGTGGGCCATGGCTAAAGAATTCGATCTTGACATGAAGAGATTAACCTTCTATGTCCCTAACCACATCCTATACGTGTTAGTGAAAAAACAATAAGCCTGATGCAAAGTGTTGAACTTTAATAAAGTTTAAGTAAGTGACCTGTTTTTTACTCAGATTGAGATCCTTGGAAGATTTTTTTTTTCCCTAGGTGTTTCTTTGTTTTTTGTTTTATTCTTAGCAAACACTATTCTTAAGGCAAATAAATACATAACTACTACTGCATATAAAAAGTCTTTGATGATTGAAGGAAAGAACCTTCAAAAATCTTTCAAAACTCTAGTCAACTAAGCATAAACACATGCTGAATGGCCTTTAAAATCCACATGGAAGGTAGTTATAGTACCAGAGTCTTGTTGAGTTGACCGTATTATATGTTTTTAAAATAGTCAGATATATTAGTTCAGCTTTTACTAGAAACTCAGTAAACCTCAAAAAAAAACTAGGAATATATTAATCTTTCACAAAATAATGTTGTCAGAAGACAACCCCATTTGGTTCTTGCAGAGCATATCATTCTGAAAATATCTTCCACCCAAATTAAGAACACGTACCATTTATACCAGATCTACAGGCCCAAAGAGATATGGAGACCAATCCTGTAGGCTCATTGCCAAGATGAGGGTCATAATGGGAGTGTCTCAGCATAAAGAGGTTAAAAGCTACAGCCTCAAAGGACTTCGGAGTCAAGCAGTTTTCTAATCTCAACCACATCCTACATGATGATGTTTTCAGATTTCTTTAAGAAAGTTTTCTACAAATAGTTGGGCCAGAAGGTAAAATCATACCCAAATGTCTTATTGTTCAGCTGAGTCAGAAGTATATCTTCATTGAAAAGTAGAATTACTCATTTATCTATTTAGCATCCACTGCTTTGAGGTTTCTCCAACATAAGTGTATTTCAACAGTATTTATTATAATCAATGAATCAATGAGCTAATCAACATACTTCACCTATTCATTTATTCATTCAGAAAATTCAGTGACAATACAGGGGAAGTCAGCACAGTTGGACTAAACCAAAAGCTAAGAAGTTTCCTGAATACAACCACTTTGAGGGACAGAGTAGCAGGGATGGAGTCTAGGGACCATGGTTTCAGGGGACACCTAGGTCATTTGGCATAACAAAGCATATTAAGACAACATTCTGGATCCCATTTTGGTGAGTGGCATCTGGGGTCTTAAAAACTAGCAAGCAGCCACATAAGATGCATCAATTGATCTCAACCCACATGGAGCAAAGGAGAATAAAGAACACCAAAGACACAAGGAAAATAAGAGCTCAAGAGAGAGAAAGAGCCACATAAACCAGACACGCCATCAGCCTGAGACCAGAATAACTAGATGGTGCCTGGCTACTAATCATGACTGCCCTGACAGGAAACACAACACAGAATCCCTGACGGTGCAGGAGAAAAGTGGGAATGCAGAACTCAAATTCCTGTAAAAAGACCAGACTTAATGGTCTGACTGAGACTGGAGGAACCCCAGAGGACATAGCCCCCAGACTCTCTGTTAGCCCAAAACTAAAATCATTCCCGAAGCCAGCTCTTCAGACAAAGATTAGACTGGACTATATGACATAAGATGATACTGGTGAGGAGTGTGCTTCTTAGCTCAAGTAGACACATGAGACTATGTGGGCAACTCCTGTCCAGAGGAGGGATGAGAAAGCAGAAGGGGACAGGAGCTGGTTGAATGGACATGGGAAATACAGGGTGGAGAAGAGGAGTGTGCTGTCACATTATAGGGAGAGCAACTTGGGTCACATAACAGTGTATAAGTTTTTGTATGAGAAATTGACTTGAATTGTAAACTTTCACTTAAAGCACAAGAAAAAAAAGAGGGAAAAAGAAAAGAAAATTCAGCGAGCACCTAACATGGTCCAGGCACCAGAAACTAAGAATATAATGATTGTGTTAAGCAGGGTGCTCTAGAAGCAAAACTGGTAAAGTGCATGTGTGTGTATATATATATATATATATATATATATATATATATATAAATACAGAGAGACAGATTTATCTCAAGGAAATGGTTCACGCAGTTGTAGAGGCTGGCAAGTCTCAAATCCATGGGCCAGGTGTCAGGCTGGAGGCTTTTCATGACTCATGTGGTTGCAGGAGCTGACGAACCCAAAATCAGCAGGTCAGGAGGCAAGCTGCTGGCTCACAGGGCTGTGTACGCTGGCAAATCACAGAATCAGGAGGTCAGACAGCAGGCTGCTGGCTTACAGGGCTGCATAAAGTGGTGAATCTCAGAATCAGCAGGTCAGACGGCAGGCCACTGGCTCACAGGGCTGCATAATCTCGCAAATCACAGAATCAGAAGGTCAGAAAACAGGCTGCTGGCTCATGTCCCAAGAACTGAAGGTCAGATGATGGCAAACCATATGCAGAATCCAGAGTGAGAGATAGCTTTGCCAGAGCATCCATATATATTGGATGCAGGCCACACCCTAAAGGAAACTCCCCTTACATCAGATACTTGAGTAAGTATGTGTCTTAAGTAAGACTGTGATTTGAGTAACGGTGGTACCTGAATAAAGGTGTAACTCAAGACACACCTCACACTAATCCTGCCTCATTAACATATACAGGTTAGGATTTACAATACATGTAAAATGGAGGATAATTACATAATATCACAAAATAGAAGACAACTACATCAGATCACAAAATGGAGGATGATTACATAATACTGGGAATCATGGCCCAGCCAAGTTGACACATAAGATTAACCATCACAATGATGAACAAATAGACAGTTCCTTCTCTCATGGTTATAGTCTACCAGGGAAAAATGACATTGAGCCTCAACAGCAGAAAGTTAGTGGGGAGGAACAAAGAAAGAAAGAGAGAGAGAGAACAAAAAAGACACCACAATAATGCCCTGTCCTCAAGACTTTTTAAATCTAGTGGGAGACATAAGATCAACAAAAATGAAACATTATAAACTTGGGAATTAAAATTGTGGCTTAAAGTGGTGTCACATTCTCAGACATACATACACAGTTTGAACTTTTGTATCATCTCAGTAATGTGTCAGCAGTTTTCCCTGTCAACTAGGAAATTCATCTGAAAAAGTCCTAATTAATGAGTCTTCCTCTGAAATCTGAGTTGAGATGCTGAAAGTGCTCTCCATGCTGACACAAGGCAATTTGTACACATTTGAGAAATGATTCTGTAAAGAAAGCTTCAAGAACATCATTACATTTGGAGTGCTCCTGCTGGGGAGCCAATTGTTTGACATTATTAGATGATACCTCAGCAGCCGATGAGGTTTGAATGTATAATTATTGTATTTATATTCTTATGCCCTGTGCAAGTTCCACATTGTAAAATTTTGTCTGGTTTCATGTGATTTTTGATCTTCTCTTTAGGCCCTGGTTTATTTGCTTTTCTAGTGTGATAATGGCCTTAAGTTGGTGATTGTGATGCACAGGGTCAAGAAGACCCATTGAAGGTAAACAGAAGATGCACCTCCTCCCATTGCAAACTTCTTTAAAAGCCCAAAACAGGAGCTATTAAGAAATAGATGTATGGTATGTGAAGCACAGAAAACTCACATGGAGAGAGGTCACCTCTTGACATCACATTTGGTCAATAGCAGTTTACATATGACTCTGATACCATAAACAAGCTGTGAAAGAATATACCAATACTTTCTTGTCTTAAAATGAATTTACTTAGGCTTGGGTCCCCTTCTGGTCCAGTTAGCAGTAGAGTCGATCTCAGTCATTATTAGGGTTTGCTATACACTCCCATCTACTTATGAAAGGCCCAGAGGTTTTACGACAAAAAGAATGGCACATTTGAGAAGATTCCTCTCATCTTCAGACTACAGTAGTTACCACTAAGATAGCGGTTCTCCGTGCCCACCTAGCTTGAAGCCCAGCAATACCCTGTTTCCACACTTTGCTTGGGGCACAGCCTTATGAAAAGTGAGAATCCTAGGCCTAGTGTCAGCTTCCTTTGCTGTTCCCTGTGACCTTTTTCCCTTTGAGGTATGGCCACCTCCACAGGGTACAAGTCAAAGCAGAGTGTAATCTCAGATACAACTTCCCTTTCTCTCTTCCCACTCCCTGGCAAGCATAATCCCTCAATGAACTCAGGCTTCCAGAAGGAAAAATCCAGGAAGACAGATTGCCTATTTTTTTCCTCCAATCACCAAAAACCTGGATTCCAGCTACCTGGGAGGAAAGAGGAAGAAACAAATACAGGGAGAACAAAAACATAAATCAATATCTCAATACCTTATCCTCCCACAATAAAATAACTTCATTCTAACTTCTAAAGAGCTAGAAATGGGTAAGTCCCAATAATGTCAAGATTTGGAAAATATTTCTCAGATTTCTTTCCTTTAGTCAGTGCAAAGTAGAATATGAAAGTGGGAGGTGTAAAAGGGGAACCTAGTTTCCCCATGGGAATAGAGATACAACAAAAAGACATGACTATCTTCCCGCATTTACACGGAAAAGCATTACAATGGAGGCAGACCACAGCAAGCCTACAGTTATTCTTCCTATTCAACATCCAAATAATGTATTGACATTTCATTAAGATTCATTTTTGTGCTGGGGAAAAAAGGAATGACAGAAAGTACAGGGATCCTTTCTGTCTCAGGATGAACTTACCTCTGAAGATTACCCCAATTTGATGACAGTTGGTAGGATGTTCAGGAATAGTGACTTCACACTGGAGACCAGAATCTTTGAAAAGTGTTAGAGAACCAGGTCCAATTCTTCCAGGCCCAAATTAGGAGGAATGCTTTTCAGATGCAGCATGGGAAAAAATGAGCATTTTAATTTGAACAGATTACATTTTGAGTATCTGCCCTACACTTCTGAAACTTTCTTAGGGTGGAGAAATGAAATATGACCATTTAAAAATTGCCTGAAGCAAGATGAGTGGTTGACTGTAATGTGGTCTCTCCACTGAAAGGTTGTCAGTTCAAACCCAAGCAGTGGCTCCAAAGGAGAAAGATGTGATGATCTGCTTCCATAAAGATTACAGCCTATGAAACCCCATGGAGCAGTTCTACTGTCACATTGGGTCGCTATGAGTCCAGATCAACTCAACAGCACACAACAACCACCATCCATTCAGCAACAACCGCCAGGAAAATTTTATCTTGGCTGGTATGGAAAGTCAATGGAGTCAAGGTTCTGTCTTTAAAATATGAGTGTAAATAACATATTAGAAGGACACTTGCACCCTCTGCATAGGCAAACTCATCTCAGTGTACACAAATACTAGTTCATACACATAATAACCCCACATGAACACACCTAAAACAGTATTTGGCTCTTTAACTAGGGGCTCAATACATACTTGTTGAATGAACGGATGATCGAGTGAATGGAAAGAGAAATGATTGAGAATAAGGTCCCTCTGAATGAGAGGAGCTTGGGAGACTCCTTTTTTACCAAGAGCAAGTGAGGAAGGGGAGAGAGTTGTGAGAGGCAAGGATAAAGATGAAAACAGAGGGGATGGAACAAGGCAGCGAAGTGAGCTGAGGCTCTCATTTGCTCCTCCAGCAACTAACTCACTTAACAACGAATATAAGCAAGCACAGATAGAGATCACAGAAGTCCGGATGGCAACTGAGGTGTTGGAGAGTCGGGGTGAGTCCAGAACTGGGGGACAGGAGGAGCAGGGTTAGCACAGAAGCTGGGAGAAGCCACTCACTAACATCAGGAGCACTCACTCATCGCAGCCCTTTTGGGATGGGGCTGGGTAACACCCCAAACAGGGAATACAGAAAAGGAGCCAATCTGAGGAAGCTGTAGCCCGACTCTTTTAACGCGGCGAAAATTGGCCGTGGGAGTTCGTGGGCCACGCAACTGAGACCGTGGCATTGTGAGAGGGTGCTACTGAATCTCGCTGAGGCTCAAGACAGACGGGCACTAGGACTGGGAGGAACAGTAAGGGCAGCAGGATGAGGGGAATATTTCAACCTGACAGGGCAACACAGAGGAAAACAGCCCATAAGACACCACTGGCAAGCCTGTGCAGGTGCAACCAGGAGGGAAACCCATGGACTGCTCCCCCCAACTTCACCACAGGAAGTCTAGGCCAGGCCCATCACTTTTATCAGCTCGGCAACAAGCAACCCTCCCCTCCTACGCATGCGTATTGAATTTCAGCGAGCAAGCGTCTGGAACTCCTGAATCAGCACTGGAAAAAAAAAAACAAACTAAGGATAAGAGTGCCCTCTAGTGGTTCTCAGGAGAAGATACCAAGCCTGCTGTCAGTCATTTCTGACTCGTAACGACCCTGTGGCGCTGAGTGGAGCTGTCCTGTGGTGTTCCCAGGGCTGTGAGTCTTTGCAGAGATGGGCTGCTGCATCTTTGTCCTGTGGAGCAGCTGATCCGTGCAGGCCCCGGCCTCTCAGTTGGCAGCCAGGTGCTTGGCCCCTGTGCCACCAGGGCGTCTGATCAAAAAATTTTCCGACAAAAGCCAGAATAAAAAATTGAAAGTAAAATGGCAAAGATAACAAAATCACCCAAGTTCAATGAAAAATAGTAAAACATGCAAAATCACAAGCGAAGAAGGACCAGTCAAAAGCAAAACGTGAAGAAGAGGATATCTGTCCTATGGAGGCCAGGATAATGCAAAGAATTGATAATTTTCAGACCAGGGTGCTAAATATGTTTAAAGAAAACAAAAGCACACAGAAAACAAACTAGCAGAGATCTGGTAACAAATGGAGGAACAAAATGAGAGACAACATGGAAATTGAAAACATCAAAGAGAACTACTGGAACTGAAGAATAAAACAACTGAATTTAAAAAAGCAATCCCAGCAAAAACCCAGTGCCATCGAGTCGATTCTGACTCATAGTGACCCTATAGGACGGGGTAGAACTGCCCCATAGAGTTTCCAAGGAGCTCCGGGCGGATTCAAACTGCCGACCCTTGGGTTAGCAGCCGTAGCACTTAACCACTACGCCACGAGGGTTTCCTTAAAAAAAAAAAAAAAAGCAATAGAAACACTCAACAATAGAACTGAACAGACAGAAGACAGAATAAATGCACTAGAAGACAAAATAACTGAACTTACCAAGTCTCAAGAGAAAAAAGAGGAAAAAACAAAGAAAACCAAACATACACAAGGGAAATATGGGATTCAATTAAGAAATCTAACATTGGAATTATTGGAATCCCAGAGCATCATGACAACAATAAAGGCAAAGAAGTAATTTTCCGAGAGAGAATTTCCCAGATCTGAACACAGTTTCAAGCCTGCAAATACAGGAAGCTACATGAACCCCAATTAAAAGAAACACGAAAAGATCAACTCCACGCCGTATCCTAATCAAATTCTTGAAAACCAAAGACAAGGAGAGAATTCTGAAAGCAGCAAGAGAAAAAGACAATATAACAAACCAAGGGCCTTTTATAAGAATCAGTGGAGATTTTTCCCCCCAGAAACTCTAGAGGCCCAAAGAAAATGGAATGATATAATAAAAAGAAAACAATTACCAACCAAAAATTCTTTACCCAGCAAAGTTGTCATTCAAAAACGAGGGGGAAATCAAGACATTACCAAAACAAACAGACACTCCACTGCCAGACCAGTTTTGCAAGTATTACTCAAAGGAGTACTTCAAATGGAAAGGTAAGAGCATTAAATACTTGTGTCTAAAATAAGGGGAAAAAAAATAGGAAAGAGACCTCCAAAAAGCACAACAACATAGGCAATCATAAGGATCAAATATATGATATTTTGAGAGAATAAACTCAATAATTAAATCTCACAAACAACAAAATATCAAGTTTGTAAGAAATAAGTACAAAGTAAACTTATTGAATATAGGTTGTATATTGATGTTAAAAGAGACACACCAACAGAAATAGGGGAGGGAAGAGCATATCGGAAATAGGTTTATTATGATAAAGTTGTATGTTAACTGCTGTTCATATGTTAAATGTTGTTGCAATTGTAAGTTGTGTAATCATATGATGTAACCACTAAGAAATCACCAAGAAGAAACATTCAGAAGACAAGTAAGATAACAAATAGGCTCATCACAAGAAAGCAGCCAAATATAAACAAAAACAGAAAAATCAAAATTAAAAAAAAGATACAAAACACTCAGAAAACAAATAGCAAAATGAATGAGGTAGACATTTCATTTTCAATAATAACCTTAAACATAAATGGCCTAAACGCCTCATGCAAAAGGCAGAGACTGGCAGAATGGATTAAAAAAAAACACCATCCATCCTTTTGCTGTCTACAAGAACCACACCTTAGATACAAGGACACAAACAGACTGAAAAATAAAAACATGAAGAAAAATATTCCATGCAACCAGTAAACAAAAAAGAGCACGGGGTATTGTCTTAGTTATCTAGTGCTGCTATAACAGAAATACCACAAGTGGACAGCTGTAACAAATAGAAATTTATTCTCTCACAGTTTAGGAGGCTAGAAATCTGAATACAGGGTGCTCCAGGAGAAGGTTTTCTTTCTCTGTCAGTTCTGGAAGAAGGTCCTTGTCGTCAGTCTTTCCCTGATTTAGGAGCTTCTCAATGCAGGGACCCTGGGTCCAAAGGACATGTGTACTCCTGGCACTACTTTCTTGCTGGTAAGAGGTCCCCATGCCTCTCTTCTCACTTATCTCTTTTATATCTCAGAAGATATAGACTCAAGATACAACCTAATCTTATACATTGAGTCCTGCCACATTAACATAACTGCCTCTAATCCTGCCTCATTAACATCATAGAGGTAGGATTTACCACATATAGGAGAATCACATCAGATGACGAATTGATGGACAATCACACAAAACTGGGAATCATGGCCTAGCCAAGTTGACAGACATTTTGGGGGCATACAATTCAATCTATAACAGGTGGTCATACTGATATCAGATAAAATAGACTTTAAATCAAAATCTACAGCAAGAGATAAAAAAGGACATTACATAATCATTACATAATAATAAAAGGGCCAATCCACCAAGAAGACATAACAATTATAAATGTACATGTACCTAACGGCAATGCACCAAAACACATGAAACAAGTACTGACTAACATGAAAGGATAAGAAGACTACCCCACAATCATAGTAGGGGACTTCAACACACCACTTTCAATTATAGACAGAACATCTAAAAAGAAGATCACTAAGGACATTGGGAATTTAAATAAAACCCTAAGCCAATTGGACCTAACAGGCCTGTATAGAACACTCCACCTAGCATCAGAACAATACACGTTCTTCTCCAGCACACATGGATCATTTTCCAGAATAGACCATACGCTAGGACACTAAACAAGTCTCAACAAATTTAAAAAGATGGAAATCATACAAAGCATCTTCTCTGACCATAATGGTATGAAGGTAGAAATCAACAACAGGAAAAATATATAAATACATGGAAACTAAATAGTACATTATTAAAAAAAAAAAAAAACTATTGAGTCAGAAGAAATCAGAGGTAAAATTAAATAATTCCTAGAATCTTGGGGTCTTAAAAGCTTGTGAGCAGCCATCTAAGACACTTCACTGGTCTCAACCCTTTGGGAGCAAGGGATAACGAAGAAAACTAAAAACACAAGGGAAGGATTAGTCCAAAGGACTAATGGACCACAACTACCACAGCCTCCACTAGACTGAGCCCAGCACAACTAGGTGGTGCCCAGCTACCAGCACTGACTGCTCTGACAGGGATCACAATAGAGGGTCTCGGACAGAGCTGGAGAAAAACATAGAACAAAATTCTAACTTACAAAAAAAGATCAGACTTACTGGCCTGAAGGAACCCCAAGATTATGGCCTCTGCACACACTTTTAGCTAAGTAATGAAGTCACTCCTGAGGTTCACTTTTCAGCCAAAGATTAGATAGGCCCATAAAACCAAACGAGACTAAAGGTGCACACCAGCCCAGAGGCAAGGACTAGGAGGCAGGAGAGGACAGGAAAGCTGGTAGTAGGGAACCTAAGGTCAAGAAGGGGAGAGTATTTTGTAACCAGTGTCACAAAGCAATAAGTGTACTGTTTAATAAGAATTTAGTTTTTTCTGTAAACCTTCATCTAAAGAACAATTTTTAAAAATTCCTAGAATCAAACAAAATGAAAACACAATATTTCAAAACCTTTGGGACACAGCAAAAGCTGAGGGAAATTTATAGTAATAAATGCCTACGTTAAAAAAGAAGATCCAAAATCATTAACTTAAACTGACAACTTGAACAAATATAAAAGCAAGAACAAAGACAAACAACCCAGTCACAAAATGGGCAAAGGAAATGAACAGAATCTTCACCAAAGAGGACATCCAAACAGCCAACAAACATTATGAAAAGATGTTCATGATCATTAGCCATTAGAAAGATGCAAATCAAAACTACAATGAGATGTGCTATCTTACCCTGGCTAAATGGCACTGATTAAAAAAAAAAAAAAACAGATAACAACAAATGTTGGCAAGGATATGGGGAGATTAGAACCCTTCTCTGTGGCTAGTGGGTCCATAAAAATACAACCATTATGGAAAACAGTGCGGTTCTTTCTCAAAAAATTAATAATAGAACTACCCTATGATCTAGTAATCCCACTCCTAGGGAAATACTCTAAAAAAAAAAAAAAAAAAACCTGTTGCCATCAAGTGGATTCCGACTCATAGCGACCCTATAAGACAGTAGGACAGAGTAGAACTGCGCCAGAGGGCTCGCAAGGAGCACCTGCTGAATTGGAACTGCCAACCTTTTGGTTTGCAGCTCTTAACCACTATACCACTATAATGACACAAATAGACACATTCACACATATATTCATTGCTGCTTTATTCACAATAGCAAATAAAGGGAAACAATCGAAGTTCCCATCAACAGATGAATGAATAACAAATTGTGGTACATACATACAATGGAATATTAAGCAACCATAAAGAACGATGAGTCTGTGAAATATAACATGGATGAACTTGGAAGGCACAAGGCAAAGTGGAATAATTCAAGCATATAGGGACAAATATTGTACTATCCCTCTTCTATAAGAAGACAAGAATAGATAAATATAGAGAAACCAATGTTCATTGGTGGTTACAGGGGTTGGGGTAGGGAAACCCACTGCCATCAATTCCAACTCATCATGACCCCATAGGGTTTCCAAAGCTATAAATCTCTATGGAAGCAGACTGTCACATCTTTCTCCCACGAAGCCGCTGGTGGTTTTGAATCGCTGACCTTTCAGTTAGCAGCTGATCACTTTAAACAGTGCACCACCAGGGTTCCTTTATACTGTAGAGACTAGTTATTTTTGGTGATAGGAAAAGTGGCACCAAAAGTGGATATAGTGAGCACAAGTACAACCAAAGTAAAAATGAGTGTTTGAGCACATACGGATGGGTATAGGCAAATTGGTATACGAGTAGGTAAAGGTGTGTACATAGGTGAGAACAGATATAAGTATCTATTAAAAAAAATAGGTACATGTAAATACAAATATTTGGGTGCAGGCACATATATTCAGTGAAGACAAATACAGATACTCCTCAGACATAACCAAACACTTTCCAACATTGGTTTTCTAGGTGGAAGGCTTAGGACCATAGTCTCATGGAGCAGCTCAATCAACTGGTGTATTATAGTTCAAGAAAACCATGATCTGCATCCTAGTGAAGTAGCATCTGGAGTTTTAAAAGCTCACAAGCAACCACCTAGAACACAACTATGGGTCTCTACTTGCCTGTAGAAAAACAGTTAAGAAGGTAACCAAAAGTGCAGAGAAGAAACAAGTCTAATCAAGTTACAACTTCATCTACCCTGAGACCAGAAGAACTAGATGGTGCCCAGCTACCACCACTGACCTTTCTGACCGGGGTCACAATAGTTAGTCCTGGAGAGAAAAAGAGAAAAATGTGCAGTAGAACTCAAATTCTTTTGTAAAAAAAAAAAAAAAAAAACCAGACAAACTGGAACAGTAAAGAGAGGCGTCCCTGAGACTATTGCCCTGAGATACTCTTTAAAACTAGAACTGAGCCTATACCCTGAGATCACCTTTTAGTGAAATAGTGGAGTGGCATAAAAAATCATCAGTATGAGACCAAAAGATCAAAAATTACTCAAAGTCAAAGATGAGAAGATAAGGGGAGAGGGAAACTAGAGTACTGAAAAGGGAACATAATTAAAGAGAACGTTGATATATTGTGATAATGTAACTAATGTTACTGAACAATGTATTTGGAAATTGTCAGATGGAAACCTAACTTGCTGTGTAAACTTTCACCAAAAACTCAATAAAATAGTACTAAAAAAAAAAAAGATGAAAACGAGGGCCAGATAAAGTTGCACCCTGTATGCCATGGTAAGGAGATGGACTCTCTTTGGTAGAAATAGAAAGTTTCTGATGGATTTTTAGCAACACAGTGACTTTGTGCTTTAACTCAAACCACTATATTTAGAACAGAATAGAGTTAGGGTAGAATATAAAGGACAAGTAGGGTGTTAACACAGTAATCCAGGAAACAATTGGTGATGGCTTGGCCCAGGTGGGTTAGTAGGAAAGAGAAGAAGATGAACCCAAGATTTCAGTGAAGGGAATCAGGAATGACCAACAGGTTTTTGGCATTAATGACTAAGTGGATAGGGGGATAATATGCCAGGACAGGGGGGACTAGTTTAGAGAGGAAAATCAAGTTTGGTTTTGATGGCACATGTGAGGATGTCCAAAGGGAGATGTCAACAGACAGTTAGATAAGTGCTGAGCCAAGAAGAAATGTCTTAACTAGAGATAAAAATTTCTTAGTCATCAGCATAGAGATGGTATTTAAAATCATGGAGAGGCTGTATCAGAGAGAGAGAGGATAGATGTGAAGAAAGTCAAGGATTCAGCCCTGGGAAACTCCAATTTTAAGAGGTTGGCTGGCGCAGAGAGGCCAATTAGGAAGGAAGAAAGCCAGGAGAGGATGACGTCACAGAAACTAAGAGAGGAGAATGTTGTAAGAAGGAAGAAGCTAACAACTAATTGGAGGTCAAGTAAGAAGAAAGTAAAAATTTATCATTGGTTTCAGCAATAATAAGTCACTGGTGACTTTGACAAGCTATTCTAGCAAAGACCAGATTGGAACACCAAGGACAGTGAGAAAGTGCACACTGAATTGTAGACTGCCCTTTCAATAAGTATGAATTTACCTTTATTATTTCCAAAAATTCCCTCAATTGTTTTATCCTTAAAAAAAATTGGAACCACTGTTATATTTGCCACAAAAGTTAACAGACCACTATTACTTATGAAATAATTTTAGCCATTAAAAAGAATAAGGTAAATGTACATGTATTGAAATGGAAAAAGACCAAGATATGGTGTTAAATAATTTTTTTTAGTTTGAGAGTTAAAACAATAAGACAAAGAAAAGAAATGTATATGTTAAGAAACAACAAGCATCAAAGAAACAAATAGCAAATTGACAATAGTGATTATCTTTGAGGGCGAGATTGTGAAGCATTTTCACTCTCTCCATTATGTATTCATGTAATACAATTTTTATACAAGCATGAATTACTTTTACAATTAGAAAACAATAAGATTTGGCTCTGTTTTGTGTTTTAGTGAATACAAAGGCCACACAAAACACTCGGATAGAAGCTGTCTTCAAAACATATACATTATCTTCCCTCTGTTTCTGTTTCTATAGTCAGTTTTGATTGGTTTACTTTCTTTTTTAAACGAATTACCAGTAAAAAGTAAGTACTTAGAGGAATGCCACATTTTCTAAGCAGGATCAGACTATCTGGGGCAGTCCTAGGACAACCGATAAATCAAAAGATCTAAAACGATGGTAAGTCAAAGTCAATGTTAGCCTTGTTTATACATCTCAAGTGTGGATTTAGCCAATGAAACGATGCTGCACAGGGAAAATTTTCTTTCTTAACCTCCAGGGCAATTGCTGGCTTCCAAGGAGGACATTTCATTATTCCGGGGTATATGTTCAGCTACAGATCCTGCTTTGCCCGTAAACTTGTCATTTTATATCTGGGTGCTATATCTGTTGCTAATACTCAGGGTGAGTGAATCCTATGCACTGAGATCCTGGAGTGGAAAGAGGTTTCCTTTCATTTGTTCTGACTCACCAGCCAATCAGTGCCAAAGACCTACTGAATGAATGTGAGGAAGCACAACACAAAGAGGGAGATGACTAATCAGCTCTGTGTGCTTCATGGTCTGCAATTTGTCAGCCAGGCCACCCTCCAATTCATATCTATTCCTGGATACATAATTTTTCTGTTCCAGAACACACTGTTTTATTTTTATAATCCAAAACAGAGTTGGCTGTTTTTTTGTTTTATCAGTTTGCAAAGTATATCTAATGAGCTACTATCCATTTGCACCTTTTTCCTGCCTACCAAACATTAACGCATTTTACATTTTTTTCTCTCATTGTAGTGTTTTATATTTATGCAATTATGACACTACATTAAAAAAAAACCCTAAGGAGTCATTCATTCAATTGTTCACATACCAGGTTATTATGACTCAGTTGTAGAGAAATACAATTTCATTAGTAATTAGAAGCTTAGAGTTCGAATTGGGAAAAGAACTTGGCGATCTACTCCCATAAATACTGCAGCCTAGGAAACCCATTCCAATCACCAGTAATTATCAAAGCATCCTGATTGCATGTTTGATCAATTTCAGACTGCAGCAGCTGATAAAAATCTATTTCTTCATCTTTGGCCTTAGGGCTTGGTGCATAAATTTGAATAACAGTCATATTAACTGGTCTTCCTTGTAGTCATATGGGTACTGTCCTATCACTGACAGCATTGTACTTCAGGATGGATCTTGAAATGTACTTTTTGATGGTGAATGCAACACCATTCCTCTTCAAGTTGTCACTCCCAGCATAGTAGACTATATGATTGTCTGATTCAAAATGGCCAATACCAGTCCATTTCAGCTCAATAATGCCTAGGGTATTGATGTTTATGCATTCCATTTCATTTTTGACGATTTCCAATTTTTCTAGATTCATACTTCAAACATTTCATGTTTCAATAATTAACGGATGTTTGCAGCTGTTTCTTCTCATTTTGAGTCATGCCACATCAGGAAAGAAAGGTCCCAAAAACTTGGCTCAACTCTACTTTGAAGAGGCATCTCTTCCCCAGTCCTCTTTTGAGTGCCTTCCAACCTGGGGGGCTCATCTTCCAGCACTATATCAGACAATGTTCTGCTGCCATTCATAAAGTTTTCACTGGTTAATGCTTTTCAGAAGTAGACTGCCAGGTCCTTCTTCCTAGTCTGTCTTAGTCTGGAAGCTCAGCTGAAACCTGTCCTTCATGGGTGACCCTGATGGTATCTGAATATTGGTGGCATAGCTTTCAGCATCACAGCAACGCACAAGCCCCCACAGTACGACAAACTGACAGACAGGTCAGAGAAACAAAGAAGGATCAGTAGTTGGAAAATATGGCCTTGGTGATAGAAACAATGCCAGAGATCCAATGACAGAATTTCGCAAGACCAATGACTTCTTCATTGCAAATACCTTCTTTCACCAACATAAACAACGACTATACACAGACCTCGCCAGATGGAACACACAGGAATCAAATTGACTACATCTGTGCAAAGAGATGATGGAAAAGCTCAATATCATCAGTCAGAACAAGACCAGGGGCTGACTGTAGAACCGACCAACGATTGCTCATATGTAAGTTCAAGCTGAAACTGAAGAAAATCAGAGCAAGTCCACAAGAGCCAAAATATGACCTTGAGTATATACCACCTGAATTTAGAGACCATCTCAAGAATAGATTTGACACACTGAACACTAGTGACCAAAGACCAGACAAGTTGCAGAATGACATCAAGGACATCATACATGAAGAAAGCAAGAGGTCATTGAAAAGACAGGAAAGAAAGAAAAGACCAAGATGGATGTCAGAGGAGACTCTGAAACTTGCTCACGAATGTTAAGCAGCTAAAGCAAAAGGAAGAAATGATGAAGTAAAAGAACTGAACAGAAGATTTCAAAGGGTGGCTTGAGAGGACAAAGCAAAGTATTATAATGACATGTGCAAAGAGCTGGAGATAGAAAACCAAAAGGGAAGAACACACTCAGCTTTTCTCAAGCTGAAAAAACTGAGTAAAAAATCCAGGCATTGAGTTGCAATAGTGAAGGATTCTATAGGGAAAATATTAAATGACGCAGGAAGTATCAAAAGAAGATGGAAGGAATACACAGAGTCATTATACCAAAAAGAATTAGTCAATGTTCAACCATTTCAAGAGGTGGCATATGATCAGGCACCGATGGCACTGAAGGAAGAAGACCAAGCTGCTCTGAAGACATTGGCAAAAAACAAGACTCCAGGAACTGATGCAATATCAATTGAGATGTTTCAATAAACGGATGCAGTGCTGGAGGTGCTCACTTGTCTATACCAAGAAATATGGAAGACAGTTTCCTGGCCAACTGACTGGAAGAGATCCATATTTATGCCTATTCCCAAGAAACGTAACCCAACCGAATGCGGAAATTATAGAACAATATCGTTAATATTACACACAAGTAAAATTTTGCTGAAGATCGTTCAAAAACAGCTGCAGCAGTATATCCACAGGGAACTTCCAGAAATTCAGGCTGGTTTCAGAAGAGGATGTAGAACCAGGGATATCATTGCCGATGTCAGATGGATGCTGGCTGAAAGCAGAGAATGCCACAAGGATGTTTACCTGTGTTTTATTGACTTTGCAAAGGCATTTGACTGTGTGGATCATAACAAATTATGGATAACATTGCGAAGAATGGGTATTCCAGAACACTTAATTGTGCTCATGAGGAACCTTTGTGTAGATTAAGAGGCAGTCGTTTGGACAGAACAAGATTGGTTTAAAGTCAGGAAACGTCTGCCTCAAGGTTGTCTTATTTCACCTTACCTATTCAATCTTTATGCTGAGCAAATAATCTGAGAAGTTGGACTATACGAAGAAGAACGGGGCATCAGGATTGGAGGAAGACTCATTAACAACCTGAGTTATGCAGATGATACAACGTTCCTTGCCGGAAATGAAAAGGACTTGAAGCATTTACTGATAAAGACCAAAGACCACAGCCTTCAGTATGGATTACACCTCAACATAAAGAAAACAAAAACCCTCACAGCTGGACCAATGAGCAACATCATGATAAACAGAGAAAAGATTGAAGTTGTCAAGGATTTCATTTTACTTGGATCCACAATCAACAGCCATGGAAGCAGCAGTCAAGAAATCAAATGACGCATTGTATGAGTAAATCTGCTGCAAAGGACCTCTTTGAAGTGTTGAAAAGCAAAGATGTCACCTTGAAGACTAAGGTGCATCTGACCCAAGCCATGGTGTTTTCAATCGCATCATATGCATGTAAAGCTGGACAATGAATAAGGAAAAGCGAAGAAGAATTGATGCCTTTGAATTGTGGTGCTGGCGAAGAATGTTGAAGATACCATGGACTGCCAAAAGAATGAACAAATCTGTCTAGGAAAAAGTGCAACCAGAATGTTCCTTAGAAGCAAGGATGGCAAACTGCATCTTACATACTTTGGACATGTTGTCAGGAGGGATCAGTCCCCGAAGAAGGAAACCATGCTTGGTAAAGTACAGGGTCAGCGGAAAAGAGGAAGACCCTCAACGAGGGGGATTGTCACAGTGGCTGCAACAATGAGCTCAAGCATAACAATGATTATAAGGATGGTGCAGGATTGGACAGTGTTTCGTTCTGTTGTGCATAGGAACCAACTCAACGGCACCTAACAACAACAGGAAGCCATGGGGCAGTTCTACTCTGTACGGTAGGGTCACTATAAGTAGGAATCGACTCAATGACACACAACAACAACAAGAGCTCAAATAGTCCAACTTCCTCACTCTACAAATGGAGAAACCTACTAGGCCCAGTGATATGTGGTGGTTTGGCCAGATCATATAGAGAGATGTTGTATTCATTTTCTAGGACTGCTATAACGAAGTACCACAAGCTAGGTGGCATAAAACATCAGAAATTTATTGCCTCACAGTACTAAAGGCTAGCAGTCCAAAATCAAATTGCGGTAGGGTTGGTTCCTTCTGGAAGCTCTGGGGGAAAATCTGTTCTGTACTTTCTCCTAGTTTGTTGTGGCTCCCAGCAATCCTCGGCTTGCAGCTGCGTCACTCCAATCTCTGTCTGTGTCATCACGTGGCCATCTTCCCTCTGTGTGTACCTGTGTCTCTTATCCTCTTTTATAAGGACACAATTTATATTGGATTAGGACCCACGCTATTCTAGCATGACCTAATATTAACTAATTATGTCTTCATTTCCAAACTCTATTTCCAAACAAGGTCACACTCACAGGTTCTGGGGATTAGGAGCACAACACATTTGGGGGGGCACACAATTCAATTCATAGTAGATGGTTACAGCATTGGAGTTTGAACCTAGAACTGCTGAGGTAAAACATTGGAAATTTTTATTTACATGCATCACATAGTGAATGATAACACTAAAGGAATCGTCATATTGGCTTTGTATTATAATATTTGGGACTCTGGCTTCCCCAGTAGATCAGAACATTCTGGAGAGCAGGCATATGAGTGTTCATTTTACTCATAGTAGCGCATCTTCCACATAGCAGTGGTTTATAAATATTTGCCATTCTCAATGTATTCACTGGTTTTGTGTTGAACTCATGGTAACAAGATGGTTACTGAATAACTAGCATCAGTTACAAACACAGCAGTGTCTAGCAGAAGAAGGATTAGCTCTTCTACATCTAATCTTCCCTAGAGCACACCCAACAGATCCCTGTCACATCACATTGGCCACTGCTGGGTCACAAGTGCACCTCTAGACCAATCACTGGCAAGGAGGATGGAGTTACCAGTCTGATTTTCTGAAGAACATGAAGAATGGTAGATAAATGGATTCAATCAAGGTTCTGTTGGAAAAGAAGGAGTGTGAGGAAATGGATTCTCCTTAAGCTACCAGCAGCATCTACGTAACACCATGTAGTACCCTAGAAACTTGTTTGTGTAGGCAATAAGAAAAATGAAAACTGCATATTTCTATGTACATTATAATACAGCTATATGAAATGTTTGCACATATGGCAAAAAACTGACATATGCACTAATTATAACAACTGTTTAGTGGGATAAAATGCTCTTTTTCCTTCTGTTGTCAACTTCTGCTTAATATATTAAGAATGCCTTAGAATTTTTTTAAAATTCAGGGCTTAAATATTCACACACATAGCCCAACTTAACTAGATAAAACCCTTTGACCTCTGATGCACCCCTCCAGGACTGACTCCCTGGAGAAATTTGAAAGCCCCTTCTCTGGGCAGGTCTACTCTGAGAACAGCTGGACGCAGGCTCCCTGGGGTGCTGGGATGGCTAGCCCTGACAGCAATTTTACTTTTCTCAGCAATGTCCAATGAGCGTGAACTAAGGGTTAGGGAGATAAGCGGGGGCATGTCACATCATGCTATTTGTGGAAAGTTAGGGAAGATGACAGGGTTAGGGAGAGCTCTCCATCATCTTCCCGGCCCCTCTGTAGTCTTCTCAGAAGCCAACTTCCAAAGAAGGATGGTGACACCGTGTAAGATAACATAGCTACCTCACATCTGTGGACGAGGCATTGTGGTATGACGTGATGAGAAGAGCAGCATACTGAACACCCACAGAACAGGCCAAACAAGCAGACCCTGCCTGCTGGGACATACTCACTGAAGGAGAACAAGCAAAAGAGAAGAGATGAAAACAGTGAAGCTTCAGTCTATTGGCTGTGGTTCAATACGTTGGATGGTTTTCAGCAGTGGAGAGTCATATTGTTTATTTTTTGTTTTTTAAAATTTCATTCTGACAGGTTGTAAACAGGAAAGTTATAAGTGAGACATGGTGCAGCACTACCAGTCCAGCATTGAGGAGACATTGGCTAAGGCTTATGAGCAGGGGCTTAACCCCAAGTGAGCCGTGGACATCTGAACTTGTGCCATGGACATCTGAGCAGTTCCATCTATTTACCATCCTTCTTGATGTCCTCCAGCAGATCGGGAGACTAAATATACAAACAGACAATGGCCAGACCACATATAAAAATAAAACTATGGCCCATGACCTGCAGCAATCAGCCCACGAAGCCAAATAAGAACCCCTGAAGCAATCAGCCCAAAACGGCCATGACTCGATCAATAACTAGCACCTTCCCTTATTTTCCCACAGACTCCCCGCTTCCAATTCAGGACCAATCAGAGAAAGCCAAATATGCTATGTAAGCCACTTACATAGGAGCCCTGGAGGCATAATGATTAAGCACTAGGCTGCTAACCAAAAGGTCACTGGTTCAAACCCACCAGCCACTCAGCGGAAGAAAGACCTGTTGATCTGCTCCTATAAAGATTACAGCCTTGGAAGCACTATGGGGCAATTCAACTCTGTCACCTGGGGTCAACATGAGTCAAAATCAACTTGATGGCACCCAAGACACACATACACAACCACTCACATAGGATGCTCTACTTCTCTTAGCCCAGGTCCCCAAGCCCAGACTCCAGTCAGGGCACACCTAAAACTTTCCCTCTTTTCCAGTATAAAGCTTCCCCAGCCTTCTACCTGTCTTTGCTTATCTGCCAAATGCAAGTAATAGTGGCTCGCTGCCTTCCTATAGCAAGCTCTGAATAAATACCCTCTCCTTGTTCTCATCTGGGTGGTCTGCATTTATTTCCACAGGCACAAATTACTATTAGTCTATTGAACTATTTTACTTTATAAGTAAAAAATTTTTCACTTTGGCTTTCTAGAGGTGAAGATTTTTTTATATTATTTATAAGAAAATAATAAATTATAAACATTAAATAATCACTACGGATGATAATGAATTTTTTAAAACACGCCATTGACCTGTCTAAAAATCAGAGAAGTGTGAATTACAACAATACAGAATGTTTCACTTGCTATACCAGGAAAAAAAAAAAAATTTGTTTTAACAATATTAAATGCCAGACAAGGAGAAAAGAAACTGGTATTCTGGTGCTGGTGACCATGTAAATTAGAATCCCCTTTTGCAGAGTAATTTGTCATAAAAACAAAATTATCATTTTATTGGCATTAGCAAAACCATTGCAAAAATCTAACTCTAGAAACAATCCAAAGCGCAGAAAAATCTGCATCCTCAAAGATGTTTGTCATATTCGATTTCTATGAACTTAAGGTACAAGGCTTGGAAGCCGTTTAAACTAAATCATGAAATACAACAACAATGTTCATTTGTGCCACTGTTACAAACCGTAGTTATGAAGACTATGTTGAACACAGAAGAATATAATTTAGCTAACATTTTACTTTTGAAATACAGAGAAAATGCACTGCCATTATTTTGTATATACTTAATTTGTACTTCCTGCTGAGCCCCCACTCATTGATTAAATGGAGAAAAAATATAACTTTTTCAGTTTTGTCCAGTTTGGGATTTGGTCTAATCCGATAATTTCAATAACAATTTTAATAGTCCCTTCAGACATTACTCAGGCTTTCTTGGATAAAATCGCTTATTCTCCCAGCTAGCCTGTTTCTCTTTATAAAAGTGTACACTTGGGGTATGTGATGGCATGGAGGGGAGAGAACGGACCCCCTAGCCTTGGCTAGAGTGTCTCTGATCTCTAGCGTGCCCACCTGCATTGATGAGATGAGATTTGCAGCGAAGATATATAGTACATGGTCTGGTCTCTCCTGTTTTAGTGCATTAGGACTCCATGAATAACTCAGTCTCACCTTGGCGCTCACTACTGAAAACCTCAGAGCTTCCATCCAGGCCCAGCAATCATCCATCCCTGCCTCTACCTTAAGCAAGCCTGTAGCAAAGCCCACTGGCTCTTCTTTTAGCATCTGTGCCACACTGGAACTACTCCAAAGAATGAATCTTAAGCCCCCTGCCCTTTGCCTGACCATCTTGCACTACTTTTACTATATCCATTGGAAGAGATGCAATAACCCCCTTCTCTCTACTCAAGACTACTGTTATGAATATAACTCTGTTATTCTGATTTTTGGAAACCCTGGTGGTGTACTGGTTAAGAGCTATGGCTGCTAACCGAAAGATCGGCAGTTCAAATCCACCAGTTCCAATCCTTGGAAAGAGTATGGGGCAATTCCACTCTGTCCCATAGGGGCACTATGTGTCAGAATCGACTAGACAGCAGCAGGTGTTTAACTCTGATTTTAAACGTAGAAGAAGGATTTCGGAGAACTCTTATCTAAATGCTCTGCTCTCCTCCTCGTCTTTCCCCCCTTCCTTTGCTCTTCCCTCTTTATCCCTCCAAAAACCCCCTGGGCCCAGAGGGTTTGATCTCCTCCTTTACTGTCCCTAAGATATATCTTCTTTCTTCTAGATCCCAGTTAAGTCTTCAGGATTGGTCAGGTTATCTCCACTACACAGTTGGACAGCCTGTGAGCTAAATTTTCCAGGTTAGGTTGTTGATATGCTGGGAGCAGACAGCAGAGGTCGGGGAGGGGTATAGAGAATTTGGTAAATCTTTTCAAGTCAGAGGTGCAACTCTCTTGACCTTCTGCATAATCCTATTTTGAATGTCAAAACAAAACATAATCTTGGTCTTTCAGTTAAGATCTTTTATCCATGAATATAGAAAATCCAACTCAAATGTGCTTAAACAATAGGGAAGCCAGGAGATTTCAGAGTTAATTAATTTAGTGACTCATCGATACCACCCTAGGTTCCTTTCCTAATTTGGTTCTGCCATCCTCAGTAAATTGGTGCTGACCTTCGGCTGACCCCCTCAGTTAAGAGATGACTGCAGCAAGCACAAAACTGAACATGGCACAAAAGCATCATCTCTTTCAGTGTCTTTTTAAGAACAAGAAAGCATTTCCCAGCAGCCTCTCCAACTTCACATCTATTAAAAAAGAGGAAGGTAAAATAGATTTACCACAACCAGCAAGTATCTGGCCTTCTGGTGTGGGACTTGGCATTTATTCTACAACAGATTCTAATGTTACCTCAAACTATTGTATGTCTAGGGATGTTAGGCACAAAAGTGGGTACTCATTAAACAAAAAAGAAAATAAATTAAGCATTTTAAAATTATAATCCTTGTTGTTGTTGTTGTTATGTGCTATCGAGTCAGTTCGACTTATAGCAACCCTGTAGGACAGAGTAGAACTGCCCCATAGGGTATCGTAAGCTGAAATCTTTATGGGAGCAGATCACGAGGTCTTTTCTCCCTCAGAACGGCTGTTGGGTTTGAACTACCCATCTTTTGGTTAGCGGCTAAGAGCGTAACCAATGCCACCAGGGCTCCTGTAATCCTTGTTATGTGTTTCTGATAATAGAGGGTTGAATGGGAAAAGCAAACTGAAAATATCCATTGACTATAGCTGAAACTATGTCTTGAAATGCTTTTTAATACAAGAAAGAAAACACAACGAAATAATTAAAGCAATTGCAGTTGGGGTTTTGGGACTGTAGGTGATTTTCTCCTTTATTTCTGTCTTGGAATGTGAACTAATTTCATATGTAATTTTTATAATTAAGAAACTCCATCCTATTTTTACAAGTTCTACTTTAGAAATTCCCATCATCACTGTCCTTCAACTTTGTTTGGACATCCTATAAAAGGAAATAATCTGTATAGGCTATGTATATTTGTCTTCTATATGAGGCACAGACACTCTCCATGAACAGGATAATTAAACAAAATATCCTTCTGTTATAAACCCACGCTCACTGTGTCCAACCTTGCCTTTAAATGAACTCCCTCATTAAATCTGGAGCGGTGGTGTCTACTGCTTTTCCCGAAACCACCGTAAAACTCTAATGGGCTTTGTAATTATTTCCTATTTTTCAAGGCACTTTCTAATTTGTACATTTAAGCTACTATTTTTGAGATAACATCCGCCCCGAAAGCACTTTTAAAAGGAAACTCCTAATTCTACTCTCCCTTTATCTCCTAATTTCTTCACACTCAGCTTCCAAAGTAGTTAATGTTTTGCTTGAAATATTTAGAGCTTTTGACCATTATGCCAACTCCCATTTATGCAGAAACTGATACTGAATATAATGTATTCACCTGCGCTGAGGCCACCTCCCAACACCCAACCCGTGGGCTTCACCACTCCTTGCTGCTAGTGGTTTAATTTTTGGGTGCTGCCAAACATGCTCAAACCAGCCTGTAATTTGCTTTCTTCTGCCACATCCAGAACATATAATTTATTGGCACAGAAAATAGCGAACTGAATGGTGGTTTAATATACCTTCATCTCATCTTCCTCTCTATAATTCTAGGATAAAAGAGCCTTGAAAGAGATGGTAGCAGAGGCTTTCTCTCTAACATGTTGTTAGTTCTCATCGAATCGGCTCTGACTCGTGATAGCCCCATGGACAACAGCACAAAATGCTGCCTGGTCCTGCACCGTCTTCGTAATCACTGGTATGTTTGTGTCCATTGTTGTGGCCACTGTGTATTCTGAATGCCTTCCTAGAGGGCTCATCTTGTAGCACTCTATCGGACGCAGGTTGTCATTTGTTAATTTTCAGCAGCAGACAGCCAGGCCTTTCTTCCTAGTCTACACTAGTCTGAAAGTTCTGCTGAAACCTGTCCACCATGACTGGTTTATTTGAAATCCCACTGGTAAATATCTTCTAGCATCATAACAAACCACTACAGACGGACAGGTGGCTGTGGCTCCCTAATACAGAATTTGCTTATTTCTCCATCAAAAGACTTCATCATAAACTAAAATCTCTATTCTGTTCTGGTTTTGTTTTTGTTTTTCTTTCAAATTAAACTTTTGCCCCAAGGCTGATTTTTTTAATAGCTCTTTTGGCTTATGTCCTCCTCACCAGACTATATTTTCCTCAAAACTGCTTGCTTATTGCTTTCCATGCCTCCTCAACCACCTTGCCTTGCTGCATTTTTTTTTTTTTTTCATTTACCCATCACCATGATGAGTGTCTTCCCTGCAGATTCTTAATGGGGCACTGTCAATAAAATTTAGAAGATCTGAAGTTGTTTTGGTTTTTTAAGTAGTCAGAGCTATTATTCTTAATACCACAAAGCAGTAAATTTGAAAGCATCTTTAAAACATTTTTTGCTTCCTAGAAAAAAAAAAAAAGATGTTTGTGTTAAATAAATATCATTGACAATGCTTTCAAAGAATTGAAAGTCTACACTTTGTGTCAGAAAGGAAGAAATAAAAAAATGCACAATTCCTCACAAGCATGAAAGGGGAAAGAAACATTCTCTTAATCTTATAATGTTTACTTCATCATCTGCACGGATAAGAAATGTTCCTTTATGGCTCAGGACTATCGTATCACACATTGATTTGGGTGGCACTGGAAAACACAAATGCAAAACATCTGATGGTAGTTCCTGGGAACTTCCCTCTGTGGAATGGAACAAATACTGAACAGAAACTAAAAATCCTAGAAGGCATACAGTCCATACCAACCGTAGTAGATTGTTTGCAAGACGACTGCAATAATTTCCTATCTGTGTCCTCAGGTAGTCCCTTCCCACACTGATTCTGGGGTTGGCGCTGTGACTCGCTTCGACCGATGGAACAACAGAAAGCATGATACAAGCAGGGTCTCAAAAAGTACTTGCTTTTCAAGCTCCCTGAGGGACCAAACTGCTGGGGTGAGGGCTGTGGGGACCATGGTCTAGGGCAACATCTTGCTCAATTGGCACAACATGGTTTATAAAGGAAATGTTCTATATCCATTTCCTGAGTAGCGTCTGGGGTCTTAAAAGCTTGTTAGCAGCCATCTAAGATATTCCATTGGTCTCACCCCTTCTGGAACAAGGGAGAATGAAGAAAACCAAAGACACAAGGGAAAGATTAGTCCAAAGGACTAATGGACCACAACTACCATGGCCTCTACCACACTGAGTCTAGTACAACTAGATGGTGCCTGGCTACCACCACTGACTGCTCTAACAGGGATCACAAGAGAGGGTCCTGGACAGAGCTGGGGAAAATGTAGAACAAAACTCTAACTCACAAAAAAAGACCAGACTTTCTGGTCTAACAAAACTGGAGAAACCACGAGAGTATGGCTCCTGGACACCCTTTTAGCCCAGTAATGAAGTCACTCCAGAGGTTCACCTTTCAGCCAAAGATTAGACAGGATCATAAAACAAAAAGAGACTAAAGGGGCACATCAGCCCAGTGGCAAGTATGAGAAGGCAATAGCGGACAAGAAAGATGGTAATAAGGAACCCAAGGTCAAGAAGGGAGAGTACTGACATGTCGTGGGGGTTGTTAACCGATGTCATAAAACAATATGTGTACTAACTGCTTAATGAGAAGCTAGTTTGTTCTGTAAACCTTCATCTAAAGTCCCGACCCTTACTCCTGCCTGATCCTTCCTACCCTCCATGAACCTTCAGATATTAGTGACTCAGCAGATGCTGCAATCTGGCTTAGACCTCTAGTCTTTGAACCTTCCTCAAATCCCCTGATTTGGGCTGATATTCAGACACCTGGATTTAGGCTTCCCATGGGACTCATGGTAATCCCATCCCTTCTTCTATATGTGAATTCAATTCAATCAATGACTATTAAAAACCTGCTTCATGCAAGCCCTAGTCCCTGTGGTGCAGGACGATCAAATTAGAGTTCCTGCTCTCCAGCAGCTTAGGAACAAAGCATGCATGTGCTATAGAAGTCTTGGTAGATTACTGGCAAAGACGGCCATAAAAATTCCTTCCATCCCTGTAAGCAGAGCCCCAATGGGATGAGATCTTACAGGTTCTCTCATCAAGAGGTGGGGTCTATTTTTCCATCCCTTGAATCTTGCTTGACCTTGAGAGTTGACCAACAGAATGTAGCAGAAATGGCATTTTGTGACTTCTGAGCCAAGGCATCAAGAGACCTGGTAGATCCAGCTCTCACCCTTTTGAAAGGCAGTGCTAACATGTGAGGAAGTTCAGGCCAGCCTGCTGGAGGAAAAGACCACATGCAGCAGACATGAGCCATTCCGACTACAACCTTCTGGTCCAGTTCCCAGTCAAGTGTCCAGATAGCTGCAGAGACATGAGTAACTCCAAGTGAGATCAGAAGAATCACCCACTGATCCCAACCCAAATTGCGGACATACAGTATCATGAGCAAATAAAATGATTATTGTTTTTAAACTACTAAGTTATGGGTGGTTTGTATGCAGCAAGAAGGAACTAATACAGGAAGGTTTAATTCTACTTGTGAGAACATGGCTTATGCTCTTTACAGATAATTGCATGTTTTTAAAAGGTGTTTATTTACCTAAATGAGTTTCTGAATGGCAGAATGTTAGATTCAATCACAAAGTGAAATAATGGGGCTGGTGGATCATCATTAAACAGACCAGTCTTACCTGGCAGCTGGCCTGGTGTGGTAGAGGAGTGGCCAGTTCCCCTAAACTGCTCTTATTTTGACAGCTTTTACATCCAGGTGTGAACCCACAAATTATTTTCAAGCCCCAGTGTATTGACAATGACTCCCATGTCACTGACAGAAAATCAAAGAGAGGATAGGACTAGAGTGGGGACATTTTACAAAGTAGGATATCCACTTGATGTACATAAAAGATGTAGGTATTATTTTAGTCAGGTAGTAAGACTTGAAATCAAAACCTTGTTCCCAAGTATTCCTTTATTTTCCAAATCAAGTTTGTTTATTTTTCTGTTCCTTAATGAAACTTTGTTATCTATCTTAAGCACACAGAAGGGAGAGTACCTGCCATCTCCATTAAATACAAAATGAATATTTAAAAGTTTATAAAGCAAGAAAAAGCCATTATCCTAGTCTATTCTTCTACCAGAGTTTCAAACAATAAGCCGGTTCTCCCCAGAAGTGGCTGAAAACCTACTACAGAAGACAATTAACACTAGAAATAATCCATGAACAATGTGCAGGGTAAATTAAAAGCCCAAGATAGGAGCCATACCCCAAAATCTAGAAAGGTACCAACACTACTTTTTATAAATAAAACTAATGATAGCCGTGCCTCCCATGGGTCCTAACTACGACCTGGATCCCATATACCTGGGATCAGTCACCTACAATTTCCCCCAAGGCATAAAGGGGTGGGTACAGCCAAAGAGTACATTCTAGGCAAAGGGCAAATAAATTACTAAAACCAAAAAAAACCAATCCTGTTGCCATTGAGTCAATTCCGACTCATAATGACCCTATAGGACAAAGTAGAACTGCTCCCTAGAGTTTCCAAGGAGCGCCTGGTGGATTTGAACTGAAGACCTTTTGGTTAGCAGCCGTAGCACTTAACCACTATGCCACCAGGGTTTCCAATAAATTACTAAAAAAAAAAAAAAAAAATTACTAGCTATCAGCAATTCTGTCTGCCTTCTAAAGAGGACGCTTTCTTTGGTTTTTCTGAGAAGGGTATGCAAGCTGACAGACGGAGAAGAAGTAGTCAGAGTAATGGAAAGAATCTGGATATGGGAGTGCGAATAAGAAAGAGAAGCAACACAATACACAAGTGAGAGCAGAGATGTCTAATGGGGGATTTGAAGGCAGTGTGAATCATCTTCACGGTTTCACCTTAAAACTTTCAGTAAACCCACCAAAGCCTAATGCTTTGAATATTGGATTTGGGTTTTTTTTTTTTTTTTGGTTGAAATGCCTCAAAAAGGGTAGGGGGCAAGAACATAGGTTACCCAAAGGAGCCCAGTTACATTTGGGTTATACCAGTTAGAGTTTCCATGAGCCGTCTGTCACTTTGTCTTACTGTGGTAGCTTGCATGTTGCTATGATGCTGGCAGCTACAGCACCAGTATTTCAAATACCAGCAGGGTCACCTGTGGTGGACAGGTTTCAGCAGAGCTTCCAGACGAGACAGACTAAGAAGAAAGCCTGAAGATCTACTTCCAAAAAAGCAGCCCTTGAAAACCTTGTTGAGCCCAGTTCTCTGACACGCATGGGGTTGCATGAGTCAGAGTCAACTCAGCAGCAACTGGTTTTTCACCCACAGTCACAGAAGAGAGTGCTAATTGGGCGTAGTCTGAAACATCATTTCATGGTAAATACATTATAACTGCTTTTTCCAGAAATTAGTTTTTCCTAATTCTGCTTTGCTCAGAATAATTCGAAGTATGTTTCTGTTTCTTTTGCTTAACATACATCAGCATGTACTATGGGGAAAGGGAACCCGGGTTTAAACCTATCCAAGAGTAAGATTTTCCTTAAGACTTTCAGAACTCAAGATGGCGACTTGAGCCACAGATTGCCCTCTCATTCCCTAAGGCCCATTGAAAGGGCCAAGAAAATCAAAAAACCAAGAACACCGTAAAAAAAACAAAAACCAAACCCATTGGCTTTGAGTCGATTCCAACTCATAGCAACCTTATAGGACAGAGTAGAACTGCCCCACAGAGTTTCCAAGGAGTGCCTGATAGATTCAAGCTGGCGACCTTTTGGTTAGCAGCTGCTGCGCTTAACCACTACACCACCAGGGTTTCCATGAACTCAGTAGCAGAGCTAAAGTACAAGGAAGGGTGCCAGCAAAGAGGTAAAATGAAATTTATGAAATATGCAGGAGAATAGGATCAGATTGAAAGAAAAGCACATACACAAAGAATAGCCCACTCCTCACGCAGGCAAAGGAGGGCCCCTTGAGGAGAAATGAACAAACCTCTCCAGCAAACCCTGGTGGGGGTTTGAGAATCAAGTAGAACCCACAACTGGTAGACCGTCTGTCAGAACATTCTCCTCCTCTCTGCTTTGGTCCCATGGCCCTCCCCTAACTATTATTTATTATTTATTAATTCATTTATTCAACAAAGAGGCATTTCAATCTCTTTTGAGCTGGCACTGTTCTAGACACTGGGGATACAGTGATGAACAAGGCAGACAAAGTCCAGGCTCTCATGGAACAAATATTCTGACAGGAAAGAAAATAAAAGTACCAGCAAATATGAATTAATGAAGAAAATAAAAGAATGATTTGGTAGAGATTGTCTGTGAGGCTTCCTTAGGTAGGCTGGTCAGGAAAGACCTTTCTGAGAAGGTGACCTTTAAACTGAATCAAAGAGTCAGCTATAAACCAAAAAAACCGAACCCAGTGCCATCGAGTTGATTCCAACTCATAGCGACCCTACAGGACAGAGTAGAACTGCCCCATAGAGTTTCCAAGGAGCGCCTGGTGGATTCAAACTGCCGGCCCTTTGGTTAGCAGCCGTAGCACTTAACCACTATGCCACCAGAGCTATAGTTCAAGGGAATAGAATTCCAGGCAGAGAAAACAGCTGGTACAAAGGCCCTGTGGCACAAACCACCTTGGCAGGTGTGCTGTCCAGGCTAAATATCAGTTCCTCCAGTGAATACTCCCAACCCATCCCAACAAGACTTGAGTCTATGTGTTTCCAAAGTTCTGTTCTTCCCTTACTACAGCAACATCACATTGTATTAAAATTGTTCGTGTGCCTGTAGCTTCCCCTGGACTTACTCTCTAAGGGCAGAGAACTTACATTCTGAGCATCTAGTAATGTCTGGATGTGGTAGATGATCAATCAGTTAGTGAATGAACTAATCAGTACTCATACGCAGTTCTTCTGATTCCAAGTCCAGTGCTCTTTCCACTGTGTATTAGCTGCCTGTGGCTGCTGTAACAAAGTACCTTGAAATTGATGGCTTAAAATGACAGAAATCTATTCTCCCACCATTCTGGGGGCTTGTTGTTGTTGTTGTTCGGTACCGTCGAGTCGGTTCCGACTCATAGCAACCCTATGCACAACAGAACGAAACACTGCCCAGTCCTGAGCCATCCTTACATCGTTGTTATGCTTGAGCTCATTGTTGCAGCCACTGCGTCAATCCACCTCGTTGAGGGGCTTCCTCTTTTCCGCTGACCCCCTACTCTGCCAAGCATGATGTCCTTCTCCAGGGACTGATCCCTCCTGACAACATGTCCAAAGTATGTAAGATGCAGTCTAGCCATCCTTGCCTCTAAGAAGCATTCTGGCCACACTTCCTCCAAGACGGATTTGTTCGTTCTTTTGGCAGTCCATGGTATATTCAATATTCTTCACCAACACCACAATTCAAAGGCATCAACTCTTCTTTGGTCTTCCTTATTCATTGTCCAGCTTTCACATGCATATGATGAACACACTCAGCGTTTTTCAAGCTTAAAGAACTAAAGAAAAAATTCAAGCCTCGAGTTGCAATAGTGAAGGATTCCATGGGGAAAATATTAAACGACGCAGGAAGCATCAAAAGAAGATGGAAGGAATACACAGAGTCATTATACCAAAAGAATTAGTCAACCATTTCAAGAGGTGGCATATGATCAGGATCCGATGGTACTGAAGGAAGAAGTCCGAGCTACTCTGAAGGCATTGGAGAAAAACAAGACTCCAGGAATTGATGGAATATCAACTGAGATGTTCCAACAAACAGATGCAGCACTGGAGGTGCTCACTCGTCTATGCCAAGAAATATGGAAGACAGCTTCCTGGCCAAATGACTGGAAGAGATCCATATTTATGCCTATTCCCAAGAAAGGTGATCCAACCGAATGTGGAAATTATTCAACAATATCATTAATATCATTCTGGGGGCTAGAAGTTAAAAATCTAAGTGTGGACAGGACCATGTTCTTTCCAAAGCCTCTAGGGGAGGATCTTTCCTCTTCCAGCTTCTGGTAGCCCCAGGTGTTTCTTGGCTTGAGGCGCATAACTCCAATCTTTGCCTCTTTACAGGGCTGTCTTCCCTCTAGGTCCGTCTGTGTCTCTTCTCTTTGACACCAGCCATACTGAGTTTAGAGCCCACCCTACTCCAGTATGCTCTCATCTTAAATGAGCTTACTACATCTGCAAAGACCCTAAGTCCAAGTGAGATCACATTCTGAGGTTACAGGAAGGACACTGGTTTTAAGAGGGACACTATTCAACCCAGTCCACACTGTAATGTATTGCCCCTCCAATAAGTGGGGGCTGTTATCAGAGTAGAACCCTGTTGTTTTGTTTTTCATTTAAATTTACTTCTCCCATCTTAGAATTTGAATCAGTTACCATATGGCTAATAATTAGACTTTCATTTTTTTATTAGGCTCTTATATCTTGTTGGGAATGACAGAGAAAGGAATGTTACACAAGCTACTTCTGTCTTCAAAATTATCAAGAAATAATCTCCCTACTTTTCTTAATATAATTTTCCCATATCATTGCTACAGTAAACAGCAGCCAAAAATATCTCCACACACTTGTTTATACCAACTCAGTGACATCTTTCCTTAATGTTTACTTCTACTCTTTTCTTTTCTTTTGATAAAGCCCCAGTTTCTATCTTTATTATCATGATTAGTCTGATTTTTAAATCCCCAGCCACTTTTCTCAGATAATCACATCTTTGCCATTCCACTCTGCTAACAGCTGTCTATATGTTGACTTTACCCTTGGTACACTAAATTCAAATTCATTTCCTGTGTAGTCCCCAAACAAAGTGAGGCGACAATCATACATAGCAGCCAGAGCGTTCCCAGGTGCCTGCTGCAATAAACACTGCAGTCAAGTCATTTGATTTTACTTTCCCAGGTTCCTAAGCTCATAACTCTCTTCTGAATATACAAGAGTCTAATAAAAGAGGAAAATGTGCAACACCTACAGCACAGGCAGGAGTCCCTGGTTAGTACAAATGATTAACACACTCAGCTGCTAACTGAAAAGTTGGAGGTTTTGAGTCTACCCAGAGACTCCTTGGAAGAAAGGCCTGGAGATCAACTTCTGAAAAAATCAGCTACCTAAAGGCCAATGGAGCACAGAATTGACTTGACAGCAACTGGTTGGAGCACAGAATTGACTCCACAACAACTGGTTAGAGCACAGACACTCAGAAATGAGAAGGGGTAGTTATCTCTGAACAGGCTCAGAGCTTGCAGAATTTGGTGGTTTCTCTGTCCCCATTTTCTCCTTTGATCTTCACAGCACTGTGTGGTGTACCTAAATGGTACTACTTATACTTCCTACTTAGAAATTAAAAATTATGAAGCCCAAAGAGGTTAAAAGAATGACCCTTGATTTCATAGCTAGTATTTGGTGCCATTTATTCATTTATTAGGAGCCTGGTGGCACAGTGGTTAAAGGCTAGGCTACTAACCTAAAGGTTAGTGGTTCAAACCCACCAGCCGCACCAAGGGAGAAAGATGTGGCAATCTGCTTCCACAGAGCCAAGAGCCTTGGAAATCCTATGGGGCAGTTCTACCCTGTCCTATAGGGTTGCTATGAGTCAGAATCACTCAGTTAAGCACTCAGCTGCTAACCAAAAGGTTGGTAGTTCAAACCCACCTAGTGGCTCCATGGGAGAAAGAACTGGCAATCTGCTCTGGTAAAGATTACAGCCTAGGAAACCCTATGAGGCAGTTCTACTCTATTACATGTGATCACCGTGAGTCAAAAATCGACTTGATGGCACCAAACAACAACGTTCATTTATGAAACAAACACTCATTAGCACTTGCTGTGTGCTAGGCCCTAGTCTAGGTGTTGGAGATACAGCACTGAACAAGGCAAACAATACCCCCAGTGTCATGAAACTTACATGCTAGTGGTGAGAGAGAATATTAAAAAGTGCTCAATCAATAAGTAAGATATTTTCACAAGATACTAAGTGTTATTATAAAATACAGATAACACAATAGTGTGCCTGGGCAGGAGCTGGGGCAATGGTGCTACTTGATATGGGGTGGTCAGAGACGACTTCTTTGAGGAGGTGAGCTGGGACCTGAATGAAGAGGAGCCAGCCATGTGAAGCTCTGGGAGAAAAGATTTCCAGCCATGGGAAGAACAGGGATATAGATCTGGAGGTAGGAAAGAGTTTCCTGTCTGGGGGACAGAAACAAGACGCTGGTTCAGACAGAGGCTGATAATTTCAGTCAATATTTCTGTGATTCTCTTAGGTTTTCTTCCTCATGGTCACAAGGTGGCTGTGGTGGCTCCAGACATTAAATCTACATTCATGGTAGAAGAAGCGGAGAAGGTTTAGTGCTAGCTGCATCATCCGTTTTCATCAAGTAAGAAAAAATTCTCTAGCAAAATTCTATTTGGTATCGTTAGGCCAAAGTGATTCATAAACACCACCACTCCCATCTAGCAGGGAAATAGGCTGGAAAAGCAAGAATTTGCCATGATTGGCTTAAATCAGCCTTGTTCCATCACCTGGAAGCATTGGCACCCTGAAAAGAATCAGAATTCTGTTGGTAAAAAGAGGAGGAAACGACTATTAAGTAGACAATAATAACGACTGTCACAGTAGAGGGGAGAGGCAAAGTGAAGGTCGGAGAAACCAGATAACACTGGGCCTTTTAAACCATGGTAAAGAGTTTAGATTTTTCTAAGTGCCATGTAAAGTCATGAAGGATGTAAGTGAAAGTGTGGCATGGTCTGATTTTTATCTTTATGAGATCTGTGGTTACCAGGCACAAAATTGATTATAGGAGGCAAGAGTAGAAATGGGGACTTTAATTAGAATGCAGTTGCAGTCGTACGAGAAAGAGATGATGGTAGCTTGACTAGGGCAGCAACAGTAAAGGTGTAGAGAAGTGGATCGACTCAAGATATATTTGGAGGTACTGCTGGCATATTAGATAGAGGTGAAGGCGGGGTAGAGAAGGAAAGGAATAATGACACACAGATTAATTAGAACGGCATTTACAAAAGAAAGACTCCAGGACAACAGACTCAGAGAGGGAAAGGAAACAACAGTTGTGCTTTGGACATGTTATGACTGCAGTGCCTATTAGGTATGCAAGCAGCAATCTCAAACCACAACTGTAGTGAATGCTATGGTATGCTGCCCAGTTTCCTCTTCAGGATCAAGGTACTCATCCCATCAGTTGCCATGAGAGATGGCTGTTGGCCTAAGTAAACTGACTTGTCCAAGGTTATGCAGTCCAAATCCAGTGATTGGTTGATTCGGAAGTACTATGGCATAAAAAAAAAATTTTTTTAATAATTTTTTTTTTTATGGCTAGCTGACTTGCCTTAATTGGAACAACTTTGAAGGACCATCCCAGTACCAGAGTTCCCCATAGGACTGGTGGAGGCATGCTGTGACTGCATTGTATCTCAACTACTACTCCCTATACCCAAATCTGCCTCCTTTACTTCCTCACAAGTGTTTTTCCCAAAATCTCTCCACAGTGTATTTCCTGCATATACAAGTCTTTTCCCAGGAAGCCCAACCTAAGACACTTGGTGTGAGGAATAACTAAGGAAGCAGCATCTAAAATGGGATTATGGAGCTGGCTTACCTGCTGGCTGGCTGGCTGGTAATAAAGACCCCATCCCTGGTGGTGGGTGTAGTACCGAAGACCCTGGCACTTGGTAGAAGTGCAATTGTTAAATCTTTCACTGGTGGTGAACCAGGGTGGGATACTAGTAGAAAGTACTGACAGTTGTATTATCTCAGACATTTGAGTGGTTCAGAGGAGAGAGTAATTACAAGGGTAATGGAATCAGATAGCTGTTGCTGAGCATTATTAATGTATTGGCAAAAGACAGTGAAAAGCTGAGGGTGATTAATGACTAATTCAAGGTGAATTGTGAAAATCAAAAGGCCTAGTTGGCATTTTCAATTGCCTTATATGCATGGGAAACATGGACAATGAATAAAGAAGACTGAAGAAGAACTGATACATTCGAATTATGGTGTTGGGGAAGAATATTGAATATACCATGGAACGCCAGAAGAACGAACAAATATGTCTTGGGAGAAGTACAGCCAGATGATCCTTAGAAGCAAGGATGGTGAGACTTCATCTCACGTACTTTGGACGTGTTATTGGGAAGGACCAGTCCCTGGAGAAGGACATTATGTTTGGTAAAGTAGAGAGTCAGCGAAAAATAGGAAGATCCTCAACAAGAAAGATTGACACCGTAGCTGCAACAATGGGCTCCAAGAGCAATGATTGTGAGGATGGTGCAGGGCTGTACAGGGTTTAATTCTGTTGTACATAGGGTTGCTAGGGGTGGAACCGACTCAATGGCACTAACAACTAACAACAAATGTTGATAATATACAAAAAGGTTCTCATCTCCTGCAGTCAAAAGATATAAAAAGCTAAAGATCGGTCTCGGGACTTAATTCAAGAGTAGCAGAGCTAAGAGAAGATTGAATTCTCAACCCTACCAAGTCTGCTGTGCCAAGATCAGGGTTCTGACTGGGGAAAGCTCTGAGATTTGGGATGTGGACATCTAGGTTGATGCATTTGAAAACCTTAAAACTTCAGATCCCCCTACTTCCTGTCTTCCTTGCAAATGATGCAGAGGCCTCTACCTTGCAGGACATCAGCCCCCCTCAAGATCTAACCTCAGCACCACCCCTCATAGCCAGCGGACTAGTAACTAAGATCAAGTCAAAACACAACCTGCCCAGAAAGTACTGGGCCTGTTGGAAGGGAGGGCACCATATTCTGAAGGAGCTACAGGACCTAGTCTACATGTACCAGGAGAAGCTAGGATTATGTATAGAACTGGTTTCAGAGGGAGCTTGATTAGGGGGAGGGAGGAGTGGGACATAAATTTGGAAAAGGGATGTAGCATTTAACACCCTTGCAAGGATCTGAGGAGATACGACAAACATAATGACCCCAATATTAGAGTAGGGGTGTAAGGAGGTCAGATAATGAATTGTCCTGTTTCAGATCCACCTCAAAATGAGTCCATTGGGTCCAGTGACCCACCCAGTGGTCATTTCCCTGATCCCCAAAAAATAAAAGTATCAGTAAGCAGAATCTCCGCATTGGTTTCTTAGCCTTTGGGATAAGAGCTGTCATAAAGTAGGAGGCCAAATGGGAGCCTCTGAACTGTTCCTGAAGCTTAAACAAGATAGTAAAACAAATACAATATCACGAAGAAGAATATGTTTGGCACCTAGGTGATTCACTATGTAATTTGGTACTCTCTTGCTCAATTTTGATAGTATATGGACAAGTACAAACAACAGTCATGACCTGAGAAGGGCAGATGGCCAGGGGCTCACTTCCCTTAGGGATGGAAGTAAGCCTTCTAGACCATCAAAAGTGCTGAGGGGTGAGGGGAACCTAGAATGGGTGGAAGGAGATACTGAGTACCAGTAGCAGCACTGAAACTAGCTGTAACAGTGCAGTAGTAATTGATGTCACTAACCTTTCTCTTGTACACTTCTCCAGAAAAAAAGAACCAAAGAGAATTCTGGAAGAGCTGTTCCCAGAAAGGGCAAATCTATTATATGAAACAAGTGGATCCAAATGGTACAAAGGGAGGGATTTGATGGGTGCTCTGGTGCGCCACCCAGATCTTCCCTTCTGGACCAGGGTGTTCATGTTTCCAGGTGAGAAGTATTTAGGCTCTTCACAGCTGAATACCCACTAATGCCCTCAGTTGAATGGAGCTGTCTGACTCCCAGATTACTCCCCTTTCCCAGGGACAGTTCGCTTCCAGTGAGTGTTCAATACAGGATACAAAAGGTCAGCCCCTTGCCTCCATTAAGGACACTTCTGGAGGATCTTCCCAGCTCCAGAGCTCTGCTGAGGCTTTTGGCATAATTGCATATTTCAACTTCACCCTGTGCCCAGGCCTGCTTTCTTTTTTCCACCACAGGGGTTATACCCAAGAACACTCTTCAATAAACTTTCTGCATGCAACTCTCCATTTCAAAGTTCATTTCCCTGGAGTGCCCTTCCCTCCTCCACTTTGATCAAGAAATCAGGTCTTTAGTCTTGAATTGCATGTGTGGTAATGGATAAACTGGAGGAAGAAGTAGCAATAGTCTTTGATTGCTTTAAATAAGACTAAAACATAAAGAAAGAGACGTTATTGCATTCATTTGTTAGCGAATAAGTTAGCAGCAATCCTGTTAAAACTAGAGAAGACCTAAATATCTGTAGGGTTGCTATGAGTCAGAATTGACTTGACGGCAAGAGGTTTGGTTTTGATTTTTGATATAGACATCCAAATACCTTCTTCCTCATGTAGAAAGAACTTTTTAAGCCCAAGAGAAAATAGTGAGAACACAGAAATTTCTAATTGTGTAAAAAAACTTTTTTAAAAAGTGGCTTCATTAACAATTCAGTGAGAAATTAGCTCAAAAGTCCTAGAAGAATATACACAAAATGTTAACAATAGCTTTCTCTGCAAATTGAGATTAAAAGTGATTGTCTACTATTTTTATTCAGGCTTTTTTGAATCATCTAAATTTCAAAATGAAGCTGTTATGTATTCTGATATAAAAGTCTAGAAAATAAAAAAATGTATATTCATATTTTATTGACAACTGAAGTAGTTCTGATGGCACAATGGTTAAGTGCTCAGCTGCTAACCAAAAGGTTGATGGTTTGAATCCACCCAGTGGCTCCAAAGAAAAAAGATAAAGCAGCTCTACTCTGTCATATAGGTCACTATGAGTTGGAACCAACTTGACGGCACCTGACGACAACATTGATGACTGAGATACCTGAAAAGTCAACCTCAGTGCTCTTGTCTCCCTCTCTGACTTTTCCATACCTCCTACTTTATCCCTACTACCACAGCTCTAGTTCAAGACCCTGGACACTCAGGCTCACGTTATCTTTTTGCTGAACCGCTCTAGCAAACTCCAACTCATCTTTCTTTTTAGCATTGCCTTCCTCCAATCTGTTCTCCGCAAGGCCACAGGTCACTCACCCCCTTCGGTGGCTTTTCTGATGTACTCCTCTGCCTTCCTTTCCAACTTCACGAGAACTCTCTAGACACTGAGCAGCTTATATGTAGCTCCACACTGGAAAGCGTGCTGCTCCTCCCAAATTTCTACAGTGAGTCCATTTATTTGTCAGTTTGTTTACCTTCTAAAAAGAATTTAAGACGGCTACTTTTTTCTTTACACATAATCAGAAAGCCAGGCAGGTGTGATGTGGGCAACACTGGTGAGGAAGAAAGAAGAAGGAAAAGGGGAGAAAGAATTACTGAGTGAGAACGGATAAGACAGTCCCTGCCCTGAAAAACTTGCAGGCCTACCCAGAAAACTATTGTCTGGGTAGGAATTCATAATATAATAAACATTAAGCCTAGTTGACAGCTAAACAGAATTGCAATGTAAATACAGGTTTTTTTTAACACCCTCCGCCTTTTAGCACTTCCTCACAACCACCAATTCAGCTCAAAATTCCTCAGACTCTCCTCCACAGAACATGACTGTTTTGCGAGCTGTTAAGAGGTATGTGGGTTTTTTTTAAGAGGTATGTGAGAAAAACGTTCTATGAAAATGTGGGAATACTGCCTAATGTAGCCTAGAAAGACAATTTAACCTATTCAGAGCTCAGAAGAAATTATTTCCTTGTCGAAAGTGTGACGGTATGTTGTTGTTAGGTATGAAAGCATAGTTGAGTATATTTAGCAATGGGTCTCAAAAGTCTTTAAAATAGTTATATTCTTTGACCCAATAATTCCACTTCTAGGACTTCATCATAAAGAAACAAATGTGGATATGGGCAAAGATTTTACTACGAGGATGTTTATCCCCATGTAGTATATTTAATAAATTAAACATGGAACTACATAAAAACCCAATAGTAGGGGATTGGTTACATAAAGATGATGTAGCAGAATATGGTGCAGGCAGTGACAATGACATAGAACATTTAATGACATAGAAAAATGTTTGTAAAACTTAAGAGGAAAAAGCTTATCAATCCGTGTGAAAGGAAAACTCCCTTTTTAAAATTAAATATTATCCAATAGGAAGAAGGGATTAATTGGGGTTTCAAACCCAAATACCCCAGGGTACCAGCAGGTAAACTAAATGAGTAAAGCAGGACAAATCCAGTTAGCACTGAGTCAGTTCTGACTCATGGACACTCCATGTGCATCAGAGTAGAACTGTGCTCCTTAGGGTTTTTAAGGCTGTTACCTTTTGGAAGCAGATTGCCAGGCCTTTCTTCTGAGGCACCTCTAGATGGGTTTGAACCATCAACGTTTCATTACCACCACCCCGGAAGGACAAAGGGGTGTCTTTTCTAAAGAAAGCAGCTCCTGCTCAGCTCTGACCTGTCTTGCTGGAATGCAGACCTCATTTGCCAATCTTCAATATGTCGTAAGAAGCTATAAATTTGTGTGTTCACGAGAAATCACCCAATTTTTAAATGTTGGCATCTAATTTGAAAAATGTAAATACTACACAGCCAAATAAAACACATCTGGAAACTTCTTTAGCAACTGATGTATTCAGAATGTCAGCAGCGGTTACCTCTGGGTGTCAGGAGTTTAGGCGATTTTTATTTGTTTCATTTTCTTTTTTTATTATTTTCTCATATTTTCCACAGTGAAAAATAAATCATTTTTAATTAAAAAAAAAAACATTTGTTTGAATTTGTAAGAGTTCAACTGTTATCTTAACATTGCCACTGAAAATAAAATGAAAGTTTGAATTTAAGAATTAAGGTCTAGAAATAAAGACACAATATAAACCAACTTTACAGTGTCGATATGAGGCATAACATTTATAGAAAGTGTTAGAAAATTAGTGTACTTCCTTTGCTGTCCTTAGAACTATGTGGAAAAAAAGCTTCATTGACATTTTTACAGATTCTTCGCTTTTGTTATAAACACTGGCGCTATTACAAACATAAACAGCCTGAGGTTATGGAACTGAGCCATGGGTGGTTCCATGATAGAATTCTTGCCTTGCATGCAGGAGACCTGGGTTCAATTCCCAGCCAATCCACTTGAAGCACAGCCACAGCCCATCTGTCAGTGGAGGCTTGCAAGTTGCTATGATACTGAGCAGGTTTTAGCAAAGCTTCCAGACCAAGACAGACTAGGAAGAAAGGCCTGGAGATCTACTTCTAAAAAAAAACAGCCAATGAAAACCCTACAGATCACAACGGTTTGATTTTGTTGTGCATGAAGTCCCCAGGGCTTGGGGGCCAACTTGACAGCAGCTAACAACAACAACAAGGCTATAGAAAATTGTGATATAGTAATTTTTTTTTTCGCTAAAAACCTTCCATAAGGAAGCGAAAAGAGATCCATCTATGCAGAATATGGTTTCCCAAACCGGGTTTCTTGGAAGTTCCATGGTCAAATCAATTTGCAAAGCACTGCATACACCATCTCCTGTGAGACTCCAATGCAAGCCAACAAGAAAAACCTGTGAAATATCCTGCATTTTCAAAACACACACACACGCACGCCCACGCACACCCACGCACACCCACATGCACACACACCCACACACCCCAGGGGCTTTGTTCAGCCCAGAGACTCTTAAACTGATTTGTCCACAGAACTCCTCTTTATGGAACACCTACTATCATTGCTATGAGTCGGAATTGACTCGAAAGCAACAAGTTTGGTTTTATTACTATCCCACAAACACTAGTATTCTACAGGACACAGCTTAGAAAATATGGAACGAGTCAGGAACAGGGGTGGGGGAGGAACATGTTTCCTTATAGACCCACTCTCTATAGGGTAATGAATTTACAAATTACATAGTCCTGACATATTTTAAAGGCGAAGACAGATTTCTAGTATTTGAAGCTCAAGGAACAAGGAACTGGCTCTGAAAACTCAGGAGATTAACTCAGCCATTCACAGTAAGGTGTATCTCGAAAATCCACACATTAAAAGGCCCCTTGAGGTCAAATTTTTGAGTCTAATAACAAAATGATACTGAACTGAAAATCAGTGGGGGTCAGCCCTAGGGCAAAAATGAAAGACTGCCTGAAAATGGCTTTCTTTTTTTTAACAACTTTACTTAGACCTAAGTTAACAGGACTTCTGCTCCGTGCCATGGTAAAAATAAACTGCATCATGTCCTTTTAAAAGTAAACAACTATTGAAGCTCCCAATCAGCCTCAGGTGCTTTAGTGTAACTTCAAAATGATATCCCTTGAGTCAATTGTTTTAAAATAGAATCTACCTTCCAAAGATGCCTGATATTTGACTACTAATTGATTTCTTTACCCACCACACCTGCATCAACGCAACCTGAGGTGATTAAAACTAGTTACCATCAAGTAAATTCCAACTCATGGCAACCCCATGTGTGTCAGAGTAGAACTTTGCTCCACAGAGTTTTCAGTGGCAGATCTTTTCATATGTGTATTGCCAGGCATTTCTTCCAAGGCACCTTTGGGTGGATTCTGGTTATCAGCTGAGCACCTTAACCATTTGCACCAGGGACTCCTAGAGGTGGTTAAAAACCAAAATCAAACCAGTTGCCCTCGAGTCAATTCTGACTCATGGAGGCCCCATGTGTTGCAGAACTTAGGGTCTTCAAGGGTGTGACCTTTCAAAAGCAAATCACCAGGCTTTTCTTCCAAGGCACCTCTGGGTGGGTTTACACTGCCAACCTTTCAGTTAGTAGTGAAGCACTTAACCATTTGTACCACCAGGGACTCATTGAGGGGTGATTAGAGAGAAACATCTCTTCATCCCTTCTCTCTCTGTCTCTGTCTCTCTCTCCCTCTCTCTCACTCTCTCCCCCTCTCTCTTCCTCTTTCTCTGTCACATCATCACATGAGACAAAGAAGCATGGCAGACGAACCCATTTGTGAGGTTTGTGCTTGCATGTGCCAACTTGCGTTATGGGATCTTAACATCGACTGTTATGTTTATGTGTATTGCTTTGTCTGCAAAGGATATTATATCATGTTGACGTCTGACAGCTTCCTTCCAACTGAGATCCCAGCAGCGCGGATCTGGCTCAGCCTGCTTTCTCTCTCAGCGAAACTCCAGCTATCACTTCTCTCCCACTGAGAATGGGCAGCACATGGAAGAAATTTTTTTTGACTATTTGGGATTTTACTTTTGGCTTTTCTTGTGTTTAACTTTTCCAGGAGATGCACTATTCCCAGTTGATCCGGCATTGGCTTGCAAAAATCAGAAACTAGCCTCTGGAGGAGAACTTGCCTTCCATAAGGGAGACCTGCGTTCAATTTCTGGCCAGTGCACCTCATGAACAGCTTCCACCCGTCTGTCAGTGGAGGCTTGTGTGTTACTATGATGCTGAACGGATTGCAGTGGCGCTTCCAGACTAAGACAGACTAGGAAGAAAGGACTGGCAATCTACTTCTGAAAATCAGCCAGTGAAAACCCTATGGATCACAAAGGTCTGATCTGCAACTGATCGTGGGGATGGCACAGGACTGAGCTGTGTTTCCTTCCTTTGTGCATTGGGGTTGCCATGAGTTGGGGCCAGCTGGATAGCAGCTAACACTAACACTGATTCTATATTCAACCTGCCTCTCAAGTCTCTCTCTCCTCCTCATTCCCTTATACCACTTCATCATCATCTCTCACCTAAGTGCATAAACTCCTTACTAAGTTTCTCTGCTTCCATTCTTTCTGCATCTCCGTTCAAATTGCTGCCAGATGTCTTTTTTAAAAAGTGACATGACTCCACTATTCAAGTCCCTAATGGCTCATCGCCTTCTACAGAGCAGTGTCCAAACTCACCAGTATGGAATTCAAAGACCTTCTAATCTGTCCCCAACCCAGCCCCAGGTTTCTCTTCCCCTCACCAACACCACCCACCTCCAGCCCCACGGGATGATGAATCACCCACCTCTGATCAAACCACCGTGAGTTTGCTTGAGCAGCTCCTTCTACCTGAAATGCCCTAGTCTCATTTCCAAGAGGCAAACTCCTTATTTTCAGAAGTTCCAATAAAACATTGTTTGTGTGAAGCTGGCCTCCACCCAGAATTAATCGCTTCCTCCTCTGTTCCACAACTCCCTACTTTAAACAACTATCAGTCACTTATAACAATTCGGTTAGCATTAGGTAAATGTTTGTCTCTCTCGCTGGACAAGGAACATCTCTAGGACAAAAGCCAAGTTTTCAGTCTAGTATCATCTCAGTAAGCGATTGTTTATTTCTTTTGAGAAAGCATTTAATCCTTAACTGGTAAATTTAAGATAAGAATCTTTAATCATTTCTGTCTCCTCATCTATGGGGAGAGGGACAGTGGAAATATATAGCTTAGATCTCCAAATTCTATAAGAATTGTAGAACTCAAAGAGGCCTTTGGGTCCAATATCCACTTTACTGGTAAAAAATTGAGCCTCTTTCCAAGCTAAAATACCCCCCCAAAATAAAATCTATTAAGCTAGTGCCTTCTAGCTTTTAGATTTTGGTTCTGTGTTTAAATCACGTTCACCAGAAGGTCATTTATTGACAGAAATGACAAAGCCAAGTGATTTCTTACATGATCTTAAGAGAGTTCAGAGAGGTTTTCTCATGGCTAACCTTTACAGTACAGTTTCAAAGCCCCTACTTTTATACTAGGAACTAACATGAGCTGCAGATTAGAGAGTTCTGAGGCCTTTTGTTGTACCCTCAAAAGGCTGACATCACTGTAGGAAATACGCTAGACCTCTAATTCTGAGGTAGTAGTGGTTTATTGTATAAAATAATATCCAATGAAAGAGTCTTTCAGACACTTCCAGGACTCACCCTGCTGCCTTATCAAATATCATTATGGTATCTGCCTCTGCATTTAGGACAAATGGAAGAAATGCATTGGGGTAGGGTCCAGAATTTTACAGTTCTGAAATAGACTAAAACATGTAAGAATCTCTAAAATTTCTCAAATAAGTAAAGACTTTGCTATGGATTAATATTTCTTTTTTTTAATTGTAGTAAAAATATGTATATATTATAAAAAATACCATTTTAATCATTTTTAAATGTACAATTCAGTGACATCAGTTACAGTCACCATGCTGGATAGCTATCACCACTATCCATTTACAAAAATTTTTCATCACCCCAAACAGAATCTGAGCACCCTTAAGCATTAACTTCCCATTTCTTCCTCTCCAATCCCTGATAACCACTCATAAACATCTCTCTCTATCCATTTGCCTAATCTAGATATTTCATATAAGTGGAATCATATAATATTTGTCATTTTGTTTCTAAGTTTTTCACTGAGCACATTTTTTAAGGTTCGTCAATGTCGTAGCTTGTATCAGAACTCGGTTTCTCTTTATGGCTAAATAATAGTCAGTTATATATATATATATATAGCACATGCTGTTTTCCTATTCATCTGTTGATGGATACTTGGGTTGTTTCCATATTTTAGCTATTGCAAATAATGCCACGGTCTTCTTTTATTTAATAACAGCGTGGGTTTTGTTTTGGTCTTTTGTTGTTTTCATTTTATTTATTTTAACACCTTCTATTTGTGACAAGTGAAGCTGGCCTTTACTTGTAGTAAAACATTTCCTTTTTTGACAAAAGTAAAGTTAAAATTGGGGAAGTACTTAAGTAAATAATAGTAGAGGTGACGGAAAAGTCATGAAACGCTTGAAAGACATGTGTTTAAAACACTGCCCTAGGGAAAAGCCCCTTGGGAGAGGTAAATATTCTTCCAGGAGGGTAAATACACTTTTATCACTATCAGTTCTAAAAGCTGAGAATACGTAAGTAAGCAACCACAAAGAGTACTCTATAAGACATAGGAAAAACTAAAAAAATTGGTTAAAGCATTTGGTGTTTGAATAGTCCAGAAACTCTTGACTGGTATGAGTAATTTTTTAAATCAATGCCACAACAACAAAAGACTAATTTAGCCCTTTTTAAGCACTTAACTCATTACTCCTTTACATTAATGTAAAATCTCAAGCTTCCCAGCAAGAATCACTAGTAGAAAAAAAAAGAGAGAGAGAGACACTATCTTCCAAGTACCCTCACCAATCAAAGAAATATTTTTGATTATTTGTTTTACCTTCCATCCGTTGTAGGTTTAAAATAGGGTGTTTCCTCACCCCTACTCCCAACATTTGAAGCAAATTGCACTCGTCTCTTTGAAGATTCCCTAAGACACACCGCCTCTTAGGAAGTTATGTCCCATGAGTTGGGAATTACTGTCTACTTTATATTACCACTGTGAAAAGTAGCAGCTGCTCTTAGAAACCAAGACATTACTCATTACTCCCTAAAAGGCATGCAATAATTACTCGAGACTGTTTAAATTCTCCAAGTGATAGTGAAATGCACTGTTAGAAACCATAGTTAACTTGCTACAATAAAGACAAATTGTAGAGAGATACAATTAAATGAAGTTATTTTCATTCTTATTTTAATAGCATGGGAGGAGTGAGTTTGAAGTAACATAGAACCTGTGTAGTTTATAAGAGAAAGTGAAAATGTAGTGAGATGATTTTTATAATAAAAACAAAACAATTGGTCTGGGGAAGGGATATAAGCCTACCCTGATTAGTATGCCTAACGTAGCAAATATGTAGAAAAACAATCTTTATACAGCATTAAATGCCAAGACTAAAAATAGCTCAACTATACTTTGACATACGTCTGTGGAAAGAGACAATGAAGAAGCTCAATACCATCAGTAAGAACAACGGCAGGGGCCCACTGGCGAAACAGGCCATCAATTGCTCCTATGCACGTTCAAGATAAAGCTGAAGAAAATTAAAACAAGTCCACTAGAGCCAAAATATGACCTTGATTAAATCCCACTTGAATTTAGAGACCATCTCAAGAATGGATTTGATACATTGAACACTAAAATGACCAAAGACAAGACAAGTTGTGAATTGACACCAAGGATATCATACATGAGGAAGGCAAAAGATCATTTAAAGGACAGGAAAGAAAAGACCAAAATGGATGTCAGAAGAGACTCTGAATCTTGCTCTTGAATGTAGAGTAGCTAAAGTGAATGGAAGAAATGATGAAGTAAAAGAGCTGGACAGAAAATTTCAAAGGGTGGCTCAAGAAGACAAAGTATTATAACAAAATGTGCAAAGACCTGGAGTGAAAAAACCAAAAGGAAAGAATTTCTCAAACTAAAAGAATTGAAGAAAAACTTCAAGCCTTAAGTTGCAATATTGAAGGATTCTAAGGGCAAAATATTGAACGACACAAGAAGCATCAAAAGAAGATGGAAGGAATACACAGAGTCACTGTACTAAAAAGAATTGGTCAATATTCAAACATTTCAGGAGGTAACATATGATCAAGAACTGAAGGCCTTGAAGGAAGAAATCCAATCTGCACTGAAGGCATTAGCAAAAAATAAGGCTTCAGAATACCAATTGAGATGTTTCAACAAATGGACGCAACGCTGAATGCGCTAAGTGGTCTATGCCAAGAAATTTGGAAGACAGCTACCTGGCCAATCAACTGGAAGAGATTCATACTTGTACCCATCCCAAAGAAAAGTAATCCAACAAAATGTGAAAATTATCAAACAATATCATTAATATCACACACAAATGCAATTTTCTGAAGATAATTCAAGAATGGTTGCAACAGTACATCAACAAGGAACAGCCAGATGTTCAAGCTGGATTAAGAAGAGGACATGGAATGAGGGATTCCACTGCTGATGTCAGATGGATCTTGGCTGAAAGCAGAGGATACCAGAAAGATGTGTACCTGTGTTTCATTGACTATGCAAAGGCATTTGACTGTGTGGATCATAACAGATTATGGATAACATTTTGAAGAATGGAAATTCCAGTACACTTAATTGTACTCACGCAGGATCTGTACATAGACCAAGAGGTAGTCGCTCAAACAGAACCAGGGGATACTGTGTGGTTTAAAATCAGGAAACGTGTGCGTCAGGGTTGTATCTTTCACCATACTTATTCACTCTGTATGCTGAGCCAGTAATCTGAGAAGCTGGACTATATAAAGAAGAATACGCCATCAGGATTGGAGGAAGACTTATTAACAATCTGTGATATGTAGATGACACAACCTTGCTTGCTGAAAGTGAAGAGGACTTGAAGCACTTACTAATGAAGATCAAAGACCACACCCTTCAGTATGGATTACACCTCAACACAAAGAAAACAGAAATCTTCACAACCAGACCAATAAGCAACATCATGATAAACAGAGAAAATACTGAAGATGTCAAGGATTTCATTTTACTTGGATCCACAATCAAGGTCCATGGAAGTGGCAAATAAGCCACTTATTTGCCAACAGCATTGGGCAAATCTGCTGTAAAAGACCTTTTTAAAGTGTTGAAAAGCAAAGATGTCACCTTGAAGACTAAGGTGCGCCTGACCCAAGCCATGGTATTTTCAATCACCTCATATGCATATGAAAGCTGGACAATGGATAAGGAAGACCAAAGGAGAATGGATGACTTTGAATTATAGTGTTGGCACAGAATATTGGATATACTATGGACTGCCAGAAGAACGAACAAATCTGTCTTGGAAGAAGTACAGCTAGAATGCTCCTAGAACCAAGAATGGCAAGACTTCATCTCATATACTTCAGACATGTTATCAGGAGAAAGACATCATGCTTGGTAAAGCAGAGGTCAGTGACAAAGAGGAAGACCTGAATGGGACGGATTGACACAATTGCTGCAACAATGGGCTCAAACATAGCAACGATTGTGAGGATGGCACAGGTAGTGTTTCGTTCTGTTGTACATGGGGTAACTATGAGTCAAAACCAACTCGACAGAACCTAACAAGAACAACAACATACTTTGACTTTTATTACATCTACACTATTTTTTTTTAATGTATTGTCAAACAAAATGTAAAACAGGCTGTAAAATAGAATCACAAACCAAGAAATGTAGGAAAACAATACCATAAGGTACACATCGAAATTTCAGTGCTTTTTAGTTTACTTTTTAAGTAATAGAGTAACCATAAAGAATTTCCAATGTACTGAAAGCTTATGACATAAAAATAAAGAAGATTGCTGAAAAGATTATTGTACACATGCATTATGGCATATTCCACTAGTTGTCTCTTAACAACCGTTCTCCCCTTCTTTTATTGCAATAGATCCCCCTATTTTTTTTTTATATGGCAGGCCGGAATAAAGACTTAATTTCCCAGCCACCATTGCAGATAAGTGTGCCAATATGACTTAGGTTCTGAACAATGAGATGTAAGGGAAAATATTAAATGCAACTTCTAGGAAGTGTCCTTAAAGGGTAGAGGTCTTCCCCTCCTCTTTCCCTTCCTCCTACTAGCTGGAAGACGAACATGCTGACTGGAACAGGAGCACTATCGTAGAGCACAAGATAACCTATCACCTCATTTAACTCAGGGGTCAAACACATAACAGAGAAACAAAATTTAAGAAGCCTGATATCTGAAACCATATATCACAGGCCCTGGACCACTCACATCTAGACTATAACATGAAAAAGAAATAAATTTCCTATCTTGTTTACCAAACCAAAAACCAAACCCAATTCAAGTCTATTCCAACTCATAGTGATCCTATAGTACAGAGTAGAACTGTCTCATAGGATTTCAAAGGCTGTAAATCTTTAAGGAAGCTGACTGTCATGTCTTTCTCCGGCAGAGCGGATGGTTGGTTTGAATTGCCAACCTTCTGGTTAGCACCCGAGCACTTCAACCACTGTTTCACTTAGGGTTTACTGTCACTCTCAGCAAAACCTAATCCTAATGCCTGCATGTATACATTTTCAAGGACATGTGAAATTTGTTTTTTCTAACAAATCTTTAAATGGCTTGAGTTTCATTGTTTCAAATTTGCATTAATTGTGAATTGTTTAAAGCATTTAACTGCTATGAACAAACTATCACACACACATAAAAAAATTACATATAAGTAATGCAAAAATAATTTAACATTTAATCATTTAATACAAATGTTTCCCATGTTTTTAAAATGATTGCATTTTTCTGATGAGTAAAGCAAGGCACACGAAAAAAAATAACTTACTCAAGTTCACATTCAACATTCAACAAATATTAACTAAATGATAAGCTCTAATTTAAGCTTAGATTTTATTGAAGGAAGCATACAAAAAATAAACAGACAAGCATACAAAAAACAGACTCCTTGAATGGAGACACAATGAAAGAAATAACAGGCTGAGATGGGGACAGACAGGCAGGGGGAGGGGAAGGAGCAAGCCAACTTTAGATCAGCGGTCATACAAGACTGAGACCTAAAGGGTAAGAAGGAACTAGCCCAGCAAAGGCCGCAAGAAAAGGCATCCCAGAAAAAGGGAGGGAGACCCTCACATGGACAGCCTTTGCATTAGAGTAACAGGTGGAAGGTGCTTCTTCCACGTGTTATATATAACTGCTTCCACACTAGCGTGTTGTTGCTGCTGTTGTGTGCCATCCAGTCAGTTTTGCCTTATAACCACTATGTTGTTGTTGCTGTTGTGTGCCATCCAGTCAATTTTGCCATATAGCAACCCTATAAAAAACCAAACCAAACCATTGCCATCAAGTCAATTTTGACACAGTGACCCTATATAACAGAGTAGAGCTGCCCCATAGGGTTTCCAAGGAGCAGGTGGTAGATTTGAACTGCTGACCTTTTGATTAGCAGCTAAGATCTTAACCTCTATGCCACCAGGGCTCCAATAGGACAAGGTAGAACTGCCGCGTAGAGTTTCCTAGGCAGAAACCTTTACGGGAGCAGATCACCAGGTCTTTTGTCCCTTAAAGGCCCTACCTTTCTGAGAAACCGGTATATCAGGATATTTACTAATGTGACCCTAGCACTCCCCAGCATGTTTTCTCCTTTTCAAAATGGGCGACTGAGAACTTAATATAACTAAAGCCATAATGAACCTATAGGTCGTTTTTTTTGTTTGTTTGTTTGTTTTTGTGTTTTTTTTTGTTTGTTTTTTTGCCTGCCTTCTCCTTTCCGAATACCTTTGTTAATGACTTTGTTTTGCTCTGTCTGGCCACCTGCGCCTTACGACCTCCCACAGAAACATTGCAGCCCAGATATCTGGCATGTATATCTTTAGCCTGATAAGGAGATGTCCAGCATGTATCTCTTTAGTCTGATAAAGAGTCTGTTGTAATTATCTTGTAATGAATAACTCATCCGGCCATGCCATCTGTGGGCTACAAAGACACTTCTAACCTTTGTTAAAAAAAAATACATATATATATATATATATATATAAGCTCTAATGTAAAATTGCCTTTTGGGACTCCATAGAGACAGCCTGCATTGCTGTCAGATTTTCTATTGGTACAAAACCAAAAACCAAACCCAGTGCCATCAAGTCGATTCCAACTCATAGTGACCCTGTAGAAACCCTGGTGGCATGGAAACCCTGGTGGCATAGTGGCTAAGTGCTACAGCTGCTAACTGAAGGGTCGGCAGTTCGAATCTGCCAGGTGCTCCTTGGAAACTCTATGGGGCAGTTCTACTCTGTCCTGCAGGGTGGCTATAAATAAACTTCTTCTCTCTTTCTGACTTGGAGTATGTTTCATTGGCTCAACTCCACCCGGGCATGGACCCTAATCAGGCAACACTAACTTTTAGAATTTCTAATCAACATGTCCATTCTCTCTTCAAAAATAGAAGACCCAAACATATGCAATATTGTTCATGATAATAGGAGAAATCAGGCTTAAAAAAATAAAATTACTGTAAGGATAAATTATTCAGCTTTACCATATTGTTCTGTGCTCTTATGGCTTGTCTTTTATTCAGATTGCATCAGTCCTCTACTTTTTTTCCTTCTCTACTTTCTCCATTTGAACTTCAAATTCTTTGTCTCTTTGCTTCTCTAACTCATCAAAGTCACATCTACTACTCCAAAAGCATTAAAAATAACTCCCAATTGGGCATAATATTCTAATTTAAATTAATACAGTAATTCTTTTCCCTCCTTCAACATGACCCTTGAGAAAAACTGCCAAGTGACCCCATTCATTGTTCAGTTGGACCAATGTCTCTTACATAAAGTCACACATTATAATCATGTGTGTATCTATTTAAAAATATACATGCTTGGGACAGTGCCCTATGGATTTACCTGGCCATTTTCCTTTTCATTTGGACACTCTGTAGGTAACAAGAAATAGAATTCCTGAGTGTTTATCAAGTACCAAAAACCATGCTGTTTTATCATAATTCTGATAATAACGTCTAGTTAAAAACTACCAAACATAAACCCTCAATTACCTCTGCAATAGGACTATTAACCTGGTAGTCCATGAAGAAGATTAAGAGTCTATCAGTTTCTTCCTGTTGCTGGGAACATTTTGTGCATGTATTATGTTAGGTTCAGACCCGTAGCAAATCTATATACAACAGAATGAAACACTGTCCGGTCCTGAGCCATCCTCACAATCGTCGTTATGCTTGAGCCCATTGTTGGAGCCACTGTGTCAATCCATCTTGTTGAGGGTCTTCTTTTTCACTGGCCCTCCACTTTACCAAGCATGATATCCTTCTCCAGGAACTGATCCCTCCTGATAACTTGTCATAGTTTGTGAGACGTAGTCTCGCTGGCCTTGCTTCCAAGGAGCATTCTGGTTGTACTTCTTCCAAGACCGATTTGTTCATTCTTTCGGCAGTCATGGTATATTCATTATTCTCTGTCAACACCACAATTCAAAGGTCTTCTTCGGTCTTCCTTATTCATCATTCAGCTTTTGAATGTATATGAGGTGATTGAAAACATCATGGCTTGAGTCAGGTTCACCTTAGTCTTCAAGGTGACGCCTTTGCTTTTCAACCCTTTAAAGAGGTCTTCTGCAGCAGATTTGCCCAATGCAATGCATCTTTTGATTTCTTGACTGCTGTTTTCGTGGGTGTCGATTGTGGATCCAAGTGAAATGAAATCCTTGACAACCTCAATCTTTTCTTCATTTACCTTGATGTTGCTTATTGGTCCAGTTGTGAGGATTTTTGTTTTCTTTATGTTAATGTGTAATCTATACTGAAGGGTGTGGTCTTTGACCTTCATCAGTAAGTGCTTCAAGTCCTCTTCACTTTCAGCAAGCAATGTTGTGTCATCTGCATATTGCAGGTTGTTAATGAGTCTATGTACAGGTGCCTCATGAGCACAATTAAGTGTTCTGGAATTCCCATTCTTCTCAATTTTATCCATAATTTGTTATGATCCACACAGTTGAATCCCTTTGCATCATCAATGAAACATAGGTAAACATCTTTCTGGTAACCTCTGCTTTCAACCAGGATCCATCTGACATCAGCAATGATATCCCTCATTCCACGTCCTCTTTGGAATCTGGCTTGAATTTCTGGTAGTTTCCTGTTGATATACTGCTGCAGTCACTTTTGAATGATCTTGAGCAAAATTTCACCTGTGTATGATATTAATGATATTGTTCAATAATTTCCACATTTGGTTGGATCACCTTTCTTGGGAACAGGCATAAATATGGATCTCTTCCAGTTAATTGGCCAGGTAGCTGTCTTCTATATTTCTTCGCATAGAAAAGTGAACACTTCCAGTGCTGCATCTGTTTGTTGAAACTTCTCAATTGGTATTCTGTCAATTCCTGGAGCCTTGTTTTTTGCCAATGCCTTCAGTGCAGCTTGGACTTCCTCCTTCAGTTCCATCGGTTCCTGGTCATATGCTATCTCCTGAAATGGTTGAACATTGACCAATTCTTTTTGTCATGGTGACTCTGTGTATTCTTTCCATCTTCTTTTAATGCTTCCTGCATAATTTAATATTTTCTCCATAGAACCCTTCAATATTACAACTCAGGGCTTGAATTTTTTTTCTTCAGTTCTTTCAGCTTGGGAAATGCCATGCATGTTCTTCTTTTTTGGTTTTCTACCTCCAGATCTTTGTACCTGTCATTTTAATACTTTACTTTGTCTTCTCAAGCCACCCTTTGAAATCTTCTATTCAGCTCTTTTACTTCATCATTTCTTCCTTTTGCTTTAGCTACTCAACATCCAAGAACAAGTTTGAGAGTCTCTTTTGAAATCCATTTTGGTCTTTTCTTTCTTTCCTGTCTTTTTAATGACCTCTTGCTTTGTTCATGTATGATATCCTTGTTGTCATTTTCATTTTTAGAAGACAGTTTTTTGTTATGGAATTCTAGGAAAGCAATGTTTTTTGTTTTTCTTTCAAGACTTTAAAGATGTGGTCCCACTGACTCCTAGCTTGCATTGTTTCCTATGAGAAGTCTACTATAACTCATCTTTTTTTCTCTTTCTTTACTGTAGCTTTTCCCTCTGACTACTTTTATGATTTTCTCTTTATCACTGGTTTTAAGCAATCTGTCTGTGATGAGCCTTGGTGTAGTTTTCTTTATTTTGTGGGTATGTGTGTTTAGGGTTAATTGAGCTTTTTAGCTTTGTGGGTTTATAGTTTACAACAAATTTGGAAATTTTTCAGCCATTATTTCTTAAAATAATGGCTGGGTTCCCTCTCCCTTCCCTGTTTCCTGGGCTCGCCTCACTTGTTTCACATTTGTCAGGGACCGCTCTCCTTTGTTATCTAATTTTCAGTGTCTTGAATATTTTTGCTTCATATATTTCATTCGGGTTTTTTTTTCTGTTTCAGCAGGAGGGTAAATCCAGTTCCTGTAACTCCATCTTGGCCAGAAGAAGTTTCCTTAATTTAACCATAACTTGAATACAAAAAAAAATTTTTTTGACAAAATTTATTCAGAAGAGAAAATTTTAAGAACATAGATTGAGTAAAGAAGGAACAGCATTTAAATAAATAAAACAAAGTAAGAAAAACATAGAAATTTAGATATGCTGATTCAAATCACCTATAAAATCTACTTAATAGCATTATAAATTTCATTCCTTTATTTCTTGACCTGTGTGGCAGTTACACAGGTGTTCATTTTACAACAATTTGTTAAGCTATACATTTATATTTTATATGCTTTTCTGTTATATTTCATAATTTTTTAAAGCTTACAAAAAATGAGGTTATATCCTCAAGGAACTTATGGTTAGCAGAATAAAATTATGTACACAAATAAGTAACAGCTTGGAGTTGTTATATGTATGATCCTAACAAAGTGCTACAGTGTTTGAAAGCAGAGAGAGTATTTCTGCTGGATATAATGAGAGACAGCTTAACAAATAGCCTATGAAGGGCATTATTTACAGCAACAGTTAAGATCTGTAGAGCTCTTTACTACTAACAAACTTATTTCACATACAATACATCATTTGAAGGACAAGTAGGATTCCAAGAAAGATGAGAAAAAGGACATTCTAGGTAGAGGTAAAGGTATAGAGACCCTGAAGCATGTTGGAAGCATGTTCGAAGCATGTTCAACAAATAGAAAAATATTGTTCTTAGGGAGTAGGAAAGGCTGGAAAAATAGGTTGGGGATATATCATAGGAGGGCTTGAATGCCTAGATAATAAGTACAAATTTGATCATCCAGGAAATGGGGAAACTCCTTCTCTTCTATCTTCTCTTAGTTGCTCAAGTCAAAAACTAAAGAGCCATCTTTGATTTCTATTTTCCTCAGCCTCCACAAAACCCATCAACAAGTGCCATTTATTCGGCCTCCAAAATTCATCCCCAAACTATCCATTTTTCTCTCCTTCCCAACTACTGCCATTCCAAGCCAAACAATCATCATGTCTCACTTTGAAACTTTAGAATCCTAGGAAAGCTGCCCTGAATACATGGCATCTGCTACTACTCAGTGTGCCCATGATGCTTTCATCAATTTTCTGAACCCTTGGGTAAATAAATCAGGCACTTCAGTAGGCATGTGTATGTGTCATCTCTTCTACTAATCAGCCCATCTAGTATAATGTAGACCTAAAATACACTTTATAATGTTGTTCTGTATTCCTCCTTCAGAGAGCAGACAAACTAAATATCGAAAGTTAATGTGAAAAAGAAAAGACAGCTAAAATTAATGTTGCAGCTAAAATTCTACAGAATTTATGGCAGCAAATAACCTGTCAAACTGTAAAGTTCAAGTTTCCTTTTAAAAGTTTCTTAGGAAATATGACTTGATGCAAATTCAGACTTCCTCTAATGAGATTTTTATAGCATCTGATTTGATACCCAAATCCCTTTCTAAATTTCTGGATAAATGCTTCTACTCCTTTGGATGTAGCCATTCCTGCTGTGCACCAATGACCTTACCAAGGTAAAACCCAGTCAAAACTCAGTACCGTCGAGTCAATTCAGACTCATAGAGAAAGGTAGCCGTGGACAATTGTTCTATCCAGCTTCCACTGTTCTCCACTACAAGATGAAGTTACACCACTTCTGGGGCCAACCCCTTTGTGGCAGTGCAACCCATAACCGCAGGACCACGTAAAATTTTATCTTGGTTTCATGAGCATCACCAACCATACTTTGCAGAAGTTAATATTCATATAAACTGCATTATGTGTGATAGATTTCCTCAGATAAAGGAGTCAGGTACCTAATATGGTGTTAATAATATAACTAAAGTTTATAACTAAAGTTTCCCAGGATTTGCATATGTAATGACCAAAATGAACTGAAGATAGACCACCCAGAAATTTGTCTTAATGCCCCTAATCCCACCTCACCTCAAACATCATTCTTCACCCAGAAACAACATAGAAAAAACTATTAAAAAAAAAAAAAAGGCATGGTCAAGAGTACAAGCATCCATAAAAAGGTTAAAGAAGTTACAAACTGAGAAAAATGTAACTGATGCTAACAATCGGAAAGTCACTGTTACTCTTTGAAAAAAAAAATTCAATAGAAGTGATAACAAGACACTTCTCAGAACATATCTCTCCCTCTCCTTCAAGAACCCAAACACATAAGATTGACCTGTTAATATCAGTTTCAAAATGGTTATACTAGGATACCAATAAAAATTCAAGTAGCCTACTCCTTTAAATAAAACACAGCCAAGCTACTCAAACATTAAACAAGTTACCTTGTTTGGACAGCTTTCCACAGCACGTTACTTAAACCAAAATGTAGTATAACGAATGCTGTTGACACCTACCCTGTACCCACTTAAGCCTGTTGCCATCGAGTAGATTCCAATTCATAGCGAACCTGTAGGACAGAGTAGAACTGCCCTATAGGGTTTGCAAGGAGTGGCTGGTAGATTTGAACTGCTGACATTTTGATTAGCAGCCAAGCTCTTAACCATTGCATCACCAAGGCTCCTATATTCCCTTAAAAAACAAAAAAACAAACCCACTGCTGTCAAGTTGATTCTGACTCATAGTGACCCCATAGCATCTCCAAGACTGTAAATCTCTACAGAAGCAGACTGCCACATGTTTTGTTAGCAGTCAGTCACTTTGCCCACCACGCCACCAGGGCTCCTTAAATTCCCTTGAAACTAATATTTTCCAAAAAGCTGACAGTGGCTTACTTCATGCATTTGTGTATTTCCACCTCTCTGCCTAAGGGATTTCTCCAACAGGGGGAATTGCCTGTCAGCAAATACGCTCACCCGGAACGGCTGGCATATAGAACCTTAAACCCTCCACCAGTGAGGGACAGGGTTGGTGGTTAATTATCTCAACTCTCTGTTCTCTGCTGGGACAGTTCAGAGGCACATCCATACAGTTTCTCAGATGGTTGCCAGCAGGAATGAGCCCCAGTTTCCCAAAATAGTAACCATTTATTGGCTTCCATCGCCTCCTTTCTTCACTTTTCCCACTTCCTCACTGTCCTCAATGCAAGAAATAGAGGATGCATTGTATGTAGAGAATTTTAAAACAAAATTAAAATGAGTCTGCCCTCTATTAACACCATGGAATAATTCTAAACAATATCAGTGATAAAATGCTCCTCCCTGTTGAAGTAGACAAATCCCACAACCCACCCCCCACCTTAGTAGCCACTGCTGCAAAAGACATCTTTAAGGCGTTGAAAAGCAAAGACGTCACATCGAAGACTAAGGTACACCTGATCCAAGCCATGGTGTTTTCAATTGCCTCATATGCATGTGAAAGCTGGACAATGAATAAGGAAGATGGAAGAAGAATTGACGCCTTTGAATTGTGGTGCTGGTGAAGAATATTGAATATAGTATGGACTCCTAAAAGAATGAACAGATCTATCTTGGAAGAAGTACAACCAGAATGTTCCTTAGAAGCAAGAATGGCAAGACTACATCTCACATACTTTGGACATGTCTCAGGAGGGATAAGTCCCTGGAGAAGGACATCATGCTTGATAAAGTAGGGGGTCAGTGAAAAAGAGGAAGACCCTCAATGAGATGGACTAGCACAGTGGCTTCAACAATGAGCTCAAGCATAACGATTGTGAGGATGGCTCAGGACTGGGCAGTGTTTCGTTCTGTTTTACATGGAGTCACTATAAGTCAGAACTGACTTGACAGCACCTAACAACAAATGGTGCCCTCTGGAGCCCTGGTTGCACAGTGGTTAAGAGCTACAACTGCTAACCAAAAGGTCGGCAGTTTGAATTCACCAGCTCCTCTTTTGAAACCCTATAGGGAAGTTCTACTCTATCCTATAGAGTTGCTATGAGTCAGAATCGACTCAGTGGCAATGAGTTTGGTTTGATTTGTTTTATGGTGGCCTTGAAGGAGCCATGGTAGCTCAGTGGTTACGAGTTCAGCTGCTCAATCCCACTCCTAGGAATATATCCTAGAGAAATAAGAGCCATTACATGAATAGACATATGCACACCCATGTTCATTACAGATTGTTCACAATAGCAAAAAGATAGAAACAACCTAGATGCCCATAAACAGATGAATGGATAAACAAACTATGGTACACAAACACAGTGGAGTACTGTGCAATGAAAAAAGAACAATGATGAATCTGCAAAGCATCTCACAACATGGGTGAACCTGGAAGGCATTATGCTAAGTGAAATAAGTCAATCACAAAAGGACAAATATTGTACGAGACCACTACTCTAAAAATTCTTGAAAAAGTTTACACACAAAGAGAAACAATCTTTGATGGCTATGAGGGAGGGGAGGAGTGGGGATGGAAAAACACTAAATAGACAATAGTTGAGTGCTAACTGTGGTGAAGGGTAAGGCAGTACACAATACTGGGGAAGCCAGCACAACTTGTTTAGGGCAAGGTCATGGAAGCTCCACAGACACACCCAAACTCCCTGAAGGGCCAAATTACTAGGCTGAGGGCTGTGGGGACCATAGCCTTAGGGAACATCTAGCTCAATTGGCAAAACACCGTTTATAAAGAAAATATTCTACATTCTACTTTGGTGAGTAGCATCTGGGGTCTTAAAAGCTCTTGAGCAGCCATCTAAGATAGTCCACTGGTCTCATCCCACGGGAGCAAGGGAGAATGAAGAAAACCAAAGACACAAGGGAAAGATTAGCCCAAAGAACTAAGGGACCACAACTACCACAGCCTCCACCAGGCTGAGCCCAGCACAAATAGATGGTGCCCCGCTACCACTACTGGCTGCTCTGACAGGGATCACAATAGAGGGTCCCAAACAGAGCTGGAGAAAAATGTAGAAGAAAATTCTAACTCACAAAAAGAGACCAGACTTACTGTCTGACAGAGACTGGAGAAACCCTGAGAGTATGGCCCCTGGACACCCTACTAGCTCAGTAATGAAGTCACTCCTGAGGCCACCCTTCAGCCAAAGATTAGACAGGCCCATAAAACAAAACAAGACTAAAGGGGCACACCAGCCCAGGGGCAAAGATGAGAAGGCAGGAGGGAACAAGAAAGCTGGTAATAGGGAACCCAAGTTCATGAAGGTAGGGTGTTGACATGTCGTGGGGTTGGTAACCAAACGTCACAAAACAATATGTGTACTAATTGTTTAATGGGAAGCTAGTTTGTTCTGTAAACCTTCATCTAAAGTAAAATAATGATTTTAAAAAAAAAAAGAGTTTGGCTGCTAACCGAAAGGTCAGTGGTTCAAATCCACCAGCCGCTCAGTGGGAGAAAGATATGGCAGTCTGAAGGCTCAAATTCAGGATGCCAGATCTAGGGGAAGGGTTTTTCTCTCTGCCAGCCCTAGAGGAAGGTCCTTGGCTTTTCAGAGCTTCTGCTCCTAGGCAACCTTGCATGTGGCTTGGCACCTGTCTACTGCCATCTCTGCCTACACTTTCTCAAAAGAAATTGGCTCAAGTCATACCTTACACTAATCATGTCTCATTAACATAAAAATATAACCCATTCCCAAATGACATTATAACCACAAGCAAAGCACATATTTTGGGGGGACTTAATTCAATCCATAACATGCCACTCTTTGACCCCCCCAAATTCATGTCCTTGTCATATGAAAAACACGTTCACCCTATCACATCATCCCAAAAGTCTTAAATCAACTCCAAATCAAAAATCTCAACTTCTGAAGCATCTAAATCAAATACGTGTACAACTTTAGGCATATTCCATCCTGGGGCAAAATTCCTCTGCATCTGTGAAAGCCAGATTACAAGTTATCTGTTCCCAAAGTGCAATGCTAGAACAGGCACAAGGTGGACATTTCCATTACAAATGGGAGAAATTGCAGGGCAAGAAAGGATAAAGGGCACCAAGCAAGTCCAAAACCCAGCAGAACTATTTACACTAGTTTTCAGTGCTTGAAAATAATCCTCTGTTCTAAGAGGCCATCTAGGTAACAGCCCTGCCCTTCTGTCTCTGAGTGTTGGCCATGCCCTCTGGATTTTGGGTGGAGGTCCCTCAGACCTAGGCTTCAGCTCCACCCTCCATGCCCTCTGGAATGGCACCTTGGTTCCCTCCTCATTTGGGAATGTGATGTCTTTGTTTTGTTAATGAGGCAGGATTAGTGTAAAGTTTATCTTCAATCAATCTCTTCTGAGATATAAAAAGAGATTTAAAAAGCAAGCAAAAGAAGTAGAGATGAGGAAGATGGATGGGATGCCAAGCCACAGGGATATTTCCAAGGAACCAGGAAACAAGCTGAAGAGACAAGGATCTTCCACCAGAGACAACAGAGAGAGAAAGCCTTCCTCTAGAGCTGGCATCCTGAATTCAGACTTCTAGCTCCTTAAACTGTGAAAGAATAAATTTCTGTTTGCTAAAGCCATCCACTTGTGGTATTTCTGTTATAGCACCACTAGATAATTCAGACAGAATTTGGTACCAGAAATGGGGTACTGCTCTAACATATACCTAAAATGTGGAGGTGGTTTTGGAATCCGGTAATGGGTTGTTGTTGTTAGGTGCCGTCGAGTCAGCTCCGACTCATAGCAACACTATGCACAACACAATGAAACACTGCCTGGTCCTGAGCCATCCTTACAATCGTTGTTATGCTTGAGCACTTTGTTGCAGCCACTGTGTCAATCCACCTCGTTGAGGGGCTTCCTCTTTCCCGCTGACCCTGTACTCTACCAAGCATGATGTCCTTCTCCAGGGACTGATCCCTCCTGACAACATGTCCAAAGTAAGTAAGACACAGTCTCGCCATCCTTGCCTCTAAGAAGCATTCTGGCTGCTCTTCTTCCAAGACAGATTTGTTTGTTCTTTTGGCAGTCCATGGTATATTCAATATTCTTGGCCAACACCACAATTCAAAGACATCAACTCTTCTTCGGTCTTCCTTATTCATTGTCCAGCTTTCACATGCATATGATGTGATTGAAAATACCATGGCTTGGGTCAGGCGCACCTTAGTCTTCAGGGTGACATCTTTGCTCTTCAACGCTTTGAAAAGGTCCTTTGCAGCAAATTTGCCCAATGCAATGTGTCTTTTGATTTCTTGACTGCTGCTTCCATGGCTGTTGATTGTGGATCCAAGTAAAATGAAATCCTTGACAACTTCAATCCTTTCCCCATTTATCATGATGCTGCTCATTGGTCCACTTGTGAGGATTTTTGTTTTCTTTATGTTGAGGTGCAATCCATACTTAAGGCTGTGGTCTTTGATCTTCATTAGTAAGTGCTTCAAGTCCTCTTCACTTTCAGCAAGCAAGGTTGTGGCATCTGCATAACACAGGTTGTTTATGAGTCTTCCTCCAATCCTGATGCCCCATTCTTCTTCTTATAGTCCAGCTTCTCGGATTATTTGTTCAGCATACAGATTAAATAGGTATGGTGAAAGAACACAACCCTGACACACACCTTTCCTAACTTTAAACCAATCAGTATCCCCTTGTTCTGTCCGAACAACTGCCTCTTGATCTGTGTAAATGTTCCTCATGAGCAAAATTAAGTGTTCTGGAATTCCCGTTCTTCACAGGATTATCCATAGTTTGTTATGATCCACACAGACTAGCACCTTTGCATAGTCAATAAAACACAGGTAAACAGCCTCCTGGTATTCTCTGCTTTCAGCCAGGATCCATCTGACATCAGCAATGATATCCCTGGTTCCACATCCTCTTCTGAAACCAGCCTGAATCTCTGGAAGTTCCCTGACAATATACTGCTGCAGCCGTTTTTGAATGATCTTCAGCAAAATTTTGCTTGCACATGATATTAATGATATTGTTCTATAATTTCCACATTCGGTTGGATCACCTTTCTTGGGAGTAGGCATAAATATGGATCTCTTCCAGTCAGTTGGCCAGGAAGCTGCCTTCCATATTTCTTGGCATAGAAGAGTGAGCACCTCCAGTGCTGCATCTGTTTGTTGAAACATCTCAATTGATATTCCATCAATTCCTGGAGCCTTGTTTTTCGCCAATGCCTTCAGAGCAGCTTGGACTTCTTCCTTCAGCACCATCGGTTCCTGATCATACGCCACCTCTTGAAATGGTTGAATATCAACTAATTCTTTTTGGTATGACTCTGTGTATTTCTTCCATCTTCTTTTGATGCTTCCTGTGTCGTTTAATATTTTCCCCATGGAATCATTCACTATTGCAACTCGAGGTTTGAATTTTTTCTTCAGTTCTTTCAGCTTGAGAAACGCCAAGTGTGTTCTTCCCTTTCGGTTTTCCATCTCCAGCTCTTTGCACATGTCATTATAATACTTTATTTTGTCTTCTCTAGAGGCCCTTTGAAATCTTCTGTTCAGTTCTTTTACTTCATCATTTCTTCCTTTTGCTTTAGCTGCTCGACGCTCAAGATCAACTTTCAGAGTCTCCTCTGACATCCATCTTGGTCTTTTCTTTCTTTCCTGTCTTTTCAGTGACCTCTTGCTTTTCATGGATGATGTCCTTGATGTCATTCCACAACTCGTCTGGTCTTCAGCCACTAGTGTTCAATGCATCAAATCTATTCTTGAGATGGTCTCTAAATTCAGGTGGGATATACTCAAAGTCATATTTTGGCTCTCGTGGACTTGCTCTGATTTTCTTCAGTTTCAGCTTGGACTTGCATATGAGCAATTGATGGTCTGTTCCACTGTCAGCCCCTGGCCTTGTTCTGACTGATGATATTGAGCTTTTGCATCGTCTCTTTCCACAGATGTAGTCAATTTGATTTCTGTGTGTTCCATCTGGCGAGGTCCATGGGTATACCCCCACATGTCTGTCAGTTTGTCGCACTGTGGGGGCTTTTGTGTTGCTGTGGTGCTGGAAGCTATGCCACTGGTATTCAGATACAAGCAGGGTCACCTCTGGAGGACAAGTTTCAGCTGAGCTTCCAGACTAAGACAGACTAGGAAGAAGGACCCGGCAGTCTACTTCTGAAAATAATTAGCCAGTGAAAACCTTATGAATAGCAGCAGAACATTGTCTGATATAGTGCTGGAAGATGAGCCCCCCAGGTTGGAAGGCACTCAAAAGTTGACTGGGGAAGAGCAGCCTCCTCAAAGTAGAGTCGAACTTAATGACATGGATGGAGTAAAGCTTTCAGGGCCTTCATTTGCTGATGTGGCATGACTCAAAATGAGAAGAAACAGCTGCAAACATCCTTTAATAATTGGAACCTGGAATGTACGAAGTATGAATCCAGGAAAATTGGAAATCATCAAAAATGGAATGGAACGCATAAACATCGATATCCTAGGAATTAGTGAGCTAAAATGTACTGGTACTGGCCATTTTGAATTAGACATATAGTCTACTATGCTGCGAATGACAACTCAAAGAGGAATGGTGTTGCATTCATCATCAATAAGAACGTTTCAAGATCTATCCTGAAGTACAACTGTCAGTGATAAGATAATATCCATACACCTACAAGGAAGACCTGTTAATATGACTATTATTCAAATTTATGTGCCAACCACTAGGGCCAAAGGTGAAGAAATAGATTTTTATCAGCTGCTGCAGTCTGAAATTGATCGAACATGCAATCAAGACGTATTGATAATTACTGGTGATTGGAATGCGAAAGTTGGAAACAAAGAAGAAGGTTCAGTAGTTGGAAAATATGGCCTTGGTGATAGAAACAATGCTGGAGAATGAATGACAGAATTTTGCAAGACCAATGACTTCTTCATTGCAAATACCTTCTTTCACCAACATAAACGGTGACTAAACACATGGGTAATGGGTAGAGGCTGGAATAGTCTTAAGGTGTCTAATAGTAAAAGCGTAGATTGTCTTGAAGAGACTATTGGTAGAGATATAGACGTTAACGGGAATTCTGGTGAGTGCTCAGAAGGAAGTGAGGAGAGCTATAGGGAAAGTCTATTGTCTTAGAGAATACATATGGCACTGAAAACAAAATGATGCTAGAATTGTGGATGTTAAATGTGCTTTTGGTGAGGCTTGGTGAACGTGTGATTGGACAGTGGAGGAAGAGCAGTGCTTTTTATGCAGTGGCAAAAAACTTGTCTGAAATATGTCCAATCATTTGTTAGAAGGTAGAACTTGCAAGTGTTGAACTTGGATACCTGGCTGAGGAGATTTCTAAACAAGATCTTAAATGGGCGTGCACTTTCTTCTTGCCACTTATGGTAAAATAAGAAAGGAAAGAGATGGACTTAGGATAAGCTGTGTGAAATGCAAACAGAATTTAAAGATTTGGAAAATTCAGTTGTACAAACTAAGGACACATGTCCTAGAATGTTTACCAAGGACGTGGCTATACAATCTTTTGTTAAAGTGATTAAAACTGTAACTGATGGATCTAACCAACTACCACTACAGAAAACTCATCAGCTTAGACTAAAAAGGAGAGAGAAAGAACAAAGGAAAGAATGCTGTCTGCCCCTTATAATTCTACAGCCAGGAAACAGGCCAAAGGGGCTACATCTGTTTTCCTCCAAGAAAAGAAAAGAACCACCCCTGGAGCAACTCAGAAATCAGCAGAACTGTTGGAAGGAGCACAGAAAGCAAGAGTTGCCTAAGTCTCAAAGAGTGGGGGCCACAGTTTCTGGAGTGTCAGAAGGTAGAGCCTCCTAGATTTCAAACAATCAGATCTTCACCAACTCAGTCCCAGACTGTAGGGCTGCCATTCAGTTTAGCTAAGAGGATGGGACTACTACCCAAAGCTAGGGAGACAGGGCTGCTGTGGCCAAAAGGCAGAAGAATGGGACCTGCCAGGCCAAAGGAGTAGGGTTGCCACTCACATAGACTAGGAGAATGGGGCCACCCAAAGCTGGGAGGGCAGGGTTGCCATCCCAGAGGCATGGAAGGTGGAGCTGAAGCCTAGGACTGAGGGGTCTCCACCCAGAATCCAGACAGTACGGCCAACACCCAGAGTCTGGAGGGCAGGGTCATTGCCTAGATTGTCTCAGGGAACAGGGGATTATTTTCAAGATTGAGAGGTAATGTAATGTGTCCTGCTGGGTTTTTAGACTTGCTTGGTACCCTTTATGCCTTATTTTCCTCCAGTGTCTCCCAGTTGTAATGGAGATATCTATCTTATGCCTGTTCTACCATTGCACTTTGGAAACAGGTAACTTGTATTATAGATTTCACAGTTTCAAAGATGAAGAGGAATTTCCCCCAGGATGGAATACACCTAAAGTCTCAAACATATTTGATTTAGATGTTTCAGAGGATGAGATTTTGGATTTGGAGTTGATATAAGACTTTTGGGGTGATGTGGTGGGGTGAATGTGTTTTGCATGTGGCAAGGACATGAATTCAGGGGGGCCAAAGATTGACATGTTATGGATTGAATTATGTCCCCCAAAAACATGTGTTGTAAATCTTAACCTCTATGCCTGTGGTTATAACCCTGTTTGAAAATGGGATGTTGTGATGGTTAAGGTTGTGTGTCAAGTTGGCCTGGCCATGATTGTCAGTGGTTTGGCAGTTATGATGTAGTTTGGCCCTTATGTAATGAGTACTGTGGACCAGGAGTCCGGTCACAGCATAACTGGGTCCTCTGCTCAAAGTCTCACAATACTGAAATCAAGGTGTCAGCCAGGCTACATTCTCATCTGGAGATCTGACTGAGGAAGAATCCCCTTAAGGTTTTTGGCAGAATTCATTTTCTTGTGGCTATAGGACTCAGGGCCCCAGCTGGAGGTTACCCTGTTGGGCTTGAATGATCCAATTCTCTGCTTCTAAGATGTTTGAAGAGATAATGATTAAGGGAATGGATTTTGGTGTCAGTTTCTAATCCTACCCCAATCCTTTTTGGCTACATGACCTTATATTTTCTTACCTGTAAAATGGGGTAACAATAATACCTACTGTGATAAGCAGTATACTGACCCCCAAAGATGCCTGTATCCTAATCTCCAGAATCTGTAAAGACATTACGTTATATGGCAAAGGGAAATTAAGGTAGATGATGGAATTAAGGTTGCTAATCAGCCAACCGATTATGTAATCACAAGGGTTCTTAAATGTGGAAGAAGGTGGCAGATGAGGCAGTGTCAGAATGATGCTATCCTGGATTAAATTGTGTTCTCCAAAAAGATACATTTAAATCCTAACCCCTGGTACCTGTGAATGCGACCTTATTTGGAATTAGGGTCTTTGCAGATGCAATTGAGGTAAGATGAGCTTTTACTGAATAAGGACTATCCTTAAAAGAAGAGGGATATTTGGAGACACAGAAACACAGAGGAGACACAGGGAAGAAGGCCATGTGACAACTGAGGCAGAGATTAGAGTGATGCAGTGAAGTCAAGGAACATCTGAGGTCACCAGAAACCAGAAAAGGCAAAGGAAGGCCCTCCCCTAGAACTTTTGGAGCGAGCGTGGCCCTGCTGATACCTTCATTTTGAACTTCTGAACTATGAAAGAATAAATATTGTTTCAAGCTACCCCATTTGTGGTACTTGGTTATCGTAGCCTTAGGAAATTAATACATACGCTATGTGAAAAAAATTGGCTGTGGGTGGATTTGAAGATGGACGAAGGTGACCAGAAGCCAAGGAATATGGGCAGCCTTTAGAGGCTGGAAAAGACAAAGAAACAGTTTCTTTCTTGAAGCCTCCAGAAAGAATGCAGCCCTACTGACATCTTGATTTTAGCCCAGTAAGACCCATCTCAGAATTCTGACCTCCAGAACTGTAAGATACTGAATTTGTGTTATTATAAGCTACTAAGCTTGTGGTAATCTGTTACAGCAGCAATAAGAAACTAATACACTATCCCTTAGGGTTACTATGAAGATCAAATGAATTAGTATGTAATAATTTCTTAGCACATGCCAAGCTCTTATAGGGGCCACCTATCATTGCTGTGAATGAACTTGTTGGCAACTGGTTATCATCCTCATACGAGAATAGTAGCCTGACTGTTTCAATGTCCTTATCTGCACAGACCATGAGGGACAGCACTGCTTCGATATGCAATTACATAAACTACGACAGACACAAACATAATTTTATAGATAGAAATACTTCAGTATACAATTTTAGACATCATAGCTTAAGATATAAACAATATTCCTCAGCCTTTTCTAAACTCAAATGTCATTTCCGTAACACCAAGGTTCTCTAGCTGGATATGAAGCAACTGAATTGAATCTGAAGACGAGCCTCTGATCATTCCAGATGCCAGTTCTGAAATTGAATTATCCTGAGATTCCTCATCTCCTCCTGCTTAATCACCTAGAAAGGAGAAATTTTTATATTCGTTGTGAAGCATCTCTGTCATTAATGAATAACCTGAGCCAGTGCTAAGAGAATAGTTGGTATTTTCACTAATTAGGAGTGTGCATACTTCCATTATTAACTATAATCATCAGTTGGCTTAAACTGAATTCTCCTTAGTTTAATAAACTCATCACTGCCATTCATTAAAAATACAGTAAGCTTTGCCAGGAACACCTTTCTTCACCTGGCAAAGTCCCACTGAAGGTTCAAGCTCTGTGAAGCACTTCCTGACCAGCAGAACTCTCCTAACACCTAGAGAAGTGCTCTTCCTTTCTATTCCTGTTGCTACCTGGGTTTACCTCCCTCATGCACTTAATCATCCAGGATTGCCAGACTGTAATTTACCAGTTTTCTCAATGGTCTCCCCCACTAGCTTGTGAGCTTCTTGAGAGCAGGAACTGTGTTTATACCCAACTCCTAATACAGTGCTAGATGTTGTGCTGTCGTTGTTTGCCGTTGAATTAATTCTGACTCATAGCAACGCTATAGGACAGAGTAGAACTTCCCCCATAGGGTTTCCTAGGCTGTGATCTTTATGGGAGCAGATCACCAGGTGTTTTCTCCACAGAGCTGCTGGTGGGTTCAAATCATCGACCTTTTAGATAGCAGCCAAGCACTTAACCATTGCACCACCAGGGCTTCTTCAGTACTCAATGAGAGTATGTTAACCATTCAAATCCAAATAATCATCACTTTAAAAAATAACTTATCCTACTAGTAACCAGTTGCCGTTGAGTCAAGTCTAACTCATGGTGATCGCATGTGTGTCAGAGTAGAACTGTGCTCCATAGGATTTTCAATGGCAATTTTTCTGGATCATCAGGTCTTCCTTCTGTGGCACCTCTCGGTGAACTCAAATCGCTGACCATTTAGTTAGCAGCTGAGTGTATTAAAACCATTTGCACTTTCCAGGGACTCCAACTGATTCCTGAAAGTAGGAAATTCTGGTCCGAAATGAGGCAACAGGAACGGGCTGGCAGGGCCCTATGGATGTCTACCTTGTACTAATGACCTTGAGCCTGAGATCAGAGTGGTAACTTGAGCTTATCATACTTTGTAGGAAGCCCAATGCCAAGTCCACAAAACCCTAGGTCCCAAAGCTTCACAAAACTCAAAATCTGGATTAATTTCCTTCAGCATATCTTCTAGAAGGGACTGGGATATTTGCTAAAAATATGATTGTTGTTGTTAGGTGCTGTCTAGTCGGTTCCGGCTCATAGCAACACTATGCACAACAGAGCAAAACACTGCCCGGTCCTGACCCATCCTTACTATCATTATGCTTGAGCTCATTGTTGCAGTCACTGTGTCATTCCACCTCACTGAGGGTCTTCCTCTTTTCCACTGACCCTCTACTTTACCAAGCATGATGTCCTTTTCCAGGGACTGATCCCTCCTGACAACGACGCAGTCTCACCACCCTTGCTTCTAAGGAGGATTCTGGTTACACTTCTTCCAAGACAGATGTGTTCGTTCTTTTGGCAGTCCATGGTATATTCTTCGCCAACACCACAATTGAAAGGCATCAGTTCCTCTTTGGTCTTCCTTATTCATTGTCCAGCTTTCATATGCATATGATACAATTGAAAATACCATAGCTTGGGTCACCTTAGTCTTCAAGGTGACATCCCTGCTTTTCAACACTTTAAAGAGGTCCTTTACAGCAGATTTACCCAATGCAATGCGTCATTTGATTTCTTGACTTGGAAAATGTGATAGTTCCTAGAAATCCTGCGGGCCTCTCATCTGCCAAGAGTGCCTTAGCCTTTTGCAGTCGCTTGGAAAACACAACTTCAAGAGGTGCTCCACACAAATCATGCCAGTAGGCAGATGACCCCAGCCTAGGCTGGGGAGTAACTACAGCCTAGAGCTGTACTGTCCAGTGTAGCAGACACACGCGGCTCTTGAGCATTGGAAACAAGCACTTAAGAAGTACAATACGTGTAAAATACACACCTGACTTTGAAGACTAAGTCCAAAAAAGAATGAAAATATCTCATTAATTTTTTTTATTGATTACATGCTGAAATGATAATAGGTTTATATATTGGGCTAAATAAAATACATTGCCAAAATTAACTTTACTTGTTTCTTTTTACTTATTTTAATATAGCTACTAGAAATCTTAAAAATATACATGTGGTTCACATTGCCTTGCTGTTGGACAGAACAGAGATTGAGATAAGGGCTTTTGATTGAGACAGTCCTGAATTTTATTCCCACCTCTACTATCACCTAGCTGAGTGACTTTAGAACCATTACTTACTTTTCCAGGCCTCAGCTTCCCGTCTCTCATACTAACATCCTTTGAATGTTGATTTGTGCCAGGCATCTTTCCAAACATTATTTAAACTTCACCCAGCACTATGAGGTAGGCATAGAGACATTATGTAACATTCCAAAGTTTTGAACCCAGAAAGTAAGATTGCAAAGGCCATGCTCTTAGCCAATGCCCTATATGATTAAATACACATGAAAGCTCTTAGCAATGTGTCTGGTAAACATGATAAACATTCAGCAAACATGTTAGCTATTTGTAATACAACTTTGTCTATCACCGCCCTTTTATGAAGCACTCAGTGGGCTGGATTCTTCCCATGCTCCTGACTAAAACCTCAGACATTCCAATAATTTTTATGACTACCTTAAGTACTGTAAGGAGCCCTGGTGGCTCAGTGGTTAAGAGTTCAGCTGCTAACAAAAAAGGTTCATAGTTTAAACCCACCATCCACTCTTTGAAAACCCTGTAGAGCAGTTCTGCTCCGTCCTATAGGGTAACAATGAGTTGGAATGGACTCAAGAGCAACTGATTTGGTTTGGTTTCTTGATTTAGGTGATATAAAATTTTATAGCCACATCCAATAACAAGAGATTCTTGATACAGAAGTTAGAATATCAGGCCCTGGTGGCGAAGTGGTTAAGCACTTGTCGCTAATTGTAAGTTCAGCAGTTCAAACTCACCCATTGGCTCCGTGGGAGAAAGACCTAGAGATCTGCTACCGTAAAGATTACAGCCTAGAAAACCGTATGGGGCAATTCTACCCTGACACATGGGATCGCTATGAGTCAGAATTGTCTCAACGGCCCCTAACAACAACAACATATTAATCAACACTTTTTGTCCTACCATCTCAAGACAGTACTCACTTTCCTGCCTCCAGCCTGTCTGCCTCCCTGCTCATCATACCTGAACTCACAAAGGTACCTTTTGGGATGAAGTGAATTGTTCATACAACAGTGTTTGGATTGGGTTTGAATTGGGAATGTTGCTCAGAATTTCAGCCCTATGACCAAACTGCAATTTCCTTTTTTTCCTTTTCATGAGAATATCAGAAGAAGAATCAAATTTGCAATTTTTAATTTTTTGTCTCAGGTCCTAAACCATCAATGTTTATTATATGAGGTTAGGCTCTAAAGAAATATTTTCACTATGGTAACACTGGTTAAGAATTTACTTCCTTGAATACTGTAATATTAAGTGAGAATCAATGTCCTCCCCACCCATTCATGATTAAACCAATCTTATAAAAGCTGGACCATTCCTGGAATGTTCACGACTTACGAGGCTAAAGATGTCTCCAACTTCTTGAGGACCATTTCACCAGCAGTTTATCAAGATGTAGGCTGTGCTTATTCCAGTCAGGCTTCACCCATCCATTTAAAGCTTTCTAATTTTGCTTCTTGGTAATTGTTCTCCCAGCATTTCCTGTAACTGTGCTGCATCTGATTCTTTCACTGCAGAGTGTTATTTTTACTGCAATGTAAAACAGAAAACATTTTTGAATTATAATTGGAAGTCCTGACTGGTTTCCCATTTGATGTTGAATAATTTAATCCCGACTAATTAGGCTCGTGGAACCCTCCTGACTCACCCTGCTGAAAAGCTTACCCTGACTTCTGGTGATACTTCTGGAAAATAGCTAATTGTCAGAAGCCACGCATAGTGATAATGAGGGTATCTTTGCCTCTCTTGTCCTCATGAGGGAAACTGGAGATTTCTAATGTAGCATTTTGATGAGCCACAATGCATTTGCAGTGTTCTAAGTTACAGAATGGAGCATCCTGAAAATGAATGGATCATTGATCTTATCCATCTCTCAGTTCAAAGAGAATATGGCTGCCTTGAGACTCCTACTGTGGGATTTCCCAGAAAACAGAGTTAACCTTAAGCCACTTACCACTTTTTGTTTTTTTAAGAAAAATGAGCAATTACCTTTGCTCTGCTGTCTTCACAAATTCGAGTTTATTCTTCTGAAGATTTAAACAAAGTTACAAGGTGAGGATTTGTGCCTGTGCTAATTAGCAGTTCCTACTTCAGTTTGAGGGCTTAACTGTAAAAAGACAAAGCAGGACTATAGGAGCAGAGTACTGCTGTAATCCTTACAGAAGTGCTTCTGCAACAAACAAATTCACAGGTGGAAAAATCACATTTATTCTTAAATATATTTTCAGCAGAATCTGATAGCAGCTTGAGTGCCTTCTGCCTATATTCATTTTATTAAATGTTGACTTCAAATCAACAACCGTTTTCATCTTTTAGAAAAGTTTCATCTGTTCCTAAAAGAAAAAAGAAAGCTGTCACCGTTATTTCGATTCCTCTATGACACAACTCTTTATGTTTTTACATTCGCATTTTTTCTGTTTTGCTTTGTTTGGTCTCCTATATGAAAGAATCTACTTTCAAATACCGAAAACAGAATATTCAGGAGGACATCAAATTCAATTTTTTTATTTATTTTATTTATTTTTTTTTTTAGGGATGAAGTGTATCCAAGGAATCAGATTTACAGAGCTGAAAACAGCTTTAAAATCTTTCATATACGAGAGCACATATTTGAAGTACTGCTCGGTAGACATCCCAAGAGGGACTTTAGTTTGGCCCCTCTGCAAAATCAGCACAGGCTTTTTAAAGGCTATGTAATAGGGCAGGTATCATCCTTGACTACAGCCCAGGCCATTTTGCACCTATTATATTACACTCCTGCAACCTTGCTCATTGACACTAACCATATGTCCTTTGCACACAGGAGGGTTTGACCAAGAGCCTCATTTCATGGCAAGCAACACTAAGTCCAAAGAAAAAAAAAGATACCAATAATCTGCCTATGATCCATCGCTGGCTAGTGACAGTACCAGGGCTAGAAGCAGAGACTCTCAACCTACTATTCTGTCTACTCTGCTAAAGCCTTAGCCACATTTAAGGAACTAAAATTTCACTGAATCATTACTATGTATTTCAGCACTGTTTCTCATATTGGGGAGCCTGATATCTTATATATAAGAGGTTGCCAGATAGTTGACCAAAACCAAAAACCAGTTGCCGTTCAGTCACTTCTGACTCATAGCAACCCTGTGTACCACAGAATGAAACATTGCCTGTCCTGCACCATTCTTACGATTGTTATGTTTGAGTACGCTACGAAACAGGTAGAATTTACTAGCCTTGTTAATAAATCTCCTAAGGTCACAGAGCCAGTAATTTACCAAAGCAGTACTTTATTTGAAAATAAAGCCCATTACTCTACTACAACTAGTAAGTAACTCCTTCCCCATATAGTCAAATCAAGCAAAATTTATTGAAAATGATTTCCACCTACTTGTGCCTTTTATCTTGGCCTATCCTAGATCAAACAAAGAAAACATGTTAGTGGCATTCTCCCAAAGCTTGAAAATTTTATCACCAAACCAGGTCACAATTTTCTTAAAAATCCCTGAAAAAAGGACTGACGGTATATTCCAATGGCGCAACCCTTTTGGACTCTGGTCTAAATTCATTATATGGATTCTTAGAATTTTTCAGTAAAGTACAGTGTAACTGCTCAGCACTCATCAGACTATTTCCTTTTGTATTCAATCCCCTACTCCTGCTTTTCTCACAGGTTAAATAATTCCAAATTCTTGAGGTTTTTGTCGAAGGGCCCGTTTCCAATGGTGTAACATATCTACTCATTTTTACTAAATGAGTAGTCTTCTAACTAGGGTGTGTGCATGCCAGAACTTTCCTGGAAGCTCTCAGACAGTCTTAAGGGAGTCAGTTTCTATATCCTCAAATGCCATGTATTCTCTTCCCTAAAAATGATCTGCCTGAGAGCATGAACACATGCCCCCAGGGCACCATGCTGATTCTCTGTTCCTGCTTCCTCTTTCACAAAAACTCTTCTCCTATTTTACGAAAGAAAAGCAGACTTAGCCCATGCTGGATCTCACCTGGTGCATTACCCTGCAAGGTAGAAACCTCAAGGGCAACAAACGGACAATTCAAAACACTGGTGTTGGTGTTGGTGTTGGTGTTGGTGTTGGTGTTGGTGTTGGTGTTGGTGTTGGTGTTGGTGTTGGTGTTGGTGTTGGTGTTGGTGTTGGTGTTGGTGTTGGTGTTGGTGTTGGTGCTGGTGCTGGTGTTGGTGTTGGTGTTGGTGTTGGTGTTGCTATTGAAAAAGCGAGTGACTCTCTAACTGGGTTATGTTTTCTTTTATAAGTCAGATGGTTTCCAATTAGTTGCTTTTAATCAAGTTAAAGACTGAATCAGACAATCCACTGACAAATTTTTTTGCTTTTTCCCACTTTGGTGAGAGGCATCTGGGGTCTTAAACACTAGCAAGTGGCCATCTAAGATGCATAAATTGGTCTCATCCTACCTGAAGCAAAGGAAAATGAAGAACACCAAAGACTTATGGTAAAGATGAACCCAAGAGACAGAAAAGTCCACATGAACCAGAGACTCCAACAGCCTGAGACCCAAAGAATTAGATGACGCCCGGCTACCACTGATCACTGCCCTGACAGGGAACAAATCAGGGAATCCCTGATGGAGCAGGAGAACAGCGGGATGCAGATCTTAAATTCTCGTAAAGAGACCAGGCTTAATGGTCTGACTGAGACCGGAGGGACCCTGACGGTCATGGTCCCCAGATCCCCTGATAGCCCAAGATTGGAACCATTCCCAAAGTCAACTCTACAGACAGGGATTGGCCTGGACAATAAGGTAGACAATGATGCTGGTGAGGAGTGAGCTTCATGGCTCAAGTAGATACTTGAGAATATGTGGGCAACTCCTGTCTGGTGGCGAGATAAGAAGGAAGAGGGGGACAGGAGGTGGTTGAATGGACACAGGGAATACAGGGTGGAGAGGAGGAATGTGCTGTCTCACTAAGAGGAGAGCAGCTAGGAGTACACAGCAAGGTGTGTAACTTTTTGTATGAGAGACTGACTTGATTTGTAAACTCTGACCTAAAGCACAGTAAACAAATTTTTTTTTTTTTTTTTTTTTTTGCTCTTCTAATGAAAGATCACTAGGTGATTTTTTGGCATTTAACTTGAAAGGAATCCACAGAATTGACTGACAGTGAAATAATAATAAACCAAATAAAAAAAAATTTTTTAAACCCATTGCCATCAAGTTGATTCTGAACAATACTTTCCATGTATTCACTTATTAACAAGGTTTCTCGATGATTACAAATATAAAAATGAAAAATAAATATAATATTGATGCTAACTTTGTTTTATTCTAGCTATATTCATCCACACATACAAGAAATAGTTTTTAAAAAAAAACACCTCTGTTGTGGATGGAGAGGTATCCCTCAAAAATGTATGTCAACATGGCTAGGCCATGATTCCCAGTATTGTGTGATTGTCCACCATTTTGTCATCTGATGTGATTTTCTTTTGTGTTGTAATCCTACCTCTATGATGTTAATGAGGTGAAATTAGGACAGTTACATTAATGAGGCAGAACTCAAATCTACAAGATTAGGTTCTGTCTTCAGTCAATCTCTTTTGAGATATAAAAAAGAGTAGCATGTACAGAGACATGGGGACTTCATGCCACCAAGAAACAAGAGCCAGGGTCCCTGAACTGAGAAGCTCCGCAACTGGAGAAGATTGATGACAAGGGCCTTCCCCCAGAGCCAACAGAGGGAAAGCCCTCCCTTGGAGCTGATACCCTGATTTTGGACTTCTAGTCTTCTAGCCTGTGAGAGAATAAATTTCTCTTGTTAAAGCCATCCACTTGTGGTATATTTGTGATAGCAGCACTACATAACAAAGAAAACCTCATTATCTCATTAAAAGATGCATCTACAATTAATTTTGCTTTTTATAGTTAATAATCATCCCAATATGTAACAATAACTCTATATGGAAAAAATTTCAACACTTCAAGACTTACGGTGAGAAAAATACGTTATGATAAATATAATTTCAATGTAAATTGCTTTGATCTTTAGACACTTAAATGTATTAGATACATTAAAGCATGCAGCAATTTTATTTTGTGAAATGTCCATATTTACATCACATTTTGCATCTACTTAAACCTGGGTTGAAAATTTTAGAAGTCAATGTAAAATGTGGGAAGGAGTATTTACATTTTCAAAATTCTTTCAGAGATACACTAGGAAAAAGAAAAAATGAAGACGACATCTATGAACCAACTCCAAAGTTCCTCTCGCCCTTCTTAGTATTCATTCCTTTAGCCCAGATTGAATAATCTTTTAGTAGAAATATCCTAAAAGTTCATAATATCTTGATTAAGTCCTAACCCAGTGCTACATGTAGGAGAATTACTTTGTAATTTCTACCTCTTTTTCTACTTCTTGTTTAAACATCTCTGACTGATACTTTTTGATAGTTCTAGTTCGTCGCTGGCCCACAAATCCTTTTCTATCATAGGTACATTAACCAGTGTGGAAGTGTGATATTATTCATCATATTTAAGATAGAATTAACAGTGAACTTAAAGTGAGCAGAAAACTTTGGTTCCCTACCATTCACTGCTAGGGAATACGTGAAGGAGGGATGGTTTGGAATGAACAGACATCCCTTAATGATTTTTCTTGGTTCCTTTTCTTCCCTGAGCTAAACAAAAATGCCTCCAAACCTTAAACCTAGTTGTAGCCCTCTGTAAACAAGAGATAAGGGAGAAAGAAGTAAAATGTGGGTTTCCCTCAACTGGTGTATAAAATCAAGAATTTAATATTTTTTAGATTTGGCAAGGGGAACCAAGGAGTCTGGTCATGGCCTGTTTGGACTCTTTAACGGCAAGATTAGACCTCAAAGGACCAAGGGTTTTCCAGCAATGTAATGGGAAGGATAGAGCTGTGACTGTTGGGGAGGTACGTAGAAAATTGTCTTAAGTCTGAAGGCTTACATCTTTGTCATAGTCTCTTTCTCCCTCTGAACCAACTCCAGCTTCTGAGATTTGCTTGACCTCATGTAGTCAACAAAATCTCCTAAGATCCTGCCTGTAAAAACATCATGGGGGCAGAGTCTGACTTCCTCTAACTTCAAAAGGGAGACAGAAAATCAAGATCAACAGCCAAAAGCTGATTCCTATGAGGTGGAGGTCAGACATGTCTCCTCCCTCCACCATCTCTACCAATTCTGACACCAACCGTCCCTCCCACAGCAACTCTCCATTTCTCTGCTGGGTTTGATAATTCATTGCAATAGGCACACAGAACTCACAGACAAAACTCACAATTGTGGGGTTTATTAGGGAATAACATGTTACAATTCAGGCTTGGGAACACTTAGAATACAGTTCTTCCATCAGGACAACCTCTTTTCAGATGTGCTCACCAGTATACCTCTCTCTCTCTCTGGCCCTAGGCCTCTGCCTTGCTCAAGCAAGTGTTAAGAAGCTCTTTTAGCCCTGCCAATAAGTCCCCAGAGGCACTCAGTTTTCTCGCTTCCGTGGGCTCGGAAGCCCACTGCTTGGTCTCCTGACAGCCTCTCCTGCTGGTCTCTCCTGCCACCATGTCTCTTCAGGATTATAGCTCACTCATTCTCTCTCTATCTCTCTCTCTCATGTCCTGGTTCCGGGAGCTTCTCAGGGCAGGGATCCCAGGTCCAAAGGGCATGCCTTCTGTTCTTGGCTGTTCTTCCTTGGTGGTAGTGGATCCTGTCTTTCCCACCTCTGGAGTGGCTCATTTCAAGCCCAGCAGGATGGCAAAACTGGCCAGTCGCCTTGGTGGGCCATAATTACCCTATCTGCATAGTCCTGCCCATTCACTTGGGTGGGAGTTAGAAGACCATGGAGTGAAAGGCCACACAAAAGTGATCCATCACACTGCACAGCCTGACAATGGTGTCTCTCTTTGCTCACTCAGGACAGTAGGCCAGTCTGCAGAGAGGATGGCCTGGTTACCACAATAACCAGTTCTTTCACCAGCCCTCTCACTCAGCCCATGTATACCTAACATAGAGCCATTGAGAGCAATTCTCTTTTAAAGACATTAATGGGAGTCTTTTAGTAAGGATTTTGGTGGCCTCTAGATTGAAGAGCTACAGTGGGCAGTATGGAAGATACAAAAAGAGAAGAAACAACATTCCTGACCTTAAAGAGCTCTCTATCTAGATAGGAAGGAAAGATAACAGTAAAGACCATGTTCAAGTAAAAGAAATGGTTCAGATAGTCATGACTTAAGCCAAATGTAGTCTAGAAGGCACAGCAGGGAATAGCAATTAGAAAATTTCTTAATTAGGATACTTCTTACCCTTCTAAAGTCAATCTTATTTTTTTCATACAACCAAGAATTCTTGCTTGTTATTAAATACAGAAACATCCACGAACAAATGTATATGAATTTCCACCAACACGTTTGTATTTCACCATCTTGCATTTCACCACAGGGACCCAGGTTCAGTCAAAGTCACGCTGTGATTCCCACAAGTAAGGTATAGGGTAGAAGTGAACCTAGTATTTTCCTTCCAGATAGATGTATAATTAAAATCCTGATTCATGGATTTGCTAATTGAACTTCCCGCTGTGGTCATAGGACTTCCTTGGCAGGAAGGATAAGGAAATGTTCCAGGGGACTCAAATTGCCTTATTTTTCTAAGTACTTCAGTATGCCTATCTTTGAAAAGTGATTGGAAATAAAAGAAAGAACATGAGTAGGAGTCAATCTGAGGAGATAAAGGGAACAAATCGTTGTGGAAATGTGATAGGTACTTCTCAAATGAGAAGAGCAGTTCACCTACTCTGAGGGGTCTTTCTACTCTTGATATCCAAGAAATCACTAAGCAGCAGGGAGTTTGCTTTTTGCTTGCATCATGGAATGGATAGCAATATCAGCCCCTGGTCAACTCCAGCTGTACAGTGCACACACTGAAGGCTACCACATTTCTCCTGTTGAATCAATGAAAGATCACCAGGCATATGTCAGCAGACTACATCCCATCCTGTCAAGTGGGAGGGTTTGAAAATTACAGAGAATGCCCCTGGCCCCAAGGCAGAAGTGCCAGCCTGCTCCTAAGCAACACCACTCTGAGGTAATCCCAGTTGGGAGGCTGCTCTTGTCCACTAGGCCAGATTTGCTGCCCATTTGGCCTTGATCTCCAATGGCTAATACCTCCTTACTGACTTCCCACTAACTCTTTCATTCTCCACCTGTAGACTCAATCATCCTCTTCATTCTAAGCAGGTACACAGCCAGCATCACCTGGTCATGTAGCTTAATTTAGCATTTCCAAAGTTTGTTCTATGGCATGCTAGTTCTGTGGGATGTTGGTAGATGTTACAAGAAAAAAAAAAATCTGCAATCAAGTAGTGTGTGGAAACACTATGTATTATACTCCCATCTTAGAGCTTCACATCACTTAGAGGTTCCGGTGAGAAGAGGGGGTCAGGGATTAGCAAAAGCAAAACTTTGTCTACACAGGATTTTCCAAACTTATTTCAGCATGAGACCCTTTTGTCGTGTGATGTCTATGAACATCCCACAGAGATTTATTCCCTACAACACACACTGGAAGACATTGGCATATCCCCATTCTGGGAGCAAATTCTGAAATTAAGTGTGGAGGCCAGCCAGCAAGACAGTCATCAGTATACTGATCAGCGTAAGCTAAGGAAGACTTTGTGAACAGGGGGGCCTGGGGTTAGACCCAGAGAAAGTCACGGGTAGGGGAAGCAAAGGGAGTTTTCATGGAGGTGAAATCCAAGAAAGGTAAGTCTGAAACCTCTTAGAGTTGGCAGTGAGAGTTGGAAAGGAGGAGATTTTTATGGGCTGTGTTATATCCAGAAGTACCTTTGTGAGGTTAAGTACTCTCAGGTGTAGTGAGAACACTCAGGAAAGAGAGGGACCAGTTAGTCACCAAATCATCAGCACACTGCACCTGGTATAATTCTTAAAAAAAAAAAATCCTTTTTTAGGTGAAAAACTAGTCTATTCTAAGGTCAGCTGTCAAAACTTGTTGCTTAAAAAATAAACTTCTTTTAAACTCTTGGTTCCCTCTGAGCCTAATTTTTCACATTCTGATTAAACACTCCTCTATCTGCTCTTGTCCTTTAGAAACCCTCCTACAGCTAAAACACTACTTAAAAGAAAATGACGTCCAGACTTGCTATTTACCTTCCTGATTTTACCTATAATGTAAGCACAGTTATCTCTCCAGGGATTTGCAGTGTAAACCGAATAAATCTCTCACTTTAATAATACAGCCCCACAGTAATTTAAATCTCAGCTATTTTGGAAATATCATATTGGTAAAGTAATCCTACCGCACAGAGTTTTCCTTTTCACATATACGCCAAAATGAGACGTACCCACTAAATGGTACCCCCAGGCACTGAACAGCAGTCTGTTATTGTTAAGAAATATTGCAGAGATACCTGCTTTGCCAAGTGTTTGCATATTTAAATTTCTAAAAGCCAGAGATTACAGGCTATCTGTTGTGTGTCTGAAGATAAAAGTACCTACGTTCGTTTTAACTAGGCAGCAAGCAGCATGGAACATAGTTGATGCCAATCCCTGCTAGCCTTTTTGCCTCCATAATTGGGTTGCAGCTCTGTCCAAGAAAAAAAGGAGGATTAAAAAAAACACAAATAACAATTTTCTCTAATTCCTTCCTCAACTCTAACAAATACACATACAACACCCACCTCTCCTACTCAAAGAATATAACTTCTTCTCTTGCCCAATGTGCAATCTTCACTCCTGCTGAGGAAACTTCCTGTTGGAAGCCCTCACCTTTCAAGGGAAAAGCTCCTTTCATTGTAGAAAGGCGTTGGCTCTGTGAAAGCACGTGCAACTTTATTAGCATGTGAGATTTCAGTTCACCTTTCCACCCTTCGCCATTCTTGTGTATCCCTCACGCAGCAAACTCTGGGACTGCCACGTTGGCAGAACTCTAGGACTGACTGAGGCTCTTATGTACATCCTTTGGCATGTACAGTATTTATTTTGTTGTTCCTTTTCTTAAATGTTCTTCCCCAACCAACCTTTTGTTAATCACCACACTGGCTGAGTAACTGAATTCAGAATTTCACTGGAATTGCTCAGTAACAGTAATTAATTTGAACAGCCACCCATATACCTGCAAAAAGGCGGAGAGGAAGAAAAACGTTTTTAAGCAGAATTCATTTGTTTCTCTTCATTTCCCCTTTAAGATGAATTGCAGCCCTCAGCCAAAATATAAACAATATTCACTACCTTAATTCCTTCAACCAGAAAATATCTAGTAAGTTACCTACTATGGGTTAAATATTCTGCTAAGTCTTAGAGAAAGCAAAGAAGTTTATAACTCATCCCACGCTCTGGTTCACAACTGGGTGCAGTTTTGCCCCCCAGGGACATTTGGCAATGTCTGGGGACATTTTTGATTGTCACAAGTATAAGGGGTACTACTGTCATCTAGTGGGTCAAGGCCAGGGATGCTTCTAAACATCCTAAAAAACACAAGACCGCCTCACACAACAAAGAATGATCCAGTCCAAAATGTCAATAGTCCCAAGGTTGAGAAGCTCTGCCCTAAATAGAAATGTGGTTAGTAATCATTTGAACGCTAACTTATTTTTGTAACCTGTTTTTTTTTCCCCCCTTCCCCTTCCACCACCACCAAGCAGGTCAAGTAAGCTCTGTACTCCTTTTCCTGGGGAAAACAGGTGCACAACAGGAAAATAAGCCTTCAAGACTTTCCATCTATTAAGGGAAAGAATTTGTAAGCAAAAACTGAGTTTTCTACAGAAATTTGAAAGAAAAGTGTTTCCCCAAGACTGAAAAGAGGTTCTTCTAGTTTAGGAGGAGAGAGAAATCTGTGCGTCCCAAGTGCAGAGGGAACCTAGGCTCTGCTTCCTGACAACATTCCCAGGGAGCTGGAAAAGGGAAGTGATCTTACATTGCAAATGGATCATGAATAACCTCCTGAAGACTCCCATGCCCTGAGCATGGCCATAGGGAGCCATCAGACCTGAAGGAGTCGTGTCCACATCTGAACACTCTCCCCACCCTCCTCCCCCCACCCCAGGCCTTGGGCACCCATAATAGCTGTAGCACAATCCTTGGGAGATAACTAAGGAGAAGAGAACCCAAGAAAGGATGAAGTCGTTTTTCCCACTTACCCAGTAGAATAGAGGCTTACAGTAAAAGTTGTTCTAGAAACAAAGACTGTTAAATTTCTTTAAAACATGAGTTTATGAACTAATGAAGTTTAAAACTACTTTGGGAGACAAGACTAACACAGAGGAAACAGGAGCTTATTAGTCAATCTTTCAGTGGTAACAATCCCCAAAATCCCATAGGTTTAATACCACAAACGTTTATTTCTTGCTCACGTTTTAGGTCAGCTACTGCAGCAACACATAAACACATATTTTCTCCCTCTAGGGCTCAAGCTGAAGCAGCACTCCCTGTTTGGAACATGCCATTCTTGCGGCGGAGGGGAAGAGAGAGTCTGGCAGAAACTCTGAATTTCTCTAAGAAGAACATAGTATATGTCACATTTTTTACATTCCACTGGCCAAAACAAGTCACAGGATCAAGCCCACAGGCAATGAGGTAGAGATAGATAATCTTCTTACAGGGAAGGAAGGCAATAGATTGCAGAAAACAAAATAATTACCACCAAAAAAACAAACATCAGGAAACATAACTGTGGGCTAAACTGAGAGACTACGGGAATCATGAGAAGGAGAGAGAAAGGATGGTTGGGGCTATGTGGACATTGAGATGGGAATAAAGAAAGGAAACTGGCACTAGCTGATGGCCTACTATGTGCCAGGAACTAGCAACTCCCTTTCCTATGAGGAGACAAGCTCATTAACTTGCCCGTGATCATCAACTAGTAGTTGATTAAATGCCTGGTCTTTGGTTCTAAAATCCATATTTGTTCCACTACATGCCATGAATGGGTAAAACTTATACAGCTGAAAGGAAGAGGGAACAGTAATTGCAGGCAAGAGAAAAGCTAAGAACATAGTCACAGAGGCAGGGTTTTCATTTTCACACAACAGTGAAAGACTGCCCTGATCAGAAGAGCAGGCCTAGTTGAAGAGTTGTAAGAAATAAAGATTATCAGGAAAGATCAGGTTATAGAAGGTCTTTATATTCCAAAAGAGTAACATACAAAGAAACAACAGATTGGGGTCAAGCCACCTTGTCATTAATAGCTGGGTGAGCTTGGGCAAGTATGTACCACTCTAGAGTTCAATTCATTCATTGATGAAATGGAAAGGTGTGGGGAGGAGAATGCAAGGACGGATGACTTCTAAATTCCCTTGAGTATGCAATTCATAGAGATCTAATACATTTTAGGGAAAGGTTATTAACTCGACAATTTTTTTTTTTTTTAAAGGCATCTTGCATTATTAGCCCTTCCTGGTTTCTGGATTTCCTAGTACCTGGCTGCAAGAGATGTTGGGAAGAAAGTGAGGCTGAACCACAGAAAGATCTGACCTGTGCCATTCTCTGTTTTAGCAGGTCACAAATTCTGACTTTCTGTAGGAAACCTCTGTTGCTGAAATGATGAATCAGGTGTTTGAGAGACAAATGTGGCAGGGATATGCTACATGGAATAAAGACCAAGGGCTAGGATCAGAAAAGGCAAGTGGAGGGATTTTGCAGCTTTTTTGGTAAGGAGGATAACAGATGATTAGAAGGAAGACAGAAGTAGAAATGGCGAGAAAGGGGCATTTAAGTGACTTTTCCAAGATGCCACTGGAAACGTACAGGTCTCGTGGTGCTAATTTGGGCATGAGATCTAAAATGGCTGCCCTTCTGAAATGGATTCTTGAGATAATTTGTGAGTGATTCAAACCTTGCCCCCTTCACCTTCTCTGGGTAAAAACTGTTCAGTGCTTTTTAACAATTTAAATAAATAAAAACTTGGCCACTTTAAAGCACTCTAATACCACACAGATGGGAGTTGTCATTCCAGAAAATTAGCTAAGTATATTTTAGGTACAATTGCAAAGGGCCCATAATTTAAAGCATCTTTGGCAGTGCCAGGCCCCCTGTGGTTGTGCATTGAATATGGAATGATAGCAATTGCCTATTAAAAGTTTTAAATTTAAGGCCCATAGATTTGCCTCCTGGCTCAACAGGGGAAAAAAAATAACATGGCCTTTCTACAGGAAAATGTGTAAAATGTGCACTTCATACCATACCAGCTGAAACATGACACATTTCAAAATTCTTAGGTGACTTTTAATTCCATAGAGTCCAAATGTCAGAGTGAGGAGATAGGACTCTAGTCTAATTGCCACTTTAAGTACTTTTCCAAACTTGAAGGCAGGCAGCATATGAAAAACAACCACTTTGGAGGGAGAAGGAAGGAGAGTGCCAATCCTCTAGTAGAAATGCAGAAATCAAGCAACACTCAAAAATCACTTTTAAATAGGCAACTTCAGATGAAAGAGGGACAGAAATGGGAGAAAAATAACATTTCCAAGGCCAGTGCTTAGCCATGGTAGGCACTCAGTAAAAGTTTGCCTCCTCCTTTTAAATATCTCCTTATATCTTCACTCACTACCATGCATCTGTCAGTTTGTCGTACTGTGGTGGCTTATGTGTTGCTGTGATGCTGGAAACTATGCCACCTGTATTTCAAATACCAAATAGGGTCACCATGGTGGACAGGTTTCAGCTGAGCTACCAGACTAAGACAGACCAGGAAGAAGGACCTGGCCATCTACTACTAGAAAGAATTAACCTGTGAAATCCTTATGAATAGCAACAGAACATTTTCTGATATAGTGCCAGGAGATGAGCCCCTCGAGTTGAATGGCCCTCAAAATACGACTGGGAAAGAGTTGCCTCCTCAAAGTAGAATGGACCTTAATGACATGGATGGAGTCAAGCTTTTGGGACCTTCATTCGCTGATGTGGTTGAATTCAAAATGAGAAGAAACCACTGCAAACACCCATTAATAATCGAAACGTGGAATGTACTAAGTACGAATCTAGGAAAATTGGAAGTGGTTAAAAAAGAAATGGAATGCATAAGGACTGATATCTTAGGCATTATGAGCTGAAATGCACTGGTATTGGCTGTTTTGAATTGGGCAATCATATGGTCTACTAGGGCAGGAATGACCAGTTGAAGAGGAATGGCATAGCATTCTTCATCAAAAAGAACATTTCAAGATCTATCCTGAAGTACAGCACTGTCAGTGATAGGATAACATCCATACGCCTACAAGGAAGACCACTTAATATGACTATTATTCAAATTTATGTACCAATCACTAATGCCAAAGATGAAGAAATTGAAGATTTTTACCAACTTCTGTGGCCTGAAATTGACCAAACATGCAATTAAGATCAAAGATCAAACATGCAATCAAGATGCATTGATCAATGATGTTTTGATAATTATTGGTGATTGTAATGTGAAAGTTGGAAAAAAAGAAGGATCAGTAGTTGGAAAACACAGCCTTGATGATAGAAATGACGTTGAGATTACGTGACGACAGAATTTTGCAAGACCAATGACTTATTCACTGCAAATACATTTTTTTAACAACATAAACAGTGGCTATAGGTGTGGACCTTGCTGAATGGAATTCACGGGAATCAAATCAACTACATCTGTGGAAAAAGACAATGGAGAAGCTCAATGTCATCAGAACAAGGTCAACGGCCACCTGCAGAACAGGCTATCACTTGCTCATATGCAAGTTCAAGGTGAAGCTTAAGAAAATTAAAACAAGTCCAGATGAGCCAAAGTACAACCTTGAGTATATCCCACCTGAATTTAGAGACTATTTCAAGAATAAATTTAACACATTGAATACTAATGGTCAAAGACCAGACGAGTTATGGAATGACATCAAGGACATCATATATGAAGAAAGCAAAAGGTCATTAAAAACACAGGAAAGGTCATTAAAAATTGGATGTCAGAAGAGACTCTGAAACTTGCTCTTAAACGTAGAGTAGCTAAAGCGAATAGAAAAAAATGATCATGTAAAAGAGCTGAACAAATGATTTCAAAGGGCAGCTTGAGAAGACAAAATATTATGATGAAATGGAGTTAGAAAACCAAAAAGGAAGAGCATGCTCAGCATTTCTCAAACTGAAAGAACTGAAGAAAAAATTTAAATCTCAAGTTGCAATATTAAAGGATTCTATGGGCAAAATATTGAAGGATGCAGGAAGCATCAAAAGAAGATGGAAAGAATACACAGAATCACTGTACCAAAAAGAATTGGTCGACTTTCGACTATTTCAAGAACCAATGGTACTGAAGGAAGAAGACCAAGCTGCACTGAGGGCATTGGTGAAAAACAAGGTTACAGGAATTGACAGAATGCCAACTGAGATGTTTCAAAAAATGGATGCAACACTGGAAGCACTCACTTGTCTATGCAAAGAAATTTGTAAGCCAGCTACCTGGCCAAACAACTGGAAGAGATTCATGTTTGTGCTGATAGCAAAGAGTGCAGAAATTATCAAAAAAAATAATTAACATCACACACAAGTAAAATTTTTGCTGAAGATAATTAAAAAATGGTTGCAGAAGTACATCAGCAGGGAATTGCCGGAAATTCAAGTGAGATTCAGAAGAGGATGTACAATAAGGGATCTCGTTGCTGGCGTCAGATGAATCTTAGTTAAAAGCAGGGAATATCAGAAAGATGTTTAACTGTGTTTTATTGACTATGCAAAGGCATTCGACTGTGTGGATTATAACAAATTATGGCTAACATTGCAAAGAATGGGAATTCCAGATCATTTAATCATGTTCGTGCAGAACCTGTGCATAACCAAGAGCCAGTTGTTCAAACAGAACAAGGGGATACTGAGTGGTTTCAAATCAGAAAAGGTGTGCATCAGGGTTGTATCCTTCCACCCTACTTATTCAATCTGTGTGCTGAGGAAATAATCAGAGAAGCCAGACTATATGAAGAAGAACATGGCATCAGGATTAGAGAAAGACTCATTAACAACCTGTGATATGCAGATGACACAACTTTGCTTGCTGAAAGTGGAGAGGACTTGAAGCACTTACTGATGAAGATCAAAGACTGCAATTTTCAATATGGATTACACCTCAACATAAAACAAAAATCCTCACAAGTGGACCAATAAACAGAGAAAAGGTTAAAGTTGTCAAAGATTTCATTTTACTTGGATCCACAATCAAAGCCCATGCAAGCAGCAGTCAAGAAATCAAATGACGTATTGCACTAGATGAATCTGCTGAAAAGACCTCTTTGAAATGTTAAAAAGCAAAGATGTCACCTTGAGGACTAAGGTATGCCTGACCCAAGTCACGGTACTTTCAATATCTCATATGCATGTGAAAGCTGGACAATGAATAAAGAAGACCAAAGAAGAATTGATGCCTTTGAATGATGGTGCTGGCAAAGAATATTGAATACACCATGGACTTCCAGAAGAATGGACAAATTTGTCTTGGAAGAAGTACAGCCAGAATTCTTCTCATGTACTTTGGACATGTTATCAGGGGGGACCAGTCCCTGGAGAAGAACATCATGCTTGGTAAAGTAGAGGGTCAGTGAAAAAGAGGAAGATCCTCAATGAGGTGGATTGACACAGTGGCCACAGCCATGGGTTCAAATATAGCAAGGATTGTGAGGATGGCACAGGACTGGGCAGTGTTTTGATCTGTTGTACATAGGGTCACTGTGAGTTTGAACCAACTTGAAGGCACCTAACAACAACAACATCCTCACTCATGGATACCACATAAGTGCACAATCCTCCAGAAAACTCTCCATCAATTTGGCTTACAGCAGTTAATCTATAATTACTTGAGGTTTGGGGAGGTACAAATGGAAAGAAAAAGGTAATCCTTATCCTTGAAGAGCTTATAAAACCATTGAAGAAATAAACCTAAGGATTATTAAATAACTAAACACAAGAGCAAATTATGCAGTGCTGTAAACAAGAGCTATACTGAGAAGAACAGTCATGGATTGAATTGTGTCCCCCAAACATATGTGTATCAATTTGCCTAGTCCATGATTCCCAGTATTGTGTGATTGTCCACCATTTGCCATCTGATATGACTTTCCCATGTATAGTAAATCCTGCCTCTATGTGTTAATGCAGGGGGGGATAGGCAGCAGTTACATTAACGAGGCAAGACTCAATCTACAAGATTGGATTGTCTTTTGAGCCAATTTCTTTTGGAATATAAAAGAGAGAAGCAAAAACAGAGAGACAGGGGACCTCATACCACCAAGAAAGCAGTGCCAGGAGCAGAGCAGGTCCTTTGGACCCGGGGTTCCTGCATGGAGAAGCTCCTAGTTCAGGGGAAGACTGATGAGAAGGACCTTCCTCCATAGCCAAGAGAGAGAGCATTCCCCTGGAGATGACATCCTGAATTTGGACTTCTAGCCTACTTTATTATGAGGAAATAAATTCCTCTTTGTTAAAGCCATCTACTTGTGGTATTTCCGTTATAGCAGTAGTAGATAACTAAGACAAACACAGACTGGGAAAATCCTGAGTCCTTGGTTCAGGTCTGCCATCAATGACCTGGGCTTCAGTTTCTTTTTATCGCATCATTGCGTCAGGGACTGTGAGGCAGGCGTTATGTCCGGGAATATTGATACTGTCCCCAAGACTAGTGGAGGAGACCATAATAGGAGTATGAACACATGGCCTACACTAAGAACTGATGAACCTGGTCACCTCTCAGTTCTCCGGGAGTTCCTTTATTCTACAGGGTCTCTGAACTCAGAGAAGTGCCCAGTCAATATGGGCTAGAACAGACAAGGAAGACTTCATCAAGGGATAAAACTTGAATGTTTCCTCGAAGAACAGGTCGGACTTGAATAAAAGTATATAAGGACAGAGTAGAGGATGGACATGTGAGAAGCGGTGAAAGAAGAGGAAAGTAAGGAAATCACCTTTCTGTAAATTGAATCCATGTAGGGGAGTAAAAAATCCAAACCAAACCCTATGCCTTTGAGTCGATTCCAACTCATAGTGACCCTAAGGTACAGAGTAGAACTGCCCTATAACGTTTCCAAGGAACACCTGGTGGATTTGAACTGCCGACCTTTTGGTTAGCTGTAGCTCTTAACCACCAAGGTTTCCTGTAGGGGAGTAGAAGGAGATAAATTTGGGTCAGATTAAAGAAAATCTTAAAGCTAGGCCAGGAAGTTTGGAGCTTGTCCTACAAAGAAACTATTAATAGAGTTTTTCTGTTGTCATTGTTAGTGGTGGTGGTGGTGGTGGTGGTGTGTGTGTGTGGGGGTGTTTTAAGCTGGGATCATGGAATTTGATGAAAGCATTATATTGGGAGAACTGAGCCTATTGGTAAGGTTGAACGCAGAATGGATTGAAGCAATAGGGACTGAAGCAAGGAGATGAGGCAGAAGGTTATTACAATGATCCAACAGACATTGAACCAGGGATGTGGAGGTGATAATTGAAAGAAGGCTCAAGTTCTTGCCGCGATGAGACAGATTTTGTACAGAAGAATAAGCAAGACCTAAAAAGTGATCAGGTTATGGAACAAAGAGTAGGAGATCCAAAGTGACTCAGAGATCTTAAGCCTAGATAACTCGGGTATTAGTGGGGCTATTTACAGAAATAGAAAAGTTGGTAGGAGGAACATGTGCATGTGGACAAGTGACAAACTGGACCCAAGTAACACTGAGCTTCAGATGACACAAGGTGAAAGTTGGTTTTGCAATTGGTATCTACCTATTGCATATCTCTATTTTTAGAATCATTTATAGACCATATAAGAAGCCCTGGTAGCACAGTGGTTAAAGCGCTTGACTGCTAACCAAAGGTTGTCAGTTCGAACCCACCAGCTGCTCCACAGGAGAAAGATGTGGCAGTGTACCTTTGTGAAGATTTACAGCATTGGAAACCCTATGAGGCTGTTCTACTCTGTCCTATAGGGTCACTATGAGTCAGAATCAACTCAAGAGCAACCGGTTTTCGTGGGTATAGACCATATAAAATGCCTTAGTTTGGCTAAAAGACAAGCTTTCATTTTTAACAGCTTACGTATTTAAATTAAACTTCAGCCTGATCATTTACAGCCACACTTGTATTCTTGTTGTTACAGTTAATTGTAGCTACAATATGAGGTCATCCTTGCCAAGAGAGAAGTTCAATTACAATATGTATCGCATTGTTTTAATCACAATTCTGTACTACCCAAAGGTATCCACAGGCAAGGAAATTAAAAAAGTAATTGCAATGCCTTCCCCCAAAACAAAGAAAAATTTATCCAAACCAGGTAACGTAACTGTCATCACAATGACAACCCTGGAAAGAGATACTGGATGATAGGATACAAAAGCAAATTCTTTAATCACCTACAATCTCAGGGAATACGCAATAGAAACGGCAAGAAATGGATTTTCTCATAGAAAAGACACAAGAAGACAGGATTCCCAGTAAATAAGGGGGAGAAAGGAAATGGGATAAACTATTATGGACTGAATCATGTTCCCCCAAATATATGCTGAAGTCCTAACCCCTGTACCTGTAAATATAACCCTGTTTTAAAATAGGGATTTTTTTATGTTAATGAGGCCCTATTAGAGTAGGGTGAGTCTTAAACATAATTAATTCTAAGTGGTGTCTTATAAAAAGAATATAATAGGCACATACAGGGAGAAAACAGACACAAAGGAATGCCAAGGAACTCCTGGGGCCGCTGACAAGAAGAACTTTCCCCTAAGGGTGATGCCAATTTAAAATTCTAGCCTCCAAAACTGTATAAATTCTTGTTCTTTAAAGTCACTCACTTGTGGTATTTTTACTACAGCAACGCTAGGTAACTAAAGCACTGACAGAAAAGGAAATCCCATTGGTTAGAGCTATTCCTGCACAATAAACTATTGAAAACCAGCATTTTTCTGATTTCCTTAGGAAAAAATAAGATATAAAACAAACATAATTAAAATAAGACTCTTTGGGACATGAACTTTTAAAATGGGGCATGAACTCTTTCAAATCTCAGACTCCAATAGAAATGATCAAAGGCATCTTTTCCAAGTACAGAGCATGTTTTTTTAATCTATTTAATGTATTTTTACAAGTTTAAGAATATAATTTACAGTCCAGCTCTCATTGTAAACACTTGGAGAGCTTTTCTTAAAGATCTAGCACTTTTAAAAAGGATTAAAAGTGTTGGCTTGGCTTCTTAGTTTTTTTCTTATGGGAAGTTTTGAGATCCTTTCTTTTAGATGTGATAAATGCTTTATAGTTTATTGAAACCAATCAAAATAGGAGTGCCACTGAAATTGCGAGGTGTTTATTTTTAATTTCTTCTTGAGGTGGACTATTTAATTTAAAGGCCTCTTCCAGTGTCATCCTTGATATATCCACTTCTATTTTCAAGGTAGGGGCTGCTTCTTCAACTGAATTGTTCAGCATCAGAAGGACTGCTATCTCTATTAAGGAGGGTTCCAGGAGGCTCTTGGATTCACCACTCCTCATTTCTCAGTTTACACAGGTTTTCACAGATATATAAAAAAAAAAAAAACTCACAAACACAATAAAAATATTATTAAATTCTTGGACAATCTGGAGATTATTCAGCAGTCATTTATTTTCTTCAAGGAAAAAGAAAATCTAAATACTCAGAAGAGGAAGTACATTCACACAGCTACTTTAAGTTTCCCATGAACCAGAACTGCACCTAGCTATTTATCGTATTCCAGGGGACAGTATTCCCTGTTAATAAAGAAAGGCAACCTTCCAAATCACGGGATTAGGCAATTGGAGCCTCTCTACTTCTAGTTCTGCTGTGTGGAAAACTCTCTGATGGGTGCCAAGGCTCTCAAAAAATAATAGTAATAATAATAAAACTCACTTGCTCAAATCTGGTAAAATTCTAATGTGACCAACTCTCGAACCTAAAAAATACTCATTCCGGCAGGGCTGAACTACAATAGTGCTTCCTTTGTTTCAACTTCTAGCAACTCATAGACTCCTACATGTGGATCCATGTTCAGTGATTTAGGAAAAAGAAAAAAAAAAAGCAATGAAAATCTATAAATGATAATGATTTAATTACTTTTCAATGGCTTTATAAATTTTCAGCAAAAAATGATTCTCAGGAACCTAGATCCAAGCTGACTCAAGTCTAATTGCTTCCCATCAAGATCCAAATAGAAATGACTCTTCCTTCTCTTTTTGCCAGCTCATATTTGAGTTCAACATGGGGTCATTTTCTGTGGGACAGACTGTTTATTGTCGTACAACATCCATTTTCTCCATCCATCGTAGCAAAATACACAAGTTTTAACTAGGTGTGTGGCCACCCAGCATAAGTAATACATTTCCCAGCCTCTCTATTGGCCATGTGATTAAGTTCTGGCCAATAGAATTGAAGCAAAACGATGTGTGCCTCCAGCTTCATCAAGTGTCCAGTGTGGATGGGTCAGTGTTCCCAACTGTGACATCTTGAAGTCAGCAATGACAGTAGAGGTGTCTTCATTTTACGGTGATTACAGCATTATCCTGGCTAGATAAGGCTGAGCCTGGTTCTCCGTCATTTCTAGAAGTCTGTGAGTTCTTCAATAAGCTTTTTCTAATTTCCTTTCCTGATTAAATTAACTAGCACTGCTTTCCATCGTTTGCAACTGAGAACTCTGGGTCTCAAACACAGCTCTAGGCTCTGTGTGTGGATAAACTTATGTGGTTTCTGCACTTGTGGAATCCTCAAAGTCCAGGGATTATAGATTTTTTTTTTAATTAGCAACTTCTTCCCAATGTGAAATCCCTGTAGAAGATGAAACTAAAGTAGTGAAACATTTCTTTAACAAACATGTCTGAACATATGTATCCAAACAATTTATACAATTTGGGTCCCATCCAAGTGGCAACTGTTAGTTCACAGCACACTTATTACACTGGTACTGCCACCGTTTAAAACTGTTAGTGATTGCTTGAGAATCGTCTGGTGCCTGACACATATTCTGCTTTATTTGTTTTATAAAAGCACATGTTGAAAATTGAAATAATCTCCTTCTTAAACTTTTCACTTGGTTTCCTTTAAATCCTTTTTGAGAAAGTACAGGTATGTGTAATACCTGTATGTGTATATAATATATACACATAATACCTGTATTAGATATATAGATAAACCTAGACAGATAGACACAGACAGAGGTAAAAAACCCGTTACCATAAAGTCGATTTCAACTCATAGCGACCCTATAGGACAGAGTAGAACTGCCCTATATGATTTTCAAGGAGCAACTGGTGAATTTGAACTGCCAACCTTCTGGTTAGCAGCCTAGCTCTTAACCACTGCACCACCAGGGCTCTATAGATAGATATAAATTATATATAATATATTTTTTAAAAAACCCACTGCCATCAAGTTGATTCCGACTCATAGCGACCCTATAGGACAGAGTAGAACTGCCCCATAGAGTTTCCAAGGAGCACCTGGCAGATTCAAACTGCTGACCTTTTGGTTAGCAGCCGTAGCACTTAACCACTATACCACCAGGGTTTCCAATATAATATATAGATACATATTAATTTATAAGCTTATAACATATATATCTTTTATTTGTTTGTTAGGAGCCCTACGGCTGCTTACCAAAAACGTCAGCAGTTTGGGTTCACCAGCTGCTCCTTGGAAACCCTATGGGGCAGTTGTACCCTGTACTACAGGATCACTATGAATCAGAATTGACTCCACGGCAATGGGTTTGGTTTTTTGATTTTATATCCTTTTCAACAAAAATGGTAGTATACTTTTCTGTACCTAGCTTTTTCGCTTGATATCTTGGAGATTTTTCTTTATTGGTGCGTATAGCTCTGCCTCGTTCTTATTAATGACTGAACAGTTCTAATTTTATGGGTGCTCGATAATTACTTAACCTGTCTCCTATTATTGGATATTTATGTTTCTTCAATCTTTTCCTATTGTGGTAAATACCCTGTATAAGATTCTTTTTCTACTTTTCTGAATGTATCTATGGGATGAATTCCAAGAAGTATAATTGCTGGGTCAGAGGGTAAGTTCATTTATAATTGATAAGGATTTCCAAATTGCCCTCCAAAGAGATTGTATAAATTTATATACACTTAAACAATGCATGAGAGTGTCTCCCCTCCCCCCCTTTTTTTTAATCTATAGTTGGTGACAACAAAGTTCTGTTTTTTGAGGGTAGGCATAACTTCTAGAAAATTCTCCAAGGCATTTGCAGATAAGTCTGGTGAATAAAACATGATATCATTAGGGAGCACCATTCTGAGTACAAAATAAGTTGTTACCCTAAAATAATTAGATGAATTTCTTCGTCAGCTCCAAAAACAGGGCCAAGCATATTTTGGACAACAATAGCATCGCTCAAAAACTATCTGCCCACCAAAGGAATACTGTACAAAGCATACTCTTGTACAGTATACTGTTGAAAGGAGACAATGTTCAGTCAAAGACAGATGAGCCAGTCTACGTATTAAACAATACTTACTGCATCATAGTCACACTACATGTAAGATATAAAAACCAAGTCATAAGGCTTCTTGGGGTCTGGTTTATGGAAATCAGCATCATCACCAAATAGCCAATTGTTTATCTTTTGTCTTTGTGAATCCTCACAACTTTCTTGGGTCAAAGATAGTGAGCGGTATTTTATCTCTGCTGAATATAGGAATTCTGGAGAATCTCAGTGACTTGCTCCTAGCTGCACAGTGTCACTCACAGTGTCACAGAGCACGCTGTGTCTCCTGTGCAACACATGGGGGTTGCCATGAGTCAAAATTGACTCAAAAGCAACTTTCACATGATGGCCACTAGCCTCACAAAATTCCTGAAAATATAACAATAGGTTCTTGCAAGCCTGTATGAGAAGACTCCAGTACGCCACTGCATGGCAACTATAGTAGTTTCTGATGGTGATACAGCATGAAGTTTATATTTGAAGGAAAGAACTTAATAAAACTCTTCTGGGCTTCAATATACTATACCTCTGACTTTTGTACTACTGTGGATTATTGTGTCCTTATTTCAGAACTCAAACTTTGCTTTAAGCTTCATTATCTTCAATGTACTGTGCTTCAAAGCATGTAACTTCAATTTTCATAAAAATATTTTTTTGCATAGGTTGATATGTGAGTCTATTAATGTTCACTCATTCAGGACTTCCTTTCTAGCTTTTTCTTAATCTCATAAATATGAAATAGCAAGAGAGCGGGAAGCATGCAGAAGATCGTTTTTCTATATTTACATAATGAAAAAGCTACACATAATATGAACAAAGGAGTCAAAAGAGAATTCAATACATAGCAATTCAGGACATCTTGATAGGTGGGTCAATTTGCAAGAAATCTGCTTAAATAGTTGTTAAGGCAAAACATTGCTCTTGAAAAGATATAAAAAAAATTTTAAAGATGATTTAACCTGTCCATCGACTCAGCCAGTACATGTCTAAATATGTATATGCAAGGTATAAGTATCAAGAAATAAAGTATGAGTATCAAGAAATAAGACTCTACTTGGACATCCTGATAACATCGTTCAAGCTATCACTTCAAAGGATATGTTCAGTCACACTCCCATTGCTCAAAATATTTCTGGAGCTGTGTCCAGAGCAGTTTATAAATAACACAGAAAAATTAAGTACATATTTTCCTTTATAATCATACTTTATTTAAATGAAAAATTAGAACCCATCCAACTGGATGACCCATCTTATTCATCAGACTTAATTCTCCAAGTGACTTTTAGACATTTCTTGAGATCAAGTCCATCCTCAAATGGTAAAGATTTGCCAACATTCAAAAGAATTACTAAAAAGAATTTCCAGAAATATTTAAGCAGTAGCTACTTCACTTGAAATATGTGTGTATGATTTTCTAAGGTGATAATTTTGAAAGACACGACCCTTATTTGGATGTATATACTCAAGAACATTTGTTCAAAATTTCATTATATTATGGGAGTCACATCACATAGCGGCCAAGAACATGTATCTGGGAGTCATTTGTGGGTTTGAATCCTGTCTCCAATATTTCCCAGCCATGTGACTTTGAGTAAGTTGACAAATCCATGTCTCAGCTAAAAAAAGGATAATATATATAAAATAAGTAGCTCTATGCCTAAATGTGAGAACTCAATAAATAGTAAATGTTATAATTTTTTAATTTTTTTATGTTTTTACCAGTCACATCTCACATAATCCTGCATGTCCATTTTTGAAGATCATGTTCTTTATTCTTTTATTTCACCTATTAGAAAACTAAAGGTACCATGTTTTACTTGGGAGAAAGGGTTAAAGTAGGCACATCTGGTACCCCAAGCTGGGAAGTAGAAACACCATGGTAATAATTACTATTCACATATGATAGGGAAATGGGCAGAAGCAACAACCAGACAGAAAAAACACAACCCTGGGAAAAAATTGTGATTTAAACAGAGGGCTAATGAAATATAATCAACTCTATTCTTAGTTGAAAATACAGTAGTGTTCTTCATCATAGAGAAGCTTCACCTGGAAAAAATAAGCAGTCTCATTATTCTAACCCTTTGTACCCCTGCACAAAATCATAAGTCCTAATTCCTTGACCCTGTTCATATAACCCTGTTGTTCATTCCATGACCCAGTGCTAAATGATGAAGAAAATCCCGGAAGAGCCATCACAAAGGGAAGAGGAGGAATGGAGTCAAACCAGGCATGCCCCCAAAACAAGTTGTCAGCCTGGGGAACCAAGAGGAGTCAAGTGCATCTACTGGTGGCTGAGTTACTCTCCAGGATCCCATCTGAGAGGGGGCTGGAGAGAAACAATTCAATAAAGCAAGAGGACACTGTTAGCTCTCCTCCCTTTACTTTAAAGCTGATTTTGCCTCCCTTTTAATACAGCCTCCTTGAGAGTCCTTTAATATTTGCCTACAACTCACGAAGTGCTAGGCACAGCCCAGCACCTATAACGAACATTCCCTTCCCACTAGCAAATATCTCTAGACATTAACTTCCAGGAAATGATAAAGTGCATATATTGCAAATATAAAGGGTTATATAAATACTTAACAATTGAAGCATTTCTACTACTCTGCCCACAAAAAGCCATTACCTCTGTCTTTATGACAGAAGGCTTAATGTCATTGAATCTTGCTCAACTGTAATATTCACTTGAACACTAAAGTCCAATTTTATAGTGGCAATTTTTTATTACAAATCACAGTCACAACCCAATTCAAGTATTCCTATACCACATCTTCTATGAAATAGCTTTTCTTCAGCCATCCCTACTTTCCAGTTCACTGCTTCCCCAGAGCCTAGGCCAATGCTCAACTCATAGTATGTACTCAATAAATTATAGGTGAATTTATGAACATTTCAAAAATTGTAATTTTTGTTTCCTTATAAAAAGTGTCCCAAACAAGAAATAATAGTAATAACTACCACAGATGGCAGGACCTAACCACCTTGCAAGGTAGGTAGGATTGTTATCCACTTTACATACAGAAAACTGAGACTTAGAGTAGATTAGTAAGTATCTTCCCCAAGGACTTAAAATTATTAAATGGCAGAGCTGTGATATAAACCCAGTCTGTCTCTGGAATCAGAACTCTTAACCACTTTGATAAATTGCCTCTCACCTGTGAAGTCCTCTCAAAGAGATCCCTCACCTACTATGCTGTTATTGCTATTGTTGTTGTTAGATGCTGTCAGGTCAGTTCCAACTCATAGCAACCCTATAGGACACAGTAGAGCTGTCCCATAGGGTTTCCAAGGAGTGGCTGGTGGATTTGAACTACTGATCTTCAGCTGAACTCTTAATTACTACTCCACCAGGACTCCCACCTACTATGTTGTTGTTGTTGTTGTTAGGTGCCGTCGAGTCGGTTCCAAATCATAGAGACCCTACACACAACAGAACAAAACACTGCCCTGTCCTGAGCCATCCTTACAATCCTTGTTATGCTTGAGTTCATTTTTGCAGCCACTGTGTCAATTCACCTCGTTGAGGGGCTTCCTCTTTTCCACTGCCCCTGTACTCTGCCAAGCATGATGTCCTTCTCCAGGGACTGATCCCTCCTGACAACATGTCCAAAGTTTGTAAGACACAGTCTCGCCATCCTTGCCTCTAAGGAGCATTCTCGCTGTACTTTTTCTAAGACAGAATTGTTCTTTCTTTTGGCAGTCCATGGTATAGTCGATATTCTTCACCAACACCACAATTCAAAGGCATCAATTCTTCAGCCTTCCTTATTCATTGTCCAGCTTTCACTTGCATATGATGCGATTGGAAATACCATGGCTTGGGTCAGGTGCACCTTAGTCTTCAAGGTGACATCTTTGCTCTTCAACACTTTAAAGAGGTCCTTTGCAGCACACTTACCCAATGCAATGCGTCTTTTGATTCCTTGACTGCTGCTTCCATGGCTATTGATTGTGGATCCAAGTAAAATGAAATCCTTGACAACTTCAACCTTTTCTCCGTTTACCATGATGTTGCTCATTGGTCCAGTTGTGAGGATTTTTGTTTTCTTGATGTTGAGGTGTAATCCATACTGAAGGCTGTGGTCTTTGATCTTCATTAGTAAGTGCTTCAAGTCCTCTTCACTTTGAGCAAGCAAGGTTGTGTCATCTGCATAACGCAGATTGTTGATGAGTCTTCCTCCAATCCTGGTGCCCCGTTCTTCTTCATATAGTCCAGATTCTCGGATTATTTGCTCAGCATAAAGATCGAATTGGTATGGTGAAAGAATACAACCCTGATGCACACCTTTCCTGACTTTAAACCAATCAGTATCCCCTTGTTCTGTCCATAATTCATTATGATCCACACAGTCGAATGCATTTGCATAGTCAATAAAACACAGGTAAACATCCTTCTGGTATTCTCTGCTTTCAGCCAGCATCCATCTGACATCAGCAGTGATATCCGTGGTTCCACGTCCTCTCCTGAAACCAGCCTGAATTTCTGGCAGTTCTCTGTTGATATACTGCTGCAGCCGTTTTTGAACGATCTTCAGCAGAATTTTGCTTATGTGGGATATTAACAATATTGTTCTATAATTTCCACATTTGGTTGGATCATCTTTCTCGGGAATAGGCATAAATATGGATCTTTTCCAGTCAGTTGGCGAAGAAGCTGCCTTCCATATCTTTTGGCACAGAGAAGTGAGCACCTCCAGCACTGCATCTGTTTGTTGAAACATCTCGATTGAGATGTTTCAACCTACTATGTAGCAGCCACCAATTTCCTAATCTCCTGTCATGAATCACTATGATACTGTGTCTTCTTGTTGCTGAGACTATTGCCAAAGTCTCCGGTACAACCCAGTCTTGACACCCCCACTCGTTTCCTCTCCATTTGCAGGGGTAAATAGGTCCAGCTCAAGATTTGGCCCTGGTATCTATTCTGGGCTCCCACCAGCTTCAAGAGAAAAACCAAGCAAGAAAGAATTCTGCATTTCCCCCTCAGACCTCACTCTGACCCAATAACAATGAGCGGTGTGAAGAACACCTTGCTGTATTCTAAATCACCCCTTGCTTCCTTACACCAAGTCCCTGGATGGCCCAAATGATTTTCTCTCGGCTACTAACCAAAAGGTTGGTGGTTTGAGTTTACCCAGTGGCACAGTGGAAGGTCTAATCTGAAGTACATGGGGCCGCCATGAGCTGGAATCAACTCGACAGCAACGGGTTTGGTTGATTTGGGTTCCTTATACCAAACTCTCTCGTCCTAGGACACTTTCCAGTCCCTTACACAAATAGTCTTATGGAGGATGTGATGATCTCGGTGGAGTCATGTTTTATGGGGACAGGGGTTCTAAAAACCAGTGAATACAAAATCATACATTAACAAAATTACCCTTAAAAATCACCCACAAAGTACAGTGCTTATGATCTTGTGTACTCAACTTTGCAGTCAGAATTCTCACGCAGATTGAACTTTGAGAACCACTCAATTAGAAGGAAAGTCTGAGTACAAGTGCCTACACATTCCTATCATTCTACCTTTCAGAATGGGAGAACGTTCCTGGTTGCTTATAGAATTTACTCTATTCTTTTTTTATGTGTAGTACCTGTAGAGCACGTTAAAAGATGTGTTCACTGTTGTGGTATCTTACTCTAGGATCAGGTTCGGACGTTGGAGAGTAGGCTGAGTCCTTGTGTAGTGGCAGTGTCACCCAATTACCTACCCTGACAGAACAAATCAATCTAGGGATAAACACAGTTCATCTTCTCAAACTGAGATGTTTGTCATATTAGGAAGAAAAGATATGAAAGCTACTCACCACAAAATTAACTCACAGCTATTTGTCTCTATCTTGCATGGCTGTGTCTTTTTCCAGTCTCCTTTCTTTTTCACTCCTTTCCATATGTACAGTTGTGGTTTAGTTTTGTTTAAAGAAGCATTTCTTGGACACATTTACAAAGTGCTTAGTACTAGGCTCGGTTATTATGCAACGCTCCAAATTTCCCTAGACATTTCCTTCTTGTGGAGTTCTTGCTTATTTGCTTCCTTCTCCATTTGCTCAGAGCCAGTTAGAGCTTTAAAGGGGGAATATCACACTTGGATCCTCTGACACTTGCCCCATTTTCAGATTCACATCTCCCAGCTGTTCTTATTCAACTAGAGTTGTGAATGTTGAGGATATGTTGTTGGTTTGAATCCTGAAATGCGTATTCTAACCGGAAAGGTAGAAAGTCTGAGGATGCCCCCAACATGTTTACAAAAAGAACATGCTCCTTCTGGGGTTCAAGACTCACAAACGTCCCACTGGCATCAGGGAAAGGTATTATTCCTGCACTTCTAGCCATAAGATAATTTTCAATCCATTGCTTTCACTTTCTGAGTAATTTTCAAAAGCTTTAAGAAATGTTCACAATAGTCATTTTTATAAGAAAAGTTACTTTTGTAGACGTCCAAGAGGAGAACAATGAAAACTAGTAAAGGACCCACACAAAAATAGAGACAGGGTCCTCTTAAGATGAGTAGGGGAGCCAGCCAGAAGCTCTCAGGCTGGAAGTTAACTTGGTCAGAAAGTCAAAGCATTGAAAAAGAAAAAGCTGTAAAGCTTTGATTAAAATTCCCATTGCTGGTTATATTTATAATGCCCATTCAGGTACTCATAAAGGAAGGGCATTTTTATTAAGAACACTGTAGATCAGTTTGAATATATTTCACTGTACTTTTCTGTGCTCCTTCCTCTATCTTTCTATAATGATATAAATTAAAGGGCAAAGGCATCAGGTGATAACGATGGATTTTTCTCAGCTATTTGGCCTGTGTCACAGCAAACCTTAATATTAGTTTAGTGATGTGAGTTATTTGACCTAGAAGGACCAGCCTGTTCAATACATGCAGTGGTAGTGCTGAGGAATTAGCTTGCTTAGCCTGGGGCAATCAATAGATTGACAAACTAGCCTTTTTTAAGTCCAAGGTCTCTTTTATAGGAATATTAAGCTTGTGGTGTTCATACAACAAAGGGACCTGAAGCCTGTACAAAAGGCTTCACAGCTGAAAGCATTTGCAAGGCACTTTTCTATCTTTAAAAAGTTTCTCATACACACAGAACCAGCCAAAGGAGAGGGGGGCGGGGGATGGGAGGCTAATAGACACAGCTATTCATCTGAAATAACTAAGGACAGGTTCAAAAACACACAAACACAGCCTTGAACATCTGGGAAGAAAGAAAAGGTACTTCGTGTGAATTATCCTGCCGTTGCTGTAACTTCAAAAAGGTTCCTATAGCTGTTTTGAAAACATGATGTGAGAAGAAAAATAAGGAGTAAAAGATGAAAAACTGTGATAATGGGCAGAAGCGATATCCGTGCCCTGTCCCAGGATCTCACATGGATCTTTCATGACCCAAGCCAGATTTCCCTATGTTCAAAGGTGGAAAAGTATGTTACATTCATGGCAAGCTTGCCCTGAGACTGTACAGCACCTCCTGACAAATCATCTGATTATGAGACTGCGGCTGTCAGCAGATGGGTCAGAAGGGAAGTGTCAGAGAAAGAGATGTCTGGGGTGTAGATTTTCAAGCGTTTCAGCCTTCTCAGAGATGCTGCCGTTAGCCTCGTGATCAGTCACTGGGAACTGCTTAAATGCATTTGCCCCACAAAAAGCTAATAGAGACCGTCAGTCTCTTCAGTTATTAAAAGCTACAGAGGGCCTTGCACTGGAAAAAACGGGCTGCTTTCACAAGGAAAAAATATATATATATTCCTCCACTGGACTCCTTTGTGATTATCATAGACTTTCCCATTATGGTGATGTTTATTGCTTTCCTCCTCTCCCAGGTTTTTTAAATGCCCCCCATTGAAAAGATAGAACCTCGTGCAGTGAATTTTGATTAGAAGCTCATATCATTGCTCTCCTAACACCAAGCTGGTATACAAAGGGTACTGTTTTAGAGGTCTGTGGTTCCTCGCTGGAGAACCGTAATATTTCAAACAAAGGATATGATAAATTACAAAACAGGCAAAAAATTATTCGATTAAAAAAGACAGTGTGAGCTATTTCCTTCTAGAACATATTAATAGCCCCCCGACTGATCCCTGTGGCATCTATGCAGGGTGAAATCCAGCTTTTTCCAGGCAATCCTCTGCAACACCGATGCCAGAGAGGGGAGCCGAAGGAGGAAAATCAGCGTCAGGGAGGAGCAGGCGCAGCGGTAAACGAGAAACACTGATTACACTCCAAATCAAGGCAAGATGCTGAGAGGACTCGGCGGTAGGAAAACCTGGCAAACCAAATTGCGTCTCCTGAGCCCTGCCCATCAGTAGGTGTTACTATTCATACCTGCAAATCAACAAGTACTGAGAGGAGATTAAAAGAGAAAGGGAGGCAGAAGATGGCAGGAAGAAAAAGACTTCAGCTCAGGTTGCGAATCCGAGTGGCAAGCATTATGCTAGACATAAAAACTCTGAAATTCTCCCTCCATTCCAGTTCACAGGTGCTTTGCTTCGGGGAAAAAAAAAAAGTAAATCACAGATTCCTTTAGGTTAAAAAATTGCCTAAATTTTGTTTTATCACTGAGCAGCTGGTCTTTCAAGATTTGGTTAAGCCCCCTAAATCTCTGCCTTGATTAGTCTAATTATCCAGTGAGGGTATCTGCTTACAATCGAATGCCAGCCTTGAATTTAGTTCAGCAGTACCCACAGCAATCCCGTCATTCATTCTACTCAACGGATCTCCTCCTGGAAGTGCCCAGGGAACATGTCTCAGGGTAAATAAATCTAAAGGTATATATGACATATGGAATAACTACTCAGATGCCCTGGGGACTTGCAGCAGAGAAAACCCCTTAGGCAGATTCCTATTGGCACAGATTTTCCATGATGAAGTATATGCTTGCTCTTCTTGGATGCTTCCCAGAGATGTTACAACTCTGGCTTTTCACTTTGATTATTCACATACAGCATCACAGTTAATGGGGACAACTTGAAGCTCTACAGGTAACATTAAAAGTGTATCTTCTCCACCCAGAGTAAGGCAAACACAGGCCAGGAGCAGTGCCCAGGCATGAACACTCCAGGAATCATTAGAAACACCAGTATGAGGAAGAAAAAACAAAAGTTATCACCAGCCTGGATTAACAAGGGCCATTACTGATCCACAGTCTGAAAGCTCAGATAAGGTATGACCAATAGCCAGAATATTTGTGAAACCTTAACAGAGCCAAGCCTTTCCACTAATGAAAATAGGCCCGAGATACACTCTGGTTAGGCCCAGGATCAGCATCTAAACACTTCCATTTGGAGAAAAATGTCTTTTCCAAAAATTGTGTCAATGAAAGCTATTTTATTGGAAAATCTTTGCTGGATTTTTTAAGTATTTTTGGAGTAGTTAGTAATAGCCCCTTACATTTACACAACGCATTTACGCATACTGATTCATTTAATCTCATCCTACAATCTAGAAATTTTCCCATCCAGAAATCTATTGCCATGACTGATTCACTACCCATAAAGTATTCTCTATAATAATTGCCATCTACTGCTTGGCTTTGAAATGTTCTAATTATTTTTGCCAAGGATGTTAAAATGTTCTAAGTGCTATCAGATCTCTCGTTAGAGCTGAGAAAACAGAGTCCTAAATATCTGAAGCAAAGCCCTTATGTTCCAATGGTTCAGAATTAGTCTTTGATGAAAATCAGATTTGGCATGGGTGGAGGGTGCTCTTTAAAGTACAAAAAGATCCACATAACTGAGGAAACAAAGTAAGATCTTTCTCTAACCCAACTTTCTGTCAATGTAACCACATTTCACTTTTCCAATCACGTTTGTATCCCAACATCTGGAGTTCTGGAGAATACTGGGTTTCATTTTCTATAATAAAAGTGAGATAAAAATTTAAGGGAAGCAGATTTGTGATAAATCAAGAGGAAAGATTCAAATTAAGGTTCTGATATTAACCTAGGGAGCAAACAAAGAGGTCATGTCCAAACATCTTTATGAAGGAAGTACCTCAAACTTGTCTCTTCTACTCAATTCAAAATAAAATTTACCATCATCCAAAACTTGAAGAGTGAATCCTTCTCATGTTTAACATTAGAACGTTGGTTTCTCTTCTCTTCTTTTTCCGTGAAAAGATAATTTTTGGTCCATCATTCTTCTTATTGACTTGTTCTATGACAGTGACAGTCTTTCTTGATTGAGGTCGGAGACATTTTCATCTTCAGATGAAAAAAGTTGCTCATGAGGGGATTTTATTTCAAATATTCCTTTTGCACAAATCTTAAAAGATTACTGTGGCTGTTTTCAAATATGTCCACCAATTCTGTGACACAATTCCCTTCAATGAAGCTTAATTCCCCTCCCCTTGAATACGTGGAGTCCCTGGGTGGTGCAAATGTTTAACACATGCATCTGCTAACCAAAAGTTTGGAGGTTCAAGTTCACCCAGAGGTGCATCAGAGAAAAGTCCTGGCAATCTACTTCCTAAAAACCAACTCTTGAAAACCCTATGGAGGAACTCTGGGAAGATGGCAGTGTAAACAGATCATCACTCTGACCCTCCCCCACAAATACAACAAGGAAACCGCACTCAGCTTTGAGGGACTCTGAATCAGGGAGCAGAGAAAAGCAGCAGGGAACTGCAGACAGGCAAGAATCAATGAATCAACAATGAGTTGCATACGGTAAGAAAATTGCTGCTTCCACTGTCCCTGCCCCTCCCCTGAGCTACGCAGGCCTCCGGCTGCTGTAAACTGGGGAAGTGGCTCCAGAAAAAAGCCTGTTTCCCTGACTACTATACCCCCTGCCCCTACAAAGAAACAAGACCTTAAGGTTCTACTCTAAACTCAAAGCAGACCTTCCCAGGCAGTTATTTGGAGTGTGCCAGTGCTTCTCCCACCCAGACACTGTCAGTTGCAAATCTACTGTGAATTGCTACAGGACTCCTGCAGCGGAGCCTACTCTCATAGTCAATGTTCTACCTGTGTCCCTGCGCACACCATAGCTCAGGCCTTTGAAACCAACAGGACAGACCTCCTGGGGAGTCAGTTTGGGTCTACTTGCTCCCCCTTCCAGTCAGCACTGAGGACTGTTGATTGAGACTGCTGCGTACTCAGAAGCAGGCATCCTGAGTGGAAACTACACCCACAGCCAACATATTAAGGGGAAGGGGGGCTCTGATAGCAACAAGACAGTTCTCCCTGGGAATCCATTTGGAGCATGACAACCCCTCTGCTGGGTGTGGGTTCTCTTACCGAAAATATGGTCATAGAAACAGAGAAAGGGAGTAATAACCAGAAGGAGAGGACTGCGCCCCCTGGTGGACAGATTGATTAGCACACAAAATCTCGCCTGAGTGGCAGTGCTGGCTGGTGGATATATTGATCACAACACATTTTCTGGTATGTTTAGGAGAGATTAACAGTTGAAAACCGAAACCTGAAACTTTGGAACCCCAATTAAAGCAGGGAAGTGAAAGGAGCTATCACAGAAAGGGAAAGGAAACAGTAAGCAAAGTCTGAAAGCTCTATCCACCTAAGGATTTTTTGCAGAAAGTAGTACAGGCAAAACCACTAAATACTGGGGCAAACTGAGAAAGCCAACATCCTTGAAAATTCCAGTCTCTGAACAAAAAAATCAGAAGACACACAAAGAACAGAGAAACAAGGATTCACTCAAATGAATATGACGAAGGGAATGAAAGTGTATCTCACACACACATACACACCACACCTGTTGCCATTGAGTCAATTCCAACTCACAGCAACCTTATAGTGACCTTATAGGACAGAGTAGAACTGCCCCACAGAGCTTCCAAGAAGCGGCTGGTGAATTCAAACTGCCAACCTTTTGGTTAACAGCTGAGCTCTTAACCATTGCACCACCAGGGGTGACCAAATAATGAAAAAAAGGAAGAGTGTAATGCAACAATGTTAAACATAAATAAATACCTAAGGTAAAAGAGAGACAAAGAGCTATGAGAAATAAGGAAAACAATGCAAGAATGAAATGGGAATCTAAAAAAAGAGATACTGCAACTGAAAGAGACAATAACTGAAATGAAAAACACAACAGAAGGACTTACCAACAGATTTAATCAGGCAGAAGAGAGATTCAGTGAATAAGAGGATAAAAAAAAATAAGCTAGTTAAAATTACAGAGGCTGAAGAGCAACAAGAATGGAGGCTCAAGAAGGTTGAACACAGTTTAATGAAATTATGGAACAACAACTAGAAACCTAATATATGCATCATTGGAATTCCAAAAGGAGATGATAGAGAGAAAGGGACAGAAAGAATATCTGACAAAACAATGACAGAAAATTTCCCCAATCTAGTGAAGGACATGAATCTACAAATCCAAGAATCTCAAAGAACCCCAAGCAGGATAAACCCAAACAGATCTGTGCCAAGATGCATCATAGCTAGGTTCTCAAAAAGTAAAGATAAAGAGAGAATCTTGAAAGCAGTGTAGCAGTTACATAAAAAGGACTCCCATTAAGACTAAGTGCCAATTTCTCCACAGAAATATTGGAGACTAGAAGGCAATGGTCACTCCTCACTTATCAACTGTCTCATTATCCAACATTTTGCATTTATAATAGTAAAAAATCTACTATCCTACTATTTTTCACAATAACGATGTACATCTGGCAGTAACGAACACCAAGTTGCAAGGAGAGAATAACACTGGCTGTGATGGTTAAGGTTATGTGTCATCTTGCCTGGGCCATGACTCTCAACAGTTAGGCAGTTATGTAATGAGGCAATTTGGCAGTTATGTAATGTTGCAGTCAAAAAACATTTTATGATCTGATATAATTATCCTCCATTTTGTGACCTGATGTGGGCAATCAGTAGAAAAGGGAGCTTCTTTGGGGGTGTGGTTTGTATCCAATACAAATGGATATTCCTACAAGCTCTCTCTCACTCTTTGTCCTGCATCTGACTCAGCATTGAATATGGTACGCTAAAGTAAATTCTCAAACACAATCTAGGTTAGGCCTAGGCTACTCTAATTATTACATAATGCCAACTTTTGAATAACAAACTGGTCTTTGGAACCTAACTATGTTGATAAGTGAGGAAATGGGTGTATTTAAAGTGCTGAAAGAAAAAAACTGTAAACTATACCCAACAAAACTACCCTTCAAGAATGAGGGTGAAATCAAAATATTCCCAGAGATGCACTGAGAGAGTTCATATCCAACAGACCAGCCTTAAAAACATACTAATGGAAGTTATGTAGATGGAAGGGAAAAGACACTAGAAACTAATCAAAAACTATACACAAGAAGAAAGATCTCTGATGAAGGGAAATGCATGGACAAGTATAAGGGCTATTAATAAGGTATCCATGCTTGGCAATTCTAATTGTGTTGTCCTTCATGTTTCATGATAACAAATATATAAAAAGCAAGAATAAAATTATACTACACACACATCAAATATAATGATGTAATTAGTGGTAATAACAACAAAAAGGGGAAGAGGAATGGTATATAGAAGTTCTTGTATGTTACTGAAGTTAAGCTGAGACCAACTTACCCTAGATTGTTGTAAATACAAGCTGTTAAATGTAATACCCATGGTAACCACTAAGAAAATATCTCAAAAACATGTACAAAAAGAAAGGAGAAAGGAGCCAAAATGGCTCACTATGGTAAATGAACAAAACACAAAATCAAGCAGTAGTAAAAGACAAAGAAGGCTTAAGACACAGAAAAAAACAAATAACAAGATGACAGGAGTAAGTCACTTCTTATCAGTAATTACTGTGAATGTAAATTGACTAAATGCTTCAATCGAAGGACAGAGAGTGGCAAAATGGATTAAAAAAAAAAAAAGATCCAACTATATGCTATTTACAAGAGACACACCTTAAACCCAAAGACACAAATAGGTTGAAGTGAAAGGATGGGAAAAAAATATTCCATGGAAATAATAAGCAAAAGAGAGCTGGAGTGGCAATTTTAATATTACATAAAGTAGACTTTAAGATAAAATCTTTTAGAAGAGATAAAGATGGATATTATACAGTGAAAAAAGGGTCAATTTCCAAGAAGATTTAACAATCGTAAGTATATATGCATCCAACAATGGAGCACCTAAATATATAAAGCAAATATTGATAGAATTGAAGGGAAAAATAGAACTACAATTATAGTTGAAGACTTAAATATATCACTCTCAATACTGGACAGAAAGAAGATCAACATGGAGAGGACCTGAATAACACTGTAAACCAACTAGTCTTAACAGATATATATATGTATGTATGTATATATATATAAAATCCCACCCAACAACAGCACAACATACTTTCTTGTCCAGTGCACATGGATCATTCTCCAGGATGGACCACGTATTAGGTCACAAAGCAAGTCTTGATAAATTTTAAAAGATTGAAATCATACAAAGTATTTTCTCTGACCACAACAAAGTGAAGCTAGAAATCAATAACAGGAAAAAAAAAAAAAAAAACTGGAAAATACACAAATAAATGGAAATTAAACAACACACTATTAAGCTAACAATAGGTCAAGGAAGAAATTACAAATTTCTTATAGTCAAATGAAAATGAAAGCACCACATACCAAAACTTACAGAATACAGCAAAGGCAGTACTCAGAGGGAAAGTTACAGCAATAAATGTCTGTCATGGATTGAATTGCACCCCCCAAAAATATGTGTCAACTTGGTTAGGTCACGATTCCCAGTATCACATGGTTGTCCTCCATTTTGTGATTTTCCTATGAGTTATAAATCATAATCTCTGCCTGTGGTTAAACAGAATTAGAGTGGGATGTAACACCCTTGCTTAAGTCACATCCCTGATCCAATGTAAAGGGACTTTCCCTGGGGTGTGGCCTGCAACACCTTTTATCTTACGAGAGATAAAAGGAAAGAGAAGTAAGCAGAGAGTTGGGGACCTCATACCACCAAGAAAGCAGTGCCAGGAGCAGAACGCATCCTTTGGACCCGGGGTTCCTACACAGAGAAGATCCTAGTCCAGGGGAAGATTAATGAGAAGGACGTTCCTTAGAGCCAACAGAGAGAGAAAGCTTTCCCCTAGAGGTGACACCCTGAATTTGGACTCGCAGCCTACTAGACCATTAGAAAATAAATTTCTCTTTGTTAAAGCCATCCACTTGTAGTATTCCTGTTATAGCAGCACTAGGTGACTAAGACAGTGACTATATGAAAAAAGAAAGATCTCAAAACAACAGCCTAACTCGACAACTCCAGGAACTAGAAAGAGAAGAGCAAACTAAGTCTAAATCTATAAGAAAGGAAATAACAAAGATCAGAACAAAAATAAATAAAATCAAAAACAGAAAAACAATAGAATCAATAAAACCAGAAGGTGGTTCTCTGAAAAGAGCGATAAAATTTACAAGCATTTAGCTAGACTGACAAAAAAGAGAAAGAGAGAGAAAAAAAATACAAATAACCAAAATAAAAAATGAAAGAGGAGACATTACAACTGACCCAATAGAAATAAAGAGAACTGTGACAGAATATTATAAACACCTGCACAGAAACAAACTGGATAACCTAGATGAAATGGACAAATTCTCAGAAGAACACAACCTACCCAAACTGACTCAAGAGAAAATAGAAAGTCTCAACAGACCCTTAACAAGTGAAGAAATTGAATCAGTGATCAAAAACCTCCCAACAAAAAAAAAAAGTCCTCTAACAGATGGTTTCACTGGGTAATTCTACTAAACGTTTAGAGAAGAATTGACATCAATATTGTTTAAACTCTTCCAAAAGATAGAGGAGGAAGGAATAGTCCTACTTCATTCTATAAAGCAAACATAACCCTGATACCAAAACCAGACAAAAACACCACAAGAAAAGGAAACTTCAGGCCAATATCTGTTATTAATATCATGCAAAAACCCTCAACAAAATACTAGCAAACAGAATCCAACATCATATTAAAAGAGTCATACACCATGACCAAGTGGGCTTTACTCCAGGGATGCAGGAGTGGTTCAACATTAGAAAATCAATCAACGTAATACAGCACTCCAATAGAACAAAGGAAAAGAACCACATGATCATCTCTACGGACACAGTAAAGGCATTTGATAAAATCCAACACCCTTTCTTAATGCAAATCCTAAAGAAGATTGGGATAGAAGAAAAATTCCTCAGTATAATCCAGGGCATATATGAAAAACCAATAGCCACCATTATACTCAATGGAGAAAGACTGAGAGCTTTCCCTTTGAAATCGGAAACAAAACAAGGGTGCCTGCTGTCACCACTTCTATTTAATATTGTATTAGAAATCCTTAGCCAGAGCAATAAAACAAGAAAAATAAAAGATACTCAGTTTGGAAAAGAAGAAGTAAAATTATCTCTATTCACTAATGATACGATCCTATATTTAGAAAATCCCAGAGTCCACAAGAAAACTTCCAGAGCTAATAGAGGAATTTTAAAGATTTGCAGGGTACAGGGCCAACAAACAAAATCAGTTGGGTTTCTATACAACAGCAGTGAGAAATCTGAAAAGAAAATTAGGGAGACGATTCCGTTTATGATAGCATCTAAGACAATAAAATACCTAGGAGTAAATCTAACAAGGGAAGTGAAGGACTTACACAATAAAAACTATAAAGCACTGCTGAAACAGATTAAACAAGACAAAGAAATGGAAAGATGTTCCATGTTCATGGACTGGAAGACTTAATGTTGTTAAGACGTCAATACTACCCAAAGCAATCTGTAGATTCAGTGCAATCCCAATGAAAATTCCAACAGCCTTCTTTACACAAATAGAAAAACCAATCCTCAGCTTTACATGGAATGGCAAAAGAATCCAAATAGCTAAAGCAATGTTGAAAGAGAAGAACAAAGGAAGACTCACACTTCCTGATTTTAAAACATACTATTTTTTTTTTATATAGCTACAGTAATCAAAACAGCCTGGTCCTAGTATAACAATAGACACGTAGACCAATGGAATAAATTGAGAGTCCAGAAATAAACTCCCACATCTATGGTCAACCAATCTCTGACAAAAGTGCTAAGTCCATTCAATAGGGAAAGAAGTCTATTCAATAAATGATGCTGGGAAAATTGGATTTCCACATGTAGAGAAATGAAACAGGACCTATACCTCACACCCTACACAGAAACAAATTCAAATGGATTAAGGACCTAAATGTACAAACTAAAACCATAAAATTCTCAGAAGAAAATGCAGAGGTAACACCTAGTTTTTAACAATGGGTTACCTGATATAATAACAAAAACACAAACAACAAAAGACTATATAAATAACTGGGATCACATAAAAATTTAAAACTTTTGTTAATGCTTTAGGTGAAGGGAAAGACAACACTCAATACATGGAAGGTCAGCTCAATTGGACTGGACCAAAAGCAAAGAAGTTTCCGGGATAAAATGAATGCTTCAAAGGTCAGCGGAGCAAGGGCGGGGGTCTGGGGAACATGGTTTGCGGGGACTTCTAAGTCAATTGGCAAAATAATTCTATTATGAAATCATTCTGCATCCCACTTTGAAATGTGGCGTCTGGGGTCTTAAATGCTAACAAGCGGCCATCTAAGATGCAGCAATTGGTCTCAACCCACCTGGAGCAAAGGAAAATGAAGAACACCAAGGCCACACGACAACTAAGAGCCCAAGAGACAGAAAGGGCCACATGAACCAGAGACCTACATCATCCTGAGACCAGAAGAACTAGTTGGTGCCCGGCCACAATCGATGACTGCCCTGACAGGGAGCACAGCAGAGGACCCGTGAGGGAGCAGGAGATCAGTGGGATACGGACCCCAAATTCTCATAAAAAGACCAAACTTAATGGTCTGACTGAGACTAGAGGAATCCCGGCGGCCATGCTCCCCAGACCTTCTGTTGGCACAGGACAGGAACCATCCCCGAAGACAACTCATCAGACATGAAAGGGACTGGTCAGCGGGTGGGAGAGAGACGCTGATGAAGAGTGAGCTAATTATATCAGGTGGACACTTGAGATTGTGTTGGCAACTCTTGTCTGGAGGGGGGATGGGAGGATAGAGAGAGAGAGAAGCCGGCAAAATTGTCACGAAAGGAGAGACTGAAAGGGCTGAATCAAGAAGGGGTGAGCAAGTGGGAGTAGGGAGTGAGATGTATGTAAACTTCTATGTGACAGACTGATTGGATTTGTAAACGTTCACTTGAAGCTTAATAAAAGTTAATAAAAAAAAATTAAAAACTTTTGTTCATCAAAAGACTTTACAAAAAAAAGTGAAAAGACAAGCTACTGACTGGGAGGATATTTTCCAAAACTGTATATCCAATAAGAATCTAATAACCAAAATATATATAAAGCTTTGACAACTTAACAACAAAAAGACAAATAACTCAATCATAAAATGGGCAAAAGACTTCAATAGACATTTTACCAAAAAGGACATTCAAATGACCATCAGACACATGAAAAAGATGCTCAGCATTATTAGCCATTAGAGAGTTGCAAATCAAAACCACAATGAGATACCATTTCACTCCTGCTAGGACAGCACCTAGCAGATTTGAACTGCCGACCCTTTGATTAGCAGCCGTAGCACTTAACCACTACGCCATCAGGGTTTCCAGGATAGCTAAGATTAAAAATAATAATAAAAATAAAAAATGGTGAGGATACGAGGAATTTGGAACCCTCATCCACTACTAGTGAGAATGCAAAATGGTACAACCATTGTGGAAAACAGTATGGTGGTTTCCAAAAAATAAAAAATTGAACTACCATAAAAACCAAAAAAACCAAACCCACTGCTGTTGAGTCGATTCCGACTCATAGCAACCCTATAGGACAGAGTAGAACTGCCCAATAGAGTTTCCAAGGAGCACCTGGCGGATTCAAACTGCCAACCTCTTGGTTAGCAGCCATAGCACTTAACCACTATGCCACCAGGGTTTCCAGAACTACCGTATTACCCAGCAATTCCACTCCTAGGTATATACCCAAAAGACTTAAAAGCTGAGACTCAAAAAGAGACTTGTACACCAATGTTCACTGCAGCACTATTCACAAGAGCCAAAAGGTGGGAACAACCTGAATGCCCATCAACAGATGAATGGATAAAGAAAATGTGGTACATACATGTAATGGAATACTACTCAGCCAGTAGGAGAAATGAAGTCTTGATACATGCTACAGGGTGGATGGAGTAAGAAGACATTATGTTGAGCGAAATCTAATCACAAAAGGACAAATATTGTATGCCCTCACTTATACAAAAAGACAAGAAAAGACAAACATACAAAGATCAAAGTTTATTAGTGGTTACCAGAGATGGAAGGGAGGGGGGAAAAGCAGGGTTAGTGGTAATGAAAAAATCACTTTTTTTAAGGGTATAGTTGCACAGCCGATTATCATAATTGCTGTCAATAAGTTGTACACTTGTAAAACGTTGAACTGGCAAAAGTTGTGTTATAGATACATTTACAAAAAAAAAAAAAAACTTGCTGCTGAGGCTACTTATGGATAACCAAGGACCTCATGGGATTTGGTTCCTTCGTTTGGAGGTTTAGGATCATACTTTCGTGGGACACCCCAGTTAATTGGCCTAAAACATGTTTATTGCTTCTGTTCTATCTCCTAGTTCATTGCATAGTGCCTGGGGTCTTAAAAGCTTGCAAGTGGCCATTCAGGGCACAACAATTGGTTTCTATTCACCTGGAGCAACAGAGGAAGGAGAGTCAAGAACAGGAGGAGGATATGGAATGTGTAGATAATTGCCTCCATGAACAACTGCCTCCTTTGCCATAAGACCAGAAGAACTGGATGGTACACAGCTACCATTACTGAACGTATTGATCAAAGATACCATAGAAGAATCCCAATCAAAAGGGAGAAAATATAGAACAGAATTTAAAATTCTCATAGACTCGACTTTCTGGAGCTATGAAGGGTAGATGAACCCCTAAAACTATTGCCCCTAGTTAATCTTTAAACCTTAAACCAAAAATATCCCCTGAAATCTTCTTAAAATCAAACAATATTTTAGTTAACTAGTTAAAAAGATTTGCCTTGAGCATTATGCTCTTCTAAGTACTACCTATATGGGATCAAATTGACAACAGCAACTCAAAAGATTAGATGGGAACCTTAGGGGACAGTGAGTTTATGTTAATAAGAGAGGAAAAACTCAGAAAGGAGGATGAGAATGGTTGCACAACTCGAAGAATGCAATCAGTGTCACTAAACTGTGCATGTAGAAACTGTTGAATTGGTGTATGTTTTGCTGTGTATATTCTCAACAACAACAAAATAAAATTTAAAAGAAAACCCTGTGGAGCACAGTTCTACTCTGACACACGTGGGGTCACCATGAGCAGAGTCAACTTGCCAGCAACTGGGTTGGGTTTGAATGTATACTGTACTTGAGTGCAAACTCTCTTCTAACAAACAGAATGTGGCAAAAAATGGGGCAACATGACCTGTGAGAATCAGCCATGAGATACACTGCAGCTTCCATCTTGCTCTTTCTTTCTCGGATTACTCACTCTGGGAAAAGCCAGCTGCCATGTTCAGAGGACACAGACACAGCCATATGGAGAGGTTCACTTAGCAAGGAATTAAGTCTTCTGCCAACAACCTGTGCTACTTTGCCAGGCACATGAGTAAGTGCCTACCTGATAAGTGGATCCTCCAGCTCCATTCAAGCTGTCAGAGCACTGCAGTCCTGGCCAATATCTGGACTGCAACCTCAGAAGAGATCCTAAGCCAGAAACACCCAGCTAAACCATTCCTGGCCCACAGATACTGTACAAGATAAATGTTCATTGTTTTAAGACACAAAGTGTTGGAGTAATTTGTTACATAGGCAGTAGGTAACTAATATAGTCGCCATTATCAAGAGACACTTATTGGGACCTGCCTTGTGCAGGACATATGCATGTGGCCCATGTAGGCATATACAGCAACTTTCCGAATTGTTGTGCACCACTGAGTCAAATCTGACTCACAGTGACAATATAGGACAGCGTAGAACTGCACCACAGGGTCTTCTAGGCTGTAATCTTTCCGGGAGCATATCACTAGGTCTTTTCTCCTGCAGCGCCGCTAGTGGGTTCCAACCACCAATGTTTTAGATAGCAGCTGAGCACTTAACCATTACGTCACAAGGACTCCTTATCTTTCTGAATAAACAAACCTACCTAGTGCCGTCGAGTCGATTCCGACTCATAGTATCTTTCTGAATAGACCATGCTTTTTCTTCAATGACATTTCTGAATCTTCCTGGGAGAATGTTTTGAAGCAAAAGTGTTCAGATGTTCAGACTATCAACTAAACTCATTTAGAAAAACATGTTTTCCCCACCCACTCCTTTCTTCACTCTGGGAAGAATTTTGTCATTTAAAAACAAGTCACGTGGCTATCATGGGTCTCTTCAGAATCTGACACGGTGCCATATTTATGTTTTGTCCTATTTGTTGCCTTCCAAGTGCAGCTGAGACACAACAACATTTTCAAATAACAGGCGAAGAAAACAAATTCTTGGAAGAAAGCTGTCACCCGATTTTATTGGCAGCAGAAAGCTGAGTTTTTAGCTAACAGGACACATATAAATATTCCTTCTGTCTGCTTACTCTGAATGTTATGTCTCCCTTGGTTGTCATTAACAATGCAGATTAACACCCTGAACTCACGAATAGGGAAAGAATGCCAATGACGACAGAATGACAGTGCCTGTGGATGGCACAGATAATCAAGCAGCTATTTTAAAAATCTCATCTCAGGTACTAACTCTCAGGCAGTGAACAGAATAGGCTCTTCCCTCTGATTTACCCTTTATGGCTGTTTCATCCTTAAGGAGCCCTAAAAAATGTCTACCACCTCCCAACAAATGTTTCTTCTCCTGCACTCATTCTCCAAAAGACTCCACAGCCAACACCTTCCTCCCCTGGAACCAACCAGATCTTCTCTATACAGATCACCAGTCAGTGCAGGCCAAGGTCAAGGATCTGATGACTTAGGCTTCAGCATATGTCTCAGCTCCTAAAAAGAGGCAGCCCCCTTGACATTTGAAATGGCCTAGACATTGCCATTTCAGACTTTAAAAAGAAAAAAGAAGGAAATAAAGAATTAAAAAGGAGCGAAAAAGAGATAAAAGAGTGAAGGGGAAGGAGGGAGATAGATACATAACCCAACCCAGTGAAAAGTGGGTTACATAGATACATCAATACATAGATACATAGACAGAGATGATAGATAGATGATGGATGGATGGACGGGTGGACAGACGGATAGACGGACGGATGGACAGACAGATAGATAACAAGTAGATCAAGAAACTCCCAGCTTTGTGTGCTGCTCTAGTTTAGTTCCAAGCAAATGAAATTCAGTGAGCCAACCCACAACAGTGCTTAACACTTTTGGCAGAAGTAACTCTTTAAAGTGTTAAAAAGCAAAGACGTCACCTTGAAGACTAAGGTGCACCTGACCCAAGCCATGGTGTTTTTGATCACCTTGTATGCATGTGAAAGCTGGACGATGAATAAGGAAGACTGAAGAAGAACTGACACCTTTGAACTGTGGTGTTGGCAAAGGATATTGAAGGTACCATGGATTGCCAAAAGAACAAATAAATCTGTCTTGGAAGACATACAGCCAGAATGCTCCTTAGAAGCAAGGATGACGAGACTATGTCTCATATATACTGAACATGTTATCAGGAGGGATTAGTCTCTGGAGAAGGACATGATGCTTGGTAAAGTAGAGGGTCAGCAAAAAGGAGGAAGACCCTCAATGAGATGGACTGACACAGTGGCTGCAACAATGGGCTCAAGCATAACGATTGTGAGGATGGTGCAAGACTGGACAGTGTTTCGTTCCGTTGTACATGGGATCGCTATGAGTTGGAACCACCTCAAGGGCACCTAACAACAACAACAGCAGAAGCAATATAGTTCAGTCATTAAGCTGCCTGGCCATTTCTCAGATTTGTGACTCTCAGCAAGTTACTTATTCTCTTTAAGTTTCAGGTTCCTAGCTGTAAAATGGGAATGATAGACTAGTCCCCATCTTCCAAGCTTATAAGAATATTTAAATGAGGTAAGGCACTAAGCAATGCCTGGCTTATAGTCTGTTAGCTGTTATTATTTTTTAATAAGAATTGCATGGGCTGTAGGAAGCTGTGTTCCTCAACTAGCCCCTTGGCAAAAAACCATGAAGCAGATCTGGCCCCCAGTGAAGGAAGGAAAGGAGACGGTATGAAAACACCATAGACAGTTCTGAGTTCAGTTGGGTTATCAAGGAGTCCTTGAACCAAAGTCACTCTAGAGGAGTCCCACATCTCCCAGACACAGGCCTGCCTGAAAACTAGGTTACAGATCTCCCTGTTCTTGCCACGAGACACTCCTCCTTGCTTGCCTCATATTACCTCATGGTCAACTACTTACAGTCCTTCGGAAGCAATCACACCACTTTGCTGAACTTTGCCCATGAGACAAACACTGGCAGATCACAATTAGCGGACGGCTTTGGGTTAGACCGTCTATGGAGTATCACTTAAGGTGAGTCCAGGATAGACACCCGGATGGAAATGAGAGAACTTCTTAAATTGTGGTTCCAAAGCAGGCTGGGGTCCCGCTGCAGAGAATAGTGACACTCTTTCCGTAAATATTTTGCAGAATGAACACACTTTCAAAACCACAGACATCTCTGTGAGAGTCACAACCTTCACAGACAGCTTATATATAAACAGATTAGGCAACCACCTAGAGAACCTAGTCTTTGGGGCACCCAGAAGGCTTTTGAGAGTCTGAAATTTCTTTATCTGAAATTTATCTCTGCTGATTTTTATTCAACAGAGAGATTTCAATGTGTAATTCAAAGTAGCTGATATCAGATCATCTTTCCTAAGATTAAGTTTAACAAGGGCAGATAAAATAGGGGGTAGGCAGAAGGCAGTATGTGGGTGATGACTGGTTGGAAGGTAGGACGTCATGAGGTGTGTTCTCTAGCAAGCAGAAGTCAAAGCAGATGAATATACAAGAAATGTATTAAGGAAAATACCTGTGAGAGAAAGTGGGGATGGAGCCAGAGGAGACTGGGAGAGCCATCAGACCATGATGCAGATCAGGCCCCCAGTGAAGGAACGAAAGGAGGTTGGATGAAAGTACCATAGACTGTCCTGAGTTTAGCAGGGCTGTTGGGGAGACCTTGAGCCACAGTCGCCATCAGAGAAGTCTCACGTCTCCCAGATCCAGGCCTGCCCTAGCAGCCCATGTGGGAAGCAGGGCCTTGGCAGAAACAGAGCAATAGATTTCAGATAACAGCAGCCAGAGCCCTCTGTCAATTATATTTCCTACACTCAGAGACCAGAGAGGCCCATCCCATGGCTGCCACATGAGGGGAGGCTGGGAGCTGATGAAGACCAGCACCATCTGTTGTACTAGAACCAGCCCTACCTGCATCAGCATTAGACAGGTATGTTTTTACCACCCTCACCAGTTCACAGAGAGCCATAAAAGCTTGCTTCTGATCCCACACAAAATCTATGAGAACACATTGGGCCAAACAACCTTCCTTAAACTTAGTCATTTTTTGTTGGGCTTACGTCTTAGAATTCCCATCCAGGACCCTGAGAAGATGTGATCTAGAATATTGTTACTGCTGTTGTGTGCCATTGTGTCAATTCCAACTCACAGCAACCCAATGAGACAATAGAACTGCCCCCACAGGATTTTCTAGGCTGTAATCTTTATGGGGGGCCCTGGTGGTGCAGTGATTAAAAGTCCGGCTACTAACCAAAAGATTGACAGTTCGAATCCACCAGATACTCACTGGAAACCCCATGGGGCAGTTCTACTCTGTCCTATAGGGTTGCTATGAGTCAAAATCAACTGGACAGCAATAGGTCTGGTTTTTTTTAAAAAAAAAAAAACCTTTATGAGAGCAGATCATCGTCATGTCTTTTCTTCCATGGTTATGCTGATGGGTTTAAACTGCTGGCCTTTCGGTTAGCAACAGAGCACTTAACCTTTGTGCCACCAGAGCTTGTTGTGATCTAGAATAGTGATCTAAAATTTCCATGATGGCAGCCTTTTGTGTCTTCTTTCAGGAGCTGCAAATAAGCCCCAGGTAGAGAAAGAGGGAATTGGGTCTGAGGATATTGTACCATGGAGCTCAAGACTAAGGTGGGCTACCTGGGATGCATCAGAGAGCTCCTGAGTCAAGGAAGCTGTAACTCATTCTCTTTCTATTTCACACCTTTCCAGGTATCTACCTAGACATGGGGGAGAAAGGAATTCCATCATGCATGATGGCATTCACCTAGATTGCACTTTACGAAGAGAACTAGTTCTCTTCAGTTTCTGCCTAGCAAGCTGGTTAGAGATGGGCTGGTCCCTTTGGCCCTGAATTGAGTCTTATTTTCTATGAAAAGGGGCCTGGGCTCCCTCTGACAAGATTGGCTAAGAAAGCTATTCATTGGCAAAGAACCATTTTTAGCTCCCTAATAGCCATCATGAGACTCCACCAGTACCTGGCAAGAGGTGTACTTGACTCAACAGGTACAACAACAGAATCAAAAGAAAGGTAAAAGTAGGCTAATCCTACAAGCCTCACTTTGACAGAGAGCATCTCTGCAGGTCTTATTTCATTTCAAAACATCCTTGAAGAAGTTTGCTACGTCCTGTATAATGTTCTTAAGTTATAGTAGGTGGAATGTCAAAAAATTCTATCCAGAGCATGTAGAACATTAACATGGCCTGACAAGCAAAAATAAAATTAAGTAACTCTACCTGGAAAGTGAAATAATTAAACAATGTTACCCAAATAGAGAAGAAAAGTGGAAGGTGTGTAATAGTGCTAATTCACTATTCATTTTATTCTTTTAAAGATAAGATTTTATAGCTAGATAAATAGATAGGCATCATATAGAAATAAAATCATTACTTCTGCAAATGTACAAAAATGCCTGGGACATTTTTTCCCATACTCTGTAGAGCTGTTCTTGTTTTGCATTTATTCCGGGGACCCAAGAGATATCTTATACTTACTGCAAAAATTATTTATCCCGTGTATTTGTTAGGTTTGAATATTCATCTATTCTTGAATAGCAGACTGATTGTGACATCGAAATCTTGCATAATTTTTTCAACAATTCCACCTAACAACTAAGCTTAATTTGCATTCAAAACAGCATCTGAGCACTCCTTACCTTGCTTCCTGCTCCAGTGTCGGGCAAGTAGCTGGATGTGCTTTTTTCCTGTTGTTTTGTTAAACCCAAACTAAAAGTCCTCCCCAGACTGGGGAACACTTCAGCAAAGGGGCACTGTGTTCCTTCCTCTCATCTTAGGATGAGGATGGCCATTTGTTGTTGTACAAAGTATCTTGGTCTGTTGTTGTGTGCTATGAGTTGATCTGACTCATAGCGACCCTAGATGACAGAGTAGAATTGCCCTATAGGATTTCCTAGGCTGTAATATTTACAGGAGCCAACTGCCAGATCTTTTTTCTCATGGAGCCGCTGGTAGTAGGTTCAAGCTGCCAATCTTTTGATTAGCAGCAGAGCACTTAACCATTGTGCCATCTTGGTCTAGGACACAAAAAACTGATTCCATTCCTGGGTCAGCTGAAATGTTGCCAGGTGGAAACCCCAGGTTCTGCTCAGTGTGACTCGTATTGGCCAATAAACAAGAGACCGAGGCGAGAGAGCAGAAAGGCGTCTTTATTTCATTGCGCAAGGAAAGAAGACAGTCTGAGCTGTTTCCGCCAAGACTGCTCAGTAAGGGGGAAAGAAAAGACTACTTTTAAGAGGTTTACAAGTAGGAAGTTCATACGAGTTGCATCAGCAACATTCTTAATCATATTACACAGACGCAATGGGGTTTACATATAACTTCACGCATCACCAGATTTTAATGTAAAGTTACGGGGCGTGCCAGGCAAAGGAAACAGGGTTCTAATAAAAAGCTGTTGTGGGGGGCGGGAGGAGCCAAGCAAAGGAAACAGAATTTTAATGCAAAGCTGCAAGGTGAGCTAAGCAAGCTGTTTGAGACAGTGGAATTTTCCTGGGGACCTCTGTCTTAAAGTTGTGATCTTGGGCCCAGCACTCTCCTCTCTGATCTTCAGTTTCTTCATTTGCACTTTGAGCCAAGTCAACTTTACAATTCCACAATTCTGTGACCACGAAGCTATATTGAAAGGTGGCAGTCGTGATAGGCATAAGCCCAGGATCATGTGGATCTACATTTTACCCACACCTACTCAGCAAACCAACCCAAAAGCCAAGATGAGCAAGCACAAGCCTTCTGCCACAGCTCCAGGGAAGCAGTGTTTTGTCCCCGTGCCTCTGGCCCCTCCCCACCAGGTCATCATCTAAACCAGAGGGATGACCTGTCCCCATTCCAGGCCTGCCAGTAAAAGAGCTGGGAGGGGCAAGAGAAGCTTAAAATAACTCATTACCAGATCCAACCCCTCCAAAGATGCCATGTTCCCTTACCTTGACAGACTGAGTAGCTATTAACTGATTGTCATTTGCTAATGACAAAGATGATGGTTTTATGTATATTTGATGTGTTGCAAAAAAAGCGCTTGCGGTCTACAAAAGTCTTCAAATGAACAGCCCTGAATATGTATTATATTAACTACTATATTAATATTTTATAATATTGAAATAATTCTGTTCATGTAGTTTTGTGTCCTTTTTGTTAAAAAAAAAAAAAAAGCATTCTATTGTGAATTTTTTCTCATGGCCTTAAATAGTTTTTTAAACCATGATTTTGAAGGGCTGTTTATGTGCCTTCATAGGGATAACCCTTCAGTTATTTAATTTCTCTCTTGTTGGATCTTTAAATTATTTTTTTCTTTTTTTTTTATATACAGCTCCCAGAACATTCTTGTACATAGATTTTTGTGTGGAACTACAGAGTCAAAACAGGTAAATATTTTCAAGGCTCTTGAACATATATCAAATTGCCCAGTGAAAAGATAATACACTGAGTTTACTCCCACCAGCAGGACATGAAAGGCCCTATGTCACCTCACCTTCGCCTACACTCTGAATTGTCATTTTTCAAAATCAAGAACTATTTGTTAGGTAAGAAAATAACAAGTTATTGTTTTAATTTATATTTCTCTGATTATTATTGGATTTGAAATGCTTCATTATATACTTCTTCCTTTTGTGGAGAAATTTTTCTTTTGTTCATCTCTTTGCTCTTAAAAGGAGAACTTTCAAAAACTCCCCTAATAATGTCCTTTATGATAATGTCCTAGTTAATGATTCTTAAAGTTGTTGGAAATTCTTTTAACACGTCTTTGAAATTTAAACAGGCCCTAATTTCCCATTATTCAACTTTTTTTTTCATGGCAATTATCACTTTCCTATAAGGCCCAATGAGGGGGAGGGGGGAAGTCTAGCATAGGCTTGATTTTTTTTATGCCTTTCAGCTGTAGCCACACCTGAATCACACCTGAAGCAGCCCCTACTGTTTGAGAAAAACTTACCAGCTATTATTTAACTGAACAAAATGTATGGAAATAGTGAAAATCATTGTGTAAATGAACAAATTGTGCTCTCAAGACTCTCAAGCAGCCAGGCTTCACATGTTTCTTGGGTGAGGTCCACCAATCACCTAATCAGAATCCCTGAGAACTTATTCAAAAGGTGGATTCCAAGGCCCCACCTCAGGCCTCCTAATTTAGAATCTGTCTAGATGGCAGGCCCTGGAATCTGCTGATTTCACAAGCTTATCTGAAAGCCACAATGTTAAAGTACATCTTTTTTGTCAAAGTACGTGGTTGTAATTTTGTTTTACAGATAACAATTAAACCAAGGGCAGAAATCCCTTGTCAAAACTATGGCAGCTCTCTGCCAAATTTGAAATATTATTATTTCTGTTAAGCATGGACCTCTCAGTAATTTGCTAATTTATCAGTAATTTGCTAGGTAAGAAGGGTCAGGCAGATTTGCAGCCACCAATTTCTAGCTGTGTGACCTTAAAAAGTGACAACTAACTGTGCCTTGATTTCCTCCTCTGTAAAGGGAAGATTTCATGGTACTGTGTCATAGACCTACTTCCAAGAAATAATATAGACTATGTTAGGACTTCTGGTTCCTGGTCTGAGAGGTAAAGACCCTGGAAGTTGTTATTCCTTATTCCTGTCCTTACAACAAGATAAAATCTTTTTAAAAATGTAAAATCAGCTACTCTTCTTAGAGCCACCAGAACATTGAGGTCACAGAGAAAACCAACCCCCCAAAACTGGTGAGACAAAGAATCACAGCTTACCAGATGCAGAAACTGTCCCTGGAGTGAGAATCCTGTGGGAATACTAAATGGTAATTGACTAATTGCTGGGGCCTGAGGCCCTGGCTTAAGGAAGTGTGATGGTTAAGACTGTGTGTCAACTTGGCTGGGCCATGATTCTCAGTGTTTAAATGTGATCACTCCCATGACCCAATCTGCTGTGAATAGCCAATCAGTTGAAAGAGAGTTTCTTTGGGGTGTGACCTGCATCCAAATATAAGCAGACATTCTGGCTTTTTTGCTCACTCTGGATCCTGCAGCTGTCTCCTGTTTGACTGACCTCTGGTTCTTGGGACTTAAGCTTATCTGCTGATTTTGGGATTCATCGATCTTCACAACCTGTGAGCAAGAGCCCTGTTCTCCAACCTACAGATCTTGGGTTCACCAGCCCCTCTGGCTACAGGAATCAAGAGAAGCCTCTATCCTGATCTACGGATTTGGGATGTTCCAGCTTCTACAATCACATGAGCTGGTTTCTTGGTATAAATCTCTCTATAATTGTATACACTTTACTAGTTTTGCTTCTCTAGGGAACCCAGCCTAAGACAGGGAGCTTCCCACACTTTTATGAATTTTACCTTCAAGAGGTACACCTGATTTCCACTGAAAAGATCAGCAAAAAATACCACTATGCTTCCAGCTGGAGTAGGGAAAACATAATCATTTTGAAATATGTCCTGCAATGGTTAAGGTTGTGTGTCAGCTAGGCACTCCATGATCCTCAGTGGTTTGGCAGTTATGATGTTGTTTGGCAGTCATGATGTTGTTTGGCAGTCATATAATAATGTAATCACTTGATATAATGTAGTCACTTCCATGATGAGATCTGCTATGAGTAGCAGATGAGTTGAAAAGGATTTCCCTTGGAGATGTGGCCTGCATCCAATATATGTGGACTTTCTGGCAAAGCTTGCCAGCTTTTGCTCTGCTCTGGATCCTGCATTCAGCTCGTCAGCATCTGACCTCCAGTTCTTGGGACTTAGGCTAATGCAGCTGTCACCTTACCTGTCAATCTTGAATTTGTCAGATTTCGCAGCCTTTGAGCCAGCAGCTTGCCATCTGAGGTGAGAATCTTGAGTTCCTCAGCCCCTGTAGCTACATGAGTCAGGAGAAGCCTCCAGCCTAATCCACAGACTTTAGACTTCCCAGCCTCTACAACCACATGAGCCATTTTCACGATCTCTCTTTCTCTCTCTCTATAAAAAATATATACATATATACAAAGAAGACCAGTTAATACAACTATTATTCAAATTTATACACCAACCACTAATGCTAAAGATGAGTAAAATGAAAATTTTTACCAGCTTCTACAGTCTGAAATTGATCAAACATGCAATCAAGATGCATCGATAGTTATTCATGATTGGAATGCAAAAGTTGGAAAAAAGAAGAAGCTGTAGTTGGAAAATATGGCCTTGGTAATAGAAATGACACTGGAGATCACACGATAGAATTTTATAAGATCAACCTCTTCTTCACTGCAAATACCTTTTTTCAGCAGCATAAACAGCAACTATACACGTGGACCCCACTGGATGGAAAATACAGAAATCAAATCGACTACATCTGTGGAAACAGACAATGGAAAACTCAATATCATCAGTCAGAACAAGCCCTGGGGGTACAGACCATCAATTGCTCATATGCAAGTTCACACTGAAGCTGAAGAAAATTAAAATAAGTCCACAAGAACCAAAATATGACCTTGAGTATATCACACCTGAATTTGGAGACCATCTCAAGAATAGATTTGACACGTTGAACACTAATGACCAAAGACCAGACAAGTTGTGGGATAACATCAAGGACATCATACATGAAGAAAACAAAAGGTCATTAAAAAGACAGGAAACACGCTGCAGAGGTTTACCCTTCAGCCAAAGATTAGACAGGACCATAAAACAAAATGAGACTAAACGAGCACACCAGGCCAGGAGCGAGGACGAGAAGGCAGAAAGTGTCAGGAAAGCTGGTACTGGGGAGCCCAAGGTCAAGAAGGGAAGAGTGATGACACATCATGGTGTTTGAAACCAGTGTCACAAATCAATATGTGTATTAATCATTTAATGAGAAACTAATGTGCTACATAAACCATCTAAAGCACAATAAAAAGCAAAAAAAAGACAGGAAAGAAAGAAAAGGCCAAAATGGATGTCAGAAGAGACTCTGAAACTTGTTCTTGAATGTAGAGTAGCTAAGAGAGTGGAAGAAACAGTGAAGTAAATAAAAGAGCTGAACGGAAGATTTCAAAGGGCAGTTTGAGAAGACAGAGTAAAGTATTATAATGAAATATGCAAAGAACTGGAGTTAGAAAATCAAAAAGGAAGAATGTGCTCAGTACTTCTCAAGCTGAAAGAACTAAAGAAAAAATTCAAGCCTCGAGTTGCAATTTTGAAGGAAAATATTGAACAATGCAGGGAGCATCAAAAGAAGATGGAAGGAATATAGTCGCTGTACCAAAAAGTCTCCATTAAACCATTTCAGGAAGTAGCATATGATCAAGAACCAAAGGTATTGAAGGAAGAAGTCCAAGCTGCACTGAAGGCATTCACAAAAAACAAGGCTGCAGGAATTGACTTAACACAAATTGAAATGTTTCAGCACCACTGGAGGTGCTCACTCACCTATGCCAAGAAATTTGGCAGATACCTACCTGGCCAACTGGCTGGAAGAGATCCACATTTGTGCCCATTCCAAAGAAAGGTGATCCAACAGAATGCAGAAATTATTGAGCAAGATCATTAAAATCACATGCAAGTAAAATTTTGCTGAAGATAACTCAAAAAATAGTTGCAGCAGTACATTGACAGGGAACTGCCAGAAATTCAAGCCAGATTCAGAAGAGGATGTGGGACAAGGGATTTTATTGCCAATGTCAGATGGATGTTGGCTGAAAGCAGAGAACACCAGAAAGACATTTACCTGTGTTTTATTAACTATGCAAATGCACTTGACTATGTGTATCATAACAAATTATGGATAATATTGCCAAGAATGGAAATTCCAGAACACTTCATTGTGCTCATGCAGACCCTGTACATAGGCCAAGAGGCAGTCATTCAAACAGAACAAGGAGATACTGCATGGTTTAAAATCAGGAAAGGTGTGTGTCAGCATTGTATCCTTCCACCATACTTATTCAATCTGTATGCTGAGCAAAATAATCCAAGAAGCTGGACTATATGAAAAACAACATGGCATCAGGATTGGTGGAGGATTCATTAACAACCTGCCATATGCAGATGATGCAACCATTCTTGATGAAAGCAAAGAGGACTTGAAGCACTTACTGATGAAGATCAAAGACCATAGCCTTCAGTATGGGATGCACCTCAAAATAAATAAAACAAAAATCCTCACAACTGGACCAATAAGCAACATTGTAATACACAGAGAAAAGATTGAAGTTGTCAAAGATTTCATTTTACTTGGATCCACAATCAACGCCCATGGAAGCAGCAGTCAAGAAATCAAATGATGCATTGGGCAAATCTGCTGCAACTCTTTCAGGTGTTAAAAAGCAAAAAAGTCACTTTGAGGACTAAGGGGCCCCTGACCCAAACCACAGTATTTTCAATCTCCTGATATGCATGCAAAAGCTAGACCATGAATAAGGAAGACTGAAGGAGAAAGGACATTTTCGAATTATGGTGTTAGCAAAGAATATTGAATATACCATGAACTGCCAGAAGAATGAACAAATCTGTAAATACAGCCAAAATGTTCCTTAGAATAGAGGATGGCAAGACTTCATCTAGCTTACTTTGGATATGTTATCAGGAGGGACAAGTCCCTGGAAAAGGACATCATGCTTGGTAAAGAAGACTGTCAGCAAAAAAAGAGGACGATCCTCAATGAGATGGACTGACATAGTGGCTCCGACAACAGGCTCAAACATCCCTACTATTGTGAGGATGGCACAGGACCAGGCAACATTTCATTCTGTTAGACATAGGGTCTCTGTGAGTCAGAGCTGACTCGATGGCACCTAAAAACGACAGTTTATAAAACACTTTCACGTGCAATATCTCATTTGATCCTCTGAACAACTCAGTGAGATAGAAGGGAAATATACTGCTATCGTATTCCTTTTACAGAATGATGCAATTGAGGGTTGGCCAAGGCTACAAAGCTATGTAGTTAGTAAGTGGTCAACCTGGAACTTCTGATTCCAGAACCCAGTGTCTCAACACTGGTTAAAAACATAAAAGTCAGAGAGGCTCCTAGAGCCCGCCTATGGTCACCTTAGGATTGGAAACATTCTTGGGTCTGAGTCAGTTTAAAGAATGCTTTTTCAGGCTTAGAAAAGAAAGCAACCAGCTAAATAAAAAACCTGATCGCAGTCAGCATTTTTCCAGAGCCTTACCAGTTGCTATTGAGTTGACTCTGACTCTTGGCGACCCCATGTGTGTCAGAGAAGGACTGTGCTTTATAGGGTTTTCAATGGCCGATTTTTCAGAAGTAGATCACCAGGCATTTCTTTGAAGGCACCTCTGGATGGACTTTAACCTCTAACCTTTCAGTTACCACCTGAGTACATTACCATTTGCAACACCCAGGTACTCCTCCAGAGCCTTGCTTTAAATTACTTCTAAGGTTACCACCCTGGTGGCCTAGTGGTTAAGTGCTACGGCTGCTAACCAAAAGTTCAGCAGTTGAAATCCACCAGGCGCTCCTTGGAAATTCTATGGGGCAGTTCTACTCTGTCCTGTAGGTTCGCTGTGAGTCGGAATCGACTCGATGACAGTGGTGGTGGATTTTTACCTATAGTTCGAGAAGAACTATCATGGCAGTTTTTTAAATTTCCATGCTACAAAAACTATTTAAGACATGTTTAAATGACTTGGCAACTTAAAATGTCCTCTCCTGCTCTGAGGACTCACAGCCTCTCACACTTAAGAGCTTTATTTCCTGTTCTCTGGACAGCTCCCAAGCCCCTCTCCGTTCACTTTAAAGGGTGTTTGTGTAATCTTCATAGTAAGATTTAGATCCAAATTATTAATATGAAAATCCTCTGTCCAGAGGCACAAGCTAATGAAAACAGATCTTATTTTTATTCAATTCCCTAAACTCCTGATGCGAAAGATACACTAGTCTGCACCATTTTTCTTAAAGTTTCTCCACAACTAAAAACTCTATCTAAAGAATCATAAAGCTATGGGGAAGGAATTCATTGAGATTGTAAATAGCATGTCACTCTTTACAGATCAATGGATCATTTGAATACAGCCTGGTTCTGTGTTCCCAGCTTCAAGTCAGGACCATTCATAGTTCAGCACTTCATAATTACATACAATTAACAGCTCAGAGGCTGAGCAGCAGAGTGGCTGGTAAGCACTGAGAGCTACAAATCGGTTTTGCAGTTGTGTATATATTTTTCTCCCTTGATTTTCTTTTATTGTTGTTTTGCTTGTTGCCTATTAACATACCTCTGGGGAATGTTTCAAAGATGTAATGTTAACGAGCAAACACTTGTGAGATTGCCATCCATTTCCCATGACTTTCTTTCTTTCCAGGGCATGGAAAGGAGAAAAATGAACTGATGCATTCTTATGCTGCAAAATAAAATTATGCTGGAAATGCAAAATTGTGCAAAATATTATTTATGTGGAGCACATCCCTGAAGAATACAGGGCATCACTGATTAGCAGTGAGAATATATCTGAATATTACTGTCTACGGAGGAATCTAGTTAATACAAGGACACCATAGGAATTTCAATTCAAGAGACAGGAGTTATCCTACCTGTCCCTTAAGCTTATAGATGAAATGATTAAAAGGCAATGACCTTGGGATAAAAGAAGTAGAGATTTGCAAGTGGTACATGTGTACTAAGACCAGCAATAGCCTCAAGATTCACTAGATGATAATAATAAAATAATAAAAACAATAGTATGAACACAGCTAACATTTATTGTATGGTTTTCTTTTTTTTCTACTATGTCACAGGCACCATTCCAGGCCTGTTTACATATATTAACTTTACATATACTGATTTAATCCTCATGCCATCCTGCAAAATAAGTAGCATTATCACCCTACCCAGAGGCCCCTCAGTAGACAGGCCTGACAATCCGTTTCAGAAAGGTTACAGCCTTGAAAACGCTATGGAGCAGTTCTACTCTGCACACATGGGGTCGCCATGAGTCAGAATCAACTCAATGGCAACCAATAACAACAACAACAAACAGACTATTTTAGAGTTGAAGAAACTGAGGCTCAGGGAGAATAGTTAACTTGTCCAAGGCCACACAGCAAGTCAGCTAGCAGAGACAGAATATATACCCAGGAGCCTGGCTATGAAGCCCTTTTCCCTATCTTCATTTCCTCCAGGACAATTCAGGTGAAAGAACAGTCCCCCTGTAATGGTTTTTTTTTCATCTTTGCTTTATAAAGGGGGGTTGGAAGTTCTGTTTTTGAAGAGAACTTGTATGATGGCAGTGTCTCTCAAGACTTCTAACAGAGAGGCTCCAGTTGTTGCTGCTGTCTGGTATGGGAAGATATCGCCCAGATCCTCTCACTGGGCTGTGATTACTCTGCTGGCAAACGTTAGCAAGACTCCGATCTGAGTACCTGGGAAGGTTTGGATTTATTCATCCATTTAGACCTCTCAGAGAGCTGTTGAGAACCTTTATGCGACACACTCCGGTGAGCTCAGGAACCACTTAAAATCTCAGAGGCACCAAACAGCCGCTGAGTGAGCAAAGTGTGACCCAATCCTAAACTCTCTGACACCTGTTCCCATTAAAAGGGTTTCATTGGTGGTCAAGCTTTTCATCTCTGCAGAGGGATGACTCAGCGCACAATGCCAGGTACCCCCTAATGCAGCCACCTTGGTGCTCCACTCTCTTGCTTTGGGAAACATTGCATCCCAAGGTGTGATTCTCTCAGCCTCATTACTGGGAGGGAATGTGCGATGTCCCTCGATTGGTCATTGGGACCTAACAGCATAAATATTTGCCCAGGGTCACTCTAGTAATAAAGCTGTTCCGGCTGAAATGGATCGGGTTTGCTATGAGCTGCGCTGGAAAAGGGTAAATACCTTCCCTCTGAGACTCTGTTCATTGTTTACTGCTCTAAACTGCTCCATTATTGCACACTGAGTGAGACAAGGGGCTTGGGGAGGACCCGATTTTGTGGTGATTAAATGCAGAGTAATTGCTGAAATTATTTGCATTTGCCTGAGTAACACTAACTTTAAAGACTATGTCATTTAAAGCAAATTGTTGGATATTATTCTTCTGGCAGAAATAATCAGGTGTTTTTCATAAAGTGGCTTCCTTGCAAGAAAATAGCCAAATAATGGAAGAAAAACACCGGGCTCTAAATACAATGCATGCATGAGGAGGCAGAGTCAGGATTTAGACAGCACTCACACTGCGAATACAGACTGGAGTTGTTGAAAGGAGGTCTTGCTGGTCATGGGCGCACCGGGAGCCACTGCTGAGGCTCTAATGGGCCACACACAGATCTTCAGAGTGGCTTCCTCACAGGGTGTCTGTAATAACTGGGCTTATGGGTATGTGAGATGAAGTAAAGGCAGGGCCCAGTGCTCTTCAGAGAACAAAGACTTCTCTACACCAGAGGAGATGTACAGGCTTTCACCCAGGTCTCAGGCTGGTTCCCACAGCCTGGCTGTTACCCCCTTGCTCCATGAGGCTAGCAAAACACATCTCAAGAAAACCACACTCAAGGCCTCCACACAGGCCCGGGGTGGGGCCCAAGTGACTCCTAAACTCCAAGCCTAATTATATTCCTATTGCCACCTTGCCTCACTTTATTCCCACCAAAAATTGGGGAGAGGAAGGGTGTTTTAGAAGAGTATCATCTGTTTAGTATTCACTTTATATTATATCTCTCCCTACAGCACTTGTTGCTGTTGTTAGTTACCTTCAAGTCAGCTCTGGTTCATGGCAACCCTGTGCACAGCAGAACAAATCATTACCCAGTCCTGTTGAATTCAATTCAACAAGTGTGTACTGAGTGTCTTAATGAAATTAATGATCGCCAAGCCTTCTTCTGAGGCACCTCTGAATGGTGGAGGCCTAGTGGCACAGTGGTTAAGAGCTTGGCTGCTAACCAAAAGGTCAGCAGTTCAAATCCACCAGCTGCTCCTTGGAAATCCTATGGGGCAGTTCTACTCTATCCTTTAGGGTTGCTTGCTATGAGTCGGAACCAGCTCAATGGCAACAGGTTTGGTTTTGGAAGCCTTCTTCTGAGGCACCTCTGGGTGACCAATCTTTCAGCTAGTAGTGAGCACTTAAGTGTTTGTGCCACTCAGAGACTCCTAACCCTAGTTCCCATAAAAAGCTACCTCTGATTGTTGGTAATAACATGTGGGTTAATATTTTCAAATAAGTAACACAGATTAAAAACCCCTTCCTATTCATTTTATACACTACTTCCAGATTTGTCTTCAGTTCAATCCAACAAGTACTGAGTGTCTTAATGAACCTGTATCTTCTCAGTAATCCTCAGATAGAGGATAACCCCCTTCCTCTGGTGGTCACAGCTGTCTGTGAACCAGCCCCATCCTGACTATATCCAACCACAGCCTCTCCTATTCCTCATGAGCCACCTCCAGGAAGATGGCATCCTCATTAGGTCCACCCTATCAGCTCTCCCCCAACTTCAGAAAGTTAAGGAAAGTACATGCGGACATACCAGCTCAGTAACTGCCACACAGTTACTCAGTAGTGTAGTGTTCTTTCTGTCCTTCCAGCCATGCATCATAATCATTGCCCACTGCTCACCTTTCCAGAACTCTCTGGAATGGCCCCCACTACTCTCTCCCAATTTATTGCTACATTTCTTTCAAAGTCCTCAAAACTTAACCCACTTTCACCAAATCTTTGCTGAGGGCTGCTACACTACAATGTTCTCTCCCTGCCAGCGTTGGCCCCTTTTAATTATCTAATTTTTCTCTTTTTGGTCTCATATATGTACAGTTTCCTCCAACTGGAATTTGAAATTTGTAAAACTAGAAACCATGTCTTTTGCTGCTTTTATAAGGGTTCATTCCACATTCCTCTCATGCTTACTATGTGCCAGCCACTCTGTCTCTTCAAAAATGGTACTTAACATAGAATGTGTACCAAGTAAATAAATAAACATTTGTTGGCTTAATAAATAAACTCAGAACCCAAAAACCTCATTCGAGTTCCATAGTTCCTTTTATTTCTGGGAGGAGGGAAATTCTAATAAATATGTACACATTCACTCTAGGTAATTTTTAACAACCAGAATGCTCTCTCTGCATGAGCAGGGAGGTGACAGGGGACAATAAATATGCTGTATGGAATGTAAAATTCTGGCTCCAATAGCTGTGTGACCTCGGGCAAGTGGCTTAACTTGACACTCTCTCAATTTCCCCATCTATAAAATGGGAATCATACTAATACCACCTACTTCACAGAGTTGTTGCGTAGCACTGAACAAGCCAAACAAATGACATGCTTAACACAATGCTTATCACTCCATAATGGATCACGATTTTTATCATTATTATCACTGAAATCCAAAAACAGGCTTTTTCTCTCTTATACTAAATGGCTGTACATCAAATGTTTTTTGCAAGAATCTATGTGCTTTTCCCTTCAATTTTCTCTTTTGTTTCTCCTTTCCTTCCACTTCTACCCCTACCCAATAACAAGGAAAACATAAGGGCTTGTTCTGAAATTACATTTGAAACAAAAGGAAGTGGGGAGCCACATGCTAAGCCTGACACCCCGAGCCATGTACACTGTACTGCAGCTCCAGCATCTGCCCCTTTTCTGCCATCAAAACATCTCTTCATCCACATTCCATCATTGTCATGTCTGCACTGGAAACTCTTTAACCCCTCAGAAAACAAAGTGATGTTTTAGTAATTTTCCTTGTATACTCTTCAGGAAACTATAATAGGAAACTTTCTCATCCAGTTTGTCCCAGGATAATGAAGCTTTCAGTATCTCCCGTTTTGACTGAGATTCACACAGAAAGTAAATTATTTGGAAAAGGAGAGTGTGCATGTGTGTGTGCTGGGAAAATGGAAAGAAAAATCTGCCTTTGTTAATGTGAAATTCTCTGTCTTCAGTTAAGTCATTTGGGCTTTGTCTTCTCTTTTAAGAAACAAACTACAATACAGAACATGAGTCTAGATTTGTCCGGAACTTTGCGTGCTCGTGAATCTTGCTTTATTCCTCATTTACTGAGTCTTTTGTTATTAATATTTTAGTCTCTCAGTATGTTTCTGTTACAGTAATGGAAAAGTGTTTCATCCCCTAGGAGCCAAATACTACACATAATAGATCTGTTAGCATGCCCTTCAGTAAATTAACAAAGAACGTAGGTTTATCTTTTTATTTATTAAATAATGGAACTGCTTTCATAAATAGCACTTTTTTTATTTTAAATGTACTTTGAAAGACTGTATAAGCATTGAATAACCTCTTCCTGACCTATTGCGATAGACAGAATAATAGCCCTGAGAGATGTCCATATCTAATCCCCAGAACCTGAGAATGTATTACCTTACATGGCAAAAAGGACTCTGCAGATGTCATTAAGGTTGAGGGCCTTGAGATGGGGAGATTATCCTGGATTATCTGGGTGGGCTCTCTCTAATGACATGAATCCTTAAAAGCAAAGGACCTTTCCCAGCTGTGGTTAAAGAGAGATGCAATGACAGAAGAAGTGTTAGAGAGACGCAATGTAAGGACTCAAGCAGCTGTTGCTGGCTTTCAAAATGGAGGAAGGAGGCCACGAGCCAAGGAATGCAGGCAGTCTGTAGAAGTTGGAAAAGTCGAAGAAACAGATTCTTCCCTAGAGCATCCAGAAAGGAATACAGCACTGCTGACACCTTGATCTGTGAGGTCTGTATAGAACTTCTGAACTACAGAACTGCAAGATAATTCATTTGTATTATTGAACCCATTGTTTGTGGTAGTTTGTTACAGCAACTGTAGAAAATAAATACCTTGACTCATATTCCAATCAGAATGTGAAGTTCTTCTAGTATACTAGATGTTTCTAGTAGATATGGACTGGATTGTAATTACAGCTCTTTTGCAAATGCTATTCAGTTGCATTAATGAATGAATGAATGTCTAGCAGTTAGAAATTCCAAATAGATGCACAGAAAGGGTTCGAGGAAATAGAAAAACAAAGTTCTATTTTATGGATTATGAATGCATGATCATTAAGAAATATTAAACCACCACCAAACCAATCTCCCAATAAAGAGAGTCTCTGTTTCTTTGTTTGGAGAGATTGTAACAGTGAGTAGGAAGCCAAGATATGGGATGATACGATTTTGCTAAGAACATCAAATAATTACATAATTTGATGATCTAATGTAGTAGAAAAGTATTTCTTCTATTAATTATGGGTGAGTTCCTCACCACAATTCTTTGTCAGAAACTTGGTGAAATAAAATAGGAAGCAGAATGTTGATTAATTAATAAAGATTTAACATACAAATGCCTGGTTGAAAGAGCACTATAATGAAAATACAGTGAACAAATTCAGTGAACAAACATAAGTCGTTGAGTAATCTCAGATATTCCCTAGATTTGAATGGGAAAAGGAGGGTACTGAGGTGGAACAGGAAAGATTAAGATGCTAAGGATACTAAAATCCAACCGCACAGAGCTGCTGACCATCCTTTAGACAGAAGCACCTGGACGCTAGGTCTATTTATTTCTTCAAGATAGGTAAAAACTCAAGCCTAGTATTGTATAATTTATTTAGGCTGTTTTTTTTTTTTTAACATTACTGTTGTAATAGAGCTTCCTTTCCAGAAAATTCCTTGATCAATGTGTCCACATATACTGTGAATTCCCCAAGTTGTGTGCTTGCAGTGGCAGAGGAGAAAACAGAAGCAGCCACAGCTACAGTTTAGATTCAGTGAAGTTCCTGCATAATCAGCTATGTCGTATGAAAATTCCTGGTTGCATTTGATCTTCTCAAAAACAAACTGAACTCACAGAATTGTAAGAAGCAACTCCCACTGAGGTTTCAGATAAAAATGTTACAAATTGGAGGAGAATTCAATTTTTTGCCATTAGGGTATGTGAAGCAGTCACATTTTATGTTTTCATATTTGACAAATTGACAGATGACGGAGCCCGTGGTAATCTAGCGATAGATCTCCCTAATTGCCGTTCGAAGTAAATGAATACATTCCTATCATTGGCCTTTCCTTCAACCAATACAGCCAAGTATTCGCATTAAACATGGGCAAAACAGCAAGGTGCCTTCTGGGGAGTTTTGACTAAATATAATCAGAACATGCACCAGAGAAATCAGACCATATGTACATCTGGAGATTTCAGAGTCAGTACTATTTGATTGCACACTTACTCCATTAATCTAGGATAAAATGGTAGTTTGGTGGTGCCATATTGTCTCAGTAAGCTGAGTCTGTGTTAAGACACTACAGAAAACATCAGGGAAAATTTCTACTTACTCCAGATGACTTCTCTAGAACCAAATTGAAAGAAAGGTCTCAGAGCTACTGCAAGGTTTGGATGCTTGGGGATCATTCCAAGCTTCAAACTTTCCAATTTGCTATCCCCAAAGCCAACTAAAATGTTCTCAAAACACCTTCTGCACAGATTTGTACACCTGAAGTAACACAAAAGTCTTGTTAAAGGTGCCGATATATATATATTTTTTTTTTTTTTAATTAATGAAGACAGTGTCATCATCATATTCCACATCACCTTGTCTCCCTCAACATGTGAAGCCACTTTGGAAAAGATCTTTAAATCAAATCCACACAAATCCTAATTCCAGATTAGCGAAAAATTAAAACAATAGATACAAATGGAACAAATTGTCTACTTTTGTGCTAGAAAGACTACTGTCATGTTGCACAAAATCCATTATTAAAGATTTTCCAGAAGATATTAAAGAAAATCATTCTTCTTCCCAGGCTATCACTGAAACTTGAATATGTGACTCTTCCCACAAGAAGAAAAGGTAATCATAAGCCAAATGGAACAGTAAGGCCTTCATACTGCTGCTGGTTTCCACCTTCTTTCCCCTGCCTGTGTGGAAGACGACATGCCCCACAGACAATGGAATCAGAGGAACCAAAATAACAGTAATAACCCTAATATAGCTCAGTACCAAAGATGCTTTTAAAAAAAAAAATGGGGAATGGAAAGATAAGCTGCAAATTATATGAGAGATTTTTAAAGATACAAGAATTTAAGTTCAGGAATAAAACTGACTATGGCTTTGGTACCAATAGAAAAAAAAAGTTCCCATTGAGTCCATCCAACATACGGTGACCCAGTGAGTGTTAGAGTTGAACTGCGCTCCAAAGCACTTTCAATGGCTGATTTTCCAGAAGTAGATTGCTTTCTTCAAAGGTGCCTCTGGGTGGACTCGAACTTTCAAACTTTCAGTGTGAAATCATGTTAACCATTTGCACCAGCCAGGGACTCCTTTGGTACTAAAGGCATTGGAAAATATCAGGCTTTTGTGTTTAACTTCAACAGCAAGACTCAAGGAGCTGAGGCCAGTGTAAGATGGTGGGAATGATAAACTGTACTACTTAAAACCAAAGGGTTTAAATCCCACTTTGCCCCTTAGTAGCACTGATTTAACCTCTTATGCCTCAGTTTCCTCATCTACGAAACGGAGATGATAATAATAGGGCCTATCTTATAGGATTGCTATGAGAATGAACGCATTGTATATTTCAAGTCCCCTTATTTATTGTAAAGTTAATTTAAAGCAGGGTTAGTGAAACATAATTTATGTGTAAAAAAGCATTAGGTAATGGAGTTGAAAGAAAAACCTCGGTATCATCACCTAGGCATTGATGAGGGGAAGACAAAGGGGAATGCTTCTGATAGAGGTCTTTGAAGATGACCACAGAAAGTTAAAGGTAAGCAGATTAATACTGTGTGATTAACAGAAATATTTAGAAACATGACCACTATTTGAGCCCAATTCAAATGTTGATCAGACTGAATATAGTAACAGAAAACTAAACAGTTTTGCAAACATGGCTAACTCATCCTCTATGTTTGAAAGGAAACAAGAGAAATAAAAATTCAATATTGTTGTTGTTGTTAATTCCATCAAGTTGATTCCGACTCATGGTGACCCTATGTGTGCAAAGTAGAACCATTCCATAGGCTTTTCAAGGCTATGACCTTTTAGAAGCAGATCTCCAGACCTATCTCCCAAGGCACTTCTGAATGGGTTCAAACTGCCAACCTTTCGGCTAGTAGTCAAGTGCTTAACAATTTGTGCCACTCAAGGACCCAAAAGTCAATGGCCTGGAGCAATAAATCTCTTTACTGTCTCACCCTGCACATTCCAGGAGATCCTTGATCTGTGATCAACATCAGGAGATGTTGAGGTCTGGGGAAATCTTCCAGGGATCAGTTAGGGTGAAGGGACCACCAAGAGCACAGGGCTCTCAGTGGGTAACGTGCCTGGGCATTTTTAGAAGCAGTTAACTACCAACATTCACAAAGAGCATGGCACTACCAGAGCTATGTACTTGTAAAGAGATAGAAGACTCTTGGAAGCATTAGCTTGTACCCATGCTACAATGATCTCATTATGTGCGTGTAAGAAAGAAGTTAAAGACCTCACCCCCTTGATGTTCCACATGAACAAGACTTGCCCCAAAATTGATATTTTTCTTTTTACATAATAGCCCACAGTTTTCATAGAGTTCAAAAATGGCACTGCTAGTGTCATTCATGAGTTCAATGAATAAACTCATGTATCCAGGAGGGTATGAAGATCTGTCAGTGATATGAAGTATAGAAAGTCCATCATGTGCCCAGCAATGCAGTATTTCAACATCTTACTGGTTTTGGAATTTGGATTCTAGATGGCAAATTTTACACTTCTTTTCATTTGAATTGTCAAGAAACTGTGTGTATGTTCTTTGAAATTTACAGTCTGCTCTAAAATTACAATGTAATAGCTTTAAAATGATCCAAAGTACCTCTAATGGGAATGAATTATAATGGAAACCATCAAGACGGGCACTGAGTATTATTTAGAATGCCGCTTTGTTTCTATCTTGGTTTATCCTTTGCCAATGGCTCCATTAGTGTATCACTCTTTATCAGTCTCGCTGCTGGATTGCAAGTTTACATTCGTCCATGCACTAACTGGTCAAAAAAGATAGAAAGCTCTAGGCAGACTCTGTAGACCCTGTGAGAAAAAAAATAGCCTTTTTTGTTAAATATTTTCTAATTCCACCAGCGGCAAAAATACCAAATGGGAAAGTTTCACCCTCTTTTTACAAAATGTATTTCATGCCTCTTCCCTTGCCTCTTCTGTAAAAGCTTCATCGAATACCAAGACTAATAGCCTCCTAAATAGATGGAAAGATATCTACACAACAGGGTATGATGAAAATGAGGGGCTAATTAACTCTTCAGCTTTCCAGAAGCATCTACTATAGCTCCCCACTATTTTTTTAAAGTAAAAATAAAACTAATACAATCATAATCCTTTATGTTTTGAAGCGAGTATTACGTGCCAGACACTGTGCTAAATGCTTTATATGCATTAAAAAAAAAAAAAAAAAAACACTGCCATGAAGTCAATTTCAACTCACAGCAACCCTAAAGGACAGAGTAGAGCTGCCCCATAGAGATCCCAAGGATCAGCTGGTGGATTCGAACTGCCGACCTTTTGGTTAGCAGCTGAGCTCTTAACCACTGTGCTACCAGGGCTCCTTACATGCATTAGCTCATTTAATACGTACACACGTACACACACAGACACAAGGATATTATTGTCTCCATTTTATAGATGAGGAAGTTGAGTCTTAGAGAAGTTAATTACTTTCCAAAGATCCCATAGGGGAACCAGGTGGAACCAGGTTCTAGCACCAGCCTGCTTCCTGAGCTGGCACTCTTAGCCAATCATATGTGCTAACAACAGTCAAACAACATCTTAGAATACTTGGAATTGGTACACTGAGGGGAAAAGAACAGTTACTTAAATAGTTTTCTGAAGAATTCCTCTCAGGGAGAAAGCTGTCTTTATTACACACACACCTTAGTAATAAAAAGAGTTAAGATTGAACGGATGCTTACTATGTGCCAGATAATTTTCTAGGTATTGTACATGCATTAACCCATTCAATTTTCATTATAGTTACTGTTTTACAACATTACAATGATTGCAATGGCCACCTTAGATGGGGAACCGGAGGCAGGTAGGAGTTAAGTAACATGGGGACAGAGCCAGTAAAGACAGAGACACAATTTGGACTCAGGTTGTCTGGCTCCAGAGCCTGCCCTCTTAACAGAACCCTATGTTACCTTCTGTGATTGATAACAGATATGTTTGGTCATGAAAATAAAACCTATGGACAAAACCTAGTTGATCAAAAGCCAGACAATGGAACAGCTAAGCTAGGTCTGCATAAGAAATTAAAAGGGGTTGGGAACTAAGGAACAAGGAGCAGGACAGATGAAGAGGGGCCCAGAATCATGGCAGCAACCTGCAATCCAAGTCCAAAAAGTGAACAAGAAAAATCTTAGAGGTGGAATAGACATGGGACCTTTCAGAAGAGGATGTGTCATATTATAAGTTGTTTGCTGTGCTGCACTGCTAAGTAACCATCTCATAACACACAGAGCCTTGAGATGAGGCACTTTGGGTAACAATGAAGTTGTGATGGTGTCCCTCAGAGAGCTGAAGTTTAGAAAAGGGATAGCAGCCACAGGAAGTAAATTGCAGAAGTTGATAGAGATTCCTGGGAGAAACATAACCATCCTCCAGTGATCTCCAGAAATTAGATTGCCCACTATAAGTGGGATGGAATCTCAAGCCAACCTCAATTCAATGGACAATGTTGCTGCAACAAATTGAAGGACTTGGGATATACCCAGGCAGCTGAAATCTGATGTCTAAAATTCAGCACTCATTTAATAAGTACTTATTGAGTGCCTACTGCATGGTAGGCCTTGTTCAAGGGGCTAGGGATAGGTCAGAGAGCAATACAGGCTTGGTCCCTGCCCGCTTGGAGCTTTTAATCAAATGGGGAAGGCTGACAATTATGCAACAAAATACAATACATTGTGATAAATGGTATGGTAAGGGGAGTCCAGGGTGCTAAGGGAGCACATAGCCAAGGGCCCCTAAACTAATCCAGGGGTCTCCAGAAGAGGGGATGCTTAAATTTAGTTGAAAACCAGGTCAATGTGAGAAAGTGTGTTTGTAAGGCAGAAGAAGGCAAGCACTGATAAAACAGCCCTGCTTGTTTGGGACCTGAAAGCAGTTCACCTCTGGAGCTTCATGCTGGAACATGAAAAATGAGGGGAGTGGTGGCAAGAGATGAGGCTATGGAGGATAGGCAAAGCTAGGTAATTGTCTTAGGCTGGGTTCTCTAGTGAAGCAAAACCAGTAATGGACATAAATATATAGAGAAAACCTGTTGCCGTCAAGTCAATCCCAACTCATAGTGACCCCATAGGACAGAGTAGAACTGCCCCATAGGGTTTCCAAGGAGAGCCTGGTGGGTCTGAACTGATGACTTTCTGGTTTGCAGCCGTAGCTCTTAACCATTATGCCATCAGCGTTTCCATAAATGTATAAAAAAAAAAGAGAGAGAGAGATTTATATTAAGGAAACAGCTCACTCGAATATAGGGGTTGGAACTTCCCAAGTCCTTGGATCAGAAAAGAGGCCTTTCCCAAGTCACAGAGCTGCAGAAGCTGGCGAACCCAAGATGAGCAGGTTGGAGAGCAGGGATCTCGCTCATAGGTTGTAACGCTTGAGGAATCCCCAAGCTCGTCAGGCAAGACTGAAAGGTTTCTTCTGAGTCACTTAGCTGCAGGGGCTGGCAAACCCAAGATAGGCAGTCGGGAAGCAAGACTCTTGCTTGCAGACCATGAAGATCGATGAATCCCAAGATGGACAGGTAAGCTGCTAGCTCAAGTCCCAAGAACCAGAGATCAAACAATAGATAGCTGCTGGATCCAGAACAAGCCAACAACCTTTGCAAGGTGAGCAGGAAGGAAGTAGGCAGGGGAAGGCAAAGAGATGAAGGCTGAGGGGGCGGTGAGCCGCTACAGGCCCCACCCCGACCAGTACCACACAGATTCCATCATGGGGGTGATCACATATCAAACTTCAACAGGATACAATCACTTTGGAAATGGATTTGGTGCTTTCTTAAAAAGCTGGAAATAGAACAACCATACGATCCAGCGATCCCACGCCTTGGAATATACCCTAGAGAAATAAGAGCCTTTAAACAAACAGGTATACGTGCACTCAGTTTCATTGCAGCACTGTTTACAATAGCAAAAAGATGGAAGCAACCAAGGTGTCCATCAAAGGATGAATGGATAAATAAATTATGGTATATTCACACAATGGAATACTACACATTGATAAAGAACAATGATGAATCCATGAAACATTTCATAACATGGAGGAATCTGGAAGGCATTATGCTGAGTGAAATTAGTCAGCTGCAAAAGGACAAATATTGTACAAGACCACTATTATAAGAACACGAGAAATAGTTTAAACAAAAAATATTCTTTGATGGTTACAAGAGTGGGGAGGGAGGGAGAGGCTTATTCACAAATTAGATAGAAGACAAGAACTAGTTTAGGTGAAGGGAAAGACAACACACAGCACAGGAGAGGTCAGCACAACTGGACTAAACCAAAAGCAAAGAAGTTTCCTGAATAAACTGAATGCTTTGAAGGCCAGCATACCAGGGGGTGGAGGCTTGGGGACCATGGTTTCAGGGGACATCCAGGTCAACTGGCATAATAAAATTTATTAAGATAACATTTTGCATCCCACTTCGCAGAGCGGCCTCTGGGGTCTTAAATGCTAGCAAGCCTCTATCTAAGATGCATCAATGGGTCTCAACCCACCTGGAGCAAAGGAGAATGAAGAACACCAAAGACACAAGGTAATTATGAGCCCAAGAGACAGAAAGGGCCACATACACCAGAGACAACATCAACCTGAGACCAGAAGAACTAGATGGTGCCCAGCTATAACTGATGACTGCCCTGACAAGGAACACAACAGAGAACCCCTGAGGGAGCAGGAGAGCAGTGGGATGCAGACCTCAAATACTCATAAAAAGACCAGGCTTAATGGTCTGACTGAGACTAGAAGGACCCCAGAGGTCATGGTCCTCAGACCTTCTGCTAGCCCAAGACAGGAACCATTCCCAAGCCAACTCTTCAGACAGGGATTGGACTGGACTATGGGATAGAAAATGATACTGGTGAGGACTGAGCTCCTTGGATCAAGTAGACACACGAGACTATGTGGGCAGCTCCCGTCTGGGGGGGAGATGAGAGGTCAGAGGAGGTCAGAAGCTAGCTGAATGGACACAAAAACAGAGAGTGGAGGGAAGGAGTGTGCTGTCTCATTAGGGTGAGAGCAACTAGGAGCATATAAAAAAAAAAAAAAAAAAACTGCCGTAGAGTCGATTCCAACTCATAGCGACCCTATAGGACAGAGTAGAACTGCCCCCATAGAGTTTCCAAGGAGCACCTGGCAGATTTGAACTGCCAGCCTCTTGGTTAGCAGCCGTAGCACTTAACCACTATGCCACCAGGAGTATATAGCAAGGTGTATATAAATTTTTGTATGAGAGACTGACTTGATTTGTAAACTTTCATTTAAAGCACAATAAAAATTTTTAAAAGGAATAAAAATTTCAACAGGAAAGTGATCATAACATACAACTACCAAAACATTGAGAATCATGGCCCAGGCAAGTTGACACACAATCTTAACCATCACAGTAATGTACAGCCTTGGAAGCCACATTAAGGAGTTTGAGGCACTAGAAAGACAATTCAACTTTTAAACAAGTGTGACATAATCAGATGTGAGCTGCAAATTTTAAAGGTTGAAAGGTAGGTGAAGAGTGCATTCAAAGTATGTTCTACTTTCCTGAGCTGAAATTTATGCCACCAGGGCTCCAATGTTCTTATTTACCAAAACAAAATCCAAACCATTGCTGTCAAGTCAATTCTGACTCATAACAACCCTATAGGACAGAGTAGAACTGCTCCACAGGGTTTCTAAGGAGCCCCTGGTGGAGTTGAACTACTGACCTTTTGGTTAGCAGCTGTAGCTCTTAACCACTATCACACCAGGGTTTCCTATATGTTCTTATTTACAGAATAGCAAATTGTTCAACGTTGCTAGAGATTGGTGAGTTCTGGGGCAAGGAGTTAGGACAATGACAGGATATGGGGCTGGAGCAGTGGACAATATGGGTTTGTCCAAGCAGGCCTGTCCTCTTAACAACAGTGAATATTAATTTATATTTTATATTAAATTATATTTTATGTTATACATCTTTGTGTAAGAAAATTGAACAATTCCTTGAAGAAATAAATTAAGTGAATATTTATATAATAAAAATTATATAAATATATTTTATTTTCCATTTCCCTTCAGACTGACTTTTTTTAAGAAATTGATTGATATTGTTATGACTCACAAAACAAACTTGCTCCTCGAGAAGTGGTGCCATTGTTACATCAATTATAATTATGTACGTATCTCCAAAAATGGGAGTTGAACAATTCCACAAAGAAATAAAATGTACGTTTTATAAATTTTGTATATGATAACAATTATATTTTCCTTTTCATTTTGGACCAATCAGGTACAACCTCACATTCAGCTCTCTCTAATCGACCACATAAGAATGCACCAGTGGCACATAATCACGTGACATATCTGGTCCAGTCCTGCAAAAAGCGAACTAAGATGCGTCTTTATATTGAACATACCCTTGAATTTGTATCGTGCTCTTTTTGATTGCCCTTGCCCACACAATAGTGCAATGAACTGTGAAGACGAAGCATCACAGGATAGAAAGTGAGTGTGCAAGTTTTTAAATATTATTTCAAGATGAAAAACACCCATGGAGATCTGCAAAGGGCCCACCAACCAACATTGTACAACAAGTGAATGAAATTATTTCTGACTACCTTGTAAATACTATTTCTTTTGACTATCTCAGACTTGAAGAACAAAATTACATGTTCCAAATCAATTTTTTACTAATTTTCAAATACAAATGTGTTAATGTCCAAATTCAAATGTAAGTTTTACTTGTCTTATAAATTTTATTTATTTTCATATATTCAAATTTATTTGCTACTGTAGAACCAAATTTAAAAACTGACATAATTTTATATCCAGGTAAAATGAAATGGCAACAACTACATGGATCGCAAAAGTGCAAGCTCACAGAAGGTAAATAGAAAAAAAATTGTGAATCCCTAAAGACAATTCCAAAATTAACTTCCTTTTTAAAATATAATGAATCAGAAGAGACTTCTTCCATTGAACACTTGAGTTTAATAGAGTGCAAATAATTGTGCTAGTACTGCCAGTGCTGAAATTACTAATAGCAATACGAATTCCTTGCATCCATTCCTTGCTGTACTAAAAAAATTAATAATGGTGTAGAAAGGGAAACTATTAGAATCTGAAATTGTTGCATCTGCAGACTCCAGAAATACAGGTTTTGCTTTGTGAAATAATTTTTCCTTCTAATGATATAAATTATTGGATTTAAAGAGAGCCAAAAAAAAAAAATTTTTTTTTTTTTAAGTGGTTGTCAACATCACAGTAGACCATATGAAGATTCATGTCGAAAATTTCTCGATGGTAAACAAACCAGATTCTTTAGCCAGAATATATTTCTAGGGTGCAAAGCTAATGGTGAAAATTATAAGAGGGAGGGGCTACTATATTCTCCATCAGTTGGCTCTGCATATTGTTTTGTTTGCAAACTATTCAGCCAAAATCATTTAATTCTCAAATTGCTGCAGATGGATTTAGCAATTGGTGCAACTTAAATATGACTGATAAACATGGAAATAGTTCAATTCAAAGAGATTGTATGTTGTCATATTTAAATCAAAGATATGATTTTGGCTTAATTCATGAACTGGAAACACAAATTAATGAAGAACATCAGTATTAGAAAGCTGTTTTGCAAGGCATTGTTGCTGTCATCATAGCAATCACTGAGAAAGAATGAAGTGTTTGGGTCCCCACAAAATGGAAATTTGTGGGGGGTTACTTGAACTTATTGCTCAGTTTGATCCATTTTTAGCAGGTCATATCCCAAAATACGGCAACATGGGAAAGGGCAACCCGTCGTATGTATCTAAAACAACGTGTGAAGAATTAATAAACTTAATAAGTGATAAAGCTTGATCAACTACTTTCAGTGAAGTAAGTATAGCTCAATATTTCAGTTTGTCTGTAAATTCCACTCCTGATCTTTCTCATACAAATCAACTAAGTATTGTTTAAGATACGCATCTCCAACAGATGGAAAACCCATGAAGTGATGCATCACATTTACTAGCTTAGTCATACCAATGAAGGTTTGAAAAATTGATTTTTCTAAGTGCAGAGGCCAGTCCTATGACAATGCTGTGTCAGACAGTCACAAAGGTATGCCATAGAAAATTTTAGAACGTAATAAATATGCCATTTTCATACCATGTGCTGCATATTCATTTAATTTTGTAGAACGTAGAGCAGCAGATTGTTGTCGGAAGCAGTTGATTTTTTGTACTTTTCAGTTACTCTATACATTTTTTGCCACCTCTACTCACTGATGGGCATTTCTTAAAACATATTTAGGCAATGATTGAATATTAAAATATCTTTCTAATGCACATTGGAAAGCATATGCTGTAGCAACAAGTGCAATCCTGAAATCTTACACTCAGATTCCAGATGCTTAGAAAATATTGCTGAAGACCAGACACAAAAAGGAGATACCAAAAGAGAAGCTGAAGACATTGCTAACAAAATGCAAATACTAGAGTGTTATTTATGTTAGTTATGTGGAATAATATATTGCAGAATTTTCATCAGACAAGCCAAGCTCTCCAAGATTCAGAAGTAAATTTAAACACACACACAGATCTCTACCACTCATTAACCGGGTATTTAGATGCTTTAAGATAAAATTTTGAAAACACTACAAAACAAATACTCCCAAATACGGATTATCAAGCAGTTCACCATCACAGAAGCATTAGAAAGAAACAAGAAAATGATGGAAGTGCTCCAGAAGTATTGAGTGCCAGTGGTCAATTTCCCATAACCATGTACTACACCTTCATTGACACACTTGAATCTTGCATGAAAAGAAAGGTGAAAGTGTATAAGTTCTTTCATATAGATTTTCCTTCTTGAACAATGTGGATACACTTGATGAAGAATGCATGAAGACATCCAAGAAATTAGTGCAGGCTTATCCCAATGGCTTATCCCAATGGCTTAAATACAAACATTTATAGAGAAGTGTAACGATTTCATTCTTACATAAGAACTAAGTTTACAGGTTCAGGAAAGATAAATTTTACTCATGTAGGCATGTATGATTCCATAAAAGAAGATAAAATACAATGCATATTTCCCGATGTTGAGATTCCTTTACGCATATTCCAAACTTTAAGATCACAAATTGCACAACACAAAGCTCATTTTCATCCCTAAAAAGACTCATAAACCGTCAGTGTACAATTATTCAAGAAAGATGATTTATTATCCTTATTATGTATGGATTATATATGAAAGTAGATATTGTTCAGCAGCTAAATTGTGATGAAATCACTGAAGAATTTGTAAGAACAAAGAAGTGTTTTTAATTATAACATGTTAGAGATGAAAGATCTACCTAAAAACAAAATATAGTAATTTGTTGTAATATTTATTTTCTGATCATTAAATTTTCTTTCATGACATCTTTTTATTTGTTCATTTATAATTATACTATTTATTATGAAACAACCAGCAAAATTGAAGTATGAGGACTTTAAAGCAAAACTGGTGAAAGTAATTTTTTCATTGCTGGAAGTCAACAGAATTTTACATTAATTGCTGAGACAATTTCACTGACTCATTTTCTTTGTCATAGACTACATGGAATTTTTTTTTTTTTTTTTTTTTTGGAAAATGCAATATATACTAAAAATCTTAGTACCTCACGTCCACTAAAAATTTTATAATCCAGTTCATCTTATTCTGTTAAAGTGGCATATGCCACTTTTGTGTTCAAATGCTAATATTATAGTCACATTAAAAAAGAACTTACATCATAGGTAGCTAAGACATACACACGTGTATATTCATATATAGAGTCATGCATTGCTTAAAGTCTTGAATAAAATCTGTGAAACAGGGCGTTATATGATTTGGACGTTGTAGGAACACTTAAGTCCATGGGGCAGGGGGTTCCCAGGTGCACAGGCCCAGGGGCTGCAGTGCTGCCTGCAACCTGAGAAGATCCCACTGTGGATGTCTCGGGTGAGTGCTCAGCTGGGTCCTGCCAGGTGCACCCCCATGGTCCAGTGAAGGTCACATAGGGAGGCTCCTTGCACAGGCCCAGGCAGCAGAGGAGCAGTCTTGAAGACCTGCCCACCTCCCTCCCCAGTCAGCCCAGCGATGTCTACCAACATTTGGTGCTTGTAAGCAGGATTGGGCACCCACTCCTCCCGGCATCAAAGGTGTTATTCTTGCAGGTAGGAGCCAGCCTGTCTGGCTTAATAACAAGTCAGGTTGTGGGCATCCCCCGGAGGGCACACCCTGGACGATGGAGGTATACGCAGTCAGACATTGTCTGAACAGGCATTACGCAACACATGACTGTATATAACTCACATATCCCATTTGAATGTATAAGTAAACAAAGGAGGGGCACAACATATTATCTATGCTTAGAGCCCTCACATGCCGGCCCTGGGTAAACCTTATGTAAACCTTATAAAGGAAGCAACTCATCTACCTCCGGACTTCTGTCCCTCTGAAAAATAAATGAACTCTACACAACTGATAAATCCCTAAATCCCAACACAATCATTTTAAGACTTTGTATCAACTTCTGCCACACAAAAGACCCTGAGCCATTTTTCAGACTGTCATGGCATGCATGTGTTTTCAAAATACCTCCATCCATTGTGGCTTTTAACATTTCTTCTCTAATAGTGATAGTCAAGACAATTCTACACTTTAATTGTTTTGATTTTCTTAAGCGTTATGCCTAGAACAGACATTAAGCCAAGAACATTATATGACAAATCTAATAACACACACGCTCAGACATACTTCATACAAAAATACAAACAGATGTTCAAATGAAAAGGCCAGGCTGAAACTGGAGCCAAATGGGCATAAAATTAATTAACATGGCTTTAAGTTATTCTCTGTTTAATGCAAAGAGCTTTGCATTAACTTTTATTCCTGATGGCTCCCAACTACCCGACAGGGAAGGCTGTCACTTAGTATCACTTAGCCATAAATATTGCAAATAAAAGAATGTCTATAGAGATTGGCTATGGTGATATAGAGTAAATTGTGTCCCCCCCAAAAAAATGTGTGCCAACTTGGCTCGTCCATGATTCTCAGTATTGTGTGATTGTCTATCATTTAGTCATCCGATGTGATTTTCCTAAAAAAAATTATGTGTTGTAAATCCTACCTCTATGATGTTAATGAGGTGGGATTGGTGGCAGTTATGTTAATGAGACAAGACTCAATCTATGAGATTAGATTGTGTCTTAAATCAATCTCTTTTGAGATATAAGACAGAGAAGAAGGCAGAGAGACACGGGGAACTCAGGCCATGATAAAACAAGAGCAAGGAGGCGGAGCCAAGATGGAAGCGTAGTCAGATGCTTCTGGCAATCCCTCTTACAAAAAAATGCCTGAAAAAAAAAGTGAAATGATTATATTTATGACAAGCTAGGAGCCCTGAACATCAAAAGCAAAATTAGAAAATGGACTGAGCTGGAGGGGGAGGGAGAGACGGTTCAGAAGCAGAGAGGAGTTCCTGGACCTGAATCGCCAGGAACTCTCAAGCACCACTCCTGAGAGCAACAGTGGCAGGCTGGTGGAAGTGTTTAGCTACAGTTTCCTCAGGGAGAAACAGCTAGCTGCACAGCCGACTCACACCTCTGGAACCAGAGAAAGACAGGGCTCTCAGCAAAAGCTAAGTACTTGCATATATTTTACCGTGCCCCCAGCCCCCAAGCCAACTTCAGTAGCTGTTGATTTCCCCGGGCCTGAGATAGGTTCTGCTGAGTGCTCTGAGCCATTCTCCAGGCCTTCGAAAAGGAATAAATTCACAACTGGGGGAAAAGATAATCTGCCAGCTGCACTAAACTGGGGAGCTTGGGACAGAAGCGGCTCCTGTCCAGGCGTAAACAGTCCATGGACTTTGAATACATCTCCACCCTGCATGAACTTGTGTGCGCCTATTTCAGAAGAATAGGCCCTTGTTACCAGACTGCAACTGTTTCAGCTGTGTGGTAGAGAGGTAGGTGTTTGATGTTTGACACTACTTTGCCTACTAAACAGAGTCCTCACCTACACACATCAGGGGCCTAAGGACTGGTGGCTCCACTCAGGTCATGGAGCCACCAGCAACAGGGGTCCAAGGATAACTGGTACCTCCCAGTCCTTACAATCAAAAGCATTGGGTGCCCATGGTCCGTTTGCAGAACCCACCCACCTGTGCACTCTAGGGAACTGGGATGCGCTTTCCTCACAGGCACTCAGGGGATGGTTGTCAGCACTCTGCCTTGTTCAGAGCATGGCCTTCTGCTACAATCAGATACCTGTAACTACACCAATCACTCCTGGCCCTCTAAGACTGTAGGACAGAGTCTGTACCACACACTTGATGACCAACTACCTGGACACCTGAGCTGAATCCATGTAAGAAAAGGAAATGGACTTCTAGGCCCATACACATGATAACAGTTCTAGCCATCTGGTGACAGGACATTAGAGCTTCAAAGACAGAAATAATCATGCTAGTTCACTCAAGCAACCTATTTGGGCATATCAAAACAAAACAAAGCAAGAAGCCAGGATACAGAAAGCAAATATAAAATAAACAATACATTAACTTATAGATGGCTCGGAGACAACAGTCAATATCAAATCACATAAAGAAGCAGACCATGATCGCCTCAACAAGCTCTCAAAACAAAGAATCAAGGGATCTTCTGGATGAAGGTGCCTTCCTGTAATTACCAGATGCAGGATACAAAAGATTAATATACAGAACTCTTCAACACATCAGGAATGAGATCAGGAAGGAGATCAGGCAATACGCAGAACAAACCAAGGAGTATACAGATAAATTAGATGAAGAAATTAAAAAAGTTATTCAAGAGCATAATGAAAAATTTAATAAGCTGCAAGAATCCATAGAGAGACAGCAATCAGAAATTCAGAAGATGAACAATAAAATTACAGAATTGGACAACTCAATTGAAAGTCAGAGGAGCAGAATTGTGGAAGTGGAAGGCAGAATTAGTGAGGTGGAAGATAACACAGTTGGCTCAAATGTATTTGAAGAAAAAGCAGATAAATGAATTTTAAAAAATGAAGAAACCCTAAGAATCATGTGGGACTCTATCAAGAGAAATAACCTATGAGTGATTACAGTACCAGAAATGGGAGGGATAACAGAAAATACAAAGAGAATTGTTGAAGATTTGTTGGCACAAAACTTCCCTGATATTGTGAAAGATAAGAAGATATCTATCCAAAACGCTCATTGAACTCCACATAAGATAGCTCTTAAAAGACAGTCATCAAGCCATATTATAATCAAACTTGCCAAAACAAAAGATAAAGAATTTTAAGAGCAGCTAGGGATAAATATACAGTCACCTACAAAGGAGAGTCAATATGAATATGCTCGGACTACTCAGCAGAAACCATGCAGACAAGAAGGCAACGGGATGAATTATATAAAGCATTGAAGGAAAAGAATTGTTAGCCAGGAACCATATATCCATCATGACTGTCTCTCAAATATGAAGGTGAAATTAGGACATTTCTAGATAAATGGAAGTTTAGAAAATTTGTAAAAACCAAACCAAAACTACAAGAAATATTAAAGGGATTGTCCTGGTTAGAAAATCAATAATAACAGATATCAATCCAAGGCTAGAACACAGGACAGAGCAACCAGATGTCAACCCAGATAGGGAAGTCACAAAAATAAATCAAGACAAAAAATTGCTCAAAACAGAGAAGAAGCCATGTCATTATGTAAAAGAAGACAACATTAAAACAATAAAGAGGTTTTTTAAGGAACATAGTCATAGATCTTTCATATGGAGAGGAACACAAGGTGATATAAAGAAATAAAATTAGGTATAAACTTAGAAAATATTAAGGTAAACACAAAGGAGATTAACAATCCTACTCATTAAAATACAAGAAAAAAAATAGAGACTCAGCAGAGACAAGTTCAACAACGAATAAGAGGAAAAGGCAATATATAAAGATACAAAAATTAAGTGGGAAAAAGAAACTGTCAACAACACACAAAAAAGACATCAAAATGACAGCACTAAACTCATAAAAAAAAATCCAAAGTGGTTGTACTATTTTACATTCCCACCAGCAGTGTATAAGTGTTCCAGCCTCCCCACAACCTCCCCAACATTTATTATTTTGTGTTTTTTGGATTTATGCCAGCCTTGTTGAGATAATATGGTATCTCATCTTAGTTTTGATTTGAATTTCTCTAGTAGCTAATGATCATATTTCCTCATGTATCTGTTAGCAGCCTGAATGTCTTCTTTGGTATTACACTGAATGTAAATGGACTAAATGCACCAATAAAGAGACAGAGAGTGGCAGAATGGATAAAAAAACACGATCTGTCTATATGCTGCCTACAAGGGACACACCTTAGACTTAGAGACACAAACAAACTAAAACTCAAAGAATGGAAAAAAATATATCAAGCAAACAAACAACAATCAAAAAAGAGCAGGAGTGGCAATATTAATTTCTGACAAAATAGACTTTAAAGTTAAATCCACCACAAAGGATAAGGAAGGACACGATATAATGATTAAAGGGACAATACACCAGGAGGATAGAACCATATTAAATATTTATGCAACCAATGACAGGGCTGCAAGATACATAAAACAAACTCTAACAGCATCGAAAAGTGAGATAGACAGCTCCACAACAATGCTAGGAGACTTCAACGCACCACTTTTGGTGAAGGACAAAACATCCAGAAAGAAGCTCCATAAAGACATGGAAGACCTAAATGTCACAATCAACTAACTTGACCTCATAGACATATACAAAACACTCCACCCAACAGCAACCAAGTATACTTTCTTTTCTAGTGCACATGGAACATTCTCTAGAATAGACCACACATTAGGTCATAAAGCAAGGCTTGGCAGAACCCAAAACATTGAAATATTACAAAGCATCTTCTCTGACCATAAGGTCATAAAAGTAGAAAAAGCAGGGAAAAGAAATCAAACACTTGGAAACTGAACAATACCCTGCTCAAAAAAAGACTGGGTTATAGAAGACATGAAGGATGGAATAAAGAAATTCAGAGAATCCAATGAGAATGAAAACACTTCCTATCAGAACCTTTGGGACAGAGTGAAAGCAGCACTCAGGGGTCAATTTATATCAATAAATGCACACATTCAAAGAGAAGAAAGGGCCAAATTCAAAGAATTATCCCTACAATTTGAACAAATAGAAAGAGAGCAACAAAAGAAACCCTCAGGCACCAGAAGAAAGCACGTAATAAAAATCAGAGCAGAATTAAATGAAATAGAGAAAAGAAAAATAATTGAAAGAGTTAACGAGGCTAAAAGCTGGTTCTTTGAAAAAAATCACCAAATTGATAAACCACTGAGCATATTGACAAAAGAAAAACAGGAGAGGAAGCAAATAACCCAAATAAGAAATGAGATGGGTAATATTACAACAGACCCAAGTGAAATTAAAAGAACCATATCAGATTACTACAAAAAATTGTACTCTAACAAATTTGAAAACCTAGAAGAAATGGATGAATTTCTAGAAACACATTACCTACCTAAACTAACACAAACAGAGGTAGAACAACTAAATAGACCCATAACAAAAGAAAAGATTGAAAAGGTAATCAAAAAACTCCCAACGAAAAAAAGCCCTGGCCTGGACAGCTTCACTGCAGAGTTCTACCAAACTTTCAGAAAAGAGTTACCACCACCACTACTAAAGCTATTTCAGATCATAGAAAAGGAAGGAATACTACCAAACTCATTCTATGAAGCCAGCATATCCCTGATACCAAAACCAGGTAAAGACTCACAAAAAAAGAAAATTACAGACCTATATCTGTCATGAACTTAGATGCAAAAATCCTCAACAAAATTCTAGCCAATAGAATTCAACAACATATCAAAAAAATAATTCACCATGACCAAGTGGGATTCATACCAGATATGCAGGGATGGTTCAACTTTAGAAAAACAATTAATGTAATCCGTCATAGAAATAAAACAAATGACAAGAAACACATGATCTAATCAAAGGATGCAGAAAAGGCATTTTACAAAGTTCGATACACATTCATAATAAAAACTCTCAGCATAATAGGAATAGAAGGAAAATTCCTCAACATAATGAAGGGCATTTATACAAAGCCAACAGCCAACATCATCCTAAAAGGAGAGAGTCTGAAAGCATTCCCCTTGAGATCAGGAACCAGACAAGGACACCCTTTATCACCACTCTTATTCAACATTGTGCTGGAGGTCCTAATCAGAGCAATTAGGTTGGATAAAGAAATAAAGAGCATCCAGATTGGTAAGGAAGAAGTTAAAGTATCTCTATTTGCAGATGACATGATCTTATACACAGAAAACCCTAAAGAATCCTCAAGAAAACTACTGAAACTAATAGAAGAGTTCAGCAGATTATCAGGATACAAGATAAACATACAAAACTCAGTTGGGTTCCTCTACACCAATGAAAACAACACCAAAGAGGAAATCACCACATCAATACCATTTACATTAGCCCCCAAGAAGACAAAAAACTTTGGAATAAATCTTACCAGAGACATAAAAGACCTATACAAAGAAAACTACAAGATACTACTGCAAGAAACCAAAAGAGACCTACATAAGTGGAAAAACATACCTTGCTCACGGATAGGAAGACTCAACATTGTGAAAATGTCCATTCTACCAAAAGCAATCTAGAGATACAATGTAATTCCGATCCAAATTCCAATGACATTTATTAATGAGACGGAGAAACAAATCACCAACTTCTTATGGAGGGGAAGAGGCCCCAGGTAATCAAATCATTACTGAAAAAGAAGAACAAAGTGGGAGGCCTCACTCTTTCTGATTTTAGAACCTACTATACCACCACAGTAGTCAAACCACCACAGTAGTCAAAACAGCCTGGTACCGGTACAACAACAGATACACAGACCAATGGAACAGAATTGAGAATCCAGACATAAACACATCCACATATGACAGCTGATATTTGACAAAGGCCAAAAGTCAGTTAATTGGGGAAAAGACAGTCTGTTTAACAAATGATGCTGGCATAACTAGATATCCATCAGCAAAAAAACAAAACAAGACCCATACCTCACACCATGCAGAAAAACTAACTCAAAATGGATCAAAGACCTAAATATAAAATCTAAAATGATAAAGATCATGGAAGAAAAAATAGGGACAATGCTAGGAGCCCTAATACGTGGCATAAACAGTACAGAAAACATTGCTAACAATGCAGAAAAAAACTAGATACCTGGGAGCTCCTAAAAATCAAACACCAATGCTCATCCAAAGACTTCACCAAAAGAGTAAAAAGATTACCTACAGACTGGGGAAAAGTTTTTAGTTATGACATTTCTGATCAGTATCTGATCTCTAAAATCTACATGATGCTGCAAAAACTCAACTACAAAAAGACAAATAACCCAATTAAAAAATGGGCAAAAGATATGAACAGGCACTTCACTATAGAGGACATTCAGGTAGCTAACAAATACATGAGGAAATGCTTACCATCATTAAATAAGAACTGCAAATCAAAACTACAATGAGTTCCACCTCACTCCAACAAGCCTGGCATTAATCCAAAACACACAGAATAATAAATGTTGACGAGGTTGTGGAGAGACTGGAACACTTATACACTGCTGGTGGGCATGTAAAATTGTACAACCACTTTGGAAATTGATTTGGTGCCTCCTTAAAAAGCTAGAAATGGAATTACCATATGATCCGGCAATCCCACTCCTTGGAATGTATCCTAGAGAAGTAAGAATGTTTACACGAACAGATATATGCACACCCATGTTCATTGCAGCACTGTTTACAACAGCAAAAAGATGGAAGCAACCAAGGTGTCCATCAAAGGATGAATGGATAAATAAATTATGGTATATTCACACAATGGAATACTACGCATTGATAAAGAACAATGATGAATCCATGAAACATTTCATAATGTGGAGGAATCTGGAAGGCATTATGCTGAGTGAAATTAGTCAGTTGCAAAAGGACAAATATTATATGAGACCACTATTATAAGAGCTCGAGAAACAGTTTAAACAAAAAGAAAATATTCTTTGATGGTTACGAGAGTGGGGAGGGAGGTAGAGAGGGAGAAGGGCATTCACTAATTACATAGTAAAAAAGAGAAGAACTATTTTAGGTGAAGGGAAAGACAACACACAATACAGGAGAGGTCAGCCCATCTGGACTAAACCAAAAGCAAAGAAGTTTCCTGAATAAACTGAATGCTTTGAAGGCCAGCATAGCTGGGGCGAGGGGTTGGGGACCATGGTTTCTGGGGACATCTAGGTCAATTGACATAATAAAATCTATTAAGAAAACATCCTGCATCCCTTTTGAGAGTGGCGTCTGGGGTCTTAAATGCAAGTAGCCATCTAAGTTACATCAATTGGTCTCAGCCCACCTGGAGCAAAGGAGAATGAAGAACACCAAAGACACAAGGTAATTATGAGCCCAAGAAACAGAAAGGACTGCATAAACAAAGACTATATCAGCCTGAGACCACAAGAACTAGATGGTACCTGGCTATAACTGATGACTGCTCTGACAAGAAACACAGCAGAGAACCCCTGAGGGAGCAGGAGAGCAGTGGGATGCAGACCTCAAATTCTTCTAAAAAGACCAGACTTAATAGCCTGACTGAGACAAGGACCGTGGAGGTCATGGTCTCCAGACCTTCTGTTAGCCCAAGACAGGAACCATTCCCAAAGCCAACTCTTCAGACAGGGATTGGACTGGACTATGGGATAGAAAATGATACTGGTGAGGAGTAGCTTCTCGGGTCAAGTAGACACATGAGACTATGTGGGCAGCTCCTGTCTGGAGGGGAGATGAGAGGGCAGAGGGGGTCAGAAGCTGGCTGAATGGACACGAAAAGAGAGAGTGGAGGGAAGGAACGTGCTGTCTTATTAGGAGCATATAGCAAGGTGTATATAAATTTTTGTATAAGAGACTGACTTGATTTGTAAACTTTCACTTAAAGCACAATAAAAAAAATTTTTTTTAACTATGTAAATAAACATGAAATTGTTAAACCCTTCAACCAAAAAAAAAAGAAACAAGAGCCAGGAGGATAGCGCATCCTTTTGACCTGAGGTCCCTGTGCTGAGAAGCAACTAGACCAGGGGAAGATTGATGACAAGGACCTTCCCCTCGAGCTGGAACCCTGAATTCTGACCCCTATCCTCCTAAACTGTGAGGGAATAAATCTCTCTTTGTTAAAGCCATCTACTTGTGGTATTTCTGTTGTGGCAGCACTAGATGACTAAGATATGGTTTTGTGTGAAATGAAGCAGGATGTCAACACAAAGTCTGGGTAATTCAGGTGAGAAAAATGTTTATGAGACAAAAAGAGTACTATTACAACTTCCCCGTTTTACAGGTGAAGAAACAGAAATCCAATAAGACTATGCACTTGACTGTCTGGCACATGGCTGGTGAGTAGAGAGCTAGAACTACAGCCACGTTCTCTGATGTCTGTTTCAATGTTCTTCCCAATTCTTTACTTCTCAACCTAGTTTATACCTAGTCCCAGGGGTTCACAGAAGAGCCACAGAGGGCTCAAAGTCACAGGATAAAGCCAGAGCTTCAAATGTACTTGGAAGGTTGCAAGGAATATATTATTTTATTTATAGCATTCTAATATTTAAATGTACAACAATACAAAAATAGTACAAATTTTAGATTTTTTAATTGCATGAATTTTTCAAAATACGACAGACTTCAAAGAAAGGTTGTACTTGCAGGATTCTCTTTGGACCACCCTGCAGGTTGCTGAGAGGAGCATAATACAATTGCACTCTGCAGCTGGGACACATCAGTGCTTGCTCCCAGGAATCATTGTGCTCCATGAAGTGAAGCAAGCTCTCCTCACCCGCCCTCCCTCAAACTGAGTGTGACCCTGAGGAGCAGGCTTGGAAGAGGAATCCTGCGGGAGGGGATTCATGCTGGAGAGTGGGTCACTTCTGTCCAAAAGGAATGAGGTTAACTTACAGGACAAGTGGAGGAAGCGCAAGAGAAGCCCTTTGGGAGAGCTACAAAGCAACTGTTAAGTCTCCAGAAAAAAAGCCATTTTCAGAAGTGCTAAAATCCAGAAGAACAGAAATGTTTTCCAGCACTGCAATTATAAAGGCCTGTGTTTGTTCTTAATGAAAAAGAGGAGAGGCTCGCTCAGCCAGCAATTATTTTAAAGGATACCAGTGGACAGGAGGAAGACTTGAATCTCAAACACATGGCAAGACCCAAGGGAACACAGAACTTTCCTACAACGGGACCACACAAGACTAGAGTTTAGGAATGTAAGGTACACAGTCCTCAGGACAGGGCTGTCTCACTGCTCCCTAGATCAAAGCAGTTGTGGTGACTTGGAATCTTTGGTTTCAACTTCTAAGGCTCTTGCCTCTACATTCAACCATCGCATACTCTATGCTATAGCTTTTTTTCTCCCTCACAGTTTTTCCTTGCTCTTCACCTGGTGCTTCATCTTCTGTTCTTGCTTCAGACTACTTTATCTTCATCACGTCTCCCCATATGTGTGAGTGGTTCTATGCCCTGGATCACTAATAGGTCACATATAACACATGGATTTGTTGTTATTGTTGTTGTTAGTTGCCTCGAAGTCAATTCCAGCTCATTGCCACCTTATGTATAACAGAATGAAAAGTTGCCTGGTCCTACACTGTTTTCTGGGACATATTAGCAGCTCAGTAACTTGTCTTTCCTTGTTTTCATCAGTTGTATTTATCAGATCAGAAATAAATCTTTGGAAAACATCTTTGCCTAGAGAAAACTCTCCCTCTTTTGTCTGGTTAATTTTTCCCCTTGTATGCAATTTTTTAAAAGCTATTTGCTGCCTTCCCAGAATGTTAAATGTGTTTGATTTTTTAAATTTCTATGAACTTATCAGTCATAGAACATCAACTATCATCGGTAAAGCAAAAGTTAATACGACTGAGAATTATCAACTTACAAGCTTTAGAAAGGCAGTTTAATCACCATGATAATCACCAGACTCGGAGGACTGAGAATAGAGGGTAGGGGTGAGATGCCAGACTAAAGCAGGCCTTAAACTAAAGCCTGCTTACTGAAGAGTAAGACCCCATCCTGCACCCAGAATGCTAACAGGCAGGCACACACCTCTTGGTAGGAGACTGGGGGATTCTGGTAAAAAACTGAAGGCCCCCAGAGAAAAAGACCTATAGATCCTGCTCTTTAAGGCTTCCCTGGCCCAAAAGAAAAAAGTCTGCTTATAACCTGGTCACTGTACAGGGAAGCCCATCCTATGTTCATAGAGTTTTCTATCAGTGATTTTATGTCTCACATTTAAATGGAAAAGACAGCCAAATATCACTAGAAATTTGAGGAAAGCCTTCAGCATGAAAGTGCCTTCATAAAAACAAGTAGAAAAAAAGAACTTGGAGGAAAGAGATATACTGCAAGGAAAGGAAAGGAGAAAACTTTTTAAGATCCATATTTAATGTCCTCAGAAAGTGAAGAGAATGTTGTGTACCCATGAACCAGAAACAAGAAGCTATTAAAAAAAAAAAAAAATAGCAACAAGGGTATAAGAAAATTATGGAAATTTAAAAGCATATATGAAAGAAAAGAAGAAAAATTTAGTAAAGAGTGGAACATAATCTCAGCCAAGGAAATTTCCCAAAGTAACAAAAAGATTTAAAAAATGGAAAATAAGAGATAAAGAATAAAATTAGAGAATTAGTTCGAAGGATGCAACACTGAAATAGTAGGAGTTCCATTAAGAACGAACAGAAAAAACAGAAGGGAGGAATTATCAAAGAAACTACATGAAAAATTTTCAAACTGAATGGACAAGTATTCAAATGGAATGGCCCCACCATGTTCCATGAATGAAGAAAGACCCACACCAGGAATAAAAAAGGAGTCTAAAAGTGTCCAGGAAGAAAAAGAAGGGGGAGTAGGGTAGGGCAAAAGTAAGCATAAGACAGGAGAACCGTGAAACATAGAATTCAACATACAAGATGGGTAAAGTTCCAGGATATCAGCTGTGCTTCAAGCCTAGAGCTCAACCAGGCTACAGTAGACCAAGAGGGCAGAGAGCTCCAGGAAGAAGGCTGCAGAGCGAAACAGTGGAATTGATAGAATAAATGGTGCGATTGAGCATTTTTAAAAAAAAGTGATAGGCGTTTGACAGCTCTGTTGAAGCAATTGGGACATACAACAATAGATACATAAGCAAACAATTGAAAAATAAGATATTGCTAATTCCAGAAAAAATTAGAAGAAACATAAGTGGGACTGCATCACTAAACAATTGACTTTAAATTTCACTGACTATCCTGGAATCTACCTGGAAAAAAACAATATTAGTATAAAAAAAAAAAAAACATATTATGTTTGGCTCACCTTGGCTCAGCAATGTACAATATTTAAATAGTCATAATAATGCAAATACTAATTATTTAACCAAAATTTGTGGCGTAACTACCTGGTAAGGTAGCTAAAATCTTTGGTACTATCTGATTGTTTATGTGCACATATTAGTTGGATGAAAGTAAAAGTTAATTTTAAAGTGAATAGGAAATAAAGCATAATTATCCAAAGGGTATAAAGTTTCAATTCAGAAGTAAAATATGAAAATATACATACAAGGGGACTTACTGCTCAGCGATTGACTTTAAATTTTGCTTATTATCCCAGAACGTTGTTCTCAATCTGAAAAAAAAAAAATTTTCAAACCAAAATTGTTGTGTTTCCATTAACTCACAAGTAAGAATAAAATATTGTTTCTGTTTTGTTGTTATATTTAGTAATTAATGTAACTTCCTAGTGGTTCTTACCTTTTAGTTTAAACAACTATAGTAAAATGCCACAAATCTAGGTGGTCGTCATACGAACAAAAAATACACGAAAAACTTGAAATATACCAAATATAAGTCAAATATGTAAAATGTCATATATGAATCAAGACTACTCCTGCAAAATAATAAAGCTCCTTTCAACTTATATGGTTGTACTTCCTTGGTTATGAAGTTCTACCTATCCTAAAAAGAGAGAGAGAAAGAATTTGCAAATTTCAACATGAGGGTGCATTCTATTTTATCTATAAAAATACTCAAACAAACCACCAAGAACTGCTATTATGGCCTTCTTTAGTTCAAACATTGGCTAAGAAACTACCATATACTCGGTATTGTGCTAGGTGGGTGAGAACCAGAGAGTTCCTGCACTCTAAGCTTCATTCCCTACCCTTCTTCCAAGTCATGAAGCATCCTCCTTAGGTGCCTGAATTGGGTATTGACCTTCTGTTTTAATGAAGGAACTCAATAGCATCTGTTCTAGAGTATAGTTTTTCTAAGGAAATGAGTGAGGGAAAAGTCAGCCCACCACTGAAATAGATGAAGCCTTACCAAGAATCACCTCTACCATTCTTCAACAAAATAAAATTGAAGGGTATAATTTTACTCTAAAAAAAAAACCCAAAACCCCTATTCTCATCAAAAAGTATGTAGCTTCGACCTACTTAAAAGAGATGCTTACTCCCGGTTTTCTGCCCTACTCTCTTGGGAATTCTTTGCTGGTCAGTGTTTCAAATTTAAGAAAATGACATAATATACTAGCTTATTCTAATCCTTTTGTTTAAAAAAAGAAAGAAAAGAAAAAAAGTAACAACTACCTTCACCACCTCCACCTTGCCCAGGCTCACTCTCTTATGTCAAGACCAGTTTTGACATTTAAACATCTGACTTTAAAACAATCCACTTAGAGAAATGGTTAAGCAAGCTCCTCCCTCTTTATTCCTACCTTCTCCCTGTGTAAAGAGTGAATAAGGACTAAGCCATATCCTGTTCTATATGCTAGTAAGGTAGCCTTGAGCAAGTCATTTAACCACTGTTAAGTCTTGGTTTCCTTGTCTAAATAAAGGGGAAAATAAACATATCTCATAAGATTGTTGTGATGATCAAAAAAGATGATATATGTAAATCTAACGCAATATAGAGCTCAAAGCAGGGACTTCATAAATGTCAGTCCCCTCCCCTGAGGATCCAGAGCTGTTAGCAGCTTGCCTGAACTATGTGCCAGCTTCCAATATGCCCAGCCACATGCCCTGATCAAAGTCATCCCAGAACTCACTCGTTTTGGAGTTACAGGTTGGCACAGGAGAAGTTCATACCCTCCCTAGTTTCCCACCTTTATGCAGTCCACCCTCAAGGGCAAAACAGTCAAAGAACAGTACCTGAGAGCTTGTTGGAGAAGAACCCCAGCACCACAGTGCCTGCTGTTCTAGCAGCACCTACATCATAGGATGTTCAACAAAAGAAAGCTGCCTGCCCAACCCCTGCAATTCTACTTATTTTGCCCTCAATAACGAAAAGTAAAGAAGTCTTCAAACCAAAGCTCAATTTCTTAAATATAAGTGACTTAACCATATGACATGACCTTTCTCCATGGTCCCAAAGAACCCACACAGCTCCTCTGAAAACCATTTTTCCAGTACAGAGCATATTCACATGCACCTGCCTCTATAGCCACATTGATCCTCACCATTTATCGAAAGAGGCACAGCACAATGATGTATCCTTAGGACAAAGAGCCAGAGATGTTATTTATATGAAACAATTACACAGCACTTACTCTGTTCCAGGTGCTGTCTTAAGCATTTTATAAATATTAACTCATTTAATCCTCACAAATGAGTAGATAAGAGACTATTATTATCCCCATTTAATAGGCGAAGAAACTGAGGTTGGAAGATGTTAAGTAACTGCTAGGAAGGCTGGTTACAAAGTCTCTGCTTTTAACCACCAAGCCATGTCTCCTGTGCATATAGCTCAAGAACCGTAATCTGAGTCTTGATATTTTAGAAGGTCTTTCTGTGTATGTATTATTAATAACAACAGCAGCAGCAAATATATTTAAAACAGTTGCTATGCTAGAGAATTGATATGAGTTCATGGCGGTTGCACAGTACAGTGGACAGAGGCTGGATGAGGGGTCAAATTGACTTAGATCAAAGTGGAGGACAACCACACAATACTGGGAATCATGGCCTAACCAAGTTGACACATATTTTGGGGGGACACAATTCAATCCATGACAGTTGCTATGAGTCAAAATTGACTAGACAGCAACGGGTTGGGTTGGTTGTTTGGTTGGTTTTTTGGTTTTAGGATTTAAATTTTTAATTGTGTTATGGATTGAATTGTGTTCCCCCAAAATGTGTGTCAACTTGGCTAGGCCAGGATTCCCCGTGTTATGTGATTGTCCACTATTTTGTCATCTGATCTGATTTTCCTATGTGTTGTAAATCCTATCTCCATGATGTAAATGAGGCAGAATTAGAAGCAGTTGTGTTAATGAGGCAAGACTAAATCTACAAGAGTAGGTTTTCTCTTGAGTCAATCTCTTTTGAAATATAAAAGACAGAAGCAAGCAGAAAGACAGGCGGACCTCTTACTACCAAGAAAAAAGAGCCGGGAACAAGCACATCCTTTGGACTTGGGTTCCCTGCGATGAGGAGCTCCTAGACCAGGGGAAGATTGATGACGAGGACCTTCCACCAGAACTGACAGAGAGAGAAAGCCTTCCCCTGGGGTTGACACCCTAATTTCAGACTTCTAGCCTCCTAGACTATGAGAGAATAAATTTTTCTTTGTTAAAGCAATTCACTTGTGGTATTTCTGGTACAGTGGCACTAGATAAATAGGGCAAATTGTTTGATTGTATACAAGGTTTTTTTGTTTTTGTTTTTTTCCATGAGAGACAAGTAGTTGAACAAATGCAAAAAATAGGCAAAGAGTAAGTCAAACTCTAGAAACTATAAAACTAATAATTCAATATTTAAGTAAGTTTTTAGAGCATGACATAAATGAACTAAATGGCTATGGGCTGAAGGGCCATAACCCCTCTAATTACATAGAAGCAATAAATGAGGATTTTTTTAAATAACCTACTTGGCCTTTTAGACAAAAATCGATCTTTTATCACTGGAAAATGAGACCCTCTTATTTCAATTATTGAAAATGCAAAAAAGAGAGAAAAGTATTACAGATTACTTCTTGCCAGTCCAATGTGCTCCTATAATATAATTGCCTCGTTGGTGATTTTCCTCTTTCCAGGCACTTGGTTCTTCCCTGATCCCTTGACCATGGTGTGGGCATGTGGCATGTGTTAGCCAACGAAATGTGAGTAGAAGTGATCTGTGTCTTTTCTAGTCAGAAGCACTTAATTACCAGAGTGAGACACAGCAAACTCCATTCACCCTTCCTGGGGATCATGAAAGCTTGAGCTGTGTTGGACTCCTCATCAGTCTGAGTTTCTGAGGGACTATGCTAAGGAGAGTCCTCACTGGTCATGTGGCAGGGGCGAAAAATAAACTTTTGTTATATTAAGCCACTAAAATATAGGAGTTATTTGTTACTGTCTCTTCACCTGGAGTATCCTACCTGATAGGATAATGAAATAAGTTATAGTGAAAGTCAGTTAATATTGTAGACTGACTTGTTTTACTAAACTCACAGAATAGGGATTAATTAACTCAACTACCAGGTGTCAGAAAGAACAGATAACTGGTTGATTTTATCACCACAATCTTATTCAGGTAAGTAGCTGACTCTGATGCTCATTATTTATTCTTATTTTAAGTCATTTCTGCTACTTTGATGGTAAATAATATTAAAACCTACTTTTTAAACATCATTTGGCTTTAACAGGCTCGAGAAATTGCTGGACACATTTTATAAACTTGCAGTATAGACACTTAATGTTATTTAGGCATTAAGATTATACATTCCTGTTAACACAGGCCTAAGCTGTCTGGGCAGACTAAGAACCTTTTTATCTTTTTGACTCTCTGGGAAGAAATAGTTATGATGACTTCCCACTGCTTACCTACTCATCACAACATCATAAAGAGTTAAAATTCGAGGAGAGACTGAAAGGGCTGACTCAAGAGGGGGAGAGCAAGTGGGAGTAGGGAGTGAGATGTATGTAAACTTATATGTGACAGACTGATTGGATTTGTAAACGTTCACTTGAAGCTTAATAAAAGTTATTAAATAAATAAATAAATAAACATCAAACAAAAAAAAAAAGAGTTAAAATTCGAAAACACGTAAAACCTACTGAAGAGATAAGTAGACATCAGGACTTGAAAAGCTGTAATGATCACAGAATAGGTCCCAGCATAAAGATTCAAAGTAACCTTTCATAAGAAAAGCTCCCCAGAGTGCCATAATGACAGGATAAGTTATACCTACTCTCACCCCCACAAAACAGAAGTGTCTCCTGTTTCCTACCCAAGTCCCACTTTGCAATCTCAGCATACACCCAGCTGGAACTCTATGGGATAAACCAGAATTGACCACCCACAAATTGCCACAGAGTTCTGCAGGAAAAATAAAAACTTTCACTGAGCCTTTCAACATGGCTAGAGTGGGTTATAAACTCCTGGTCCATGAACAGACTTCACCTGATGCAATAGGTTCCTGGAAAAGTTGCAGGTAAATCATATATATGTGTGTGTGTACAGATGTAAATATATTTGTGTGTATATATATATTTTTTTTTTTATTAAAGGAGTACCTACAGCAAAATGTTTTGTACAATTGAGACAGATAGGGTTAACTGTGCTGGTGGAACAAAAGAGCTGTTAAAAAGTTTACTATCTAAACGTTGTTTAACCAGGAACCACACCCTGTCAACATGAGATAAGGCTGAAACAACCCATGAATTACTATCTCCTTCTAGTGCCTTTCATGAGCAGAACAAAGTGTGACCACTGTTTAACCTTCCTTAGCCCTCCAAAGGTGGTGATGCAGTGCCAAAGATCAGTGCACTTACGCTGTATGCCTTAATAAGTGATCCCAAGGGCTGCCAAGAGGACTCCATCTTGAATATCAGCAGGTTCCATCTTGGATTCCAGATGCGCAAGCAACCTAATTAACATGCACCACCATTCTGAGAAGTACCCGCCCCTTGAAAGAAGCCCACTAATTATTCATTAATCTGTTGTCTCCACCCAACCCATGTAAGCCCTAGCCTTGCTTCTCTTTTCCAGTCAGGGTTTTGGAGAGGCTTGGATCCCAGCTGACTCCTTTTGCTTGACTCAAGCAAAATAAAGCTTGCTGAAGATAAAGTTTGTCTTTCATATGTATTCTTACTCAGGAAAAGACAAGGACCCTTTGTGTCCGATTGGCATTTAGTAACACAATGAATAATCATTTCCTAATATCTCAGTGGAGCCCTGGTGGCTCAGTGGTTAAGAGCTCGGCTGCTAACCAAAAGGTTGGCAGTTCGAATCCACCAGCTGCTCCTTGGAAAGCCTAGGGGGCAGCTCTACTCTGTCTTATAATGTCACTATGAGTCGGAATTGACTCAAAGGCAACAGGTTTGGTTTCTTTGGTTTAATATCTCGGTATTAATGTCAGAGTGTATACGTTTGTCCCTATCTTATAATTTTGCATAAATGTCTAGGAACTAATTGCTTTAACAAAAACATCTAAGTGTTTTGAACAAGTAGTCATGTCAAGTGAAAACCCACAGGATCATGAGGCTGCTGTTTTTCCTTTCTTTTGATTTCTGCCTCTGGTGAGAGACAACATATGAAGCGGACAGACCCTCAACTCCAACTCAGAAGACCTGGGTTCTTCTGGGCTCTGCAGTAGACTGGGCATGTGCCCGTAGCAAATTCTTTGCCTCTCTGAGGCTGCTGCTGCCTTATCAGTAGATTGGGGTCGGGGTCAGTGGGAAACAAAGATCCAGATAATCTCTAAAATCCCTTTAGATGTAAAGTTGCCTAAGGAATAAATGAGTGATTTAACAACTTCTTTCATTGCAGGTAGCAAGAAGGTGAAATTGGGAAGAAAGGATCAGCCTGACTCCATACAATTTGGAAGATTTCTGGAGAGAAGGAGGAAAGGATGTATTTTTTGTTGTTGTTACAAAACATCCTCTTTAAACAGAAGTTTTTATTGGATTGAAGTTTGCACTTTCTCCTTCACCTGGAGTCTCTGCCCCTTTATCAAGCTTTTATGAGCAAACACTGCATGCTCCCAGGGCCGACATGAGACATAGTTCCTGCCCTGGCCATTAGAGGGGGGTGATTCAAATAAAGTAAGAACAAAACAATGAAGATAAAAAAACAGAAAGAAAATAAACTCACTAACAATATGTGTAAATGTGTCTTGTTTTCATGTTATCTACTACAAGTTGGAAGCTGCAGAGGCAAGACCTTTGTTTCTGTGATATTTTTCCATGCTCATAGAGAATAAACAATAGAAGCAAAAAAGTTAAGGCAGAGATTGCTGAGATCCATAACATATCTGCAATGGCTGAGAGTGAACCCTGCCTCATCCTTGATTTTTTTCTAACACCCTAGTTAATGGAAAATAGGAGAACACAAGCAGCTCAAGCAAAACAAAACACCCCAGGCCTGGGACAGGAACATCATGGAAGTCTCATATTGTGGAAGTCTCGTACTGTGGAAGTCTTGTAGCTTACAAGGACCGTCTACATAACCTTTCACCACTTCCCAGCATTCTTCTATTCAGGCTCTCTGACTTGCCTCTTTCCACCTCCAGACCGTGGCACATTCTGTTCTCTTGGCCTGAAATACTTGCTTCCTACTCCTTCACTTTTGCCTAAGTAATTCCTACTAGTCTTTCTGGCCTTCTTCCTCCAGAATGTTGTCTCTGACACTCTAAAGCTGTGTTGGGCGTTCCTCCCATGTCTTGTATTAAAATTGTCTGTGTGCTCACCTGTATGGGGTGAGCTCATCTTGAGGGCTGTTACTCTGTCTTACTGTCTTTATATCCCCAGCTCCTGGCAGTATACCTGACAAAGAATAGGAGCTGAACACAGTCAATGAATAACATGACCCACTCTCCTGACCTAATCATGAAAATCTCACTATGAAGTCTGCTAACCACTCAGGTTTCTTGCTCCAGGACAAAGTTAAATAAGCTGAAAAACAAAGCAACACTTTTGGCAAGATATTCTATGCTCCATGGCCAATCCCAGAAAGCAGCATGGGTAAAGTGCCTAGAACCAGGCCCTGCACAAATCAGACACTAAGTAATAATATCCTTCTTTCCCTTTTCCCTGCACTTCACCATCCTCATCCTCATCTTCATCCTACCTCATCCCTTCCATATATCTTTGTTTATCAAGTTTAAACTTCAAGGATTTTTCACATACCAGAGAATTGTTCAAGACAAAACTTTGCAAAAAAAGTTCCTTGAGAGGACCAAGGAAAAAGGTAGAACAATTTGCATGATGAGCCATGAAGATAATTTTGGTCACATCATTAAAAGTTCATCAGAGAAGATGGAGACTGTGGCTTTGTCATGAAGAAGTTAGTGACCACTTCTCACTAACTTTACTGCCACCACCTGCCTCTCTCTCCTGGATGACTACAACAGCCTCCTACCTGGTCTCACAGCTTCTTCCCTTGCGCTGCATAGATCTGTTCTCAAGACAGCTGCCGGTGAGCCATTTAAAATGTTAAGTCAGATCACCCTACTCCGCTACTCAAAACTCTACAATAAAGTCCCAACTCACTCAGAGGAAAGGCCAAATTTCTTACGCTGACTAAATGCCTTATGATCTGCCCCCACCTGCACTATCACCTCTCCAGCTTCCCTCAAATCTTCACTCAAATGGCGTCTTTTCAGTGAGGACTTCCCTGGCCATCCTGTCTAAAAATGTGGCAACATTTTTTTTTTCATATCCCCCTTTCCAGCTTTATTTTTCTCCCTAAGATTGCACTTTAACATACTCTATGCTTATCCAGTTTATCCTGTTTACTTTCTCTCCTCTCTCACTAAAATATAAGCCACACAAAAGCTCTTTTCTGTTTGTATCATTAGCGTAGCTTCCACCCTTTAGAAGAGTACATGGCACAGGGTAAACAGGCATGTACCAAATATTTATTGAGTGAATGAAAAGTAAAATTGATGCTATAATATTCATAACTATAATGACTTGATTTTAACTCAGAATCTGCCATCAAGTCTTTATTTACGTTGTCATTATTGTTAGTTGCTATGGAGTTGATTTAAACTCTTGGTGACACCATGTGTGCAGAGTAGAACTGCTCCATAGGGTTTTCAAGGCTGTGGCCTTTCAGAAGCAGCAGATCACCGGGCCTGTACTCTGAAATGCCGCTGGATGACTTCGCACCACCAGTCTTTCAACTAATCAGTAAATAATGCTGTAAGAGTCAACTCTGGCCTTTGCCAAAACCAAACAAACCAAATCCATTGCCATCAAGGCTATTCCAACTCACAGGGACCCTATAGGACAGAGTAGAACTGCCCCATAGGATTTCCAAGGAGTGGCTGATGTATTCAAACTGCCAACCTTTTGGTTAGCAACTGAGCTCTTAACCACTGGACCACCAGGGCTCAGGGTCTTTGCCAGCATTCTACAACTGTGTTGTAAGAAAAGCCATAAGAGTCATAGTGATGTAGGTAAATCCTTGATGTTAATTCTAGTCAAGAGAGAATAACAGCCTAAGCATACTTATTGGTTTCCAGTGTATGGTTTCAAGTCAATGTATGGTATCCAGCATGAGCTGAGCCCTCCACTTTGTTCAGTAAGCCATTTATTTTGCCTAATCATGCTCCTATTCTATTCTTTATAGCCTGATATTCTAAACATTTATCATTTTCCATCATTTGCAGAGAAGAAAAGCCATCGATATCTTTCTTCTCCATTTTCAAATGAATTTTTGTCAGATTGCCAAAAAGAGCCACAGCTGATCACACCTCTCTGTGTCCACACTCTTTACTATGTGAACTTCAAGCTTCTCCCATCAAGAAGTGGAGTCAATCGCCCATCCCCCATATATCTGGGCTTATTTTGTGACTTGTTGTATCTAATAAAATGCCGCAGAAGCAATGCTGTGCAAATTCTGAGCCTAGGCCTCAAAAGAATTGAGCACACTGCTCACTGTCTTGGAATCCTGTCCAGTTGTTATCTGATTAAGCCTGGGCTTGGCAACTGGGGAAAGGTTCCTGGGTGGTGCAAATGGTTTGCACTTGGCTACTAAGGAAAGATTTGCAGTTTGAATCCATCCAGCAGCACCACAGAAAAAAGGGCTGTTGACCTACTTCTTTAAAATTTGTTGGTGGTGTTGTTAGGTGCTGTCCAGTCACTTCTGACTCACAGCAACCCCATGTACAACAGAAAAAAACACTGTCCAGTCCTGTGTCATCCCCATAATCATTGTTATGCTTGAGCCCATTGTTGCAGCCACTGTGTCAATCCATCTCATTGAGGGTCTTCCTCTTTTTTGCTGACCCGCTACTTTACCAAGCATGATGCCCTTCTCTGGGGACTGATCCCTCCTGATAACATATCCAAAATTTTTGAATGATCTTCAGCTTAGTTTTACTTACATGTGACATTAATGATATTGTTCAATAATTTCTACATTCTTTTGGATCACCTTTCTTTGGAATGGGCACAAATATGGATCTCTTATAGTTGGTTCGCATCCAGTGTTGCATCTGTTTGTTAAAACATCTCAACTGGTATGCCATCAAATCCTGGAGCCTTGTTTCTCGCCAATGCCTTCAACACAGCTTGAACTTCTTCTTTCAGTACCATCAGCTCTTGATCATATGCTACCTCCTGAAATGGTTGAAAGTCACCAATTCTTTTTGGTATAGTGACTGTGTACTACTTCCATCTTTTTTTGATGCTTCCTGCGTTGTTCAATATTTTGCCCATAGAATCCTTCAATATTGCAACTCTTGGCTTGAATTTTTTCTTCAGTTCTTTCAGCTTGGGGAATACTGAACACGTTCTTCTCATTTGGTTTTCTAACTACAGATCTTCGCACATTTCATTATAATACTTTGTCTTCTCGAGTTGCCCTTTGAAATCTGCTCAGCTCTTTTATGTCATAATTTTTTCAACTCGCTTTAGCTATTCTATATTCAAGAGCAAGTTTCAGCGTCTCTTCTGATACCCATTTTTGTCTTTTCTTTCTTTTTAATGATCTTTTGTTTTCTTCATGTATGATGTCCTTGATGTCATCCCACAACTCATCTGGTTTTCTGTCATTAGCGTTCAATGGGTCAAATCTATTCTTGAGATGGTCTCTAAATTTAGGTGGGATATACTCAAAGTAGTACTTTGGCTCTCATGGATTTGTTTTAAAATTCTTCAGCTTCAGCTTGAACTTGCATATGAATAATTGAAGATCCGTTAAGTCAGCCCCTGGCCTTGTTGTGACTGATGATATTGAGTTTCTCCATCATCATTTTCCACAGATGTAGTTGATTGGATTCATGTGTATTCCTTCCAGAGAGGTCCACGTATATAGTCTCTGTTTATGTTGTTGAAAAAAAGGTATTTTTAATGAATAACTTGTTGGTCTTGCAAAATTCTATCATGCAATCTCCGGCATCATTTCCATCACCAAGGCCATATTTTCCAACTACCAATCCTTCTTCGTTTCCAACTTTCGCATTCCAATCACTAGTAATTATCAATGCATCCTGATTGCATGTTTGTTCAATTTCAGGCTGCCAATGTTGGTAAAAATCGTCAATTTCTTCATCTTTGGTGTGTAAAACAGAATAACATTGTATTAACTGGTCTCCCTTGAAGGCATATGGATATTGTCTTATCACTGACAGCACTGTACTTCAGGATAGATATTGAAATGTTCTTTTTGACAATGAATGCAATGCCATTCCTCTTCAAGTTGTCATTTTCGGCATAGTAGATCGTATGATTATCTGATTCAAAATGGCCAATATCACTCCATTTCAGCTCACTAATGCCTATGATATCAATTTTTATGTGTTCTGTTTCTAATTTTCCTAGATTCATACTTCATCCATTCCACATTCTGATTATTAATGGATGTTTGCAGATGTTTCTTCTCATTTTAAGTCACGCCACATCAGCAAATGAAGGACTCAAAAGTTTGACTCTATCCATGTCATTGAGGTCAACTCTACTTTGAGGAGGCAGCTCTTCCCTAGTTATATTTTGAGTGCTTTCCAACCTGAGAGGCTTATCTTCCAGCACTAGATCAGACGGTGTTTCACTGCTACTCATAAAGTTTTCAATGGCTACTTTTTTTCAGAAGTAGGCGATCAGGTCTTTCTTCCTAGTCTGTCTTAGTCTGGAAGCTCAGCTGAAACCTACCCACCATGGGTGACCCTTCTGATATTTGAATACCATTGGCATAGCTTCCAGCATCACAGCAACATGCAAGTCCCCACAGTATAACAAACTAACAGATGAGCACTCCCATAGTACATTGTAAATGGCTCTGAAAGGATCATGATTATTTATACCATGTTCTTCCTATAGGACTTTTAGCTCTTTCAAGATAAATTTGTATTTAACATCTACCTAGTTACTTAATAAAAGTAGATGGTTAATTAATTAATGATGAAATTAATTGTAACAGTAAAAATATGAAAACTCTATCTTCTGGGAATACTTTAATTGCATAAGGCTAATTATGTAATAAGGTATTAATAACCAGTCGGTACAATCAAAAGTGCTGTCTAGGCTGAGCCACGCCTGGGAGGGAAAGGAATCAACTCATTTTGTAGGAATTTTCCTGAAGCATCACTGCTGTCCTGTATTATCTCACTCACAGCCCTAAAGTCTCCTCTACCAATTCACCCACTTCCAGGATTTTAATATTCAGCAAATGAGGCATTGGTAGGGACTTGAGTATAAGAGAAAACATTACATTAACTGTCCCCTGAAGCTGCCAATTAGTGGATTAACATTGATCAGCTAAAAGACTCTGCCCTTGATGTCTAATACTGTAAAAACAATTAGTATAAACCAAAAACCTTTTGCCATTGAGTTGATTCCAACTCATAGTGACCCTATAGGACAGAGTAGAACTGCCCCATAGGGTTTTCAAGGAGTGGCTGGTGGATTCGAACTGTCAACCTTTTGGTTAGCAGCTGAGCTTTTAACCGCTGTGCCACCAGGGCTCCACAACTAGTACAGAGATTTAGCCAGTTCAGAGATGATTTGAGAATGGAATGAAGATCTACTACCTCAAATCCATTCATTTATTCAACAAATATTTATTGCAAACTTACCTACTATATCGAGTCCCTGGGTGATGCAAAAGTTAACGTGTTCAGCTGCTAACAGAAAGGATTGAAGTTTGAGTCCACCCAAAGTCATCTCAGAACAAAGCCTAATGATTTACTTCCAAAAAATCACCTATAGAAAATCCTCTGGAACATAGTTCTACTCTGACACACACAGGGTCTCCATGAGTCGGAATCTACTCAATAGCAACTGGTTTTGGTTTTGGTTTTTTTGGTACCAACTATGTGCCAGGTCACTGTTCTAGATGTCAGGATACACCAGAGAACAAGATATACAAAGTCTTTTCTCTCATAGAGCTTTTGCTCTAAAAGTAGAAAGTAGGCATTAAACAAAATAAACTAATAAATACAACAAATAAGCAAAACTAATACCTAGCTCCGGCACCATTGTAACCGAGCACAACGCATACTATAGCCAGAAAAAAACACATTACATCCTGAGATAAGTGTTAAAAGCAGGAATATCCTGTCTAGTATAGTCCTCAAAATGAACGAGGCCTTAAGTCCTTTCCCAAATATTGCTAACTCACTAGTGAAAACACATTTACCCCTGACTTTTACAATATTGGCATCTGCAGATATGTGATGACCCTACAGATGAAATAACTATGTGGAAAAACTGCTATTGTTTCCCACCATGTACAGCGAACCAGTGGTAAACTTGAGGAGCTTTTTTCCTTAAACATCTGCTGAGCACTCTACTTGGAAAGACAGTTCATTGGAAGTAAAAATTCTTCTGTTTTCTTAATGTTTTTGTCTCTGAATTTTTTTTTTTTTTAACCCACTGGAGGCAAATAAACTGCATTACGTGAGAAGCACACCACTTAGACCTCTTTAACTTTGTTTGCCTTTCTCAGCTCCCAGAGCAAAAAATTGTGGAGATGTCGCTTTTACTCTTGATGACTTGAATTTCTGTTTCTAGTTTTGTCTTTTGGTTTAGACTAAGTCTTTTTCTTGGCCACGTTAGGTTCTGCTTGGCACGTGGCTACTGTTTTATTCCTTCTGTAAATGACAGTGATGTTGAGAGACAGGTTTTGATCATATGACCTGACCATCTGGATTCTGTGCAGTGGCAGATGAAAGGGAATCTGGGTCTCACATTTTCCTTTTTCTTTATCAGTTGACTTGAGGAATTTTGTTGTGTCCTGGCCTTTGAATACCTGTCTCTTTTCCACCAAGTCATGAAATTATAGTTCAGTCAGGTCATTGCAGGTTTCAACCACAGTGTGGAGCACTCACTTATGTCTCACCCTGAACCAATGGTTATACATCTTTATTCCCAACTACTGGTAGAATCCTCATGCTGCTTGACCTGTCAAGTCACTCAAAATAAAAAGAGAAAAGTCATGTCCTGGAGAAACAGAGGAAAAAGGAGAGTGAAGAATAGGAGAAGGAAATGGAATGTGTGGCTAATTTCCTCCATGAATAACTGCCTCCTTTGCCATGAGACCAGAACTAGATGGTGCCCAGCTACCATTACTGAATGTTTTGATTGAAGATTCTATATAAGTACCCTGATCAAAAAGGGAGGGGGGAGGGATGTGGAACAAAATTCCAAATTCTCGTAGAATCCAGACTTCCTAGAGCCATGGAAGCTGGATGAACCCCTGAAACTATTGCCCTGAGATAATCTTTAAACCTTAAACCAAAAATATCTCCTGAAGTCTTCTTTAAACCAAACAACAGTTTAGCTTAATTATTAAAGCATGTCTGCCTTGAGTTTTGTGCTTTTTTAAAAAACTATCTATATGAGATCAAATTGACAACAGCAACTAGAAAGGTTAGATAGGAAGCTTAGGGGGGCAGTGAGTGTATGTCAATGGGGGAGTAACAATTCATCAAAGGAGGGGGATAATGTTTGCACAACTTGAAGAACGTAATCAGTGTCATTGAATTGTACATGTAGAAAGGGTTGAATTGGTGTATGTTTTGCAGTGTATATTTTCAACAACAATAAAAAAAATTTTTTTAAAGAGAGAGAAAAGTTGTGTGCCTAGATCAAGGAGCATCACAACATGGACACCTTTGACCTGCTTTGTGTCCGTCCCCTTACAGATCTGGAGCTGCTGCAACTAACTAGCTGCTGAGTTTTTACTGAGACCCAGCATATTGTGCTTTTGACCCATCACTGAAGCCGTTACACCGAGGCAGCTAGTTCTCTATGTGTCTGTGCCCTTTTCCCTCTTTTCAGAAGAAGTGTAATTAGCCTTTACAAGTAGGAGAGGACAGACTGTGGGGAATAAGTGTGGAAGCAGAAAAGCTAGTTAAGATCTAATCCAGTAGTCCATGCAAAAGATAACAATAAGAGATAACAGTGGCTTAGACTAGAGTGATAATGATGAATGTATAAGAAGTAGCTGCTGTCAATATATTTTAAAGACTGAGGTTACAAAATTTGCTGATGGAATGGATATGAGTTGTAAAAAGAAGCAAGAAACCAAGGGGGACCCTAAGACTTTCAGTAGACGACCGAATCAGAATTCAAAATGACACAAGTTGTTCAGAAAAAAAATGAAATGTTAATAAGGACATGCAAATGTAGCTGCTGCATTTAAAAATTCAACTGCAAAAATGCAGGATGGGGGAAACGGGCCTTACAGTGGCCTGTGAGAAAATAAGCTAGGAGTGTAAGTGGCTTAGTGGACTGCAAGTCCAATGTGATTCACCTGGTCGTCAAAAGAGCCTACATTTTAAAATATAGTAACCGAAGTTGGAGTCCCTGGGTAGTGCAAATGAATAAAACACTTGGCTGCTAACAGAAAGGTTGGAGGTTCACATCCACCCAGAGGCACCTCGGAAGAAAGCCTGGTGATCTACTCCCAAAAAATCAGCCATTAAAAACCCCATGCAGTACAGTTCTACTCTGATACATATGGGGACGCCATTGAGTTGACTCAATGGCAACTGGTTTAACTGAAGTTGAGTTCCTGAGTTGAAGGAGGCAATGCTTCCACACTAGTCAGTTCACCTCTAAGATTCCTTCTAATGCTAAAAGTCACAAGTCTTTAAATCTACCACCTAAGAGGAGCAACACGTACTTGTGGTGGTCTCATTGTGTGATGTGTGTTCAGAGCATCCTCTATTTGGAAGGAATCGAAGAGAATGCCTACACTTTAAAACATCAAATTATAAACCACAATACCCTCCACCAGGCATCTACAGTGTGCTAAGTACTGTACTGACTTGTTTTCATACATGCTTCTGGGCTTTCTCTGTCCACACATCCACACCAAGCACCTTATTTGTCTTTGGGCTTCTTTTTGTGCATAGGCATGGGTTCAGTAGAAGAGTGACAGACCCAATGTGTGTGTGTGTGTGTGTGTGTGTGTGTTAGCCGCAGGAGCACTATAAACACAAGAGCAGTCAACCAAGTCAAAAGACTAAGTTCTGGGTGGGTCTCAGGCTTACACTTTCCACATGACTTCAGTCAAGTGTCTTTTCCCTGCATCTCAAGTGTCCCAAGCTGTAATGGAGTGAATAATGACAGCCTCCGTGCCTACCCTAAAAGAGAGGCTCTCAAGACAAATGGGGTGTCCTACAATCAACAGCCACCTATGGAGCAGTCATGGAGTACGAGACAATATAATTAAGCCCTTAGGAGAAAAATGTGCTCTGAGCTCTCCAGAGAGAAAAAGGAAATGAGAAAGTGGAAAAGGGCACTGGGCAGGAACAAAATTCCTCCCTAGGAGCTAGTTTAAGAAGTGTCTCTTTCCAGAAACATCCATTCAAGGTACCAGAGCTTTTAAACACACCAGCCAGTAATGGAGTGCAAGAGAGGTCACCGCCAAAGATGAATGCAGTATTCATTGAACAGAAGAAATGAATGGTTTGTGTAACAAGAACAGATGGTTCTGCCAGGACAGTCTCTCCCCTGTCCTTCCCACCCACGTTTATAATGCTGTGTGTAATGTCATGGGACAAAGATCAAAGAAGGAAATGCTAACCATGTGGGTAGCCCATGAAGAGTACTAGAAAAAAAGTACTTTTGCCAGCTTCAGGTAATTTAGTGCTAATTCTCAGTTACCCTGATGCCCATTACAAAACATTCCACAAACATCTCACTAAGTGAAAAATGCCTCCTTTTGTCTCATTTCTCTTCAGTCTGTGGGCATTTAATTCCCTCATAAGAAGGGCCTTAAAACGTTAGCTAGATCTACTGAAAACTATTTGGTCAGTTGGTTTTATACCAAAAGTTTAGCTGGCTGAAAGCTATACTATTTTGCAACTAAAAAGAACACAACAATTCAGAAATCTGGTAAAAACATAAGGTCTCTGCATTTCCATTTTAAAGCAACGTTACTTCTCTTTAGGAGGGATATTTTATTTCTAAATGGGTGGACATGACCTTTACAAGTATGTGGTTTCTGTCTCCAGCTAAAAAAAAAAAAAAAAGGTCACTCCTGCTTCTCATTTTCTTGTTTCTATTAATTACTTTTTCTCTTTACATACTACATAATCAATAGGGACATGTCTATTGCCCTCCTAGCTGATTTCTGTTATTCCTCATTACACCTTCTGTTCCAATTCCCTGGTTCCCACCTGGTATTAAATGTTTAGACACTGAATCTAACCCATCCTATCCCTGCCTCTGTGGGGGTGACTATCCTATAGTTGTGTAATCAATTAACTTGGCATCTGATCTGTGTTTCAAATGGCTCATTAGAAGAAGTTTAATTGTGATTAATATCTTCCCAGGACTTTGAGATTATATAGGCGTGATTCCTTACTCAGCCATGCTTGTTAAAAATCATAAATCAATTTATTTTATTCCCTCTAGATGTGAGGAGACCTTGCCAATTCTGACTGAATTTTAACAATATAAAACATCTAGCAGACATTAGGTGATTTTTTTTTTTCTTCTTTCACTGGGAATTCCTTTCAGTACATCTTTGTGGTTAGGAGATTTGGGGGTGGGGGGGTTTCAAAGCAAGCCTTACAAATACAATTTAAAGATAGCTTTCTGTAATTACAACAGAAAGAAAGAGGTCTTCAGGTAATAATTAAATGTAGATTGCAAACATGCTCTGCTTCAGGCAAGAGACGCACTCCTGAAAAGCTGCAAGTAAATCACATTTTTATAAATCACATATTTTAAATAAATTCAAAGAGGTGGTTATAATAGAGATAATCCTTCTGTAAAGTACAGGATCCATTTCTAATGAAAATATATACCTCCAAATTTAATGGTTTTACGCTGAGATTTTGGCACCCAGTTTTTCTAAAGTGGAGCACACTTGAATACCTTATCAAAAGTTTTTCATGACCCATAAAAGCCCAATAGCAAATTGTAATCTTTGCCATGCCAGCCACACAGGTATTCCTACATTAGACACTATAAGCTTGTCAGCTCACTCCCTTGCTTAAGAAAATGCATCCAAAACTCAGAAATAAAGCAAAAATTGATTGCTTGTCCTTTCAGTGTCATACTGGAGCACTGACGAACAGGCACATCTAAGGATTATTTCATTCTCTAGAATAAAGTACCTTTGTTTGACTTACTTCACTATTATAGGGCCCAGACTCTGTGATGTTATATGTTAACATAGATTTTTGTCTGGTGGAGATGCCAATGACTTTGTTCCTTTGAGAAGATAACCGCAGAGGTTATGGTTTTACTGCCTTTTCGGACACTAACAATTCATGCCTCTAATCTAGCAATTTTACTTCCCTCCTGATTGATATCCCTCCTGATGATCTGCCCAAGTGTATCTTCCCTGAATGACCGGATAAACTTCTGTTCCTCAAATTCTCCTTTGAACCACCTTCACCTATCTTGCTGGTTGCCTCATTAATGTTGTTGTTGTTCGGTGCTGTAGAGTCAGTTCTGACTCATAGCAGCCCTATGCATAACAGAACCAAACACTGCCCAGTCCTGCGCCATCCTTACAATTGTTGTTATGCTTGAGCTCATTGTTGCAGCCACTGTGTCAATCCACCTCTTTGAGGGTCTTCTTCTTTTCTGCTGACGCTGTACTCTGCCAAGCATGATGACCTTCTCCAGGGACCCACCCCTCCTGACAACATGTTCAAAGTATGGAAGACGCGGTCTCGCCATCCTTGCTTCTAAAGAGCATTCTGGTTGTACTTCTTCCAAGACAGATTTGTTTGTTCTTTTGACAAAACGAAAATCCAGCTCCACTGAGTCGATTCCGACTCATAGCAACCCTACAGGACAGAGTAGAACTGCCCCATAGAGTTTCCAAGGAGCACCTGGCAGATTCGAACTGCCAACCCTTTGGTTAGCAGCTGTAGCACTTAACCACTATGCCACTAGGGTTTCTGTTCTTTTGACAGTTCATGGTATATTCAATGTTTTTCACCAACACCACAATTCAAAGGCATCAATTCTTTTTCCATCTTCTTTGTTCATTGTCCAGCTTTCACATGCATATGATGCCGTTGAAAATACCACAGCTTGGGTCAGGTGGACCTTAGTCTTCAGGGTGACATGTTTGCTTTTCAACACTTTAAAGAGGTCCTTTGCAGCAGATTTACCCAATGCAATGCTTCATTTGATTTCTTGACTGTTGGTTCCATGGCTGTTGATTGTGGATCCAAGTAAAATGAAGTCCTTGACAACTTCAATCTTTTCTCCATTTATCATGATATTGCTCACTGGTCCAGTGGTGAGGATTTTTGTTTTCTTTATGTTGACATGTAATCCATATTGAAGGCTGTGGTCTTTGATCTTCATTAGTAAGTGCTTCAAGTCCTCTTCACTTTGAGCAAGCAAGGTTGTGTCATCTGCATAAAGCAGGTTGTTAATGAGTCTTCCTCCAATCTTGATGCCCTGTTCTTCTTCATATAGTCCAGCTTCTCGGATTATTTGCTCAGCATACAGATTGAATAGGTACGGTGAAAGGATACAACCCTGACGCACACCTTTCCTGACTTTAAACCAATCAGTATCCTCTTGTTCTGTGTCCGAACAATGGCCTCTTAATCTATGTAAATGTTCCTCATGAGCACAATTAAGTATTCTGGAATTCCCATTCTTCACAACGTTATCCATAATTTGTTATGATACACACAGTCGAATGCCTTTGCATAGTCAATAAAACACAGGTAAACATCCTTCTGGTATTCTCTGCTTTCAGCCAGGATCCACCTGACATCAGCAATAATATCCCTGGTTGCATATCCTCTTCTGAAACCAGCCTGAATTTCTGGCAGTTCCCTGTCAATATACAGCTGCAGTCATTTTTGAATGATCTTCAGCAAACTTTTGCTTGCATGTGATATTAATGAATTGTTCTATAATTTCTGCATTAATAGATTAAATAAATCTTTGACACAAACTCATTCCTTACCTGTATAAAGGTCACATCTTTATTTCTTTGAAAACGTTACTTTGACAACTGCCTCTATTTTCTTTCCCAGTCTCTTTTGTCATTAGAAGTGACCATGTAGCACAGCTCCAGGCCATCAGATGCAAGTAGAAGTCTAACTGGAGTTTATGGAAGAGTTTTTGCTCTCCTGGTAAAGGAGACTATTTGACTGACACTGTCCCTTTACTCTGCTTTCTGCTTTAATTGTCGACATGATTTCTAGAGTTGGAACAGCCAGTATTGCTTCCAAGAGGCAATAAGAACAAAGGAAAGGTCAAGAGACTCTCAGAGATGCCAGCCGTACCCTCACTGAGCCCATGAAATAAGAGCAGCAGCCATCAACCTCTAAACTTCTTACATGAGAAAAATAAACTCCCATTTGTTCAAGCCACTGTAAATCAAGTTTTTCCTTGCCTTCAACAAACACATTCTAAGCTGACACAATTCTTTAGCTTCTTCTATGCTTCCCACTTTGTAAATTACCAAGTTCTCAACCAGAAAGGCAAATTCTGCTCAACCTAAAGCCTGTACTACAAAAGAACACTTTTCAAAGAGATGATGGAACAGTTTCTAAAGGCAAAGTGATATTGCTTCCATGTGTGATGAAAACAAGTGATGAGCTTCCTCAAGCATCTACTCCATCATCCCCACCCCATCTAAACATCAAAGTCTGTAAATTACAAACTAAGGAAACTGCTCCCTTCAATGATGTTTCTTCCTGAGGGTTTAAAGACCAGAGGAGTCCCCCGTTACAATTGCAGCAGATGGGATTGATTGACAGTGGCCTTGCAATGCCTCGGGCTCCCTGCCTTAGTATTCATCTCTCCCCTTCCATCCTGCTATCCAAGACTGACTTGGACGAAGACCTGGCCTTGGTTCTTTCCTAGTTCACAGTATCAGACAGTGAAGCCCCAGGGGAACACAAGTTTGCAAGCAAAAATAAGTAGACCCTGAGGACCTCAAAAGAAAGAGAACCAAATGAACAATATGTACCACCTACTGAACATTACTGAAACAGCCTAAGAATATTTTTCAAAAGAATAATTAATATAAAAACATATACATAAATGTATATATGTGTATATATATACGTATACATATGTAATATGAAACAAGAATAAGAAAAAAAGGCAAGCAGAAATGTTAGGTATGAAAAATAAAATAAAGAGTATAATAGGTGAGATAAGTGGCAGGCTAGGTAGAGAGAAATTAGTTAAATTTAGGAAATTTTATACTGGAACTCATCAAGAAAGGATAAAGTAATAGAAAACACCGTTTTTCATCTACTCTAAAATATCATGGATATTTAGACACACCATACTGATGATTAGGTAGGTAGGTAGCTGCCATTGGGTCAACTCTGACTCATGGCGACCTTACATACGATAGAATGAAACATTGCCCAGTCTACATCATCCTCACAAGTGCCAGCATGTTTGAGTCCATCATTGTAGCAATCTATCTCACCGAGGGTGTCCCTTGTCCTTGTTGGCCCTCTGCTTCACCAAACATGATGCTCTCGTCTAGCAATTGATCCCTCCTGATAACGTGTCCAAAGCAAAGGAGTTGAACAATGTTCTGTTGTGATCCACAAGGGTTTCATGGGCTAATTTCAGAAGTAGATCACCAGGCCTTTCTTCCTAGGCTGTCTTAGTCTGGAAGCTCCATGAAACTTGTCCACATGGGTGATCCTGCTTGTATTTGAAATACTGGTGGCATAGCTTTCAGCATCACAGCACCACGCAAGCCACCACAGTATGACAAACTGATAGATGGGTAGTAATATTGATTATTAATATACCATTAATAAAGAAAAGACATTGCCAATTAAACAATGTTTGTTTTATTTTACACTTACTGAACTAGTTCTTTAGGCTTAATTTGATGTAATTTATAAGGCCCAAGTATTGTATTAACAACCAAAGGCATCAATTATACTGTTATTACTAAGCTCAACTCATCTCAACCTTGTTGACCTAAGCTTTGCTTTCCTCTCACTCAGGGATGCCTAAGAATTTTTTTCCACAGCTGCTGGTTAGCGTGTGCTCAAGGCTTTTTCCCGGATTCTCACCAAAAGGAGAGTGTCAATTCCTTTTTATGTACCTCTCCTAAATAAGGAGAATTTGCTTTATATATATTCAATAAAAAGTCTTACCTGGCCTACAGATATGAGATCTAGGCCAGTTTAATCTCTGCCACAGAAAGAGAGAGAGAAAGAGGGAGGGAGAAACGGAGGTTTCCTAAGTGGAAATAGGAAAGGAACATACATACGTACACACACATACATTCACACACACCTAGTCCCATTTTCTCTTTTAGCACTCTTGCTCTGAAATAAAAGTAATAATAAAGCCAACTCTTTTCAATTTAAAAACTCACTACTCAGAGGAAGAAAATGGCCTATAGAAGTAGCCCCTTCCCTATAATTTCCCTGAACATTCTGCAGGCCCTCAATAATCCCCCCTGAGATAGCTCTAATATCTCAGGGGGAATTAATGAGCTATCTCAGGATGGGACATAAAGCCTATTATATGGACTTCAAATGATCCTTTTATCTCTTAAAATGATAGTGGCTAACTCTTCTTTCAACCAAGGCCAAGGGAAAAAAAAAAAAACCCGCTGCCATCGTGTCACTTCCAACTCATGGTGACCCTATACGACAGAGTAGAACTTCCCCATATGGTTTCCAAGGAGCACCTGGTGGATTCAAACTGCCGAACTTTTGGTTAGCAGCTGTAGTTCTTAACCAGGGTTTCCTGAGGTTGAGAAGGTATACCTAACTTAAAGGTTTTTATGGTCATTGCCATTTTCTTATCCTTCCAACTCCTCCATTTCACCCATCCCTCTTTCCAGGATTTTTGTCTTCCTTCCTGACTCTTTCTACCACATGTGTACCAAGTCTGAGTGGAAAAGAATGGGTGGATGGGAACAAATGGGAAAAGAAAATGACATGGAACATTAGAGAAGCAATAACATAACAACATGAAAATTGCCTGAGAAGAGTCTTCAGGGTCCTTAAGCACATTCAGATTATCTGTAAAATGAAAGCAAGTTCACTGGGGCCCCCACAATTTTGCATTTGAGCCTGGACAGCCTACACTAGCCACCATTTTTGGCCCTGTGGGAAATGGTGCCATGCAACAGGCTCATCTTCTCCAGTAAAGTTATCTCCCCTGGGACTGGGTCCCTTAAGCCACATGGCCACTGTGTAATTGTCTTTTGGTCTGAGTATTAAACCCACGAATGGAGACGAACAGGGTCTTTCCTTAATTGAGCAAGCAGAAAGGCTGAAAAAAATGCCCTTTAAAACCAAAGCTACTATTCTGCTCTAGAAAAGGTATTTTTATACTTTTGGATATTTTTATAGTGAACAATTACCATATTTACCATATTTGCCCTAATAAACAATCACAATACTTATTCTTAAAGTGACTACAAAACACATACCAAAGCTAAATGGAACTGCTGCTTGGGTTCTCTGCCATTTTGGATTGTTCATGCTACTGATCCCCTCCATTAAGTGGATAAGTAAAGTCAAGGCTTCTTCTGATGGCGACTCCAATCCGAATCCTAGTAAGTGGCTTCTTGTTGTTTTAAGAACCTATGGGCTTTCAGGAAAATGGATCCTGTTTAAGCAAAAGCCTTTCTCAGGGATAATTATTTTGTCCAACTCTCATTTTGCACAAGTCTTTCTCAGAATTGACCTCTCCCTGAGAGTGGCAGAGTCTTCAGTTCAATGTCAAGTGCAGCGAAGCCTTCTATTTTCGTTAAAGCAAAAAAAGTTTCAGATATATTTTACCACCCTGACAGCAGTGACAAATGGGACTTTAACTCAGATGGATTACAGATGGGCTTTCTGAACCACATAAAACTCCATGCAAATAAGGAACCACCAACATTTTCTTAAATGTCAGAAATACTCACAGGGTTTTTTTGACATTTGGGGGAAAAAAAAAAAAACAATTCCAGCTCCCCTTTTTTTATTACCTTTTTCATTTATTATCAGCATCAGAGTGATGCAGGCTACATGGCAAGGAGGGGCCAAAGGAGAATCTAATGACAGGAGAACAAGAGGCTGCTTGACCAGGTTATGGTTGCCACATTTACAGAATGGTCAGCAAACAAATGCCTCAGATCCGCTGCTGGAGGGAGAATGGATAAACAGGAGTCAGGAGTCAGCAAGCTTTTTCTACAAAAAGCCAGATAGTTTAGCATTTGTGGGCAACGTGATCTCCACTGCCAACTACTCAACTCTGTCTTTGTAGCCTGAAAGTAGCTGTAGTAATATGTAAATGATGGGCATGTCCATGTTCAAATAAAATTTTATTTACAAAAATAGACGAGGGGCTGGATTTGGCCCCCAGGCTGGATTTGCAGACCCTTGGACATGGGTGACATTTAAATAATAGTGCTTCACAATGAAAGGAGGGGTCACAAAACCTCCTCCCCCAGGAGCCTTCTACCCATTACCAGGGGAGGAGCTGGAGGGGCTCTCCCAAGTTTCAGGGAAGCAGCTAACTCCAACCAGTATAAAAAGTTCATCAATATTTTCTCAACGGATAAGGCCATGTGGATGGGTACCAGCTAATAACAGCCTGCCTAATATCAGCCTGGATTCCTGAATTAAGGTATCACCCCAAGGAAAAGATTAAGAAAGAAGAATAAAATTAGTCTTTCATAGTGGTGAGATATTTTTTCCTAAGCAGCCCCCAACCAAAAAAAAAAAAAAGCTTCAAGCCAAAAATGACTCATTTGCAAGCAAAAAGATTAAAAGCCAAGAGAAGAAAATGAGTAAACTGAGAGGTTATATTAACGTAGGAAAACAGAGTTGTTGTTGTTAGTTGCTGTTAAGTCGATTCTGACTCATGGTGACCCCACATATGCAGAGTAGAACTGCTCCAGAGGGTTTTCAAAGCTGTTACCTTTTAGAAGCAGATCCCCAGGACTTTCTTTCGAGGAGCCTCTGGGTGGGCATGAACTGCCAACCTTCCAGCTAGTAGTCCATTTGCACTACCCAGGGACTCCAGAAAACAGAGTAGGTGCAGTGAAGTGCTTCTGATTGGGTCTCTCTCTAATTACTTGGCTCCATCGCTCAATAATTGGGTTAGCATTAAGGGCATAGAGCCCACAATGCTTCGTGACCCTTTGGGGAGTAGGGATGCTGCAGAAATAGTTCCCTGAGGAAAACAACAGAAGAAGAAAGTGTCTTTGGAGCATCCATTTCCCAAACCTGGGGCTCAGGACCCTCCTATCTACCCCAACTCCAACCGAAACCAAACCCACTGCCATCAAGTGAAGTAGCTGGTGGGTTCAAACCGCTGACATTTTGGTTAGCAGCCAAGAGCTATAACCACTGCACCACCAGGGCTCCTTAAACCTTTCCGGCACACACATATACACACCTACTAGCCTACTTCTTTTCTCTCTGCCTATAACTCCTCAGCTAGCTTTCTAATACTATAATAGAAAGCTATTAGGCAAGCTAATTCAGGCTAAAGTGTTAATGGATACCAATAGCTACCTGTCTCTTTCCCCTCAGAGGCTTCAGAATTTTAAAAGGGGGTCCTGAAGTAAGCAATTCTTACCTAAATGAAAGATTCTATTACGGGGAGAAGGATAAATAGATACGTAGACATTTTTAGTCAGGGAGCCCTCCCCTGAAAATATGCCACATTGACAGCTACCAATTCTCTCTTTGTGAAATCAGACTCTACAGCGCGTGATGCGAATCATTTGGTAGTCTTTTTGTAATTGAATCCCTCATCCTGCCAGTGTGGGAGACATCCAAAATATCAGGAACTTTAGAACAAACTGTGTCCTGCACATGTCCCCGTCCACTTCTTATTTTTTTGAAGGAAATGTGTGTTCAGGTAACAGAACTGGGTGGAGTTACATCATCAACATGAAGACTTGCCAGTAAGATGGTTTGCACCGCCCCGGGGCCACAAAGAGCAAGTGAGAGATCATGCTAATGGCCCCTGGCCCATCTGGAGGCCTTCCCAGGAAGCCATTGGGCCCCCTCTCTTACCTCTGGTACAGGGGGAAGCATCTCTGGTAGTAAAGCTGCCCCCCGTGGAGTTCAGCTTGGGCCAACAGGGAGCCAGGCAATTTCCTTTGAAACAATAGTTTCCACGGCTTTAAAAAAAAAAAAAAAGGGCCAAAGCCATTGTACACGGCATCTAAGTCACAGAAGCAGGATTGAGTGACTTCCAGTTCCCAGACCTACAGCCCTATGTTCCAGCCCACTCAGCCTGACCTTACTCTTGAAACAAGCTCCATTTACTAAACTGTTCTGCCTTCAGCCAAGTACATTTAATCTGAAGGAGAAATTCTGAACCCCCACCCCGCTTCAGGCACATAAACAGTGGTGAACTTAGAGGCACCCAGAGAGTATGTACTTCTAAGACCCTATTTCCTGGTAAATGCAATGAAAGCCTCCAAGTTTGGGCTAATAAAATCCTCACTAAAAACTCCCTCTCTGACCTTACCTGAAGCACCGTGGAGTGGTTTTAAAGCCTTGTGCAAAGCCTTTTCACAGAACCCTTTAGTTTAGCTAAAGGGATGGAAGTGGGGAAAGAGGTGCTTTTCCATTTCAAACTGCGGGTCAAAGTAAGTAAGCCTCCATGGGCAATGGGAATTTCATTAGTGGCTTCTCCGGCAAAGCACTAAAAATGGGGAGCAGACCAAGATCAAGACTAGGCCCCTTGATAAAGTATGATAATCACCACCATAGGCAAGAGATCTTTTTCCAGTTAAACTCATCTTTGCCCCCTGGAGAGGTTCTGCCCAACAAAGAGCCCCAGAATCAAATGAGTCACAGAGCTGTGAGTGAGAAAAGTGCAAAACAAAAATACCCTTGTGAATGGGAGCTTTGGCTGGTTGGAGGAAACGTGTGTGGAACTGCTCCAGTCAGAAAGGCCTGAGGAAAGCTGTAGCGAATCTGGTGTGAGACAGGCACCCAAAGGCATCTCTGGCGTCTCAATGGCTACCTCCCTCAGGCAGCCCTGCATCAGTTTGTCCCAGAGTCCAAATTATAAACAGTGGACACAAAAGCATTTGAAAGCACTAAAGAGTACGGTTATTGTTGGAATCAAAGGGAAGAAGCAAAGTGAGTGTGAGGTTGAGGGATTAGGAAGGGAGTCTGGAGGCCTATGCTGCAGCCTGAACACTTGGCCATGCCTCCCCACCCCCACCCCAAGCCCTGGCCCAGAACCTGGCCCAGCATCCTGTGACTGAGCCAAGGCAGCTTGCAGGGTAGGCATGATTTGTCTTTGACCCCAGTCTACCTCCCTGTCAGCACTTTGCCCTCTCCATACCCCAGGCCCTCAGTGTTTTTATGCAGGTCTCTTCTAAGCCTGCCTTCCAAAACAAAACTCCAAGCCCAGAAGCCTCTCCCCTTCTCTGTCAAAACTAACTTGTCCTGAGTTGTATTTTCCCCAGGACCTTGTTCTGGTTCAGCAAGTTTTTCTGATTGACTAACCTGTTAACAGTCCCGGGGTAGTGCAAACCGTTAACCCATTCAGCTGCTAACCAAAATGTTGAAGGTTTGAATCCACCCAGAGGTGCCTTGGAAGAAAGACCTAGTGATCTACTTCCAAAAATTCAGCCATTAAAAAGCCTGTGGAGCACAGTTCTGCTCTGACACACATGCGGTTGCTGTGATTCGGAACTGACTCAAGGGCAACTGGTTTTTACTCTGTTAATAGGTGATAATGGGTTAATATATGGTTCCTCAAGGCAGAAATTTGCATATTAACAGGGTCTTCCAGAATCAATGCCTCAGAGTAAGACAGAATCAATTTAGTGTCTACACTTTACCAGCAAACCCCAAGACTGTTATTTTTGGTAGAACGGTCTGAGTTTGCCTTACAAAAGTATCACCTAGTATCTACCTGTGGAATTGCACACAATTTTTCTTTAATGCATTAACCAAACCAAACCCACTGCTGTCGAGTAAGGACGTAAATTATTTGTGTTGTGGCACAGAAGAGCCTTGACTTATGCAATGCTGAAGTATATACGTAGACATATTTTTGTAAATCGAATTATATTTCCATGCATTTATAACAGTATTTCAAATATATATTCACATTGAACCTGTCCCTGAAACATAAAGATCACACTTAAAAATTCAGCAAACCTTTTAAAATTATACAGTACCTGCCTCCCTCCGCCTTTATTCGCAGTTTGCTTTCCACAGTTTCAGTTACCCAAGGTCAACAGCCATCTGAAAATGCTCACTGAGGAGCCTGATGAAATCTCGCACCTGCTGTCCTGCCCAGGGGCCACGTTCACATAACTTTTATTTCAGTATATGGTTATAATTGTTCTATTTCATTATTAGTTATTGTTGTTAATCTCTTACTTTAACTAATTTATAAATTAAATTTTATCATTGGTATAAATATGTATAGGACAAACCAGTATATATAGGGTTCGATACTATTCATGGTTTCAGGTATCCAGGGGGGTTGTGATGGTTAAGATTGTGTGTCAACTTGGCTGGGCCATGATTCTCAGTGTTTGTATGTGATAACTCCCATGATGGGATCTGCTGTGAGTAGCCAATCAGTTGAAAGGGAGTTTCCTTGGTGGTGTGGCCTGCATTGGATATAAGCAGACGTTCTGGCTTTTTGCTGGCTCTGGATCCTACAGTTGCCTCTTGTTTGTCTGACTTCCAGTTCTTAGGACTTGAGCTATCAGCTTATCTGCCAAACTGGGGATTTGTTGATCTTCACAGCCTGTGAACAGAGCCCTGCTCTCCAAGCAAGATCCCTGCTTTCCAACCTGCCGATCTTAGGTTCGCCAGCCCCTGCAGCTATGTAAATCAGGAGAAGCCTCTGTGCTAATCCACAGACTTGGGACGTTCCAGCTTCTACAATCTCCTAAACCGTTCCTTTGATCTAAATCTCTCTAGATATATATAGTTATTTATGCGTTTTACTGGTTTTGCTTCTCTGGAGAATCCAGCCTAAGATAGAGGTCTTGAAATATATCCCCCTCGGAAAAGGGGGGACTACTGTACATTTAACAGAAAAAATAGTTTCCAACAAAATACTGACAGCACTTTCAACTGTTACAATACTATGCTTTAACTATCAGAAACAGTAGGGGTTGCTAAGGAACAGTCTCAATTCCCTAGAGAAACATGTGTGGATTTTTCTAGGGATAAAAGTATTTCCTGTAGAGCTCATATGAATAATAACAACAATGACAGATATTTGTTGTACACTTATTATGTGCTTCACACTGTGCTAAACATTAAATACGTTATTGCCATACATACGTTCAATCCTCAATGTCTATAAAGTGCCTAGAGCAGTGCCTGGCATATAGTAAAGGATATATAAAAAAACAAAAAGTACCCATTGCCATCAAGTGGATTCTGACTCGTGGCAGCCCCATGTGTTGCAGAGTAGAACTGTTCCATAGGGTTTTCTCGGCTATAATCTTTATAGAAGCAGATTGCCAGGCCTTTCTTCCATTGTACCGCTGGGTAGGTTTGAACCAACAATGTTTAGGTTACAAGTCAAGCACAAACCATTTGTGTCACCTGGGGACTCTAAATGATATATACCAAAAAAAAAAAAAAACCCATTGACATCAAGTCTATTCCAACTCATAGCAACCCTATGCTATAGGTCAGAGTAGAGCAGCCCCAATAGGGTTTCCAAGGCTCTAATCTATATGCAAGCAGACTGCTACATATTTCTCCCACAGAGCAGCTGGTGGATTCAAACCACCAAACTTTCAGTTAGCAGTGGATAGCACTGTGCCATCAGGGCTCCTTTAAATGATATATAAGAGACATTAAATAAATAAATAACCCAAATAACCCTAGAGTATTATTATCTCTATTTTACATATAAGAAATCTGAGTTCAGAGAAGTTAAGTAACTTGCCCAGTGTTATACACTTATAAGTGATGTAGCTAGGATTCAGCTGAAGCTTATCAAACTCCAAAGACAGTGGACCATGTCATATTGCCTCTCCTGTATACCTCTTCTCTATATATAGTCCCTGTTCTTTTATTCACTTATTAGACTCTTGCCTACCCAATTGGCATTGAATCCATCCCAACTCATGATGACCCCATATGTGTCACAGTAGACCTGTGCTCCATAGGGTTTGCAATGGCTGCTTTTTCAGAAGTAGATCACCAGGCATTTCTTCCAAGGCAACTCTGGGTGGACTCACACCACAAAACTTTCTAGTAGCAGCCCAGTGTGTTAACCATTTGCACCACTCAGGGACTCCAGATTCTTTCCAGATACCTCTAGAAATGTATGCATGCTGTATATGCCAGGCACAGATTCAGATGCTGGTAATACAATGATGCATCTGTATAGATGATAACCATATTTAGTAGGAAAGACATGCTCAAACACAATTATCACAACTCATTGTGGGAAAAGTACAATCATAAAAGTAGGTACATGATCCAGAACTGGTTCAGAAGAGGAAGAGATTAATTCCAGAAAGAGGAGCCAAGGAAGACGTCACAGAAGGGATGGTGTCTAAGCTGGATTTTGAAGACAAACAACCCAAGTGGACAAGGAAGATAAGGGTCTTCAAAATAAAGACACAGAAGCATGAAACAATACTCTTACCCAGGCACATGCCAAGTCATGCAGGAATATAAAATTCAACGTGGTAGAAAAGGACTCGTGGGAAATTAAGCCTACGAGGTGGTGAGAGGCGGTATTCCTAAGGCAAGCTATTGAAAAAGTGAATGTTATCAACCAGCTGTCTAGGGGGTTGGGGGAGCCCTGATTTGTAACATTTGCTGATTTCTATGATGTACATCCTCACACCATGACTGATGTCAAGCTACCAACATAATATCACTGAACATAGGAGATAAGAAAAGATACACAATAAAAAAGTATACCATAATATGCTATTTCCACGGTATGGCTAAGAAAAAATGGCTACAATATGGTAAATAACCTCAAAAGCATAGATATTAGTAAAACATAGTAAAATAATGAGGAAGTAATTTTTGAGTATTTACTTTTGTTTTTAATATCAGTTATTTAATTGTAAATTTATCTAGTTTCATTTTTAATAAAGGTGTGTCCAAAATTTGGCTCACAAAATTCCTGAAATTTTAGCAGTTGGCTCTGGCAAACCAGAATGAGCTGGTTCCAGCACATCCCTGGTTTTAAGGCTTGGAGTGGCATGATCAGATGACAACTTCAAAGACACTGTTTTATAAAGGAAGACAGGTAGGAGCAGAAACTAGAGGCAAGGAAATTGGCTGCTGTCCCAGAAGTCTAGGCAGGTGATGACCTCCTGAACCGCCAGCGTTCTATATTACCCATACTGCACCGATACCCGAGTCTCTCTGATCTGTAACATATTGTCTACTCCGGACTATCTACTGTATTATGCTGTCCTCCAGCTGCTTCAGGTTATGAAAGTGCTGTCTCAACTAGATTTCAAGTTAATTAAAAGCGAAGCCATTTCTTCTCTCTAGTATTAAACTGGAGCCCTGGTGGCACAGTGGTTAACAGCTCAGCTACTAACAAAAAGGTCTGCAGTTGGAATCCACCAGCAGCTCCCTGGAAGCCCTATCAGGCAGTTCTACTGTCCTATAGAGTTGCTGTGAGTTGAAATTGACTTAACAGCAATGGGTTTGTTTTTGTTTTGTTTTGTTTCGTCTTTGTCTTGTCTTGTCTTGTCTTGTCTTGTCTTGTCTTGTCTTGTCTTGTCTTGTCTTGTCTTGTCTTTTCTTGTCTTGTCTTGTCTTGTCTTGTCTTGTCTTGTCTTGTCTTGTCTTGTCTTGTCTTGTCTTGTCTTGTCTTGTCTTGTCTTGTCTTGTCTTGTCTTGTCTTGTCTTGTCTTGTCTTGTCTGGCCTTGTCTTGTCTGGCCTTGTCTTGTCTTGTCTTGTCTGGCCTTGGTTTGTTTTGGTTTTGGTTTTTTGTATTAAGTCATGGTCTTCTGCTAGGATTCTCCCACACTGCTACACACAGTTCTAGGCCTATAATAAGTAACATACTAATAATGCACTAGTAATGGTGTCTTAATGGGCAGCAGTAGTTCAGTGGTAGAATTCTCACCTTCCATGGGTGAGGCCCAGGTTCAATTTCCAGCCAGTGCACCTCAAGCACAGACACCACCCACCTGTTAGTGGTGGCTTGCATGCTGCTCTAATGCTGAACAGGCTTCAGCAGAGCTTCCAGACTAGAGCAGACTAAGAAGAAATGCCTGGAGATCTACTTTCAAAAAATCAGCCAACGAAATCCCTATGGATCATAATGGTTCAGTCCATAACTGATCATGAGGATGGTGCAGGACCAGGCAACATTTTTTTTTGCACGGGTTCCCCATAGTCAGGGGCCAACTAGATGGCAGCTAACAACAAAGTTTGTGCAATGTTTTCTTTAAAGCACTTCCACTCATATTTTCACAACAGCTGGACTGCAATTCCCTACAAAATGTGCTCCAACCCTCCTCTCCAGCTAGGAGGACCTTGCTCTCCACCATCCAGCCTCACTGAGCCTCCTACCTCTCCCTGCCTGGCCTCCTCCAGTTTCTTGCTCTCCAACCCTCTCCTGAGCCTCCATGACATTGTACCCTCCTCTTTTGTTTCCCGTACCGTAATTTGTCTGTTTCCTCCACAAGACTATTAACTCATCTAAGCCAGGAACTATATCTCACCACTCTTTGTATCCTCAGCACAATGCCTAGTACATACTACACACTCAGTAAAGATATTTTAGGTGGATGATTGAGTAGGGTGGGCAGTATGGCCAAGACAGTACACTCAAAGTGGAGCCAGGCTTCCTGAGTTCTCTACTCTCCAGCTGTGTAATATGGACATGTTATTTTAGCCCTGCCTCTGGGTTCCCAAGTCTGTAAAAACAGGGCAAGTGCTGACCTCATAGAGTTTTGTGCAATTGTTGTTGTTAGTTGCCATTGAGTGAGCGCCGACTCTTGATGACCTGGGCCATCTTCATGTGAAGATTAAATAAGATGATATAAGTACTTACAACCATATCTGGCACATAGACAGTGCTATTATTTAAATAAAAATGAGTGGCTAAATGACCTTACCAAGACTACATGGATCAGTGGTAAGCATAGAACTGGAAATCAGGTTTCCTGACTCTTAGTAGATGGATGTCCACCTGGCAGGTCCTTTCAAGATGATTTAATATTGGCCCCTGCTGCAGTACCCAGCTGACCCATAGAAACACACTACTTTGCCCACCCAGGTATGACTGTGCAGCCTGTTTCCACTGCTGCCTCATTCCTGTCCCATCCAGGCTCCAGCCTTCAGACCTTTCCAGGAAAAAGTCTGACACAGCTTCCAAACCTCACAAACTCCAAGGACATATGGTCAAACTCTCATAAGAACTTTCTCAGCTAAATCTGGGTATGTAGGCAGAATAATACTGGGTTAGGCAGAATAATGACTAACCAAAGATGCCCACATCCTAATCCCCGAAACCTGTGAACATATTACAAGGCAAAGGGGAATTAAGATTGCAGACTGAATTAAGGTTGCCAATCAAGTGACCTTAAAATAAGAAGATTATCCTGGATTATCCAAATGGGCTCACTATAATTACAAGTGTCCTTAAACCTTCAGGCCATGGGTCTTTAGTTCAGCAGCTCAGCAAGCACCCAATCTTGCTGGTCTCCAATCTCAGTCTTTCCAAGGGGTCCTTTCAGAGACTCCCTCTCTTGGCTCAGTGGATATGGAGTGGAATGAAACATCATGATATTCTCCGTTCCTTATAAAATACCTCTGACAAATCTTCTTCTAATGAATCCTAACTTTCTCTTACAGAGGCTATTGGGTGTGGTCACTGGGATCAATCAATTTGATCACCTTTTTCAAAGCCCTCACCCTGGCCTTAAAACTTATTACCTCATGTTGAACAGCAACAGCCCCTGGGCTGTTTTCTTTATCTACCAGTTGATTAGTTTCCTATTGCTACTGTAACAAATTACCACAAACTTGGTAGCTTAAAACAACACAAATTTATTATCTCACAGTTCTGGAGGTTAGAATTCTGAAATGGGTCTCACTAGCCTAAAAAAAGCAAAGATGTCCCTTTAAGGACTAAGGTGCACCTGACCCAAGCCATGATGTTCCCAATGACCTTATATGCATGCGAAAGATGGACAATGAATAAGGAAGACCAAAGAAGAATTGACACCTTTGAATTGTGATGTTAGCAAAGAATACTGAATATAGATTCCAAAAGAACAAACAAATCTGTCTTGAAAGAAGTACAGCCAGAATGCTTCTTAGAAGCAAGGATGGCAAGACTTTGTCTCACATACTTTGGACATGTTATAAGGAAGGACCAGTCCCTGGAGAAGGACATCACACTTGGTAGAGGGTCAGCAAAAAAGAGGAAACCCTCAACAAGACGGATTGACACAGCGGCTGCAACAATGGACTCGAGCACGACAATGATTATGAGGATGGCACAGGACCGGGCAGTGTTTTGTTCTGTTGTACATAAGGTCGCTATGAGTCGGAACTGACTCGACAGCACCTGACAACACCAACAAGCTAAACTCAAGGTGTCAGAGGGGCTGTGTTCCTTTTGGAGGTTCTAGGAAAGAATCTGCTTTCTTGTTTTTTTCCAGCTTCTAGAGGCTGCTACATTCCTTGGCTCCATCTTCAAAGCCAACAGTGGCCTGTCAAGTCTCTCACATTGCATCTCCCTGACACTGACTCCTCTGCCTCCCTCTTCCACATTTAAAGACACTTGTGATTACATTGGGCCCACCTGGATATGCTTATTTTAAGGTCAGCTGACTGGCAACCTTAATCCATCTGCAACTTTAATTCCCCTTTGCCAGTTAAAGTAACATATTCACAGGTTCCAGGGATTAGGTTGTGGCTATGTTGGGGCGCCAGGATTCTACCTACCACACCCAGTCTTACCTGGCTATCTCTAGCTGATCTTGTGTCCTGCTGCCAGATTTTCTTCACCATCAGCCCCCTCATAAGAACCATTCGTGAGTCCTCACGTTTTCTATATCCAGCAGGGTTTCAAACTGGTTAGTTCTGGTTCAAACCCATACTTTGTTTACTGGTTCATATGTCCCTGCTGCCACATCGTTCTCCCATGGAGCAACCGGTGGGTTCAAACCACTGACCTTTTGGTTAGCGGCCAGGCGCTTTAACCACTGCACCACCAGAGCACTGGTTCTCAAAATTTATTATACATAAGAATCAGCTGGGGATCTTGTTAAAATGTAGACTCTGATACAGTATATCTGAGGTAGAAATGCAAACTTTCAGCAGGGCTAACAAAAACAAACCTGTTGGAAGCCCTGATAGCCAAACACTCCTCTACCTGGCCTCCAAGGCATTACATAATCTGCTCTAGCTACCACCACCACTCCCCCAATTACCACCTCTAACTTCTCCAACCCTCCCTCAGCTCCCTGGAGGCAACCTCCCTCCAAGTAGGCCAAAGATTGACTATGTATTCAGCCTCAGAGAGAATCTCAATTCATTCCAAACATGCTCCAGAAAACACCCTCTTAACACAATGCAATAAAATTAGAAATTGATGAAAATCTAAGAAGCACAGAGTAATGGTTAAAAGCATGGCCTCAAAATCTAGTCCACTCCTAGCTTGCAGAGTAACCTTGGCAAGTAACTTGATCTCTCTAGGGCATAGTTTTTTCACTTGTAAAATCAGTAAGATAATACATACCTCATAGAATTTTGTGGTGCATTAAATATGAAATGGGTACAAAATACTCAACCCAGTGCCTGCTACACAATAAGGATTCAATAAATGTTGCATAATGCTGTTGTTATTAATATCATGTCCCAGATTTTGTGCTAAGTGTCAAGATGCAGTCCCTGACCTTTTGGAGCTTACAGTCTAATGGGGCATACAGCAAGACAAATTCAATTACACAATGGTAATTGTACATAGCGTTATACAAACACCTCAGAGGCCCACCAAACCTGACTCCACAAGCCTTTACATCTGTTTGCAACATAACATTTCTTCACTCTTTCGCTGCAGTTTTGAAGGGTGATTTGCAGCTTTGGTGGCACTCAGGAGCAGGAGGTTAGAGGACAATTAAAACAAAGAGGTCTGAATAACTAGACCCAATAAAAAGCAAATGTTCTAATTAAAATGCCTTTCCCAGACCCAATGCTTAGACTTCTTAGATAGGTAAAAGGCTAAGAATTACAAAGCCAGAGCCTAAATGATTTTTCTTAACAGTATTAGCCATTCAGATTTTATATCCTAAAAATTAAAATAGAAAGGGGAGGAATTCCATAGTAATTAGTAGTCACCAGGGGTTAGGAATGAAAGGGGGAGGGAGGGAGGTGCAGCACCATGAGGAATTGTGGTGATGGAACTGTTCAGTATTTCACCTGCAGTGGTGAGTGCATGAGCCTACACATGTGATAAAATTGTGTAGAATTAGATTGTGGTGATGGCTGCACAAGACTGTGAATATACTGAAAACCACTGAGTTGTAGACTTTAAAGTGGTTCAAATAGTATGGAAAGGTTTAGAACTAAATACACACATGCACACACATGAGTACAAGTAAAATGGAAAATCTGAGTAAGACTAGGCAGATTGTATCAATGTCAATGTCCTGGCTGTGATATTGTGCTATAGTTTTGTAAAATATTACCACTGGGGAAACTGGATGAAGTGTTGTAGGGTAATTCTATTTAGCTTTATGCATTCCCTCCTAATGGAGTCAGTTTTGCTCTTCCCTGAAGCATACTTGGCATGAACTTGGGATGGACTCAGGCTAAGGTACAAGGCCAGGAGTAGTGAGACTGGGCCAGTGGCCAAGGCCAAGGAACACCTTAGCAACAAGAAGAAAAACATCTGGGCCTGGAAATGAAGTCCCTGGGAACACTGGCTGCCCAAGGCCTTGGGAAGAAAAGCAATGAGCCTTGGTCTCAGCTGGAACAGTATATAAACTTGTGTCCATTGCTAGGCAGTTGCAGAGCGCTAAACTGGTCCAGCCACCACCCTGGGCCACAGTCCTGTAAGTAAGCTTCCCAATAAACCATATGTCATGATTTCTGGTTCTGGAGTCTTTCTTCAGTCTCTTGGAGATGAGGCCAACCTTGGGTTCAGGTGTTGCTGGGTTGTTACACAACAAGTGTACACTGGGATCTCTCGCTAACATTTCTTTTACCTGCATGTGAATCTACAGTTATCTCAATAAAGATTTTAATTTTTAAGTAATGCAGTAGTTTTTCAAAAGACCTTTTGTTGTATGATTTTGTAATAGTATCTGGAGATAGTGAGAAAAGAAATGCTTTTGTTTCATCAATCAAAAACATTTCCTAAATGTGAGCAGTTCTCTCTCGGTTCCAAGACTTCATGTTCTCCCAAGTTGGGTCAGAATTCTTTATGAACGACAAATCTACATAGCCAAGAGATTTCCCAGAAGTGACCTATCCTGAGATGGTCTGAACTACATTTATTTTTCAACCCCGTTTTTCATGCCTAATATTATACATTGATTTGTATCCCCAAAAAAATATGTTCAAGTCCTAACTCCCTGACCTGTGAATGTGATCTTATATGGAAGTATTGATTTTGCAGATACAACTAGTTAATATGAGGTCACAGTGGTGTAGGGTGGACTCTAATCCAATATGACTGGGGTCCTTATAAGAAAAGAAGAGAGTCACTGAGCTGCTGCCGAGGATCAAGCAGTCTGCTTCCGGTCACTTCATCGTAGTCCCTCTCCCCAATCCCCACTTTCACCCGACTGACGCCTTCCACAGGTCGTTTCCACCAAGGAAAAGGAATTTCATAGTATGTCCGCTATCCAGAACCTCCACTCTTTCAACCCCTTTGCTGATGATGCAAATAAGGGTGGTGACGTGCTTTGTGCTGGGACTGAGAATTACACCCATGTCAGAATTCAACGGAGGAACGGCAGGAAGACCCTTACTACTATCCAAGGGATCGCTGAAGATTACTATTAAAACAACAGTTAGTGAAAGAGTTTAAGAAGAAATTTGCCTGCAGTGGTACTGTAATCCAGCATTCAGAATATGAAGAAGTAATTCAGCTACAGGGTGACCAGCTCAAGAACATATGCCAGTTCCTTGTAGAAACTGGAGTGGCTAAGGACAACCAGCTCAAGAAAGGTTCATGGGTTTTAAGCGCTTGTGGCTCACTGAAGCTTAAGTGAGGATTTCCTTGAAATGAGTAGAAAATTTCCCTTCTGTCTCTTGTCACAAGCTTAAACCTCACAGCTTGCATAATGTAGCCATTTGGGGTCCACTTTTAATTTGGACTAGTCTAAGTCCTTCATGCAATAAACTGAAAAAATCGATGCTGTCTAGTCTTGAAGTCCTTCATTTAAACAGACATCAAACAGTAGGTGCCTGGCAGTACCCAGCCTGAAACAAAGCAATAATGTGATGTTTCAGCCAAGCTCAGAGCCCCAAGATCACAGACAGCTATGAAGCTCCCCAGCCCTTCCTGCAAAGAGTTAGTTCCCTGCCCTAAAAGAATGTCACCTACCACCTGACCAGGTTTGTCAACCACATCCCCCACCCCCACCCCAGGTATTTGCTATGCTAATCTTTTACAGCAACATGTAAAAAAAAAATTAGCATAGCAGCACTTATGAAAATACCTGGCGGGGTGAGGGGGAGGACCCGCTGGCAAACAAATGTAGAAGGTGAGCTGTATTTGTGTAAAAATATGGTAGTAATGTTTATTGCAGCTCTGTTTACAATAGCAAAAAGCTGGAAGCAACCAAGATGTCCGTCAACAGATGAATGGGTAAATAAATTGTGGTATATTCACACAATGGAATACTACGCATCGATAAAGAACAGTGACGAATCTCTGAAACATTTCATAACATGGAGGAATCTGGAAGGCATTATGCTGAGCGAAATGAGTCAGAGGCAAAAGGACAAATATTGTATAAGACCACTGTTATAAGATCTTGAGAAATAGAAAAAACGGAGAAGAACACATACTTTTGTGGTTACAAAGGGGGGAGGGAGGGAGGGAGGGAGGGAGAGGGTTTTTTATTGATCAATCAGTAGATAAGAAATGCTTTGGGTGAAGGGAAAGACAACACACAATACAAGGAAGGTCAGCCTAATTGGACTAGACTAAAAGCAAAGAGGTTTCCAGGATAAAATGAAAGCTTCAAAGGTCAGCGGAGCAGGGGCTGGGGTCTGGGGAACATGGATTGAGGGGACTTCTAAGTCAACGGGCAAAATAATTCTATTATGAAAACATTCTGCATCCCACTTTGAATTGTGGCGCCTGGGGTCCTAAATGCCAACAAGCGGCCATCTAAGATACATCAATTGGTCTCAACACACCTGGAGCAAAGGCAAAGGAAGAATACCAAGGCCACACGACAACTAAGAACCCAAGAGACAGAAAGGGCCACATGAACCAGAGACCTACATTATCCTGAGACCAGAAGAACTAGTTGGTGCCTGGCCACAATCGATGTATGCCCTGCTAGGGAGCACAACAGACAACTCCTGAGGGAGCAGGAGGCCAATGGGATACAGACCCCAAATTCTCATAAAAAGACCATACCTAATGATATGAATGCGACTAGAGGAATCCCAGAGACAATGCTCCCCAGAACTTCTGATGGCAGAGGACAGGAACCACCCCCGAAGACAACTCATCAGGCATGAAAAGGACTGGTCAGCAGGGGGGAGAGAGATGCTGATGAAGAGTGAGCCAATTAAATTAGGTGGACACTGGAGAGTGTGTTGGCAACTCTTGACTGGAGGAGGGATGGGAAGATAGAGAGAGAGGGAAGATGGCAAAATTGGCACCAAACAAGAGACTGAAAGGGCTGACTCAATAGGGGGAGAGCAAGTGGGAGAAGGGAGTATGATGTATGTAAACCTACATGTGACAGACTGATTGGAATGGTAAATGTTCACTTGAAGCTTAATAAAAATTAATTTAAAAAAATATATGGTAGTATTGCTTTGGGCCAAAATAGTTCCTTCCATTCAAGTTTTCAATAAATTTCACAACATTCAAATAGGGACACTGCTCATATGTGTAAATATGATGGCAAACTACCACAGCTATATCTAAAACACCTAACCAAACCTGTTGCCATCAAACTGCCCCATAGAGTTTCCAAGGAGCACGTGGGGGATTTGAACTGCCCACCTTTTGGTTAAGTGTTTGGTTAGCAGCCCACAAATTAAGCACTAAGCCACCAGGGCTTCCATAGCTATACCTAGATATTCTTTAGTCTGAGAGGTAACTGTGTTTCTCTGCCCTGACTTTTTCCTCTGTGTCCTCTCCACCCCCAAAGCCATAGTTTACTACAACCAAAGACAGTAACTCCACCCTCTGTACCTGCTTCCTGGCCTTGACACTTCGTGCTGTGTCCCAACACCTCTGATTTATCTGTTATGCACTCGTGCCTCCTCGTCCACAGTAGGGTTGGGTTTTTTTAGCTAGCACATAATCTTCAAAGTAGTCCTCTTACATGGCTGTATGCATAGTCTAACAATGGTACATGCTGATCCACAAAACATTTTGTCAATTCTTTCTTACAATTACCTTCAAGGCTTTATAGCGTATCCTTTTGTATAAGTAGTGGAATTTTTTTGTTTGTTTTCATCTAAAGAAATAATTTGATGACTGAAAATAGCTAAATGCATACACAACTAAAGGTGGTAAATAATGTGGACAATGAAGCTTAGTAAAATTATTTTCCCCCGAAATGACCACAAAACAATGAGACTGAATTTTTTACTGTATGTAGCTCATAATACTAGTTCTGAAGGTATAATAAGGATGTCAATATGATTTAGGCAACAAGAGCAGTACGGTAAATGTGTATTATCAATCCCATGGGGTATCTTCAGAAAAAAATTGCTTGGGTAGATAATTTCTAGCAAATGTATAACATCAGGGATACAGAATATAAAAAAAAGAGAGAACCAGGGCCCCCAACTTCCACTCCTAGCCCACTTCCCATGTAGTGCCCTGCCAGACTAGAAAAGAGACAAAACTTTTAGAACTGTAAGAAATATAACAGAATTGTCAAAACTACATAAAAATAACCTCATAAATTATAAAATAATTTGAAGAGTATTATAAATTTTTATTCAACACACCAAATTAAAACAAAGGCCCTGAGTGCCAAGAGCTCCATCTTAAGGAGAAACCTACCAGCAACAACCACTCCAAAAAAACGTTCCTTCTGTAGGTACCCGTTGTGGTCAATTCTGACTCACATAGACCCTATAGGACAGAGTAGGACAGCCCTGTGGAGATTCCAAGGAGCGCCTGGTGGAAGTCAGAATTGACTTGAGGGCAGAGGGTTTAGTGGGTTCTTCTGCAGGTGAGCTTGGAGCCCTGGTGGCAGAGTGGTTAAGCATTGGTCTGCTAACCAAAAGGTTGGCAGTTGGGATCCACCAGCCACTCCTTGGAAATACTATGGGGCAATTCTACTTTGTCGTGTAGGGTCACTCTGAGTCTGAATTGACTCAACAACAGCACGCTTGGTTTTGGTTTTTACATGTGAGTTGGCGCTCTGGTGGTGCAGCGGTTAAGATTGCAGCTGTTAACCAAAAGGCCAGCAGTTTGAATCCACCAGCTGCTTCTTGGAAACCCTGTAGGGCAGCTCTACTCTGTCTTATAGGGTCACTATGAGTCAGAATCCATTCAACAGCAACAAGTTTGGTTTCTTGGTTTACAAGAGAGTAGAATTTTTTTTTTTTTATTAGTCTTCTTTGTAGGTATAGGTCATCTTTAAGATATGCGCAAAGTGCTTGGCACAGGAAAGGTGTTCAGTAAATGGTAGCTATTATTACTAAGCTTCCTATCACTCACATGGGGCTGGTTTGAATTATTATCTGTTCTTAAGAGAGACTGAGTATCTATGTCTAAGATTATCAGATTACTAAACCCTAATCATTGGGGTTCACAAGTTTATTTAGAGGTTTCTACAAATGGAATTCATTTGAGGTCAATCATTTATCCTAGTAATTCCCAAAAACATCCAAATGGAAGAGGACTGGAAGTCTTGGTATCTCTTTGTAGAATATGTAAAAGGACTAAAACAAGCATGATAGAGATCTCCAGTCTCTCTGCCTTGTCTTCTACCCATAAAACCCATTGCCGTCAGGTTGATTCTGACTCATAGCAGCCCTGTAGGACAGAGTAGAACTGCCCCGTAGGGTTTCCAAGGAGCAGCTGGTGGATTTGAACTGTCAACCTTTTGGTTAGCAGCCCAGTGCTTAACCACTGCGCCACAAGGCCTCCTCGTCTTCTACATTGGCCCCCTTTTCTTTCTTTTTTTGCCAACTACCTCCCCCACCTAATGAACTTTAATTAGCCAATAAAGCACAAGGCTTGCAAAAACATTCCTCAGAAAAAAACTCTAGTGGTGGTTATTGAGACCCCAAGCAAGGGGCATGAAAACAAGAAAGACCCCCCAAGTCAAAAACCTCTGCCTAAGCCAAAACCACAAAGACATACCCAAATTTCCCCCATCCAGTCAAAGCCTGGCCCTGCTTCAAATGGGGAGTCACCTGGCCTTCAGGTGCCCCTGATGCAGATCAGCTGATTAAAACCTCTCCCCCACGATTTGAGTCACTTCAATCCTTTTCTTTGGACACCAAGAAATGTATTTATTCCATCACACAGCTTAGGAACAGTTTATTGACAGAAACAAAATAATCCTGTTCTATTATAGTAAACCCATTGCTATCGAGTCAGTTCCAAACCTATAGGACAGAGTAGAACTGTCCTATACGGTATAACTGTCCCATAGGGTCCCATAGGGTTTCCAAGGAGCGCTTGGTGGATTTGAACAGCCAACCGGTTGCTGATTTTGAACTGTCAACCTTTTGGTTAGCAGCCAAACTCTTAACCACTCTGCCACCAGGGCTCCTTTATTATAGTAGGTGTTTGCAACTTAACATTACAGCTACGAGTACTTGAGTCCACAGGAAAACCAACTGTCAACTGAAGCCTGATCAATGGACAGTCTCAGATTCACCCTATTACAACCTCACCTGCTCCTTGGTCAGTCCTTCTCCATGTGCTCAAGTTTGCCTACAATTGCAGATGTCCAAGATTTAAGACCTGTTTGGGGGAGAACTTAAAACAGAGATAATTCTCTCCATTCCCTTATTTCATCCGTTGCCTTTTAGCAGGGGCTGAAGGCGGCTGGCATTCATACACCAGTCTCCCTGGTTATATTTCCCAAATGGAAGTCTTGTCCACAATGCAGTAAGGCAGTGACCCTAATTAACCCAAAAGCGGTACAGTTGGGTCAATATAGCCATCCTCCAAAGACAATACATCTACCCTCTGCATAATGAAAGGAGGGTATTAGCTTCAACAGGGACACAGCCTAGGGCAAAGAATTAAATGACTTTCCTGGGACTGAGGAGAAGTGGAGAACCCAGACTCAGAAAAATATCTATGAGGACCGAGAACTAATCAAGACAAGAAGGGGAAAATATTGTATTTCTAGCTACATTTTTTGATTAATATATTGATAACCATCTGTGCCACTGTGGTTCCTATTTGGAAAAGGCAAATGGAAGGAAAATTGCATACTAAGAGCCAAGTTGACGAATTCAAATTTAAATGCTAACTGGGTACAGAAAAGTTACCTCCTAGGCCCTTAGTGACTCAAAGTCTGGACCTAACTCCAGCTCTAACCCTTGTTTTGAATGGCAAAACCCTGCCTTGCTTGGTGTCAGAAGCCTAATTAAAGAAGCACCAGGAGAGTAAAACCAATAGCCTTTGTTAAATTACACAATTTTCCTGAAGCCTTATCAATAGCAAACAGCATATAGCCCATTCCCAGAGAATAAGACAGGGGGAAGCATGTCCCCTAAGGCTTTCAGCAAGATGTAACAGGTCTCAAGGAAGATTTCAAAGCCAAGCCAAAACCCCCTTGAGACCCCAAACAGAACTGCAGTGAGCTAACAGTGACTATACTGAGCTGGAGCAAGAATTCTGAGCTCTGTCCACCTCACTCCTGTGGCCTCCAGGCAGCGGGGCTCCAGCTGGGGAGGACCTTGAGGAAGAGATGCTTCATCTTGTTGTTGAAAGGGAGGAAGGTCTTCACAGTTAGGAGGAGGATTCTGTGAGCCTCTCTGCAAGTAGTCAGTAGTCTACTGCCCCAAAATCCAGAGTGAAAGCCAATTCCGAAGTCAAGGAGAGGATGCATCACTCTGTAACAGAGACACAGTGGCCCTCACACTTCAGCGCACCTCTATGGGCCCAGAAAATTAACCTAGATTTCCTGGTCTGCCATTTTGTTGCTAGGGCTGTGGGCTTTGTTAAAAGAGCAGAGATCTCTGGCCATGTGAATACCGAACTCCATTGCTCTCCCTGCTAATACGCCAATGGCTATCAGAATGCTAAGGGCCTTCATAATAACAAGGAGTGTGTCCACTAGCTGGGACAAAGGCCCACCTGAGAGACAGGCAGCCCAGAGTGGAGTGGCTCCCTGGGGTCTAGGTAGAGATGTAGGTTTGGCACACATAATACCCAAGGTATCTAACAGTTTTCTTTTTCTTTTCTGTTTTTAAGTGTTTTCTTTTTAGTTGTGGTAAAATATATATAACAAAAACTTTGCCATTTTAACCATTTTTAAGAGTGCAATTGAGCAACATTAATTACATTCACCATGTTGTGCTACCATCACCAATGTTCATTTCTGAAAATTTCTCATCACTCCAAATAAAAACTCAGTACCCCTTAGACAATGGTATGCATTGAATTGTGTCCCCAAAAAATGTGTATCAACTTGGCTAGGTCATAAATTCCAGTATTGTGTGGTTGTCCGCTCTCATGGATTGAATTATATCCTCCCAAAAATGTGTGTGTCAATTTGGCTGGACCATGATTCCCAGTATTGTGTGATTGTCCTCCATTTTGTGATTGTAATTTTATGTTAAAGAGGATTAGGGTGGGATAGTAACACCCTTACTAAGGTCACATTCCTGATCCAATGTAAAAGGAGTTTCCCTGGGGTCTTAAAACAGATAAAAAGAAAAGGAAGCAAGCAGAGAGGGAGGACCTCACACCACCAAGAAAGCAGCTCTGGGAGTAGAGCACGCCCTTTGGACCTGGGGTTCCTGTGCAGAGATGCTCCTAGTCCAGGAGAAGATTGATGACCAGGACCTTCCTCCAGAGCCAACAGAGAAAGCCTTCCCCTGGAGCTGACACTCTGAATTTGGACTTCTAGCCTACTAGACTGTGAGAAAATAAATTTCTCTTTGTTAAAGCCATCCACTAGTGGTATTTTTCTTACAGCAGCACTGATGACTAAGACATCCACCATTTTGTGATCTGATGTAATTAGCCTATGTGTTGTAAATCCTAACCTCTATGATGTTAATGAGCCAGGATTAGAGGCAGTTATGTTAATGAGGCAAAACTCAATCTATAGAATTAGGTTGTATCTTGAGTCAATATCTTTTGAGATATAAAAAAGAATTGAGCAGAGAGGAAAGGGACCTCATTACCACCAAGCAAGAAGAGCCAGAAGAGGAGTGCATTCTTTGGACCCAGGGTCCCTGCAATAAGAAGCTCCAAGACCAGGGAAAGATTGATGACAAGGACCTTTCCCCAAAGCCAGCAGAGAGAAAAAGACTTCCCCTGGAGCTGACACCCTGAATTCAGACTTCTAGCCTCCTAAACTGTGAAAGAATAAATTTCTGTTTGTTAAAGTCATCCACTTGTAGTATTTCTGTTACAGCAGCACTAGATGACTAAAAAAAAAAAAAAAAAGACAAGTAATAACTCCTAACACGGGTTTTCTTATGCAATAAACTTAACTAAAGGTTAAATCAAGATTGGAAAATTATACTCTTGATGAGTTACTTACCACGTGTCTGCAAAAGGGAAAGAACTGAGACAACTTCCATGGCCTCCCCCCTCCCACCTCCCCCATGAAGCTTATATATGGGTCTGCTCCTGGTGGCATAGTGGTTAAGAGCTCAGGGTGCTAACGAAAAGGTTGATAGTTCAAATCCACCAGCCACTCCTTGGAAACCCTATGGGGCAGTTCTACTCTGTCCTATAGGGTCGCTATGAGTCAGAATTGACTCGGTGGCAATGAGTTTGGTTTTTGGGTTTAGGGTTCAAAAAGTCTAGCCTAGAGAATCTACTCATAAAAGAATACAAATGTTCAACCTGTTTTTAACACGAAACCTCATTTTTTATGTCTTTCTTTCTGCTGCATTAGAAAGAGTTGTTCTGCCCATTCTAGGGGATACAGCAATCTTCTCAAGAATAGGCTGCAAACATTTCTCTGACCTTCTTCTAGCCTACAGCATTTCTAAAGAATAATATCTTCTTCCAGGAAAAACGGATGGGCCCTTTTGTGTCTAGTCCTAGCTGGAGGAAAAATTCAGGTCTTCTTGAAACCAGAAAAAGCAGAAGGGGACCAGCCATCTGCTTAAGAGTAACTTCCCAGAGATGGCAAGACCTCATTATAAGAATGGACAATGAACTTCTCAGTGGTGACTATGATAGACTGTGGCCTCAGGCCCTACTCACCAAGTAGAAAGAGGTGATCGTGAAAAATGATTTATTTAAACCTAGCATTCTTGATGGGAAGGAAGGAGTCAAGAAAGAACATAGGATCCTAACTAGAACTTGATTAGGACCAGGCAATGCTGGGTGGCCAAGAGAAACATAAAAGCAAACAGGGAAACCCTCAAAAAGGAAGTCAAGTTTTTGCGACAAATGGCACCAAATTCACTGTTTTGCCTCCTTGATCCAAAATTCTAGTAATAGACAGTATATGCAAGAAACCCTCTCTGGATTGTTTCAGGTTAGAATTGGAAAACTCTGCTTTTCCAAATGTATCATATATATCAAACTTTTTCAGACACATTCATTTTAACTCTCACATCACCCTCTAGCAATTTCCACCCACCCAAACACACGTCCATATCTCAATGTCTCAGTAAGGTAATGGATCCAGTGGATTAATCCTTTTAAAGCACATTATCAAGAACTCTCTAACTTTTTTTTAGTGAAAGCAAACTCTCTCTGTCAACAAAGTGAAAAAGATGTTTCTCCCACATGCTTTTAATTTGATGAAATATTTATTTTAAACATTACGTTATTGCTATTTGACAAGCCCCCACTGAAAAGCTGGCACCAGGAGGAAATAACTGACTGTGTTTGCTCTAAAGACAACAACCTGACAGCAACGTTTGATATGACACTGTGTTCTTCCTGGGCCCCTCAGAAAAAGGTGTCTCGCATTAGAAGTTTGAAATGCAGTTTCTCATAGAACAAACAGCAATGCCAAAGACAAAGAAACAAAACAAAATTTACTAAACAAGCACAAATTCATTTCATGATCCTCAGGATATTTTTCATCTTTCTCATAATAATTCTGAAAATAATTAAAGACTAAAAACCAATAAACCAAACCTGTTGACATCAATTCCAAATCATAGTGACCCTATAGGACAGAGTAGAGCTGTCCCATAGGGTTTCCAAGTGGCAGCTAGTGGATTCCAAGTGGCAGCTGGTGTATTCAAACTGCCGACCTTTTGGTTAGCAGCTGAGCTCTTAACCACTGGGCCACCAGGGCTCCCATTTAGGACTGTTGTTGTTGTTGTGTGCAGTCGAGTCAATTGCAACTCATAGTAACCCTATAGGACAGGATAGAACTGTCCCATAGGGTCTCCAAGGAGCAGCTGGTGGATTCAAACTGTCGACCTTTCGATTAGCAGCCTGAGCTCTTAATCACTTCCCACCAGGCCTCCATTAAAGACTAACAAAAAAACAAACCCATTGCTGTCAAGTCTATTCCAACTCATAGTGACCCTATAGGAGTAGAACTGCCCCATAGGGTTTCCAAGGAGAGCCTGGGGGATTTGAACTATCAACCTTTTGGTTAGCAGATGTAGCTCTTAACCATTGAGCCACTAGGGTTTCCCTAATAAGACTGGTAAACATAAAACACATAATAAACTGTGACTTTTTGAAAGCAGATTGCCAGGCTTGTCTTTGCATAGGTTCAAACCACCAACCTTTCAGCTAGTAGTCAAGCACTTAACCGTTTGCACCACTCGTAAGAGTATTTTGTTAGGGAATGAAGAAAAACTCTGTCCTTGACATAAGACACAAAATTTTGAAGGGCAATGATAGGAGTCTTTAGAAAACTCACTTATTTGGGCTGAGCTGTGCTTGTTCAGTAACTAAGACATGGCTCTGCTAGTACTGCATGCAACAGGAAACTGACTATCCTGAATACAGTGTCTCCACAAATCAGGCGTATTTTTCTTATGGAACCAGAAATCCAGAGATAGGCAGAACAGGTCTGGTGCACCTGCTCAAGGAAGTCACCAAGGATACAGGCTTCTTCTAACTTTCTGCTCCTCCATCTGCAGGATGTGGCTTTTGTCCTCACAGTCACAAGATGACTGCTTAACCTCTAGACATTAAGTCTTTCTTCCAGGCAGGAATAAGAAGAGAAAGAGGACAAAAGGCTAAAGATAAAAGGTATGTGCCTGCTGAGTCTCTTTTGTCAGGAAAAGAATAGCTTTCTGGGACTTCTGTCTCACTGGCAAGAGCTCTGTCACTCTACCTATGAGAAAGCCTGGTAAACCTAGTTCTATGCTGTTCCATTATTGCCCTGAACAAAATCTGGGTTCTGTCAGTCAGAAACATGAAGGAGAATGATACCGATGCAGGGTGAATTTTGCACTCTGAAGGTATGAAGAAGAAAAACCAAAATGCTCTCTCTCTCAATCATAAGTTATCTTCTAGTGTTAGGACATAATAATAGTGCGTACCACCAGTTAATCTTATGATGGAAGGTTAAACTACCCAACCTTAGACTGGACATAAGCAAGGATTTGTCAACAAAGAAAACAGGCAAACACAAACGCAATCAGCATTGAAGATTCCTCTATAGATGGGACAAGAATCATTTCCTACAGAAATTCTTATACATGCACATGAAGATTTATGTACAAGCATGTTAAATGCAGCACTGTTCTTAAGAGTTAAAAGTTGGAAACAACCTTACATGACCATCAATAGCAAAGTAATTTTTTTTTTTAAATATGGTACATCCATATGCCGGGAAATCTAAGCAGCTGTTTAAAGAACGAAGTGGACTTAAATGACTGACATGAAAAATGTTTCAAAATATTAAGTGATAAAATAAATCAGATTCCATTTATGTAAATATTTGTATGTGTATATATACCTATATATGTAATTGCATAAAGGAAGAATTAGAAAATATACACCACACTATTATGGCTGGGGAGAGGAGTGAGAAAGGGTGGGAATGGTGTCAGTAGAACAAAGATACTTACATTTTGCTCTCTATGCTTCTGTATTACTTAAATATTTTGAAATGAAAATGTATTTATTAGGTGCATAACTCTTTAAAATAATAAAAACAAGAAGGACTGAAATCATGATGTTCTGTGTAACACAAAGCCTCAGGGCTCTGGACTAGGAATCTGAAGTCTTAGCATCTACTCCTACTTCTGTCACAATTTTTGAATCTCAATTCCTTCGTCTGGAAAACTAGTAGACATTGTGTGGCCCAATTGTAGGACTGTTTTGTGGAGCAAATGAGATAAAGAGCATATAAATGCTCTTTGAAAAAAAGTAAAGCTCTAGATAGGTAGATGTAAGATATCATTAGTAGTCCCTAAAACATTCTAGAACTCATTTATTCATTCAACAAAGCTTTTCTTTTTGGAGTTACAGGGGATCACTGTTCTATGTACTGAGGTTTCAAAGATGAGTAACGAATCATCCATCACTGCTCTCAAGGTGTGATTGAGTGTCAACAATCACAGGACATTCTGATAGAAGATAACCAAAAAGACCTATGCTCCTCCCTGAAATCCTGTCAATGAAAACCAATTACTTCTTAGTTCAGTCAAATATACAAGACCAAATGGGCAGCTCCTCTCCAAAAGCAGGACAAGAAGGCAGGAAGGGACAGGAACTGGAAGAACAGACACAGGGACCCAGGGTGGAATGGGGGAGCATGCTGTCACAGTGTCAGGGATTGCAACCAAATTCACAAAACAATATGTGTATAAATTTTTGAATGAGAAATTAACTTGAGCTGTAAGCTTTCACCTAAAGCACAATTAAATAAAAAGAAAATCAGCTGTGTTAAGTGATTTTTGCTTACTTTAGCCAGTGAAAGCATCAACAAGACCACAAAAGGCTGCTTTGCTGACTTAACCAAATTAAAAAATGGAAATTTGGGTTAGAATAGGCATAAAATCAAAAGTCAGTTTAAAGTCTTAAGACAATATTAAGTAACATTTGTCTCTAAATACCATAAAATGGTTATGAAAGAAGAGCTTTGTGATGATTCTTCAATTCTGTTCCAAGTGCCACTTGTCATTCTTGATCTACCATCAGTTTCACACTCTGGGTGGGTAGTGGTGAACTGGACACATTGTTTTCTCAACATCTTTTTTTTTTAATTATTGATATACTACTAAGGCAAGGTATGCTCCAAAAACTATGGAACAAGGTTCCAAACTATGGAGAGGTGATAGAGGAGGGAGAAACTTTACTTTTTACTAGTTATACTTTAATTTTATTTAGGATTTTTATGAGCATTTAATGAAGTAAAACAAAAGCCAAGAAAAAATGAGTTAAAAAATCAATAAGAAAGTGACAAATGCATTGTTAAAATCAGGTCTCCAGGCCACCTTCCTGGCAGACATGTGCCTTTTTGCTCTAGATTGGCTCCCTCTCTCATTCTTCCCATAGTTGGAACCAAGACAGGCACTTTTAAGACTGATGCCAGATGGGTGGGTGTGTTTGGGGAGAGAGAGTGTTGAGTATAACCCTCAAAAACTGAGGCCCTCACCTGATTCAAAAACAATAAAATAGTCTCTCATTAAGACAATACAACAACACTATCAAAGTAATTAGTGCACCTAGAAAGAGAGGGAGCATAACCCCGTCTGGAGTAAAGGAGAATGAAGAAAATCAAAGACACAAGGGAAAGATTAGTCCAAAGTCCTAATGTACCACAACTACCACAACCTCCACCAGACTGAGTCCAGCACAACTAGATGGTGCCCAGCTACCACCACTGACTGCTCTGACAGGGATCACAATAGAGGGTCCCAGACAGAGCTGAAGAAAAAAAAAGTAGAACAAAATTCGAACTCACAAAAAAAGACCAGACTTACTGGTCTGACAGAGACTGGAGAAACCCCAAGAATATGGCCCCCGACACTGTTTTAACTCAGTACTGAAGTCATTCTTGAGGTTTACCCTTCAGCCAAAAATTAGACACGCCCACAAAGCAAAATGGGCACATCAGCCCAGGGACGAAGATGAGAAAGTAGGAGCGGATAAGAAAGGTGGAAGAATGGAAATGGAATGGAAAAGGTAAGAAGGAGAGTGTTGACAAGCCTCCAGGTTGGCAACCAATGTCACAAAACAATACGTGTATTAATTGTTTAACGAGAAACTAATTTGATCTGTAAACCATCTAAAGCACGAAAAAATAAATAAATAAGAAAGAAAGAAAGGGAACACCAAACTCCCTCTCAGCCTTCAGACTCAATGATTAGAATCATGAATCATAGATGAGAGAGCTGAAGAGGGCCTAGCTGTCATCTATCCAGTGTACCAGCTTCCCTGTGGCACCCTATTTTACAGATGTGGACATCAAGTCTTCATACAGACTCCCTGACTACTCATCATCCCCTAGGCCAGATAAGAAGAAAGTTATGTTGATCAATCAAGGGGTCAATGATCCTTTATAAACCAAAAACCAAACCCATTGCCATCGAGTTAATAGCTATGGTATAGGACAGAGTAGAACTGCCCCATAACGTTTCCAAGGCTGTAAATCTTTACGAAAGCAAACTGTCACATCTTTCTCCTGAAGAGTGGCTGATGGGTTCCAGCCGCTGACCTTTCAGCTGGCTTAACCACCACGCCACCAGGGGTCCTATGATCCTTTATAGAAATTTGTGAAGTCTCTAGATCTAGTCCCCTGCAATCTTCCATACAGTGAATAACACTGTGAGACACCACATTACTTTGTTTATTGCTTTTTTCATAGCCACTACTGGCATCTGTTCAGCCCAGGATTATTTAAGGCCTAATGTTCATGGCGTTGGAGTGCACAGTGAAATAAATGGGGTCTCGGCTAATTAAATGCTGGCACAAAGCTGAGGTGTTGCAAAAAAGAATCTCAAAATCCATCTATTACCAGCCTGTCCCAGAGCCAAGAGCTGCTGCTGTTATATGGCACAATAAAAAAGATGCTGTATAAATTTTAAACATTTTATTGAACATAAATAATTAGAATATCTAACCATTTTCTAAGGCAGAAATATCTAGCAGCTAACATGCAGAAAGCATTGCAGATGTTCCCAAACTACAGAAATGTCAGTTTGCTTTTAAGTTTCTTTTAAGCAACTTTTTTACTTTAAAGAAGTAAACACTTATAACTGTGAATAAATCATTTGTGGTTTGGACAAATGTTTAGGAATATTTAATAAAGCATCCATATAAATATTCAATTATGGAGATAATTTGATTTAAATAGATGATACTTTCAATAAATAAACATTGTTCAACATGAATAAACATTTTAAACAACCAGCAAGCATCAAAACCCAGCTGATGTTTCATGCAATCTTTGGGAAACATTTTATTTAGCAGTTCTTCTTATATACACCACACATTGTCAAGGATTCTTTCATGCACTTTATTATCAGGAATTTTTGCATGACAGCAGCCCCTTTCCTTAAAAGAATCAATTTTCTCACAACACCACCATTTCATTACGATCTTTTCTTTGCTGAGTTACTGTATATTATACAGCTGGTATATCATATGACATTGTGGTGTCCAAGGTTACAAATACAACCTCAGAAACCAGATTGCCTGGGTTCAGACTGTCTCTGACATTTACAATTCTGTGATGGTGGGCAGTTTAATCATGTTTAGCCTCATATTCCCATTTGTAAAATGGGAAAAATAATATCCTCCTCATAGGAATGAGGATTAAACTAAATCTTGTATGTAAAATGTCCACCAAATGCTCCATAAATTCAGTTGTTGTCACTTTTACTTTAATATAAATTTATTAAAATTTTATGTAAATTGAACTTTCTACCTGAATCATTTAAAACAGACTTTGGGCATCCATTGTTTTTAGCCTAAAACTGCCTTCCTACACTATTGGTGAAATGCACATTGGTTCGACATTCTGGGGAGAGTAATTTGTCAATAGTTATCAAAATTTGAAATGTATATTTCCTTTGATCCAGCAAATCTACTCCTGGGAATTTACCTTATAGCTTGTTTGCAAATGAAATAGAACACATAAAGATCAATATGCTAGGCATTAGTGAGCTGAAATGGACTGACATTGGCCATCTGGAATCAGACAATCATATGATCTACTATGCTGGGAGTGACAACTTGAAGAGGAATAGCATCATTCCTTGTCAAAAAGAACATTGTATTAAGATCTAACCTGAAGTATGACACTGTCAGTGATAGGATAATATCCATATCCCTATAAGGATTTTTTATAAGGAAGGATAGGATAATATCCATATCCCTACAAGGAAGGCCAGTTAATATGACTACTCAAATTTACAAACCAATCACTAATACCAATGACAAAGAAATTGAAGATTTTGACCAACTTCTGCAGTCTGAAATTGATTACACATGCAATCAAGATGCATGGGTAATAACAGCCTTTACAAGAACAGATATACACACACCCACGTTCACTGCAGCACTGTTTACGATAGCAAAAAGATGGAAGCAATCAAGGTGCCCATCAACGGATGAATGGATAAATAAATTATGGTATATTCACACAGTGGAATACTATGCATCGATAAAGACCAATGATGAATCCATGAAACATTTCATAACATGGAGGAATCTGGAAGGCATTATACTGAGTGAAATTAGTTGCAAAAGGACAAATATTGTATAAGACCACTATTGTAAGAACTCGAGAAATAGTTTAAACCAAAAAGAAAATATCCTTTGATGGTTACAAGAGTGGGGAGGGAGAAAGGGAGAGGAGTATTCACTAATTAGATAGTAGACAAGAACTACTTTAGGTGAAGGGAAAGACAACACACAATACAGAAGAGATCAGCACAACTAGACTAAGCCAAAAACAAAGAAGTTTCCGGAATAAACTGAATGCTTCAAACACCAGTGTAGCAGGGGCGGAGGTTTGGGGACCATGGTTTCAGGGGACGTCTAAATCAATTGGCATAATATAATCTATTAAGAAAACATTCTGCATCCAAATTTGGAGAGTGGCGTCTGGGATCTTAAATACTAGGAAGCGGCCATCTAAGATGCATCAGTTGGTCTCAACCCACCTGGAACAAAGGAGAATGAAGAACACCAAAGACACAAGGTAATTATGAGCCCAAGAGACAGAAAGGGCCACATAAACCAGAGACTACATCAGCCTGAGACCAGAAGAACTAGATGGTGCCTGGTTATAACCGATGACTGCCCTGATAGGGAAGAAATCAGAGAACCCCTGAGTGAGCAGGACAGCAGTGGGACGCAGACCCCATATTCTCATAAAAAGGCCAGATCTAATGATCTGACTGAGACTGGGAGGACCCCAGTTGTCATGGTCCCCAGACCTTCTGTTAGCCCAAGACAGGAACCATTCCCAAGCCAACTCTTCAGACAGGGATTGGACTGGAATATGGGACACAAAATGATACTGGTGAGGAGTGAGCTTCTTGAATCAAATAGACACATGAGACTATGTGGGCAGCTCCTGTCCAGATGGGAGATGAGAGGGCAGAGGGAGTCAGAAGCTGGCCGAATGGACACGAAAATAGAGAGTGGAAAGGAGTGTGCTGTCTCGTTAGTGGGAAAGCAGCTAGGAGTATATAGCAAGGTGTACATAAATTTTTGTATGAGAGACTGATTTGATTTGTAAACTTTCACTTAAAGCACAATAAAAAATTTTTTTAAAAGATGCGTGGGTAATTACTGGTGATCAGAATGTGAAAGTTGTGAACAAAGAAGGGTCAGTAGTTGGAAATACAGCCTTGATAATAGAAACAACTCCGGAGATCACATGATAGGATTTTGCAAGACTAATGACTTCATTCATTGCAAATACCTCTTTTCAGCAACATAAAGGTGACTGTACACATTGACCTCACCAGATGGAATACACAGAAATCAAATCGACTACATCTGTGGAAAGAGATGATGGTCAAGCTCAATATCATCAGTCAAACAAGGCCAGAGGCCAACTCCAGAACAGACCACCAATTGCTCATATGCAAGTTCAAGTTAAAGTTGAAGAAAATTAAAACAAGCCCACAAGACCCAAAGTATGACCTTGAGCGTATCCCACCTGAATTTAGAAACCATCTCAGGAACAGATTTGCTGCATTGAACACTAACGACCAAAGACCAGATGAGTTGTGGGATGACATCAAGGACCTCATACATGAAGAAAACAAAAGGTCATTAAAAAGATAGGAAAGAAAGAAGGACCAAAATCAGTATCCGAAGATACTCTGAAACTTACTCTTCTATGTAGAGTAGCTAAAGCGAGTGGAAGAAATGATGAAGTAAAAGAGCCAAACAAGTTATTTGAAGGGGCAGCTCAAGAAGACAAAGTAAAGTATTGTAATGAAATGTGCAAAGACCTGGAGTTAGAAAACCAAAAGGGAAGAACACACTCGGCGTTTCTCAAGCTGAAAGAACTAAAGAAAAAAGTCAAGCCTTGAGTTGCAATATTGAAGATTTCCAAGGGCAAAATATTGAACAAAGCAGGAAGCATCAAGAGAAGATGGAAGGAATACACAGAATCACTGTACCAAAAAGAATTGGCCAGTGTTCAGCCATTTCAGGAGGTAGCATATGATACAGAAATTGATGGTACTGAAAGAACTCCAAGATGCACTGAAGGCATTCATAATAAACAAGTCTCCGGGAACTAAATTGAGATGTTTCAACAAATGGATGCAGCGCTGGAGGTGCTCACTCGTTTATGCCAAGAAATTTCGAAGACAGCAACCCAGCCAACTAACTAGAAGAGATCCATATTTGAGCCCATTCCAAAGAAATGTGATCCAAAAGAATGTGGAAATTATTGAACAATATAATTAATATCACACACAAGTAAAATTTTGCTAGATAATTCAAAAACGGTTACAGCATTACATCGACAGGGAACTGCTAGAAATTCAACCCAGATTCAGGAGAGGATGTGGAACAAAGGATATCATTGCTTATGTCAGATGGATCTTGGCTGAAATCAGAGAATATCAAAAAGGTGTTTACCTGTATTTTATTAACTATGCAAAGGCATTTGACTGTGTGGATCATAATAAATTATGGATCACATTGCAAAGAATGGGAATTCCAGAACACTTAATTGTGCTCATGCAGAATTTGTACATAGACCAAGAGGTAGTCATTCAAAACAGAACAAGGGGATACTGAGTGGTTTAAAATCAGAACAGGTCAGGGTTATATCCTTTTACCATACTTATTCAATCTGTATGCTGAGCAAATAATCCAAGAAGCCAGACTATATAAAGAAGGAGACATCAGGATTGGAGGAAGACTCATTAAGAACCTGCATTATGCAGATGACACAACCTTGCTTGCTCTAAGTGACGAGGACTTGAAGCACTTCCTGATGAAGATCAAAGACCATAGCCTTCAGTATGGATTACACTTCAACATAGAGAAAACAAAAATCCTCACATATGGACCAATAAGCAACATCGTGATAAACGGGGAAAAGATTGAAGTTGTCAAGGATTTCATTTTACTTGGATCCACAATCAACACCCATTGAAGCAGAAGTCGAGAAATCAAGTGACATATTACATTGGGCAAATATGTTGCAAAGGACCTCTTAAAAAAAAAAAAGCAAAAATGTCACTTTAAGGACTAAGGTGCACCTGACCCAAGCCATGAGGCATTTTCAATCACCTCATATGAGTGCAAAAGCTGGACAATGAGTAAGGAAGACAAGAAGAATTGAAGCCTTTGGATTATGGTGTTGGGAAGAATATTGAATATACCATGGACTGCCAGAAGAACAAACAAATCCGTCTTGGAAGAAGTACAGCCAGAATGCTCCTTAGAAGCAAAGATGGTGTCTTAGTCATTTAGTGCTGCTATAACAGAAATACAAGTGGATGGTTTTAACAAAGAGAAATTTATTACTTCACAGTAAATAGGCTGAAAGTCCAAGTACAGAGTGTCAGCTCCAGGGAAAGGCTTTCTCTCTCTGTCAGTCTTCTCATCAATCTTCTCCCGGACTAGGAACTTCTCCTCACAGGGACTCTGGATCCAAAGGATGCACTCTGCTCCTGGCACTGCTTTCTTGGTGCTCTGATGTCCCCCCCGTCTCTCTGCTCCCTTCTCTCTTTTATATCTCAAGAGATTGCCTCAAGACACAATCCAATCTTGTAGATTGAGTCTTGCCACACCAACACAACCACCACCCATCCTCCCTTATTAACATCATAGAGACAGGATTTACAACATATAGGAAAATCACACAATACCAGGAATCATGGTCCAGCCAAAGTGAAACACACATGTTGGGGAGGACATAATTCAATTCATGACAGATGGCAAGACTTCATCTCAAGTACTTTGGACATGTTATCAGGAGGAATCACTGCTTAGAGAAGGACATCATACTTGGTAAAGTAGAGGGTCAGCAAAAAAGAGAAAGACAACGAGATGGATTGACACAGTGGCTGCATGGGCTCAAACACAGCAAGGATTGTGAGGATGGTGCAGGACCAGGCAGTGTCTCTTTCTGTTGTACACAGGGCCACAATGACTTGGAACCAACTCAACAGCACCTAGCAACAACAGTTTGCAAATATATAACTGGATCTATGTCCTAAAATGTTAACAGCTGCATTTTATAATAACAAAATAAGGGAACAACTTAAATGTCTATCAGATTAACTGTTAAGTAAATTACCATGATTCCCCACTTACAGGAATTGTCAGAATGGAAATTTCACCTTTGTGTGTTTGACTATTGGATAATTATTGTCTTTCTTCCCTGTTAGGAGAGACCACCTGTTCCTCCTTTTAAAGTTTCCTTCAACATGGAAGGAGCCTGGGTAGTGATACACTCCTGACCTCTCTCTGACCCTATATGCACTAAAACCAGGGATGGTGGAGTGGTTCCTCTGGTTGGTAAATTTGATAAGAATAACTGATTATGCTCTCCTCAGCAACTCCCTGTTAACTCTTGGGAGAGAGCAGTCCACAGGGAGCTTGAGCCCTCTTCTGCTTCTCCGTCATGTCTTACCGAAGCAGTCCTCCTAAATGCGGAAGCCCATTCCCAATCAGCCCTGCTTGTGGCTGGGTGGTACAGCTGCCCAACTCTGGATATTGATATTAGGAATTCCACATGGTTCACACACTTTCACCTTATCTTTTAGCAACAATAGAGGTGATATTTCAATTTAATTGGAACTCAGACAAGGAAAAGGGATGCTTATAAGGACCTAGTGAAAGCTATAACAGGCCCCACAAATGTAAGCTCCTTAAAGACAGAAATTATATCTGTCTTGCTCACCACTGTATCCATAGAACAGAGCCTAGACCCAAAACAATGAATGAATTAATGAAGGAAGGAAAGCATCATTCAAATAGCTTTATTTAAAAGCATGTGAAGTGTCTGTGTGTGATAACATAAGTGTGGATTCCTTTAGAGAGAACTAGGTGTATATACCTATTGGCACTGTTTGGATTTTTTAACCGTGTTTATATGTTTGGAAATTCTGGTAGCGTAGTGGTTAAGAGCTACGGCTGCTAACCAAAAGGTCATTGGTTTGAATCCACCAGGCGCTCCTTGGAAACTGTGTGGGGCAGTTCTACCCTGTCCTATAGGATCGCTATGAGTCAGAATTGACTCAATGGCAATGGGTTTGGTTTTTAGTTTTTTTGGTTTATAAGTTATTTATTTGGAGGACTTAGGGTACAAACTATACACAAAAGGTTATCAGGAAGTATAATTTCTAACCTTTTTTTATTTTCTTCTTTATATCTGTCTGTATTAAAACAAAAAATTTTAACATAAAACCTCATTAGAGGTTTTATGGGACATTCCAGTTAATTGGCCTAATAACGTGTTTAGTGCTTCTAGTCTACCTCCTAGTGTAGAGCCTGGAGTCTTAAAAGCTTACAAGCTTACAAGCTGCCATCCAAACCTCAATAATTGGTCTTTATTCACTTGGAACAACAGAGGAAGAAGGAGAGTCAGAAATAGAAGGAGAAAACGAATGTGTGGCTAATTGCCTCCATGAACAACTGCGCCTTTGCCGTGAGACCAGAAGAACTGTGTGGTGCCCAGCTACCATTACTAAACATTTTAATCAAAGATTCTATAAAAGAATCTTGATCGAGGTGGCAGGTGGAGGAGAAGCAGAAATTCAAATTTCATGGAATCCAGATTTCTGGAACCATGGAAGCTGGATGAACTCGCAAAACTCTTGCCCGGAGATAATCCTTAAATCTTAAACCAAAAATATCCCCTGAATTCTTCTTAGAACAAAAAAATAGTTTAGTTTAACTAGTAAAGAATGTCTGCCTTGAGCAGACATTTTAAGATCTTCCAAGTGAATTATGCTCTTTTAAGATCTACCTTATACGGGATCAAATCGACCATAGCAACTTGGAAGAATAGATAGGAACCTCATGGAGCAGTAAGTATATGTTAATGGTGGAAAAACAACTCAGAAAAAGAGAGTGAGAATGATGGCACAACTCAAAGGATGTAATCAATGTCACTGAATTGTACACAGGAACTGTTGACAAATAATAATAAATGATGAATATAACAGGCCGCAAGAATCCATAGTGAGACAGCAAACAGAAATCCAAAAGTTTAACAATAAAATTTCATAATTAGACTACTCAAAAGAAAGTCATAGGAGCATAATTGAGGCAATGGAAGTCCGAATTGTAAAATTAAAGATAAAGCATTTGACACCAATTTATTTGAGGAACAATCAGATAAAAGAATTTTAAAAAATGAAGAAACCCTAAGAACTATGCAAGACTCTATCAAAAGGAATAACCTATGAGTGATTGTAGTACTAGAACAGGGGGGATAACTGAAAACACAGAATTGCTGAAGATTTGTTGGCAGAAAACTTCCCTGATATCGTGAAAGATAAGAAGATATCTATCCAAGAAGCTTACCGAACCCCACACAGTAGATCCCAAAAGAAAGTCACCAAGACATACTATAATCAAACTTGCCAAAACCAAAGATAAAGAGAGAATTTTAAGAGCCACTAGGGATAAACGAAAAGTCATCTACAAAGGAGAGTCAATAAGACTAAACTCTGACTACTCAGCAGAAACCATGCAGATGAGAAGGCAATGGAATGACATATATAAAGCATTGAAGGAAAAAAATTGCCAGCCGAGAATCATATATCCCGCCAAACTGTGACTCAAATATGACGGTGAAATTAGGGCATTTCCAGATAAACAGAAGTTTAGGGAATTTGTAAAAATCAAACCCAAATTACAAAAAATATTAAAGGGAGCCCTCTGGTTAGAAAATCAATAGCATCAGGTAACAACTAGAACATAGGACAGGATATCAACTCAGATAGGGAAATTGCAAATATAAATCAAAGCTAAAACACTGAAAATAGGAAAACAGAGATGTCAATATGTAAAAGGCGACAAGATTAAAACAAAAAAAAGAGGGATTAAATAACGTAGTCAAAGAACTTTCATATGGAGAGGAAGTCAAGGCACTATCAAGAAATAAAAGATTGGTTTAAACTTAGAAAAATAGAGGTAAATATTAAGGTAACCACAAAGGAAACTAACAATCCTACATATTAAAATAAAAAAGAAGAAAAACAAAGACTCAGCAAACACAAAATGAACAACAGTGAAAAAGATGAAAAGAAAATACATAAAGAAACAACTCAGTACAAAAAATTAAAGTGGAACAAAGAAATGGTCAAAAACACACAAAAAAAGTACATCAAAATGACAGCACTAAACTCATACCTATCAATAATTATGCTGAATGTAAATGGACTAAATGCACCAATAAAGAGACAGAGTGGCAGAGTGGATTAAAAAAATAACATCCATCTATACGCCGTCTGCAACAGATACACCAGAGACTCAAAGACACAAACTAAAACTCAAAGGATGGAAAAAATATATATCAAGCAAACAATAATCAAAAAAGAGCAGGAGTGGCAATATTAACCTCTGACAAAATAAACTTTAAAGCAAAATTCACCACAAAGGATACAACAGATACACCATAGACTCAAAGACACAAACTAAAACTCAAAGGATGGAAAAAATATATATCAAGCAAACAATCAAAAAAGAGCAGGAGTGGCAATATTAACCTCTGACAAAATAAACTTTAAAGCAAAATTCACCACAAAGGATAAGGAAGGACACTATATAGTGATTAAAGAATCAATATACCAGGAGACCATAACCATAATAAGTATTTATGCACCCAATGACAGGGCTCCAAAATGCATAAAACAAACTCTAACAGCATTGAAAAGGGAAATAGACAGCTCCACAATAATAGTAGGAGACCAACACACCACTTTCAGTGAAGGACAGAACATCCAGAAAGAAGCTCAGTAAAGACACGGAAAATCTAAATGCCACGATCAACCAACTTGATCTCGTAGACATATACAGAACACTCCACCCAACAGCAGCTAACTATACTTTCTTTTCCAACCCACACGGAACATTCTCCAGAATAGACCACATATTAGGCCAGAAAGCAAGCCTTAACAGAATCCAAAACATTGAAATACTACAAACCATCTTTTCTGACCATAAAGCCATAAAAGTAGAAATCAATAACAGAAAAAGCAAGGAAAAAAATTGAATATGAGGAAACTGAACAACATCTCGCTCAGAAATTACTGGATGATAGAAAAAATCAAGGATGGAATATAGAAATTCACAGAATCAAATGAGAATGAAACACATCCTACCAGAGCCTTTGGGACACAGCAAAAGCAGTGCTCAGAAGTCAATTATTGGCAATAAATGCACGCATCCAAAAAGAAGGGCCAAAATCAAAACATTAACCCTACAACTCAAAGAAATAGAAAGAGAGCAGCAAAAGAAGTCCACAGGCACCAGAAGAAAGGAAAGAATAAAAATGAGAGCAGAAATAAATGAAATAGAGAACAGAAAAGCAACTGAAAGAGTTAATGAGACCAAAAGCTGATTCTTTGAAAAGATCAACAAAATCGACAAACCATTGGCCAAACTACAAGAGAAAAACAGGAGAGGAAGCAAAAAACTCAAATAAGAAATGAGATGGGCAATATCACAACAGACCAAATGGAAATTAAAAGAATCATAACAGGATACTATGAAAAATTGTACTCTAACAAATTTGAAAACCTAGAGGAAATAAACAAATTTCTAGAAAAACACTACCTACCTAACCTAACACAAACAGAGGTAGAACAACTAAATAAACCTATAACAAAAGACAAGATTGAACAGGTAATTAAAAACTCCCAGGGGCAGGGGGGAAGCCTTGCCCTGACAGCTTCACTGGAGAATTCTACCAAATTTTCAGAGAGGAGTTAACACCTCTACTACTAAAGGTATTTCAGAGCATAGAAAAAGATGGAATACTCCCAAACTCATTCTATGAAGCCAGCATAGCCCTGATACCAAAGCCAGATAAAGAAACCATGAAAAAAGAAAATTACAGCCCTATATCCCTCATGAACATAGATGCAAAAATCCGCAACAAAATTCCAGCCAATAGAATTCAACAACATATCAAAAAGTTAACTCACCATGGTCAAGTGGGATTCATACTAGGTATACAGGGACGGTTCAACATTAGAAAAACAATCAATGTAGTCCATCACATAAATAAAACAAAAGATAAGAACCACGGTCTTATCAATTGATGCAGAAAAGGCATTTGACAAAGTCCAACACCCATTCATGATAAAAACAATCATCAAAATAGGAATAGGAGGGAAATTCCTCAACAAAATAAAGGGCGTTTATACAAAGCCAACAGCCAACATCATCCTAAATGAAGAGTCTGAAAGCCTTCCCCTTGAAAACTGGAAGGAGACAAGGATGCCCTTTATCACCACTCTTATTCAACATTGTGCTCGAGGTCTTAGCCAGAGCAATAAGAAAAAGAAATAAAGTGCATCTAAATTGGTAAGGAAGAAGTTAAAGTATCCCTGTTTGCAGATGACATGATCTTATACACAAAAAAAACCAAAGAATCCACAAGAAAACTACCGGAACTAATAGAAGATTTCAGCAGAGTATCAGGATACAAGATAAACATACAAAAGTCATTTGGATTACTCTACACCAACAAAAAAAAACTTTGAAGAGGAAATCACCAAATCAATACCACTTACAATAGCCCCCAAGAAGATAAAATACTTAGGAATAAATCTAACCAGGGACATAAAAGACCTATACAAAGAAAACTCTAAGACACTACCGCAGGAAACTAAAAGAGACCTACGTAAGTGGAAAAACATATTTTGCTCATGGATAGGAAGACTCAAAACCAAAAAACCAAACCCAGTGCCATTGAGTCGATTCCAAGTCATAGCGACCCTACAGGACAGAGTAGAACTGCCCCATAGAGTTTCCAAGGAGCACCTGGCAGATTCAAACTGCCGACCCTTTGGTTCACAGCCATAGCACTTAAGCACTACGCCACCAGGGTTCCCAGGAAGACTCAATGTTGTAAAAATGTCAATTCTACCTAAAGCGATCTACAGATACAACACAATACCAACCCAAATTCCAGTGACATTTTCTAATGAGATGGAGAAACAAATCACCAACTTCATATGGGAAGGGAAGAGGCCCCAGATAAGTAAAGCATTAATGAAGAAGAAGAATGAAGTGAGAAGCCTCACACTACCTGATTTTAGAACCTATTATACCACCACAGTAGTCAAAACAGCCTGGTACTGGTACAACAACAGATACATAGACCAAATGAACAAAATTGAGAATCCAGACATAAATTCATCCACCTATGAGCAGCTGATATTTGACAAAAGACTGAAGTCCATTAAACGGGGAAAAAATAGTCTCTTTAACAAATGATGCTGGCATAACTGGGTATCCATCAGCAAAAAAACGAAACAAGACCCTTACCTCAAACCATGCACAAAAATGAGCTCAAAATGCATCAAAGACCTAAATACAAAACCTAAAACAATAAAGATCATGGAAGAAAAAATAGGAATAATGCTAGGAGCCCTAATACGTGGCATGAACAGTATACAAAACATTACTAACAATACACAAACACCAGAAGAGAAACTAGACAACTGGTAGCTCCTAAAAATCAAACACTTATGCTCATCAAAAGACAACCTACAGACTGGTAAAAAAAAATTTAGGTAAGACATATCCGATCAGGGTCTAATCTCTGAAATCTACAAGATACTGCAAAACCTCCACAACAAAAAGACAAATAATCCAATTTAAAAAATGGGCAAAGAATATGAATAGGAACTTCACCAAAGAAGACATTCAGGTGGCTAACAGATGCATGAGGAAATCCTCAAGATCATTAGCCATTAGAGAATTGCAAATCAAAACTACAATGAGATACCATCTCATCCCAACAAGGCTAGCATTAATCCAAAAAACAAAAAATAGTAAATGTTGGAGAGACTGGAACACTTACACATTGCTGGTGGGAATATAAAATGGTACAACCACTTTGGAAATAGATCTGGAGCTTCCTTAAAAAACTAGAAATACCATACAATCCAGCAATCCTACTCCTTGGAATATATCCTAGAGAAATAAGAGCCGTCATATGAATATATATATGCATACCCGTGTTCATTGCAGCACTATTCACAATAGCAAAAAGATGGAAACAACCTAGGTGCCCATCAACAGATGAATGGATAAATTATGGTATATTCCAATGATGAATCCTCGAAACATCTCACAACATGGATGAATCCAGAAGGTATTATGCTGAATGAAGTTAGTCACAAAAAGACAAGTATTATATGAAACCACACTTATAAGAACTCAAGAAAAGGTTTAAACACAGAAGAAAGCATTCTTTGATAATTACAAAGGTGGGAAGGGAGGAAGAGGGGAATTCACTAACTAGATAGAAGAATCCAACTAGATAGTAGACAAGAATTATCTTAGGTGAAGGGAAGGACAACACACAATACAGGGGAAGTCAGCACAACAGGACTAAACCAAAAGCCAAGAAGTTTCCTGAACACAACCAAACACTTCCAGGGACAGAGTAGCGGGGACGGGGGTCTGGGGACCATGGTTTCGGAGAACATCTAAGTCAACTGGCATAACAAAGTTTATTAAGAAAATGTTCTGCATCCCACTTTGTTGAGTGGCACCTGGGGTCTTAAAAGCTTGTAAGCTGCCATCTAAGATTCATCAATTTGTCCCAACCCACTTGGAGCAAAGAAGAATGAAGAATACCAAAGACAAAAGGAAAATATTAGCCCAAGAGACAAAAGGATCACATAAACCAGAGACTCCATCAGCCTGAGACCAGAAGAACTAGATGGTGCCCAGCTACCACCAATGACCACTCTGACAGGGAACGGAACAAAGAGTCCCTGATGGAGCAGGAGAAAAGTGTGGTGCAGAACTCAAGTTCACATAAAAAGACCAGACTTAATGGTCTGAGACTGGAGAAATGCCAGAAGACATGGCCCCTGGACTCTCTGTTAACCCAGAACTAAAACCATTCCCAAACCAACTCTTCAGACAAAGATTAGACTGAATTATAAAACATAAAATAATGCTCATGAAAAGTGTGCTTCTTAATTCAAGTTGATACATGAGGCTACTTGAACAGTCTGGGGGTAGGATGAGAAAGCAGAAAGGTACAGGAGTTGGTTGAATGGACACAGGAAACTGGGGTGGAAAAGGGGGGTGTGCTGTCACATCGTAGGGATTGCAGCTAGGGTCACATAACAATATGTGTGTAAATTTTTGCATGAGAAACTAACTTAAGCTGTAAACTTTCACCTAAAGCACAATTAAAAAAAAAAAATTTGCAACAGTATTCTCAAACCACCACTGTTCAGTGGTAGAATTCTCACCTATCATGCGGGAGACATGGGTTCAATTCCCAGGCACAGCACCTCATGCGCAGCAGTGGAGGTTTGAATGTTGCTATGATGCTGAATGGAGCTTTTCAGCAGAGCTTCCAGACTAAGATGTGCTAGGAAGAAAGGACTGGAGATCTATTAAAAATCAGCCAGTGAAAACCCTATGTATCATAATGGTCTGATCCACAACCAATTGTGGGGACGGCACAGGACTAGGCAGCGTTTTGTTCAGTTGTGCATGGTGTCCACGTGAGTCCAGGGTCCACTCAGTGGCAGCTAACAAGAAGTGGGGGGGAGGGGAACGTCCTAGGGATGTATAATAAAACTGCAGGCCACACTGAGTGCTCATTTGAGAGTCATGAATGAGAGATTAGTGACATAGTTGCATGCTTCGCTCCAGTGACTTTCGGCTGCCTGAGTACAGATGCAAGAGGGAGGATAGTTGGGTTTAACACTGATTTTGCCGAGCCCTGTAAGCACTAAAGGAGCCCTGGTGACACAGTGGTTAAGTGCTCAGCTGCTAACCAAAAGGTCAGTAATTCAAATTTACCAGCCGCTCAGTGGGAGAATATCTGCTTCCATAAAGATTACAGTCTTGGAAACCCGGTGGGGCAGTTCTACTGTGTTCTATAGGGTTGCTATGAGCGGAATTGTCTTGACAGCAATGAGTTTGGTCTGGCTTGAGTGTAATCTCCATGAGGATATAAGCACTGTGAAAGAAGAGATCAGGCCTGTCTGGTTTAGGGTTGGATCTCACAGATCAGAACTGGGCCTGGCGCAAAGGGGCCTCTCCATACATCCTGTTCTGGTTGAACCCTGGCCCTTTTTCACAGCTTTTGGTCAAGCTGTTCTTTCCAGTCAGGATGCTTCCCTGCCACTCCTATCACCAACTTCACTGTTGACTTTGGGTGGGTCACTTAATTGCTTGGAGCTTTCATTTTCTCACCTATGAAATGAAGATGAGATGATCTTTTAGGTCTCTTTCGGGTATAAAAATCATATCTGGCTATCTTATCCCATTCATTTGATGACTTCCAACAAAGATGCCAAAATACATCAGCTTAGGTGAAGGCACTGGCACGGGTGCCCTCAGGTCTTTACCTTACAACTGATCCACTTAAGACGCAGTCCCTGGAAACACATTGAATCTAAAAGCAAAGCTTCCTACATTCAATAAATCCTTGTTGAATTTCAGCATGAGGCCACAGAGAGAGAAGTATTGACACTGGAGTTGTAAAGTACCTAAAAAAAGACAGATCTGGCCCATTCTTTCCCCTCTTCTGTGTTCACATCCTTCCTTAGCTATCGCCCAGCCTTGTCGGATAAATATATCTCTTTTTATCTTTCCCCATAGTCAGTCCCTTTCTTTCCTGAATCATTTTTGCTGCTTTTCTCTGAACCCTCCCCACTCTGTCTCTGCCTTGCCATACTTAATGTCAGAGCATCCGCGGAGCAGGAGGTAGAGGGACCACGGAGGCAATAGACGGTGTGCCTATAGAGGCCAACAAATCTTAGTCAGTAAGGCAGCAGTATTTACTGAGCATTCACTTCACCCTGAAGACTGCAACAGACCCTGGAGTCAGCTTCACAGAGCTGGCAACTGCCTATGAGGTGGATTTGAGAGCTTGAAGCAAGATCTTCTGCTCAAAAATGGCTAGCTTGGGTTCAAATCCCGCCTCCATCACTAATTAATGTGTGTGTGTCCTCAAACAATGTATTCCTTAATCATGGAATTCCTCAGTTTCCTCCTCTATAAACTCAGAGAAATAGTAGATATGACTCTACAGGGTTGTGTGGATTAAATGACACAGCGCCTAAAAAAAAAGTTGCCATTGGGTCAACTCTGACTCATAGCAAGCCCATGTGCGTCGCAGTAGAACTGAGCTCCACAGGGTTTTTAATTGCTGATTTTTCAGAAGTAGACAGCCAGGCCTGTCTTCTGAGGTGCTTCTGGATGGACTCCAACCACCAACCTTTCAGTTAGTAGCCAAGCACTTAACTGTTTGCACCACCCAGAAACCCTGAACAGTGCTTAGCACACAGTAAGTGCTCGACAAATATAAGCTATTACTATTATAGAGCCCTGGTGGCATGGTGGTCAAGCACTTGGCTGCTAATCGAAGGGTCAATGATTCGAACCCACCATTGCTCCATGGTAGAAAGATGCAGCAGTCTGCTTCCATAAAGATCTGCAGCTGCGGAAACCCTATAGTGCAATTCTCCTCTGTCCTATACAGTTGGTATGAGTCAGAAAGATTCGACAGCAATGGGTTTGGTTTTGAGTGTTACTGTTATCTTCTACAATGCCTGAAATTCTATCATTAATGACTTAGTCCTTGGGATTGAGGCACAGAGTCCAGCCTTGCTGCTACTCTTGTTCTCTCATAATCCCCAGGTTAAGTCCAGCTGGACTCCTGCCTTATTCTATGATGAAATTCCTACCTTGGGCCCCTGTAACTGTATCCTTCCATTGATAATCTGCCCAGGGCTCAGTCCCTCATTAACTAACTCCTTGCCTTATTGTCTCTTTCTTATGACTAAATTTCAGCTCCTGAAATCCAGTTCTGCCGGGTATGTAATAGCTATTCAATAAATAGTAGTTGGCTGACTGGCCAGCTACCTTCTGCAGGTCTCCTTGATGCTGACCTAGAAGAGTGCCCCATGTGCTTCTTCTCTGCTCTCTCTCCCTGTACTCAGTGGCTGTTCCCTCACTGCCCACACCTGAGCCCTCCAGCCTTCCTGATTCCACGAGAGATAGGTCTAAAACCTTGGCCAAACCACTATGCTTTTCCTTCTCCTAGATCATTAAATCACTGGTGCTTCTCCAGAAAACACATTCCATGATTAAAACTCCACCTCCCCAAGGTCAGACAACAAGGATCCACTGAATACACTTATCAACATGTGCCCAGCTTCCTCCACTTTCTACATCTTCCTCTGCAACTCTCCATGGAGTGCTCCAGTGGGAGCCCTCAGCCTCTTCCTCATGCCCAGAATCCTAAGCCAAATCTCCAAGAACTCCTACCCAGGTCCAGGGCTCCAGGCCTTGGTTTGTACAGTAGGGGAGTCAGGACTATAACAGAGGAGATCATGCTGCCTATTATGAAGGGTTCAGGACAAGAGGTAATTATAAAAAAAAGACTGGAAAAGTAGGATGGGACTAGATCTAGGAGGACCTCAAAAAGAGGCAGGCAAGTTTGAATGGGAGACTGGACTGGCACAATGAGAATGGTCCTTCAGGAGGGGGATCCTGGCTCAGGTACACTTATGTTGAGATGAGAAGAGCTTGGAGGTGAGAATAACAGCAAGGAGTGCACAGACCACTTTGAAAGTCAGAAGAAAAATAGACATTTTTCCCAGAAAAAAAAAAACCTATACTGGAAAATCTGCATAATATTTTGGGAAGTTCACAGACCCTTTAAGGATAGGGACTCCCTGGAGAGTCCCTAAACTCCAGGTTAAAAATTCATGGAGTAGAATCTTACAAACAATCAGCATCTGACATATAGTAGTATTGAACTAAATAATCTACCTGACCTGAGTAAGAATGGTATCAATGGAGTAGACAATTGGGAGTGAATTCCAGGCTATTTAAAAAGCTGTGGACTTGTTGACTTCTTTGATTTGGGAAATAAAGAAAAGGGAAGAGTGATGGTTAAAATTGTGTGTCAGCTTGGCTGGGCCATGATTCTCAGTGTTGTGTCAATTGTATAATGTTGTGATCACTTCCCTGTTGAAATTTGATATGTGATCACCCCCATGATGGAATCTGCTGAATGGTACTGGCAGTGGTGGGGACTGTGCTGGCTCACTGCCCCCTCAGCTTTCATCTTTCCACCTTCCACTGTCTACTTCCTCCCTGCTCACCTTGCAAAGGTTGTTGGCTTGTTCTGGATCCAGCAGCTGTCTATTGTCTGACCTCTGGTTCTTGGAGCTTGAGCTAGCAGCTTACCTGTTCATTTTGGGATTTGTCAATCTTCACAGCCTGCAAGGAAGAGTCCTGCTCCCCAACCTGCCTATCTTGGGTTCACCAGCCCCTGCAGCTACGTGACTCAGGAGAAACCTTTCGGTCTTGCCTGCCAACTTTGGGGATTCCTTGATAGTCACAGCCTGCGAGTGGGAGCCCTGCTCCCCAACTTGCTCATCTTGGGTTCTCTAGTGTCTGTGGCTCTATGAATTGGGAAAGGCCTCTAACCTGATCCAAGGACCTGGAAAGTTCCAACCCCTACAATCCCATGAGCTGTTTCCTTGAAATAAATCTCTGTATATATATTTATATGATTTACTGGTCTTGCTGCTCTAGAGAACCCAGCCTAAGACAGGAAGTGTCTTAGTCAAGGTTCTCTTAGACAAAGAGAATGGTAACATATAGGAGAGAAAAAGGGAGAGAGAGACTTATTTTAATGAACTAGCTCATGTAATTGTGAGGGATGGGAAATCCCAAATCTCCAACAGGCTGGATATTTCTGTGTCTTGTGTCCCAAAATCCATAGGGTCAGGCCATGGGAACTGGGAAGAGTGAAGGAGCCTGGCAGGATGTCTATTTATACTCTGGAGGCAGAATACTTCCTAGGGAAAACTCCCTTTTTGCTCTTAAGGCCTTCAACTGATTGGATAAGGCTCATCCACATTATGAAGTATAATCTGCTTTACTTTAGGCCAGCTGATTTAATCACGTGTAACTACTTCATGACAGCATCTAGACTAGTGTTTGACCAATCAACGGGGCACCATAGCCTAGCCATGTTGATACATATAATTAACCATCACAAGAAGTTTGAACATTTCTTATGTAGGATACCAGATGCATGATGGTATATCCAATTGGGAGACTGTACAAGTTTTTGTTGATTTATTTTTTGCGTTGCTGATGCGGAAGGATGTGAAGATTGACTGGTTCATTCAACAAGCTTTAATGAAGTACCTAGAATGTGCTTGGCGTTGGGACACCCAGAAGAAAAAACAGATCCCTACCCTCAAGGAGCTTACGCTGCAGTGAGAAAACAGATAGGCAAAGAACAGTGACAACACAGTGGTTGCTGGGGTGCAGGAAAGATTTGCAAAAAGAATGGGGACACAGAATAGGGCACAATCTGCCTGGGGAAATTACGAAGGAGGTCCTTGAGCTGAAACTCGAAAAAAGCTTAGCGTTTTGCCTAATGGAACGAGGAGGGCTGGTGTTACAGAGCCCTAATGTTTGAACAGGAGGAGCTACACATTAAGCTTGTCCCAGACGCAATAGCCAACATCTCCCCTTTATGTTCTTGGCCAAGTGCTGCCTATGGAAGATGGAGAGAAAAGAGTCAGACTACATATGGGAAAGATCACACTGACAGCTGAGGGGAGGATGGGAAGTGAGAAAAGATTTGAGGCACTAAGAAAAAAGACCAAAAGACTGTAAGGAAGTTGTACTCATGAGGCTAAATTCCAAACTGTTTCCCGCACTGATAAGATAGAGGAAAACAACAAAGGGTAAAAAAATTTGGACTAGCACAGCCAGGCAGGCTCCAAATAGGTTCTTCTCTGGGAAAACAGAAAAATCACCCTGCAAGGAGCTCAAGGAGCCTGAGTCTTTGAATTAAGTTTTAACAGCAATGGAGACAGAGTTTCTTTTCCTGTCTGCAATTGTGTTAACTTCCGTGATCTCTGAACATGTTAAACAAGGAATTTTCCCCAAAGTAGGAAGGCTTCTGTGGCTGGTTTCTTGGGATCCTTAGAGGCTGTGCTTCAACAGGTAGGTGGCAACTCAATAGAGAGCCCTGAGCTTTGAGCGGCCTGACATTCACATGTGGGCAGGTTACACAGCTTTGGAAGTTCTTCTAAATAAGAAAAGAAAAAGGGTCTGGACTTAGAGAGGAGAGGAAATGGATATGAAGGTGACAAAAACCAGAGGTGTTTAGAAAGTAGAATAGACTAAACTATGATTAATTGAAAATGTAGAAGTAAAGTAAATGAAAGAATTTAGAATGACGCACAGATTTCTAATACAGGGAACTTGGGCTTTGATAGTGTTCTTCACTGAAATAAAAAGTGGTGGACAATGCAGGAGAGGTCAGCATAACTGGACTAAACCAAAAGCAAAGAAGTTTCCTAAATAAATTCAATGCTTCAAAGGCCAGCATAGCAGGGGCAGGGGTTAAGGGACCATGGTTTCAGGGGACATCTAAGTCAACTGGCATAATAAAATCTATTAAGATAACATTCTGCATCCCACTTTGGAGAGTGGTTTCAGGGATCTTGAACGCTAGCAAGCTGCCATCTAAGATGCATCAACTGGTCTCAGCCCACCTGGAACAAAGGAGAATGAAGAACACCAAAGACACAAGGTAATTATGAGCCCAAGAGACAGAAAGGGCCACATAAGCCAAAGACTACATCAGCCTGAGACCACAAGAACTAGATGGTGCCCGGCTACAACCAATGACTACGCTGACAGGGAACACAACAGAGAACCCCCGAGGGAGCAGGAGAGCAGTGGGATGCAGACTCCAAATTCTCGTAAAAAGACCAGACTTAGTGGTCTGACTGAGACTAGAAGGACCCCAGTGGTCATGGTCCCCAGACCTTCTGTTAGCCAAGACAGGAACCATTCCCAAAGCCAACTCTTCATACAGGGATTGGACTGGACAGTGGGATAGAAAATGATACTGGTGAAGAGTGAGCTTCTTAGATTAAGTAGACACATGAGACTATGTTGGCATCACTGCCTGGAAGGGAGCTGGGAGGGCAGAGGGGGTCAGAAGCTGACTGAATGGACATGAAAAGAGAGTAAAGGGAAGGAATGTACTGTCTCATTGGGGGAGAGCAATTAGGAGTATATTGCAAGGTGTGTATAAATTTTTGTATGAGAGACTGAGTTGATTTGTAAACTTTCACTTAAAGCACAATAAAAAAATTTTTTTAAATGTGGTGGAAATTCCAGAAAGGTGAGGTAGGGATGGGGGTGCCTGGAAGAAGAGATAAAAAAGTGTTATTTTTAGTGTACTTTTGGAATATACAAACCAACAATATATTGAATGAAGTCCCTGAGTGGTAGAAAAGGAAATGTTGGTGGTTTGAATCTACCCGGAGGTGCCTTGGAAGAAATACCTGTCAATCTGCTTCAAAAAGATCACAGCCATTGAAAACCCTGTGGAGCACAGTTCTACTCTGAAACACATGGGGCAGTCATGAGTTGAAATCAGCTTGATAGCAACTGGTTTGGTTTATTTGGTTTAATATGTTCACTATACAGCCTAGAGTTCAGAGGACTAGTCTAGGCTAGATACAGAGATTTCGGAATTAACATCACATAAGTGGTGACTGAAGTTATAAATAAGGCTGCCCCCCAAAAAAGGCATAGAAGAAGAATAAAAGGAGGCTAAGAAGGGGACCCTGCAGAAAACCAATATTTAAAGACTAAACAAAGGAGAATGAGAAGGAACAACAAGACGGATTAACCAGAAGAGAATAGTGTCAAGGAAATTAAGGGAAGAATTTCAAGAGTGGAGTAGTCAAAAAGGTCAAATGTCCCATAAAGGTCAAATAAAATGTCGACCAAAACGCATCTATTAAATTTAACAACTGAGAAGTCATCAGCAACCTTTTCAAGATGGGGCAGAAAGCAGGTTACTGAGGGTTGAAGACTAAATGGAAGGTGAGGAAGTGTGGACAGCCCTTTCGCAAAGTTTGAAGGGATGGAGAGAGCTGGAGGTGGGAAGGGAATAATTAGAAAAGAGACCGGGTCATCAGCAGATGTTTTTTGTTGCCATCGTTTTCTAATGGAAAATATTTAAAAAGTTCTTCTATCCTGCAGGGAAGAAATCAATAGAGAGAAAAGGATAAAAATTCAGAAACTGGAAGGGAAAGTTGACAGAGTAAGGTCCTGAAGGAAACTGGAGAGGAAGCACTCCAGCTCACAAATTAGCCTTGGATAGGAGAGATTCATCTTCAAAGAGAGATGATAGAAGGTAAAGCCTGGTGCTGATGCAGAGAAAGGTGTACATGGGAGCAACTACTGTGGTCTGTCCTTTCTCTGTAAAATATTAAGTAAGATTATCCATAAAGAGTAGGGTATCTAGAGTGGAGATGGGGCCTGGGAGGAGTGGGGGAGAGTTGAAGGAAACAAACAACTGCCAGTGCTGTGCGCCCGGTTCATACTGGACGCTGTAAACCTACACCAGCATCAGCACACATGTCTGTGGTGCGATTGCATCCAGCATCTCTCAGAATCTCAAATGTTAGAGGAGTACTTCAAATGTGAAGAAGATATGAGTTTAGGGTATGCAGAAGTGTAGCCAATGGACAAGTGGACAAGGGAATTAAGATTGCCAGCAAGAGAGAGATTGAAACATTAATGCCCAGTATGCTGAGGCCATTGTTGGAGCCACTGTGTCAATCCATCTCATTAAGGGCCTTCCTCTTTTTCACTGACCCTCTGCTTTACCAAGCATGATGTCCTTCTCCAGGACAATAGTTATCAGGAGGGACCAGCCCCTTATGTTCTCCAGAGACTGGACCCTCCTGATATCATGTCCAAAGCACATGAATGCCATCCTACTTCTAAGGAGCATTCTTCCAAGACAGATTTGTTCATTCTTCTGGCAGTCCATGGTCTATTCAATATTCTTCACCAACACTAAAATTCAAATGCATCAGTTGTTTTTTTGGTCTTTTTTATTTATTGTTCAGCTTTCAAATGCATATGAGACTACTGAAAATATCATGGCTTAGGTATCTACCAAAGTTGGAAAACAAAAAGTAGAGCAAGAGGGAAAAATTTTTCCTGAAAAATGGAAGAAAACATTTTCCATGTAGAAGTGAAGAGTATTCCTATGTATTAATATGTACACAAGGTGTTTGTGTAACAAAAGAACAGAAATTAAAAGACATGTTTCTTTTACCCAGCCCACTTCACTCAACTGTTACCTGCTAAAACTCTGTAGGCATTTCAGCTTGAGATCCTGGACCAGAGCCATGCAGGTAGAAAGCAGAAAAACCATCTAAATTCATGTAACTTACCCACAATACTCTTTATATTTATTGTTATTCCTGCTGCTAATATTACACCTACATATCTCTGAGTCAAGGAGATCCCTATCATTTGTCCTCTGGTAATTCAGGGAATCTAGGTATCAAAGGTTTTACAGCACTGCCATGTGGGGACATCCTCTAAGCAAGTAGAAAAATGGTACTGGAGACAAAGATGTGTGAGGCAGAGATGATGCTTGAAGGCATAGAAGTATATGAGTTCACTTGGTTAAAGGAGTGTGGAGATAAAAGAGAAGAGGGCAAGGACAGAGCTGGAAGAAGCACAAATAATTAATAACCGAGGGGACACAATGTAAGGAGAGGCAATTTAAATCAGGAAATTATTTGGCCAAGTAATGGAAGAGCTGAAATTCTAAGTGAACAAGGTAACACAGATTAGCAATACCAGGAAGTTTTTGCCACCCCCTAGGGCTGGTGGCATAGTGGTTAAGAGTTCGGCTGCTAACCAAAAGGTGGGCAGTTCGAATCCACCAGGGCTCCTTGGAAACACTATGCGGCACTTCTACTCCGTCCTATAGGGTCACTATGAGTCACAATCAACTCAATGGCAAAGGGTTTGGTTGTGGGTTTTTAGGGCTGATGCGGAGCCCTGGCGGCGCAGCGCTTAAGAGCTCAGCTGCTAACCAAAAAGGTTGGCTGTTAAATTCCACCGGCTGCTTCGTAGAAACTCTATGGGACAGTTCTACTCTGTCCAAAAGGTTCACTATGAGTTGGAACTGGCTGGGCTACAATGGGTTTGGTTTTTAGTTTCACGGGGCTGACAGAGGAGCTGTGGTGCTGTTTTACAGCCTTGGAAACCCTATGGGGCAATTCTACCCTGTCCTAAAGGGTCACTATGAGTCAGAAATGACTCGACGGCAATGGGTTTGGTTTGGGGTAGGGATGATGGGGCATAAGCAGGAGATGGTCATACCAGAACCCAGAAGCCAGGACTGTCAGTGGAAAGGAGAACCAGGGCAGAGGCTGCCTACCAGGAGCTGGAACTGCAGGCAAAGGGCATGATCTACACAACTTGGAATCCTGGAGGAGACCGAACCATTGCCAGAGCTGCCACCTGAAGTAGAAAGAGAGGAAGCTAAATACCCTGGCTTCTCTCCTCCTCCCACCCTCCGGACTTCTGTCAGCTCCCAGCATTGGCCAAACTTACTCAGAACTGTAGTTCCCTATGATACAGACAGAAAAAGGAAAAAATAGAGAACAGATCTGAGAGCAGCTGGCAAATAACTAGGTGAAAATCAGATTTGGGAGGATTTAAAAGGAACTGGGGGAACTGGGGGATAAGAAGCAGAAGCAGCAAATATAGATGACATATTTCAGTTATGTGTGCTAGTATTTCAGTGCAAACTTTGTCCTATTTGCTTGCTTCTTATATTCCACAGATTTTTAGGATTACAAAGAACCTACTCTTAAAAAGCCCCGTTTCAAGTTATTTTTCCCCAGATGGAATAGCTTTTTCCCAAGTTTATCCTTTTCTGCTGAACTTTATAACCTCTTTTTTAACTTATAATTCCTTTTCTTCCAGAATATTAATGAAGATAATAAATGTTCCTCAATAATATCCTCAATTTGCTCCCCGTATAAGCTCTCTTTACAGAATTTTGAAGTCCTCTGCAGTCAAGAATCCAGCAGCAGTATGCTGTTCTTGTTATTACTTTGCAATTACAAAACAGTAAATCCATTCACTTGAGAGAGAGAGAAAGAGACTGAAAATAACATCTAAGTAAAACCCAGGACTACTCCCCTATCAACTAGATAAGGTTTTTCATTTCAACCATATGAATTGCCTAGACTACCGATACTCTACACTTGTCAAGTTGTATGTTCCTAAATCAGGTAAGTAGGTGATTACAACTTTTACCATATATCATATAGTCTGTGAAACAAACTCTGGTTGACTTAAGAGAGAGACAGAATGAGACCTAGATCTGCGACTCAAGTCCATCTGACTTCAGTTTCCTTTTCTGAAAAGTAAGAACAATCATTGGTCCTCCTGCCTATCTAATAGTGCTTTTGGAAGATTAAATAAGTAGTTGGACGTTCTTTATAAAGTGCAATGCAAAAATATAACTGCTGGCTTAGAATGCCTAGGTCCCAAACCCAGTTCCACCACTTTCTGGCCATGTGATTTTAATCAAATTATTCAACCTCTCCATGTTTTAATTTCCTCACCTGTAAAATGGGAAGAGTAGGAGGGCCTCATTGTGGCTTGTAACTGATGATGGGCTGGAACAGGGACGTGGCTTGTATCTGATGATGGGCTGGAATAGGGTTATGAAAGCTTTACTCCCTTCCTCAAGGAAGGGATAGACTATGATACAATTTATGCTCCAGAGCTTCCCGTGGGATCAGGCTGAGACTACACCTCATCTGAAACCACATCCCTGCCTAGCACCTTCTCTTTCCTTGTCTCGCTTCCCTCACTTCATTACCAGCTTCTCCTAAATGTATTCCCTTAATACATCTTGTGAACACAAATCTTTGTTGCAGACTCTGCTTCTAGGGAACTCAACCTGAGTCAGTACCAATCTCAGGGTTGATAATATAAATAGAACACTTAGAACATGGCCAGGCACATAGTAATTGCTCAATAATTCTGATTGGAAAATGGGCCAGAAAGAATGGTGATGATAGTGACTATAATAAAAATGTTACAAAAGCCCTGGCTTTCCAAGAACCTCAGATAAATCCCTAATTTTAAAAAAGAATCTCATTTTTCCTTTAGCCCCTGTGCTCCAGACTGAGTGAAAAACCTCAGCTAGCACATCATGCTGACAGCTGCCATTAGTAGGGGGTTGAAGAACAGGTAAGCTTCCAGGATTAGGCCTCAGTGATGCATCCCTGGACTAAAAGAAGTAGAAAGGAGAGATAAAGAAGAAAATAGTTTGGATTCTAGCCTAAAATTTTCAAGAGGTCAGAGACCTAAAACCTTGTCTAGCACATAGTTGTAACACCATAGATAATTTCTGGTATGATGGGTTTAAAGATAGAGCCACAAATTCTTTGGTACTCTTTCTCTCAAGAGGTAAAGTTTAATTTCCCTCTGTTTGGGTCAAGAGTGGGGTTATTGAACCACTTCTACTAAATAGAATATGACAGAATGTCACTTCCAAGGTTAGGTTATAAAAAGACTGTGGTTTCCATCCTGAGTGGGCTTACTCACTGGATCATATGCTCTGGAGGAACCCATGTCGTGAGTATCCCTAGGGAAAGGCTGACATAGCAAGAAACTACAGCCTCCTGCCAACAGCCATGTGGAAGAGCTTCGTAGTGGATTCTCCAGCCCTTCAGATAACTGCAGCCCTGCCCTGCAACTTCATGAGAGACATTGAGCCAGCGTTTGGATTCCTGACCCACAGAAGCTGTGAAGTAATAAATATGTGTTGCTTTAAGCTGCCAAATTTGGGGTAAATTATTACACAGCAATAAATAGCTAATAATGTGGAAAGCCAATATCATCTCGGGCATCAGAGGTTTGAGTGAAGAACAAGGAAGAAAAAAACAAAATTATGAAAAAAAAGAGGGGCTGGGTGGGAAGTTTACCTGTGTGTATCAAGGTCAGCATCAGAAGCAAATTGGAGAATACAAATGTTAACCTGCCAATATGGAAAAAGCAGAAATAAATGGTATGAACTTTGTTGTGGAATTTTGGATTTCTAAGCTCACAGAGGACCCCTGGTGGCACAGTGGCTAAGCACTCAGCTGCTAACTGAAAGTTTGGCCGTTCAAATCCACCAGCCACTTCTTGGAAATCCTATGGGGCAGTTCTACTCTGTCCTATAGGGTCTATATGAGAATCGACTCAATGGCAATGGGGTAACTTCACTAAGGTGGCCCTATTACTGCAAGGAACATTGCCAGTAGAACCTCAGTAACATTAAACAAATGCAAAGTGCTTTTATTAAGGAGAAAGTGAAAACAGAAAGGCTTTTCCTTGGGGAGAGCGCACAGAGGCAAGTAATCAGGCTTTTTCTTTTTTTTTTTTTTTAATCAAGAAAGAATGCTTTACTCTTTTGCTACTAGATCAAGGAGTATCAGATAATTCAAACTCTTTGTATTCAGAGTTGTTTTTTCTGGTCATCTGAATGTAAATTAATAAGATGTTCCTGTGAATTCAGTCTGAGCTGGAAGGATTTCAGTAACTTTCCAAAGTCATTGCATATTAATAGGCCCCTCCCCCTGAAATTTTCCATGCAGTTCAACTTTCCCAAGGCAGTTCTGTAGCTTCTTCCCAGAGTTCTAATTACTTCCTGATGACTCTCTTTGTCCTCCCAGCAGTATAATAAAGGCAAATCCAGGCAGGGGAGGCCAAGAGCTGAGTTCTGATCCCAGCTCCATCTGACTAGTCATAGGACCTCAATTAGACATTTCCCTTCTGAAACTGACTTTCTTATTTGTTAAACAGTGTTGATAATTCTGTACTTCACAGCACAAATGTGAGGGTCAAAATAGGTAATAGATGAAAAAGCACTTGGCCAACTGTAAAGTGCTGCATAAATAGAAGACAGGAATTCCTTTTACCCTGGTATCTTTTCCCAAAAAAGGCAGCCTCGCAGCTACCGTCAACTCCTCAGTCATTGCAGACCTTTTATTAATAGAAAATGTTTCTCTTCAGCATCTGCTCTCCCTTTGGTTATAACAATAATCACCCCTCTGTGCTTTCAAAGCACCGGCCCACCTCCTTTCCTCTCCTGTGGTTCCCGTTGTTATTTCTGCCTTCTTCTAAGTCTGCTCGCTGAGTTTCCTTTCACTCCCTCTAGGTCCCTCTTTACCTGGGAGACATTTGCTGCCAGTAAACATTTCAGCCTTGTCCTTGAGGAAGCCATGGTGACGCCGTTCTATTTTCGTTTTTCAGAGGAAGAACCAGCCGCTGAGTGAGGACTTGTTCTCCATTGTGCTGCAGCCCTACATGGCAGCACTAAATTCTCTGGACCACTGTAGTCCAGGACTCCCTGTGGACCAGGGATACTTAAATTCTGGCCAACAACTTCTCCCTTTCCTAGTTTCCCAGTGACCAAAATTCCAGGGGATCTTATTTCCCACCAACGTGGTCTACAGAGCTTTTCCATAGGGAGACAATCGTTTAAGAACGTTGAGCTTCAGAACCAGCTGGGTCACCCTGGGCAAGTAACCTAACCTCTCTGAGTTTTAGTTTCCTCATGAGGATAATGTTAATTGCCTCACAAAGTTGCAAGTAAGCATTAAACAGGACAATGTACATGAAGTACCTGACACAAAAAAGAGTTCTATAAATGTTAACTATTAAACTATCGTTATTGTTCATACCACCTCCTATCTATCAGTTTGTAGTACTATGGTGGCTTGTGTGTTACTATGATGCTGGATGCTATGCCAATGGTATTTCAAATACCAGCAACATCATTCATGGTGGACAGGTTTCAGTGAAGCTTCCAGACTAAGACAAACTAGAAAAGCCTGGTGATCTACTTCCAAAAATTAGTCAATGAAAACTCCATGGATCACAACAGAATATCGTCTGATAAAGTACTAGAAGATGAGCTCCCTAGGTAGGAAGGCACTCAAAATATACAACAGCCCCAACAATGGACTCAAGCATAGCAATGATCATGATGATGGTACAGGATCAGGCGACGTTTTGTCTGTTGTACATGGGGTCACCATGAGTCGGAGCCAGCTCCATGGCACCTAACAACAACGTCTGCTCATAAGGTTTCAGTTCCTCTCTTAAGCTATTCTGGCATCCTGCCCCCACAACCCTTTCCTCTCCTTTGCATTCCCTACCCCCATTCACTTCCTTCCTGCCAATCCTCCCAGGCCCCACCAGAGCCTGCCTCCTCTGTAAAGCCATCCTTGCTACAGTAGCCTACAATGCAGTCTTCCTAATTAGACTCCCATAGCTCTTATTTATACTACTCGTTTAGAGGTAGTCCTATTCTATCTTGTGTCTTTGTCATTGTCTTTCTGTGTGTAGTGTCATGTAGCCCAATCACGCTTCATTTGCTGGTTTTGTGATTTGTTATAAATGCCTTAACAAACAGACCTACATCCAGGCTCAGTAATGTAGAAGCTGAACTTTAAAACAATTTAAGTATATACCAATATACTTGAAACTCAGAAGAGAAATGTCGGCCATTTTTAGGGTCCAACAGTGAGCCTGGTTTTTCTTGCAGCTCCCTTTGTATTTCCTAGTGATGTTCCTGTTAATGAAGGGGATACTGTTCCAACACAGCTCTGTCAGTAAGTTATCAGAAATGGAAACAATATAAGAGATATAGGCTTGTGTTCTGGAAAGGTGGTGAGGACTCTAAAGTGAAATAGTAATTAGATAAAAGTCATTAGATTCTAATTAATGTAAGGTCGACTGGCTGGAAATCTCAAAACGTGCACCTTTAAAAGCAGAGAAAGGGTTGGGGTAAGGTTAGTCAAGATGGAGAAGAGGGCTGACAAAAGACAGCAAGGAGGGGCAGCCCACAGAGATGGGCCCCACCACATAATCTGTGCCAGGGCTTGCTGGAGGTTTGGGCCCAGGAATGACTTCCAGCAGCCACCACAAACTGTGGGCACCCTCTAGAGTGAAGACATATCCCTTCTCCTCTCTTGCTGGCCCTGTCCAAAGAGACTAAATCAGGTGTATTCTCAAGGCCAATATTAAAAGGAGGCCTAGGAGCCCCTGGGTGGTGCAAACAGTTAACATGTTCGGCTGCTAACCAAAAAGTGGAAGTTCAAGTCCACCCAGAGGCGCCTCTGAAGGCCTGGAGACTTACTTCCAAAAAAGCAGCTATTGAAAACCCTCTGGAGCACAGTTCTACTGAAACACATGGGCTTGCCCTGAATAGGAGTCACATCAATGGCAACTGGTTTTGGGTGATTTCTGAGGCCCCTTTCCAAAGAAATCTCTCCCCACCTGTTTGCTGATTCCTGAAAAGCCTTTTCTTCTCCAATTAGAGACTGAGCCTTAAAATGCAAATGCAATCTCATACACTGACTGAAAATAATTCACTGTGAGCAATCCACAAATGCAAACATGCTGAGCTACGCTTTCTGGGTTTTATTTGGGTAGGAAGGAATCCAAAAGAGCAGTGAGGAATGAGACCGCAGAGGTGAGTCAACCAACCCTGAACTTCGAACAAAGCCAAACAGAGGTTGTGTGCCAGGATTGGTTCTTCCCTCTACGCTGGCACGTATACAGATAGCTCTTCTACTTAAGACACTTAGTATAATTCTAGGGAAGTGGTAGACCCACATGGGCCAGCCCTGGAGCTGTGCAACAATCAAAGAAGTACAGTGCTTAGTAATGAAAATAATTTCTCAATTAATATTGGCAAGGGTCTACCTTATAACACACACACAGGAACACCTCACAGTTAAGAACCCTTGCAGGACACTTTCTGCAAGATTCTTTTCTAGGGCCACCAAAATGGGGTGTGGAGAATTCAATAAACCCTCTCACATTAGTAATTTTTATCCCATCACATTTTTTTTTTCAACACAGTCATTATAATAGACAGAAAATATTTTTTTCCCCTGGAGCTTTAGTACATACAGATCAACAGATGTTTGTTACGCACCTAATGAGCCAAGCACTGGAATAGGGGATACAAAGATGAAGAAGACATCTGCCTTCAAGGACCTCACTGCAGGCTCACCAAACGCCAGCACTTAGGGCACCAGAACTGGATGTCCACTCAGTCACCCCTCCACCCACCCCACTAGGGAGTACAGACCACACAAGTAAACTCTGAGTGTGACCTAATGCTATTTTTTTTTTTTTTTTTTTTTCCTAGTGCCATCTATAGACCCCAGCTATTTGGCTGGTTTGGGTCTGGGTAACTTTTTCTATCTTTTCTGGCCTTAGGATGTTTTTACCTCTAGGAGTGTTTAGAACTGCCTGCTTTTCAAGCAAGGCTCCTAATTTACTCTTGGTTTTGTTTTCAGAAGGCAGAATGGTGAATGGGAAGAACCCCAAATGTAGAGTCCAAGCTGGGTTGTTTCCAGGCTCACCACTTCAAAGTGAGTACCTTATCCGAGCCCCATCTCCACAGTAGGTAAATGGAGACAATGCCTGCCTCACAGACTGTTTTGAAAATTTAAAGAAATGTATATGTTTAAGCGCAAAGCTATGTGAATAAAAGGAAGCAGCAATAATACCTAAAATGTAGGAACTGCTTATTATGCACTAGGGACTATGATCGATCTTCATAATAGCCATAACAATAGCAACTCTGTGCCTTGGGCACTATTATGTTTCCTATTTTTACTAATAAGAAAAGTGAAGCTTAAAGAAATTCTATAACTTGGCCAAGGTCACAAGAGTGAGATTTAAAGCTTGGTGATTTGATTCCCACCACCCGTCTGTCAGTTTGTTATATTGTGGTAACTTGCATGTTGCTTTGATGCTAGAAGCTATGTCACCAATATTTCAAATACCGGCAGGGTCACTCAGGGGGAAGCTTCCAGACTGAGACAGACTAGGAAGAAAGGCCTGGCAATCTACTTTTGAGAATCAACCAATGAAAACCTTGTGGATCACAACAGAACTGTCCGATATAGTACCAGAAGATGAGACCCTAGGTTGGAAGGTACTATGCAATAACTACAATAGATTCAAACATACCAAAGATCAGGAAGTCAGCACAGGACGGGGCAATGTTTTGTTCTGTTATACATAAGGTCACCCCAGTCATCCCATGACATAAGGTTAGAACCAACTCAACAGAAACTAACAACAGTCTGACTCCAGAGCCCTAGGTGCCTATTACCCTATAATGTTCTCCCATGGCTAGATAGCCTATAAATCAATTAACTTAGGTAATTTAAAACCAAAAACGAAACCCGTTGCCATTGAGTTGATTCTGACTTATAGCGACCCTATAGGTCAGAGCAGAACTGCCCCATAGAGTTTCCAAGGAGCGCCTGGTGGATTTGAACTGCTGACCTATGGCTAGCAGCTGTAGCACTTAACCACTATGCCACCAGGATTCCCAGGTACTTTGAAGTCATTTGTGTTTGTTATTTATCATCATGATGTAAAGGGCTAGTTACACACTTTAAAGATGACAGCCATGAGGAAGAGACAGAAATATTGTGAATGAAAGCTTAAGTAACAAGGCTGATCATCAGAAGGGCCTAGGAGATACTCCCCATCTAGGCTGCTGTCAAGTCCACAACTCCAGGTACACTCCATCTCTTTTTAAAGAACCCTAGTACATGAAGTGGAGCCCTGGTGGTATAGTGGTTAAAAGCTCAGCTGCTAACCAAAAGGTCGGCAGTTCGAATCCATCAGCCACCCCTTGGAAACCCTAGGGGGCAGTTCTACTCTGTCCTATAGGATCACTATGAGTCGATTGGATGGCAACATGAAGTTGGTTACGACTACCAAATCTCTGACATAGGAGAAATTTTCCTGATTTTTTTGTAACCTTAAGAACTGTTTCTCTTAAACTGTCACATTAGGCTACCTCTTTTCCACCATTCAGACAGGTAAGCAGGAATTCCTTGTTGTTTAATTGAAGACAAGCTTTGCTGCCCTCTGCAGCCTTTTAACTGTATGATTACACTGCCATCTAGCGTCCTAAGTCTATATAGCTGTTCATGAGACTCTCCGAGGGCATATTAAGGCTAAGCACTGCTTCAATTTAAAATGCATTGTTTTAGATCACTTAAAAAATGTTCAGTGGTGCTGTATGTATATATATGAACATATATATAAATTATATATATATTAAAAAAAAAAAACGTTGCCATCGAGTCAATTCCGACTCATAGCGACCCTAGAGGACAGAGTAGAACTGCCCCATAGGTTTCCAAGGAGTGGCTGGTACATTCCCACTGCTAACCTTTTGATTAACAGCCATAGCTCTTAACCACTGCGTCACCAGTTCTCCATGTGTATATATATATATATACTTATTCATCAACAACAGGAAACATGATGTCTCCTCCTCAATAGGAAAAGGTCTTTGTTTGAAAGGTCAGTCTACAATTGTGAGAGACTCCTGAGACCATTGAGATTCCTGCTTGTTAAAAAAAAAAAAAAAAGGTCAGATGAAAAGTGTTCTTTCTTTTTTAGAATATGGAATGCAGATTTTGGACTTAAACTGAGTGAGGCTAACATGAGAACCCAAGAGATAAAACACCGTGCAACCATCTGTTGTTCGGCTAATAAAATCCTATAAATTTAATTGGAAAAAAAAAAAGCTTTTCCTAGTACCCTGTGTCTGTTCCATTTCTTTAACCTTTAACCTTACTACTCCTAAGTTAGCAGAAATAGTATTTAATATGGAAATATTGTTGTTCCTGGAAGATGGTAACATACCCCTTGATTGGCCTGAAAGTGGGTTTGAGATTGTATTAAAACACCATTCTTCAGTAGAGTCGCCAATCTTCAGGCACGAGGATCTTGTTGCCAATAGACTTCGAACATGAGAATGGCAGAACAGAAACAAAGCTATTCTCACACAGAATGGGACCTGAACCTGTTCCTATGAAATTGCTCCTTGCTATTGAAAGATTTGTACTCAGTTGCCCTGGCAGTCCTGGTATTCTACTGTTTTACCAGAGTGGCCCCATCACACCCACACACTTAAACATATTTCTCTCTGTTGAAGTGTCTAGTTCAAAAATGTTTTCAGTTTAGGAGGTGGGACCAAGATGACGGAATAGTCAGATGCTTCTGGTGAACCCTCTTACAACAAAGACCTGAAAAAACAAGTGAAAAAATTATATTTATGAAAAGCTAGAAGCTCTGAACATCAAAGGCAAAGTTAGAAAATGGATTGAGCAGCAGGGCAAGGGAGAGACAGTTCAGAAGCGTAGAGGAGCTGCCAGACCTGAATCACCAGGAACCCTCGGGCACCATTCCTGGGAGCGACTGAGGTGGACTGGTGGTAGTGATCAGCTGCAGTTTCCTCAAGGAGAAGCAGCCAGCCACACAGCCTACTCACACCTCCAGAACCAGAGAATGGCACTCTCAGCAAAAGCTAAATACTTGCATATATTTTACCACGCCCCCAGCCGCCAAGCCGGATTCAGTGGCTGTCGATTTCCCTGGGCCTGAGACAGGCTCTGCTGAGTGTCCTGAGCCATTCTCCCAGCCCTGGAGAAGGTATAAACTCACAATTGGGGGAAAAGATAATCTGCCAGCTCCACTAACCTAGGGAGCTCAGAACAGAAGCGGCTCCTGTCCAGGCATAAACAGTCCGTGGACTTTGAATCCCTTTCCCCCCTGCATGGTCCTATGTGGGCCTATTTCAGGAGAATACACCATTGTTGGCAGACTGTAACTGTTTTAGCTGTGCGGTGCACAGGTGGGTGTTTGATGTTTGACACCGCTTTGCCTATTAAACAGGGTCCTCACCTACCCACATCAGGGGCCTAAGGACTGGTGGCTTCCACTCAGGTCACCTATCCACCCATGACAGGGGTCCAAGGATAACTGGTACTTCCCAGTCCTTACAACCAAAAGCATTGGGTGCCCATGGCCCATCTACAGAACCTACCCACCTGTGCACTCTAGGGAACAGGGACGCACTTTCCTCACAGACACTCGGGGGATAGTTGTCAGCCCCCTGCCTTGCTCAGGTATTGCCCCCTTGCTGCAAACAGATAACGGTACATACACCAATCACCCTGCCCTTCTAAGACTGTAGGACAGAGCCTGTACCACATACTTGATGACCAACTACCTGGACACCTGAGCTGAATCCATATAAGAAGGGTTAATGGACTCCTAGGCTGATATACCTGATAACAACTGTAGCCATCTGGTGACAGGATATTAGAGCTTCAAAGGCAAAAATAATCATGCTAGCACCCTCAAGCAACCTATTTGGGCATATCAAAACAAAACAAAGCAAGAACCTAGGATACAGTAAGCAAACATAAAATAAACTAATACGAAAACTTACAGATGTCTCAGAGACAACAGTCAATATCAAATCACATAAAGAACCAGACGGCGATCACTTCAACAAGCTCTCATAACAAAGAATCAAGGGATCTTCTGGACAAAGGTACCTTCCTGGAATTACCAGATGCAGAATGCAAAATATTAATATACAGAACTCTTCAAGACATCAGGAACGAGATCAAGAAGGAGATCAGGCAATACTCAGAACAAGCCAAGGAACACACAGGTAAAGCAGTTGAAGAAATTTAAAAGGTTATTCAAAAACATAATGAAAAATTTAATAAGCTGCAAGAATTCATAGACAGCAATCAGAAATTCAGAAGATTTACAATAAAATTACAGAACTAGACAACTCAATAGCAAGTCAGAGGAGAAGAATTGAGCAAGTGGAAGGCAGTATTGGTGAGATTGAAGATAAAGCATTTGGCACCAATATATTTGAAGAAAAATCAGATAAAAGAATTCTAAAAAAATGAAGAAACCTTAAGAATCATGTGGGACTCTATCAAGAGAAATAACCTACAAGTGATTGGAGTACCAGAACAGGGAGGGATAACAGAAAATACAGAGAGAATTGTTGAAGATATGTTGACAGAAAACTTCCCTGATATCATGAAACATGAGAAGGTATCTTATCCAAGATGCTCATCGAACTCCACATAAGGTAGATCTTAAAGTCCCCAAGACGTATTATAATCAAACTTGCCAAAACCAAAGATAAAGAGAGAATTTTAAGAGCAGCTAGGGATTTTTTTTTAGGGATAAACGGAAAGTCACCTACAAAGGAGAGCCAATAAGAATAAACTCAGACTACTCGGCAGAAACAATTCAGGCAAGAAGGCAATGGGATGACTTATAAAAAGTGTTGAAGGAAAAGATTTGCCAGCCAAGAATCATATATCTGGCGAAACAGTCTCTCAAATATGAAGGCAAAATTAGGGCATTTCCAGATAAACAGAAGTTTAGGAATTTTTAAAAACCAAACCAAAGCTAGAACAAATGCTAAAGGGAGTTCTCTGGTTAGAAAATCAGTAATATCAGATATCAACACAAGATTAGAACACCAGACAGAACAATCAGATGTCAACCCAGAGAGGAAAATCACAAAAATAATTCAAGATAAACAAGGCTCAAAACAGAAACAGCGATGTCATTATGTAAAAGAAGACAACATTAAAACAAAATAGAAGGACTAAGGAATGTAGTCATAGATCTTTCATATGGAGAGGAAGACAAGTCAATATAAAGAAATAAAATTCGGTATAAACTTAGAAAACTAGGGGTAAATATTAAGGTAACCACAAAGGAGACTAACAATCCTGCTCATGGAAATAAAATACAAGGAAAAAATAGAGACTCAGCAGAAAAAAAATCAACAACAATGAATAAGAGGAAAAGACAATATATAAACCACTCAGCACAGAAAATTAAGTGGGAAAAAGAAACTGCCAACAACACCCAAAAAAAGACAACAAAATGACGGCACTAAACTCATACCTATCCATAATTACACTGAATATAAATGGACTAAATGCAACAATAAACAGACAGAGTGACAGAATGGATAAAAAAACACGATCTGTCTATATGCTGCCTGCAAGAGACACATCTTAGACTTAGAGACACAAACAAACTAAAACTCAGAGGATGGAAAAAAATATATCAAGCAAACGACAATCAAAAAAAGAGCAGGAGTGGCAAAATTAATTTCTGACAAAATAGACTTTAAAGTTAAATCCACCACAAAGGATAAGGAAGGACACTATATAATGATTAAAGGGACGATATGCCAGGAGGATATAACTATATTAAATATTTATGCACCCAATGACAGGGCTGCAAGATACATAAAACAAACTCTATCAGCATTGAAAAGTGAGATAGACAACTCCACAACAATCGTAGGAGACTTCGACACACCACTTTCGGTGAACAACAGGACATCCAGAAAGAAGCTCAATAAAGACACAGAAGATGTAAATGCCATGATCAATCAACTTGACCTCATAGACATATACAGAGCACTCCACCCAACAGCAGCCAAGTATACTTTCTTTTCTAGTGCACATGGAACATTTTCTAGAATAGACCGCATATTAGGTCATAAAGCAAGCCTTGGCAGAATCCAAAACACTGAAATATTACAAAGCATTTTCTCTGACCATAAGGCCATAAAAGTAGAAATCAATAACAGAAAAATTAGGGAAAAGAAATCAAACACTTGGAAACTGAACAATGCCCTGCTCAAAAACAACTGGGTTATAGAAGACATGAAGGATGGAATAAAGAAATTCATAGAATCCAGTGAGAATGAATACACTTCCTATAAGAACCTTTGGGACACAGCAAAAGCAGCGCTCAGAGGTCAATTTATACCAATAAATGTACACATCCAAAAAGAAGAAAGGGCCAAAATCAAAGAATTACCCCTACAACTTGAACAAATAGAAAGACAGCAAAAAAGAAATCCTCAAGCACCAGAAGAAGCAAATAATAAAAATTAGAGCAGGATTAAATGGAATAGAAAACAGAAAAAGAATTGAAAGAGTTAACAAGACCAAAAGCTGGTTCTTTGAAAAAAATTAACAAAATTGATATACCATTGGCCAAACTGACAAAAGAAAAACAGGACAGGAAGCAAATAACCCAAATGAGAAATGAGATGGGCGATATTACAACTGATCCAACTGAAATTAAAAGAATCATATCAGATTACTACCACAAATTGTACTCTAACAAATTTGAAAACCTAGAAGAAATGGATGAATTTCTAGAAACACACTACCTACCTAAACTAACACAAAGAAAGGTAGAACAAAATAAACCCATAACAAAAGAAGAGGTTGAAAAGGTAGTCAAAAAAAATCCCGAGAAAAAAAAAGCCCTGGCCCAGTGGCTTCACTGCAGAGTTCTACCAAATTTTCAGAGAAGAGTTAACACCACTACTACTAAAGCTATTTGAAAGCATAGAAAAGGACGGAATACTCCCAAACTCAATCTATGAAGCCAGCATACCCCTGATACCAAAACCAGGTAAAGACACTACAAAAAAAGAAAATTAAAGACCTATATCCTTCGTGAACTTAAATGCAACAATCTTCAACAGAATTCAACAGCATATCAGAAAAATAATTCAGCATGACCAAGTGGGATTTATACCAGGTATCCAGGGATGATTCAACATTAGGAAAAAAATTAATGTAATCAATCATATAAATAAGATGAAAGACAAGAACCACATGATCTTAGCAATTGATGCAGAAAAGGCATCTGACAAAGTCCAACACCCATTCATGATAAAAACAGTCATCGAAATAAGAATAGGAGGGAAATTCCTCAACATAATAAAGGGCATTTATACAAAGCCAAGAGCCAACATCATCCTATATGAAGACAGTCTGAAAGCTTTCCTCTTGAGAGAGGGAACCAGACAAGGATCCCCTTCATCACCGCTCTTATTCAACATTGTGCTGGAGGTCCTAGCCAAAGCAATTAGGCTAGATAAAGAAATAAAGGGCATCCAGATTAGTAAGGAAGAAGTAAAAGTATCTCTATTTGCAGATGACACGATCTCATACACAGCAAACCCTAAAGAATACTCAAGAAAACTACTGAAACTAATATGAGAGTTCAGCAGAGTGTCAGTATACAGGATAAACATACAGGAATCAGTTGGATTCCTCTACACCAACAAAAAGATGATTGAAGAGGAAATCGCCAAATCAATACCATTTACTGTAGCCCCCAAGAAGATAAAAACTTAGGAATAAATCTTACCAGAGACGTAAAAGACCTGTACAAAGAAAACTACAAGACACTACCGCAAGAAACCAGAAGAGACCTACATAAGTCAAAAAACGTACCTTGCTCATGGATAGGAAGAATTAACATTGTAAAAATGTCTATTCTACCAAAAGCGATCTATAGATACAATGCAATTCTGATCCAAATTCCAATGACATTTTTTGATGAGATGGAGAAATAAATCACCAACTTCATATGGGAGGGAAAGAGGTCCTGGATAAGTAAAACATTACCAAAAAAGAACAAAGCGGGAGGCCTCGTTCTTTCTGATTTTAGAACCTATCATACCACCACAGTAGTCAAAACAGCCTGGTACTGGTACAACAACAGATACATAGACCAATGGAGCAGAATTGAGAATCCAGACATAAAACCATCTACATATGAGAAGCTGATATTTGACAAAGGCCCAAAGTCAGTTAAATGGGGAAAAGACAACCTGTTTAACAAATGGTGCTGGCATAACTGGATATCTATCTGCAAAAAAACAAAACAAAACCCATACCTCACACCACACAGAAAAACTAACTCAAAATGGATCAAAGACCTAACTATAAAATCTAAAACAATAAAGATCATGAAAGAAAAAATAGGGACAATGCTAGGAGCCCTAATACATGGCATAAACAGTATACAAAACATTACTAACAATGCAAAAGAGAAACTAGATACCTGGGAGCTCCTGAAAATCAAACACCTATGCTCATCCAAAGACTTCACCAAAAGAGTAAAAAGACCTACAGATTGGGAAAAAGTTTTTAGCTATGACATTTCCAATCTGTGTCTGATCTCTAAAATCTACATGATACTGTAAAAACTCAACTACAAAAAGTCAAACAACCCAGTTAAAAAATGGGCAAAGGATATGAACAGGCACTTCACTAAAGAAGACATTCAGGTAGCTAACAGATACATGAGGAAATGCTTACGATCATTAGCCACTAGAGAAATGCAAATCAAAACTACAATGAGATTCCATCTCACTCCAACAAGGCTGGCATTAATCCAAAAAACACAAAATAATAAATGTTGGAGAGGTTTTGGAGAGACTGAGACACTTACACACTGCTGGTGGGAATGTAAAATTGTACAACTACTTTGGAAATCAATTTGGCCCTTCCTTAAAAAACTGGAAATAGAACTACCATACTATCCAGCAATCCCACTCCTCAGAATATATCCTAGAGAAATAAGAGCCTTTACACGAACAGACATATGCATACCCACGTTCATTGCAGCACTGTTTACAATAGCAAAAAGATGGAAGCAACCAAGGTGCCCATCAATAGATGAATGGATAAATAAATTATGGTATATTCACACAATGGAATACCATACATCAGTAAAGAACAATGATGAATCTGTGGAACATTTCATAATGTGGAGGAATCTGGAAGGCATTATGCTGAGTGAAATTAGTCAGTTGCAAAAGGACAAATATTGTATGAGACCACTATTATAAGAACTCGAGAAATAGTTTAAACAGAGAAGAAAATATTCTTTGATGGTTATGAGAGTGAGGAGGGATGGAGGGAGGGAGAGGGGTTTTCACTAATTAGATAGTAGATAAGAACTATTTTAGGTGAAAGGAAAGACAACACACAATACAGGAGAGGTCAGCACAACTGGACTAAGCCAAAAGCAAAGTAGTTTCCTGAATAAACTGAACACTTCAAAGGCTAGCATAGCAGGGGCAGGGGTTTGGGGGCCATGGTTTCAGGGGACATCTAAGTCAACTGGCATAATAAAATCTATTAAGAAAACATTCTGCATCCCACTTTGGAGAGTGGCATCTGGAGTCTTAAACACTAGCAAGCGGCCATCTAAGATGCATCAATGGGTCTCAGCCCACCTGGAGCAAAGGAGAATGAAGAACACCAAAGACACAAGGTAATTATAAGCCCAAGAGACAGAAACGGCCACATAAGCCAGAGACTACACCAGCCTGAGACCAGAAGAACTAGATGGCGCCCGGCTAACAACCAATGGCTGCCCTGACAGGGAACACAACAGAGAACCCCTGAGGGAGCAGGAGAGCAATGGGATGCAGACCTCAAATTCTCATAAAAAAGACCAGACTTAATGGTCTGACTGAGACTAGAAGAACCCCAGGAGCCATGGTCTCCAGACCTTCTGTTAGCCAAGACAGGAACTACTCCCAAAGCCAACTCTTCAGACAGGGATTGGACTGGACTATGGGAGAGAAAATGAAACTGTTGAAGAGTGAGCTTCTTGGATCAAGTAGACACATGAGACTATGTGGGCAGCTCCTGTCTGGCAAGGGAGATGAGAGGGCAGAGGGGGTCTGAAGCTGGCCGAATGGACATGAAAATAGAGAGTGGAGAGAAGGAGTGTGCTGCCTCATTAGGGGGAGAGCAACTAGGAGTATATAGCAAGGTGTATATAAATTTTTATATGAAAGACTGACTTGATTTGTATAGCTTTCACTTAAAGTGCAATAAAAAAAATTTTATTTAACTGTTTTTTATTTAGAATGAGTGGGAAAAAAAGTCCGCTTCTCGTTCCATCATCAGCATTCAGTGTTCAATTCTAAGGGAAGAGAAAAGTATAAAGTGATTAGATACGCAAGGTGACCTGTCAGGAAAAATGCTGAAAGACTTAGAAATGGATCAACGGAAACAACAAAACTTTCAGGAAATAATATGGAAGAATGTCCTACTGATTTTTGGATGAGGGAAAAGTATCTTAAACAAGTTTAAAAAATACTAACCACATATAATGATAAATCAGCCTACCTTAAAATGAGTAACAACAGCAGATTTTAGCAAAGTGGTTGCATATAACATTATTACACAAAAATCCGTTTCTTTTCTATATGTAGCAACAAAAGGAAGACATCATTTAATGATGAATAGATAAAACTATATCAAAAATAAAACAAGGGAGAGGTTGTTACATTTAAGGGTCAATTTCTCTCAAGAAACTCCACAGACCTTGTTTCATCTTTTCACATAGCACTGCAATGAGAGAGGTAAGAAGTTAATATTATCCTGACATTTTTCACAGTCTCCAAGGCACAGAGGTCAAGTAACTTTTCATATAATAAGTGAGCAACAAAGTGAAGAAATAGTGGGACACTCAGAACTATTATGTTAATTTGTTCTTCATGAGTGGGGCGGGGGGGACAACATGATACATAACAGCATATAGTCCTAACCTTCCTGTCTTAGAAAAGTCTAATTTTAACAACCTCCTGTTATAAAAACCCTGATCAGTCATCTGGATCTGCTATTCTAAATTTTGAAAAGAGGCAAGGAAATGTGGTATAGAAAAAAGATATATTATTTAGTACAGCAAGTCAGCAAGACTTCATAGAAAAAGACTTTTATAGCTGGGAAGAGCCTTTGAGATTAAATGGAAAACAAAAGGAAAAGGAAAACAAAACTCGGCCAAGGTCACACACCACAGTAATGGCAGGAGCCTCAGGTGCCCTGACTCCCAGGCCAGTGTTCTTAGTTCTTCCTATAAAACACGAATGGCCCGATGACTCCAGCTTCTAGACAACTGTGGTGCAGTGAGTTTTCTCTTATGTGGCCTTTCTGGCACTGCATTTTAATTGCCCAAAAATGATTGGTCAGTTTACTATCAGCATAAGCGGCTTGCAGGGATTGGTCAGTTTACTACCCACATAATAGGCTTGTAAATCCACCAAACAGAACTGGTCAGTTTATTAGGACTAAGGGATTGGTTGGTATATGAAAGCCATGCCCTGAAACTGACAAGGAGTTTCTCTATACAAGCCGCCAACAACACAGAGGTTTTGGGGGCTTCCTGATCAAGACAGTCAGGAGAGGAGCCACGAGGGGAGCACGTCCTTTGGACACCACAGGACCCTGTGCTTAGAACCTCCTAAAAGAGCTATAATATAGGTCAAGGGCTGTAACACTGAGCTGGTAACACTGGAGATTAAGAGAAATGGCAGCAAGCACAGCAGGACAGAGAGGCAAAGAAATGGCAGGAGCAATATGAACCACCAGAATCAAAAGATCAACAGAGAGCAGCAATGGGCAGAGTTGAACCACAGAGAAGACAGTGGCAGTAGGCAAGTTGGCCCACAGAGCAGAGCTGGGCACCTCTGGGCAGGAGGTTGCCCACAGAGCAGAGGCTTGGACATACACTCTACAGGGGTTTGCTATAAAACGGTATTGCCTCAAGAGCTGTCGTAATGCCAGACTAACCCAGGCACTCGCCCAGAGTTCTCCCAAAGTGCTGGTTGAGACCTGGACCAGCAAGCACAGGGAGCCAGACCCTACTAAAAAAAGCCACTAGGGGAGAGAGAGAGGGGGAGAATGAACTCAGCCACACCACACGTGACCTGACCTGACGACACACCTGCTGAGAGAGAAACACCTACTAACAGTAGTCCATGGCGTGCCTGCCCAGTGACACAGAAATAGACATAGGTAATTAAGGAAGGGTGAGCAGGTTCCCTTTTAGACATAAGCGGGTTCCTCTCCTATGATGCTAGGTGAGGTACTCATAGGGGTGGAGGGGACTAGTTCACCTCAAATCTGTTCCTGTTGTTTTCCATTTGCTTTCTATAAGTAATCTGCTCTTGTTTGCTGTTTACCTTCTATAAGTAATAATAGTGGTTTTCTATTCCCAACAATGTGTAAGTGTCTTATGGGTACAACCCAATCGTATCTGATAGTTTAATCCTCATCCTAACGGTCTTACTGCTGCTTGTAATTTTGAAGTAATTGCTGCGTGTTTATGCATACAGTTCAACAATGTACAGACTTATCTCACACATCAACTGTTCATAAATGACTTTCCAGTATAAAGGCTCTTGAAAATACTTTTTCCAGTTGTGCAGTAAAGAGTTAACTCAGCAGGACTGGGTTATTCAAGTCTTGTACATTGCAAAGAAAGGCCTGTCTTCAGGAGGACTGACCCTTGACCAGCTCCTGGGAGAATATCTTGGAGCCTTGAGAATATTCTCCCTAATAAGATTGTTTTTGTATTCCTGAAGCTTTGGGCCACCTCTGTATCCATTTGACATGCGTGGGGCAGGATTTGAGTAGTTGAGGTCAGTCAAATGGGTTCTGCGTGCCTAAGTAACTGACCCTAGATACCAGGGCTTGGGTGAGTTTCCCTGCATCTTAGTTATCTAGTACTGCTATAACAGAAATCCACAGTGGATGGCTTTAACAAAACAGAAATTTATTCTCTCACAGTTTAGGAGGCTAGAAGTGCGAATTTAGGGTGCCAGCTCCAGGGGAAGACTTTCTCTCTCTGGGGCAAAGGTCCTGGGGGAAGGTCCTTGTCATCAATCTTCCCCTGGTCTAGGAGCTTCTCAGCACAGGGACCCTGGGTCCAAAGAATATGCTTCCCTCCTGATTATTCATTCTTGATGGCATGAGGTCCCCTTCCTCTCTGCTCAATTCTTTCATTCATATCTCGAAAGAGATTGACTCAAGATACAACCTAATCCTGTAGATTGAGTCCTGCCTCCTTAATGTAACTGCCTCTAATCTTGCCTCATTAACATCATAGAGGTAGGATTTATAACACATAGGAAAATCACATCAGATCACAAAATAGTGGACAACCACACAATACTGAGAATCATGGCCTATCCAAGTTGACACACATGCTGGGGGACAGAATGCAACTCATAACAATCTAGTTGGCAACATTTCCCACGTGTTGTCACACAACCTTGCTGGGAGAATTAAGTACTGTCCACGTGACTCTACTGGGAGAGAACAACTGCAAACTTAAGTCTGGTTTTTCCTACATTCCAACCTATGTATCCTTTCCCTTCACTGGTTTTAAACTTTATGCTTTCCCTTTTATAAACCCTAACCATGAGTATACCAGCTTTTCTGAATCCTTCTAGAGAATCATCAAGTCTGAGGGTGGTCTTGGGGGCCTAAAACACCCTAAATAAATACACTATAAGAACTGATATCTCAACAATACCATTTACTCCACCCACTCATCACCAATGTACTCAACAAAAGGCAGACTATCATTTGGAACAAAAGTGAACTGTGCTCCACGTTTGGCTGAACCCAAAATGTTTTGCTTTGAGTACATGCACCACGTGAGTGGGATGAAGAGGAAACACCTGAAACACATCCGTCTGTATGAGTGCCGTTTCCATGCGTTTAGCCTTTCTTATGCCCTAAAGATGTTCTTCTGTGCTATAATTTCAAGTGCAGTTTGAGTGCAAAATAATAATGAACCCTAAAAATTTTCAAAATTTGGTAAAGAAAATGGTGCAGAAAGAAAAAAGCACTTTCCACAGAATGACCTCCTTGGACCCCTCGTCCACAAAGCAACACTCTGCTTTTGGCCAGTACAATAAACCTTTGTGATGTTACATACTATTGATTTAGGAGATAATATTGGAGCCATTATTCCCTGTCTTTGAACATAAAGAATGTGAACCAGCTGGAGCTGGACTCACAAGGACTCACTAGGACACATCAACTGAGCCCTGAAGTACAAAGACAATGGCTAGGACAATCTTGGGAGTCATCTTTTGGGAAACTTTCACATAAACAAATCATAACCACAGCACCAAAGACTCACATACTTTCCTCTCTTAACTTTTCTCTTAGCATTTAGTGAATAGTAAGATTTGTTGGACCAATGAAGACCCTCCTGAAACCTGTACCGATGATTATTAAGAAAGACAATTCAAAATGTAGAATCATGGTGATTTGGCAGTTTTTAGCCAATGTGTGAAAAGGTGAAGCTTTCAGTGGGTTTGCCTATTTGTGATGTAAATGTATTCTGATGATTCTGTAATGTCCCTTGGACTCAGGCAGACAAGGCTCTAGCAGCATGCATCCCTGTTTTCCCATTTTTGCCTATTCTGTAACATTCCTAGGGTTCAAACATTCATGGTTCTGGTAGCAGGCTTGTCCGTTTACTACTTTTACATCTTTGAACATATGCCGAATAAAACCTTTCTTTTCCTTGGTGGTTACGAGGGTGGGGAGGGGTGGGGATGGGAAAAAAAAGAAAATATGAAAAAAGAAATTTCCAAATATAAAAAAAACTTTGTTTTTGCTTTACTAAACTTTGTGATGTTTTTACCCTTGAACAGTGTATACAATGTTTACACTTACTTTCAAATTATTGCCTATTACTTTTATAAGCTTTTTTCATTGTCCAATTGGTATATATTTCTCTTTGTGAAAATTACTTGAATATCTTGTGCCAGGATGAACACATAATTTTTCCCATTAAAATTCATTGAATTTTTTTCCCATTTAACAGCATTTTAACTTAGCGTCAGGGTTTTCAGGAACAAATTATAGTCATTAACAAGGGGTAAGTGTATTTAGAAAACCTATTATGAAGGACCCAAATGAGGAACAACAGTCACTGTCATCATGATTTGCTCCCTTGATAATGACAAGCCAGAATGCTAAGGAATCAGATAATGAAGATTGCTGGCCACATAGAAAACTTTAAAGAAAATCATCTGTAAGGAGATTATTAAAAAAAAAAAAAAGAGTGGAGTAAATAACAACAGCAGCAGCAACAGGGCATAGTGGAGAAAGCTTTGGCCTAGGAGTGAGGCAATCCAGTTATGGCCCCACAACTTAATCAGTTGTGTGTCTTTGCATCAGTCACTTAACCCCTACCAGCCTCAGTTTTCCAACCTGTAAAACATGTATAACAATCCTTGACCTCCTTGACTGACAGAACTGTTGTGAAGGCCAATGCAGACAATGTATTTGAAACTGCTCTGTAAGAATTGAACAAATGTAAAATCCTAGCACTGTAAAATTTCAGATCTAGAGATATCTTTGCAGATGCAAGATCCAAAAAATAAAAATTCAGATATACAACAGTGGTGTTCTTTGCTTCTGCCCTGACAACAGAAGGTTAAGACAAGATAGAGGAGTGTGAGGGTTGAAAAGCAACACCCAAAAAAACAGCCTGAGGAGGTTGTTGTTGTTGTTAGGTGCCTTTGAATCAGTTCTGACTCATAGCGACCCCATGCACAACAGAACAAAACACTGCCAGGTCCTGAGCCATCCTCACAGTCGTTATGCTTGAGCTCACTGCTGCAGCCACTGTGTCAATTCACCTCATTGAGGGTCTTCCTCTTTTCCGCTGACCCCGCCGTACTCTGCCAAGAATGATGTCCTTCTCCAGGGACTGATCCCTCCCAACAACATGCCTGAGGAGGAGGATGGTTCAATTTCAGTCAGAGACATGAAAGATGCCTTCACCTCATCAGTCCTGACTGAATTCCAACAACGAAACCACCCTGGGCAAAGGACTGTTCAGAATTTCAGAAGCTATGTTATTTGACTGGCCTAAGACAGGGAAACCCTGGTGGCATAGTAGTTAAGAGCTCAGGCTGCTAACCAAAAGGTTGGCAGCTTTAATTCCACCAGCTGCTCCTTGGAAACCCCGTGGTGCAGCTCTACTCTGTCCTATAGGGTCACTATGAATTGGAATTGGAATTGACTTCATGGCAATGGGTTTTTTCAGGGGGGCCTAAGACAAAATTTTGCAATAGTAAAGTTTGGTTTCTGTATCCGTCACACAGTGGATCTCTCAAACATATCAGTGCTAGAGGAGTGGGTCACCTCTGTGTAACCCTAATATTCCCCAACGTTTTCTCCTTTTTCAAAATGGGCAACTGAGAGCTTGACATAACTAATGTCATGATGAACCTATAAGTTTTTCTCCTTCCTCTGCCTACCTCCTCCTTCACATACCTCTGTTAATGACTTTGTTTTAATCTGATGTAAATAACTTTGTTTTAGTCTGTCCCTGTGACTTTCAACCCCCTACTTGTCTGATATGCATGTCTTTAGCCTGATAAACAGATGTCCCAGCATGTGTCTCTTTAGGCTGATAAAGAGTCTTTTGTCACCATCTTGTAATGAATAACTCCTTCGCCAGGCCATTTGCAGGCTACAAAGACACTTCTATCTCTTGTACAATTCTTTATAAGCTCTAATGTAAAATTGCTCTTTGGGACTCCACAGAGACAGCCTGTGTTGCTGTCAGGTCCCCAGTGATGTATACATCTCCTGAATAAACTTTCTCACTCTTTCTGACTTGGAGTACATTTCATTGACTCAACCGCTCCAGGGCATGGACCCTAATCGGGTAACATCTGTCTTTTGGTTGTAGTTCCAACTAAAAATTCATTGGCACAAACCCTTTTGGTGATTGCCTGAATGCATTGTCTGTGCATTTAATCTTCATGAATGGTAATAGGAGTCGGTTACCATCAGAGGAAGAACAGATGCACAAGTGTCACCATGAAATGGGATTTGTGAGTCTGTGGAAAGAGAACGCAAGGTAAACTAGACTCGGTCTATGAAATTCAACTAACTAGATTTGCCAAGAAACAGGTTCCATTTCTTCTTATTTGTGGTTTTATTGATTTGTATGTGCTGCCATGAATATTTATCCTCAAACTAGTCCTTTAATATTCAATTCTTTGCTATATAGGAAACAAAACAGAAAACCTCCTTTAGCATTAATATCATGAAATATTACTGTTTATAAGCAACTGTTAGAGGTTTTAGTAATCCACATATCTTTGCTTCCCTGGGTAAAGGCATATTGATTTATCTAGCACCTGCTGTTAATCCTTGATATTTGGCAATGGAGGCTGAGCTGGTCTACACAGGGGAGCTGCTTACATGATCAGCATAATTATTATCGGGTTGTACAATGTGCATGAGGGTACTGGTACTTACATTTTCACAACATCTAAGGCCATAAATACACCCTGCAGTGATCCTGTTGCCAAGAACTCTAGGTTCAGCTCATAGCAACTCTATCCAGGGCCAAAAAGACAGAGACGGAGTTTGGGAGAATGAAAGGCAACATTGTTGGTCGGTCAAGCAAGGAGACAGACGGGGCTGCATGACATCCAAGACTGCCTTTAAGGCAGCTTGTTGAGGTTGGTTTACATAGGCAGGATCAGTTTCAGAATACAAAATGGTACGCACACACATGCACAGAGCATTTTAGAATGAGTAAACATTTTCTAAGGCCCAGGTTCGGTTCCCCACGCAGGAGGAACTTAAGTCATTTTTGTTCATTAGTATGTCAGCTTTCTTGGGAGGGGAGGGGGAATTTACCAAGCATGAAGCAGCTAATGAGCTAAAGGTCATCTGGAATGCTAGGATGGAGGGCAAGACCTGTTTCAGCCAATTTCAGCTGGCTGGTGGCTGTTTCTCTTAAAGGAGGTTCTGGGAAGGAAAAGAAAGAACTCTAGGAAATGCGCTGGGTGAGGGTGTGTCTTGAGGCTAAGAAAATGGCTCTATGGCTCTTAATCCCATTCTGAAACCTGAATTATACACTAAGAAGTTACAAGGTCAGCTCCTGAATATGGACCTGCCCTGAAACAGAGATTGATGGGAACTTGCATTACTGGTCCAGGCTCCAGAACCATTGCTCTTAACACCAGCCTCTCTCCCCACTTCTCCAAATACTTCTTCGCTCTCTCCCCTCTTTTCCAGATATCAGCAGCTCTAGTCACATTATTATTTTCTCTGCAATGGAGAGCCAATCCCTTTCCTATTAATTAATGCTACTTTTTATTATGTTAGAATTTCAAATTATCTGAATAAAGGTTTTATTACAGACTATGTGAGTGGCAGCCTGCTGGGTTCACTGAGCTGACCCAGGGCATCAAAGGCACTGGTCAAGATTCACTCTCAGAAAAATGGGATGACCTGAGGAAAGGACAGGAGTTCGGGAAGGTGACCAGATGGTACACAGGTAGGCAGAAACCTCTTTCTAAGCAGACAGAAAGGTGTCCAGGTGTTAACGGGACTAATAGAAACTGTGAGGGGTGGTAGATGGGAGGCTAAGTCATAATGGTTCTGTTGTTGTGTACCGTCAAGTTGATTCGGACTCATAGGGACCCTATATGACAGAGCAGAACTGCCCTATAGTGTTTCCTAGGCTGTAGTCTTTATGGGAGCAGATAGCCAGGTCTTTTCTCTCGAAAGTGGCTGGTGGGTTCAAACTGTCAACCTTTCGGTTAGCAGCTGAGCACTTAACCATTACATCACAAGGGCTCCTTCATAATGGTTCTACAGGCCTTTAATTCATCTGATAGGAAATCTAGTATTTGCTTACAGCAGTCAGAAGGCCCAGTCTGGAGTCAGCTCAAGTGAGTGATCACCATAGACACACATAATAGGATTAATACAACAAAATGATTTTCAGGAAACAAACAAAGCCAGCCCTGGCTGCTTTACATTATATTCTGATTAACCAAATGACTTTAAGTTCAAAGCATTCATTGATAATAAGCTCATCTAGATTAAGCTTCTCACTTCCAGTCTCAATTTGTTTAGAACTCTAAAAGACAGGGGAAACCTGGAACTAGAATAATCTAATCATTGGCTCCAATGAAAAATAAACTTCATGTAGTACAGTCTTGAAATAGCAGGGGGCTTTGAGACTTTCACTATCTTTCAGCAAATCTGACAGCTATACATAAATGATATTTGTCCATGGATATGCGTTTGTCTGGTTGAGGGACAAATGACTTATCTCTGCCTTTTGAAAAAGCCCGTTTTGTTATCTCTTTGTAAATTCATTTTAACATCCTTGATTCACCTATGTAAGTGTAATGCTTTGAATTCTCCTTGAGTGGGTTGTAATAATATCTTACTGGATTCCTCATTAATTAATTAGTTAAATAAAATCCTTGATGCATCTTTCAATGCAGCCCTAACTTAATGGTTCAAGGGATACACATACCCTACCCACTGCCATCAAGTCGATTCCCACTTACAGAGACCCTATACGACAGAATACTGCCTCATAGGATTTCCAAGGCTGTAAATCTTTAGGGAAGCAGACTGCCACATCTTTCTCCCACAGAGCAGCTGGTGGGTTCTAATCTCTGACCTTTCAATTTGCAGCCAAGGGCTTAACCACTGTGCCACCAGGGCTCCTTGATTCAAGGGATGCAAACCTAAGAATATATCCTCTATGCAACAATGGTTCTGTTTGGCTCTCTTTTATATTATCCATCATATTTTGCCATCACCATTTATTGTGCTTTTATTAGGTAATTTAATTCAATTCTTCAACAGCTGGGGCCTATTGTTAATATACAAGGCATCTTGCATGGTGTTGTGGTAAATATGGGGGAGGGGTGGGGAGAAGTGTGGCTCCTGCTCTCAAGTAATTAACTGATCTTTGGAGACAAGAGGTTCACAGTCCTTCAACCTAACAATAACACAACCTGTTGTGGATGCTAAGAGCATAAGCATTGATATCAGACAGACCCAAGTTCCAGTCCAGTTTGTTCCTTTCTAACTTTGAGGCCTTAGGGAAATTACTTAATCTCTAAGCCTCAATTTCCTCATCTACGTAACGGGGATAGTATCTACTGAAAACACATTCTGAAACTTGAAAAAGATGATGCACATAAAGCACTTAGCACAATGTCTGGCACATAAAAATTTTTAAAATAGGATCTTTATCAGGTAAACATTACTCAGTCCTTAGTAGAGAAGCCAGATCCCCTATCCAGACCAGCCTTCCCACCCATGACCACGACATACACACAGCATCAGGACTGGCTAGGAAGTGTGTCCTTGCCATGTGTTCCCTAAGGCACAGCACATCTCTTGCAGGAGCACTTACAAAGGGCCATCACACTAGACCAGAGGCCAGTTCATTCCACCAAATTCAGGAGGGATATACTCTCATGACCAAATTTAACACATCTCCCTCCCACTCTTGTTTACCTATCATCTTCCTTTATCTCCCAAACTTTTTTTTTACATTTGTTCAGTTAACACAGTTTCTCATCCACCCCTATCTGCAACATCAACTCCATTCCATTGCCAGAAGACTTTTCTATGGCCTCAATCTCTTCTCCCAATATTCTTTCTACCTCCTTATCCTGGCTAGTTCCTAAATACACTTCTTCCTCCAAAGCAAATGCAGTTTATTATCAATTATGCCAGGGAACTTGGGGTTAGGAGCAGGGGTGCATTTACTTCTGAAGCTCACGAAGCTTAAACTTCAGGGGTCCCTAACTTCCACGGAGAAATGCAGAACGTGTTCTTCTCTTTTGGTTTTCCAACTCAGGTCTTTGCACATTTCATTATAATACTTTGTCTTCTCTAGCTGCCTTTGAAATCTTCCGTTCAGCTCTTGTACTTCATCATTTCTTCCATTCGCTTTAGCTACTCTATGTTCAAGAGCAAGTTTCAGGGCCTCTTCTGACTTTTTAATGATCTTCTGTTTTCTTCAGGCATGATGTCATCCCACAACTTGTCTGGTGTTTGGTCATTAGTGTTCGATGAGTCAAATTTATTCTTTAAATAGTCTCCAAATTTAGGTGGGATATGCTCAGCATCGAACTTTGGCTCTCTTGGATTTCTTTTATTCAGCTTCAACTTGAACTTGCATATGAGCAATGGATGATCTGTGCCCCATTCAGCCCCTGGCCTTGTTCTAAGGATATTGAGCTTCACCATCTTCTATTTCCACAAATGCAATTTGATTCCTGTTTTCCATCCAGTGAGGTCCACATGTATAACTGACATTTGTGTTGTTGAAAAAAAGTATTTGCAATAAGCAAGTCATTGGTCTTGCAAAATTCTATCATGCAATCTCCCGCATTGTTTCTATCACCAAGGCCACATTTTCCAACTACTGACTCTTCTTGTTTCCAACTTTTGCATTCCAATCACCAGTAATAATCAATGCATCTTGATTGCACGTTTCATCAATTTCAGACTGCAGAAATTTGTAAAAATTTTCAATTTCCTCGTCTTTGGCATTAGTGGTTTGTGCATAAATTTGAATAACGGTCATATTAACTGGTCTTCCTTGTAGGCGTATGAATATTAGCCTATCATTGACAGTGTTGTACTACAGGATAGATCTTGAAATGTTCTTTTTGATGATGAACGTGATGCCATTCCTCTTCAATTTGTCATTTCTGGCATAGTAAACCATATGGAAAAACTAAAGGGAAAATTCAAGCCTTGAGTTGCAATTTTGAAGGATCTAGGGGGAAATATTGAACAACTCATAATGCATCAAAAGATAAAAGGAATACACAGAGTCACTGTACCAAAAAGATTTGATCAACAGTCAACCATTTCAAAAGGTAGCACATGAACAAGAACAAAAGGTATTGAAGGAAGAAGTCCACGCAGCACAGAAAAAAAAAAAAAAAAAAAAGACAAGGCTCCAGGAACTGACAGAATACTAATTGAGATGTTTTAACAAACAGATGTTAACGCTGAAGGTGCTTACTCCTCTACGCCAAGAAATTTGGAGGACAGCCACCTGCCTGACTGGAAGAGATTCATATTTACGCCCCTTTCAAAGAAAGGTGATCCAACAGAATGTGGAAATTATTGAATATCAGTATTACACGAATGTTAAATTTTGCAGAAGATAATTCAAAAATGGTTGCAGAAGTACATCAACAGGGAACTGCCAGAAATTCAGGCTGGATTCAGAAGGGACTTGGAACCAGAAATATAACCACCGATGTCAGATGAATCCTGGCTGAAAGCAGAGAATATGAGAAAGATATTTACCTGTCTGGTGGTGTAGTGGTTAAGTGCAACGGCTGCTAACCAAAAGGTCAGCAGTTCGAATCCGCCAGGCGCTCCTTGGAAACTCTATGGGGCAGTTCTACTCTGTCCTCTAGGGTCACTATGAGTTGGAATTCACTCGACGGCAGTTTTTTTTTTTTTTTTTGGTTTACCTGCATTGTATTGACTATGAAAAGTCATTTGACTGTGTGGACCATAACAAATTATAGATAACATTGCAAAGAATGGAAATTCCAGAACACTTAATTGTGCTCATGAGGAACCTGTACATATATATAACAAGGGGTAGTCGTTCAAACTCAACAAGGGGATACTGCTTGGTTTAAAGTCAGGAGAAGTGTCAGGGTTGTACCCATTCACCATACCTATTCAGTCTGTATGCCAAGCAAATAATCTGAAAAGCTGGATTGTATGAAGAACTGGGCATCAGGATTGGAGGAAGACTCATTAACAACTTGCGTTACACAGGTGATGCAACATTGCTTGCTGTAAGTGAAGAGGACTTGAAGCACTTACTGACGAAGGTCAAATTACACCTCAAAATAAAACAAAAATTCTCACGAATGGACCAATAAGCATCATGATAAACAGAGAAGAGACTGAAGTTGTCAAAGATTTCATTTACTTGGCTCCACAATCAATGCTCATGGAAGCAGCAGTCAAGAAATCAAATGACATATATTGCATTGGGCCAATCTGCTGCAAAGGACCTCTTTAAAGTGTTGAAAAGCAAAGATGTCATTCTGAGGACTAAGGTGCACCTGATCCAATTCATGATATATTTAATCATCTTGTACGCATATGAAATCTGGACAATAAAAAAGACCAAAGAATTGATGTCTCCAATTATACTTTTGGCAAAGAATATTGAATATACCATGGACCACCAGAAGAACAAGTCAGTCTTCCAAGAAGTTCAGCCATAGTGCCTTTGGAAGAGTGGCAAGACTTCATCTCAGGTACTTTGGACATGTTAGGAGGGACCAGTCCCTGGAGGTCGTCATGCTTGGTAACGTAAGCGGTGAGCAAAAAAGACGAAGACCGTCAACGAGATGGATTGACACAATGGCTGCAACAATGGGCTCAAACGTGTCAGGTGATTGTGAGGATGGCACGAGACCAGGCAGTGTTTTGTTCTGTTGTACATAGGGTCTCTGAGTAGGAATTGACTCAACTGCTTCCAGCAACTTCTCTGGGCTCCTTCTCTGGCCCTAGGAGGTACACCGCCATTTGTTTTTGCAATTTTTTCAAAGACAATTTAGCCACAACCAGCTAAGATTTTATTTTTCCACTCCTTTCCCAACATATTTTCCTTCCTTTCAGATGACATTGTAGCAATCCATTCTGTCTTTATGGGAGGCATCTTTCCCTGTGTAAGATGGATTTCTCACTTGGATTCTAGCACACCACTTTCTTGATTCTCTTCCTCCCTCCATCTCCTTTGCTGATTCTTCAGCTTTCCACCTTTGAACCGTGGAATAATTCAGTTAAGTCTTTATGTACACTTACTCCCCAGACTCTGGGGCCTGGATCTTACCGAATCACATGGATGAGATCAAAAGATACCAAACACCACTTAGATTCTTAAGACAACCAAAGTTTTGTCTCCAGTCCCAACCTCCTCTGAATTCTAGATTAATGAATATAAATGCCTGGTAAACATCTTTACTCGTTTAATAGACACCTCTAACTTAACATGCCCAAAACTGATCTTCCTCAAACCTGTTTTTAGTTTTCCGTATCTCATTTCAACTTCCAGATGCTCAGGCCAAAATCCTTGGTTATCCTTTGACTCCCTCATCCAGTCTCTTAACAAATCCTATCGTCTGCCCCTTTACTATTGGTAACTACCTCAACCACTCTGGTCCACTTCACCCAAGCCAATATCACTTGCCTTAACTATCCCAATAGCCTGGTTTCCATTTCCACTCCTGCCCCACTGAAGTGTTTTGCTCTTGCTGCTCCTCTACTCACCTCTAAATGAATGCTTCTCTCTCTGAAGATAATTTAACCATGGCCTGAAAGGCTCTAAAACAGGTCCTGGCTAAATCTCACTCTGCTCCAGTCACCTTCCGCTCTTTGTAGAAGACTCCAGGAATTCTCTCCCCCACAGGACCTTTTCAGATATCACTGTTTAATAAAGCACCCAGATGTGGGCAAACTTCCTTCTCTGATCCTAACACACACTTTTCATTTTTTCTTCACGCTGTATATATTAACACCCACTGCTGCTCCATCAGGATATAAATTCAGCTGAGAGCAACTTTTGTTCACAAACTCTCCAGTGCCTGATACATAAAAGGAACATTAGTGGGGCAGTACTTCCCAATCTTGAATGTTCACGCACAGATTCAATAAAGTGGGACAGGGCCCACTTCCCAATTCTAACAGACTCAGAGGAATGTGGCAAGTCCAAGTACCCTTTTCAAGATTCTAATCTCATTCCTAGCGTCATGTCACTAGTCACCTACACTTACCAATGCATTTACAGCCACGTTTTCCTACAACTTTTACCCGACCCCTCAAAAAATGGCTTTCAAGACCAATGACTTCTTTTACAACCTGCACATCCACCCCTCCTGCTGCTCTACAATTACTGCTTTTCTCAGCAAGTATACATGTATACACAGACATTATCTGTATTCACGTGTACCAATGTGTATTTGCTGAGAAAAGCAATTTACATTCATTTCCAAATTTAAATTCTGAGACTCCCCCACCAACAGTAATCACTCCTCAACTCTCCCGTAATTCGAGAAATTAACAAGTTTTCAACTGCAAAATGTCCCAAAAGCTAGATCCTTCGGTCAAACGCCCAGAGCACGTTTTAATGACAGCTTTCCTTCCCAAAGCCATTTTTCAATAGTGATCTTTTACTCTTTCACTATCCCAAGCTCACTGTAATGAGTGAAATAATCATTAGTTTGTCTCAGGAAATATGCCACATGCTTCTGGGTATAGTAGGCATCTTACATGATGAAACATGTTATTCAAAGTATTAAAAAAAAAAACTAGCGGAATAATGAAAAAGAAACAATTTGCACTGCTTTCTCCAAAACCAAAACTGTTGCCATCGAGTTGATTCCGTAGCATAGCAACCCTACAGGACAAAGTAGAACTGCCTCATAGTTTCCAAGGAGCGCCTGGTAGATTCGAACTGCCAACATTTTGGTTAGCAGCCATCACACCTCACCACACCACCAGGGTTTCCGCTTTTTCCACAGGTATCCTTTTTTCTTCCCCCAAACTAAAACTAAAACCAAAACTGACAGTTACCAGAGTTCAGAATAAATACCTTTACATAACTGGGAGAAAATATGTTTTTCAAAGACAAATCCATTGAGGAAAGTGATAGTATATTTTTACAAGATTTTTTTATAACCAATTTATTATTCCATTCACATTAAAAGTCACAACTGAAAATTTTTTATTTTATATACAAAGAGCTAGAACATTGTCTCTCTTGTTGTGCAGGTGACTTGGATACGCCATTCAAGGAAGATTGCTTAGTCCAACTGGAAAAAAAAATGAAATGAATTATTTTAAAATTGCTTTAAAACCTCAACTTTATTCTCATAAACTGTGGTTCACTACAAAATGCTATTTAAACTGGAAACTTGACCCACCCAGCCTAGCTACCAAGGTCTAAGCAGTTCAAATAGTTACCTAACACCTACAACAAATTATTCCACAAACCTCAACATTTACATTTTAAACCTTGACTTCTCAGTGCTGGTATTCTCAGTTCTTCTTTCAAAGAAATATTCCCAATATAAAACATTAGTACACAAAATCATCTTACCAGAAATGCAGAGTAGTTTGGGGCTATTAAATACAGTGCTAATACTTTGGTACTCAATGTGTGCCAGTCATTATCCTAAAAGGTTCACAAATTAACACATTTAATCTTAATCTGAGAAACTAGAGACACCATGCTAGCAGGAAGGCCAGAGTCCGTTCTCTCATCTGTGACGTTACCTACCTCCCAGTGAGTTATGTGAACTCCTACCAAATATATACTAGTTAAGTATTTAACAGTGTAAGCTTATGATCTTTGTCTCTGCTGCAGCGATCTCATATTCCCAATTTATATACAGCCACACTATCCTAAACTTCTGGATCTTGTCTGATCTATAAAGCTAAGCAGGGTCAGGCCTGGTCAGTAAATGCAGCCCTGGTGGCACACTGGTTATGAGCTCGGCTCCTAACCAAAGGGTTGGCGGTTCCAATCCAACATACGCTCTTTGGAAACCCTATGGGGCAGTGCTACTCTTCTCTATAGGATCACTATGAGTTGGAATCGACTGCATGATTTTTGTTTTTGTATAATATGACAAAAAGCCATCCTTTTAACATTTAGACAGTATTCACTATCCTAAACGAAATTAAGTATGAACCAGAATACTGGCAATTTATCTCAAACAGCCATTAACGAATTAGTTTAAAAAAAAAAAAAATCAGCTAGTACTGACTAGACTTTTAAGACTTAAGAAAGCTTCACATACACATTAACTTTTGCAAAAGGCTACCATTTCTTCAACACAGGCAGAATCTGACCCTTAAGTGCCTTGATCAAGTTCAGCAAACGCTTGAACAGGACACTAACATTTTAAGCCAGAGGTTACCAAATATTTGGCTGGAAAACGTCTACGTACTTATTTTTAAGGCCTTCACCAACACCTCCTCGATTCCATTAAGCTGACTGGAAAAAAACTAACCACTAGACCCTGAACAGTGACAACCGCCACTAAGGAGTAGCCTTGCTAACTAAAACACAGGGAACCGGAGTTGCTCGAACGCTCACGCTAAACAAATAAGGCTTTTCTGCATTCACAGAAAACATGAGCGAATGGCGTCCACCGACGCGTACCTTGATAAAGCCTATATCCTTCGCATACTGACGGAAACACTGGCGGCACATATTGAGGCCGTACTTCCGGATCAGACCGTGCCGGTTTGAGCACACGCGGCTGCAAAAAAAAGTTGGCGTTATACAAATTGCACGTATTACACTCAGAAGGCCACCACTCGTACTCCCGGTCTTCCCGGCTCCATCACAGGCCTGTAATGGCGGCTGTCGCAGCCCCGACTCGTCATGCACCACGCGCCGTCCGCAAGCGCCCACTACACTACATTTCACAGAACCCAGAGCCCCAAATTAATTCTTCCCCCGAACCCTTCTGTTTCTCACCAAGAGCGGGAACCTTGGCCGAATTTTCGCGGGTGACTCCAGTAGAGCTGCTGGTGACCCATCTTGCTTGGAGGAAAGCACCAAGGCAAAAGGAAAGAAAGAGCGCACGCATGCGCTCTTCAAGTTTTTGGAACTCGGTTTACCCAAGATGCACTGCTGACATATAACGCGTGCGCAGCAGTGCTAACGCTGTTTCGCGAGTGAATTGAGCAGCTTGGAAACGTTCTAGGCCAGCACGGGTGGTGACGTCAGCGCAACTCAGCTTCTAAGGTTCGTCTAGCGCTGCACGCAATCGCCGGGCGCGGTGGCGCGCGCCTGTAGTCCCAGCTACTCGGGAGGCTGAGGCTGGAGGATCGCTTGAGTCCAGGAGTTCTGGGCTGTAGTGCGCTATGCCGATCGGGTGTCCGCACTAAGTTCGGCATCAATATGGTGACCTCCCGGGAGCGGGGGACCACCAGGTTGCCTAAGGAGGGGTGAACCGGCCCAGGTCGGAAACGGAGCAGGTCAAAACTCCCGTGCTGATCAGTAGTGGGATCGCGCCTGTGAATAGCCACTGCACTCCAGCCTGGGCAACATAGCGAGACCCTGTCTCTTTTGAGCCCCTAAAAATTGAGTTATTTGAAGAATCTAATAGTCACTTTATTGTTTGAACCTTTATGCACAGTTTTAATTGAAATTTTACATGTGGAATAAGGATTTTGTGCCAACTCAGTACTGACACCTACTGGAGTAAACTTAGAAAGTAATTTAAAATCACCTGTAATAATTAGAATAAACAGTAGGAGTCTGTATTTTGTTAAACGGAATACGTTTTCAGCGTTTTTTTTTTTTTTTTTTAATCGACACACTCCTGCAAGAAATACCCTTTCACCATAAGCTCTTTGACTCTTAGTATGTTTGATATTTAAATTTAGTTGGCTACATAGAGTGACAAATGTGCAATAGAAGCTGCTTCAACAAGATGATTTACTGACAAAACAACTAATGAAAACCAAATGCCATTTTATAATCTATGCTGAGAGTTTAAAGCCTAAAACTGTGTTTTACATAGCTCTGGATTAAACACAGACTAGGAAAGCATAGTTTTAACTGGCTCTATAAAAAACTTTTGTACATAAACTCCTACATTAGAATTGAAATACAACACTACTTGAGGAAATGTTATTTCAGGGTTCTGGTGGAGTCTCCCTTGCCAATCATTAAAGTAGGCATTGTGTTCTATGATAAAGGGAGGAGGTGAGTCAGAATTAAAAAGGATAGAACCAGATACCTGCCCTCAAATTTGTAAATCTAATGGGGAAAACAGGACTATCTCAAAGAGCCCTTCCTTCCAGTGTCAACTTTTGTGACTCAGTAACATACATACATAGAGCTAAGTAACCAGAGTATTCTGGATTCAGGGATGGATGTACTGACAAAATATAAGAGGAGCAAAGAAGAGAGAAATTAATTCCAACTTGAGGTACATTTGAAGGGCTTTTGAGGCAGACCTTGAAGCATGGGATTTCTAGGGCAGGGCTTGATGAAAGGAAATGCCTCTTGAAAGGAAGAGCTTGAGTCAAAGAATGGCATTGGAAAAGGCTTAGGGGAAAATGAACAATTCTTTGTAACTAATGTGGAGGACCCACTAAAGGCCTAGTGATAGATAACAAAGGGTATTTTATTCTAAAGCCTTGATTTGTTCTGAGATCAATTCCATAAATACTTTAAATACCCTGTTACATAATCCTTCGGGCCTAGAGAAGTGAACTATTTTTAAAAAAAAAAAAAAAAGGATGAACCAGAAGGAACTAGTTACACTTACGCAATCTCCTAAACCATATTGAGATTCACGTAGTTCTTATTGCTTATTTTGGTCTGAAGGTTATTCACCTTAATTAAGATATTGCAAAATTGCAGTTGAGAAATTATACTTCTCTCAGTTTTAAGGTAAGGTGACACTATCTATCCCAACCACTGGGACTGTCAATTTCTTCTTCAATAAGAAAGCTGAGAAGACAGCTTTAAAAGTCCCTTGTAATCCAAGGTTTATAAAGAGATTTTAGCTTAATCCTATACTCGTCTTACAGGTTCCAAGCACTCTGTTGTATTGACTCTTAAATGCTTCTCTTTTTGAACATATTTTTTCCCTAATACTTAATGGGTTTAGTGCCTTTTTTCTTCTTTAACACAGTGACGAACAATGTTGTTGCTGTTAGGTGCCTTCCAGTTGGTTCCCACAAAAACAGTGTTCAATATATACAGCCTTTGTATAGACTATTTGAATATACATTATATAGACATAGTAATAACACAATCTAATCTTCATAATAATTTGTGCACAAAGACACCAAACCGACAATATGTGAACGAACATTAAAGGGAAATGACATCACAGGTCCAGTTAAAAATTCAGCATAATTCAAAACATGGTCATCTATTGCAAATGACTTCTTCCTAAACAGCAAGATATCATTCAGTAGTTTACCTGGAGTCTGATGCAGAGATCTGTTGTGTAGTTATAAGTCTCTCAAGTGAGGCTTCAAATACTGGGACAGAGAGCTCTTTGGAGAGTGCTTAATGACAGAAATACAGCTACTTGCCACCATTCAGTGTTCATGTTCATCCACAAATGAGCTAACATTAGATTTGTAAGTTGGATAGTGTTGAAAGTACACAGCTGTAGAATTACTGAGTTTCTGAATCTCTTGAGCATATACTGTGGAGCTAATTAAGCCAAACTTTAATTTTAGCAAAAGCAGTTCACCTTTTAACGCAGTGTTTTCTCCTCCCAGTGCAATTAGTTTTTTCTCTAGAACCAGGTCATTCAGTCAACATTTCTCATGTGACCTTTTGGCAGCTTTTTCATTTTTCTGCCTTTTTTCCTAACATGTGGCATCTTTCTTCTCATCAGAAATGAACTCCCGCGTTCTTTGGCATGCCGAAGATGTGTTTTTCCCTACACTTCCTTTGTTTAGTAGGAGGTCTCCTCCCATCATCACGTCCTCAGATACTTCAGTTAAAGCAAAATTAAGTACCATCATCTTGTCTACATTGCTACTAGTTTCAGGCAATACCTGCTCCTTTTTCATGGTCTGCATTTTTCTCAGGCACATCAGAAACCTCTTTACCTATATGTATGGTGTAGGAGAACAAATTATTTCCCCAGTATTCTCAAACTCTTTAAAAACTGTGGTTCAAAATCCATTAATATACTTCCCTTCAGTTCTATAGTCCAGGATAAATATACCTCAGGCTCCTCTTCTTGAATGGAGTATGTGTCTTCTAGGTTATGCAGTTATGGAGGCTTGCAAGTCCCAAATCCATGGGTCAGGTATCAGGCTGGAGGCTTCTCCTGACTCACGTGGTTGCAGGGGCTGATGAACCCAAGTCGGCAGGTCAGACAACAGGCTGCTGGACCACAGGGTTGTAGAAGCTAGCAAATCAGGTCTGACGATAGGCTGCTGGCTCTCAGGGCTGTGGAAGCTGGTGAATACCAGAATCAGCAGGTCATAAACAGCAGCCTGCTGGCTCAAGTCCCAAGAAGCAGAGGTCAGATGATGACAAGCCAGACGCAGGATTCAGATGGAGTTTTGCCAGAGCATCTGTATTTATTGGATGCAGTCCACATCCCCAAGGAAACATCCTTTTCAACTGATTGGCTGTTTACATCAGATCACAAAATGGGGGATGACTACATCAGATCACAAAATGGGGTGATTACATCATTACGTGCCATATTTCATCATTACATAATTGCTTTGGGCAGCGGCCCCTCCCCCTGGCACACCTTAACAGCAGTCCCCACTTTGGAATCAAGTTAGCGAAGATCCAACTCTTTGAAACCTAGGAGGCTGTGGCCCCGCACTTTGAGATCCAGGAGACCGTGGCCCCATGCTTTGAAACCAAGAAGGCCCTGCTTCCCATGCTCCTTCCAACAGTTCTGATGATCTCTGAACTGCTCCAGGGATGATCCTTTTCTTTTCTTAAAGGACAACAGATGTCGCTCCTTTGGCCTGTTTTCTGCCTGTAGAATTCTCATAGGGATCTGACTGCATTTTTTTTAGTGGATTTACTGGAAAAACAAGTTTCCCAGGTCTGATATCTCTGCTTATTCAACAGAGCCCTAACTGACCCACAACAGGGAACTGAGGGCTGAAGCTCCCCCCAGACCACCTAGCCTCTTGCCTTAGGGGTCTAAGGAGGGTGACACCTACCAATCAGTAGAGGTACTTGCACTGGGGGCCTAAGGTACAGCTGCAGAGCGCTCCCACCAAGGTGCTTTAGGAATAGAGACACACCTACCTCACTGACACTTGGGGGAAGCCTGTCAGCACCCTGCCCCCCCTGGAATGTGAACCCCAGCTGCTAATAGAATCTGGTGCACACAACTATCACCACTACTTCTCGAGGTGGATAGGTGTTAAGGTGCAGCACACACTTGATGCCCCAAAATCAGATTCTACTCAAGAAGAGTGAATAGACTCAGGCATATGTATCTGGCAACAGCCCAAACCAGCTGGTAATAGGTCGTAAGTAAGTCAAGGGCTAAAACAAACAAGACAGCACATTCTAGTAGCCCATCCATGTATACTGATAGAAAACAAAATAAGACTCAGTGAGCAAATATAGAATAAATCACTACTATATCTTTTTTTTTATATATATATCTTAGTGATGTCTCGGAGACAACAGTCGATATCAAACCACATAAAGAAGCAGACCATGACAGCTTCTACAACCCCCCAAACAAAAGAATCAAAATCTTTCCCAAATGAAGATACAATCCTGGAATTATCAGATAGAGAATATAAAAAACTAATTTACAGAATGCTTCAAGACGTCAGGAATGACCTCAGAAATGAAATAAGGCAAACTGCAGAAAAAGCCAAGGAACACACTGATAAAACAGTTGAAGAACTCAAAAAGATTATTCAAGAACATAGTGGAAAAATTAATAAGTTGCAAGAATCCGTAGAGAAACAGCATGCAGAAATCCAAAAGACTAACAATAAAATTACAGAATTAGACAACGCAATAGGAAGTCAGAGGAGCAGACTCGAGCAATTAGAATACAGAGTGGGACATCTGGAGGACCAGGGAATTAACACCAACATAGCTGGAAAAAAATCAGATAAAAGAATTTAAAAAAATGAAGAAACCCTAAGAATCATGTGGGACTCTATCAAGAAAGATAACTTGCGTGAGATTGGAGTCCCAGAACAGGGAGGGAGGACAGAAAACACAGAGAGAATAGTTGAAGATCTGCTGACAGAAAACTTCCCTGACATCCTGAAAGACGAAAGGATATCTATCCAAGATGCTCATCAAACCCCATTTAAGATTGATCCAAAAAGAAAAACACCAAGACATATTATCATCAAACTTGCCAAAACCAAAGATAAAGAGAAAATTTTAAAAGCGGCCAGGGATAAAAGAAAGGTCTCCTTCAAGGGAGAATCAATAAGAATAAGTTCAGACTACTCAGCAGAAACCATGCAGGCAAGAAGGCAATGGGATGACATATACAGAGCACTGAAGGAGAAAAACTGCCAGCCAAGGATCATATATCCAGCAACACTCTCTCTGAAATATGAAGGCGAAATTAAGATATTTACAGATAAACACAAGCTTAGAGAATTTGCAGAAACCAAACCAAAGCTACAAGAAATACTAAAGGAAATTGGTTGGTCAGAAAACCAATAATATCAGATACCAGCACAACACAAGGTCACAGAACAGAACATCCTGATATCAACTCAAATAGGGAAATCACAAAAACAAATTAAGATTAATTAAAAAAAAATGCTCAAAACAGGGAATCATTGAAGTCAATATGTAAAAGATCACAATAATCAAAAAGAGGGACTAAATACAGGTGGCATAGAACTGCCATATGGAGAGGGATACAAGGCAATATAGGACAATACAAGTTAGGTTTTTACTTAGAAAAATAGGGGTAAATATTAAGGTAAGCACAAAGAGGTATAACAACTCCATAACTCAAAATAAAAGCCAAGAAAAACGTAACGACTCAACAAACATAAAGTCAAATACTATGAAAATGAGGATCTCACAATTTACAAAGAAAAACATCTCAGCACAAAAAAGTAAGTGGAAAAATGAAATTGTCAACAACACACATAAAAAGGCATCAAAATGACAACACTAAACACTTATCTATAATTACGCTGAATGTAAATGGACTAAATGCACCAATAAAGAGATAGAGAGTCTCGGACTGGATAAAGAAACACGATCCATCTATAAGCTGCCTACAAGAGACACACCTTAGACTTAGAGACACAAACAAACTAAAACTCAGAGGATGGAAAAAAATATATCAAGCAAACAATAAGCAAAAAAGAAGAGGAGTAGCAATATTAATTTCTGACAAAATAGACTTTAAAGTTAAATCCACCACAAAGGATAAAGAAGGACACTACATAATGATAAAAGGGACAATTCATCAGGAAGACATAACCATATTAAATATTTATGCACCCAATGACAGGGCTGCAAGATACATAAATCAAATTTTAACAGAACTGAAAAGTGAGACAGACACCTCCACAATTATAGTAGGAGACTTCAACAAACCACTTTCGGACAAGGACAGGACATCCAGTAAGAAGCTCAATAGAGACACGGAAGACCTAATTACAACAATCAACCAACTTGACCTCATTGACTTATACAGAACCCTCCACCCAACTGCTGCAAAGTATACTTTTTTTTCTAGCGCGCATGGAACATTCTCTAGAATAGACCACATATTAGGTCATAAAACAAACCTTTGCAGAATCCAAAACATCAAAATATTACAAAGCATCTTCTCAGACCACAAGGCCATAAAAGTGGAAATCAATAACAGAAAAATTAGGGAAAAGAAATCAAATACTTGGAAAATGAACAATACCCTCCTGAAAAAAGACTGGGTTATAGAAGACATTAAGGAGGGAATAAGGAAATTCATAGAATGCAACGAGAATGAAACTACTTCCTATCAAAACCTCTGGGACACAGCAAAAGCAGTGCTCAGAGGCCAATTTATATCGATAAATGCACACATACAAGAAGAAGAAAGAGCCAAAATCAGAGAACTGTCCCTACAACTTGAACAAATAGAAAGTGAGCAACAAAAGAATCCATCAGGCACCAGAAGAAAACAAATAATAAAAATTAGAGCTGAACTAAATGAATTAGAGAACAGAAAAACAATTGAAAGAATTAACAAAGCCAAAAGCTGGTTCTTTGAAAAAATTAACAAAATTGATAAACCATTGGCTAGACTGACTAAAGAAATACAGGAAAGGAAACAAATAACCCGAATAAGAAACGAGAAGGGCCACATCACAACAGACCCAACTGAAATTAAAAGAATCATTTCAGATTATTATGAAAAATTGTACTCTAACACATTTGCAAACCTAGAAGAAATGGATGAATTCCTGGAAAAACACTACCTACCTAAACTAACACATTCAGAAGCAGAACAACTAAATAGACCCATAACAAAAAAAGAGATTGAAACGGTAATCAAAAAACTCCCAACAAAAAACAGCCCTGGCCCGGATGGCTATCCTGCAGAGTTATACCAAACTTTCAGAGAAGAGTTAACACCACTACTACTAAAGGTATTTCAAAGCATAGAAAATCACGGAATACCACCTAACTCATTCTATGAAGCCACCATCTCCCTGATACCAAAACCAGGTGAAGACATCACAAAAAAAGAAAATTACAGACCTATATCCCTCATGAACATAGATGCAAAAATCCTCAACAAAATTCTAGCCAATAGAATTCAACAACATATCAAAAAAATAATTCACCACGACCAAGTGGGATTTATACCAGGTATGCAAGGCTGGTTTAATATTAGAAAAACCATTAATGTAATCCACCATATAAATAAAACAAAAGACAAAAACCACATGATCTTATCAATTGATGCAGAAAAGGCATTTGACAAAGTCCAACACCCATTCATGATAAAAACTCTCACCAAATTAGGAATGGAAGGAAAATTCCTCAACATAATAAAGGGCATCTATGCAAAGCCAACAGCCAACATCACTCTAAATGGAGAGAGCCTGAAAGCATTTCCCTTGGAGAACGGGAACCAGACAAGGATGCCCTTTATCACCGCTCTTCTTCAACATTGTTCTAGAAGTCCTAGCCAGAGCAATTAGGCTAGACAAAGAAATAAAGGGCATCCGGATTGGCAAAGAGGAAGTAAAATTATCTCTATTTGCAGATGACATGATCTTATACACAGAAAACCCTAAGGAATCCTCCAGAAAACTACTGAAACTAATAGAAGAGTTTGGCAGAGTCTCAGGTTATAAGATAAACATACAAAAATCACTTGGATTCCTCTACATCAACAAAAAGAACATCGAAGAGGAAATAACCAAATCAATACCATTCACAGTAGCCCCCAAGAAGATAAAATGCTTAGGAATAAATCTTACCAAGGATGTAAAAGACCTATACAAAGAAAACTACAAAGCTCTACTACAAGAAATTAAAAAGGACACACTTAAGTGGAAAAACATACCTTGCTCATGGATAGGAAGACTTAACATAGTAAAAATGTCTATTCTACCAAAAGCCATCTATACATACAATGCACTTCCGATCCAATTCCAATGTCATTTTTTAAGGTGATAGAGAAACAAATCACCAACTTCATATGGAAGGGAAAGAAGCCTTGGATAAGCAAAGCATTACTGAAAAAGAAGAAGAAAGTGGGAGGCCTCACTCTACCTGATTTCAGAACCTATTATACAGCCACAGTAGTCAAAACAGCCTGGTACTGGTACAACAACGGGCACATAGACCAGTGGAACAGAATTCAGAACCCAGATATAAATCCATCCGCATCTGAGCAGCTGATATTTGACAAAAGGCCCAGTGTCAGTTAATTGGGGAAAAGATAGTCTTTTTAACAAATGGTGCTGGCATAACTGGATATCCATTTGCAAAAAAATGAAACAGGACCCATACCTCACACCAAGCACAAAAACTAACTCCAAGTGGATCAAAGACCTAAACATAAAGACTAAAACGATAAAGATCATGGAAGAAAAAATAGGGACAACCCTAGCAGCCTTAATACAAGGCATAAACAGAATACAAAACATTACTAAAAATGACGAAGAGAAACCAGATAACTGGGAGCTCCTAAAAATCAAACACCTATGCTCATCTAAAGACTTCACCAAAAGAGTAAAAAGACCACCTACAGACTGGGAAAGAATTTTCAGCTATGACATCTCCGACCAGCGCCTGATCTCTAAAATCTATATGATTCTGTCAAAACTCAACCACAAAAAGACAAACAACCCAATCAAGAAGTGGGCAAAGGATATGAACACACACTTCACAAAAGAAGATATTCAGGCAGCTAACAGACACATGAGAAAATGCTCTCGATCATTAGCCATTAGAGAAATGCAAATTAAAACTACAATGAGATTCCATCTCACTCCAACAAGGCTGGCATTAATCCAAAAAACACAAAATAATAAATGTTGGAGAGGCTGCGGAGAGATTGGAACTCTTATACACTGCTGGTGGGAATGTAAAATGGTACAACCACTTTGGAAATCTATCTGGCGTTATCTTAAAACAGTTAGAAATAGAACTACCATACAACAGAAATCCCACTCCTCCCAATATACCCTAGAGGAATAAGAGCCTTCACACAAACGGATATATGCACACCCATGTTTATTGCAGCTCTGTTTACAATAGCAAAAAGCTGGAAGCAACCAAGGTGTCCATCAACAGATGAATGGTTAAATAAATTGTGGTATATTCACACAATGGAATACTACGCATCGTTAAAGAAGAGTGACGAATCTGTGAAACATTTCATAACATGGAGGAACCTGGAAGGCATTATGCTGAGCGAAATTAGTCAGAGGCAAAAGGACAAATATTGTATAAGACCACTATTATAAGATCTTGAGAAACAGTATAAACTGAGAAGAACACATACTTTTGTGGTTACGAGGGGGAGAGGGAGGGAGAGGGTTTTTTACTGATTAATTAGTAGATAAGAACTGCTTTAGGTGAAGGGAAGGACAGTACTCAATACATGGAAGGTCAGCTCAACTGAACTGGACCAAAAGCAGAGAAGTTTCCGGGATAAACTGAATGCTTCAAAGGTCAGCGGAGCAAGGGCGGGGGTTTGGGGACCATGGTTTAAGGGGACTTCTAAGTCAATTGGCAAAATAATTCTATTATGAAATCATTCTGCATCCCACTTTGAAATGTGGCGTCTGGGGTCTTAAATGCTAACAAGCAGCCATCTAAGATGCATCAATTGGTCTCAACCCACCTGGATCAAAGGAGAATGAAGAACACCAAGGTCACACAATAACTAAGAGCCCAAGAGACAGAAAGGGCCACATGAACCAGAGACTTACATCATCCTGAGACCAGAAGAACTAGTTGGTGCCCGGCCACAATCGATGACTGCCCTGACAGGGAGCACAACAGAGAACCCCTGAGGGAGCAGGAGATCAGTGGGATGCAGACCCCAAATTCTCATAAAAAGACCATACTTAATGGTCTGACTGAGTCTAGAGGAATCCCGGCAGTCATGGTCCCCAAACCTTCTGTTGGCCCTGGACAGGAACCATTCCCGAAGACAACTCATTAGACATGAAAGGGACTGGACAGTGGGTAGGCGAGAGATGCTGATGAAGAGTGAGCTAATTATATCAGGTGGACACTTGAGACCATGTTGGCATCTCCTGTCTGGAGGGGGGATGGGAGGACAGAGAGAGTTGGAAGCTGGCAAAATTGTCACGAAAGGAGAGACTGGAAGGGCTGACTCATTAGGGGGAGAGTAAGTGGGAGTATGGAGTAAGGTGTATATAAACTTATATGTGACAGTCTGACTTGATTTGTAAACATTCACTTGAAGCTCAATACAAGTTAATAAAAAAAAAAAGAAAGAAATACCACAGGTGGGTGGCTTTAACAAAAAGAAATTTATTTTCTCAGTTTAGGAGGCTGTACATGTTGTTAGGTGCCCTTGAGTCAGTTCCTACTCATAGCAATCCTATGTATAGCAGAACGAAACAATGCACAGTCCTGTGTCATCCTCACAATCATTGCTATGTTTGAGCCCATTGTTGCACCACTGTCAATCCACCTCACTGAGGGTTTTCCACTTTTTTGCTGACCCTCTACTTTACCAACCATGATGTCCTTCTCCAGGGACTGGTCCCTCCTGATAACAAGTCCAAAGTACATGAGATGAAGTCTCACCATCCTTGCTTCTAAGGAGCACCTGGTTAACTTCATCCAAGACAGATTTGTTCATTCTTCTTGCAGTCCATGTCATGTTCAGTATTCTTTGCCAACACCATAACTCAAATGCATCAATTCTTTTCCTTTTCCTTATTCATTGTCCAGCTTCCACATACATATTAGGCAACTGAAATACCATGGCTTGGGTCAGGCACGTCTTAGTCCTCAAGATGACATCTTTGCTTTTTAACACTTTAAAGAGGTTTTTTGCAGCAGGTTTGCCCAATGCAATACGTCATTTGATTTCTTGACTGCTGCTTCCATGGGCATTGATGGTGGATCCAAGTAAAATGAAATCGTTGACAACTTCAATCTTTTCTCCGTTTATCATGTTGCTTATTGGTCCAGTTTTGAGGATATTTGTTTTATGTTACGGTGTAACCCATACTGAAGGCTGTAGTCTTTGATTTTCATCAGTAAGTGCTTCAAGTCCTCTTCACTTTCAGCAAGGAAGGTTGTGTCATCTGCATATCGCAGGTTGTTAATGAGTCTTCCTCCAATCCTGATGCCCCGTTCTTCTTCATATAGTCCAGCTTCTCAGATTATTTGCTTAGTGTACAGATTCAATAAGTGTGGTGAAAAAAGACAACTCTGATGCACACCTTTCCTGATTTTAAACCAGGCAGTTTCCCCTTGTCCTGTTCAAATAACAGCCTTTTAGTCTATGTATAGGTTCCACAGAAGCATAATTTAGTGTTCTGGAATTCCCATTGTTCACAGTGTTATCCATAATTTGTTATGATCCACATAGTCAAATGCCTTTGCATAGTCAATAAAACACAGATGAACATCTTTCTGGTGTTTTCTGCTGTCTTAGTTATCTAGTGCTGCTATAACAGAAATACCACAAGTAGGTGGCTTTAACACAGAGAAATTTGTTTTCTCAGTTTAAGAGGCTAAAAGTCCAAATTCAGGGTGCCAGCTCTAGGGAAAGGCTTTCTCTCTGTATAAGCTCTAGGGGAAAGTCCTTGTCTCTTTGTCTTCTGCTTCCTGGTTCCTTGGAAATCTCCATCTCCATGTGTCTTGGCATCAATTTTCCCCTCAGTTTAGGAGGTTCTCATCGCATGGATCCCAGGTCAAAGATTCACAGCTCCTGGCTCTTCTTTCACAATGGTAGTGAGGTCTCTCTCCCCTCTGCTTGCTTCTCTCTCCTTTCATCTCTAGTAAAAGTGTGAGTTAAGCAAAGATGTGACTTGAATCATACCATCTTATAAAGCTGTGACTCAAGATACACCCCACGCTGGTCCTGCCTCATTCATAAAAAACCAAACCCATTGCCATCAGGTAGATTCTGACTCAGAGCAACCATGTAGAGGTTAGGATTTACCACACATCCCAGAATAGAGGGTAATTAAATCGGATCACAAAATGGAGGACAACCATACAATACTGTTAATCATGGTCTAGCCGAGTTGACACATATTTTGGGGGGACACAGTTCAATTTATGACATCTGCTTTCAAGAAAGATCTATCTGGTATCAGCAATGATATCCCTTGTTCCATGTTCTTTTCTGAAACTGGCTTGAATTTCTAACAGTTGCCTGTGGATGTACTGCTGCAACCATTTTTGAATTATCTTCAGTAAAATTTTATTTGCAAACGAATCTGTTTTAGAAGTACATTCAGAATGCTCCTTAGAAGCAAGGATGGGGAGGCTTTGTCTCACTAGTCTGGACATGTCATCAGGAGGAACCAGTCTGTGGAGAAAGACATCATGCTTAGCAGAGGGTCAGCCAAACAGAGGAAGACCCTCAACAAGATGAACTGACCTAGTGGCTACAACAATAGGCTCATACTAAGCAATGATTGTTAGGATGGCACGGGACGGGGCAGTGTTTCGTTTTGTTGTACATACTACGAGTTGGAACAGGCTGGATGGCACCTAACAACAACTTGATGCACAGGCAATATAATGCCAGGAGGGAGGAGCCTAAGGCGCAAAATTTTAGCTGTTAACACAACTCAAAGAGCACCTCCTTAAACTTTGCACCCCAGGCGCCTCTATTTCTGGCACTTCCTTGTTTAATAAGTGGAATAAGGAGTCCGAAGGACACGCAGGGTCTGGGATGGTCTTTCCAAGCCCCAGGCGCAATTAAGCCAGTCATTCCATCCACTCCACCACGGTTGCAAGGTAACAATTTGTTCAACAGGAGTTGCCATGTCAAATACGGTCATCATAAGTTCCGCTCTGAGATGATGGGTGTTGCATCCAGAGTGAGGAGAGCCACCAAAAAATAAACTATCAGCCCGTTGGCGCCGGGAAATGCCGCGCCTTCGCTGGTTTATTGGGCAACTCGTAACTCCTGAAGATATGTAAGTTAAGGGCCTTTTCCTATAACCTGCCTTCCTCTGGAAACTGAGGTGGCCCAACGTGTTCCGGAAACACCTTAAGTGTCAACAACAGAAACTGTAGGACCTGGCCCTAAACAATAACAACCAAGGCAGCACCCACAGGCGCTCGGGGCAAAGGACGTTGCGCCTTAGCCGAACGCCGGTTTCCGGGTGCGCGAGCTGGGTCCTTTGACGGCTGATGTCCTCGCACTGCCGGTTCCCAATCACAGAGAGGACACGGCTCTGCAGGGGATCGGGGACGCCCTGCTCCCCGCGGGTCTCGGAGGGCCGCTGTATGAGAAATCCTGAGACGTTGGCACATCAAGCCGGCAGGCGCATCCGCGGACAGCCCCTGTGCTCGAGGCCCCGCTGGCGGCGCGGCGCGGCGGGAAGGAGGAAGTTTCAAAGCAAACGTTTGGGACGAGTTTCCAGCCGCTCCGGCAGAATGAAGTTGCACTGCGAGGTGGAGGTGATCAGCCGGCACCTGCCAGCTTTGGGGCTGAGGAACCGGGGCAAGGGCGTTCGGGCGGTGCTGAGCCTCTGTCAGCAGACGCCTGGGAGTCTGCCGCGGCCCCGGTTCCGGGGCGAGCCGGGCGGCCAGCACCCCGCCTGCCTGCTCATCTCCACCCTGAAGGACAAGCGCGGGACCCGCTATGAGGTAGGTAGCGCGGACTGGCCCGGCCAGGGAGGCGGGCCGCCCTTGGGCCTCGAGCGCCCGGCGTTTGCAGCGCCTGGTGTGCGCCGTGGGGGTTCCTGAGCGCCTCGTCCCTGAGCCCCATCACCACCGCGGGCCCCGGTCCTGGGCTTCCCGCTACGGATCCGAGGGACGAACGCTTTTGAGAGTGTACCGTGTGGTTTTTCTTGCCATTTCTTCATATCTCTGTCTTTTTTTTTTTTTTTCACATGGAGGATTTGTAGTATGAGCATAACAGTTGTTAGGTACGTTCGAGTCGGTTCCGACTCTTAACAACCTTATGTACAACAGAATGAAACACTGCCCGGTCCTGCGGCATCCTAAAAATCCTTGTTATTCTTGAGCCCGTTGTCGAAGCCACTGTGTCAGTTTATCTCGTTGAGGGTCTTCCTCTTTTTCGAAGAGCCTCTACTTTACCAAGCACGATGTCCTTCTCCAGGAACTAATCCCTCCTGATAACATGTCCAGAATACGTGAGAGTAGTCTCACCATCGTTGCTGCTAAGGAGCATTCTGGCTGTACTTCTTCCGAGACAGATATGTTCTTTTTTTGGCAGTCCATGGTATATTCAATATCCTTCGCCAACACCACAATTCAAAGGTGTCAGTTTTTCTCTGGTCTTTCTTATTCATTGTCCAGCTTTGCGTGCATATGAGCCGATTGCTTGGATCAGGTGCATTTTAGCCTTCAAGGTGATACCACTGCTCTTCAACACTTTAAAGAGGTCTTTTGCAGCAGATTTGCCCAGTGCAATGCATTTTTTTATTTCTCGACTGCTGCTTCCATGGGTGTTGATTGTGGATCCAGGTATATGAAATGTTTGACAACTTCCATCTTTTCTCCGTTTATTCATGTCGTTGGTTATTGGTCCATTTGTGAGGATATTTGTTTTCTTTATGTTGAGGTGTGATCCATATTGAAGGCCGTGGTCATTGATGTTCATCAGTAAGTGCTTCAAGTCCTCTTCACTTTCAGCAAGCAAGGTTGTGTCATCTGCATAACGCAGGTTGTTAATGAGTCTTCCTCCAATCCTGATGCCCTGTTCGTCTTCATATAGTCTAGCTTCTCGGATTATTTGCTCAGCATACAGATTGAATAGGTATAAGACAAAGTAGGCTATGATAAATGCTGTAATAAAGGTAGAAGTGAAGTGCTGTTAGTAGTGCATCAATAAATGAGATGAATTCTGATTGGACTGACCCTACAGAAAAACTTTGTAGAAGAGGCGGTGCCACAGGGCATGAGACATAGCAGGCGCCCAATAACCATTTGTTGGGTGAATTCAGGTATTAGTGCTACAAGTGGAAAGTGTCTTGGGATTCTTTCTTACACTCTATTTTTCTGTTCCATCACTTCAGCTACCATTCATCGGACTGTAACTCCCAAATCTGCAAGTTCTGTCCCTTAGCTTCAGACCTGAATCTGCTCCCTGCTGAAAATCTTCACCTAGATATGTAGTAGCATTTCAAACTCAAATATCTAAAAATTAATTTTCCTTGCTATTCCTAAACCAGTGTTCTGCATCTCATTAATTAGCACCCCCATCCAGAAACTTGTAAGTCCTTGCCTCCCATGTCCAATATATCATCAAATCTTTTTAATTCTATCTCCTGAATATCTTTCAAATATGTATACTTTTGTCAACCCCAGCTATAGTCTAAGCCACCATCATGCCTTGCCTGGCTAGTCTCTTAAGAGCTCTTCCTGCCTCTACCCTTGTCCTTCCCACATCACATGCTTCCCTCCTCCACAGTTCTTTCTTTCTGTTGCAGTTAAAAGGGTCTTATGTTCTGCACCTTAAAATCCTTCAATAGATTTCATTGTATTTAGGTTGAAATAAAACATTCTTAACATAGTTTGCAAAATCTCTTCACCATCTAGTCTCTACTGCTCCAGACTCACTTGCCTCTCTTCTCACTGGACCCTTTATCCATAAGGGGTCCATCATGAACTTTCAGTTCCTCGCAGCTGCCAAGCTCTCTTTTGCCTTCAAAGCTTTGCACACATTGTTCCCTTTTACTGGAATGTTACTCCCTTCCTCTTCCCCCATATCTTCATTTGCCTAACACCTAATCATTCATTTATCACCTTTACGATCTCCTGTATACCCCTAGACTAGGTTAGATATCCTTGCTATAAATGGTCTTATAGAAGTCTGTGCTTTCCTCGTCTCAAGATTTGTCACATTTGAAATTATTTGTTTGATGATGTCTCTTTCATCAGATTATAAACTCTGTAAGTGTAATTACCATGCCAGTGTTATTCACCACTATGTCCCAAGGCCAGGTACCTAATAACGTAGTGGCTTCTTAATAAATAGTTGTCGAAGTCCAAAGCAGAGCCACCATCAGTCATGAAACAAAATTTTTTGGGCAGCAACTATGTGTCAGTCACTCTTCTAGCTCTGGGAATACAGTAGTGAACAAGGGGGGCAAACTCCTACTTTTGAGGAGTTTATAATCTAGTGAGAGGGATGCCCATCCCAAACTAATTGGGGTTATACAGGCAAAGTAACTACTGTGCAAGGAGAGGAGCATTCTCCCAAACATGGGACTCTGTACCCAGAAGAAGACAGTGTTGCTGGACAGAGAACAAAAACACAGGGTAAGCTAGATAAGGGGTGTAACTAACCAACTGCTAAAAAAAAAGAAACGAAAAACTATAAAACAGACTTAAGGACTAAAAGCCAAACCAAAGGCTAGCAAAGTGACTGGCACATACTAGTTGTAATAAACATTATTGAATAACAATGCTTAGTTTTGTTCCCCCCCTCCCCCATTGGTTTTAATCAGCTGAAGGAGAACATAGAGCAGTTCTTCACCAAATTTGTGGATGAGGGGAAAGCTACCGTTCGATTAAAGGAGCCTCCTGTGGATATCTGTCTAAGTAAGGTATGGTATTTAAAACGTTAACAGTTAAGATGCTTGACAGTATTTTCTTTAAAGAAGGCTGCGTGAACATAGTGGTATCCCACATAGCCAAGTAGGGATGGACTCTTGCAGGCTTGTTTGAAGAGGTGATGGCATAAGAGGCAGCTTCCCAAAACAAGTGTGCTTACATGCCTTCCAAAAAGGCCATAGTCAGCCTTTGTCAAGGCTGCCCAGGAGAGGGAGGGAAACTGCTAGATTTGCTTCTGTGCCCAGCATGGAGCCTCAGAGTATTCTAAGACTCTGGAACTCTAGAAGGCAAGTGGCATAGCATACTCTGCCCACAAACCATAGGTTACAAATCTAAGTTTGGTGTAATGAAGGGGGTAAAATGCAGCTAGAACCTTTTTTTTGTTTGTTTGTTTTTGCTTGTATTTACTATAATCATTTTTAAAAATACAGAAACCATTAAAATAGAAGAACAATCTGTTTTCCTTGCCTTATCTCACCTTCCCTTCTTCCCCCTTCCTGGAAGGCAGGGACAATGTTTTTTTCAACTTTGATTATCCTTAACTCCAAGCAGTGTTTCGTAAACATTAATAACTGTTTAAGGAATTTGAATTGAGTGAAATAATTTTTCATACCTCCCCTTTGTTCTCATGGTTTTTCATTCTCTCTTGATCAGCCTATTCTTCCACCTACTCCTTCTTTCTGCCAAAAAATATGCTGAGGTCTTGCTAATTTAAAAAATTAATATAAAATAGGCATATTTCTGGAATGACAAAGGTACATTCTTGGACCCCACTTTCTTACTATCTCTGACCTTAATTTTCACTAGTTTATTTAAAATACTACCTCACAGGTCCATGATCTCCTTCCTATTTGCCGATCAAATTGGCATTAGTTAGTTCTCTGTGGAAGTTAACACTGATGACTACCCCTTTCTTAATAAAACTGTCTCCTTTCTTGGCATCTGTGACAGGGTGCAATCCTCATTTACTTTCAGTTTTCTCAGCCACTCCATTGCCGTCTATCCCTGGCCATCTTTTTTCTATCCCAGTCTTCTGCCTGTTCTCTACTGTGCCTGTCTTCCAGTCTCCTTAGCTTCTACATTTATTGTGGGTGACTCCCAAGTTTGTAAGTCAGACCCAGCTCTCCAGACTTTTCGCACCCTAGTTTGCTGTGTGCAGTGTTGCCAAAATAATAATTAGCTCTTGTCATGTAATTCTCACGCTCAGAGTTCTTCAGTGTTTTCCCACAGCCTGCCTGATCATTCTGTCCTCCTTACCTAGACATCCAAGTTCATCCACAGTCTAGCCCCACACTCTATTTCCAATCTTACTTCTAACTCCCCTGCAAAGCTCCTACATTTCAACCAGGTAGGACCACATACTTAGTTTCCCAAACTTGTTGAAACTCACTCATCCTTCACATGTAAACTTCAGGAAACTGTAAAGTGTCACACAAGTATTAGGTACTTTTATTGGTGACTTAGTTCATGTGCCACTCTGTAATGATTTGTCTGTCTGGCTGGAAGCAATCTCGCTTGTCTTTGACATTTTCTAGCACTCTGTGAGAATCTCTCATTTGGCATTCAACTCATTCTCGTGGGTATTACTTGCGTATATATCTTAACTCTCCTACTTATATCTTTCTCAAGGGAGTGCCCTTCTGCCTTTCATCTTTGTAGACTTCACTCTGCCCAGCGCAATATCTTGCACATAATTGGTGCTTAGTAATGTTTACTGAGTGGATGAATAAATGAATGAAATGGACACTGCTAAAAGATGACCTTTAGGCAGGGCCGGCACTTTGCACAACTCCTAGTCTTTGTGAGTGGCACCCATCCCATAGGCATTTTGCCGTGCACAGCATGGGTGGCGTATCTCAGAGACACTGGAGGTTTGGGTCAGTTCATCTTCAACCCAAATCTTATGTGGAATCTTCTAGTGCATTCCTGTCCTATTTTGTACCCTAATGTTGATTTCCGCTTTGAACAATGCATCTGTCAACATCATTCTTTCAAAAACTTTTGAAGTTTTTTGTAACTATACTGAAATTTAGTCAAAATAAAATATTAAAAATTGATTTTTTACAGCCATTTTGGGTAGTATTTAACTCTACAGAATTTGTTATAGGAAGAACTAGCATACATGCATTATCTGAAATGAAATTTATAATTGCACAACTTATTTTTTATTTATGTAGGCCAATTCCAGCAGTTTAAAGGGTTTCCTGTCAGCTGTGAGACTGGCTCATCGAGGCTGTGATATTGAGACACCACTTTTAACCCTCACACCAGTGAAGACTTCAGAATTTGAAAAATTTAAAACTAAAATGGTTATCACTTCCAAAAAGGATTATCCCCTCAGCAAGAACTTCCCATATTCACTGGAACATCTTCAGACTTCTTATTGTGGGCTTGTCCGAGTTGATATGCGCATGCTTTGCTTAAAAAACCTCAGGAAATTAGACTTGAGCCACAACCATATAAAAAAGCTTCCAGCTACAATTGGAGACCTTGTCCACCTTCAAGAACTTAACCTTAATGACAATCACTTGGAGTCCTTTAGCGTAGCCTTGTGTCAGTCTACACTGCAGCAGTCCCTTCGGAGTTTGGATCTCAGCAAGAACAAAATTAAGGCACTCCCTGTGCAGTTTTGTCAGCTCCAAGAACTTACAGACTTAAAACTTGATGATAATGAACTGATTCGATTTCCTTTCAAGATGGGACAGCTGAAAAACCTGCGTTTTTTGTCAGCAGCTCGAAATAAGCTTCCGTTTTTGCCTAGCGAATTTAAAAATTTATCCCTTGAGTACTTGGATCTTTTTGGAAATACGTTTGAACAACCAAAAGTCCTACCAGACATAATGCTACAAGCTCCATTAACTTTATTGGAATCTTCTGCACGAACTGTATTATATAATAGGTAAGACTTTAGTAGTCACAAAAATGTAGTGCCTTTGATAACATCATGATACTCTCATCATATTCAAAATAATATTCAAAGTCTTTAACATAGTTTACAGTGCTGTACACAATCTGACCCTGTGCTACACTTGCTGTTTTGTATCTCTGCTTAGAATACTTCTTCTCCAGAAACTCCAGTAGCTCACTCTTTTCTTCATTCAGTCTCTGCCCAAGTGTCACCCCAGAAAGCCATACCTGACCACCCTATCTAAAGTTTTGTCCCCTACCCCTTACATTGTCTTATTTTTTGGCATAGGACTTATTATGTAGCATTATATATTTTTTTAACATTTGCTTATTTATTATCAGTTCTCCCCCACTAGAACGTAATACCCGTGAGGGCATGGACATTGTTTTATACTCCACTATTTCCCTAGGGTCTAAAATGTGGAATCCCTCGCTCCTGGCATGCATTAAATCCAAACCCAATGCTGTCAAGTCAATTCCGACTCATAGTATAGGACAAAGTAGAACTGCCCCATAGGGTTTCCGAGGAGTGGCTGGTGGATTCGAACTGCTGACCTTGTGCCTAGCAGCCGAGCTCTTAACCACTGCACCGCCAGGACTCCCCTGGTATATGTTAGGTACTCCATAAATATTTGAATGAATGAATGACCTAGTGCATTGTTTCTCAAAGTATGGTCCCCCAACTAGCAGCATCAGCATCATTTAGGAACTTGTTAGAGATGCCAGTTCTTGGGCTGTATCCCAGACCTTCTGAATCCAAAATGCTTAGACTGAGGCCCAGCTGTGTTTTGATAAGTACCCCAGGTGATTCTGACAAACCCTAAAATTAGAACTACAGGCATAGTAAAGAGAGAGTGGGCTTTGGAGTCAGTCTTGGGTTTGATTCCTGGAGTGGGGACTGATCATCAATTTTTCAAAGGTTCTCAGGTGATTCTAAGTGTGAAGTGAGGTTTGAAAATCACTGCTTTAGAATAAGAGTTCCTATCCTTAAGTACTAAGGCAGACAGATCGAATTGGATTTCAGTGAATCCATGAGCATTATAAAGTAGTATGCAAAATTTTGTGTGTACTCATGTGCACATTTTTCTGTGCCTACAACTTTGTAAGTTTTTTAAAGAGCCTCTCTCCCCACCAAAAGTTAAGAATCTCTCCTTTGAAATATGATCTACCATTTTATAGGCACTCAATAATAATTTTATATCTAAGCTTTCACTCCTAAGTGAAAGATGCGTGAACAAAATGAATAACTGGAGTTCAGTATCTCATGAAATCAACTCCAGTCTCCGGTATGATCCAGGTTTTGTTTGCTTCTAACCTCCCAGAAGATTCTAATAGGTAGCTAACTAGGATTGAGAACCACTGCTTTATACTGGTGCTTCTCAAACTTTAATGTGCATTCACATCACCTGGGAGTCTTGGTAGCTGATTCTGTTTCAGAGGTCTGGAGTAGAGATTCTGCATTTCTGACAAGTTTCCATGTGAGGCTGAGGCTTCTAGTCTGTGGACCACACTTTGAATGCTAAGGATCTAAAAATAATTAAGAACTGACTGTTGTTTTAAGTCATTGATTCTCAAACTTGAGAGTATGTCAGAATCACACTAAAACACAATGCTTGTTATCTGCCCTCTTTGCAATAAGACCAAAAGAATTAGATGGTGCCCAGCTACCATTACTGAACATTTTGATCAGATTCTGTAGAAGAATCCTGATCAAAAGGGGGGAAATGTAGAACATAATTTCAAATTTTCATGGAATCCAGTCTTTCTGGAGCCCTGGAGGCTGAAGAACCCCTGTAACTATTGCCTTAAGATAATCTTTAAACCTTAAGCCTAAAATATCCCCTGACGTCGTCTTAAAATCAAACAGTGGTTTCGCTATAAAGAATGCCTGCCTTGAGCATTATGCTCTTTTAAGATCTATCTATTTGGAATCAAATTGACAACAGCAACTTGAAAGATTAGATGGGAAGCTTAGGGGGCAGTGAGTTTACGTCAGTGGGGAGGAACAACTCAAAAAGGAGGGTGACAGTGGTTGCACAACTCAAAGAGCGTTATCAGCGGCACTGAATTGTAAATGTAGAAACTTGAATTGGTGTATGTTTTAGCTGGATATATTAACAACAACAACAAAAAGAATTAATTATTTTTAAAAAATCCTCGTTAAAACAGACTGCTGGACCCTACCCTGATGCCAAGTTGGGGTGGGGGTGGGGGTCACAGAAATCGCACGTCTAACAAGTTCCCAGGTGATGCTCACGCTGCTAGTCAGAAAACCACTGATTTAAGGACCACTTTGAGAACCAGTGGAAACCCTGGTGGTATAGTGGTTAAGAGTTCAGCTGTTAACCAAAAGGCCTGCAGTTCGAATCCACCAAGTGCTCCTTGGAAACCCTATGGGGCAGTTCTGCTCTGTCCTGTAAGGTCGCTGTGAGTTGGAATCGACTTGACAGCAATGGGTTTAGTTTTTGGTTTTGTCTTGAGAACCACTAATTTAAGGCATTGACTCTTAACTAAGAGTTAAGAATTACCTGTTGACTGACAATACATGTAAGTGCCTAGACAGTGCCTGGCTTATAAAAGGTCTCAACAAATATTATTGGATTTATAAATACGAGCAATTTGCTTATCTGGCTCTTTATAATCAATCATGAATGCTGTAATCATTAGCTGTGGAAGAGCCTTAAATAAGATAGATGAGAAATATAGATGCCTATATTCTACCTTAAACCAGCTAGTTCAGATTCTCCAGAGATGGGCTTCTATCACATGCTGTATTTTTTTTTTTTTTAATCTATGTTTTAATTGTTGAAGCTAGATAATGGGTACGTAAAGGTTTATTATACTACTATCTCTTTTCTGTGTATATACATAATAAAGTTGCTTTTTTAAAAAAAAGAAACAACCTGGCTTTAAGAAAAAAAACTTATCGAAAGATTTTTTTGACCTACATGTTGTAAAAAAGCATACTTGTGATTGAGAGAATAGTCAAGAATGTTATCTGTGTATTTTCTTTGGTCACAATGTTTTATGTATACAGTATCTAACAATAATATCCAATACTCTTATTTAAAATATTGATATTTTGTTATTTTTATGTCAGCGAAGTTGTATTAACTTGCAACATGCTTGGTAATTAATGTTGTTATTGTTAAAAAGAAAAAATCTCCAGAGGTGGTATTGATGATTCAGGTGAAGACCACTGATCTGAGGGAGCTCTAAATGGTATCTTTAGGCAATTTATTGCTCCTGAGAGTCTTGTTCTGTGCTTTATCTGAGTCTTAAATATGAAATAATATACTTAGTCAAATTTGAAAACTATGTCCAAATGAGAAATATAAACACTTTTAAAGGATTTGAAAAGACCATGACAAATTGGCTAAATGATCAGTTAAAAACAAACTGAAATCCAATGGGGGAAAGTTGACTTGGATGAAGAAGAACGTTGTTATTGTTAGGTGCCGTAAAGTTAGTTCTGACTCATAGTGACCCTATGTACAACAGAATGAAACACTTCCCAGTCCTGCACCATTTTCACAATCGTTGCTATATTCAGGCCCTTTGTTGCAGCCACTGTGTCAATCCATCTCATTAAGGGTCTTCCTCTTTTTCACTGACCCTCTATTTACCAAGCATGATGTCCTTCTCCTGGGACTGGTCCCTCCTGATAACATGTTTAAAGTACGTGAAACGAAATCTTGCCATCCTCTCTTCTAAGGAGCGTTCTGCCTGTACTTCTTCCAAGACAGATTTGTTCGTTCTTTTGGCAGTCCATGGTATATTCAGTCTTTGCCAACACCGTAATTCAAATGCATGAATTCTCTTTGATCTTCCTTGTTCATTGTCCAACTTTTGCATGCATATGAGGCAAATGAAGATAACATGGCATGCGGCAGGTGCACTTTAGTCCTCAAGGTGACATCTTTGCTTTTTACACTTTAAAGAGGTCTTTTGCAGAGATGTCGTTTGATTTCTTGACTGCCGCTTCCATGGGTATTGACCATGGATCCAAGTAAAATGAAATCTTTGACAACTTCAGTATTTCCTTTGTTTATCATGATGTTGCTTATTGGTCCAGTTGTGAGGATTTTTGTTTTCTTTATGTTGAGGTGTAATTCACACTGAAGGCTGTAGTCTTTGATCTTCATCACTAAGTGCTTCAAGTCCACTTCACTTTGGGCAAGCAAGGTTGTGTTATCTGCATATTCAGGATGTTAATGAGTCTTCCTCCAATCCTGATGCCCTGTTCTTCTTCATATATTCTCAGATTATTTGCTCAGCATACAGATTGAATAAGTATGGTGAAGGGATACAACCCTGATGCACATCTTTCTTGACTTTAAACCACACTATAGTCCCTTGTTGTGTTTGAATGACTGCCTCTTGGTCTATGTACAGGTTCCTCATGAGCACAATTAAGTGTTTGGAATTCCCATTCTTTGCAATGTTATCCATAATTTGTTATGATCCACACAGTTGAATGCTTTTGCATAGTCAATAAAGTACAGGTAGACATCTTTCTGGTATTCTCTGCTTTCAGCCATGATCCGTTGACATCAGCAATGATATCCCTCATTCCAAGCCCTCTTCTGAATCTGGCTTGAATTTCTGGCAGTTCCCTCTTGATGTACTTCTGCAACCACTTCTGGATGATCTTCAGCAAAATTTTACTTGTGTGTGATAGTGGCAATTTTTTAAAATAATTTCTGCATTTCATTCGGCCACCTTTCTTTGAAATGGCCACAAATGTGAATCTCTTTCAGTTGGTTGGCCAGGTAGCTCTCTTCCAAATTTCTTGGCATAGATGAGTAAGCGCTTCCAGCATTCCATTGGTTTGTTGAAACATCTCGATTGATATTCTGTCAATTCCTGGAACCTTGTTTTTTGCCAGTGCCTTCAGTGCAGCTTGGACTTTTTCCTTCAGTACCATCGTTCCTTGATCATATGCTCCCTCCTGAAATGGTTGAGCATTGACCAATTCTTTTTGGTACAATAACTCTGTGTATTCCTTCCATCTCCTTTTGATGCATCCTATGTTGTTCAATATTTTGAAGGATATAGATTCTCGAAGGATAAGGATTCTTCAATATAGAATCCTTCAGTATTGCAACTTTTAGCTTGAATTTTTTCTTCAGTTCCTTCAGCATGATAAATGCCAATCACGTTCTTCCCTTTTGATTTTCTAACTCCAGGTCGTTTCACGTTTCATTATAATACTTTGTCCTCTTGAGCTGCCCTTTGAAATCTTCCGTTCAGCTCTTTTACTTTATCATTTCTTCCATTTGCTTTAGCTACTGTATGTTCAAGATCAAGTTTTAGAGTCTCTTCTGACATCCATTTGGTCTTTTCCTTCTTTCCTGTCTTTTAATGACCTTTTTGCTTTCTTCACGTATGATGTCATCCCACAACTTGTCTGGTCTTCGGTCATTAGTGTTCAGTGTGTCAAATCTAGGAAGAAAATAGATGAGCAAAATGTGATGTGAATAATAGGTAAGGGACAACTCAGCAGAAAAATAATCCGATAGTGCTGAATGGTTTGATGTGTACCTTTTCAGGCTTTTCTGACAGGGTTTTAAACTGTAGTTTAAGTTATAAGAATAGGTTTATTTATTTGTTGAAAAATATCTGAGCACCTACTGTGTGCCAGACTATGCCAGGAACCAGAGAAACAACAAGACAGTGTATGGATGACAAAGTGACTGGGGCATGGTCATGTTTGGAGGGGCAGAGTATGCAGTGGGCAGGAAGTCTCAAGAGGTGACCTCTTAGTGTTTTGTAGAAGATGACAAAGAGTTTGACTTGATTTTAATTGCATTGGCACCATTGAAGAGTTTTAAGCAGGAGGGTAAAATGATTTAAGCAAGGTAAGATCAGCCTTACTTGTTCAGCCAATAAAGTAAACGCAGTGACCCAAACAACACGTGTTTCAAATTTGTTTTACACAGTATAAAATGCCCCTTTTGAACAATTGATGCCTAGGAGAGTACCTGGAATTACTGAAACAAATGTATCTTCACAGCTAGACCTTAGTAATTCTTCCATTATCAAGTTAAAGTCAGGCCCTGCCTTCAAATTTTTGGAATTGTGTGACAGAGCTACACATTTATATTATGTTACAGTGGTCATACAAGATGATTATATAAGAACGAATGACTCTTCCATTGTATTCATTGGCTGTGCTGAAAGATACTTTATGAAGTATAGATCTTCTTAGATTCACAGTATATATTATGCTAGTCTTTAGTATTTTTTTCTCTTACCAGTTGGGGAGATAAAACAATATACGAAGTCACTTAAGTAATAATTTTATTTTTCCTTGCTTATAAATCAGTGTTGTAATACTTATGTTTTTAAATATATGAAGTTCTGAATCTAGTAACATACTTAAACCTTTTTTTTCCAATAGGATTCCATATGACCCTGGTATCATTCCTTTCCATCTTTGCCAAGATTTGGGTACTGCGAAAACCTGTGTTTGTGGAAGATTCTGCCTCAACAGTTTCATTCAAGGAACTGCTACCATGAATCTACATTCTGTTGCTCACACTGTAGTCCTAGTAGATAATATGGGTGGTACTGAAGCACCTATTATCTCTTACTTCTGTTCTCTAGCCTGTTACGTAAATTCCTCCGATATGTTAAACTAATAGGGGATACCACAAAAATTTCATTTAGTTAAGGATCAGTTTGAGACTTATTTCTAATTTAAGTGTCAAATTGGAGAAAGGGGAGGGGAGAAATGTATGTTATTCTAACATTGTAAATCATTTCATTTAAAATTTTTAATTACATTAAAAACTAATTTTATTGTTGGAATAACTTTTTATTAGTTTATTGCACTTGTGTAAATTTCAGCCTAGAGTTTCCAAGATGAGTTGTAGGGTTTTCTTTTAATGTTAAACAGATACTGATCCTAGCCACTCTGGTTTTAAGAATTTTCCTATCAACTTTCTTTTTAAATTTTAGTTAAAGAAATTGCACAGCTCAGAGGACTAATATGTTCTATATTTTAGTGAAAACTTTTGAAATGAAACAACAAGTTTGTACTTTACTACTTTTTGTGGTTTTCAGGCATATTATTCTACATGTGGAATTTATATTCATCAAGCATAAAGTAGGAGTTGCTTTGGGAAAACAGACTTAAGCTTTTATAATTTTTATAATGCTCATCATGTAATCTTTGTTGTGATTTCGAAGTTTTTAATTTTGAGTTGGGACATGGCTTTGAGATTGAGTGGGAGAAGGAACAGAAAATTGTTACCTTTTATTGATTACTCTTCTGTATTGAGAATTTTTTGTTGTTTTTTCATTTTTAAGTTGTTTATCATTAAATATGTTTAAGTTTTTTAATTTAAAAAGTGGTGGCAATGGACCAGCTAAAGGATGGTGAGGATTTCAATTAGGGCAGAGAGAATAGAAAAGAAGGAACCAACTTGGAATAACCCTAGAGAATACTTCCTTTCTGTTCACTCCCACTGCTCTAGTTCAAATTAGCCTCTCAGAGCACCATTGCAGTAACCTCGGAACTGGTTTCTGGGAACAAAGGGGAGAGGTTACTGGAGAAAACCCGTTCCATTGTTAGGATTGTATCATTGCTGTTTTGGGTTTGAAGGTAGGGAGAGGTCTATATAAAACGATTTCATATGAGTTAAGTAAATAGGGTTGCTGAGTTGGAATCGACTCAATGGCAGTGGGTTTCGTTTTGGTTTGGGTAAGTAACTATTGCCTTCTTCCTTTTTCTCCCTAAAATGTTTCTTATATGGGGCATTTTTTTTTCTTTTCTGAAAATTCAGATATTACTGAGTAAATACTGTCTTAAATGTTCTATTTTTATTAAAACTTCATTTGTATATGATAGTCAAAACATAGTTTCTACTCAGAGCTTATGGTCTAAGATACTAGGCATTGGTCTAGAGGAGTAATTCTTCTGGCGAATTTAGTGGTCAGATTCTTCTACCAAAAAACTATATTCTTCCTAGATGTTTTTCACTTAAAAATATATACATATAATGTTTATGTGCATTAAATAAAAAGAGCTGCCATTTATCTAGTTTGTTCCAAGTGCTTTACATAGTGTTTTATACAATCCTCACAAATCACTTTAGGTGGGAAGTGCCATGAACCCAACATCAGAGATTTCAAGCCCAGGCTTTATAACTGCCTTCTAAAGTTAATTCACTTCTGGTCTTTAAGATCAAGAATTCTTTAAGTATATTATTTTAGGGTTTTCTAAACTCAAAAATTGGTAAGGGATTGTCCATAAATATTGCAGAATGGCTGCACTGAAACATGGTTCTTTAAAAAACATTCTACCTTCCAGTCCATTGCATAGTGCCAGCCATCCATGGTACAACACTTGGTGTCTTAGTCATCTAGTGCTGCTGTAACAGAAATACCACAAGTGGATGGCTTTAACAAAGAGAAGTTTATTCTCTCAAAGCCCAGTAGGCTCAAAGTCCGAATTCAGGGCACCAGCTCCAGGGGAAGGCTTTCTCTGTCGACTCTGGAGGAAGGCCCTTGTCACCAGTCTTCCCTTGGTCAGGGAGCATCTCAGTGCAGGAACATCAGGTCCAAAGATGCTCTCTGCTCCCAGCGCTGCTTTCTTGGTGATATGAGGTCCTCGTGTCTCTGCTCGCTTCTCTCTTTTATTTCTCATAGAGGAGACGCTATCTTGTATACCTCATCAATATAACTGCCACTAATCCATCTTATTACATCATTGTGGTAGGATTTACAACACATAGGGAAATCACATCAGAAGATAAAATGGTAGACAATCATACAAGGAAATCATGATCCAGCCAAGTTGACATATTTTGGAGGGACACAATTCAATCCATGACAGTTGTCACTATTCATCTGGAGCAACAAAGAGTCAGGAATAAAAGGATAGGAATGTGTGGCTAATTGCCTCCATGAACAACTAACTGCCTCTTTTGCCATGAGACCAGAAGAACTGATTGGTGCCTGGCTACAATTACTGAACATTTTGATCAAAGATTCCATGGAAGAATCCTGATGAAAAGGGGGAAAATGCAGGACAGAGTTTCAAATGCTCATGACTTTCTGAAGCTGTGGAGGTTGGATGAACCCCTGAAACTACTGCCCTGACATAATCTTTAAGTCTTAAACCAAAAATATCCCCTGAAGTCATCTTAAAACCAAATAATAGTTTACTTAACTAGTAAAAAATGTGTCTTGAGCATTATGCTCTTGAGAACTATAGGGGATCAAATTGACAACAGCAACTTGAAAGATAAGAACCTTTGAGGGCAGTGAGTTTATGTTAATGAGGAACAACTCAGAAAAGGAGGGTAACAACGGTTGCACAACTCCAATGTAATTTAAAAAAAAATTGTTCTGCGGCGTATTTAAAAAACTGATTTGTGCACATCTGATTTTTACATGTTATTGTGGGAAAACAATTACTTTCATCTTCAAATAAGGCTGTAATAACCCGTATCGGTAATGTTCTTGTTAGTTCTTGAATCGATTCCCACTCACCGAAATCCCACATATGCAGAGAACTATTTTTTTTATGCCATAGGATTTTCAAGGCTGTGACCTTTCAGAAGCAGATCACCAGGACTAGCTGGTTGAATCAACAACCTCTCAGCCTGTACAGTGCTTAACTATTTGCACCACCCAGGGACTCAGTGCAACAAGCTGTTTCTCCTACACCCTAGTCCTTGACCTTCTTTGCATTCTTCTACTCATTTACAAGCCATCCCCATGTACTTATACCCAACAGCATCAAGTCAATTCTGACTCACAGTGACTCTACAAAAAACCCAAACCCATTGCTGTCGAGTTGATTCGAACTCACGACGCTACAGGACAGAGTAGAACTATTCCAATAATTTCCAAGGAGCACCTGGTGGATTCAAATTGCCAACCTTTTGGTTAGCAGCCATAGCTCTTAACCACTACGCCACCAGGGTTTCCAGTAGAACTACCCCGTAGGGTTTCCAAGCAGCAGCTGGTGAATTTGGCACTGTGCCACAAGAGCTCCCACATACTTTAATAATTGACTTTAAAATTCATATGAAAAGCAGAATTTGACCTCTCATCAGAAGTTATACCCTTTCCCAGTTTATTTTTGTCATTTGATACTCAACTACTTGTTTGTCCTTCAGATAATTACTAGGCTCAGTTCCTTTTCATCAAGTTTCAACCCTTCATTCTGTTTTCAATCATGCTGCTTACCTCCTCAACACTTCCCCCTTTCAAGATATCCCTTAACATTTTAGTACCTCCAAGAGGTTCAAAAAGTGTATGTAGTCACAGACTGGTGAATTTCTCACTTTCACAATCTTCATAACTTCTTGTAGTTGGAAATCAATTTTGAACTCCAGCCTCATACTCAACACATCTAAACAGTGCTATCCAAAAAAAACTATATTTGCAATGTCCAATAGGATAGCCACTAGTGGCTGTTCAACACTTAAATCTGCTATACACAGGCCTGGCTTATCCACTTTCCTTTTCCAAAATCTTGAGTCTCTTCCCAATCATGATTATGAATACACCTAAGATGTTTTTAGTTGACTAGAAAACCAAAGTAAGAAAAATCAATTTTTTCCCTACTATGTGATTTAGCTCTACAACCTGGTTGTAAAGTTTGAGGGAGAACTCTCTTATATAAATACAAACCTCCAATTCTTGTGGAACTGAATATAAACAGCATGAATTTGGTAAGAGAATAAACTTCAACTAACTTCCAAATAATTTACTGATTGCCCTTAATTCAGAATCACATGCAACTCTATTTATAAACAAATTTGAAAAAAAAAAAACACAAAAGGTTTGAGAAAGAATGTCACTGTATTTATTTTCCTACAGGTAATTCTTCTATGCTTCAACATTTTTTTCAAAATTAAAAAGAAAAAGCTTAGAACTGGATCACTTGGCCCTTTCTCTTCTTATCGCCTCCCAGCTCAAAATGCTTGCATCTCTTAATGGCCAGCATTCTCTTGGACCTGCAGTTAGGCTCCACACATTCAAGCCTCAGCACAATCTTCTTTGTGGTTTTCGCCTTCTTCCGAAAAATTGGCTTTGTCTGCCCGCCATAGCCGCTCTGCTTCCGATCATAGCGCCTCTTTCCCTGCGCATACAAGGAATCCTTGCCCTTCTTATACTGGGTCACTTTGTGAGGCTGATGCTTGCCACACTTCTTACAGAAAGTCCTTCGAGTTTTAGGTACATTAACCATCTTTGCAGTAGAGCTGTCTACGCAGTGTAAACTGTAGTAAAATATTTAAGGTAGCAAAATGTTAAAACATTTTGAAAAAGTGAAAGAGTAATATACAAATACTTATAATACAGAGAACATTACGTAAGTCAGTTATTTATAAATTCATAAGGTACTCACTTCCCATATGAGTAAGGGCACATACAAGTGCTCAGCTTTTTGGGATGCTTAGTCTGAATTACTAAGAATTTATACAATGAGATTAATTTATAAACAGCAGTAGCAGCAGCACTGGGACGCTCAGTATAGTCAGATCCCTGTATAAAAGCGGTTTCCCACAGGGATAAATTTACTACGGGTGAGAAAAAGAAAAATTATAAATTTAATTTTCTTCCGCAGAAAGAGAAGGCCAAGACTATAGAATCTTAAAGTTTCTTCTCGACTCCCTTCCCGCATCCCTATCCTCCATTGCCTAGCTGTGGGTGTGACTGGTTCAGTGGGCAATGAACTAGCTATTGGTACCGCCCGCCACGTTCCTTCTCCGAGAACCGCATCGGTCTGGTTTCACCTTTCCCCCCTCGAAAGCACGGTCACTCGTCAGCAGCCCTGAGGGCTGACGTGTCCTTAACAGGCCGGCGTATCTCACGAACCAGTAGCCGCCATGCGTGGGCCCCTTTCCTAAAGGGAAGAGCCAGTTCTTGGACCCAACCAAACCAACTGGTCTCGTCTTCCCTTTCTTACAACCGCCTAGTCCATCCCCAGATTCTGAGCAGTGAAGGCTCCTCTCAACGGATACAACCCCGCTCCTAGCTTACCGGGAACTTCACTTTCTGTGCTCCTCGCCGCGCCGCGTTCCTGCCTAACCGGAAAGGGAAGAATGGAGCGGAAGCAGGAACTGAGCCTGAGCGACAATACTACGAACCAATAGGCAGTAGGCAACGACTGCCAGGCGTGTCGGGATGCTTGTGGAAGCACCAACCAGCGGCCCAAGGGGCGGGACGGAGGGGTGTGGGCCGGAGGACAGCGTTGATCCGCGGAGCAGACGCGGGTTGTCAGAACGGTCGCCGCCGGACTGGGGCGAGGCTGCGTTGCTGAGTCTTGGCCGCCCGGGGCCCGCATAAGGATGAGAGTGCAAAGGACGCAGGGCTGCTGGAGGCGCAGGTAACGAAGCTGGGGTGCAAAGGGGCCGTGGCGGGGTTTCTTCCGGGACCCGGGACCCTTGGTGCTGAATGGAAGGGACCGAGGCGACGCCGAGTCGCGGCTCCTAGCGGCGGGGCCGCTGCTCGAGCTGCAGCTGCCAGAGGAGGATGTGTGGAGCCCAGGCGGCGCGGGGGAGCTGAGAGCCTTCGGGCCCCAAGACCCCCGGGGCCAGGGATGAGTTAGCGAGGGCAGCCGCGGGGGCCAGTACCGACTGCTGCAGGCCGAGACGACGGCCGTTGCACGCCCGCCCCTTCTGTGCAGGAGCCGCTAGCTTCTTCCGTGCCCCTCCGCCCGGCTGCGTTCCTGGCCCCGGAGACCATGAGGTTCCGTATCTACAAGCGGAAGGTGCTGATCCTGACCCTCGTGGTGGCCGCCTGCGGCTTCGTCCTGTGGAGCAGCAATGGGCGACAAAGGAAGAACGAGGCCCTCACTCCGCCGCTGCTGCAGGACGCCGAGCCCGCGCGGGGTATGGGAGGTCGGGGTGGGGAGCACCCTGCTGTGTCTGTGGGCATCCGCAGGGTCTCCAACGATTCGGCGGCTCCGCTGGTCCCAGCGGCTCAGCAGCCAGAGGCGGACAACCTGACGCTGCGGTACCGGTCTCTAGTGTACCAGCTGAACTTTGACCAGACGCTGAGGAATGTAGGTAAGTCCGGCTCCTGGGCGCCCCAGGAGCTGGTGCTGGTGGTCCAGGTGCATAACCGGCCCGAATACCTCAGACTGCTGCTGGACTCACTTCGCAAAGCCCAGGGCATTGACAAGGTCCTCGTCATCTTTAGCCACGACTTCTGGTCGACAGAGATCAATCACATAATCGCCGGAGTGGATTTCTGTCCGGTTCTGCAGGTGTTCTTTCCTTTCAGCATTCAGTTGTACCCCAACGAGTTTCCGGGCAGTGACCCCAGAGATTGCCCCAGAGACCTCGAGAAGAATGCAGCTTTGAAGATGGGATGTATTAACGCCGAGTATCCCGACTCCTTCGGCCATTATAGAGAGGCCAAGTTCTCCCAAACCAAACACCATTGGTGGTGGAAGCTGCATTTTGTATGGGAAAGGGTCAAAGTTCTTCAAGACTACAGTGGCCTTATACTTTTCATAGAGGAGGATCACTACTTAGCCCCTGACTTTTACCATGTTTTCAAAAAGATGTGGAAATTGAAGCAGCAAGAGTGTCCTGAGTGTGATGTTCTCTCCCTGGGGACCTATACTGCCACTCGCAATTTTTATGGCATTGCTGACAAAATAGATGTGAAAACTTGGAAATCCACAGAGCACAATATGGGTCTAGCCTTGACCCGGGATGCATATCAGAAACTGATTGAGTGCACAGACACTTTCTGTACTTATGATGATTATAACTGGGACTGGACTCTTCAGTACTTGACTGTATCTTGTCTTCCAAAATTCTGGAAAGTGCTGGTTCCCCAGGTTCCTAGGATTTTCCATGCTGGAGACTGTGGTATGCACCACAAGAAAACCTGTAGGCCGTCCACCCAGAGTGCCCAAATTGAGTCACTCTTAAATAATAACAAGCAGTACATGTTTCCAGAAACTCTAATTATCGGTGAGAAGTCTACTGTGGCAGCCCTTTCCCCACCTAGGAAAAATGGAGGGTGGGGTGATATTAGGGACCATGAACTCTGTAAAAGTTATAGAAGACTGCAGTGAAAAATTACAATTACAAAAAAAAGAAAGAAAAGGTGACAGTGTTCTGTTTTTGATATTTGTTCAAACAGGATATACAGTTGAATAAAATGGTTTAGGAACTGGTTTCTGCTTTAATACAAAAAATTTCTTGTAAAAGGTGTCCAAATATAGTAATCATTTCTAGTTATATCTGATTAAGATTTAAAACTGACGTTTTCATTTTAGGGTTGCGTTTTAAAGCTCAACCCCTATCTGTTAAAGGTAATCGTTATTGTTAATTGATAAGAGAGAAGAGGGGGAATCTTATTAAATTACATCTATTAATCTTTTTATCTGAAACTTTGTACACTTTTCCACTTTCAAAACTTATTTTAAATACAGCAAAATTTGTTTAAAACTATCGTAGCAGTAAAAAGTATTATACTGAAATTGTTAGAGTATTAATGGAACAAGCCCAGTTTTACTCTTGACAGTTATTTGGAAGGCATTCTTTGCTGGTTTTATAATTCAAAAGTTATGTTTGTTAAACACCCTGTCAGAAGAGTCGTTTTCAGTATTACAGATTCCTGTACTATTGTGTTAAGATTTGCCTGTGCTTTGGAACTTTCTTTAGAACACACTTTCTTTTGGAATGTATTTGATCAATAAGAAAGTTTAAGCATTGTTTTCACTTCAATGTAGAAATACAGTGGGTTTTTTTTTTAGTGCTGCCAAAATAAAATACTCATTTTGCATAAAAAGATTCCTGATCATTTTGCAAAGTAAATTTTATTAATCATTTACTCCAAAATTCAGTACAGGCATTCTAGGTGTTTTGAAAGTTAACATTAAAAAAAAAACATGCTAATATTTAGTATCTGTACATTGTATAATTGAGTTTGAAATAAAACCCAGCTCATGACAATGCATTCCCTTTGAAAGAAACTGTTTGGCTTTCAAATTAGCCAGGCATAGATAATGAACAATAAGAAGCTGCCTTGTAAGGGAAATACAGACTAAATTGTTTTGGAAAGCTAGAAATGATACAAAGTTCACTCCTGCCCAAGTGAAACACTTTCTAGTGCCAGCTTTAACTGAAATCATACTTTTTAAAGGATAGATACAGTAAAAATAGGAACCAGGCATAAAGCTTACTCCATATTTAATGTAGAAGTTTCGTATAACCATCTATAATTGCATGTAACCAAAAAGTTACTCATAAAAGGCTCATTTCTGTGAAGAGATACTACAAATAGTCACTTCAACCTAAGAAAATTATGTACTAAATGGAGAGTCTCAAAACTGTTACTATACCAACTTAAAGTTCCTATTGTCGTTGAAAGGAACCCTGGTGGCAGTGGCCACTGACCTAAAAGCAGTTCAAATCCACCAGCTGCTCTGCAGGAGAAAGTTGTGGCAGTCTGCTTCCGGTAAGATTTACAGCCTTTGAAACCTCGTGGAGCAATTGTGTTCTATCCTATATTGAGTTGGAATCGACTCAATGGCAGCGGGTTTTGGTTTTTGGATTGTGGTTGAAAAAGTGCATGCAGTTGTCCAAGGTGAAGCAGATGGTTCCCTTGCTTTCTGAGCTACCTCTGCACTACTTTCACATGCTAGTCTGGCTCCAGACTCTATTTAGGGGCTGTAAATGTCAATCAGGATGAATCGCCAGGCTTGTATCAGTTGTTGGTGTTCGGATCGGACCCCCCAGTTCAAAGAACAAAATATATTAGGCAATTTTCAGGACCACGCCAAGACCAGAGGTCTGAATTGCTAGCTGTTTCCAAAGCAAATAGATCAGCCCAAGGCCTCAATTAGAACAAATATTTTCCTTCCTGCATCTTCTTTCATTAACTCCTATAAATTTTTGTTAAATAAAAACCTGTTGGAATTTTCTCCTGGTCTTACATAGAAATACTGTTCCATGAAACTAATTACTAATTCCTTAGATATGTGATTGGCAGCTCTCTTTTAGGTGTCATTAAAGAAAATGATTAGAAAACATTGGCTCTTTTTTTTCATGTAATAATGAAGAAAATTTTCCTATGGAAGCAAAATGTCAGATTTTTTGTCTTGTTCTAAACTTTTTAAACGTATTCTGTTAAACCAAAAGATGTTTTAATACTGTAATAGTAACTTCCAAAAAATTCTTTTAGAAGTTAAATTTTCAAAATCATTACTAAACAACCTTAATATAGTTTGTGTGACATACAAGAGAAGAGTCAAATAGAGAGCTCAAGTAAACATACAAATTTCATTAAGTGTATTTGTATTGTAATTGTTTAGATTGTTAATACTGGTTAGTAAAGTTCTTTTCTAATAAAACCCAGTGCCGTCCAGTCGATTTCAACTCACAGCGACCCTATAGGACAGAGTAGAACTGGTTTCCTACGAAGCTCTATTTGAAGCATAAATACATCCTGTTATGTGACACAACCAATAGTTTTGAGATTCTAACACACACACACTCATTTCTAGTTAATTGTATTCTCGAGAATCCTTTTTTGTAATAGAATTATAACTTAGTGAATGTTTGTTTTGAAACTTATTAAAGTAATGGTAAACAGAAGCAAAAAAACCACACAGAATAGGTAACGGTTTATATTAAAACTAAAGTTTAACTCTCCGTTAGAAAAACACATCTATCAGAGGAATCACAAAACTTACCTCCATAATTAAGGAAAATTTATTTAAATTCTCTACAGGCAACAAACAAAACCCAAAAAAACTCCAGTTTCCCAATTAGAATCAAAATTGCAAATTTTACTTTTATACATTCCTGAATAACTTAGTTTTAAGACAATATTTAACAGAATATTTTAGGTCCTAATTTTTTTATTGTTTAAATTCCAAAATTATACAGAATTAGTCTAAGTCATATAGCAAAGAATTCTGAAAACTGAATGCACAATGAGTCACATGATCTTTAATAATTCGTACACTACCATCTTGCATATTGGTTTCTTTTATGCTTTCAGAAGCAGATACGTTGTGAACCGTAGTTTTGTTCTGTAGTGAAGATAGGTGAACTCCATCTAATTCTTTCTCTCCAGTTAATACTGGTTCTTTTAAATTCTCTTTTTCCTCATTTGAGTAAACAGCACATTTTTCTTTTATAAATTCAGGGTCCGTTTTTGACTCAGGTTGCTGAGATTTTCCAGATAGCACTTGAAAAACATCAGGAGACTCTTGTTGCAAGTATGCAACTGAACCACAGCTGTCTGTTGCTATCGCATTATCCGCTATAGATGAATCAGGTCTGGCATTTCCCAGTCTTTGTTCTTGTTCAGTTGTGGTGGTGATAAGATGTTCTGTATTTTCTTTTTCAGTCAGATGACTTCCTTCATTGACTTCTTCCTTTACATGAAGCTGATGAGAGTTATTACATTCTTGCAACTGTGTCAAGAGAAACAATAAATTAATATTTCTTTGCAACAAATAGAAAATTAGGTTGTAGTATCCTCTGAAAATGAGATTTAAAAAATTATAAGGGAATAACCCTTGCAGAACTGCAGATATGCTTCCAGTCTTCCCCCTGAAAGCTGTCCTCCAAATGCTGCCAGTCATCTTTTAATAATGCAAACCTGGCATGAATTCTCTGCTTAAATTCTTTCAATGACTCCTCATCTGAGCCCTGGTGGCTCAGTAGTTAAGTACTTGGCTGTTAACTCAAAAGGTCGGCAGTTCAAATCCACCAGCTGCTTCTTGGAAACTCTATGAGGCAGTTCTGCTTTCTCCTTTAGGGTCACTATGAGTCGGAATTGACTCAACAGCATGGGTTTTTCATCTCCTTCAGGATAAAATAAAACAAGATTTTCAATATGGGCTACAAAGCAGGGTTTCAAACAGGTTCATCCTGGTTCCAACCCCAGTTGAGAATCTGCATTTCTGACAAGTTCCCAGGAAGTTATACATATGAATCACCTGGGGATCTTGTTAAAACGTAAATTCTGATTCAGTGTATCTGAGGCAGAAATGCAATTCTTGCATTCGAACCTGAATGAACCAGTTTGAAGTCCTGCTACAAAGCTCTCTGACCTAACAGTCATCAATCTTATACGGGCATTTTTGAATTTCTGTGATTACTCAGGGCCACCCCTCCCCCCGCCCATTCTTATGACTTTTTCATCAGTCAACCGTGCTAGTTACTAAATTATTCTTATTGTGCCCAATATTGAAGAATAGGAAAATGACCAAATTTAAGGTTCAACTAGAAAGAACGAACAAACTGTATGGCATAGTTCCCATGGTTTGAAAATCAAAAAAGACTTGTACATATCTCTGGACTAGTACTCAGACTTCCTGAGTGTTGGTTTCTCTTTGTTCCTCACTGCAGGGTTATTTTGGGATTAAATGAGATAACAAGTAAAAAATGTTTAGCACATAGTAGATAAACACACAAAAGGCCTCCTCTCATCACTCTTCCTAGGCCACTATGTTCATTTTGTTTAAAGTTATGACATTAAGAAATCAGAAATTAAGTTGTTAGGCTTTAACCATGTCCTAAATCAGTCCACTATAAAACCCACCAAAATCCTTACCTTTGCATGAATTTGAATATTACTATCTGTAATCTGAAGAACTTCAATTAATGGTGGGGTTAGGGGTATTGTCTGTTTGAATGGAGAGCTCAGGACCTCATCAAGAAACTCGTTAACACTTTCTTCATTGACAAACAACCTTTCCTGAAATAAAAAAGGAAGATAGTCTGCTTTATAGGCTATTCTTGACCAGCAGCTCACAAAAAGACTTAAGTCTCACACACTACAGGGTTACGCATGTAAAGATGTTTAACATTATTCCCATGCGGTCTTGACAAAAGAAAATTGAATATTGTACACACACACACACACGAAAAACCTAAAAGAAAATAGTCCTGTTTTTTTTTCTGGTTCTCTATAAAATCTGAGTTATGTTTTCTCTCCTACATAGTATTACTTACAAATGATATTTTTATTTCCTTTTTCTTTTTTCTACTAATATTTCATAGCAATCACATAACTACTAGGATTATAACTACAGTCACAGCTATAAAACGTAATTCTCTTTCAGAATACTTCCCAATGAGTCAGCTAAGAAATATTCAAATTTTGTGTGATCAATTTGCCTTTTAGTTCTTAGCTAGGTAAGAGTCAAGTATATCTTATTTAAAAGAAGTATATTTTATTTTTAAGCATTGAGACACTGCAGTGTAACGCTGGTATACAACTATTTTTAAGAATGAGGTAGCTATCAAGAGATTTCCAAACTACTACTAGGAAATATAAAAATAACTCTTTGCCCAGAATCCTAAACACAAAACAATGTGTTTCATATTTATGTCAAATGAATAAAGATTAGGGTATGGAAGGAATAACCCTATTTAAAAATACTTAATTCATAAAATCAGTTCATTGTCCTGAATAGGAAAAGTATTTTCCTCTGTATTTTCATAATAAACAACTTTTATAATTACAAAAGAAACACAGCTCATTATTTGGTCCAAATAGAAAAAAATTAGACAAGTTTCAAATTTCCTTCTATGAGAATCTAATAAGCCAGGAGCCAGTGCTAGCGTCTGCTAATTCATTCAGCTGCTAGTAAAAACACTTTAAGCCTGTGACAAGACATCCCAAGACAAACAGTTTTATCCACCTATCTTCTAAATGGCAAATGTTAAATAGAAAAGTCCCACTGTTAAGTTTCTGAATCACTTGGGTTCTCTGCTGCTTCAGAGAATTTGTGTTTCTTCCAAATGATGTACAGTTTAGGGGGAATAACATTCCTAAATTGTTCCTTATTTGACTTTACAGTATTTTCTTTCTTGAAAGAGCTACTCCTACTGCTTACTAAAGCAGGGAGTCCAGCATCTGCTGAACACTGTATGAAAAAGGCTGCATGCGCACAGTACCCGTGTGGACACACACACAGTCTATGACGCTCGTAAAATTCTCAAAGGGTTTCATGATGCAAAAAAGTTAAAGAATCACTTCACTGGGAAACCAAGGTCAAGAAGGGGAATGTATTGACACTTTGTGGGGTTGGCAACCAATGTCACAAAACATGTTTATTAGTTGTTTAATGAGAAACTAATTTGCTCTATAAATTTTCATCTAAAGCACACACACAAAAAGATAATAGGTTATATCATAATTACTGGTAATAAAAAATAAAACTTTTCTAACCTGAAAAAATTTTTTAAATCATTTACCTGTAGAATGTTGGGCAAGTCTGGCCTCAGGTTCCTTAATCTATAAAATGAGCCAGCTGGACTAGGAAAATCGCAAGGATCCTTCCCGGTCACTGAGCTCAATGCCTTGAAACTTTGAATCCTAAAATAATTGGTCCCACAATACAATAATGGTATATAACTAAAAAGGACAGTATTATAAAATTAATTTATAAGATTACTTCAGTCAGGCCATATATTATATAAAACTAGAAGTGGAAGGTATGTATATATGGTATGTCACTCATACATATTTGAAATCTATTACAAATAAAGACTAGTTACGACTATTGTTTCTAAGAAAACATAACTAGAGTTCCTTTTTAACAGATTGAATCAACAGGGGGAAATGCAGAATTGGCCCTTTTCATTGGATTTATAATTTTTAAGGTGTACCCACATTACACTCTCTAGGCTCTCTAGGCTGTATTTTTACCCAACTTTATAGCTACTTATAGATACTATGCTTTTGGACCCTCAGTTTCTTAATATATATTATGAGAATATATTATGATTCTAGTGAATAACTCAGCAGAAGAGTTGTTTTTCCCAAAGTGAACTGTTTACATCTACAGTAATTTGCTTTGCTATTATTTGAAGATCCAGGCTAACACTGTATTATAGAAACATCCCCATCAAAAGCATTTCTAAGGTTTGTTTTCTAGAAAAGACTTATACATTGGTCTTTTCCTGACTGCTAAAAAACACATCAAATATTTTCATCTTTAGTTAACACAAGGAAAAATATTTATAATGAAAATGATTAAGATTAAAATACAAAGGATTTGCATAAACTTGCCTTCTCATCCTGGTGCCTGGTTTTATTATAAAAGATACTGACAGTGGTCTTGAAGCTGTAGGGCAATTCCCAGTAAATATTTAAAGCTTATATAAATATATTTAATATTTGTTTTAAGGTCTCTATGTGGTACAGTTTGTGCTCAACTACTAACCTAAAGGTTGGTGGTTCAAACCCACCCACCAGCACTATGGAGGAAAAGGCCTGGTGATCTGCTTCTGTTAAGATTCTAAAAACCCATATCAAGTCAATTCCAACTCGTAATGAGCTTATAGGACAGAGCAGAACTGCCCCACAGAGTTTCCAAGGAGCAGCTGGTGGATTCGAGCTCTTAACCATTGCACCACCAGGGCCGAGAAAACCCTACAGAGCAGTTCTACTTTGTAACACATGTGGTCCCTATGAGTTGGAATCAACTCCACAACAACCAATAACAACAGTATTTATGTGTAAAGTAACAATTCTGACCTCTACAGCCACAAAACAGTCTCTACATTATAATCATTTTCATATATATGAAATAATAATGATATATTTTATATCTATTCTCTTGTGAATTTTCTTCTAATTTAATACTTAGAGCCTGATACAACACAATGAAAAATGGAAGAATTGGACAGTAGGGTTCCATCAGCTTTAGCAAACATGATGATTAATGAAGTAATTATATTTCTATTCCAGACTTTAAAGATATTAAAAAAAAAAAAAAGTTGCCTTAATCTGTTAGCATACTGAGAAATCAGATTAAAATATATTCTTCAGAATTCTCTTAACTACTTGCCCATAAGGTTTTCTTCGCACAAACACTTATTTTCATAACTGTTAAAACAATTACAGGAAAATGACTGTCCTTTCCTAAATTTCCCCTTTCTGATGAAATAAACAGATAATTCAATTTTACCATATTCTCACAAAATATCTTACCTAGTGCTGGCTATTTTACCTTTTTGGGGGAGTTTCAAATTAACCAATTCTCAAAGAAGAGGCCCAACTCATAAAATGTACATGTAACTTATTAGCAAACTCCTATAAAAACAAGGAGCCCCCGTGGTACGGTTAAGTGTTGGGCTGCTAACCTAAAGGATGATTGTTTGAACCCACCAGCTGATCTGGGAGAAAGATGTGGCAGTCTTGCTTCCACAAATATCCCAAAACCAGTTGCCATGGATTCAGACTCATAGCTACCCTATAGGACAGAGTAGAGCTACCCCATGGGGTTCTAAGACTGTAATCTTTACAGAAGCAGACTGCCACATCTTTCTTCCCCAGGATGGCGAGTAGGTACAAACCACCAACCTTTAGGTTAGCAGCCCAGCGCTTAACCACCGTGGAGGCCAGGGCTCCTCTGTAAAAATCATAGCCTTGGAAACCCTATCTATGGGGCAGTTCCACTCTGTCGTATAGGGTCGCTATGATTCGGAATCTACTAGCCAGCAATGGGTTTTTTTTTTTTTTTTAATTAACTTTTATTGAGCTTCAAGTGAACGTTTACAAATCAAGTCAGTCTGTCACATATAAGTTTATATATATCTTACTCCTTACTCCCACTTGCTCTCCCTCTAATGAGGCAGCCCTTCCAGTCTCTCCTTTCGTGACAATTTTGCCAGCTTCCAACTCTCTCTATCCTCCCATCCCCCCTCCAGACAGGAGATGCCAACACAGTCTCAAGTGTCCACCTGATATAATTAGCTCACTCTTCATCAGCATCTCTCTCCTACCCTCTGTCCAGTCCCTTTCATGTCTGATGAGTTGTCTTCGGGGATGGTTCCTGTCCTGTGCCAACAGAAGGTTTGGGGACCATGACTGCCGGGATTCCTCTAGTCTCAGTCAGACCATTAAGTATGGTCTTTTTATGAGAATTTGGGGTCTGCATCCCACTGATCTCCTGCTCCCTCAGGGGTTCTCTATTGTGCTCCCTGTCAGGGCAGTCATCGGTTGTAGCCGGGCACCAACTAGTTCTTCTGGTCTCAGGATGATGTACGTCTCTGGTTCATGTGGCCCTTTCTGTCTCTTGGGCTCTTAGTTGTCGTGTGACCTTGGTGTTCTTCATTCTCCTTCAGCAATGGGTTTTTATAAAAACAACAGGAAGATGTAAAAAGTTCTGGCAGGTTAAACCCAGGGTCAAGTACTTAATTTTTAATATATAATCTGTGCAACTAGTGCTATTTCTGAGAACTTGACCCTGAATATGTTAAAAGAACAAGTTACATGTAAAGTTGATACATAACTCAAAATCATGAACTGCTAATTATTGAGTTTAAAGAGTTTTTTACAACTTCAAATTTTAAGTAGTTCATTCAATATTTGGGTGAAGTACTGAATCTGAAACTCAGGAACGCCAATAACCTAAAAAGTATAGCAGCAACTACACCACACATGCTAAATTATTCATCAGAATTATAACCTAAGAAAACAGGTATGCTCAATTTAGCTCTGAAGTATTTGCCAGCTGATGTAGCCGCTGTTCAGTTCAACAAACATTTACCTTTACACTTTGTTAAGTGCCAGACATTGTGCTAGATACTACTAGTAAACCCAAAACCAAACTAGTTGCCAACAAGTTAATTCCGACTCATAGCGACCCTATAGGGACACAAACATGATTCCAACAGACATAAAAAGAGGTAACTTCAATGAGATATACAGTACCCAGCAGAGGGCAACCCCACCATCGGCGACTAAAATTAAGCAGCACCATAAGGCGGGAAGGGCAAGGGATTTGGAATCACATCTGGGTTTGACTTCCTTTTCCTACATCTGTGTGGCACTGGCTGAGTTATTTTTTTTCTCTCCGGAAGTAAATTATTCTTATTAATTTTCCAAGTTCGGAAAAGGGGCTCTGGTGGTACAATGGGTAAACCCTCCTGCTAACCAAAAGTTCGGTGGTGTAGTTCGAACCCGTCCAGCGGCGCCAAGGAGGGAAAGATCTGGCGATCTGCTATAGTAAAGATTAAAAAAAAAAAAAAAAAAAAATTTTTTTTTTTTTTAAATCCTATCAGGCAGTTTTAGTCTGTCACATTGGGATGATACGAGTCAGAATCCATTCGACAGCACCTAACAACAAACTCAGAAAAAGTGATTTACAAACTTCAAATATGGTCCTTAGGGAATGGTTCTTAAACTTGTGGATCACAAACCCCTTCGAGGTTATGACAAGTTACAGCTTCTCTCAAGAAAAAAAGCACGCTAAACTTTTTGCAAACAATTTCAGAGGTCCACGGATCGCTGGGAATTCAGGAAAACAACTCCTACATTAGGACAACTTTGAAGATTTGAAACCCATTCACCGTAGTGGATGGATTCGGTTTCGTTTCTTCAAAATACTGTGAGAACGTTTAACACAACTGACATCTTTCATCAATTTCAATTCATTACCAATTCCAAGTCATTGATAGGAAGTGCTTTGGGGGGGGGGATAAATAGTGAGGCTGCCAGTAATAGAAAATTTTAAAACGGAATGGAGCCTTTCAAACATAAGGCTCTAGGAAGAATTGTTACCTCCAAAGAATCGTTGTTTAAACCGTAATACCACTGCCTCCAATGTCCATGGCTCTCCGGAGATTTGGCCAGTTCTATCACTGCATTGTTTGAAGAAATGCTAATCACGGGTTCTTTGGTACTCAATTTATTCTCTGGAGCAAACTGCAAAAAGAAGGAATAAAAAACAAAGTCTTGCGTGGAGAAGCACAATTTGTACCGAAGGGGGTTCAAATCCCCTCGAAGACTTTGCGGCAGGATCCGTGGAACTTGAATTAGTAGAATCAGGGATTCTTCATCCTGATTACACTGCAAAGGAGGACACAAAGGTTCCCCGCTCTGGGTCCCGGGACCACCCATGGCTCCGTTAGAGGGCTCTCGGTCAGCGCCTTCGCAGCCCCCGCGCGTCTGCACACTGAAATCTCTGCCTTCACCCCCTCTTTCTGTTGAAGACCCCGCGTCAAGGTTCCCGGTTGAAACACAAGGAAAGCCTCCGCCACCGTCGCCAGAGACGCTCCCTGCTCCTGTAGGCGAGTCCTCCCAATTGCCCAGCGGCGACCCCGCGTCCGCGTGCCCGCCGGAGTCCTGTTCTTTCTGTTCGGGGATAATCTCCTCTCCAGCGCCGGCAGGCGAGTACGCCACCTCGGGGGCGCTCGGGGTGGCGATCCCGGCGTCTGCAGCACCGGCACCGCTGGGACTCGAGTCTCGGTCCTCGGCGTGACCCCCACCCTGGCCTGCCTCCCCTTCGCGAGCGGAAGCGCACGACCCGCCGTCAGTTCCGGGCGGGTCCACCGCCCCTTCCGGCGCTGCCGGGAGCCCCCGGCGCGTGGCAGGTAGCGCCACAGGGAGCGTGATGACTAGCTGTCGCCGGGCCTTGTTGAACTGCGCCTTGCCGCGGCTGTCGTCCACCGGATACGGGAGCGAGAGCCGCAGCTGATAGTCAGGCTTCTTCGAGTCAAGGCACAGCAGCTTTCCCGTCACCTCCAGGGCTGCCTGCTCGGCCGAACGCAGCAACGGCAGCTCGATGGTGACCACCAGCTCGCGGGGCACCGGGCTCGGAGCCGAGTCCCGGCAGCAGCGGTAATCCTGCAGGTCCACGTGGTGGCGCTGCACCACGCTGTAGCGAGGCTCGGTGGGGGCGGGGGGCGGGGCCGGCCCAGAAGGGGCGGGAGCCTGGGGCTGGGGCACGGCCGAGTTCCCGGAGGCCCCCGGGTACCGGTAGGGGTAAGGGAAATCGGAAAGAGGGCCTTCCGGCTCCTCCTCGGGGCGGGCCGGGGCACCCCCAGGCAGTGGCGTGCGGAGCACGGCGGCCTCCGGAGTCCCCTTGTACTTGATCTTCAGGGTCTTGGCATTCCTGCGGTCCAGCTTCACGCCGAACTGCTTCTCGACGGCCTCCAGGGCCGTGGCGTCCAGCATGTGGCGGAAGCGCTCGTGGCGCCTGGCGAGCGCTAGCGCGTCTGGATGGAAGACCACGTCGTAGACCGTGTAGCGAGTGCCCCGGCGCCCCGCGTACTCGCGGCCTGGAGCCAGGCTGTGGGGCAGGAACCAGTGGTGGCCCGGCGCCGCGCCCCCGGAGCCGGGCCGGCTGCTCGGCGCGCCCACCAGCACGTTGCTGCACACGTTCACAAAGCAGCGCTTCGCTCCGTCCAAGCTGGTGCGCAGTACGTGGCCCGGCTCCGGGTGCACGAACCGAACCTCCACTCCGCGCTCACGCTCCAGCTCAGTGATCTCCGCCTCGTAGCGCTTTCGGTTCTCGGGGTCTGTGAGCTCCCCGGCGTACTCGGATAACAGCCGCCGGAACTCTGGGTCCTGGAAGGCGGTGGTGAGACGCTGTACCTCATCTCCGCTTAGGTCCAAGTCCTCCAGCGGCGACGAGTTGGTCGCCTTCGCCATGCTGCCCCGTAGAGCCTTGCCCTCGGGCCAAGGGGGATCAATCCGAGGCAGGGTGAGTGGAAGGCACCGTGGAGTCCCGGTCCGCGACGAGTGAAGCAGCCGTGGTCAGTAACGGCCAGAGAATTGAGCCGTGGGCAGCGCGTGGCCGTTGCCATAGCGACGGCGCTGACACCAGGCAGGAGGGAAGGAATCCGAGTGGTATGATTGAAATGCAAAAACTGGCTTCTTAGTTTTTTAAACCAAGTACAGTAATAATTATGGGTTACTGGGTTTCTCGTTTTTTTTTTTTTAGGTTCCTGTACCACGGCGAGATCAGCCTTGCTTCAGCTGATTAAACACTGAATCAGGGAGCACACCCTGTTTTTCCCAAGAGCATAAGCTCAGCATACCCTTTCAGTGCTCATTGCTGGCCCATCTTTCACATCTCTGCTTCCTATCCATGATGGGTAAAGAATTATAAATGGAAACCAGATTCTAGGTGTCCCTTCGTTCATCTACTCATTCATCTAACAAATAATTGCTTCTATAATTAACTTTTTACCCACCTTTGATTTCTGGATGATGCTGACCCACCTGTTTCTAGTTCCTGTGTTATTCCGTGACCTATTTCCTGCTACTGACATCTTACCTGCTCTTAGTAAATTGCCTTGCTTCATTTCAGTTCAAATTATCTGGCCCCTAAGTGTACCCTGTCTTCTAGTCATTAACAGATTTCCTGAAAAGATCTCAAAATACCGCAGCTTTAATTATGGAAGCAATTATTTGTTAAACTAATGAGTGAATAGGAACACCTGGTATCCACTTGCCATCATTCATATAAAGCTCTACGGCTCTCGTAACTGGATAACTGGACGAACAAACCTTATGTCTATTTCACTACGACTTTCAAGGCCCAAAATGTAAATTTTTTCAAGCAATCTAGTGGCTTTAAACCTGTGCCTTGATTTTATCTTTAAACTTCCAATTTTTCCAGGCTATTCTTGGAGAAATCAAAGCTATAAAACCCTGCTTTTCTAACATCAGGTTCCTTCTTACATGCTTCCCGAATTTTCCATCTTCAAAACACATCTCAAATTGCCAGGTCTTCCTTACTGCTAATTCACTTAACACTGCATTCAGGTTAAATTTCCAGGAATTTCCTCTTCATTACGCCATTTTTATTTTTTATTAGTATCTCCTCCCAAAAAAACTAATTCTATTTGAAATAAATATCTTCCATTCAGGCTTTTTGTAATTTCTAATGTTACTACTACATTGGAAACATCCTTTGTACCTCTGCCTAACAGCCTCTCTCATTCAGATTCATTTCTGGGCTATCTTTCCATCAAGTCCCTAAACTACACGATAAATAAAAGGATAGTGTTGAGTGATATACGTACAAAACAACAAAACATGCTGCTTCAAAATAAACATGTCTTCTAAATGTTAAAACTATAGGGATTGTTTGTTTTTATATTTCCAGTACCAAAAACTTCTGTGTCTGTGTAATGAATATCAAACTAAGGTCCTGAAGCAAAATCAGTGGGAGAAATTCTGTGACTGAAATCTAGACAGTTTGAAAAATGCTGAGCATACTGTTGGGACTCTTATGGTGATAAAAACCTAAGACTAAAACAATGATTTGGGCACTTTTAAATATTTGTATTTTTCTTAAAGTTAACATGTATGACAATTACAGAGAAACAAAACTTTATATTTTAAGTGCAAAAGTATACCTAGATAATATCTTTGCACATATCCACATATTTTTCTTAAAAGACTGTAGAAAATATATTTCCTATAAAATTTTCTGAAGTATACCGTCATGTTTATTGTGATTTAATATAAAAAATTTGTCTAATATAAATTGATAGAACTTCGTAAAGTACCATAATTTTATTATAACTTAATATCAAAATTACATAAAATATAAAATTAAACAGGAAACTGATGAATTTGGTTTCCTCATACGGTCTTTAAGAATCTCAAAAGCCTTGAAGTTTGCTGAAAACAGAAAAAAGTGAAAAAATTAAACCTTTTAGAAACAAATTATATATTTCTTAATATTTATTTTTAATTAACTTAAAACATAGGTTAATACATGCACATGGTTCTAAATTCAAAAGAGCACACACTGAAAAGTAAGCCAGTCTCATACCTCACTTCTCCTCACACAGATTTGTGTATGCTTATAGTCTAATCATATAACAGCATGTTTGTATGTGGAATATCCTTTAAAAATGCATACATGAGTGTAGAATACGATGCATGTTATTCTACACTTTTTTTTCCAATTACTAGTAAGTACATTTATATCTTAACCAACCCCTTCTTTTGTGCCTTTGAAATTTAAATAAAACTTCTGAATACATACACACAATTTAAATAAAAATACATTTAAATGGTTTCATTGCTATGCTGTATTCCTTACTATAAAACTCCAATTAAAAAAACCTTTATTTTTACGCATAAGCCTACATATACATACCTGTAGAATAAATTTCTAGAAATTGAATTGCTGGTATATGCATTTTAGATCTTAATAAATCTTGTCAAATTGCCCTCTATAAGGTTTCATTCTGACCAACAATGTATGTGAATGCGTATTTCCGACTACATCGCCAATACTGAGTTTTTAAATAAAACAACTGTATTTGAAAGTACATATCGAAACAGGGTTAACCTTAATCTACTCTGCCTACATTTTTGTGATTAACTGTACAATATGATTTCACAAGTATTCTAACAAGATCTCCTAGGCATTAAGTAGCAGGAAGACGAAATTATTTTACTATATCTTGAAATTTTTTTCTGTTCTCTCAAAAAAAAACATAAATCAAGTTTTGATTTGGGAGTGTGGATATTATATTGGATTTAGCACTGAAAAGATTCCTCGGATTATCAGTACTAAGCCACAGTTTGGAAATGATATCAAGGCTTTTCAGCATCTGTGTCCACAGAAGATACAGGAACCTGTTTCAATTCAACAAACACTAAGTGAGCACTGACTACAAGTCAAATACTATGTTAGATCCTATGCTAGAAACTTTTAGGAGGGACATGCACATTAATGACTTCTAATGCAACGTGCAAAGAACTGTAATAGCTGCATAAAGTGCTCAGAACACAAAGCAATCAGGGAACATTACAGGAGATATAACTGAAATGACTTATGCTATCACAATACCTCAGTTAATTTCCTATTAGGTTTATTATATACCATCTCATTAAAAATATATATAAAATGGCTTGTACAGATAAATAAGAAAAATAAGTAAATGAGGAAATTCAGGTAAAGGGAAAATAGGGATCAGAAAAAAAGATAAAGCAAGGGCTGAGGTTAGCACCCACCACTTAAACTAGTAAATCGTCTGCATGACAGAGGTGGGCTGCAAATTTCACCGTTTCCTAGCAGTCAAAGTGAAGGGAGACAATTGGAAGATTTACATTTACTTGGGACAGACAGATTTCTCTTCTCCTGAGACCTGTTGAAACTGCCCAATATTGGTTTTCATAGCAGACTAATTTTTTTATGTCGATAGCATAACCCAAATCTCTGTTAAGTCAATCTAAAGGCACACAGCCCTCAGAAATGGCTTAATCCCAAGGTCACAAAATTAAATGCCTTCAGGGGCAGCGGGGTACACAGGTACACAACAGGGAGTGGAGGGACTGGAGAAGAGCACTGAAGGGTATTCCAAATTTTTTTTTTTTTTTTTTTTAGTATTCAGTGCAGGCTACATAAAGTCAAACACATTAGACTTACAGAACACGGGTCTAGGATATCTGTGATTTTTATGAGTGTCTGTTTATATTCTAAGAACTAAGCAGTGCCTGGTATGCTATAAGAATTTAAGTAGAAAGGCAGGGTCAGGATGGCTAATAGCCAGACGCTTCCGGCAATCCCTCTTACAACTAAGACCCAAAAAAACAAGTGAAATGATTATATTTATGACAAGCTAGGAGCCCTGAACATCAAAGGCCAAGTTAGAAAACAGACTGAGTGGCAGGGAGAGAAAGAGATAGTTCAAAAGCGGAGGAGTTGCCAGCCCCGGATCACTGGGATCCCTCAGGCTCCATTCCCAGGAGTGGCTGCAGGGGGCTGGTGGTAGCGTTCGGCTGCAGTTTCTTCAGGGAGAAGCAACCAGCCGCACAGCCTACTCAACACCTCCAGATCCAGAGAAGAACGGTGCTCTTGGCAAAAGCTGAGTACTTGCATATATTTTTCCGTGCCCCCTGCCCCCAAGCTGGCTTCTGATTTCCCTGGGCCTGGGATAAGCCCTGTTGAGAGCCAGGAGCGATTCTCTCAGCCTTGGAGAAGGAATAAAGTTGCAATTGGGGGAAAAGATAATTTGCCAGCTCCACTAACCTGGGGAGCGCCTGATAGAAGTAGCTCCTATCCAGACATAGACAGTGTGTCGACTTTGAATACCTTTTGCCCCTGTGTGGACCTGTGTGGGCCTATTACAGGAGAATACGCCCTTGTTGGTAGACAGCAACTGTTTCAGCTGTACGGTAGAGAGGTGGGTGTTTGATGTTTGACACCCCATTGCCTATTAAACACGGTCCTCACCTACCCACATCAGGGGCCTAAGGACTCGTGGCTCTACTCAGGTCACCCAAACACCTGCGACAGGCATCCAAGAATAACTAGTACCTCCCGGTCCTTAAAACCTAAAGCATTGGGTGCCCGTAGACTGTCTACAGAACTCACCCACCTGTACACTCTAGGGAACAGGGATGCACTTTCCTCAGAGACACTTGGGGGACAATTCTGAGACCCCTGCCTTGTTCAGAACATGACCTCCTGCTGCAACCAGATACCGGTACCTACACCAATCACCCCTGCCCTTCTAAGACTGTAGGACAGAGCCTGTACCACACACTTGATGAACAACTACCTGGACACATGAGCTGAATCCATACAAGGAAAGTGAACGGACTTCTAGACTGATACACCTAATAACAGCTCTAAGCATCTGGTGACAGGACGCTAGAGCTTCAAAGTCGAAAGTAATCAAGCTAGCTCAAGCAAGCAACCTATTTGGGCATATCAAAACAAAGCGAAGCAAAAAGCTAGGATACAATAAGCACACAAAATAATAATGTACAGATGGCTCAGAGACAACAGTCAATATCAAATCACATAAAGAAACCGACCATGATCGCTTCAACAAGCTCTCAAAGAATCAAGGGATCTTATAGATGAAAGTGCATTCCTGTAATTACCAGAGGCAGAATACAAAAGATTAATATACAGAACCCTTTAAGACATCAGGCAATATGCAGAACAAGCCAAGGAACACACAGATAAAGCAGCTGAAGAAATTAAAAAGGTTCAAAGAACATATGAAAAATTTAATAAGCTGCAAGAATCCATAGGGAGACAGCAATTAGAAATTCAGAAGATTAACAATAAAATTACAGATTTAGACAGATTTAGACAACTCAATAGAAAGAGAAGAATTGAGCAAGTGGAAGGCAGAATTGGTGAGCTTGAAGACAAAGCACTTTGCACCAATATATTTAAAGAAAAATCAGATAAAAATTTTTTTTTAAAATGCAGAAATTTTAAGAATCATGTGGGACTCTATCAAGAGAAATAACCCACGAGTGACTGGAGTACCAGAACAGGGGAATATCAGAAAATACAAAGAGAATTGTTGACGATTTGTTGGCAGAAAATTTCCTGATATCATGAAAGATGAGAAGATATCTATCCAAGACGCTCATCGAACTCCACGTAAGGTAGATTTTAAAACAAAGTCACCAAGATATATTATAATCAAACTTGACAAAACCAAAAATAGAGAATTTTAAGAGCAGGTAGGGATAAATGAAAAGTCATCTACAATAAGCTCGGCCTACTCGGCAGAAACCATGCAGGGAAGAAGGCAATGGAATGACTTATATAAAGCATTGTAGGAAAAAAATTGCCAACTAAGAATCATAAATCCAGCAAAACTGTCTCTCAAGTATGAAGGTGAAATCAGGACATTTCCAGATAAACAGAAGTTTAGGGAATTTGTAAAAACCAAATCAAAACTACAAGAAATACCAAAAGGAGTTCTTTGGTTAGAAAATCAATAATATCAGGTATCAACCCAAGACTAGAACACTGGACAGAGCAATCAGATGTCAACCCAGACATGGAAATCACAAAAACAGGATAAAAAAAGGCTCAAAATGGGGAAACAGCTATCTTATTATGTAAAAGGAGACAACATTAAAACAATAAAGAGGGACTAAGAAATGTAGTCACTGATCTTTCACGTGGAGAGGAAGACAAAGCAATATAAAGAAATAAGAGTTAGGTTTAAACTTAGAAAAATATGCATAAATATTAAGGTAACCACAAAGAAGACTAACTATCCTACACAACAAAATAAAACACACAAAAAAAATAGAGACTCAGCAGAAACAAAATCAACAACGAGTAAGAGAAAAAGACAATATATAAACTACTCAGCACAAAAAATTAAGTGGGAAAAAGAAACTGTCAGCAACACACAAAAAAAGACACCAAAATGAAATGACAGCACTAAATTCATTCCTATCCATAATTACACTGAATGTAAATGGACTAAATGCACCAATAAAGAGACACAGAGTGGCAGAACGGATAAAAAACATGATCCGTCTATATGTTGCCTACAAGAGACACACCTTAGAAACACAAACAAACTAAAACTCAAACGATGGGAAAAAATAAGCAAACAACAATCAAAAAAGAGCAGGAGGGACAATATTAATTTCTGACAAAACAGACTTTAAAGTTAAATCCACCACAAAGGATGAGAAAGGACACTATATAATGATTAAAGGGACAATATACCAGGAGGATATAATCCTATTAAATATTTATGCACCCAATGACAGGGCTGCAAGATACATAAAACAAATGCTAAGAGCTTGAAAAGTGAGACAGACATTTCCACAATAGTAGTAGGAGACTTCAACACACTACTTTCAGTTAAGGGCAGGACATCCAGAAAGCAGCTCAATAAAGACACAGAAAATCTAAATGCCACAATCAACCAACTTGACCTTATAGACGTTTACAGAACACTCCACCCAACAGCAGCCAACTATATTTTCTAGTGCACATGGAACGTTCTCCAGAATAGACCACATAAAGCAAGCCTTAGCAGAATCCAAAACACTGAAATATTTTACAAAGCGTCTTCTCTGACCATAAGGCCATAAAAGTAGAAATCAATAACAAAAAAGCAGGGAAAAGAAATCAAACACCTGGAAACTGAACAATACCCTGCTCAAAAAAGACACTAAGGTTGGAATAAAGAAATTCATTGAATCCAATGAGCATGAAAACACTTCCTATCAGAAGTGGGACACAGCGAAAGCAGTGCTCAGAGGTCAATTTATATCAATAAATGAACACATACAAAAAAAAGAAAAGGTCAAAATCAAATAAATATCCCTACAACTTGAACAAATAGAAAGCAACAAAAGAAACCCTCAGGCACCAGAAGAAAGCAAATAATAAAAATTAGAGCAGAATTAAATGAAATAGAAAACAGAAAAACAATTGAAAGAATTAACTAGACCAAAAGCTGATTCTTTGAAAAAATTAACAAAATTGATAAACCATTGGCCAAACTGACAAAAGAAAAACCGGACAAGAAGCAAATAACCCGAATAAGATATGAGATGGGCGATATTACAACAGACCCAACTGAAATTAAAAGAATCATATCAGATTACTATGAAAAATTGTACTCTAACAAATTTGAAAACCTAGAAGAAATGGATGAATTCCTAGAAACGCACTGCCTACCTAAACTAACACAGAGGTAGAACAACTAAATAGATCCATAACAAAAGAAGAGGTTGCAAAGGTAATCAAAAAACTACCAACAAAAAAACCCCTGGCCCATACGGCTTCACTGCAAAATTCTACCAAACTTTCAGAGAAGAGTTAACACCACTACTACTAAAGCTATTTCAGAGCATAGAAAAGGACGGAGTACTCTCAAACTCATCCTTTGAAGCCAGCATATCCCTGATACACCACAAAAAAAGAAAATTACAGACCTATACCCGTCATGAACTTAGATGCAAAAATCCTCAACAAAATTCTAACCAATAGAATTCAATAACTTATCAAAAAAATAATTCACCATAACCAAGTGGGATTCATACCAGGTATGCAGGGATGGTTCAACATTAGAAAAACAATTAATGTAATCCATCATATAAATAAAACAAAAGACAAGAATCTCACGATTTTAATCAATTCATGCAGAAAAGGCATTTGACACAATTCGATAGCCATTCATGATAAAAACTCTCAGCAAAATAGGAATAGAAGGAAAATTCCTCAACATAACACAGGGCATTTATACAAAGCCAATAGCCAACATCATCCTAAATGGAGAGAGCCTGAAAGCATTCCCCCTGAGATCGGAAACCAAACAAGGATGCCCTTTAACACCACTCTTGAAATATTCAACATTGTGCTGGAGGTCCTAGCCAGAGCAATTAGGCTAGATAAAGAAATACAGGGCATCCAGATTGGCAAGGAAGAAGCAAAAGTATCTCTATTTGCAGATGACACGATCTTATACACAGAAAACCCTAAAGAATACTCAAGATAACTATCGAAACTAATACAGGAGTTCAGCAGAGTATCAGGATACAAGATAAACATACAGGAATCAGTTGGATTCCTCTACACCAACAAAAAGAACATCGAAGAGGAAATCACCAAATCAATACCATTTACAGTAGCCCCCAAGAAGATAAAATACTTAGGAATAAATCTTACCAGAGATGTAAAGGACCTATACAAAGAAAACTACAAGACACTACTGCAAGAAACCAAAAGAGACCTACATAAGTGGAAAAACATACCTTGCTCATGGATAGGAAGGCTTAACATTGTAAAAATGTCTATTCTACCAAAAGCGATCTACAGATACAATGCAATCCCGATCCAAATTCCAAAGACATTTTTTAATTAGACAGAGAAACAAATCACCAACTTCATACGGAAGGGAAAGAGGCCCCAGATAAGCAAAGCACTATTGAAAAAGAAGAACAAAGTAGAAGGCCTCAGTCTACCTGATTTTAGAACCCATTATATGTTCACAGTAGTCAAAACAGCCTGGTACTAGTACAAAAACTAGGACAACAACAGATATATAGACCAATGGAACAGAATTAAGAATCCAGACATAAATCCATCCACATATGAGCAGTTGATATTTGACAAAGGCCCAAAGTCAGTTAAATGGGGAAAAGACAGCCTGTTTAACAAATGGTGCTGGCATAACTGCATACCCATCTGCAAAAAAATGAAAGAAGAACCATACCTCACACCATGCACAAAATCGAACTAAAAATGGAACAAAGACCTAAATATAAAATCAAAAACAATAAAGATCATGGAAGAAAAAATAGGGACAATGCTAGGAGCCCTAATACATGGCATAAACAGTATACAAAACATTACTAACAATGCAAAAGAGAAACTAGATACCTGGGAGCTCCTAAAAATCAAACACCTATGCTCATCCAAAGACTTCACCAAAAGAGTAAGATTACCTATAGGATGGGAAAAAGTTTTTAGCTATGACATTTCTGATCAGTGCCTGATCTCTAAAATCTACATGATACTGCAAAAACTCAACTACAAAAAGACAAACAACCCAGTTAAAAAATGGGCAAAGGATATGAACAGGCACTTCACTAAAGAAGCCATCCAGGTAGCTAACAGATACATGAGGACATGCTCACAATCATTAGCCACTAGAGAAATGCAAATCAAAACTACAATGAGATTCCATCTCACTCCAACAAGGCTGGCATTAATCCAAAAAACACAAAATAATAAATGTTGGAGAGGTTGTGGAGAGTCTGGAACTCTTATACACTGCTGGTGGGAATGTAAATGGTACAACCACTTTGGAAATCGATTTGGCACTTCCTTAAAAAGCTAGAAATAGAACTATACAATCCAGCAATCCCACTCCTTGGAATATATCCTAGAGAAATAAGAACCTTTATATGAACAGATATATGCACACCCATGCTCACTGCAGCACTGTTTACAATAGCAAAAAGATGGAAGCAACCAAGGTGCCCATCAACAGATGAATGGATGAATAAATTATGGTATATTCACACAATGCAATACTACGCATCAGTAAAGAACAATGATGAAACCGTCAATTATTTCACAACAAGGAGGAATCTGGAAGGCATTATGCTGAGGGAAATTAGTTACAAAAGGACAAATGTTGCATAAGAGCACTATTATAAGAACTTGAGAAATAGTTTAAACAGAGAAGAAAATATTCTTTGATGGTTACAAGAGTGGGGAGGGACAAAGGGAGGGAGAGGGGTTTTCACTAGATAGTAGGCAAGAACTATTTTAGGTGAAGGGAAAGACAACACACAATACAGGAGAGGTCAGCACAACTGGACTAAACAAAAAGCAAAGAAGTTTCCTGAATAAACTGAACGCTTCGAAGGCCAGCGTAGCAGGGGCAGGGTTTGGGGGCCATGGTTTCAGGGGACATCTAAGTGAATTGGCATAATAAAATCTATTAAGAAAACATTCTGCATCCCACTTTGGAAAGTGGTGTCCGGAGTCTTAAACACTAGCAAGAAGCCATCTAAGATGCATCTATTGGTCTTAACCCACCTGGAGCAAAGGAAAATGAAGAACACCAAAGACACAAGGTAATTATGAGCCCAAGAGACAGAAAGGGCCACATAAACCAGAGACTACATCAGCCTGAGACCAGAAGAACTAGATGGTGCCCAGCTACAACCAATGACTGCCCTGACAGGGAACACAACAGAGAACCCTTGAGGGAGCAGAAGAGCAGTGGGATGCAGACTTCAAATTCTCATAAAAAGACCAGACTTAATGGTCTGACTGAGACTAGAAGGGCTCCGGTAGTCATGGTCCCCAGACCTTCTGTTAGCCCAAGACGGGAACCATTCCCAAAGCCAACTCTCCAGACAGGGATTGGACTGGATAACGGACTAGAAAATGATAATAGTGAAGAATGATCTACTTGAACCAAGTAGACACATGAGACTATGTTGGCATCTCCTGTCCAGAGATAAAAGGCCAGAAGGGGTCAGAAGCTGGCCGAATGGACACAAAAAGAGAGAGCAGAGTGAAGGAGTGTGCTGTCTCATTAGGGATAGAGCAACTAGGAGTATATAGCAATGTGTATATAAATTTTTGTACGAGACACCGACTTGATTTGTAAATTTTCACTTAAAGCACAATAAAAATTAAAAAAAAAAATTTATGTATACGTCAAATAAGTAGGTTCAAGAATAAAATTTACGGTATCTAATAGAATAAATCAACTTCAAATATCCACGTATTGAGCAGCAAGAATATATATGTACAATATTTTGCCAAGAAGTATAATAAACTGTTTATCATGGTATCAGGAAGGGGAGGTTTATTTCCTTCACAGTTTTATACTTTTAAGCATTGTTTGAAACACTTAGCATGTACTCCACTGTTTTTTGTTAACTGAAGTGAGGTAACATAAAATTAACTATTTTAAAGTGAACAGTTCAATGGCATTTAGTACATTAACATTCATCCACCGCTTCTATCTAGGTCCAAAACATTTACATCACCACAAAAGGAAATCCGTATCCACTAAGCAGTAGCTGTCCATTCTCCCCTCCTGCAGCCCTGGGCAAGCACTAAACTCCATTCCGTCTCTATGGATATACATATTTGGGATATTTCTTATAAATGGAATCATACGATATATGACATTTTGTGTCAGGTTTCTTTCACTTGTACTCACTTTTATTTGAATAAATATGTTAATTACAAAAAAAATTGGAGAGCTTTACGTTCAAGATTACATTCTTTGACAAATCTGGAGGGTAACTTGGTCATCTGTTCTCAATCGGAAGTGGGAACTTTATCAAAATATAGTGTCTAAGAAATCATTACACATTAGGATGCCTGAATCCAAAGGAAACAGTGTTTAAAATGAATATTCCTGGTCCCTACAATTAGATATTCATTTGATAAATCTGGGGTTCCAAAAAACTCATTGCTGTGGAGTCGATTCTGACTCATAGTGACCCACTGACTCACAGCAACCCTGTAGGGCAGAGTAGATCTGCCACATAAGGTTTCCAAGGCTGTAGTCTTTACAGAAGCACACTGCCTCACCTTTCTCCCATAGAGCCACTGGGTGGGTTTGAACCACCTGCCTTTCTGTTAGCAGCTGAATGCTTAACCACTACCCCACCAGGGCTCCTTCCAAGTCTGGGGTAGAATCCTGGAATTTAACATATTTACCAAACACCCAGAGGATTCTGATGCAGGTGGTATACAGACCACTCTTTGAAAATCACTACCCACTCAGGTGAATTTTCTTTCTCAAGACCTCCTTCTAGACCCAACTCCCCACCATCACCACACTGTACTCAGCATTCACCCACCCCCACTTGTTTGTTGCCAGTTTAGGGCAGATTACCTAGGCTTTGAGAATCAACCATATGGAGGGAGGGCAGGGCTGATCTCTTAGAGTAAGAGCATCACCAGGAGTCGCCCTGTAAGAGAAGTAGCCCGCCTCCACATCTGGTTTGAGATTTCCCTCAGAAAACAGTTTTTGATCTATTTCAACACAAATATGCCATGAAGTACTTGCAATTCTGTGTCACACAGCATGACCACAATAAATTCAGCCTAGAACATTTCCAGTGGGTTACCATACCCATTGCCGTCAAGTTGATTACAACCCATAGCAACCCTATAGGACAGAGTAGCACTGCCCCATAGGGTTTCCAAGGAGCACTGGCAAATTTGAACTGCTAACCATTTGGTTAGCTTATCCACTGTGCCACCAGGACTCTGTGGGCCACCACTGGTATTTTTAAAACTCAATAACACATCTAGTGAATATCTGATTTTTAGCAATGTAACACCAGGAAAAAGCTTCTTCTTGCTGTTTCTGTAGGTATACTTACCTATCTTCTACCGTCTTAGTGGAAGGATAAAAAACTTTGAATGAAAATCCACTTCTTGGAAAAGAACCCTTTGAAGAGAAAAATCCTGTAAGTGAATATTCAACTTCCATAAAATAATTTGTATTTTTAAAATCAAATCCCTTGGTTATTGAAAGAATTTGTTAATCAAATTCTTGACTTAAAAATAAGGTAAAAAGGTATGACTAAAAAGTAACAAGACACATTTTTGCATGATCTTTATAGAGAAGGTATTATTATAAAGTATCTCCACCTGAAGCAAAATCATTCAGTTGGCTACAGTTGTGCTAACAGATTTGACTGGAAATGCTTAGGAATGGCTCTATTTGGTACGAAAAATAAACAATACTATGTGATGCTAAATATGCATATGAGACACTCAAACATCATGTTCAGAAAGTCTTTCCTGCTCCTCCCCTCAGTGAAAATCTGGGCCTAATGCTCCTTCAGTGTGCTCTAAAAGACTAAGCAATAATCACATATACAATGGTCCATCTGCTACTAAAGTCCACAGTTAGTGAGCAGTGTCTCTGTCATTTCAGTCTTTGTGACCCTAGCACCTAATTCAATGCCTGACAATGACAAATATTCATAAATATCAAGTTTATAAGGATGAAGTAATGTCAAAACCAAATTTTGGGCTTTCCCAAATGGTATATGTAAAAAAGATAAAACGATGCTGCAGGAGGTGGTTGTTTACAGGAAGAAAAAGCGGAAAAATTCAGAAATAACATGTATTGAAAAACAGCAATAACTATGAGAATGTCCAGTTAAATTTTAATAAGGAAACGGCCTCATTGTGAAAGAATATTTGAATGTGAATAAAGATAATACAAAAATTAGGCCACAAACTTCAGCCAAATCAGTTAATTCTGCTCATCTCATAGAGCTGTGGTATTCAACCGTGGACAATTTTGCCCTCCAGGAGACACTTGGCAATGTCTAGGGACATTTTTGATTGTGGCGCTACTAGAATCAAGCGGGTAGAGGCCAGGGATGCTGCTAAACATCCTACAATGAACATGACAGTCCCCACAACAAAAAATTATTCAATCCAAAATGTCAATAATACCGAGGTTGAAAAACTCATCTTAGAGAAAGACAAAATAACAAGTTTGAAGAAAGCAGTAACCAATGCTGTATTTCTGCACAAATAACGTGCACCTTCTACATTTGTTTGCCAGCCACTCCCTCCAAGGCATGCATTATTTGTGTAAAAATACGGTAATAAGGCATGATGTTTCTAGAAATGACCTAGATGAAGCTAAAAGTATTAAAGTCTAAAATTCACAGGCATCAAGGAAGCATGCGAATTAAAAATCCTTAGTGAGGATTATATTTTGTTTGACACAGCAGTGTTTATGTAGTAGATAGTCCCGAAATTCAAAAAGTCAATCATACTTCTGTAGAAATTGTGAAGAAACTTCAAGGTTCTCCATAAAAATTAAATAATAAAGTTGTCCCAATGAAAATTTCCTCTTTCATCAAGCTTGAATTTTTAGGAATTGGGAAAATTTCCAAAAATCAAAATCATTCTCAAAGGACAAGTACCACAAATATATTTAAAGACAACAACATATAGGCTCTGAAAGTTCCTACAGAGGAAGTTACTTTGAAGGGGAAAATACTTTTTTAGATATATAACTTATGGTGGATTTTTTTTTTAAGTCACGTTATAGTCACACAGTATATTGAAAGTTTGTGTATAAGAATTTTCTTTCTGTTTATGCCAAACTAACTCAATGTTTCATTAGTATACTTTTACACCAACAGTAATTTGATTAAATATAAATTTTAAATTTAAAGAAATATGTTCTAGTCTTGACAAATAATAACTATATAATATTAACTACATTCTTACAGGGTTTATGCAGAGGCATTCGGTATTAGTCATAGTGAAAGGATCATATTTGTCTGCAATGACAAGTAGATCAGGCACAGGATACACTCTCAAAGTATAGTCATATGCCCAGTACACTGGGCAGACGTAAAGGGGTAGAGGAGTCAGATGTCCTTGGGATAAGATAGTCTTTATAAACTACAAAAGGAAAACACAAAACAAATTTCAATTCATTTGTAAAAGTTAAAATGCCTAACAAATAATTTCAAATTAAACATTAATTACTAAAAGGATTAGAAAAATTTGAGAAGCAATTTTGAAAGCTTTTAGTCACACGAGCTCTGGGAATCACTGATGTTTGATAGAAAATGAAATCAAGTATCCTGTATTTTAGGAAAAATCTAGGGGTTTTCATTTAATACCAGGTGCCATAAAAGCCACTTCCCCGGATAGTCATATTAGATCAACTGTACATATTTTGTCTGATTGAACTCATTTACTAATTCTGTTCATCTGATAATAATTTCATAGCATGAATAAAACCTAGAATATTTAGCCTACATAAACTTTAAATAATATAAAATTAAATAATAAAAACGTTTTGTATCACCTACTTCCGTACTTCTCAAATGGTGGGACATGTATCAATGGATTAACACATGTGTCAGGGAGCTTAAAGCTACAAGCTAAACCTGATGTGGACATATCATAAGAAATATGCAATAAACATGACAAATAAGAACATTTTATTAAAATAAATGTATATATATTTTAAAGTATATAACGTAAGGTTTACGAATTTTAAAGGTAAAACAGGAAGCTTCAAAGAAATTTCCTGCTTATTGTGGATTTTCCTCTGCCATTGGGGATATTTCAGTAGGAAAGTTGAGAAACACCAACTTACTTTATAGAATAAAATCATGTTCAAATTATTTTGAACCACACAGACATTCTAACCAAAAAGCAAACTATTAAGTGGTTTAACAAAATTTTATATAATGCAACATGTTAGGTAGTTTAAGAAAGAAGACTTAACTTACATGATTAGGAATATCCAAATTGCTACTAGGGAAACGGACACAATTTCTGCACATTTTATTCACTAAGTCTTCACGAAAGACGATAATTTCCTGTGTACAATACTGAATTCTGAAATGAAAATAGGTGACTTTGACTTTCTCAGAAAAAACATGAGATAATTTTAAAGGCAAAATGTTTTGTTATACAAACTCATCCTACTTCTAATTGTAAATCACAGCAAAAATTCAACCAGAATCTATTCATCCATTTATTCTATATCTATTGAGCTCTTAATGTGTACCTAGCACTGTTCAAGTCATGAATGAATACAACAAAAAGATCCCGGACCTCATGCAGTTTACATTTTAATGGGAGATGGAAGAAGGTGGAGGAAACAAGCAATAAACAGGATAATGTTATGGTCTGTTAGAAGTGTATGGAAAATGTAAACAGAATAAGGGAGATCACACCAGGGGAGTGAGGGTCTGGAAGGCTGGAGTATTAAGTAAGATGATCAGGACAGTCAGGGCTTCTTAAGAAGTGTACCTGCAGCACAGACTTGAAGGAGGTGAGGGAGTTAGTCAAGCAGATATCCAAGGAAAGAATATCGCAGACAGAGAGAACAGGTATAGCAAAGGCCTTAAGACTGAACATGCCTGGTGTGTTTGAGGAACAGAAATAAGGGTGGTGTGGCTGGAGGAGATGGAGAGGGGAGGAAGTAAGAGGAGAGGTAATTAGAGAGGTAATAGGGGCCAGATCATGCCTTGATTACTACTGCAAGGATTTGCGCTTTTACTGAATGACATGAGGGATTCCTTCTTTCAGGATCAGTAAGGAGGCCTTATGTCTTAAAGGATCACTCTGATGCTACATTAAGAATAGATTATCCAGAACCCCTGCAAAAGCAAAGACAAGAAAGCAAGAATGGACAGGAAAACTGGATGAATGGAAATACGGAAACAAGGGTGGAGAAGGGGAAGAGTATTAACACATCTCGGGGTTGGCAACCAATGTCACAAAATAATTTGTGTATTAATTGTTTAATGAGAAGCTAATTTGCTCTGCAAACTTTCACCTAAAACACAGTAAAAAAAAAAAAAGATTATACAGAGGGGCAGGGGTAGAAGCTAGAGACCAGTTAGGAGGCTATTACACTAATCCCATCCAGAGAAGAACAGAGAGGGTGGTAATGGTGGAGATGTAGAGAGGTGACCAGATTCTGGATAGATTTCAAGTTAACAGGACTTCCTGAAAAACTGGATGTGAGGCGAACTTCAAGGTTTTTGGCCTGAGCAACTGGTAGGATAAAAGTGTCAAAAACTAAGAAGGAAGGCTACAGAACAGATTTGGACAATCAGGTGTTGAGTTTTAAGTTGTTTATTAGACATCCAAGTGGAGACGATGAGTAGTCAAGTGGATATATGAGTCTGGAGGTTGGGAGAGAGGTATTTAAAGCCATGGGACAGGATAAGGTCAATGAAAGGGTGAATGTAAGCAGAAAAGAGAGAAGATCCAGGGACTGAATCTTAGGGTATTTCCACAGTAAGATTCTATGATTACAGTGAGAAGCACATAAATTAGATATGTAATCTTTTCTTTCTCCCATTATAACTTTTTAAAAATGATGTGTAATGAGACTATACGTGGTACGATTAATTACTTTTGTGTGCGGCCTTTCTAGCCATGGTCTTGTAACTCCCACCCAGGTGACTGGGCAGGACTGTATGATGGAGTAATTGTGGCCCATCATACAGCCCCAAGGGGGCTGTCAGTTTTGCCTTAAAAGAGAGTCAATTCTAGAGCAGAGAGGAGGAACTCACCACCACCAATAAAGGAGAGACCAGGGAAAGACCTGGCAGCAGGAGACGGTGCAGTGGGCTTCCCGGCCCACAGAGAGAGAGAAAGCTGAGTGCATTTGGGGAGAGGCCTAGGGCCAGGGAGAGGCATGCCTGTGCGCACAGTTGGAATGAGGCTGTCCTGATGGAAGAACTGTATCCTGAGTTTTCCTGAGCCTGAATTATAACTGCTACTTCCCTAATAAACCCCATAATCGTGAGTATGGTCTGTGAGTTCTGTGTGGGCATTGCAATGAATTATCCAACCCAGCAGAGAAGTAGAGTGCTGTGCGAGGGACAGTTAGTGATGGAATTCATAACGACGGCAGAGAGAGGAGGTTTGTCTGGCCTCCACCTCATAGGAGTCGGTCTTGCGCTCTTATCTTGGTTCTCCTTCCCCCTTGTGGAGCTGAAGGAGGTCAGACACTGCCACCAAACCATTTTTACACTGGGTATTTTAAAATCTCCATCCATTATTCAAGCTTCTAAATTCACTAATAGTTAATATTTAAATATAGTTTTAAAATTTTCAAAGCTTTGAACAAGATGGTGCCTGGCAACAACCGATGACTGCCCAGACAGGGAACACAAAAGAGAACCCCTGAGGGAGCAGGGTAGCAGTGGGATGCAGACCCCAAATTCTTATAAGACCAGACTTAATGGTCTGACTGAGACTGGAAGGACCCCGGTGGTCATGGCCCTCAGACCTTCTGTTGCCCCAGGACAGGAACCATTCCCAAAGCTAACTCTTCAGACATGGATTGGACTGGACAATGGGTTAGAGAGGGACGCTGGTGAGGAGTGAGCTTCTTGGATCAGGTGGACACTTGAGACTACGTTGGCATCTCCTGCCTGGAGGGGAGATGAGAGGGTGGAGAGGGTTAGAAGCTGGTGAAAAGGACACGAAAAGAGAGAGTGGAGGGAGAGAGCAGGCTGTCTCATTAGGGAGAGAGTAACTGGGAGTGTGTAGCAAGGTGTATATGGGTTTTTGTGTGAGAGACTGACTTGATTTGTAAACTTTCACTTAAAGCACAATAAAAATTATTTCAAAAAAATTTTTTTTCAAAGCTTTGAGGAACCTAAAAATTTTTTTTTAATTTCCTTTTTATATTTATTCCATAACAGTCAAAACTCAGAGATTAATTTTAAAAAAGAGTTCATTTTTACATGAAAGAAAAAAAACTATAACATAAAATACTGGCAGTTACCTGCAAGGGTTAGTAGTAAAAACTGAAAATGGTACTCTTTGTCTGAATTCATTCGTTATGCTTTCAGCAAGTGGTGGCCTACAAAAACAATTTATGTGATGCAGTATATATTTTAAAATTTTACAAAATTTTCTTTAATAATAAAATTTGAATAAAACTTACCTTGGTAAGATGGAGCCAAATCCAGGATCCTCTGGACCAGGCACAAACACAAAACGACTACTGTAGCATAATTCAACATAATTTATTAAAATTTTGTTTGTTTGTTTCTCCAGCCCTATCAAATAGTCTAAAAACAAGTTATTGCCTTTAACTGAATCATGAATTTAAAAACAATTTTTTAATTTTACACACTTTAATGAACTGTTAAAAATCTCTAGACTAGCAATGAGCAGAACTTTCTATGATGGCAGATGTGTTCTATATCTGCACTGTCCAACTATCAAGTACTTGCACTGTTGCTAGTGTGACTGAGGACTGAAATTTAAATTTTATCTAACTTTAATTAGTTTACATTTACAAAGAAACATGTGGCTAGTATCATACTGAGCAGTGCAACTCTAGACCCTTGGAGTAACATCACCAAGGAATTCAAAATATGGTTGAAATTATCACTGTTACTTATAATATTTTTCACTATAAATCTCTAGTATGGTATAATGTACATTATCATGATATAAGGATAATTACATCTCTTAGCTCCATTAATTTTCTCAACTTTCTTTTTCTTCCATTAGTTTCTTACCACTGATATAAAATCTGTTGTTGTTGTTAGGTGCCATCGAGTCAGTTCCAACACACAGCGACCTTACAGGAGAGTAGAACTGCCCCATAGGGTTTTCAGGGAGTGGCTGGTGGATTTGAACTACCGACCTTTTAGTTAGTGGCCAAGCTCTTAACCACTATGCCACCAAGGTTCCAATATAAAACTAAGGTTTTTTTTTTTTTTAAACAAAATCATTTAAGTAAAAAATATAGCAATAAAGACCATTACCTTTGGTGAATATTTGGGTATTCACATATTATGTCTGCCAAAGATTTTAGAGAATCTAAAATTTTAAAGGGATATAAAATTTAGTTTGCATATACACACATAAAAAATTCTATTTGATTAGATACAATTATACATATTTTAATAAAATTAAAATGATACAAATCATTTCCTATCCATTTATATAAATAAACACTTCTTATTAAATAGACCTCAATACCTTTCAAAGATTGAACTTGATTTTTTCCATATGGTGCAGATGAAAAATTACCACACAGGATAAAGCAGGTTGGAGGTGCTGGTGAATAACCTGAAGAATAAAAGGATAAATGAACATCACTTTTCTAGTCTAGAAATCAGATTAAAAGCCCATTAGCCATGAGTTTTTAGTAATAAAAACTAATTTAATAACAACGTATTATTAAAATAATAGTAATAATAGCATTCATTTATTGAGTACTTATTATGTGCCAGGCCCTGCATTGGCTTAATCCTTACAATGTCCCTATAAGCTGAGACTTACAGCAGTTAAGTAACCTGCCCAAAGTATTAGGCTGGAACTTAAATCCAGTTCTGTCAGATTTTCAAAGCCCAAAGCTCTTATCTAATTTCTTGTACTATGCTCTTGCTGTTGGGTGCTGTCAAGTCGATTTTCAACTCATAGGAACCCTGTGTGACAGAGCAGAACTGCCCCATAGGATTCTGTAAACTGTAATCTTTATGGGAGTAGATTGCCAGATCTTCCTCCCATGGACCCACGGGTGGATTCGAACCACCAACTTTTTGGTTAGCAGCTGAAAAATTTTAGCCATACTATATTCAGGACTAATTTTTATCTATCATAAATACACATACACACGCATACATCTATTTTTCAAATGTAAAAAAATAAGTCTTTTAGATGAAATCTTATTTAAAGTATCTTACTGCTGGATCATTGCTCTTTAAAAACTAGAATACTCAAAAAAGATACGTTTTTAAAAAGAATTTCATTTTAAGATATAAGCTGTCTTATCAAGAGTTCAAAAGGGAATAGAAGAAAATAACACCTACCAGAAAACATGGTGTGAAGTTTTTCCAATACTTCTACTTGGTCCAGCCAAACGTCAGATATAAACACAAACATGGCATCTTTGTTCTCATCTTCTAGTTGTTTTAGTTTTGCAGACGTCTTCACAGAAGTATTAGAAGGTCCTCCAAAAAAATTTATATTTCCATAGTAGGCCCTAGGTAATTATAAAATACCAATTATTATCTTTTATCCTATATTCTGTTGGAGATATTTTTCTATTAATTTTACAAGTTTAGCTTACTATGTAATAAGGTTATTTTCCCACCAATTTAAATAGTACCAAGAAAATGTAATATTTGTAAATTGTAGCACTTTAAAAAACAAACTTAATTTAAATTTCCTAAAATGAGGCAGGAAGTATCACAGAAACAGTAAATAAAATAATTGGCTACATCTGTGCCTTTTAAAACTGACTAACGTAAAAATTAAATCATAATTTCCTACGTAGTTGAATGTAGGAAAAAATGAGTACTCCATTTGAACAATATGTAATAGAAGCCTCAGCAATGTGCTACCCATTTGACCAAGCAATTTCATGTCTCAGGAATTCAGGATGTGAACAAAGGCTAACATACATCCCAGAACTGTGAAAGTTTGGAAGGAAACTGGAAGCTTGACAAGAAAGGGTCATAGAAAATGGGGTAATCTGCACATGCCTGGCCTCTGCAGCTATGCCTACTCCGCACGGCCTGACACCCTGTGGTTCCCAGCTTAAATGTTACTAAACCAGTGAAGCGACCCCTGAGGATCCCAAAGAGGTTAGATATTCCCATTATATATTCAAATAGCATCCCGCATTTTTCCTTTGTAGAACTTATCAAATTTGTAATCAGCTAATTTTCTGGGTAATTATTAATGAACAAGGAAAACTGAAGAAGAGTTGATGCCTTTGAATTACGGTGTTGGTGAAAAATATTGGATATACCATGGACAGCCAAAAGAACGAACAAATTTGTCTTGGAAGAAGTACAACCAGGTTTTCCAGATTATAGCTCCTAAATATAAAGAAAATCTTCATAAAATTAGAGCCATCCAAGCACTGGGCTGCTAACCGAAAGGTTGGCAGTTCAAACCCACCAGTTGCTCTGGGGAGAAAGATGTGGGAGACTGCTTCCGTAAGGATTTACAGCCTTGGAAACCCTATGGGGCAGTTTTACTCTGTCCTACAGGATCTCTGAGTTGGAAGATTTTCTTTGTATTTAGGAGCTGTAAATCTGTCTCCTAGGACTTTCACTCATTAGTAGTATAATACAAAAGTCAGAACTTTATAATTACATGGGAATTACATTCTTCTGTTCTCCTATCTCTAATTTCACATGAACTCTTCAGCAATCCTGTAGATAAGCAAGACAGGCAGACTGGAAATCTTTTCCAGTTAAAGCCGAAGCACAGAGATGTTACTGCAACGAACCTAGGGTCACTCTGCTAGCATTGACTGTTATGCAAAAAACAGAGTTCCAGCTCTCATTTTCCATTGTTCTTTCCATTTTGACACATGTCTGATGCCTTGCAATAGTTGAGATATGGCATACTATCCTATATTCACTACTGCTAGTATTACAAAATTCCTATGAGTTTAAATCAAACATTTTTATACCTAGTAGTACTAGAGGGTTCAGTGGGTGGAAATCCAAATGCATTGACATGAAACACTTGATCTTCAAACCAACCTGAAAAAAGATATGTTATAAGTCACTTTCATTTGTTCAATTCTCCTTTTTGCTTGAAAGGACAACACTCTGAAACATAAAGTAGTATGTTCGGCTATAGTCTCATCCCTGTATGCTAACTATAGAAGCTGTCAAGCTACAGAATAACTTCAGATCCTTAGATAGTCTCACTTTAAAGCTCATAAAAATAGAAATAATATTCAGAAGGTAACTTCTCATCTTTTTATTTCACAATACATGTTGAACTACAAAAAGTTTAGGTACACAGATTAGGAAACGCTTTATTTTATGACCCTAGGTAAATCTGTAAAGTTTTACAGTGTACAATTTAGCAGTTTTTATGGTATATTCACAAAGTTGTACAACCATCACCACTACCTAATTTCAGAACCTTTTTATCACCCCAGATAGAAACTCCATGCCTAATAGCAGTCTAAGAGTTTGCTGTCAAAAGTATACTCTCATAATCAATGTTCTCCCAAATTATATCACATTAACATATTTTAACCAATCTCTAAATGGTTTTACTGCAGAATGATGAGGAGTGAAGGAAGAACATATACTGACTTACCTTCTGCTAAGACAAAGCATGCCTCTGTATATAAACCATTATGGAACTGGTATCAACAGTTGAGGAAGATAATTTTATGCTTGAGGCACTGATAAAGTCTGAGTCCAAAAGGACTATGACGGATTGAAATGTGTCCCCCAAAAATGCGTGTCAATTTGGCTAGGCCATGATTCCCAGTATCGTGTGGTTGTCCACCATTTTGTGATCTGATATAATTATCCTATGTGTTGTAAATCCTACCACTAAGATAGAATTGGAGCCCTGGTGGCACAGTGGTTAAGAAATATGGCTGCTAACCAAAATGTTGGCAATTGGAATCCACCAGCTGCTCCTTAGAAACCCAGTGGGGCAGACAGTTCTACTCTGTTCTATAGGGTTGCTATGAGTCCGAATCCACTGGATAGCAATGGGTTTGGTTTTTTTATGATGTTAATGAGGCAGGATTAGAGCCAGTTATGTTAATGAGGCAGGACTCAATCTACAGGATTAGGTTGTATCTTGAGTCAATCTTTGTTATAAAAGAGAGAATTGTGCAGAGAGGAGAGGGACTCATACCACCAAGAAAGAAGGGCCAGGAGTGGAGGGCATCCTTTGGACCCACAGTCCCTGCGCTGAGAAGCCCCTAGACCAGGGGAAGATTGATGACAAGGACCTTCACCCAGAACCAAGTAAGAAAGAGAAAGTCTTCCTCAGGAGCTGATACCCTGAATTCAGACTTCTAGCCTCCTAGATTGTGAGAGAATAAATTTCTATTTGTTAAAGCCATCCATTTGTGGCATTTTTGTTATAATTGCACTAGATAACTGAGCCAAGGACTCCCAAATAATAAATTTAAAAATTTAGCATTTAGAATTGTGAACAGATTATAGCTTAAAAATTATAGGTTTAAATGTCTCAGTGGTTAATTCCAAGATGCAGCCTACTTATATTGACAGTACAGAATATTCTTAGCATGTCAGAAACTTTCCCAGTGTTTTGTCTGGATTCTCAAAATATGGAGGAGTTAAAGTTCTTTTGCCCCTGTTTAGGATTGTGTTCTCTATATCCTTATGCCACCACCGTATGAAGTTACTGGGAACCCAAACAGGTAAATCTGAAAATGGTATAAGATCAATTTCCCCTATTCATTTAAAATAGATTTAAAAGAATAAAGAAAAGTGAAGGATATAGCTTTACTAAGATCCAGTTGTACTGTTCCAGTAGGATCTTCCAGAAAAAATTTTCCCTAAAAATAATTAAAAGAAAAATATCCACATTAATATAGAAATGAATACTAAGACAAAATAACTGAAATACTGATAGTTTTGACAATGGAACATAATAAAGTGAACAACAGATTAAAAAAAAAAATCAGACTTCCTCGTCCAGGTTTTTCCATTTACTAGACTGGCAATCTCAGGCTAATCACATAACTGAGACAACTGAGACTCAAGACTCTTCACAGATACCTTGGGGAATGGCTGCTATGTAGCAAGAGATGCCAAGAGGTGCACTAGCTGGCTACCACCAAGAGGGTTTTACCTTCACCTAACAGAGCCTCTAAAGGACCAGGATGTGGTCTGCAGTTTTGTTTGTCCAGAAACTCTGTCCTCTCAGTTCAATCAGAGGTTACTGATGGACTAATTTCAGGCTACACAAACTGGTCACCTGTATGAGACATTCCTTCTTGATGTCTACTCAGGAAACTGAACACGAATGACAAGGTTACTCGGAATAAAGGTTGAAGTCTTAAATGAAAGAAAACATCCCTGTACCCTCTGTAGAAATGCTATATGTAACTGACATTTCATCAATTTGAATAGTGAAAATAAAAGTTTGATGCTTATTAAGTTTAACTTACCTCTTTTAACTGGGTTATCATCCCAAGAACAATCACATCTCCAATTTTGGTTGTACTACCCAGTAAAGTTTCTATTGTTTTAAGCTAAATAAAACAAAATAAATTCTTAAGGTTTGAAAATATATTCTTTTAGGAAACCAACATTTTTATAAACATGTAAATGCTGGTGCACATTTCAGTATTTACAGCTAATTTATATTAGAAAATCAAATAAATCTTAGAAAGTTTAATTTTATCCTATAAAAAAATACCAAATGCATGATGGCCTAGAAGCATTATGCCTAAAGAAACACTATATCAACTCGGACATTTACCAATCCCTTAAGTTTCATTTTTTTTAAAGTTTCATATCATATCATTTTGAATAAGTACCCTGGGATAATTACATTTATTTTTAAAATACAGAAAATAATTTACCAGTTTTATTTATCTTATTTGGTCAGAAAGAAGTAGTAGCTTCTACCAGAGGTTTGAAGCAGCTAGGACACTAGGCATGAACACTGGACAGACAGCCAGGTCAGTCAGTTAGTTAAACAGTTACCAGGAGTTTATTTTCATTTAAAATTCAATAAATTAGAATGAAGCAATAAATATTAAACACGTATACTCACACACCACCCTTCCACAAATGACTAGGATAACGTTCTAACCTGGAATTTGCTGCCACTCCCATTAGGGTGACAGCCTATCACTGGAGGAGTAAACAATTCATGTCTATGGGTTCTCTATAAAAAAGAAAAGTCACATGAATTACTGAAACAGACATTCAGTCCTGATTCATTAAAATAGTACCCTGATGGATCACTGTCCTTAAACTAGTGTTACCCTTACCTATTTATAATAAATTTGAAAACCCTATCCTGGCCCAGCCCCACAAATTCTATCCCTGCTCCCCAAGTTCTATTCATTTCCCTTTTCTCTCTGGCATCTCTCTTTCACTCAGGGATCTCATCCCTATAGCGTCATCTATTACCGTATATAGATGTCTCCCAGATCTTGCTCTACCCAGCCAGATCTCAGCTCCAGATGCACATTTCATCTGGCAACCTAAACTCCAATGTTTAAAACAGAACCGGCCATCATCTCACCTAAACATTCTCTTTTGCCAGTTTGTTAACACATCACCATTATTCTACTGTTCTATCTTGGGCTCAGAACCTTAATCATCCTTGATTTCTCACCCCCTCCCTTCTCATCACATCCAATCCATCATCATGAACTACAGTTTCTACCACTCCAGTCCTGTTCCTCTTTCATTTTTCCCTCGCCGCTTCCTTCATCCAGGCGACCGACCATTTACATGTATACTAATATCACAGCCTCCTATAAGCCTTCCCTTACACTCATCTCAAAATCTTCTGATAGAGGAAGTTCTCAGAAAAACCCAGCTCTGACTGACTCTCTCCAGTGTGCCAAGGCTCCTCCCATCGAGAGAAACCAGCTGCTGCTGAGTCGATTTTGACTCAGGGCAACCCCATGTGGGTCGGAGTAGAACTGGGTACCACGGGATTGTCAATGGCTGATTTTCTCAGAAGTAGATCACCAGGGCTTTCTTCTGAGGTGCCTGAGTAAATGCAAACCACCAACCTTTCGGTTAGCAACAGACTGCATTAACTGCACCACCTGGTGACTCACCTACCAAAAGAACCGAGTTTTAATTCCCAAGAATGCCACTCAAGGCACGCACATGATTTGGTTCCAGTCTGCCTTTCCAAACTTATCCCATGTTACTCCACTTCACGGGCCTCACACTTTACAGAAAGTGAAGTGATGGCTCATCGTTTCCTGACATAATCCATTTTTTCCTTTTGCTGTGCCTTTGTTCACTCTCTTACCACCACCTTTTCCCCATTTCTACAAGAGCAAAGCAATCAAGGCCCATGCCAAATGCCATCTTTTCCTTGAAGCCTTCCCTGATTTTTCTGCTGAGTACAATCTGCCAATCTGCTTGTATCTCCTTTACAGCACTCATCAAATTCTACTTCATATTGTATTTGGCAAATGGCTTTAATTTCCTAGGCTGTAAGCTACTCGAAGGCAGTATAGTATAGTAGCGAGGCTTGGGCTCCAGAGTGAGACAGACTGGAATCAGACCCTGTTTCTACTTACCAGGTATGATCTTTGAGAAAGTTACTTCACCCTTTTAGGCCTCAGTTTTTTTTTAATTTGTAAAATGAGGATACTAATAGCTTCTAATACATGGGGTTGCCACGAGTAGGAATCGACTCAACGGCAGTAGGTTTGGTTTTTTTAAGATCCATACATTAATGTTGAGAGAATTAAATGAGGTAAGTGATATTTGTAAAGTGTAAAACATAGTGCCTGGCACATCAAAAACATGTAATAAACATTAGCTACTATTTTTATCATCATCATTAAAGGGAAAGAATATTTTTTATCTCTGTATCTTCTATATAGTCTCAAACATAAAGAACCCAAAAACAGCCTGTTGAATGAAGAACTTTCGACTATAAGATTTCATCCTTTAACTATCCCCAAACCCTGTTTCAGCACCCCCAGCTTACTTGGTGTAAAATGGTATATCGTTCACGAAACAGCTCTGCTTTATCTCTTGCTGTTCCAAATAAATTTGGTGCAGGGTGACTGGTCATTAACAGACTGGAAAAAAAGGAATGTCTACATATGACTATCATCATGCACAAAAGTAAGCCAAAAATGAAACATGAGACTACCCTCTGAAAAAGGTACGTTTGAAATTAACTTAAAGTCAATAGATGGCATACTTACGGAAGAAATTTTTTTCTTTCTGAGTTGTACACAAAACGTGGAGTATCAAATGCTCCTATGATATTGAAAATATGATCTCTGAAAAACATCCCACAAAAACACAAGGCCTGATTCACTAAAACTTAACACTCTAGGTGAACATAAAAACTTGCATTGTAATCTTACATTGTGTGGAACTTACTTTTCACATTTTCTCAGGTGACAGACACAATTTGTCACAGTGTCAAAAAATAATACAGGAGTAGAATATTAGCTCATGCATTCCCCTTTCAAGACACAAAAAAATCACTGCTCAATACTTTCAAGCAAAAAAGATTTTTAAATTAACCTCTAACTAATAATGGCATCTGTTGAAAAGGAACAAATAAGTATAAAAATGTCACATCTGAAACACACCCCTCCATATGTACTATTGTAAGTTATACTATAATATTATTAAAGAATTCGATAAATTTCCAATAATCTTAATCCAAAATATTATGCAAAAGTGCCCCACGAAAAGTTGTGTAATAGATAAAGAGCCCCAAAACTTTTGGCTATATCCTTGAGACCTAGAGTGCTGGAAAATAAAAATCAACAAAATAATTTACTTCTAATCAACTGTTAATAACATAATCATGTTTGAACTAAGAAAAAAAATTCCGCAGCATCATCATATAAACATTTCAACCTAAATGGAACTTTAGGGAAGATTTTCCCTAAAATTGTATCTGTTTATCCCTCAAACTGAAAATGGTCAAAAAAAGATCACGCTATTCTGGCAGGAGCAATAAGTATACAATAGCAGAGAATCAGTGGACTTGAAGATAACCTGATTTCAGGCACAGCTTTTCCACCATTTTCTAGTGGATCAGTCTTGGCAAGTTAACCTGTCATACCTTTTTTTATCTACAAAATGAGAGCCTCCTTCAAGGGACAGAGTACCAGGGCTGGGGTCTGGGGACCATAGTTTCAGGTGACATCTAGGTCAACTGGCATAACAAAGTTTATTAAGAAAATGTTCTGCATCCCACTTTGGTGAGTGGTGTCTGGGGTCTTAAAAACTAGCAAGCAGCCATCTAAGATGCATCAGTTGGTCTCAACCCACCTGGAGCAAAGGTGAATGAAGAACACCAAAGACAAAAGGAAAACATTAGCCCAAAAGACAGAAAGGGCCACATAAACCAGAAACTCCATCAACCCGAGACCAGAAGAATTAGATGGTGCCCAGCTACCACTAATGACCGCCTTAACAGGGAACATAACACAGAGTCCCTGACAGAGTGAGAGAAAAGTGGGGTGCAGAACTCATTCTAGTAAAAAGGCCAGACTTAATGGTCTGACTGAGACTGGAGGGACTCCAGAAGACATGGCCTCCGGACTCTGTGTTAGCCCAAAACTAAAACCATTCCTGAAGCCAACTCTTTAGACAAAGATTAGACTGGACTATAAGACATAAAATGATACTGGTGAAGACTGTGCTTCTTGGCTCAAGTAGATCCTTGAGACTAAGTGGGCAGCTCCTGTTCAGAGGCAACATGAGAAGGCAGATGGGGACAGGAGCTAGCTGAATGGAACCAGGAAATACAGGGCAGAGAGGAGGAGTGTGCTGTCACATTGTAGAGAGAGCAACTAGGGTCACATAACAATGTGTGTGTAACTTTTTGTATGAGAAACTGAATTGAATTGTAAACTTTCACTTAAAGCACAATTTAAAAAAAAAAATGAGAGCCTCTTGCGCTATGATATAACGACTTTCTAATAACGGAAGGTGCAAAGAACTTTTACCATTCGGCCCCCACTGGACCACTAAACATCAGCTGGCTTTAGTATATAAACAACTTGACAGTAGCAATAGGTAACTTTAATGTCTATTTTAGGATTATAATCCTTAAACTTTGATAAATCACTTTGAATTTCTAATGATGGCTTTAGGGGTATGTCACTGTGCTCTAGTATCTTCAGTGAGTTTACAAGAAAAAAAATTAAAATTCCTCAATTTCTCTATTTTCTAGCAGGCCTAGTAAATTCTGATAAGAAAAAGATGAAAGCTATTGACCCAAATAAGGCTAATTGCTTCTTTCAATCATCTTCACTGTCCCAAATAGGAAAGAACTATTAAAATGAAAATGGTTTCTCTGCCCATTTCCCCAGACATTTTCCTTCCAGTTAATCTTCATGAATTTGGAAAGAAGTATCATGTTCAAAGGAGAAAAGAAAGAGAGACACTAAGGGAAATAAGACCCAGAAAAATTATTGCTATATAAATTCCTAAGCTCTAACAGCACGAACGAAAGGAAGAAGGGCCTAGTGATCCACTTCTGGAAATCAGCCAGTGAAAACCCCATGGATCACAACAGCCCAATCTCATTGTGCACTGGGTCTCTGTGAGCTTGGCCAGCGGTTAACAATCGCATAAAATAGTGAAAACAGTCTTAAAACTGAGGTTCTACCCTGACTAGCCATTCACTGTGTAACCCAAGTTAAGTTGGTGAAGTTATCTGAGCTCAGCACTTTCCTAAGAGCAAAAGTAATTTACATTTCTGAATTTTCAGTTAAATTCATTCATAGTACATGACAACAAAAGTAAATCAAACTTCTGAATATTTAATTCAATTCATTCATAGCATATAAAATATGACATCAGATCAGTTGGGTATGTGGCAAAAGTTAGGAATGGTACAAAGAACACAATAATCTCAAATGCTAGGACAAAATAGTAAAGATGAGTCATTTAACAACAAAGTTTATAATGCAGGCTTTTACTTGAAATGACGCATTTAGAAATAACTGCAGCTCCCTCTGTGGACATGCTGACCACTAATTATTTCCCCAAGAACATAATTCAAAATAATCACTCAACATTTCCAAAGGGGGGAAAGCTAATTATATCCACGTACATAGTTTCATCTACTGCCTGACTGCATTCCTGGACTGCTGCTTCCACTACAGATCGTTCAATCATGTTGGATGACACTGAAAAGAGAATTTCAAAGTCAAATTTTAAAAACAAGTATAAAAATTACTTCTTTCTGCAGATAGCTTTTTTACCTAAAAATAATCTGCAAACACTAACCCTGAGATTCTCATTTCATAACTTTTAGGAGGAAAAATATATTAGGTCAGAACAAAAACGAAAGCTATACCTCTAATACCTTAATTTTTCACATTCAAATACACTTCTAACACCTTAATATAAAGGCAATGACCTTAACTTTCAAATACTGTTTAGTAATATAAATTCATTTATGTAAATACTTCTGAAAGATCCTGGTTTTAATATCTGGAAATAATACCATTTCAAGGATACATTTGTATAACTCTTTATTACAGCTGCTGTTTCAATAGGCATGATAGCAACAATCCTAAAAACCCATTGCGGTCGAGTTGATTCCAACTCAGAGTGACCGTATACGACAGAGTAGAATTCCCCCCATATGGTTTCCAATTCTGTAAATCTTTATGAAAGCAGACTACCACATCTTTGTCCCACGGAACAGTTAGTAGGTTCGAACCACTGACATTTCAGCTGAGTGTTTAACCACTGCATCACCAGGGCACCCTAATAGTAACCATAACCAAAAAAAAAAAAAAACTGGTTGCTGTCGATTCTAACTCATAGCAACCCTATAAAAAAAAAAAAAAATAGGACAGAGTAAAACTGCCCCACAGGGTTTCCAAGGAACAGCTGGTAGATTCAAACTGCCAACCTTTTAGTTGGCAGCCAAATAGCTCTTAACCACCGCACCACCAGAGCTCCTTTATGAAGCACTTACTAAATGTGGGGCACTATGTTCAGTACTTCACAAGCGTTATCCCATTAGTTAGACGTCCTCTAACATTGATGTTAATATGCTCATATCTTACATATAGGGAAAGTGCAGCTTCAAGAGGTTAAGTAACTTTCCCAAGAACACAACTACAAGGGGTAGGAGGGAGCAACACAAACCCAGGCCTGATTCCAGAGTAGGCGCCCTTAACTTTGGCAAGTTCTTAGGCAAAATATTCTGTGCCAGCTTAATTTGTAATAAGGACAAGTATTGTTTCCTAAACTTTCAACTGTAAAGGCATTTTTTAAAGCAAAGGTATATTTGAAATTCTGAAAGTGAAAATGAGATATAATAACAGTTTTTCCTATATCGTGGAACCTGTTTCATGAAGAAAAATATATATAATTAAAGAAAATAGCGTCTATGCAACATAAGAGAGTGACCTGTACTCACGTCTGCTCTTCAGTGCACTAGAAACACTGGACATTTTTTCCCAGGAGAACAGCATTTTCTCCTTTGTAGGCCCGCACTTGTGGTATAGGTTAAGTATGTGTTAACAGAAAGATCCCCAGAGAAAGGCTAAAGGAAGAAGGGAGAGTTTCTCTGCTTTTTTTTTTTCTTCCAACTTTTATGAGTACCTAATTTAAGCACTCAACTGCTAATCAAAAAGTCAGTGATTTGAACCTAACCAGTGGCTCTGGGGGAGAAAGATGCTGCAGTCTGCTTCTGTAAAGATTACAGCTTTGGAAGCCCCATGGGGCAGTTCTACTCAGTACTATAGGGCTGCTATGAGTGGGAATTGACTCAAGGGCAACAGGTTTGGTTTTTCAGTTTAACTTAAATAAAGAGGGTAGTGGTGGTTCAGAGGTAGAATTCTCGCCTTCCATACAGGAGTCCTGGGTTTGATTCCTGGCCAATGTACCACATGCATAGCCACCACTCATCTTGTCAGTGGAGGCTTGCATGTTGCCAAGATGTTGAACAGATTTTAGTGAAACTTCCATACTAAGACACACTACGAAGAAATGCCTGGCAATCTATTTCTGAAACTCAGCCAATAAAAATCCTATGGGTCACACTGGTCCGATCCACAACTGGTGATTGCAATGGCGCAGGACTAGGCAACATTTCATTCAGTTGTGCATGGGCTCACCATGAGCTGGGGGCCAACTCAGTGGCAGCTAACAACATCAACAACTTAAGTAAGACACAATAGGCACTCAGAGGAGACAAAGTACCCAAAAAGAATCCAATCAAAATCGGAAGTACAAAAGAGCCAGAGAGGAAAGGTGTCTGTGCCTGCTCCAGGAGGGGTGAAAGACTATAAAAGAGTCTCTGGGAACATCCTGAGGTTCCAACTGAACTACAGGTATTACTCCTTGGGAAGAAGGGCTATCACTCCTATGGCTCATAGCACTGTGACATTTCAATACTGAATTTTAACTTCTACTTAAATCTATAAATTAAACTGAGCGCTGAGAACTATAATACCAATTTAAGAGTTACCAGAAAATTTTACTTACAAGGTTGCTTTTCCACAGCATCGATGATCTTTTCCAGTGCATCTTCAAGCTCTAATTCACTGATAGATTGAAGAGTGTCCGTGAGATACTTAATGGCTTCACTGATAACAGGGAAAGAAAAGATGAGGTCAGTCATCAACAACTGAGGCAAAAAACTTTATGGCAAAAACTGGCAAACATTCAACAATCTGGCATTAAAATTAAGATCCACTTAGTACCTTCTGAATAAATTCTTCTATCCTCTGCCAACATAACCATTCTTAAAGCCCCAAATCACACCCTTCCTCTAAGAAGCATTCCTAGACTAGTCTCCCCTGCTGCAATCTCCCTTTCCTTACGAAACTATTAAACTCGTGCTTGTATGTACCTTAGATCTGATACATGACATTAGCCATTTATTATTTATTCCTTTACATTTAGGGTAGGAACCCGTCTGCCTCAATGTCAGGTACCGTATCCTGAACATACCAGGGATGCTCAAATATATATTTGTTAATTTGATAACGCATTTACTTAAATTCCAGTTAATTGAATACGATTTCATCACTGTTGTGTGTTGTGAAATCAGGAAAAAAATTAGACTAGGAAAAACTTTGAAATTTGGACAGAAAAGAATCACAGAAGCAACATTCATATTAAAATCACAAACTCCTGATTTAAACAGCAGTAATGTTCAAAAAAAAAAAAAATTTTTTTTTTTTTTTTTAATGTTCAGAATTAATGAACACTGTCTACTTAAACCATTAGCTGACTGCATACCACTCTGTAGCACACACCTTTACACTTTGTGTCAGTATTTTTGTCATAATCACCATATTAGTTGTTCTATATGTTGGGTTGTTTATTGTTTCATGTGTGGGTGCCACATCGTTCTAATTCATTACAGACAATGCTTCATGAGGACTGGAACCATGTCGTCCTTTGGTAGAGTACTAAGTACACTGAAAGTGGTCCAAAATATTCAATGATAGAGTTCCCAAAATCACACATATTTTGGGTGAATGTCAGGACAGCTCTTAGGATAGAATAAAGCCTGCAAAGCCAGTCAGGATCTGACTCTTGCCAAATCTTATTAGGCTCGTCCAGTGCCTGTGAACTTTCTGGTGCTCTCCGGCCTCACGGTTTGTATATGGCCATTTCTTTCAACTCTTCTTCTCTTCACCTAGTTAAGTCGTACTCACCTTTTAACACTCAGCTCAAACCCTTCTTCAATACAGCCCTTCCTAGACTCTAAAGTAGGTTATGTGTCTGTTATACACTCTCATAGCACATCTTTCCTGGGACCCTTCTCACAACTGAAATGAAATAATTGTGAATTTGTTGTTTGATATCCATGGTAGGCAGACTTCTGAGATGGGCCCAATGGTCCATGCCTTCTGGTATTCATACCTTTGTGCAATTTCCTTCTCTTGAGAGTGGCCTGGATCTAGCGACTTGCTTCTAACCAATAAAATACAGCAAAAGTGGTGGAATATTTTACTGTATAATTTTTAAAATAAAAATGTTAATGCTAATTTACAGTGATAGGATGTCATTTTCTTAATTAGGTTTCAAAAGATGGTAACTTCTGCCTTACTAACAGACTCTGTCTTGCTGGTTTTGATGACGCAAGCTGTCATGTTGGATAGGCCCACATGGCAAGGAACTTAGAGTAGCCTCCAGTCAACAGTCAGCAAAGAAGTAAGGCCCTCAGTCCAACAACCCACAAAGAACGGAATCCTGCCAACCGTGCAGTGAGCCTGGAAGTAGATTCTGCCCAGCTGAAATTTGAGAGGACAGGCAGTCCCATTTTGATACCAGCCTTATGAGGAACTCTGAAGCAGAGGACCCAGCTAAGCCTATGGAAACTGTGAGATAATGTATCTTGTTTTAAGGCTCTAAGTTTTGGGGTAATCTATTGTGCAGCAATAGATAACTAAAGAACTACCTGTACCCCTAAGCTCCACCTCCTTGCCCTAGCACAGTGATTTGCATCTAACAGATTCCTGAATATTTCTGACTGAATTAATAAATGAATGACGCATTAATTTTAGTTCAAATTCTAAGTGGAAAAAAAATGTCAAGGATCAATTGAACAAAATTTATTATTTTCCCCAAGGCATATCCAATCTTGTCCTTGCTCACCACTACCCTCACAAAAAAGCAAAATCAAAAGTCCCATAAAACTCACCATTACAAAAAAAAAAAACCTCTACATACACAAGAGCAATCAAAACACGTGGTTCACAAACCACAGCCTCGTCTACCTGAGATCAAAAGAACTAGATGGCGTCCAGATACAACAACTGACCGCTCTGAAAAGGGACACAACAGATGGTCCAGGATAGAATGGAAGAAAAACATAGAACAAAACTCAAAATCTTAAAAAAGACCAGACTTAGTGGACTGGTTAAGACTGGATGAGTCCCCAAGACCATCGCCCTGAGATATCCTTTAAACTTTGAACCGAAACCACCCTTCCGCAGTCACTTTTCAGCTAAATAACAGATTGGCTCATGGAACAAACAATATCATCAATGAGTACTGTGTTTCTTCAAAAATACCATGTATGTGAGACCAAACAGTCAATAGCTAACCTAAAGCGAAGATGAGAAAGTAAGAGGCAGCAGGGAAACTAGATTAATGGAAATGGAACAACCAGAACAGAAATAAATGAGCCTGCTGACACATTGCGAAAAATGTAACCAGTGTCCCTGAACAATACGTTAGAAATTGTTAAAAGAGAACCTAATTTGCTGTGTAAACTTTATAAAAACACAATATTATTATTAAAAAAAATGGCATAAAAAGTCTAGTCCAGCAGGTATTTCAACATATATAAAATATACATGCATGTGTAAGTGAAAGAAATCTTGGAAAGGACTGTTTCTATTACTCCAAAAAAAATACTGACTGTCAGGGCTAAGTTGTAAAGAAAACCTAAAAAAAAAAAAAAAACAGATGACTTAAGAAGTACCTAAAGCCTACCTGCTTTTCTCTCTCTCTTTTTTTTAAATGTACTTCTAAGTGAAAGTTTACAGCTCAAGTTAGTTTCACATACAAAAGTTTATACATAGTTATGTGACCCTAGTTGCCGTGCCAGTAATGTGTCAGCACACTCCTCCTTTCCACCCCGGATTTCCCGTGTCCGTTCAACCAGTTCCTGTCCCCTTCTGCCTTCCCATCTCGCCTCCGGACAGGAGCTGCCCATTTAGTCTCATGTTTTTTTTTTATCTACTTGAACTAGGAAGCACACTCTTCAGGAGTATCATTTTATGTTTTATAGTCCAGCTGAATCTTTGTCTAAAGAATTGGCTTCGGGAATTGTAAAACCTACCCACTTTTTAACATTCCAGGAAATAATGCTTGGTCCAAAGCTGGGGGGGCCAGACACCCACAATTTCTGCAACAACATAAACTGACAACTATCGACATGCATATGGGCTTTCCCACGTCTTTCACTTGATGCCATTGTAACTCCATGATGTAGCACTGTTATTCCCATTTTGCAGAGACAAAGGCTTCGGGAGGCTGGTAGGTGCCCAAGTAACCCTGTTAATAAATAGTGCTATAAGACAGATCACTGTTTTTCTGGCTCAATTGCCAAGTGCAGGAGGAGACCTTGTCCCATCTAGGGGAAACATTTAGACTTCGCGCAAATACTGGCGAAACCTAAGAAAACATCCTACCAGGTCGATCTCGCTATGAAACACTCTTCAAGGGTCCTGTCATTTAAGGTTAAGCCCCTCTCAGCGGGCTAGGAGCCCCCGCGGCGCGTCTCGTTGCCCCGATCGACAGCGCGGTCCCGGCTCTTCTCTCCCGCCCCGCAGCCTACCCGGCCGACTCACCCCCGAAGCAGCAAGCCACGAAGCTTGAAGGCGGAGAGTGCCCGGCTCCGCAATCGCTCCGGCGCCATGTTTGCGTTTTGGCGCCACGGCCGGCGCCCCGCCCCTCCCCGACTCGCCCCGCCCCGGAAAGCCCTACCTCCAGCCCCAGAAAGCCCCACCCCTCCGCGCTGGCTTCCGCTGCGCGGACGCTGCTGCTCCTCCCACCTGGCGGGCGCTGCTCAGGATCCTATAGGTTGAAAGAGGAGATGATTCTGCATTCGTTTGTTGCGCAGAGGGGACATGTGAGCGTCCTTTCCCGGTATTTGGTTGGAAATGTGAGTCCCATACCCTAAATGCAGCATTGAGCAACTCGGCCCTCTAGTCGCTGCTGTCGACCTTCTGGGTCCCGGGTCGGGCTGTATGCCTTCCTTTTGGACCCCCGACAGTCGCTGGGGAAAACGCGGTGGCTGCGGGGACGAGGGCCTGTGTATTCCTGTTCTCTACTGCCATACAGTCCCGTGTCACTCCCTGGTAATACTCTCTGTTGTAGCCACTCGGTTTCCCCTGACATTCATTCATGGCTGGTACTATCTTCCCCATGCATTCCATTTTTCCTTTTGAGTGCTTCTGTGTGCCACGCACTGTCATAAGCGCTTTAAATTTATGTATGGTCACTGTTGTGCTTTCCACATCCTCATTTTACAGATGAGTAAACTGAGGCACCAAGATCATAAACGGCTTGCTCAAGATGACACTTCCAATAAGTGGTGGGGTCAGGATTTGAACTCAGTCTGACTCCAGCAAATGGACTCTTAATCTGCCACCCTTACAAAATGCTTTCTTCAACGAGTTGAATACACCATGGGGTGTTGTGCAGTCTTAAAAAACATGAGGACAGTTTCTGTGTACTGATGTGCAATGATTTCCAGGGTATATGGTTGTTAAAAAAAAAAAAAGGAAACTAGGAAAGGAGAAGAAAAAAGAGTATATACACACACGTTTACTTGTCTTTGCATTCAAAAACAAGGGAAGGGGATAGGGATGGAAGTGACACCTTTTATACTTTTGCCTCCTGACCCATTTATATTGTTGTTACCTGCCTTCCAGTGCACCCCTAACTCATGGTGATCCCGTGCACAACCTAACAAAATGGCGCCTGGTTCTGCATCATCTCTGTGATTCGCTGCAGATCAGACCCTTGTGATTCGTAGCGTTTTCAATGGCTGATTTTCAGAAGTAGATCTACAGGCCTTTCTGCCTAGTCCATCTTAGTCTCGAAGTTCTTCTAAAACCTGTTCAGTATCATAGCAACATGCAAGCCTGAGAGATGGGTGGTGGCTGCACATGTTTATGTTTTACATACTCAAAAATCAAATCAAATAGAAATGGAAAGGTAAACTTAAAATTGAAACATACTTAAATCAATGCACCTAACTATATATTAAATTGGTAACAAAAAGTTACAGAGAAAATACTTAGTTCAAGTGATTTTTAAACACAATTCTCTGCATATTTTTAGTGGGATATATCGTAAGGATAAAAAAAAACTGCAAAAAGTTTCGAATTTTATGTAAGAAAGAAGGGAAAATAAGGAATATATACACATATTTGCTTAACCACTAGGAGGATAAACAAGAAACTAATGTAAATGGTTACCTATGAGTGGGAAGGTAGCGGGTGGGGATGGGAGTAAAGATATAAAATGTGAGAAAATTAGGTGAAAGTGTTTTGGGGAATAGGATATTTGCATTGTTCAAAAGCATCACCTACAGATTGCATTCTACAGTCAATTTATAAGAAAAACTCCCATCTCTCCTTGTGCCTCCCTTCCCCATAGATCACATCTTTCCTTTCTATTTTTCTGGTTTATTTTGTGAATGCTTCTATTGTACAACCTAACACTCTATACTGCACTTATTCATTTACATATCTTTCTCTCTGACTGAACTCAGCCCTTTGTAGTAGAATTATGCTTTACTCATCTTAAAATTCACTTTGTTTATTGAATCATTGTCTTAGGCTAGGTTCTCTAGAAAAGCAAAACCAGTGAAGCGATAAATATAGAGAGAGATTTATATCAAGGAAATTGCTCATGTGGTTCTAGAGGCTGGAAAATCCCAAATCTGTGGGTCAGGCCAGAGGTTTCTACTGACTCACGTAGCTGTGGGGGTTGATGAACCCAAGATTTACAGGTCAGTTAGGCTGACAAACCCCAAGATCGGCAGGTAAGCTGCTAGCTCAATTCCCAAGAACTGGAGGTCAGATGAACAGGAGCCAGCTGTAGGATCCAGAGCAGACAAGAGCCAGTGAGCTTTGCCAGAAAGTCCACCTATATTGGATGCAGGCCACACCCCCAAGGAAACTTCCTTTCAACTGACTGGCTGCTCATAACAGATCTTGTCATGGAGGTGATTACATTATTACATAGCTACCAAACTACATAGTAAGCAGCAAACCACTGAGAATCATGGCTCACCCAAGTTGACACACAACCTTAACCATCACAGTCATCTAGGTGAGCAGCCTTGGTGGCACAGTGGTTAAAGTGCTTAGCTACTAACCAAAAGGTCAGTGGTTCATGGTTTCAGGGGACATCTAGGTAAATTGACATAACAAAGTTTATTAAGAAGATGTTCTGCATCCCACTTTGGTGAGTGGCATCTAGGGTCTTAAATGCTATCAAGTGGCCATCTAAGATGCATCAATTAGTCCCAACCCACCTGGAGCAAAGGAGAATGAAGAACACCAAAGACACAAGCAAAATATTAGCCCAAGAGACAAAAAGGGCCACATAAACCAGAGACTCCATCAGCCTGAGACCAGAAGAACTAGATGGTGCCCAGCTACCACCAATGACCACCCTGACAGGGAACACAACAGAGAGTCCCTGATGGAGCAGAAAAAAGGGGGTACACAACTCAAATTCTAGTAAAAATACCAGACTTAATGGTCTGACCAAGACTGGAGGAACCCCAGAAAGACATGGCCCCTGGACTCTCTGTTAACCCCGAACTAAAACCATTCCCAAAGCCAACTCTTCAGACAAAGATTAGACTGGACAATAAGACATAGACTGCATACAGGATACATCCTTCCCTCTCTCCATCAGAAACTCTTACAACTGATTGATCACAACAGATCACATGTTGTACATGATTACATTATATCACAAAATGGAGAATAATTAAGTCCGATCACAGAATGGAGGATAATTACATAATATTGAGAATCATAGCCTAGCCAAGTTGACACATAACATGAACTATCACAGTGGGCTTGACGGCCTTTGTTGCAACTACTCAACTCTATTGTAGTGTAAATGCAGCCATAAAACCAAAACCAAACCAATTGCTGTCAGTAGATTCTGACTCATGGTGACCCTATAGGACAGAGTAGAACTGCCCCATAAGGTTTCCAAGGAGCGCTGGTGGATTTGAACTGCTGACCTTGTGGTTAGCAGCCAAGCTCCTAAAATGAATCCACAGACAATACTTAAATGAATCACCATGGCTGAGTTCCAATAAAATTTTATTTATAGATGCTGAACTTTGACTTCGTGTAATTTTCACGTCACAAAATATCATTTTTCCTTTGCCGTTTTCAAGAATTTAAAAATATAAAAACGGTTCTTGTGGTCCCTACAAAAACATGCAGGGGGCCAGATTTGGCCTGCAGGCAGTAGTTTCTCAGCCTCGGTTTTAGAAAATTAGCTAATTCCTAATTACACACACACGCACACACACTGTCTCTCTCTAAGGGGTAGTTATCTCTGCCAGTGTTAAATGAGAAAGGTAAACCACCCAAACCCACCACTGCCCACTAAGCATTAATTTTTGTCACAGCAGCACCAACTGCATGAACTAGAAGTCCATTTATTCCATGAATAAGATAAAGAATTAGGTTGTACTTCTTAAAACAACACAATCCCAAGTGAGAAGAAACAGGGAGCAGGAGGGCTATAGGAAAGCCTGGCACCTTCCTCACTACTAAGAACCAAAGCATCCCTCAACTGGCAGCGCTGCGCCTGGCTCAGGCTCAGGCTCAGGAGCAGGCAGCTGGGTGGCGCAGACGCACCGTTTCCGCCTTTCCACCAATCTCGACCCTCGACGCGTTCCGTTCGTGCGTAGAGTCGGGACCAGAGGCGAGGCCGCTCGGGGGGAAGGGGCTGCGGTAAACCGAGCGGCTGGGCCCAGTGACGGAGAGGATGGCGGACTCGCAGCTGTTCTGCGTGGCCGAGGAGCGCAGCGGCCACTGCGCCGTGGTGGACGGAAACTTCCTCTACGTGTGGGGGGGCTATGTGGTAAGGGGAAGAGGCGCGGCGGGCCGGACGCTCGCGCGCGGAGCCCGTCCGGCCCCCCGGCCCGAGCGGACAGCCAGCGCCCGCCCACACCGCCCGGAGGCGGAGGCAGGCCCGGGGCGCGGCCGAGCGCGCCGGTGTCCTCTCGGGTCCCGCCCCTCCGCCGTCGGCCTCTCTCCCAGTCGTACTAGGGCTTGATGCGGTCCTGCAGTTGCTTCCATTAGTAAATCTTCAAACCCAGGTTCCCAGGCTCGTCCCCTCCCACCCCCCACAGCTGTCGCATAACCCCCGCTTTGCCCGATACAAAGTCAGTTATTGCGCGATTATCGTCTTTTAAATACTGGCACAGACTTAAGCACAGTAAGCATGCTGTGCTTTATTATTTTATTATTTCCACGGCATTGTTTGAAATAAAAGGTAGAAATCACTGAAGCATTTAAATATTTCTAAGGAATTTTTAATGGCGTTCCTTTAGGAATGGGTAATTTTTTTTCTTGAACCACAGGGCAAGCATATAGACACATAGTAGCAACTATGTGCTAAAAAGTATTATGCTGAGAATTCTTATTACAGTGGAGGTTTGAATGTGTGTGTGTGTTTTGTTTTTATAATCATGCTATTCTAAAGTTGGAAAGTAGTTCAGAAATATATGCCAACCCCCTTAGTTTATAGATTTAAAAAAAAAAAAAGTCACTTGGAAGTTCTCATGGAACTTTCTCAGTACCACTATAAAACAGATCACTGAATCTGTTTTATAGTGGTACTGACTGAATCACTCACCGAAATAAAATACATCCTGCCTATGTTGAATAATGTTTTTATGTTGAATAATTCTTAGATCTAAGTTGGGTTTTTTGGTGGTGGTGATGTGTTTGCTTCTTTTTAATTTGGTGCAGTATAGAAACAAAACAAAAGCAAACCCGTTGCTGTGGAGTTCGACTCAGTGACCCAACGGGACAGAGCAGAACTGCCCCCATAGAGTTTCCAAGGAGCGGCTGGTGAATTGGAACTGCTGACCTCTTGGTTCTTAGTGTAGCTTTTAACCACCACGCCACCAGGGAAGGGAAAATTAGAACTAACCTTTGAATGCCTACTCTATCTCCTATGTGCTAAAAAAAAAAAAAAAAAGGAGCCCTCATATTCCTTATCATGTATAATCCTTACAATAACCCTGTAAAGTAGGTATTACCCCAGTTTTTATAAATAAGGACGCTGAGTTAATGAGAGTAAATAATGGCCATTTGACCTCCAGGGCAGCAGATTACAGTCTAGGTATACAGGATTTTCATAGGCTTATTTCTTTCTATGATGAGCTAATATATATTAGGTGATTACACTTTTGTAATGTTTGATATGTCCACCATTTATTTGGTCTTGACGAAGAAGGCTAGACATGATGGTTGTGTGCAGAAGAAATATTTTGTTTTTGAGCTCTGCCACTTAAAGATATAAAGGTGTCAAACTTCATCTGTTGTATTGATTCTTGAGATTGTAAAAGTTACATGAAGAAAAAAAAATTTCACTTAAAGTAGTAATCTGTAATATCTCATACCTGGTGACATAGCATAATTTCTTTTGGGCCCATAAATGGAATGAAAGTTTTACATCTCATTTTAATCTTGAAAATTGTGTAATTGATACGATTCCAGTTTTTCAGGTGGCAGTCATTGAATAGAAATACTTCTTTCTCTACTGCTTGTTGATCTAGTGAGTGATGGTGCTGCAAAAACCACCCAGGAAAGCTCAACACAGGTTTAGATCCCGAGTCTAACCAGTTGTGGTGAAGTTGATTCTGATTCATGGCAACCCCATGCCCCACATGTGTCAGAAGAGAACTGTGCTTCACAGGGTTTTCAATGGCTGTTGTTTTGAAAGTAGATTGCCAGGCCTTTCTTCTGAGGTACCTCTGAGTGAACTCAAACCACTAACCTTTCAGTTAGCATCTGGTGCGTTAATTATCTGCACCAGTCACGAACTCCAGATCCTGAGTCTGCTACCTTTCATTCTAGGAATCATCAGCAGTTAAACAATGCCTAAGACATAAGTGGAAGGAAGGGGAGAGTAGGAAGCAAAAAAGAAGACATGGTATATCCTGAGGAAAGAAAAAATAGAATCCTTCCAACAATTGTCTTATTCAGATCCTTCTTAACAGAAGATACCTGAAAGGCCCTGGAATCTGGAGGTATTCTAGTAGTTAATAATCATCAGATGATCCTCGAATGTAGGTTCCATGCACATGTCTTCTTGTAGAAAATATCTGTATAAGTATGCTTAAGTACATGTGTCTGTTAGGATATGGACTTAAAGGGAAGGAGGATCAATTGAAAAGAATGAGGTTGGGAAACAAGCGTACAGTGCCAGATAATAAAACATACCACAACACTGTAGTAATTAAATCAGTGATCCTGATGCAAGTAGAGATGGCACAGTGGCTTAGGAGAGAAATTACAGAGTCAAGCATAGTTGGAGGGAAATGATATTAGAGCCTTAGAATTGAAGTGTTAAATGTAGAAAAATTAAGCTAAACAACCAGAAACATATATAAGCGACTATTGTAAAATCTTGGGGAAAGAAAAACGAAGTTGGGAAAAACTAAAAAGATTGGCAAATCAAACTTTTTAAAAAAAACTAAAACTTTGATTTTTAAACACAGTGAATAAAATGGAAAGGCAAAGGACAAACTAGGAAAAATATTTGAAACATATATGATAGACAAAGTTCCTATAAAAACTAAAGATTAACACAGGTAGTTCCCGACTTGTGATGGAATCCTGTTTCAACAGCACCATTGTAGGTCAATTCTGATGTAAGTAGAACACTTCATTTTTCCAAGTTTTCATTATTATTGCTTTTTATTTGTAGTATGTTTATAAATAATAACATTAAACATCTGTGAGTGAACGTCTGAGAACGATAACATCAGCAAATTATGTGCTATGACATTGTACGTAGTAAAAAAAAAAAAAAAAAAGTAGTACATATTACTAATGATAAGATGTACCAAAAAAAAAAGAGACTGGTGGTAAGTACAGTTTGTCATAACTAGAACATGTCATAAGGCAGGGACTACCTGTATTCCCACTGAAAAAAAGCAGTGGATATCCACAATTTACAAAGTAAGAAATACAAATATAATACAAATCATGTAAATCCAATTTAAAGCAACAATGGCATTTTCCTCAAATTTGCACAGATTACAAAGAATTTTGGGCAAGAGCTTGGGGAAATCAGTTACTCATGTACAAATTGGTGTAACTTTTTGAGGGGAAAAGTAGCAATATGTATGAAAAGCCTAATATTTATTACTCCCCTTAGCCTAATAAACCAAAAATAAACCCAAACTGTTGCTTTGAAATCAGTTCAGAGTCATGGCCACTGCATTTGTTATAGAGTAGAAAGAACTACCCCATAGGATTTTCTTGGCTGGGGGGGGCAATTGTTAAGTGCTCGGCTGCTGACCAAAAGGTTGGTGGTTTAAAGCCACCCAGTGGCCCTTTGGGAGAAAGACCTGGTGATCTGCTCCAGTAAAGAATACCTAGAAAAAGAAACCCTATGGGCGTTTATACTCTCACATGGGGTTTCTATGAGTGGAAATCCACTTGATGGCACCTGACAACAACAGTCTTCACAGAAGCAAATCGCTATGTCTTTCTTTTGCAGCACCACAAGGTGAGTTTGAACCACAACCTTTATATTCACGGGATAGTCACGTACAGTCACGTATACCATCTGTATCTTGCGGAAGACACTAATTCTTCTTAAATGCCCAGAATCTGAACTTCATTCCTCTTTTTGTAGGATTCCCCACTGAGTGAGTCTTGTTGGGGGTACTTATTTTAATTGTCTTGACTATCCCCTTCCCACCCACCCACATAAAAAAAGGAATATACCAAAACAAACAAACCTATTGCCCTCAAGTCAATTCTGACTCATAGCGACCTTATAGGACAGAGTGGAACTGCCCCATAGAGTTTCTGCGGAGCGCCTGGAGGATTTGAACTGCCGACCTTTTGGTTAGCAAATCATAGCACTTAACCACTATGCCAGCAGGGCTTCATAAAACAGGGATTTTGTTCTTTGTTATTGTTGCTTGTTACATCCCCAGGGTCTAGAACTGGGTATAGCTCATAGTAAACAACAACAAAAACAATTAAGTTGATTCTGACTCATGGCCACTCCATGTGTTTCAGAGTAGAACTGTGCTCTATAGGGTTTCAGTGGCTGTAATCTTACTAGAAGTAGATTGCCAGGCCTTTCTTCCATGGTGCTGCTGGGTGGATTCAAACCAACCTTTTGGTAAGTAGTTGAGCGCAAACTGCTTGTGCCTCCAAGGGAATTTATATAGCTCATAGTAGGTGCTCAATAAAAAGAACCTGAATGTCAGGTACTCACTTTTCCAGCCTCACTTGCTGATAAGTCGTAGGCAAGTGGCCTGGACTCTGGATGAGATGAATCCATGCTGGATTTGGACTCAGGAGTAAAGATGTAAAAAATCAGGACTTGCAGAGGTTTCTTCCTCAGCCTGCAGTAGACTTTAGGAAAATCAAGCTCCTTGTAGGCAATGGTACTCACTGCAGTGTGGCGCTCACTAGTGACTATAGCAGTTACCTCACCCAAACCTGACCCATTCTATGTTGTCATTTCCGAACTTGCTGCTTGTTAGATAGATCAGAGGCTGTTTCTCCAGTCCCTCTGATGATTCTGTGAGCTACTTAAAATTGTGTTTTTTTCATTTTTAAATTTGAATACAGGTACAAAAGAATGTGTGAAACAGGTATAGTTTAAAGGTGAACACCCGTTTGCCTCCCAGATTAGAAAATTGGCTATACCCAGTACTTTAGTACTTCCTGTACTTTACTGATTACATCTTCCCCCCAACACGCACATTGCCACTATCTTGGACATCTTGTTAATCACGCTTACATGTATATAGGTCTCTAAACAATATATTACTTAGTTTTGGAATCATGGAACCCTGATAGTGCAGTCGTTAAGAGCTCGGCTGCTAACCAAAAGGTCAGCAGTTAAACCCACCAGCCGCTTCTTGGAAACCCTAGGGGCAGTTCTACTCTGTCCTGTAGGGTCGGAATCGACTCAATAGCAACGGGTTTGGGTTTTCCTTTTTTTTTTTGGTTTTAGAATCATAGTACATTTATTTGTTTGTATGCGTGTGGCTTAATTCTTTTGGTCAACATGTCTTCTAGATTCATGCATTGCTTGTATTCAGCTAGTGCACACTTTCATGGTTATACCAGTTTTTACTTGGCGTCCATTCTGATTGGCCAGTGCCTATGCTGTCCAGTTGTTAAATATTTTGAGAATTATGCCTGGATTCATTTATCTGATGTGTGTCTTGTATATTCTGTTGGGTGAATTAAATGCAGCTTATCAGTTTCACTGTTGATGAATATTTGAATGTTATTATTTTTGCTATTATAAGCAATGCTGCAATGAGCATTCTTATACATGTCTTTTATTGTACATACACAAGAATTTCTCTAGGGCATATATGAAGGAATGGAATGCTGGGTCACCTGGTATGCACATCCTCACATTTATTTGGAAATGTCAGACTGTTGTCAAAATATTTGTATCAATATACACTCTGACCAGCATCCTCATTGCTCCACATCTCCAACCTTTGGTACCATCTGGCCTTAAATTTTTTGCCAATCCAATGAGTGTAACATGATATTTCATTGTGGCTTTTGTTTGCATTTCCCTGATTACCAATAAAGTTGAGTGTTTTTTCATAAATTTACAGACTATTTGTGTTTTCTTTTCTTTGAAAATACTGATTTATGTCTTTTACTCATTTTTCTATAGAGTTGTGTTTCTCATTGATTTGTAGGAATTTTTTAAATATATTTTAGATAAAAATCCTTCTGTAGTTATATGTGTTTAGTTTATAGTTTATCTTTGCAGTATCTTCATGATTGCCCTTTGTTGAACAGAAGTTCTTAATTTTAATGTAGTTAAACTTACCATTCTTTTCCTTAATGTGTTGTTTTTTCTGCATCTTGTTTAAAAACTCTTTTGTGGAGATCATAGAATCTCCTATATTGTCTTCTACACATATTTCAGTTTTGCCTTCCATTTTCAAGTCCTTCATTTACCTGGATTTTTTTGTTTGGTTTAAGGTAGGGATCTAATTTCATTATATTTTCCATATGAATAACCATTTGTCCTTGTGTCATGTATTAAATAGTTCCCTCTTTCCCTGTTAATCTGCAAACTCAATCTGTCATAAATCAACTTTTCATATATATGTGGTCTGTTTCTAGGTTCTTTATTCTGTTCTATTGGTCTCTCTGTTTGTTCTTGTACCAGAACCATACTGTCTAAACTATAGTAGCTTCATTAGCGGTCTAAATGCTAGGTAGTGAAAGCCCCAACCCCAGGGACTTTCAGGGATGTTTTGGTTATTTTAGGCTTTTCATTCTTTTGTACAAATTTTGAATCAGGTTGTCAAATTCCACAAAAATACCTGAATGAGATTTTATTTATTACTGTATTCAATCTTTAGATCTCTTGAGGGGGGATTGACATGTTATGAAATTGAGCTTCTCATCTATGTGGTGTATACCTCCATTTATTCAGGACTTTTTAATGTCTTTTGATAAAGTCTTATAGTTGTGTTCATAGAGATCTCGTACATCCTTTGTTAGGTTTATTCTTAAAAAAAAAAAAATTTTTTTTTTTAGGTTTATTCTTAGCTATTTTTATTGTTAATATTTTCTTTTTCTAAGTAAATTTTCTGATCATTGCTGGTGTTTTGAAATAAAACTCACTTTGGAATATTTTTATTCTGGCAAGCTTTCTCAATTTTCATTAATTCTCACAATTCATCTGTTAATTTTTTTTGCTTTGTGTGTAAATAGTCTTATAACCTGTAAATAACGACAGCTTTGTTCTTCCATTCTTGCCTTTGTTCCTTTTTATTTCTTTTTCTTTACTGCACTGGTTAGGACCTGCTTACAATGTTAAGTAGAAGCCATCTTTGCCATGTTTCTGATCTTAGGGGGATTGTTTTCAGCATTTAACCACTAAGTTTTATGTTTGTTTTTTTTTTAATTTATTGGCCTTTATCAAATTTACAAATCCCCCTTTTATTCATTCTTCAATGAATAGATGTTGAATGGATGTTGAATTTTAGAGAGTGGTTTTTCCGCATCACGCTGAGATAATCATATTTTGTTTTGCTCTTTTATCTCTTATACTAATGACTTCTGTAATATTAAACCACAGTTGTATTCCTTGGATTAAACACAATTTAGTGTGATGTGTTATCTTTTTTATGCATTGCTGGATTGTGTTTGCTAATTATTTTTTAGAATTTTTACATCTGTGTTCATAAGTGAATTGGCCGGTACTTTTCCTTTCTTGTATTGTCTTTGTCAGATTCTGTCTTTTGTTTTCTGAAATAGTTTTTGTGAGATAGAATCATTTGTTCTTTGAATGTTTGGTAGAACTCACCTGTGAAGCCATCTGGGCGTGGTATTTACTTTGTAGGGGAGGTTTTTAATCTCTGATGCAATTTAATTTAAATTTCTAGGATTGTTCAGATTTTCCGGTTTTTTTTCTTTTTCTTTTTGAGTCAGGCTTGAGAAGTTTTCTCCCCTATGAGTCTTACCTGTTTCACCTACGTTTTCAGACTTACTGGCATAACCTTAAATTGGTCACCCACCACCACTACTAGTTGCCATCAAGTTGATTGTGACTCATAGCAGCTCCACGTGTGTCATAGTAAAACTGTGCTCTGTAGGGTTTTCAACGGCTGATTTTTTCGGAAGTAGATCACCAGGCCTTTCTAAGACACCTCTGGTTAGACTCGAACCACCAACTTTTCGGTTAGCAGCCAAGCATGCTGACTCCTTGCACCACCGAAGGACTCCATCAGAAAGAAACCCACTGCTGTTGAGTCGATTCCAACTCATAGTGACCCTGTAGGACAGAGTAGAACTGCCCCATAGGGTTTCCAAAGCTGTAAATCTTTTACAGAAGCAGACTGTCACATCTTTGTCCTGCAGAGCAGCTGGTGATTTCCAACTGCCAGCCTTTTGGTTAGCAGCTGAGTGCTTAACCACTGTGCCACCAGGGCTCCTTAAGGACTTCATAGTGTTCTCTATCTAATCTAGATTGTAGTAGATTGAGTCCAGCCTTTTCCCTTCCCTTTCACTTGTCTCAGGTAACCAATAATAAACTTTGGTCTCTGTACACTTGCCTGTTCTAGATATTTTATAAAGTGAGATCATGCAATATTTGTCCTTTTGTGACTGACTGAATTTCACTCAGTGTAACGTTTCAAGGTTCATCCATGTTGTAGCATGTATCAGGACTTCATTTCTCTTTTTGGCCGAGTAATATTCCATTGTGTATATGTACCATATTTTGTTTTTCCATTCATTTATCGATGGACATATAGGCTGTTTCCACTTTTTAGCTATTGTGAATAGTGCTGCAGTGAACATTGGTGTACAAATATCTGTTTGCATTCCTGCTTTCAGTTCTTTTGGGTATATAGCTGGAAGTGGAATTGCTGATTTATATGGTAATTCTATGTTTAAATTTTTGAGGAACTGGCACACTGTGTTCTGCAATGGCTGCACTTTTGGTTCTTAAGAGATACTTTCACTGGGTATAGAATTTTAGGTTGGCAATTATTTTCTTTAAGCACATTGGCTATTATTCTGTCTTCTGATGTTGCTAATGAAAATTCAACCATTAATCTTAACTGCCATTAGGTCAAAGGTAGTCTGTCTTTTCTCTGTTTTTTTTTTTTTTAAATAATTTTCATTGTGCTTTAAGTGAAAGTTTACAAATCAAGTCAGTCTGTCACATATAAGGTTATATACACCTTACTACATACTCCCATTTACTCTCCCCCCAGTGAGTCAGCCCGCTCCCTTCTTCCAGTCTCCCCTTTCGTGACCCTTTTGCCAGTTTCTAACCCTCTCTACCCTCCCATCTCCCCTCCAGACAGGAGATGCCAGTACAGTCTCAAGTGTCCACCTGATACAGGTAGCTCACTCTTCATCAGCATCTCTCTCCAACACATTGTCCAGTCCCTTCCATGTCTGATGAGTTGTCTTCGGGAATGGTTCCTGTCCTGGGCCAACAGAAGTTTTTGGGGACCATGACCGCCGGGATTCTTCTAGTCTCAGTCAGACCATTAAGTCTGGTCTTTTTATGAGAATTTGGGGTCTGCATCCCACTGATCTCCTGCTCCCTCAGGGGTTCTCTGTTGTGCTCCCTGTCAGGGCAGTCATCGGTTGTGGCCAGGCACCATCTAGTTCTTCTGGTCTCAGGATGATGTAAGTCTCTAGTTCATGTGGCCCTTTCTGTCTCGGGCTCATAGTTATCATGTGACCTTGGTGTTCTTCGTGCTCCTTTGATCCAGGTGGGTTGAGACCAATTGATGCATCTTAGATGGCCGCTTGTTAGCATTTAAGACCCCAGACGCCACATTTCAAAGTGGGATGCAGAATGTTTTCATAATAGAGTTTATTATGCCAATTGACTTAGAAGTCCCATTAAGCCATAGTCCCAAAACCCCCGCCCTTGCTCTGCTGACCTTCGAAGCATTCAGTTTATCCCAGAAACTTCTTTGCTTTTGGTCCAGTCCATTTGAGCTGACCTTCCCTATATTGAGTATTGTCCTTCCCTTCACTTAAAGTAGTTCTTATCTACTAACTAATCAGTAAATGACCCTCCCCCCTCTCATAACCACAAAAGAATGTGTTCTTCTCAGTTTATACTATTTCTCAAGAACTTATAATAGTGGTCTTATACAGTATTTGCCCTTTTGCATCTGACTAATTTCGCTCAGCGTAATGTCTTCCATGTTCCTCCATGTTATGAAATGTTTCACAGATTCGTCACTGTTCTTTATCGATACGTAGTATTCCATTGTGTGAATATACCATAATTTATTTAACCATTCATCCGTTGATGGACACCTTGATTGCTTCCAGCTTTTTGCCGTTGTAAACACTACTGCAATAAACACGGGAGTGCATATATCCGTTCGTGTAAAGGCTCTTATTTCTCTAGGGTTATTCCGAGGAGTAGAATTTCTGGGTTGTATAGTACTTCTATTTCTAACTTTTTAAGAAAACGCCGGATAGATTTCCAAAGTAGTTGTACCATTTTACATTCCCACCAGCAGTGTATAAGAGCTCCAATCTCGCCGCAGCCCCTCCAACATTTATTATTTTGTGTTTTTTGGATTAATGCCAGCCTTGTTGGAGTGAGATGGAATCTCATCGTAGTTTTAATTTGCATTTCTCTAATGGCTAATGATCCAGAGCATTTTCTCATGTGTCTGTTAGCTGCCTGACTATCTTCTTTAGTGAAGTGCGTGTTCAGATCCTTTGCTTACTTTTTGATTGGGTTGTTTGTCTTTTTGTAGTTGAGTTTTGACAGAATCATATAGATTTTAGAGATCAGGCGCTGGTTAGAGATGTCATAGCTGAAAATTTTTTCCCAATCTGTAGGTGGTCTTTTTACTCTTTTGGTGAAGTCTTTAGATGAGCATAGGTGTTTGATTTTTAGGAGCTCCCAGTTATCCGGTTTCTCTTCGTCATTTTTAGTAATGTTTTGTATTGCTTATGCCTTGTATTAGGGCTCCTAAGGTTGTCCCTATTTTTTCTTCCATGATCTTTATTGTTTTAGTCTTTATGTTTAGGTCTTTGATGCACTTGGAGTTAGTTTTTGTGCGTGGTGTGAGGTATGGTCCTGTTTCATTCTTTGCAAATGGATATCCAGTTATGTCAGCACCATTTGTTAAAAAGGCTATCTTTTCCCCAATTAACTGACACTGGGCCTTTGTCAAATATCAGCTGCTCAGATGTGGATGGGTTTATATCTGGGTTCTCAGTTCTGTCCCATTGGTCTATGTGCCTGTTGTACCAATACCAGGCTGTTTTGACTATTGTGGCTGTATAATATGTTCTAAAATCAGGTAGAGTGAGGCCTCCCACTTTCTTCTTTTTTTCAGTAATGCTTTACTTACCCGAGGCATCTTTCCCTTCCATATGAAGTTGGTGATTTGTTTCTCCATCACATTAAAAAATGACATTGGAATTTGGATCGGAAGTGCATTGTATGTATACATGACTTTTGGTAGAATAGACATTTTGCTATGTTAAGTCTTTCTATCCATGAGCAAGGTATGAGTTAGGTAGTATTCCATCATTTTCTATGCTTTGAAATACCTTTAGTAGTAGTGGTGTTAACTCTTCTCTGAAAGTTTGGTAGAACTCTGCAGTGAAGCCGTCCAGGCCAGGGCTTTTTTTTATTGGGAGTTTTTCGATTACCTTTTCAATCTGTTTTTTTGTTATGGGTCCATTTAGTGGTTCTACTTCTGATTATGTTAGTTTAGGTAGGTAGTGTTTTTCTAGGAATTCATCCATTTCTTCTAGGTTTGCAAATTTGTTAGAGTACAATTTTTTGTAATAATCTGATATGATTCTTTTAATTTCAGTTGGGTCTGTTGTGATATGGCCCATCTCGTCTCTTATCCAGGTTATTTGTTTCCTTTCCTGTATTTCTTTAGTCAGTCTAGCCAATGGTTTATCAATTTTGTTAATTTTTTCAAAGAACCAGCTTTTGGCTTTGTTAATTCTTTCAATTGTTTTTCTGTTCTCTAATTCATTTAGTTCAGCTCTAATTTTTATTATTTGTTTTCTTCTGGTGCCTGATGGATTCTTTTGTCGCTTGCTTTCTATTTGTTCAAGTTGTAGGGACAGTTCTCTGATTTTGGCTCTTTCTTCTTTTTGTATGTGTGCATTTATTGATATAAATTGACCTCTGAGCACTGCTTTTGCTGTGTCCCAAAGGTTTTGATAGGAAGTGTTTTCATTCTCGTTGCATTCTATGAGTTTCTTTATTCCCTCCTTAGTGTCTTCTATAACCAGTCTTTTTTGAGCAGGGTATTTTTCAGTTTCCAAGTATTTGATTTCTTTTCCCTAATTTTTCTGTTACTGATTTCCACTTTTATGGCCTTGTGGTCTGAGAAGATGCTTTGTAATATTTTGATGTTTTGGATTCTGCAAAGGTTTGTTTTATGACCTAATATGTGATCTATTCTAGAGAATGTTCCATGTGCACTAGAAAAAAAAGTATACTTTGCAGCTGTTGGGTGGAGTGTTCTGTATAGGTCTATGAGGTCAAGTTGGTTGATTGTAGCAATTAGGTCTTCCATGTCTGTATTGAGCTTCTTACTGGAAGTCCTATCCTTCTCTGAAAGTGGTGTGTTGAAGTCTCCTACTATAGTTGTGGAGGTGTCTATCTCACTTTTCAGTTCTGTTAAAGTTTGTTTTATGTATCTTGCAGCCCTGTCATTGGGTGCATAAATATTTAATATGGTTATGTCTTCCTGATCAATTGTCCCTTTAATCATTATGTAATGTCCTTCTTTATCCTTTGTGGTGGATTTAACTTTGAAGTCTATTTTGTCAGAAATTAATATTGCTACTCCTGCTCTTTTTTGATTCTTGTTTGCTTGATATATTTTTTTCCATCCTTTGAGTTTTATTTTGTTTATGTCTCTAAGTCTAAGGTGTGTCTCTTGTAGGCAGCATCTAGATGGATCGTGTTTCTTTATCCAGTCCGAGACTCTCTGTCTCTTTATTGGTGCATTTAGTCCATTTATATTCAGTATAATTATAGATAAGTATCTGTTTAGTGCTGTCATTTTGATGCCTTTTTGTGTGTGTTGTTGACAATTTCATTTTTCCACGTGCTGAGATGTTTTTCTTTGTAAATTGTGTGTTCCTCATTTCCTAGTAGTAGAATTTATGTTTGCTGAGTCATTATGTTTTTCTTGGTTTTTATTTTGGGTTTTGGAATTGTTAGACCTCTTTGTGGTTACCTTAATATTTACCCCTGTTTTTCTAAGTAAAAACCTAACTTGTATCGTCCTATATCACCTTGTTTTCCTCTCCATATGGCAGTTCTGTGCCTCCTGTATTTAGTCCCTCTTTTTGATTATTATGATCTTTTACATAATGACTTCAATGATTCCCTGTTTTGAGCATTTTTTTCTTTTTAAAATTAATCTTAATTTGTTTTTGCAATTTCCTTATTTGAGTTGATATCAGGATGTTCTGTTCTGTGACCTTGTGTTGTGTTATTATCTGATGTTATTGATTTTCTGACCAATTTCCTTTAGTATTTCTTGTAGCTTTGGTTTGGTTTTGCAAATTCTCTAAGCTTGTGTTTATCTGTAAATGTTTTAATTTCGCCTTCATATTTGAGAGAGAGTTTTGCTGGATATATGATCCTTGGCTGGCAGTTTTTCTCCTTCAGTGCTCTGTATATGTCATCCCATTGCTTTCATGACTGCATGGTTTCTGCTGAGTAGTCTGAACTTATTCTTATTGATTCTCCTTTGTAGAGACCTTTCTTTTGTCCCTGGCTGCTTTTAAAATTTTCTCTTTATCTTTGGTTTTGGCAAGTGTGATGATAATATGTCTTGGTGATTTTCTTTCTGGATCAGTCTTATACAAGGTTCGATGAGCATCTTGGATAGATATCCTTTCGTCTTTCATGATGTCAGGGAAGTTTTCTGCCAACAGATCTTCAACTGTTCTCTCTGTATTTTCTCTTATCCCTCCTTGTTCTGGAACTCCAATCACATGCAAGTTATTCTTCTTGATAGAGTCCCACATGACTCTTAGGGTTTCTTCATTTTTTAAAATTCTTTTATCTGATTTTCCTTCAACTATATTGGTGTCAATTGCTTTATCCTCCAGCTCCCCCACTTTGCATTCCAATTCCTCGATTCTGCTCCTCTGACTTCCTATTGAGTTGTCTAATTCTGTAATTTTACTGTTAATCTTTTGGATTTCTGAATGCTGTCTCTCTATGGATTCTTGTAGCTTATTAATTTTTCCACTATGTTCTTGAATAATCTTTTCGATTTCTTCAACTGCTTTATTAGTGTGTTCCTTGCCTTTTTCTGTAGATTGCCTTATTTCATTTTTGAGGTCATCCCTGATGTCTTGAAGCATTCTGTAAATTAGTTTTTTATATTCTGCATCTGGCAATTCCAGGATTGTATCTTCATTTGGGGAAGATTTTGATTCTTTAATTTGGGGAATTGTAGAAGCAATCATGGTCTGTTTCTTTATGTGGTTTGATATCGACTGCTGTCTCCGAGCCATCTATAAGATATTGTAATGATTTATATTTGCTCACTGAGTCTTATCTTGTTTTGTTTTCTTTCAATATACGTAGATGGGCTACTAGATTGAGCTGTGTTGATTGTTATAGCCCTTGAATCACTTATGTCCTGTTACCAGCTGGTATGGGCTGTTACCAGATATATAAGCCTAAGAGTCCATTCACTGTTGTTGAGTAGAATCTGATTTTGGGTCACCAAGTGTGTGGGGGAGACTGTCACCTATTTGCTTAGAGGAGTAGTGGTGATAGTTGTGTGCTCCAGATTCTAGTAGCAGCAGGGGGTCACATTCCGGGGGGGGGCAGGATGCTGACAGGCTTCCCCCAAGTGCTAGTGAGGTAGGTGTGTCTCTATTCCTAAAGCACTTTGGTGGGTGGGCTCTGCAGCCGTACCTTAGGCAGCCAATGCATGTACCTCTACATATTGGTAGATGTCACTGTCCTCAGACCCCTGTGGCAGGAGGTTAGGTGGTTTGGGTGGAGCTTCAGCCCTCAGTTCCCCATTGTGGATCAGTGAGGGCTCTGTTTAATAGGTAGAGATATCAGACCTGGGAAACTTGTCTTTCCAGTAATCCGCTAAAACAATTACAGTCAGATCACTATCAGAATTGCCTTTGCATTGTAATAGCCACCTTGTTCCCTGTAGGGATGAAAGCCCAAGACTGTGGATCTAATACACTTGGCTGGAGCTGGCTCTGTATTTTTAGTCCAATTTTGGGAAGTCAGGGAAGGATTCTTGGTCCCTGGGTTTTTTGTAGTTGCTTCTCTCCGGCCAGGAGAATGGGTTAGGAAAAGACAAAACAAACAATCAAAGAAAAAAGAAACCGCAGAGCACTTTACTCTCTGGGCCAGGAAATTCCAGTGTTAATGAAGCTGCCTGGGAAGGGGAGGGGAGGGATCAGATAGATAGGAGAGAGTAGCACCCAGGAATATAGACAAAGTTACTTATCTTGCTTGGTGATGACTGTTTTATCTGAGATTCCCGAGGGGCAGGTAGCCTGTGTGCATTGGCTGGGTCGAGATTGCTCCCGGGGGTCAGGCCCGCGTCCTGTGCATGTGCTGTCTCAGAAGCCGTGGTCACTTCCTCCGCTCCCGGTCCAAAGCTCAGTACCATGGTTCCCCGGCTGGGATGCCGAACTCCCAGCTCCAAAACCAGTCGTTGCCTCCCGGTGACTTCTTCTCCTGTCAGCCGCGTCGCTGTGCTGCCTGCGTGCACTGGCTGGGCTTCCCCCGAGGTCACTTCAGGGGGCTTGAGCTGCATCCTGTGTTTGCGCCATCTCAGGATGCCATGCTCAGCTCTCCTGTGCCCAGTTCAAAACCCGGTGCCAAGGTTCTTACTGGGACGCTGGCTCCAGGCTCCGAAAACAGTCGCTGCTTCCCCGTGGTTGCTCGTTCGTTCTCTCCTTAGCCACGTCAGTGTGCAGCCTGCTTGCACTGGCTGAGTCTCTACGGAGGTTACCCCAGGGGCTAGGGGTTAGGGCTGTGTCCCGTGCCTGCCCTTCCTCAGCAAGCCGCTATCAGCCCTGCCACTCAGCACTAGGGAACCACGAGGGCTCAAGGCTGTGGAGTGGGTCGCGGGATCCAGAAGCGGTCGCTGGTTCAGGGCGCAGCTTTTCGCTTACCTGTCTCTCAGGTCAACTCTGTAGATCTGTGTTTGATGGTCAGGGTTCGTAGATTGTCATGTATGTGGTCGCTTCACTTGTTTTTCCGAGTCTTTGGTGCAAGAGGGATCCGAGGTAGCGTCTACCTAGTCAGCCTTCTTGGCCCCGCCCATTTCTTTTCTCTGTTTTTAAGAATATCTCTTTTTCTTTAATGTTCTGCAGTTTTATTATGATGTGTGTAGGTGTGGATTACTGTTTATTTATCCTGCTTGAAACTTGTTAGAATTTTTTGGATCAGAGGACTGATAACTTTCAACATTTTGCAAAACTCTCAGCATTTGTCTCTTTAAATATTGCTCCATTCCCATTCTCTTTATCATGGCCTAATGTAATTCTGATTAGACCTAATTACTCTAACTCTTCATATCTTTTGACCCCTTTTTCATGTTTTCTGTCTCTCTGGGCTACATTTCTGGATAAATCAGTTCACTAATTCCCTTTTTATGATGACCTTGAAAAGAGTAGTTTCAGTGGAAAGATGGCTTCTAAAGCCAGCTTAGACTGGGGTGAGGAGTGAATGAGAGGTGAAGCAGCGGACACATCCACTGTAGTTAACTCAGTACAAATTTTGTTGTAAAGGGAGCGAAGAAATGGGAGGAGAAGTTGAGAGCGCTTCGTTTTCATTTGTTTTTAAGATGTTTGGGGTGGGATGGGAACGATCCAGTAGAAAAGGAAAACTTGGTGATGTAGAAAAGAAGTTTATGAGTGAAGTTTCTGAGAAATTGAGAAGGAAAGAGGTCTAATCTTTTCAATTCTGTGCTTCATTTGTGTTTTTGTACTCCCCCTTTGAAAGATTAGTGAAAAGGACTTTTTTTTATCATGGAGCTCAGGTGAGTATACAGTCAGTTATTCACTCATTCATTCAACAAATATTCAACTTGCCTTTTGTGTGCCAGATACTGTGCTAGGCACTGGGAACATAACTATAAACAAGATAGACATGATCCCTGCATTCATGAAGCTTATAGTTTAGTGGTGGTGGTCGTGGAAGGGTGTGATACAGACAAAGGGCTTCAGAGGAAATTTGACAGCATTTAATGGAGGACCTTGAGGGCACTGGGCTTGGTTTTTTCCTTTCCTTAATTCCTTAACCTATTCTGGAGGATTAGAAAAGTAACATTTAAATTGATTGCCGAACAATGAGGAGTTAGCTAGGAAAATTCTGGAAGAGCATTCTAGAGAAAAGAGCATGTATGAAGGCCATTGCCATCAAGAATCTTGGAGAGTTTTAGGAACTGAAAGAGAGTGAGAGCATAATGAGTGAAAGGTGATGAGTCTTGGAGGGATAGCAGGTACTATATTGTAGAGAATCATAAGGATTTTAGACTGTCGTAAGAGCGGTAGGGAACCGTTGAAGGAATTTAAGGAAAATAGTGAACTAATCCATTTTCATATTATTTCTGGGTAGACACATGAGGCTGCTGGAGACTGGTGCCATTAAACCTTAGGATCATACAATTAATTTCCCTTTTGACAATTATTTGTTTTTGTAGCCATCTGATTTGGCTTTTTCAGTCAGACATGAGTTTCCTTGAAATTAATTAATTGGTTTTCTACTTGTATGTTTATGTGTGCGTTTGTGTGTGTGTGTGAGGTAGAGAGAGAGACAGAAAACAGACGTACAGACAGATGCCCGGTAGCTAAGACACTATTTTTTTTTTTTTTAATTTAACATAGCAATGAGAAAATGAGCCAAATCTATTTAGCATGTTAGTAAGGTTTTATAGTCTTAGAAATTCTTAAACTGCTATTATAAACTCTACCTAGTTTTGAATTACTCTATAGTCTAAGAAATCATGACAGATTTACATAAGGATTTCTTTTAACCTCAAAGTTAAATAAGATTGTTACACTATTCTTACTTTTTATCACAACTGTTGGAATGTACTATTTTGTTTATGTTTTCAGCTTCTTTAGAGTTTATTCCAATTTTGAGTTTTCATTTTTACCAATTAAATTTATCTTAACCCTTAAATTTAATATTTAATGAACACCTTGCACATAGTAGGCGCTTAAAAAATACATTCAGTGAATCAAGGGTATCTTTTTAAAATTTCTGTCCTTAATTCATTCCCTTCACCTAAAATGTACTTCCCTTTTTTGATAAGCCCATTCTTCCTTTAAGCCCTGGTGGCACAGTGGTTAAGAGCTTGCTGCTAACCAAGAGGTTGGCAGTTCAAATCTACCAGCTGCTCCTTGGAAACCCTATGGGGCAGTTTCTCCTCTGTCCTGTAGGGTCGCTATGAGTTGGAATTGACTACATGGCAACGAATTTGGTTTTTTTTTTTTCCTTTCTTACTTCATAGTCTTCAATGTTCTGCTCTAGATGTTACTGTTATTATTATTTTGCAGTTTTCCATTACTTGAAATCCCTTTTTAAGATTTAACTCTCCCACATCTTTTTCTGAGACTCATGAACTTGTTATATTGTATTCTAAACCTTCTTTGCTCACTTTCCCTTAGAAAATGCCTTTCCTCTCTTCCCTTTTCACCTATCTAATTTTATATTAAAAAAAACTTTGAGTCTGTTTATGATTTTGTGTTTTGTTGTATTTTAATTGCAGTTTTCCTTTCCTGACGAACTGTTTAATTATTACTGTGTCATTGATAAGCATATCTTTATGTATTTTATGTTTTTAGTCTATTGAAGACAATGAAGTGTATTTGCCTAATGATGAAATTTGGACCTATGATATTGATAGTGGGTTGTGGTAAGTAATTTTGAATTGCAGAATGCCCAGCCTTAACATCTGTTATAAATGTCTTTATAGACTACAGGTAATTTAGGACCATACTTAGAACATATTGCAACATTTATTAAGTCTTTCTTTTTCTTGCAATGTTTTATTCTTTGTGGTTCCTTATTTCCCTTACTCCTTTATTGTCTTCCTTCTTTGTCCTTTACCATTCCTCTTAAGACCAATGCTGTCTATGAAGACTTCGCTTTAATTCTCCTAATTTCCAGTTCTGGTGACAAGTGTGAAAATTTTGCAATTTTTCCCAGCAGGTTGAAAAGTCTTTACCATGCATCTTCTTAGAGTTTTACAATATTGGCATACCATTACTTTTAAATTCAATGATTGGTCATGACAATTTTCACTGAAAAAGTACTCATGGAGTTCAAGGGGTGTTTTGATATGCTTTTCTGGAAAGTTATGAGATTCCATGTTGTTTTTGCTGTAGGACAATGCACCTAATGGAAGGAGAACTCCCTACCTCCATGTCAGGAAGTTGTGGTGCTTGCATTAATGGAAAGCTGTACATTTTTGGAGGATATGATGACAAAGGATACAGCAATCGAGTAATACATTCTTTTAATTCAAGATTGCAGCAAAATGTAATATTTAATGTATCAGTTCATCTCAAGTTTACAAATATTTTAAAAAGATGCACGTCAAAAATCTTAAGTTTATTGTTTATCGTTTTTGAAGATAAATGGAAAATGCAGTGGTCTCACTTTTCTCTTCTTCCGTGTCTTTCTGGTTCAGAATTAACTACCTGCTCAGATGCCATCCAGTTGATATCCATGATGGGAAAAGATCCATTTCAGCATGTTTTATATGTCATTTTTTGCTTCTAAAATAGTCTCATTTTCATTAAATCTACAGTTAAAGTTTTTTACCTATTAAGAAAAAAAAAGTAATATTAATAATTTTTGAATGACAAATCTCTCTGATAAAAAAGTTACTGTCCTGTCTGTTAATGGTGTTCTCATCTTTTAAAAGCTTTATTTTGTTAACTTGCGAACAAGAGATGGAACATATGTTTGGGAAAAAATCACCAACTTTGAAGGACAACCACCTACACCACGGGATAAACTTTCCTGCTGGGTATATAAAGACAGGTAATGCGGCAAAATAGCTGTCTCATTACACTTAGGTAAGGGTTATAGCTAGTTGCCAAAATACAGAAACCCTAAAGACTGAATTTTTTCCATACATAATTACAAACTTGTTTTGATGATGATGGTAATGGAAGTTCAGGACCCTGGATAAGAGCCATGTCATAAAAATGGATATGGTGAAAGCAACTATTTAGTTTTTTAATTAATTTATTTTTTAATTGAGTTTTCTGGATAGATAATATATTCACATGGTTCAAAAATCAAGGTAGTATTAAAAAGCATACAGTGAAAAGCCTCTCATCCCTACCACCATCCCCTCCCCAGCACACATACAAATAACCACTTTTACTGGTTTCTTATCCTTATAGCAGTGGCTCCAAAAATTGTCTGCCATTGGAATCATCTGGAGATCTTTTAAAAATTCCAAAGCCCAGGTGATACCCCAGATCAATTAAATTACAATCTTGGGGGAGGGGGGTAAGTCACAGGCATCACTTTTTTTTTTAAAACATTTAGTTCATTTACATTTTTTATAATTATTGATATATTTGCATTTTAAAATTATAAGATAGAAGGGCCTTTTGTTTTCTGCTTTTATTATATCCTAGTTTTATTGGATCGAGATTAGAGAATATTGTCTGTATTATTTATGTTTCGGAATTATTGAGGTTTTTTTGTGGCCTGTTAAAGGAGGTATATTCGTGATTATCAGAGCACAGACTTTGATATATATATCCATCAAATCTTCTTTGTTGAGTATAATGTTTAGTTTTGTATACCTTTATTTTTGTTCACTTGCTGTATCTTGTATGGAGATGAGAAAGGTGAATTAAAGTCTCCTATTAAAAAAAATTTTTTTTTATTATTAATGTCTCTCTTTATATCTCCTGTCATTTCTGCTTTATGAAAATTGTGCTGTGCTATTTGGTGCCCAGCAATGTGGCTATCTCAATTGCAAATTGTAGTTTTTGACATCGCAAAGTGACCTTCTTTTCTCATTTAATGCTTTTGGACTTGAATCCCATCTTGTCTGATTTTAAGGTTGTGACCTCTGCTTTCTTTTTATTTGTATTTTCTTGGCATACTTCTGCTATCCTTTTATTTTTAATATATTTAGAATAATTTTGTTTTAGGCATTTCTCTTGTATATAATATTGTTCTGGTTAACTGTTGTTGCCTAAAAAATCGCCCCCAAACAATGGCCTAAAACAATAACAATCATTTTATTTTACAAAAAAATTGAGGTCGACTATACTCAGCTTGGCAGTTCTCTCTCCGGGTTTCTCACGTAGTTGCAGTCAGTGGCCAGGGCTGGGATAATCTCAAAGGCTTCTTCACTCACAAGTGTGATACTGGACTGGGAAGACACCAAGTTCTGGGGGCTGGAAGAGCTGGGACTCTCTTAGTTATCTAGTGCTGCTGTAACAGAAATACCAAAGTAGATGGCTTTAACAAAGAGAAATTTGTTCTCTCACGGTCTAGAAATCCGAATTCAGGGTGCCAGCTCCAGGGGAAGGCTTTAAAAATTCAGGCAATTTCTCTTTACAAACTCTGCCTGCATTAGATTCCTTGTTTTGTTATTACACCAAGGCTGAAAGTAGCATAGGCCTCTTTGATCCTAACGAGAGGGCTCGTCACTTTCTGGAATTTAGTACATTTAGGTTTCTTTGTTTCCTTAACTCTTTGATTTTTTAAAAACTATGATTTATAGCTTATCTGGCTTGTTTAGGTTGTTAGGGTAAGAGAAATTATTTCTTTAAACTTTCCACAGACAAACTGGGAGCAGGTCTCTCAAAGTGCGTCCTTTTGTATTTGTTTTTCAGGTTAATATATTTTGGTGGTTATGGGTGTAGGAGACACAATGAACTCCAAGACTGTTTCGATGTTCATGATGCATCTTGGGTAAGAGAGTAATCACTGTTTTTCCTTTGGTTTGGCATAGTCTTAAAATATTTAGAAAACTGAACCTAATCTTTCCTCTTGTAGGAGGTACCAATTTGCCGTAATTGACACTATGACAAAAATGTGTTTTTTTCTTTTTAGATTTGGATCCAATTAGAGGAAGTTCTCTCACCTAGTAGTATTACCCTGCATGACTTCTGGCAGAGTAATTTATTTTCTTACTTCATTAGTCACGTTAGTCTCTGTTGGACAAGTAGATACTTCAGCACAGCTTAGCAGAATTTTGTTCATATGCGGCCACAACAGCTTTTGCTGACATACGTCTTCTTTTAGGTACATCCACAAGAGCTATTCATAGCTCAGACTGGCCTCCATACAAGAATGAGATGGTGGTGATATTAACTCTCCTGTTTATTCTTACCAAACAGAACATAAACCATTATTAATAAAACATCACGAATTATAAATCTTTTAAAGATAATTTTAAAAACCAGTGATCCTACCATGAAGACGCATAGTAGCTCTTTTTAGTTTTACATTCAACTAGTATATATTCTTTTTGTACAAACTAATATAAATGTGTAAACACCATTGGGTATTTATCTCTTTATATATATAGTCATTTAAAAAATTCCCGATGTTTCCACATGGTCTCTTGAGTTTTTAAAATAAAATACCTTTAAAGCTTTGCTATTTAAAATATCACAGGTAGTTTTCACGGAAACCTTACCATTAATTGTATCTCATTATTTTTAAATAATCAATGAAATCGCTGACTTTTTTCTCTCCTTAGTACAGCTAATTATGCTAATAAACATGTCCTAAAGTTTCTGGAGTAAAAGTAGTTTTTTGTTGCTGTTGTCGTTTAGATTCTAAACTAGTAAATTGCTTCATTTACTTGGCTTCTTTGACAAGACTTGACAAAAATAATGATGTATTCCTGACATAGAATATAAAACTGGAACAGAGGAGGTTAGAGTAGTTGATAAAGGATTTCAACAGTCTCTTGTTGTTAGGTGCCATAAAGTTGGTTCCGACTCATAGTCACCCTATGTACCACAGAACGAAATACTGCGCATTCCCATGTCATGCTCACAATCGTAGTTATGCTTGAGCCCATTGTTGCAGCCACTGTGTCACTCCATCTTGTTGAAGGTCTTTACCACTGATCTTGTACTTTATCAAGCATAATGTCATTATCCAGGGACTGATCCCTCCTGACAACATGGTTCTTTTGGCAGTCCGTGGTATAGTCAGCATTTTTTGCCAGCACCACAGTTCAAAGGTGTCAGTTATCCTTCACTCTTCCTTATTCATTGTCCAGCTTTCTCAAGCATATGAGGTGATTGAAAATACCATGGCTTGGATCAGGCATACCTTAGTCTTCAAGGTGACATCTTTGCTTTTCAACACTTTAAAGAGGCCCTTTGCAGCAGATTTGCCCAATGCAGTGCGTCTTTTGATTTCCTGACTGCTGCTGCCATGGGCATTGATTGTGGATCCAAGCAAAATGAAATCCTTGACAATGTCAGTCTTTTCTTGGTTTATCGTGATGTTGCTTATGGGTTCAGTTGTGAAGATTTTTGTTTTCTTTGTTGAAGAAGTCATTGATCTTAAAAAGTCCTATCTTGCGAACTCCGGCATCATTTCTGTCACTAAGGCCATATTTTCCAACTACTAACCCTTCTTTGTCTCCAACTTTCACATTCCAATCACCAGTAATTATCAATGCATCCTGATTGCATGTTCGTTCAATTTCAGACTGCAGAAGCTGGTAAAAATCTTCAGTTTCTTCATCTTTGGCCTTGGTAGTTGGTGCGTAAATTTGAATAATAGTCATATTAACTGGTCTTCTTTGTAGGAGTGTGGATATTATCCTATCACTGACAGTGTTGTACTTCAAGATAGATTTTGAAATGTTATTTTTGACAATGACTGCAATGCCATTCCTCTTCAAGTTGTCATTCCCAGCATGGTAGACCATATTATTATCTGATCCTAAATGGCCAGTACCGGTCCATTTCAGCTCACTAATACCTAGGATATTGATCTTTATGCATTCCATTTAATTTTTGACAATTTCCAATTTTCCTAGATTCATCCTTCGTACGTTCCATGTTCCAATTATTAATGGATGTTTGCAGCTGTTTCTTCTTATTTTGAGTCGTGCCATATCAGCAAATGAAGGTCCCGAAAGTTTGACTCCACCCACGTCATTAAGGTCAACTCTATATTGAGGAGGCATCTCTTCCCCATTCATCTTTTGAGTGCCCTCCTACCTGGGGGGCTCATCTTCCAGCACTATATCAGATGGTGTTCTGCTGCTGTTCATAAGGTTTTCACTTACTCATTCTTTTCATAAGTACACTGCCACGTCCTTCTTCCTAGTCTGTCTTAAGTCTGGAGGCTCAGCTGAAACCTGTCCACCATGGGTAACCCTGCTGGTATCTGAATACCAGTGGCATAGCTTCCAGCATCACAGCAACAGGCAAGCTTCCACAGTACAACAAACTGACAGACATACGGGGGTTCAACAATCTGGAAGACACTAAATACAATTGTTTTGTTGTTAGGTGCCATCGAGTCAGTTCTGAAAGATGGCAACCCTCTGTATAACAGAACAAAACACTGCCCAGTCCTGTGCCATCCTCATAGCAACGCTCTGTACAACAGAACAAAACACTGCCCAGTCTTGTGCCATCCTCACAGTCCTTGCTATGTTTAGTCCATTGTCACAGTCATTCCATGTCACTGAGGGTGTTCCTCTTTTTTACTGACCCTCTACCTTACCTAGCATCATGTCCTTCTCCAGGCCCTGGTGCCTCCTGATAAAATGTCCAAAGTACAGAATATGATGTCTTGCCATCCTTGCTTCTAAAGAGCATTCTGGCTGTACTTCTTCCAAGATAGATATATTCATTCTTCTGGCAGTTCATGGTATATTCAGTATTCTTCACCAGTTCTTCTTCGGTCTTCTTATTCGTTGTCAAGCTTTCATGTGCATATGTGGCAACTGAAAAATACTGTGGCTTGGGTAAGGGGTACCTTAGTCCTCAAGGTGACATCTTTGCTTTGTAACACTTGAAAGAGGTCTTTTGCAGATTTGCCCAATGCAATATGTCGTTTGATTTCTTCACTGCTGCTGCCACGGGCATTGATTGTGGATCCAAGTAAAATGAAATCCATTACAATGTCAGTCTTTTCTCCGTTTGTCATGATGTTGTTTATTGGTTCAGTTGTGAGGATTTTTGTTTTCTTTATGCTGAGGGGTAATCCATACTGAAGGCTATGGTGTTTGATCTTCATCAGTAAGTTCTTTAAGTCCTCTTCACTTTCAGTAAGCAAAGTTATGTCATCTGCATATCTCAGGTTGTTAATGGGTTTCCTCTAATCCTGATGCCACATTCTTCTTCATAATAGTCCAGCTTCTCAAATTATTTACTCAGTGTAAAGACTGAGTAAGTGTGGTGAAAGGATTCAACCCTGACACACACTTTTCCTGATTTTAAACCACACTGTATACCTTTGTTCTGTTCAAACCCTTGCCTCTTGATCTATATACAGGCTCTTTATGAGTACAAATAAATGTTCAGGAATTCCCATTCTTTGCAGTGTTATCCGTAATTTGTTATGATCCACATAGTCAAATGCCTTTGCATAGTCAATAAAACACAGGTAGCCATCTTTCAGGTATCTCTGCTTTTGTTTGACATCAGCCATGATATCCTTCGTTCCGTGTCCTCTGCTGAATCCAGCTTGAATTTCTGGGAGTTCCTTGTCAGTGTACTTCTGCAACCATTTCTGAATTACCTTCTGTAAAATTTTACTTGCATGTGATATTATTGATATTGGTCGATAATATCTGCATTCTGTTGCATCACTTTTCTTTGGAATAGGCATATAGATGGATCTGTTCCAGTCAGTTGGCCAGGTAGCTGTCTTCCAAATTTCTTGACATAGATGAGTGAGTACTTGCAGTGTTGCATTTGTCTGTTGAAACACCTAAATTGATATACCATCAATTCCTGGAGCCTTCTTTTTTGCCAGTGCCTTCAGTGCAGCTTGGACGTCTTCCTCCAATACCATAAGCTCTTGATCATATGCTGTTTCCTGAAATGGTTGAACGTCGACCAGTTCTTTTTGGTATGGTGACTCTTTGTATTCCTTCCATCATCTTTTGATGCTTCCTGCATCATTCAGTTTTTTGCCCACAGAATCCTTCAGTATTGGAACTCGAGGCTTGAATTTTTCTTCAGTTGTTTCAGCTTGAGAAATGCCGAGGGTCTTCTTCCCTTTTGGCTTTCTAACTCCAGATCTTTGTACATTTCATTGTAATACTTTACTCTGTCTTTTGGAGCTGCCCTTTGAAATCTGTTCAGCTCTTTCATATGATCATTTCTTCTGTTTATTTTAGCAACTGTACATTCAAGGCAAGTTTCAGAGCCTCTTCTGATATCCATTTTGGTCTTTTCTTCTTTCCTGTCCTTTTAATGACCTTTTGCTTTCTTCATGTGTGATGTCCTTGATGTCATCCACAAGTCATCTGATCTTCAATTAGTGTTCAATGCATCAAATCTATTATTGACATGGTCTCTGTATTCAGGTGGGTTATACCCAAGGTCATACTTTGGCTCTCATGGACTTAATCTTCATCAGCTTCAACTTGAACTTACAAATGAGCAGTCGATGGTATGTTCTGCAGTTGACACCTAGCCTTGTTCTGACTGATGATATTGAGCTTCTTCATCGTCTCTTTCCACTAATACAGTCAATTTGATTCCTGAGGGCCACGTGTGTAGTCATAGTTTATGCTATTGAAAAAAGATATTTGCAATGAATAAGTCGTTGGTCTTATAAAATTCTATCATGTGATCTCTGGCATCGTTTCTATCACCAAGGCCATATTTTCCAACTACCAATCCTTCTTTGTTTCTAACTTCCGCATTCCAGTTACTAGTAATTATCAGCGTATCTTGATTGCATGTTTGATCAATTTCAGACTGCAGAAGTGGGTAAAAATCTTCAGTTTCTTCATCTTTGGTATTAATGGTTGGTGCATAAATTAGAATAATAGTAATTTTTACTGGTTTTACCTGTAGGTGTATGGATATTATTCTGTCCCTGATAGCGTTGTATTTTAGGATGGGTCTTGAAATGTTCTTTTTAACGATGAATGTGATGCTGTACCTCTTTAATTTATCATTCCCAGCATAGTAGACCATATGATTATCTGATTCAGAATGGCCAGTACCAGTCCATTTCAGCTCACTATTGCCTACCATATCGATCTTTAAGGGTTTCATTTCATTTCTGACAGCTTCCAGTTTTCTTTGGTTTATGCTTCGAACATTCCAAGTTCCTATTATTAATGGATATTTGCAGCTGTTTCTTCTCATTTTAAGTCATGCCACATTGGCAAGTGAAGGTCCCGAAAGCTTGACTCCATCCACGTCATTAAGGTCGACCTACTTTGAGGAGGCAGCTTTTCCCCAGTCATATTCTGAGTACCTTCCAACAGGGTGGGCTCATCTTCTGACACTATATTAGACAATGTTCTGCTGCTGTCCATAAGGTTTCCACTGGCCAGTGTTTTTAGAAGTAGATCACAAGGTTCTTTTTCCCAGTCTGTCTTAGTATGGAAGCTCTGCTGAAACCTGTCCACCATGGGTGAGCCTGCTGGCATAGCTTCCAGTGTCATAGGAACATACAAGACACTACAGTAGGACAAACTGCTGAATATTTGCCTTGCTGACAGTTTTGTCTCTTAGAAAATAGAAGAACACACGTATAAGTTTGGCCTATAAGGAAACATTAACTGGTGAAGTAAATGGAATTTTTTGGAAAAGTGAACCAGGGCCTCTTAAAGTTTATTATAGCAAAAATTAGCAAGTCCGGGTATATACTTTAGGAAAACAGATTTCAAAGTATAAATGTCATTCTGTCCTCTGCAATTTAAAAAGAGATAATCCCTTGGGAAAATTGGGAAATTTTCAATAAGCAAAATTATGACACACTGCAAGTGATTTCTTTAAGAAAATTTACCAGGTGATGCTGCTGCTGTCCTGGCGACCACAGGAAAACAGAGTCACGTGTTACCACAGTCGTGAACTAATGCATTGAGTATGGTAACACTTAACTTTGTTTTTGCATCTATTATTTCAACAGTAAATATGTGACAAAACTGTAACAATAATGCAAAAACTATAAAATATTTTTAAATATTTCTGTTTTAGGAAGAGCAGATATTCTGGGGATGGCATAATGATGTCCACATATTTGACACAAAGACACAGACTTGGTTTCAACCAGAAATTAAAGTGAGTTTTATAAAGTTGTTTGTATTTTCATTGATACTTTAAGAATCCATTTTTTGTTATTTGGATTTTCAGTAATTGGATTTGTAATCACATACAGCATAGCTCTCTTGAGTACTGTCTGCCATCATTACTATTTTTTAAGAAATCATGTATTTTTCTCCAGGTGAGCTAGGGTTTTCTAGAAGAGATCTTTGTAAGAGGAGCCATCATCGTTTACCACAATTGCGACATACCCTTAATGAAGACTTTTATAAAGTCCTTTTAAAACAAAGTCCATGATTTTTTTGTGTGTGTGTCATCTATGTCTAGATTTCCTTTTTTTTTTATTGTGCTTTAGATGAAGGTTTACAGAACAAATTAGTTTCTCATTAAACAATTAATACACATATTGTTTTGTGACATTGGTTGCCAATGCCACAATGTGTTAACCTTTTGACCTTGGGTTCCCCATTACCAGGTTTCCTGTTCTCTCCTGCCATCTCATCCTTGCTGTGGGTTGGTGTGCCCATTTAGTCCTGTTTTGTTTTATGGGCCTAATATTTGGCTGAAGGGTGAATCTCAGGAGTGACTTCAGTACTATGTTAAAAGAGTGTCCAGAGGCCGTATTCTGAGGGTTTCTCCAGTGTCTGTTAGACCAAGTAAATCTGGTCTTTTTTTGTGAGTTAGAATTTTGTTCTACATTTTTCTCTAGCTTTGTCCAGGATTCTTTATTGTGATCCCTGCAGAGCAGTCTGTTGTGGTATGAAGTTCGTGATTTTAAAAAGCCCACGCTTCATAGACCCTTGAAATCAAAACTACGTGCAGATATATTATGAGAAAAATATATTGTTGGACACTTTTTCATTTGCTAGTAGTCAAATGCAAATTCAAATTAGTTTAAGCAATAATGAATTTTCATGTACCTGGAAAGCATATTGGAGTGGCTCACACAGTGGAAGAGCTTCAGGGACCAGGGCCCCAGGAACTGGAGCAAGTTACTCAGTACCATCAAAATGCGTGCCATCTCTCTTTGTCTCCTTCTTCTTGCTTCTCTTTGTGTGCTGGCTTCATTCTGTCCCACTGCAGACTGACTGGCTCATTTAGTAGAGAATGTTGGGACAGAAGGAGGGGCTACACAACCAGTTCTTTCTATTGATGCTGCAGTCTCTTCATGTTTCTAAATTAGTCCTAGTAAAAGACTCTGGCTGTACTTGGGCATGTGCCAATTCCTTACATTATTCCTTTTTGCCAAGAGGATGATTGGCCAGGCCTGAGTCACGTGCCTCACCCTAGGGAGACAGGGTATTGTGATTGATAAGCTTTCCAGAACCACACGGAGTGGTATTGTGAGCAGACAAAACCAACAGTGTTCGCTAGCGTGCATACATGTTTAAATTCCTCATAGTCCAACTTCTGTTGATGGAAGTGATCAGAGGCTGTATGCAAAATAATAAGTATTATAAAATTTGACCCTTCTCAGCATCCTCTTATTCCTGGCAGTGAATTTCAGGTTTCCGTTGCTATTGGGTTCTCTTTACCCCATTTCTAATTTTATAACTGATTAAGTATCAGTCACTTTTACTTTGTGACTTTATTGATGAAATAAAAGGTTTTAACCTCTGTTGAAATAATTGCATGTCAGTTAGCAGGTGGAAGGAAATATTATTGAGACTGGGTCTAATGAAACCAGTGCTAAATCTCTTTAAGACCCCTTACCTGCTACTTCTTTAGAGAATAAACAAGGATCTGTGACTACTGAAGGCATATTTTTAAAATGTGTTCCCAGATGAAGGAGCTGAGGTAGATTCCAGTTAGTTCTTTGGACTTCAGGTATTTCCCTGCCTCCATCTCTCTCTCCTTACCCTAATACAAATTCCTCCCCTTCTTCTGTCCCAATAATCTTACATGCACAAGGCACAGTTTTAGTTATTATCTAACTGTATTTTCACTGTAATTCTCCTGATAATGTCTTCAAATAAATTCTTATGTTGCTTATATTATATCTGAAAGTTTTCTGAAATAATTGCAGTTGGGATCCGTTCACTGTTTTTTGGAGATACTCTTAAATTACTTCATTATCCCCAAATATCTGCATCTAAAGGCAAGGCAGCATGGTAAAGTGTAACAGTCATTGGTGTTAAAGTTGAGAAAGCTGGGTTTGCATTCTAGTTGTGTCATAAAAGAGCCATTTCATGTTTCATCTGTAGAATGGGAGGGTTAACAGTATTTTCCTACATGGGATTTTTGTCCCTAGGAGAGCAGTGGTAGTAATAGAGGTATTTGAGTTATTCTCAGTATTAGAAAAAAACCTAATAAACATTGTGCATTACTTACACAGTTAGGCACACAGACTAATGCAAATGTCGTTTCATTGCTTTCTCTGGGAATTATATGAACTTGGTATATTCAGAAGCTTTGGTTGACTATTAATTGTATTTGATAAATAAAAAGGAGAAATTAGATATTTATTTCATAGTAAATGAAGCAATTATAGTAGACGGAATTTTTCCAAAATTTTAGATCAGAGATAGGGTAATAAAATTTTTCTTACCTTTAACACTTCAACAACAAAAAGATGATCTAGTTAAAAAGTGGGCACGAACAGACACTTCACCAAAGAAGACATTCAGGTAGCTAACAAACACATGAAGAGATCCTTGTGATCATTAGCTGTTAGAGAGATGCAAATCAAAACCACAATGAGATGCCATCTAACCCCAGCAATAATGGCACTGATCAAAAAAACAGAACAACAAACGCTGGCAAGATTGTGGAGAGATTGGAACTCTTATACACTGTTGGTGGGAATGTGAAATGGTACAACCACTATGGAAAATGGTATGGTGAGTCCTTAAAAATCTAGAAATAAAATTACCATATGATCCAGCAATCTTACTCCTAGGTCTATATCCTAGAGAAATAAGAGCTGTAACACAAATAGACATACGCACACCTATGTTCACTGTGGCATTATTCATAGTAACAAAAATGTGGAAACAACTAAGTGCCCATCAACAGATGAACACACAATGGAATGCTACACAATGATAAAGAATAACGATAAATGCACGAAACATCTCACAACATGGATGAATCCGGAGGGCATTATGCTGTGTGAAATAAGTCAGTCACAAAAAGACAAATATTGTATGAGACCACTATTAAACAAAGTCAAGAATAGGTTTATACACAGAAAGAAACATTCTTTGATGGTTACCAGGGATGGGAGGAGGAGGAAGGGAGAATAACTAGATAAGTAAAAAAGAAAAACCAAAAATCAAACCCATTGGTGTCGAGTCGATTCTGACTAATAGGGACCCTATAGGTCAGAGTAGAACTGCACCATCGGGTTTCCAAGGAACAGCTGGTGGATTCGAACTGGTGACCTTTTGGTTAGCAGCCAAATGCTTAACCACTGGGCCACAAGCGCTCCCAGTAGATAGTAGACAGATGTTAATTCTGGTGAAGGAAAAGGCAATACACAGTATGGGAGATGTCAGCACAACGTGACCAAGGCAAAGGAAGACACTGAGAGGTATGCAAGAATAAAGGACAACTGCAGTAAATGCTGTAACACATACAGTCCTACACCAACAGTAATAACAAATGATAATTTTTAAGTAGATACATAGGCTAATATGTATGTTACAAAGGTGAGAGAGATCATGTGGGAGTACACTCACGTACATATTTAGGTATGACTTTGGGTATTTCTACATACCTATTTGTAAAGGTTGCATGTATATGCATATATATAATAGACCACATAGGGGGCACAGTTATAGAAACTACTTAGATATCAGGTCTGCATTACTGGACTTGAAGGCTAAGGACCATAGTCCTGGGGGACATCTAGGTCACTTGACAAAACACAGTTCATAAAGACAATGTCCTGCACCCAAAACACAGTTCATAAAGACAATGTTCTGCACTCTAGCCTGGTAAGTAGCATCTGGTGTCTTAAAAGCTTGTGAGCAACCATCTAAGAAGCAACTATTGGTATTTTCTCCCCTGGAGCAAAGGAGAACAAAGAAAACCGAAGACTCAAGGAAGCAATTAGTCCAAAGGACTAATGGACCACATGAACCACAGCCTTCTCTAAAGTGAGAACAGAAGTACTAGATGATGCTCAGCTACCACTGACCTGGATCACAGTAGAAGATTCTGGTTAGAATGGGTAAAAAATGTAGAACAAAATGCAAATTCAAAAAACAAACAAACCCAGACTTACTGTCCCATAGAGACTGGAGGAGCCACCGAAACTACTGCCCTAAGAAAACCTTCTAACTTGAAACTGAAGACACTCCTGGAGGCCACCTTTCAGCCAGATAATAGATGGGGCTATAAAATAAATGATAACATCGGTGAAGAACGTGCTTCTTGAACAATCAACTGTATAAGACCAAAAGGGCAACATCTGCCCAAAACCAAAGATGAGATGGCAGGGAGGGACAAGGGAAACTGGACTAATGGAAACGGGGACCCAGGAAGGAAATGGGGAAAGTGCTGATACATTGTGGGAGTTTCAACCAGTGTCATGGAACAATTAGTTTAAGAATCATTGATTGGAAAACTAATTGGCTATGTAAACTTTCACCTAAAGCACAATAAAATGCTCAAAAAATTTTATTTTTCATTTTATTTAAGTGTTATATAGATAATACCTGAATTATTTCTTACCATGTATATCCAGACCCCAGCACAGTTATTCAGGTAAGCCTGAAAGGTTAAGGAAATTAAGATAATGGATGTACAGCTTAAATTTTCTATGCTCACAGTTGGTAGCCAATGAATTGAAAATGTTGGACTCTTTCAGAATTTGGAATGATGTACACACATGCACCCACCATGAACACATGGAAATTATGCAGAAAATTCTTCCTTCAAATCTTACTCATTCATCTACCCATTAACCCTTTCTTTTCAATTAAAAACTTCTCTGAAAAAGGATCTGCTGTATTTATTCAAAGTAAAATACAGAGAAGTGTTATCAGCTAAAGTTAAGAGTTTTAGTAAGAGATAAAGCAGCATTTGGCTTAAACCAAGAATGAAGTTTCCATTGTGGAATTTGAAGTACCAAGGCTTTGTGGGCGACAGATTTAATTTTTCAAAATCTCTGCGATCATCACACTGTGTACTGCTCACACATTAACCATGTGTGTGTGAGAGAGTGTGTGTGTGTATATGAGAATCTTTCCTCATTTGATTTTTTAAATCCTTGTATTTCAAGCTAAAATTTACATGAAGTCTTATTTTGCCAAATAGTGTTAGCCATTTACAAAAAACACTTCAAAAAGTAAAGATCTGGGAGAACAAATTTTATTCTTGAAGATGAGTATTTGTCCATAATTAACACCACTTAGAATGATCTTGTGCATTTTTTTTATTGTGCTTTAAGCGAAAGTTTACAGTTCAAGTCCGTTTCTCATACAAAAACTTGTACACTGTTATGTGACCCTAGTTGCTCTCCCTACAATGTGACAGCACACTCTTCCTCTCCACCCAGATTTCCCGTGTCCATTCAACCAGCTCCTGTCCCCTTCTGCCTTCTCATCTTGCCTCCGGACAGGAGCTGCCCATTTAGTCTCATGTATCTACTTGAGCCAAGAAGCACACTCTTCACCAGTATCATTTTATGTCTTATAGTCCAGTCTAGTATTTATCTGAAGAGTTGGTTTCAGGAGCATTTAGGTCTTTAATTGAATTATGTAGGTAATGGTAGTTTATTAAAGGTCAAGTATTTCTCATACGGAGTATAGCAATGTGACTTCAGTACAGATGTTTCATGTCTTTGTATTCCATTCTGTTCTGATTTCTGCTTGCAGGGTGGAGTTCCACCACAGCCACGAGCCGCACATACGTGTGCAGTTCTTGGAAATAAGGGATATGTCTTTGGCGGACGTGTTTTGGTTAGTGTTTTTAATGGAAATTTTATTTTTATGCCTGATGCTTTTTATTAAAATTTATTCTCTGGGTGTTTATCCTCTTGTGGAAATTGGTTATGTGCTGAGGGTACTAAACAAACAAAAAACCTGTGTTTGAAAAATCCTCTGATTTTGTGAAAAATTGAACATTCAAATAATCTAGAGATAAAAATGATATTCAATAATAACTTTTTCTTCTATTCCCAAAACAGAGCCCTGGTGGTGCAGTGGTTAAGAGATTGGCTGCTAACTGGAAGGTTGGCAGTTCGAATCCGCCAGCTGCTCCTTGGAAACCTTATGGGAGCAGTTCTACTCTGTCCTGTAAGGTTGCTATGAGTCGAAATCGACTTGATGGCAACGGGTATGGGTATTCCCAAAACAGACCATTTACGGGCACTCGAGGATGATTATAAATCGTATTTTAAGAAGAGTTTTTCACTTCAGTGCGTTATCAAAAAAGTTTAATTTCTCACCATCTAAATCCTGTTAGTTTAGACCTATTTCTTTCCCTTTTGAGATATTAATTTGGTAGCTCTATGTTAATTTCATTAATAATTGATACTTAGTCAATTGATTAGTATTTAACAAGATATATGAACTTCTGGTGTTATGTAAAATAGAGATAGTCTATTTTTAATCCGAATTTATTTTAAAACTGAAATTTTAGCCTATGAAAGATATAAAACACTGACCAATTTAACACACTTTTATTTTAGCAAACTAGGATGAATGATTTGCACTATCTAAACTTAGATACCTGGACTTGGTCTGGAAGGTAAGTTTGAAATCTAAATATCTGTTAAGCTATAGGCATTTGTGTGTGTTGGCGGGGAGAGGAGTGTCATGTTTAATTTTAGCTTTCTAAAACTGAACTGATTTTTTTTTTCCTTCAGATTTTATGTCTAAGCAGGGAATACACAGATTTAAATACAGAATTTATTTTTTTTAACAAACCTATGTAAAGTATGAGAGTACTGTTAGTTGATGATTATGTAACAGTACTGATTTCATGCTAAGTATTATTTGAGGGCTGGTCAGTGGAAGAAATAAGGGAGAAGTTGCACAGGGTTATTTCAGGTGAACAGATGATGAAGTGGGTAAAAGTTAGGTTTTATTTATGCCTCATAATATATTTGACGAGAATATATTGAGCTATCAATTCAGCTATTCATGTAATGAAATGAAATCAGGGGTAATATTAAAGTATAAATACCATTAAAAATAAAATTACCAAAGTGCCAGAAAAAAAATATCAGACTATCTTTAGAATCTTAGCATGAGTGAAGTTTTACTAAAGCTGATATAAACCCAAAACTCATAAATAAAAAGATGATAAGATTACTTAAAATTAAACACTTCTGTATAGAAAAACATACTATAAAAAGTTTAAAAGCAAAATTAGAAGACGTAAACCAGATAAACTGGAAATAATATTTGCAACTTTTTAACAGAAAGAGGGTTAAAACCCACAGGATTCTGAAAATCAGTAAGAAAAAAATAAATACAGTGGAAAAGTGGATAAGGAATGGGAATGGGCAACTTATAGAAGAAATACAAATAGGCAAAAATTTTAAGACTGATGTCAACCTCATAAATTATCAAAGACATGGAAATAAAAGTAATAGTTTTTAACTTATAGAAATAATGACAACGACCAGTGTGTGCTGGGATGTAAGAGCATAATTGGTGGGAATTAAATTGGTACAGTTCTTCTGGAAGGTAGTCTGGCAATATGCTTAAAATATAAAAGAAAACTTTTACTTTGATGCGTAATTTCTTGTAAGACAATAATTGGACAGGTGTGTGTGTCACAAAGATGTTCATTGCAACATTATAAAAGTAAATTGAGTTGAACCTGCATGTCCGTCAGTGGGGATTACTTAAATCATGGTACATTTGTCCAGTGGGCTGCCATGCTTCTATTACCAAACAAAATTTTACTTCATAGAAATATTCCACAACATACTGGTCGAGTGATTAAGAAGTTACAGAACAGAATATATTATTCAGTTTATGTATTTTTTAAAATAAATATATATATATTAAAATTTGGAAAGATATATAATATATTCTTATTTCTGGGGGATAGGATTATAGAATTCTTTTTTTTCTTTTTTATTATGCTTTAAATAAAGGTTTACAGAGCAAATTTGTTTCTCATTAAACAACACGTATTGTTTTGTGACATTGGTTGCCAACCTCCTGGCGTGTCAACACCCTCCCCTTCTTGACCATGAGTTCCTCATTTCCATTCTTCGAGTTTTCCTGTCCCCTCCTGCCTTCTCGTCCTTGCCCTTGGGCTAGTGTGCCCATTTAGTCTTGTATACATGATTGAGTTATATATATTATTATTTGTTTTATGGGTCTAATCTTTGGCTGAACAGTGAACTTAAGGAGTGAATTTAGTACTGAGTTAAAAAGGTGTCCAGGGGCGACACTCTCAAAGTTTCTCCAGTCTCTGTCAGATCAGTAAGTCTGATCTTTTTTGTGAGTTTGAATTTTGTTCTGCATTTTTCTCCAGCTCTGTCCAGGACCCTCTGTTGTGATCCCTGTCAGAGCAGTCAGTGGTGGTAGCTGGGCACCATCTAGTTGTGCTGGACTCATTCTGGTAGAGGCTGTGGTGGTTGTGGTCCATTAGTCCCTTGGACTAATCTTTCCCTTATTACTTGATTTTCTTCAGTGGAGTACCTTAGATGGTCACTTAGAAGATTTTAAGACCCCAGTAGAACTCTCTTTTTAATGATATTTTTGTGGTGAATTTTTTTGTAACCAAAATGTCTCATAATAAAAAATTTTTTTTTCTTTTCTGGAAAAAATTAATTATATCTTCCACAAATAGCCCATGTTATTATGGAGCATTCTGGAGAAAGGTGTCATCTCATCTCCTGAATTAGCTAAACTTTTGTGCTTCTAACTGGTGCTTATGTTTTTACTTCTATATTTATTTTTTTAAGAACAGGGTAGTATTTGAAATCTATAGAGGTTAATCCTGAATCTGTAATTGCTTGCATGCGTTCTTTTTTTTTTTTTTAAGTTATAGTAACTATAGGGGAAGATAGCAGTGCATCAGGAAATTCTACGAGTAAACCAGAGTTAAAAAAAAAAAAAACAGCAAAACAAAAAAAACCCCATAATTTCCTTGGAAAAATCAGCTGAAAACAGAAAATTAAACATGAAAGAATAGTATAAAGTTACAGACATAAAAATAATCATAATGAAAAAAAAAACAGGCAGGATGACCAGCAAGGAAGATGCCCGAGGATGCATTGTGAATTAACTGGAAATGTGACTTTTTTTGTTTTCACTCTATGGCCTGTGATCATGTGGAATAGACATTAAATGGATTGAAATTGTTTAAATTCATTTAAGAATTGAAGAATGTTTTTTAAACATTCATGTAGGTGGGGTTAGTAAAATTAACTCCTGTTGAAGTGCTGAGGGCAGTTTTTTCCTATAAGATCTGAGATGATCAGAGACCTTTCATTTTAACTAACAGAGTACTGAGATTTATGTTTTTTCCCTTGCTGCAGGATTCCTATCAACGGCGAAAACCCAAAACATCGTTCATGGCATACTTTAACTCCAATAGCTGATGATAAGCTTTTCTTATTTGGTGGACTAAGTGCAGAGAATATTCCATTAAGTGAGTCAATTAAAGTTTAGCATATAATTATTATCTCATTCTTTTTTTCTTTAATTGCATTTGATTCTTAAAGTGTCATCCTTTTTTTTCCTTCTGATTTTCTGGTTTACCTTTACCCCAATTATAGGCTTGCATTAAGAAGTAGAAGTAGAAGGCCTTTTTGCTTTTGTACCCTTGGCTCTCCATGTTCTCCTGTTTCCTAGGTATAGAGAAAAGGAAGGGTGGTTGAACCTAGATGAATTAAAGTCCCTTTCAACTATCATATTCTGTGATTCTGTGTCCTCCTGACTTTTGGTCCAGATGCTTATACTGTAGGCTGGAATGGGAATTAGAAGAGCAGTCTTTCCCAGAAGGCTCTGGAAATATAAGGTGGGAAGGCCAGTTGCTTCTTTTTTTTTTTTTTTTTTTGCTCCAGAACTGTAAGGAAAGTGCTTAGCTAGAATTTTTAAATTCTTGTCACTTCTGATTCCATGGCTGTCGGTTTTGTACTGCAGCTTGCTTTCAGCAGTAACATTGTGGCATCGGGATAGATAAATGACCAAGAATACCCACTTTTTAGTTTGACATGTTGGATGTTTTATATTTTCTTAACCCAGAAGTTTTCTATGGCTAGAGATAATTTCATTAAGAACCCTTTTATATCATTAAAGCCATTTATATAATTTTATATAGCATCTAGAAGCAACTTTATTTTTCAACAAAAATGTATTGAGTAACATATCTTTGCATCTGGCAGTCTGCTGGAGACTAAACAAACATACAAACTACAGAGGCTTCTCCGGTTGGAGGAAGAGCAACACCTAGTAGGAGGATAAGTTAGTTATTCTTAAAGATTATTACACTTCTCCAATTTGTGGGATATTTTAATTAAAAGAGATTTGGAATCTAATCAAAAACTAAAATTTGTGCATTTCACTGGGGGGTGTTTAATACTTTATCTTCATGAGGTCTAGTGTTATTGTCTATTTATTATGGTAAAATATTCACAAATCAAATTTGCTATTTTAACTATTTTCAAGTATGCAGTCAATCCAGTGACATTAATTACACTCACAGTGTTGTGCAACCATCATAGCCATTTGTTTCCAAAACTTTTTATCAGCCCAGACAGAAACTCTGTACCCAGTAAGCAATAACTCCCCATTCTCCCTTCTCCACAGCCCATGGTAACCACTAATCTACTTTTGTCTCTATGCATTTGCCTATTCCAGATACTTTATATAAGTAGAATCATGTATTATCTTCTTACGTCTGGCTTATTTAACTTAATGTAATGTTTTCAAGGTTCATCCATGTTGTAGCATGTATTAGAACTTCATTCCTTTTTATGGATGAATGTGACATTATATTTATATACCATTGTACCCATTGTATTTGTTTACCCATTCATCTGTTGCTGGACCCTTGGGTTGTTTCCACCTTTTGCCTATTGTGAATAATGCTGCAGTGAACATTGGTATACAAGTATCTGTTTGAGTCTCTGCTTTTAGTTCTTTTGGGTGCATACCCAGAAGTGGAATTGCTGGGTCATATGGTGGCACACTGGGTTAAGAGCTTGTCTGCTAACCAAAAGGTCGGCAGTTCAAATCCACCAGCCGCTCGTTGGAAACCCTATGGGGCAGTTCTACTCTGTCCTATAGAGTCCCTATGAGTTGAAATCACAAGCAGTGTTTTGTTTTGTTTTTTTTAATGGTAATTCTGTTTAACTTTTCGAGGGACCACCAAACTATAGGTGTAGTGATTTTAATTTGTGTTTACTGTTTTGGTCATTGACTTACAGGGAATTAAATTTCCTTGCTCTTAATCCAGTCATTTTCCTTTGTTATAGCCTATGGCCGTCGAGTCAATTGATAGCAACCCTATAGGATAGGATAGAACTGCTCCATAGGGTTTCCAAGGAGCAGCTGGTGGATTTGAACTGCCTATCTTTTGATTAGCAGCCGCAGCACACTGTAGTAGGTCTTAACCACTGTGCCACCAGGGCCCTGCAGGATTCAATTTAACATGTCATATGGGTATTAGATGATACCAAGAAATTGTTTCTAGTTTTGTTGACTGTGATAATGACATTGTGGTTATGTGATGATGGCAGTGTAGTTATATAAAAAATGTCCACACTTCTTAGTGATGCATACTGAAGTATGTATGGGAGAAATGATAGAAGATTTGCTTTAGAACAGTTCAGCAACAGGAATAACAAAAGGGTATAAATGGAGTGTGTGTGGCAAAATCTTGATAGTTGTTGAATGTGGGCGTCCATTGTCATGTTCACTCTACTTTTGTATATATGTTTAAAAATGTTTATGGTAAAATCTACACACTCACAAAAGATAGTTGTATAGATATAGCATCGTAAATTTGAAAAACAATTAAAATTTTATTCCAGAGAATCTTAATTTCTGAACTGTCATCATATTGCAGGTGATGGTTGGATTCATAATGTCATAACAAATTGTTGGAAACAACTTACACATTTACCTAAAACAAGACCCAGGTAGGTCTTCAAGTTGACAAACAGTAAAATAGTTAAGAATTTTAAAGTATTAAAATATAGTACTGAATTTATAGTGTTTGTCATTAAAACCATAAACCATCAGGAAGGATATCTTTCCAGTAAGCTTGATGTTACCTAAAGAATTAATTAAATTATTATTTTAATTATATATGATTGTTAGAAATTACTAATCTTGTTTTTACTAATATTTTCACATGCATATGCAAGCCATAATACACACATTTGAAAATGTTCTTTTAGATAAATGTGTAATCTTGCCTGATAAATTTTTAAAAGCTAGAATAATTAAAAAATATAATGTTAATATATGTAATAATTAGATAAGAATGAGAGTTGGTTTTAGTAGTAGTAATTTATTTTTAGAAGAAGATTCAAGCAAATTAATAAGGAAATCTGCTTTTATGTTGGTACAGTAGATGGCAGATTATTTTTCTTAACTATATGATCTGTTCATTAATGTGAATTTTTTTTTTAATGTTATTTATTTGTGGTATACAGTCGGGTAAAATTTATAGAACTAATATAGTAGTATTAGACTGCAAAGATAACCACATAAGTATTTTAATTCTTATTTTTTTCTAATTTGATTGAATAGTATAATAAAGATATCTGCATAGAAAATTCAAATTCAGTACGTTGTAATCATTATAATCAGTAATAGATTTTATTCTTTTTCGTGCCATGTATTTAAGATTTTTTTTTTTACTGCAGATTATTTATACTAGTGTGAAGTCAATTTAATAATATGTATTTTAACTATTTAATAAATGACCATTGAGTAACTTAATTGAGAAAAAAGGCCTAAAAATATTTAGGCTATATATCTAGGTGTATGTATTTGTATTAATATGCACACATTAATAATTTATCATAATTACGTATGTAGTTTTGTATTTTTGTGTATAAAAATTTGTTAGAATGTATTGACAGTTCTTGATCTTCTGAAATATATGTATTTTTTAATTTAAAGAGTTTTATCCTGACATATGGGAGCTCAGAGTTCTAGTCCTTGCTCAGCTGTGTGAAGTCAAGCATCAATTTCTTCATCCGTGAGATGAAGGAGTTTGACTAGATGAACTCTTAGTTTTCTCCCAGTTCTTTGATTGTATGAATGCATTAATTATAGGTCAAGGTGATAGTAAAAATGTTTCATTTTTAAATTGCTCCTATTTTATATTTCAACCTTTAATGAGTAATTAGAGCAACACAACTATTATCAATAATATACTAGTTAGAAGAGCTATGTAAAGAGATATCTTTTAATTCAGCTGATGTGTCATGTAAATAATATGCTTTATTAGAATGTTTAGGTGTAAGTTTAGAGCAGCTGTGAGAGGACATAAACTGTCAGTCTGTAGGAAAAAAACATCAGGTTGCAAGCTAGATGTCACCAAAATCAAGGCAGGAAAGGCTTTCCAGTGTTCTTCGATGATGAAGTCCAGGCCAGAGTTACCCTAAGGCAGATAAGACAGAGGCAGATCTATCTTCAGGTATGAGGTGAGGAGGAGAACAGGTGGGATACAGTTTAGTGTAAGGAGAATATGTATATACTAAATATATATATGTATACTAATGTTTAAAAATCAAAGTGACAATTTAGTTAACATGCATTTTGTGCAAACTTCTCCAGATTATAATTTGAAATGTAAACTGCCCAATTCTCCACTTAGAACAGGGTTTCTCAACCTCAGTGTTATTGACATTTTAGACCAGATAATTCTTTGTTGTAAAGGATGTCCCATGCATTGCAGGATGTTTAACAGCTTCCCTGACCTTTACCCACTAGATGCCTGTAACACCCCCTCCACAAGTTTTGACAACCAAAAATGTGTACAGATATCTTCAAATGCCCCCATGGGGGGAAAATCACCCTTGGTTGAGAAGCACTGTTCTACAGTACAGCACTCTTCTCTAGATCTCATCTTAGATAAAAACTATGTTTGGTTAAAAAGCCATCTATACAGCCATATCTGACGGCCTGTATAGGTGGCTTTCAGCAAGGACCCTTTATGTCTGTAAAAGATGTCTGATAAAGTGTTAGTATATAGAGCATTAGGTACTGTTGAATCCCATGAGTATTGTCAAGGTCACACATGGCCTTTTCTCCAAGAAGTTAAGCTATCCTTTCCCATATATGAGGGGTCCTGGTAGTGCAGCGGTTAAGTGTTTGGCTGCTAATCAGACAGTTGGCCGTTCAAATCCACCATCTGCTCCTTGGAAACCCTATGGAACAGTTCTACTCTGTCCTGTAGGGTCGCTCTGAGTTGGAATTGACTCAATGGCAAAGGGCCCCATATATGAAGGCATTATCTGTATTCTATCTCCTTTTCCCAGTCCTTCTTCCAATCCTCACCCCTAGCCCCACAACATAATCTGGGTTCTTGCTGAATACTTAATATAAATTTATGTTCTAACATATGATTTGGAGAATTGGGCAGAGTATTTCCCGAACAAAATCTCTAATGACTCAGTTCTAGCCTGGGTCCCAAGTACATTTGCCATTGAATATGTGCATGATTGTTTGAGGAAAGTATTTGGTTTAACAAATTGGGCATGATCCCACTGTTTGCACTTGTAGAAGTTAAGTAAAAAGGATTAATGTACTAAAAATTGGTTATGTGGTAAAAAAAAATAAGTGATATGTGTAATTGTTTTGTATATCTCTTGCTTCAGCAATTTTGTCTGCTATGCAAAGTAATCAAAGTACTCTCAGAATCAAAGCAGTGACTTTGTAAAATCCTTACTTTATCCTCTAAAATTGAGAAAATTTGTATGTACTTTTTTCTGAGAGTTAGAGCTTCCTGATACATTGAACTTTATAAAATCATAAAATTAGTCTTGGTAAACAATGGAAATTGGAAATGGATATGAGCTATGATACTGTTGCCAAAAGAACATTTAATACTCCACTCTTGCATGAAACAACTTGTATATTTAATCACTAAATAAATAATGTTGGTATTTTGTGCTTGCTTTGGTTAATCAAAACTTTTTGAGCACCTCCTGGGTGCAGAACACCATATTAAGCATTTTTGTGGAGAAGCATAAAATTAGATTACCCAAGTTCCAGTGCTGTGTTGGTAAACAGTTAACAACCTACTCTCAAAAAAAAAAAAAAAACAGAGAGGAACTCTATTTGTAGCATTATATTTCCATCATAGCCAATTTCAAGCTACCAACGTGATATCACTTAACATGGAGTTGGCTTCAGCTAGCGGTTGATCCGGTTCCAGGCACCACTCTAGCAATTTCTGACCTCAAGAGAGCTAGAAGACACGCATAAACAAACAAAGTAGTATACAGAGCTGTTTATCTTCCAGTATAAGTTAGGAGAGTATAAAATGAGCACATGAATGTCGAAAGGGTGCTGAGGAGAGATATGAACAGAGCCAGCTTTCCTGTGTATTTGGAACACTCCCTAAAGGGTTTGAGCCTGTTTTTAAGGCCCTCAGAGAATGAATATCATTCTAAGCATAATAAACAGGGTGAACAGAAGCCTAGAAGTAGATACAAGCTTTCTCTCAGGGGAAGCAAATAAATGAACTTGACTGAAGTAGAGGGTTCATTGGGCAGAGGCAAGAATTAAGATTTGTAGGGAAAAGAATAGCTGTTGATCGTAAACATCAAACTAAGAGCAGAGACCCTTGGTAACACAGATGCTTCCTGATCAGAAATGTCCATGGTGAAGAACAATATTTGAAAGATATTATTAATCAGCTGTAAGAAGCTAGGAGAGATCAAAGACAGAGAAAAAGCTAGGAATATATGGTATTCTGTACCCAGGGTGATGAGTGTGAAAATGGATATGTAAAGGGAGTGCCAATTGGATTACTCAGGTGATGGGGAAAAAATCGTCAACCACGATGAGAACAGTAACATCAAAGATTGTAATAAAAAATTGGGAAAAGGGCCTCTTTCAGTAGTAGGCTGATAAGTTCCTTTTTAAACATGGATGTTTCAGTGATAATATCTATGAGATAAAGGGATTAGAAAAAGGTCGAGGGGGAGGAGTATAATAGAAAGAGCAATTGGGAGTCATCTCCATAATTGAAACAATGTAATTTAATAAACTATACAGGAATCATTAAAATCTAACCCTTTTGAGGATAGTCCAAAAGTCTGAGTTCAATGATGCCTCTTTGAAATAGACTGAATTTTAGACAGTACAATTTCAAATTTATTTATATATAATGTACAGTTCTTCATCGATAATAACTTCACTCTGTTTATAATTTTCAATCTTAGGTTATGGCACACAGCCTGTTTGGGAAAAGAAAATGAAATAATGGTATTTGGTGGGAGCAAAGATGATTTACTTTCCTTGGATACAGTAAGAAAATTTTTTATCTAAATATTTCATTTGAGTAATTGTATTGTTTAAACAAAATGGCTATTCAACAAGAATATTAATATTCTAACATTGCAAAATATGGAAGTAATAAAATGTCACTCAGGTAGGATTAATTTCAGAATGTCAGGCTTTTGTGAAGCATCTCAGTATATCTTGTATTTACAAATCAAATTAAGTCTCTTAATTTCATTAGCCAAATTATTAAGAAGAGGTTTTAAAGAATGGCTCTTCGTTTTCTTCTTTCTTTCCCTTTATCTTCTTTTTGAAACTTACCATAATACTTGATTGAATTAAAATATTTATACATAAAATATGTATAATAAAGATATAAACCACTAAGCATAATAAAACACTTACCCATGAAACATGCTACCCAATTTAGATCTAGAACACTACCAGTATTGTTGAAGCTACTTGTTTATTTCTTCTTACTCTTACACAATAGCTTCTCTCCTCAAGAGGAAGCTACTTTATTGAAATTTTTAAAGTCCTTTTTTTATTATTATTATTATTTTGTGCCTCTTTTGTCACTGTTTCACCCAGTTGCTTAACATTTGAGTTTAAAGCATTCTAACTTTAAAATCTGATAAAACCAAGGTCAAAGGAATAAATGAGTAGCATTTGGAGAGTATTGTTCTTTCACTTCTAGCACCTTGGGAAATTCACAGCAGGGTGGTCATGCTCATACCCTGTTTGAGTTAAGGTTTAATTCGTCTGGTTTGTATAGAGTACTTGGGAAAAGCAGAAAGGACTCAGCTGGCAGGGATGAGGGACAAGCCAGAGTCTGGCGAGAGAGTACCAGCTCCCTCTCATCTCTTCAGGGACAGTTATCGCCAGAGCAGCACCTGTGGAGTGGTGAACCCTGAAATAAAGTGGCCTTTCTTCAGGGAGTTTGGTTTATTTTGTAGTTCTGTGCCCTCCAATTTAAATGTTTTCAGTTTTGTGTAAGTAGTCTCCGGGTTACAAATGTCTGACTTACATACAGCCCATAGTTATGAACCAACTGCTTTAAAGCCTATTATATTAAAAATTTGAGATACATACAATGGTTCATAATAACAAATGGGCTCTACTTTGCCACATGCATCAAAACATTATTATTATCACTGTATTATATTGTTAAAGATGTTTCAGTGTATCTGGAAGTGTTTCTTTAATGTTTTTTATGCACAGAAAGATAAACTATATACTGTATACTAAGACAAACATTTGACTAACTGATGTTAGATATGAACTGTATCTAACTGTTCCAACTTACGTACAAATTCAACGTAAAGTTAGATTTAGGAACGGAACTCGTTTGTAATCTGGGGACTGCCTGTATATTGGAAATTTTAGAACGTTTCTTTGGCTGAGTATTCAGTGTGTCAAGAAAAGCGTAACCACAATTTTGCATTTGATTAGAAGCAAATTTTGTGGTTTGTCTTCTCTTTCTTGGCACTAGAAATCTTTATTTAGGATCTAAAGCTTATTATTAAGATAGAAATTCTAAATAAAATCATGATTATAAATTATAAAATTCTAAAGCCCTATTTGAAAGGATTAGAGAAAATTTCTGCTGGCTCTTTACCATATTAACTTTTAGATGGGGGAATCATTATTCAAAAAATCTCCCAGGTCTATTGTTTTTAAATTAAAAATTCCCAGAAGTCCTAGGACCACCTGAAAAAGGGAGGCAGAATAAAGAGGATATTTTGAAATAAAACTCATATGGAAGAAAAAGTTCTGCTTAAAAACAAAAAAGTTTGAAAACTACTATTGTTATTTTGAACTTACTGTTCTAAAAAAAAAAAATGCTTCTGATTTTTAAATTTGCAATTATATAGATTATGGTTGGGTAAAAATTTTTCACTGAAGTGTGTATGTGTGTAAGAATTGCTATAGAGAGATTTCATTGCTATTTTATGTAGTTTATTTTAAATTTATAAAATAAATATTTTAGTTATTAATGTACTATGATCTTTATCAAAAACTCTGATATAGCCTTTAATATTCTGTCTTTTTGTTGATTAGGGTCACTGTAATGATTTATTGATCTTTCAAACACAGCCTTATTCACTTCTCAGGTAAGCAAATTCAGTATTTCTACATATAAACAGTATTAATATATGATAATTTCTTCTATCTTTTTAGAAATATATTTTTCAGGTATTTTATGACTTGCATTTTGGAAAATGTTTACGTGTTTCTAAAGGTATAACAAAATTCATTATGATGAACCATACACCGATGTAATTTTAAAAAATTAAAATTACAGTACAGTCACATTTTTGTTTGTAAACTATACTTAATTCATATCATGATAGTAAATGTAAAACATACTGTATTTCCTTCATTCTAAGCCTCACTTTTTTCACATTTTAACTTTCCTCAATTCAGAATATGTCTAATAAAGGTGTGTGTGTGTATGCACACACACATACATATTTACATACATTTAATATGGTAGAATTTTTTTTTTTAACTCCAACGCTATTATTAAATTGATGGCATAACTCACAGTGTCTTACATACTTTTGCTTTCAAAGGAGTATATACCAGGTTGAATGGGAGGAGTGTAGAAGAAGCCCATGTATCTTTTTTTTTTTTTTAATTTTATTGTGCTTTAGATGAAAGTTTACAGAGCAAATTAGTTTTTCATTCAAAATTTATACAAAAATTGTCTTTTGACATTGGTTGCAATGCCCACATTGTGTCAGCACTCTCCCCCTTTCTACCCTGGATTCCTCGTTTCCCTTCACCCAGTTCTCCTGTCCCTTCCTGCCTTCTTATCTTTGCTTTTGGGCAGGTGTAAAAATGGGCGTGGCATTGGTAGCTGACCTCCTCTTATGTCACAAGGGGGAAAGAGAATCAAGATCAACAGCCCAAGGCTGATTCCTATGAGGTGGGGGTCATACATGCCTCCTCTCTCCACCATCTTTACCAATTCTGACACCAACTCTCTACTTCTCTGCTGAGTTCAGTAATTTATTGCAATGGCCACATAGGACTCAGAGACAATACTCAGGCTTACGGGGTTTATTAGGGAAGGAACAGGTTACAATTCAGGCTCAGGAACACTCAGGATACAGTTCTTCCATCAGGACAGCCTCTTTTCAGCTATGCTCGCAGGCACACCTCTCTCTGGCCCCCGGCCTCTGCCCTGCTCAGGCAAGTATTAGAAAGCTATTTGGCCCCAGCCGGCAGGTCCCCAGAGGCACCCAGACGCTCAGCTTTTTCACTCCATGGGCAGGCATGCCCACTGCACTGTCTCCTGCCAGTCTCTCCTGCCAACACTTCTTGCCATCTTCAGGGTTACAGCTTGCTCTATCTGTCTCCTGGTTCCAGGAGCTTCTCAGTGCAGGGATCCCAGGTCCAAAGAACATGCTCTTCGCTCCTGGCTGTTCTTCCTTGGTAGTGGTGGGATCCTTTCTTTCTGGCCTCAGGGATGGCTCGTTTTAAGCCCAGTGGGATGGCAAAACCGAGCAGTCCCTTTGGTGGGCCACAGTTACACTATTTGCACAGTCCCACCCAGTCACTGGGGTGGGAGTTACAAGACCATGGCGAGAAAGGCCACACGAAAGCAATCCATCACACCACAGCAGGTGTTGCCCATTTTGGCTTGTATACGTGAAGAAAGAAGCATGTTCCTCGTGTTGTTGTTTGTTTTACAGGCCTGTCTAATCTTTGCCTGAAAGGTTAGTAGGGTGTCTGGGGGCCATAGTCTTGGGGGCTCTTCCAGTCTCTGTCAGATCAGTAAGTCTGGTGTGTGTGCATGTGTGTGCGTGTGTGTGTGTGTGTGTGTACTTGAATTTTGATCTACATTTTTCTCCTACTCTGTCCAGGACCTTCTGTTTTGTTCCATGTCAGAGTCGTCAGTGGTAGTAGCCAGCCAGGCACCATCTAGTTCTTCTGAGCTCAGGCTGGTGGAAGCTGTGGTTCATGTAGGTCTGTTAGTCCTTTAGACTAATATGTCCCGCTGTATCTTTGGTTTTCTTCCTTCTCATCTGTTCTGAATGGGATGAGACTAATAGATGTATCTTAAATGGCCATTTGTAAGCCTTTAAGACCCCAGATGCTACTCATCAAAGTTGGATGTATAACGTTTTCTTTACAAACTACGTTATGCCAGTTGACCGAGATGTCCACTGAGACCATGGTCCATAGCCCTCAGTCCAGTAACTTGGTCCTTCAAGGTGTTTGGATGTGTCTGCGAAGCTCCTATGACTTTGCCTTGGTCAGATTATGCTGACTTCCCCTATATTGTGTATTGTCTTCCCTTCACCAAAATTAAAAGAAGCCCCCTATTTCTGCCTGTGAGAAATGAAAAATTTGAGCCAGGTAGAAGTTGTCCAGTGAACAAGGTGTGGGTATTCCATGCAGTGGACATAACATGGGTGGAGCATCTGAAAGAAAGTGAGAAAGACAGAAAGAAAGAAAGAGATGGCATGCTGTATTTCAAGCAGTATACTATAACTTCAGATGTTCTACAGCTTGAATCACTTGAAAACCATTCAACTTGCTCAGACTGGATCTTCTTGAAGTCTTTCCTAACGGCTTTTCTTTATAGTGCAGTGGCTCCCAAACTTGTCTCCACATTAGAATCTCATGGAGAACTTAAAAAAAATATTGCTGCTTGTGTTTCACCCGCAAAGATTGTGATTTAATTGGCCTAGGGTGTGGCCTGGACTTCAGAGTTCTGAAAAGATCCTGAGGTGATTCTAATATACAGACAAGTATGGGAACTACTGCTGTAATGATTTATCCCTTTTTTTTCTTTTTTTTTAAGAACTGTAATATAGAACACCTCATACAACATTTCATCAATTACTACATGTACTGTTGTCTTGGTTATCTAGTGCTGCTATAAGAGAAATACCACAAGCGGATGGCTTTAACAAAGAAAAGTTTATTATCTCACAGTCTAGTACGCTAGAAGTCCAAATTCTGGATGTCAGCTCCAGGGGAAGGCTTTCTCTCTGTTGGCTCTGGAGGAGAGTCCTTCTTGTCAATCTTCCCTGGACTAGGAGCTTCTCTGTGCAGGAACCCCCGGTCCAAAGGACACATTCTGCTCCTGGGACTACTTTCTTGGTGGTATGAGGTTTCCAATTCTCTGCTGGCTTCCCTTTCATCTCTCTAGAGATAAAAGGTGGTGCAAGCCACACCCCAGGGAAACTCCCTTTACATCGGATCAGGGATGTGACCTGGTAAGGGTGTTACAATGCCATCCTAATCCTCTTTAACATAAAATTACAATCACAAAATGGAGGACAACCACAGAGTACTGAGAATCATGGCCTAACCAAGTTAATACACATTTTTGGGGGGACATAATTCAATCCATGACAGCTGTTAAGTGACATTCTTCAAGTTGTGCAACCATTTTTGCTCTCTTTTTCCAAACTATCCCACCACGATTAACTACCATCAGTGCACTCAAAGCAAAAACCTCCTCTTTCCCCCTCCCTTCTGCCCTTGGTATCCATTAATTACTTTTGGTTTCTACATACTTATTTCATATAAGTGATATCGTGCAGTATTTGTCTTTTCGTGTCTGACTTATTTCAGTCAGCATAATGTCCTCAAGGTTCATCCGTGCTTTGGCATGCATCAGGACTTCATTCCTCTTTATGGCTAAGTAATATTCCATTGTATGTATATACCACATTTTGTTTATCCATTCATCAATCAACGGACATTTTGGTTGTTCCCACCTTTTGGCTGTTGTAAACAACACTGCAATGAACATTGGTATACGTGTGTCTGTGTAGCTGCTTTCAATCTTCTGGTTATATACTTAGGAGTGGAATTGTTGGGTCATATAGTAGTTCTGTGTCCAACTTTATGAGGAACTGCCGAACTATTTTCCATAGTGGCTATACCATTTTGTATTCCCACCAGAAATGGACGAGGGTTTTTGTTTCTCCGTAGCATTACCAACACCTAGTGTTTTCTGTTTTTTGATCTTTACCATTCTTATGGAGGTGAGATGGTATCTCCGATTTAAATCTGTCTTTGAACTTATCGTGGGATTTATGCTTTGGACCTCTGCCAGCCTCCTTTTTGGCACTGAATCATATACTGCCTTGTATTGTTACTTTTACTGTGAACATAACTAGTTTCCATAACTAGCTTGCAGTTTCCTCATATGTAGGGATTACTGTGAACATAACTAGTTTCCATAACTAGCTTGCAGTTTCCTCATATGTAGGGATTAAGAAATATTTTAGTACTTACTGTATTTTTTGTTAAGGCTGCCATAACATAATACTACAAACTGGGTGACTTATAAGAACAGATATGTATTGCCTAACAGTTTTGGAGGCTAGAAGTTTGAATCATGGGCGAGCCTAGACCTGTTCCCTCCAAAGTCCCTAAGGGAAGATCCTTTTTTGTCTCTCCGAGCTTCTGCACAGTGCTTGAGAGCTCGGCTGCCAATTGGCGGTTCGAATCCACCAGCTGCACCTTAGAAACCCTATGGGGCAGTTCTACTCTGTCCTACAGGGCCATTATGAGTCAAAATCAACTAGACAGCAGTGGGTTTGGGGTTTTCAGCTTCTGGTAGCCCCAGGCATTCTTTGGTTTGTAGATGTGTCTTCACTTGGCCATTCTTTCTCTATCTTTGTGTCTCTTCCTCTCTTTTATAAGGACACCACTCAGCTTGGATTAGCATCCACCCTACTGCAGTAAGGCCTCATGTTAATGTAACTGGTAACATCTAGAAATACCCTATTTCCAAACAAGGTGAACTTTACAGGTACCAGGGGTTAGGACTTCAATAGACATATCTTTTTGGGGACACAGTTCAATCCATAACACCTCTCTCTCTGTCTCTCTCTCTCTCTCTCTCGTTCTTGTACCACAGGCTCTCAAGGACTCAGCTTGAACTGGAAAGTTTCCCCTGACTTGCCCTATCTTGAAAGTTTCCCCTGATTTGATAAGTAAGGTTGTCTTGGTTATTCTTCTCCTGTGGTTCTCTTAGAGCCCTGTACCTGTCATAAGAATTTCATTTTACCCCAGTCACAGCATTTATAACACTTTATTGTTGTCTGTTTCACTAAAGTGTAATCTGACTCTTCTCTTACCCCATTATGGAAGAGGTATAGGAGCTGTTATGTCACTATAGCAACAGAGTTAAATTTGCACCAGATACAAGATTCAGTATCATTTTCTTGTACTTCTGCATTTAGGTAGAACATTTTCAGTCTGAATTCTTTTTTAGAGTTGTCACAGAGAAGAGAGAAAAGGCCTCATGAAAGTATGCACTCTAGAGTGCAAATCCTTGTAAAAACGGTAGCTGTTGTTAGGTGTAGTAGAGTCGGTTCCAACTCACAGCCACCCTGTGTACAAGAGAACAAAACACTGCCTGGTCCTGTACCATCCGCACAGTTGTTGGTATGTTTGAGCCCATTGTTGAAGCCACTGTGTCACTCATCTCATAGAGGGTCTTCCTGTCTTTCTCTGACCCTCTACTAAGGTTAATCACAGCAGAATCCAATGAGTCTATTAAAAACTTTTAAAAAGATTCACATACCTTTTTGAATTAAATCATCAGTTGAAACAGATGATTTTCTTTTATAGTTCTTATCTTAAGATTCTTTTGGTTTTAAGTTACAAAACTCTCTTCAAACTAGTTTAAGATTTAAAAAGGGAATTTTATTTGGAAGGACACTGCCCTCTAATGGAACCCAAAGGGAAGAAAATGAACACCCAGGCTCCCAGTGGGTAGAAACTCAAGTGGTCTCTTGGTTCTTTCTGTATTGCTGCTTCATTTCTCTCTTCAGACCTCCTCTTTCTGTGTCATTGTAGGTCACATGTGCACCCAGTGCAATAGTTTATGGAGGGTAGATGGGGAAGACCAGGTCACATAGTATAAAAATGGATTCAGGGGCTTCATCTTGGGGTGTTGGGAGGAAAAAGACAGTTCTCAGAGAAGGATAAATGGGCTGGAAAGATACTTTAAAAAGGGTCTCCCATAGAATAATCTGCTTTGATATTAAATCTGTATCTTTTTTACTTAAAGAACATTTGCATGGTAAGTTATGTTATCTCTTTGGTCACTTGTGCTATAGAAATATACAGTTGTGACACTCTAGGGGAGAAAATTCTAGCATGTTCCAAACAACACAAAGAAGGTACAATATCATGTAAAATTTCTGTGAAAATTTTCATTTTGTTTAAAGAATACTTATTTATAAATACTTTATATTGTAGCTTCTAATTCAAAAACTAGTTATTACGCTATGTTTTGTTTACAGGTCATGCCTTGACTGCATTGGTAAAAATGTTATCATTTTAGAAAGTCAGATATCTTTATTACCTCCTAAGCTTCTGCAACAAGTATTCAAAAAGATAACATTTTGGACTGCGGCTAATCACCGAGAAGAACAAAGATCCCAAACGGAAGAAACAGAAAATAAACGTCAGTGGATCAGTAGCAATTAAGCTGTTATATACTCTATATATTTAAAATGTTTAAACATTGTAATCAGACTATAAAGTTTACCCCCCCATATTGGAGGCTTTATTTGGAAGACAAAATTGGAAACAAAAATGCTTTTGTAGAGTGATTATATGGCAGGGGATATACAAGAATTAGATATTAACAATAGTACATTAAATTTATATTTGTAAACCAATTTCCTTATAAGCTGCAGAGTAGATACTGTTCCTGAAAGTAAGTACAATTATAGGAGATTTTAGCTCAATATGTACTCTTTACTGGAGAGATTATTCAAATTTGAGGAGAATAAGAAGTTATCCCCAAGAACCTCAGAAACCTTCCAGCATAATTACAGATATGTATATAAAAACACTACTTATCAACTTTGAGGAAGGACAGATTTTCTCAGGTCACTTTAAAATCACCTTAAGCTTCTCCTTAAATAACTCAGTGGTTAACACAGCTGGCCAAAAATTATAAAATAGGCAAACACCAGTATGGGATTAAATATGAACTCTTACCCTTTTAGCACTTCCCTAGGAAAGTATTCTTAGGCAGCATATTAACTTTTTCTCAGCCTTCTTTCAATAAGGGAATAAATGTCTTCCATCGCCTCTCCGTTACCCCTAAATTCAGTTCCCGTGTCCAAATACACACGCACCATGATTTAAAGTATATAAAGTTGAGGTTTATTTATAATGCATTCAGGCTTTGAAATATTGAGAAGCAGTTTATTAATTTTTGAGACATGTTAAAATACATTTTTCTTTTAAGAAGAGTGCTTCTAAAGTAATTTTCATAAGTAATGAAATGGGATGGTAACCTAGTAATTTGACTCAATAAGAACCCTCGTATTGGCCCACTCCATCCTACAGAGTTGGTGCTCAAGAGGCCAGGATGTTGAAAATCTGGTTATCTTCCCTTTTATTTTCAGTATTACCATCTGTACAAAAACGGAACACTCTATTTCTCTCTACAGTCCTCAAAGTGGTACTTTTGCCGTAATTGTTTTCTTCATTTTAACACCCTTCCATTGAATTACTAAAAATTCCAGTATATGAAATTATTCTCTACAATATCACCATGCAAGTTATCTCCAACATTTAAATGTTCGAGAAAATATATTTCTACATTGAACTATATATAATTTATAATGAAGATTATAGTTATTTGTAGTATCTTCAATCAGTAAATTTTAGAGATATATTTTATATATGCATATGCACTGTATTTTGAATGTGTAAAGCTTCTACTTAAGTGTTGAAATATTTTGTGTTTACATTTTACTGTACAAAGTATACAGAATTACTATTTTCATTGTTTTGTCAGTGTGAATCAGTCATTAGAGTTGATTGTGCAAAAATATTTGTGTTTTCATTTTTTCTTACCATTTGTAGGTAAATGAATCTCACACATAACATCCATCTTAGATGTAATTCTTTCAAACTTCAGTATCAACATTTTATATTTAAGGCAAAAGTATAGCAAAACCTACCTGGATTGTAATGAATGAGATTGAGTGGAATGAACACCTTTTAAAATGACTTCTGGATTATGTGAATGCCTTCTCCAGACTCTTAGAGGAGCTTGTCTGTTTTTAAATATTTTGAACATTAAAAGTTGGGTTAGCCTCCTCAAGATACCTTCATTTGGGTTTCAAGAGAATTAAAATCTACGTATTATCTATGGCACATGAAACTCGTGTTATTTGACTTAATATACCGTGCTGCTTCAAAAAGTTAAGTGTCCTGGGGTAGCCCCATAGTAGGAGTAGCAGGGAATACTGACCTTTTACCTCAACTTCTGACCCTAACTTAAACCAGGGCTTCCCTGCTATTAGGAGGTGTAGAAATTCAGGGAGTAGACAAAGCCAATTTTCAAGTTCCATAGGCCAAACAGTATTCGTTCCTCACTCCTCACCAGCTAATAGTTTACTATGAGTTTACGTGCTGTTGACCTCCACTGTATATAAATAAAATTGGCTCTAGGTAAATATGTATTGATTCATGAGTCCAGAAATGTTTTTTTTGTGGTCCAGAGATCCAGTCCCCTAGAAGCTGTGGCTCCTTAGCATTCTGAGGATAGAATGCAGTAGGTACTTAGGAGACATTAGTGATCATTGTTATATCTGTAATGCCACGGGAGTCAAGCAGTGACCTGATTTAAAGAGGGGCCGTTTCACAAGGATTTTAAAAGTACAATATTAGAAAATACTACTGAATCTATTCCTAATTCCACTTCTCTACATGGCAACCCACTCATTCCTGTGATGAGTATTTTGTGTGTCTTCCCTGTGTCAGGCACTGTACTAGGTGCCTGGAATATAGTAGTAAATAAGACAGATGTAGCCCCTACCATCTTAAAGCAGGGGAGACTAACAATAGACAATTAACAATGGTTTTATTAAGTGCTATGGAGAATTTCAGAGTATGTTAACAGTGTATGGCAGGGAGCCTAAAAGTGGCCTGGGAAGTCTGGAAGGGTGTCTCTGAGAAAGTTCTAAGTAAGCTGAGGTGAAGGATGAGTTAGTTAGACTCCCAGTTCTTCCAGGGAACAGCAAGTTTGAAGGTCCTGGTGTTAAAAGGAGCTCGATGTGTCTGAAGAACTGAGAGAATGCTAGTGTGGCTGGAGCAAGCAAGAAGCAGCCAGGAATTGAAGCTACAAAGGTAAGGTGGAGCCAGGCCATGCTGGGCCTTGTACACCTTTATGATAAGAATTTTCAACTCTTATCTCAATAGCAAATGAGAGCCAGCTCAAGGTTTTTAATAGAGAACACATTTGATCAGATTTACATTTCTGGTTCACACAATGGCTAAACCTAATTTAGTATAAATCCATTACTCCAGGAAAGGACACTACTGCAAGGAATCCTGGTGAGACAGAAGGAAACAGACGTGGGGCAGCAACCAGGCTGGATAGCAAGTAAGGTCTCAACAGCTACCTGTTGATTTCCTTCTTGGAGGCTCAAACTAATCCTCTTAAATAAAGCTCTTCTCTTGAGTTCAGTTAAACACACAGAAAGTGGTCAGGGAAGGAATTTCAGGCTCTGAAAATTTTAGTGAGGAAAGCCTGTTTCTTGTACACAGTGGTTCCTGGGTGAAGATGAGGGAGAGATTAACATTTCTCCCACCAAACATCAAATTACAGAAGCACCATTAGATTAGGGATTTAAAAGGTATTCTAGTCCGATCCTATTTTACACGTGAGGAATCAAGATTAGATTACAATAGTTCTTAATTTTCTTTTGGCCTACTTGAAATTACATAAAATGAGAGAGAAAACAGGCTGTGTGTGTTGACAGGGTTCGCCTCCTTCCCTGAAGGGCTGGGCGGTTACTGTTCCTAAAACGCTTTTTGAGCACAATTCAACAAGGTAGGTGGAGGATGCAGCAATAAAATAAAATCTCTCCGGATGAGCGAAGACGACAGGAGCCGCTGGATGGGAAGTCAGGTAACTGGGAAGTCAAAGCGCGCACCACGTGCACCTGTGCGGTTCAGTGGGAATCTCTAGGGTGGTCGCCCTGAGCAACTGGAACTGCGACCACGTGGAAAAACTGAGGTGTCAACTCTCGTGTCCTTAAGAAAGCAGGGCGCTTTTTTTTTTTTTTTTTTCCTACTTTGAGAAGCTGAGACCAGAAACTTACTAGCTGAGAAATTTCTTGTACTCTTTCCAGGCTGTGAGCCCTTTGGTATATGCCTTAGTCGCAGAAAGTAATTTGGTTGCGAGAATATGGCTTAAAATTCAGCACATCCTGTACCGTACTGAAAGGAGACTTGGAGTGTCACACAGTTCCGGGGTCAGGCCTTCAACAGACGAGCAAGTCGCGGTTGGGGCTCCAGCTAGCAGTCGCCCGGAGTCGAGCTGCAGCGTCTGCGGGAGGACCCGGCGCTGGGGGCGCTGAGTGAGGGCCGCGCTTCCGGAGCCGGGCGGGCGCGTCAGCGCGGCCGGCGGCTTCCGGTCTCAGCATAAACAGGGGCCGTCGGCTGTGCGGGCTGAACGGAGGCGGGCGGGCGAGAAGTCTGTGTCGAGGCGGACAGCCACCGTTCCCGGGTCCTGGCTTCGGCCTTCGCCGCCGCCAGCGACTTCACTGCCCTGGCGGCGGTGCGTCCTCGGCGGAGGAGGGTTGGGGAGACGCGAGTGCAGGCGGCGAGGGAGCAGTCCTAACGCCGGCGTCTTTCGCCGCCGCCACCTTTTTCTTACCTGGCTTGGCTGTACGTTTCTTTTTCTTTGTCATTTTCCCCCCTCTCCGGTGTGGGGATTGTTGGTGAACGAAAGTGCAGCCTCAAGATGGCTGATGGCAACGAGGATCTGCGGGCGGACGACTTGCCGGGGCCAGCCTTCGAGAGCTATGACTCCATGGAGCCCGCCTGCCCCGCAGAGCGTAGCGGCCACGTAGCGGTCAGCGACGGGCGCCACATGTTCGTCTGGGGTGGCTACAAGGTCAGTGGGTGGCCAGGCCGCGGCGGGCATCGCGGCAGTTCCCCGGGTCGGGACTGCCTGCTGGTACCGCGCCTCCTCCCCTCGACTTTGTCGGTGGGCTCCTTTGCCTGTGGTTGCGAACCCCCTCCGGAGTCCTCCAGGCCTTTTCAAGGCTCCTGGGGTGTACTCTCTCTCTCTCACAGCAGGGTTGTCACGCCGACCTCTGCTTACAAAGTCCGCTCTCCTCCTCACACTGTTCGCGGCGGCCGGGTGCTCGCCACTTGACGTTGGAGCATTATTTTGGGAGAAAGCACTATGTTAAAGTTGGTTGGGCGGTGCATGAATATGAAACTTTTTTTTTTTTAAGGGTTGGGGATGTGTAAGAGGTGACGGTGTGTGATTTCACTCTGCCTCTTCATCAGTGTAGCTCCAGGACTTTACCCACCGCTGCGGTTGCCCACTGTGAGGTGGTCAGGGTGTCGGAAAACCCCTTGGCATTCCAGAAGGCTTTAGGGATCTCCTTCCCTCCTGAGCAGGAGTCCCAGCCACACCTGTGCAGACGGTCATCAGACTATTGTTTCAGGGCCTTTTTCTTTTTTGCTTAAGCTGAAAAAGGGCTGAAATTTTTCAAAAGAAACTGTTGTTGAGGAAATTACTGGAAAAGCTCCAGCAATAACCAAAAAAGCCCAGCAATAAATGTGATTACAGAGTGCAGATCTTTGATCCCTAATCGTAAACAATGTGATCAGTTACCAGTTTAGAACCAGTTGTATTTCTTCTCTTTCTTCTAGCTGGAGAATCCTACCCAAGTGTCCCTATCTAAACCTTGCTCATTATTTCTCCTCCTGCCCTTTTTATTTTAGAGCTCCCTAATTAATCTGCCAATGCTTTCCCAAGTCACCAATGAACAGGTGTTTAGAGGAAGGTACTTGGTAGGTGGTATGGAATTCCTGGGAAGAGGGAAGTAGGTTGTTGTTGTTTGGTGCTAAGGAATCCTTTGACGCTCAAAGCGATCCTATGTGCAACAGAACAAAACACTGCCTGGTCTTGCGCTATCCTCACGATCATTGCCATGTTTGAACCCATTGTGGCAGCCACTGTGTCATTCCATCTCGTTGAGGGTCTTCCTCTTTTTCACTGACCCTCCACTTTACCAAGCATGATGTTCTTCTCCAGGGACTGGTCTCTCTTGATAACATGTCGAAAGTACATCAGACAAAGTCTCACCATTCTTTCTCCTAAGGAGAATTCTGGCTGTACTTCTTCCCAGACAGATGTGTTTGTTCTTCTGGGTGTTCATGGTATAGTCAGTATTTTTCGCCACACCATAATTCAAAGGCGACCCGTATTTAAAATGTAAATTCTCCTGGGGAAAAGGCAAACCTGCTGGTCAATCACACTTCAGTTTACACTGCTTTATTCATAATTCTGTTTGTAAAAATTAACAGCACTGAGGGAATGGGACTTTCTTTGGAGGTGGGAGAAAGGACTGTCAGTGTGGAAGTTTTTTTTTTTTTTTTATTGTGCTTTAAGTGAAGGTTTACAAATCAAGTCAATCTCTTATACAAAAACTTACACACACCTTGCTATGTACTCCTAGCTCCTGTCTCCCCAATGAGACAGCACATAACTCCTCTCCACCCTTTATTCCCCATGTCCGTTCAACCAGCTCCTGTCCCCCTCTGCCTTCTCATCTCCAGACAGGAGCTGCCCACATAGTCTCATGTGTCTACCTGAGCCAAGAAGCTCACTCCTCGCCAGTAGCATTTTCTCATAGTCCAGTCCAATCCCTGTTTGAAGAGTTGGCTTCAGGAATAGTTCCAGTCTTGGGCTAACAGAGGCTCCAGGGGACCATGACCTCCAGGGTACCTCTAGTCTCAGTCAGACAATTAAGTTGGTCTTTTTACGAGAATTTGAGGTCTGCGTCCCACTGCTCTCCTGCTCCATCAGGGATTCTCTGTTGTGTTCCCTTTCACGGCAGTCATCGGTGGTAGCCAGGCACCATCTAGTTCTTCCGGTCTCAGACAGATGTAGTCTCTAGTTTACATGGCCATTTCTGTCTCTTGGGCTCATATTTACCTTATGTCTTTGGTGTTCTTCATTCTTCTTTGCTCCAGGTGGGCTGAGACCAATTGATGCATCTTAGGTGGCCGCTTGCAAGCATTTAATACCCCAGATGCCAGTCACCAAAAGTGGGATGCAGAACGTTTTCTTAATACATTTTGTTTTGCCAATTGACCTAGATGTCCCCTGTAAGCATGGTCCCCAGACCCCCGTCCCAGCTACTCTGGCTTTCCAAGCATTCAGTTGTATTCAGGAAACTTATTTGCTTTTGGTTTAGTCCGGTTGTGTGACCTCCCCTGTATTGTGTGTTATCTTTCCCTTCACCTAAAACAGTTCTGGTCTACTGTCTAATTAGGGAATATCCTTCTTCCTCCCTTCCCACCCTCATGACCATCAAAGAATATTTTTTTGTGCTTAAACTTTTTTGATTTCTTTTAATAGTGGTCTCATAGACTATTTGTCCTTTCGCAACTAAGTTCACTCAGCATAATGCCTTTCAGATTCCTCCGTGTTATGAGTTGTTTCACAGATTCATCGTTGTTCTTAATTGTTGCGTAGTATTCCATTATGTGAATATAATTTATTCATTCATCCGTTGATGGGCACCTTGGTGGCTTCCATCTTTTTGCAATTGTAAACAGTACTGCAGTGAACATGGGTGTGCATGTATCTGTTCGTGTGAGGGCTCTTATTTCTCTAGGATATATTCCAATAGAGTGGTACTTCTATTTCTAGCTTTTTAAGGAACCACCAAATCGATTTCCAAAGTGGTGGTACCATTTTACCTTTCCACCAGCAGTGTGTAAGTGTTCCTGTCTCTCTACAACCTCTCTAACATTTATTATTTTGTGTTGTTTGGATTAATGTCAGCCTTGTTGGGGTGAGATGGTATCTCATTGTAGTTTTGATTTTCATTTCTCTAATGGCTAATGATCATGAGCATTTCCTCATGTATCTGTTAGCCACCTGAATGTCCTCTTTGGTGAAGTGCCCGTTCATATCCTTTGCCCATTTTTTAATTGGGTTATTTGTCTCCCCCCCCCCACTTTTTTTTCTTTGTTGTACTTTAGATGAAGGTTTACAGAACAAACTAGTTTCTCATCAAACAGTTGTACACACATTGTTCTATGGCATTGGTTAACCCCACGACATGTCAGCACTCTCCCTTCTCAACCCTGGGTTCCTTATTACCAGCCCTCCTGTTCCCTCCTGCCTTCCAGTCCCTTCCCCAGGGCTGGTGTACCCCTTTAGTCTTAGTTTGTTCCATGGGCCTGTTCAATCTTTGGCTGAAGGGTAAACCTCAGGAGTGACCTCATTACTGAGCTAAAAGGGTGTTCCGGGGCCATACTCTCAGGGTTTCTCCAGTCTCTGTCAGGCCAGCAAGTCTGATCTTTCTTTTTGAGTACAATTTTGTTTTACATTTTTCTCCAGCTCTGTCTGGGACCCCCTATTGTGATTCCTGTCAGAGTGGTCAGTGGTGGTAGCCAGGCACCATCTAGTTTTACTGGACTCAGTCTGGTGGATGCCATGGTAGATATGGTCCATTGGGCCTTTGGACTAATCTTTCCCTTGTATCTTTAGTCTTCTTCATTCTTCTTTGCTCACGAAGGGGTGAGACCAGTAGAGTATCCTAGGGTAGCCACTCACAGGCTTTTAAGACCCCAGACGCTACTCATCAAGGTAGAATGTAGAACATATTCTTTAAAAGCTGTGTTATGCCAATTGAGCTAGATGTTCCCGAGACCATGGTTCCTATAGCCCTAAGCCCAGCAATTTGGTCCTTCAGGGAATTTGGATGTGTCTTTATGGAGCTACCATGACCTTGCCTTGTACAGGTTGTGCTGGATTCCCCAGTATTGTGTACTGTCTTACTCTTCACCAAAGTTTCCACTTATCTATTGTCCACTAAGTGGTTTTCCATCCCCACCCCACCCCTCCCTCATAACCATCAAAGATTGTTTCTTTTTCTATGTAAACCTCTTCATGAGTTTTTACAGTAATGGTCTGATACAATATTTGCCCTTTTGTGATTGACTTATTTCACTCAGCATAATGCCCTCCAGATTCATCCACGTTATGAGATGCTTCACAGATTCATCGTTTTATCATTGCATAATACTCCATTGTGTGTATGTACCAGTCCGTTTATCCATTCATCTGTTGATGGGCGTCTAGGTTGTTTCCATCTTTTTGCTATTGTGAACAATGCTGTAGTGAACATGGGTGTGCATATGTCTATTCATGTGACAACTCTGTATTTCTCTAGAATATATTCCTAGGAGTGGATTGCTGGATCATATGGTATTTCTATTTCTAGCTTTCTAAGGAAGTGCCATATCGTTTTCCAAAATGGTTGGATCATTTTGCATTCCCACCAGCAGTGCATAAGCTTCCAATCTCCCCGCAGCCTCTCCAACATTTGTTATTTCTTGTTGTATTGAATCGTGTCGTAATGCCAGGGTGAGATGGTATCTCATTGTGGTTTTGATTTGCATTTCTCACATGGCTAGAGATCATGAGCATTTCCTCATGTGTCTGTCGGCCACTTGAATGTCTTCTTTGGTGAAGTGCCTGTTTATTTCCTTTGCCCATTTTTAATTGGATTATTTGTCTTTTTGTTGTTGAGATGTTGGATTTTCTTGTAGATTTTAGAGATTAGACCTTTGTCTGATTTGTGATAGCCAAAAATTTTTTTTCCCAGTGAGTAGGTTCTCTTTTTACTCTTTTGGTGAAGTCTTTTAATGAGCATAAGTGTTTTATTTTTAGAAGATCCCAGTTATCTAGCGTATCCTCTGGAGCTTGTTTGTTGGTTGTAGTTTGTATCCTGTTAACGCCATGTATTAGGACCTCTAGTGTTGATTCTATTTTTTCTTCTGTAAACGTCATGGTTTTTGGTTTTATATTTAGGTCTTTGATTCATTTTGAGTTAGTTTTTGTATATGGTGTGAGGTATGGGTCCTGTTTCATTTTTTTGCAGATGGACATCAGTTTTGCCAGCACCATTTGTTAAAGAGACTGTCTTTTCCCATTTGATGGGCTTTGGGCCCTTGTCAAAGATCAGGTGACATTGTTGAGTCTTTGCAGTATCATGTAGATTTTAGAGATCAGACACTGATCGGCTTTGTCGTAGCCAAAAACTTTTTCCCAGTCTGTAGGTAATCTTTTTACTGTTTTGATGAAGTCTTTGGATGAGCGTGTTTGGTTTTTTAGGAGCTCCCAGTTAGTTTCTCTTCTGGTGTTTGTGCAATGCTAGAAATGTTTTGTATACTGTTTATACAATGTGTTAGGGCTGCTAGTGTTGTCCCTGTTTTTTCTTCCATGATCTTTATCGTTTTAGATTTTATATTTAGGTCTTTGATCCACTTTGAGTTCATTTTTGTGCATGGTGTGATGTATGGGTTTTGTTTCACTTTTTTTGCAGATGGATATCCAGTATGCCAGCACCGTTTGTTAAAGAGACTGTCTTTTCCCCAATTAACAGACTTTGGGCCTTTGCCAAGTATCTGCTGCTCATACGTGGATGGTCTTATGTCTGGATTCTCAATTCTGTTCCATTGGTCTATGCATCTGTTGCCGTACCAGTACCAGGTTGTTTTGACTACTGTTGCAGTATAATATGTTCTAAAATCAGGTATTGTGAGGCCTTCCACTTTGTTCTTCTTTTTCAGTAATGCTTTACTGATCCGGGGCCTCTTTCCCTTCCATATGAAGTTGGTGATTTTTTTCTTCATCTCATTAAAAAATGTCATTATAATTTGGATCGGGATTGCATTTTATCTATAGATCGCTTTGGATAGAACAGACATTTTTACAATGTTGAGTCTTCCTATCCATGAGCAAGGTATGTTTTTCCACTTACGTAGGTCTCTGTTGGTTTCTTGCAGTAGTGTGTTGTAGTTTTCTTTGTATAGGTCTTTTACATCTCTGGTTAGATTTATTCCTAAGTATTTTGTCTTCTTGGGGACTGTTATAAATGGTATTGATTTGGTGATTTCCTCTGTGACATTCTCTTTGTTGGTGTTGAGGAATCCAACTGATTTTTGTATGTTTATCTTGTATCCTGATACTCTGCTGAACTCTTCTATTAGTTTCAGTAGTTTTCTTGAGGATTCGTTAGGGTTTTCTGTGTATAAGATCATGTCAGCTGCAAACAGGGATACTTTTACTTCTTCCTTACCAATTTGGATGCCCTTTATTTCTTTATCTAGCCTAGCTGGGTCTGGTTAAGACCTCCAGCACAGTGTTGAATAATAGCAGTGATAAAGGGCATCCTTGTTTGGTTCCCATTCTCAAGGGGAATGCTTTCAGACTCTCTCCATTTAGGATGATGTTGGCTGTCGGCTTTGTATAAATTCCCCTTTCTTATGTTGATGAATTTTCCTTCTACTCCTATTTTGCTGAGAGTTTTTATGATGAATGGGTGTTGGACTTTGTCAAATGAATCAACTGACAAGATCCTGTGGTTCTTTTATTTATATAATGGATTACATTGATTGTTTTTCTAATGTTGAACCATCCCTACATACTTGGTATGAATCCCACTTGGTGAATTTTTTTTTTTTTTTGGATATGTAGTGTGGAAGATTTCTGATGTTGGGTTTATGAAAGTCTGGATGCCTGGGGCTGAGGCAGGGAGGAGAGGCATGATCACTGAAGTAAGTGGATGGTTCCAAGACAGACTATGTCCCACATTTCGACTAGGACCCTGATAGTAGGCACAGGAAACTCTTGGAGATTGTTTTGAAAGCAGTAAACCTTGGCTTCCTACACAGCAGTGAGTTTCCCTTCCCAGACCTAGCTGGGCCACTCCCCACCTTTCCCTTTCCTAAGTGCTAGAGTGCAAAGAGAGAAATGTTTACACCGCCACCTGCTCTATTTCTCTATGTATAATACTCAAGGTTATTGGACTCTGACATCCAGTGAATTGCAATCATTTTACTGCATGTTGACATTCTTCAGAAAATGGACAGAGAGGAGGATCAAAGACTAGAAGGGTCAATCTATTGCTGTCGAGTCGATTCTGACTCATAGTGACCCTACAGGACAGAGCAGAACTGCCCCCATAGGTTTTCCAAGGTGGATTTGAACTGCCAACCTCATAGTTAGCAGCTATAGCTCTTAACCATTGTACAACCAGGGCTTCAGAAAGGTCAGGCAGCTGTTAAATTTGCAAATTGAGGGAAAGGAGGCTGGAACCCTGGCTCCACCTTTACTTGGTAAGTTGTCTTGGACAAATTACTTAACCTCTCTAAAACCTCAGTTTTAATACCAACTACTTTAAGGTTGGGGCCCTGGTGGCACAGTGGTTAAGAGCTATGGTTGCTAACCAAAAGGCTGGCAGTTTGAACCCACTAGCTGCTCCTTGGAAACCCTATGGGGCAGTTCTACTGTGACCTATAGGATCCCTATGAGTGGGAATCAGCTCAGTGGTACCAGGTTTGAGGTTTTTTTCTTTGTTTACTTTTAAGATTGTGAGGATTAAATTATGCAATTCCTAGATAGCATTCAGCCAGTTCTGGCATATGGTAAACTCTGTCTGTTAGGCATTAATTACTAGTACCTGAAGGGAAATGGTGCAGAACAAGAAACTTAAATTTTGTATAAGGACAATTTGCATCCTGAAGAGAAGTCACTTCTGCTCTCTCTGCTTCTTGGTACAGAATGAGTGGGTAAAAGAAAAGATTGGCTAGAAAACGATACATCATTTTTTAGCATGGGTCAGGCACTTTGATTGTAGACCTCTTAGCCTGCCGACCATGATACAGGTAATCTCTTCTGAAATCATGCAACTGAAGTTTGGTGCATTCCCTCTTCTCAGGATAAAATGGCCTTAGAGATTTCCCAGAGGTCTTTTAATTTCCTGCTCTGTTGCCACTGCTGTATCAAAATGTAAATCAAGATCTGTGTCTATTAAGCTTTACCTTGAGTATGTGGCATGGGTTGGGAGGATTGTGCATTTGATATAATTTCAAGACCTATTTTTCCTAAGTCTTACTAGTACCTCAGATAAGGTTGATATGAAAAAATATGCAATAGTGCCTCTTTAAATTACCAATTAATTTTTGACATTTGCAATTTTTTGGTTCTTAGAGTAATCAAGTCAGAGGATTATATGACTTTTATCTACCTAGAGAAGAACTGTGGATCTACAACATGGAGACTGGAAGATGGTAACTGGGGTGGGGGGCGGGGACTAAAACATTCAAATAAGCTTGCAAAGAAAAAGAAACTATGTAAAATCTATTTTAGTGAATAAAAATATTTTAATTAATGATGCTAAAACAGTGTTCTGCAGTTTAACACTAAGCTCAGATACTTTAGCATCCTTAATTTGCTTAGTCTCTTCAGAAGTGGTTCAGTAATTAGATGCCTTAAGACCTTTAAATAAACTGCTGTTCAGAGTTCTGTAACTTAAAAGTATCATGGTAGTATGGAAATAAGAGGCAGAAGCATCAGATCCTGGAATAGAAATGTAATAAAATTCCCATATTTAATCAAGATGTTATGAAGCCTTCTGTTTTATCTTATCTTGCATGAGAAATAATTTCTATATTGTGTCTGTTAGAAATAAAGCTGGTGTCCTATTATGAGTTCCAAAATTAAAATTTCTATGCAAATCTGTTTAAAATAGTGTTAATATAGACTTTGCTAATCTTTTTCTAGAGCATTTGAAATTAATAATAGTATTCTCTGCAAAAGGGCAATTCTAATTATTTTTAATTCTACCCCTTAAGGAATTTTTTAAAAATGTTACCAAAAAACTTCAAGCTTAGCAGAGATAAAGTGATAATGTATCTGACAGTATGAGCAGAAGACCCTGACTGTACTATGAGGTTCTGAATCTTAGATTTCTTAGGGTTTGATTCAGATTCATTTTTAGATTCAAGATGAGTTATTGCATGCAGAGCATTCAGGGGAGTGCCTGGCATGTGGTAAGCATTACCTAAAGTCTTTTGGTAATATTACATGAGAGTCTGAATCTGATTCATTTGAATGGCTAAAAGGTGACTGAATGAAAAAACACCTATTGAATTAACCTGCCAGGACCAGATGTTGAATGGTTTTCCTTTTGGGTTCCTGGCCCACCCAAAGAAAAAAAAAAAAAAAAAAGCTATTTATGGCCATGTAAATAAAAAGCAACCAGTTTAGTTTGTGAAACATAAAATGGTTATGTTCCCAGAGTAGTAAAATATAGCGGTTAGACGCACTTCCAGAACCTCTCGTTCTGCCCACGTGTAGGACCAGCTGGCATTGCTCGTGGAATGGGTGAAGAGGGTGAAGCTCTCATTCACTGAATTAATCTTAGAGCTGGAAAAGACCTAGATATTATTTGGTCAGCCCTCTCATTTTTTTCCTTTATTGTGGGGATATAAGTAGAAATGAGTAATCTTGAATTTCTTCCTTTTTGGGAAATTCATTTACATGCAATTTTTCTCCCTTAGGAAGAAAATTAACACCGAAGGTGACGTTCCTCCTTCCATGTCAGGGAGCTGTGCCGTGTGTGTGGACAGAGTGCTGTACTTGTTTGGAGGACACCATTCGAGAGGCAATACAAATAAGGTTAGTGTTTCTAAGGATTACTACAGTTCAAGGTAATTTTATTCTGATTTTCAAAAAACCTCAGATTTCTGAGGTTAGCCCGTGCTTATTCCTGTCCCAGTTAAAGAAATACATGTACTTGATTACAGTATGAATGTGCATTTTAGCACTTTGTTTACTAGTATATATTTGCCTAGGTTTTTTGTAAAGTCAACTTTTGTTGGTAACTTAACTGTGTGCAAAAACTTCCTAGGTTGCTTTTGTTTGTGCTTTTTGCAGCTATTTGTTTTCTTAGAACCCTGCGTGGTAAGTGAATATTAGTAAACAAATTAGAAAAGAACATTATAGACAAGATGTAATGATGGAGGGAAGGGTAAAATTGAACAGACCACCACTCAGAAAGCCATAAGAATAAACTAACACAGAATTCCACATACTAATATTCCTATGCTATAGTGCCTTAAGATACTACTGTTCAGTCTTTGTGTTGTTTTCCAACTAGGAAAAAGATGTCAGTTGCTCTCTTTCAGGCCAGTAAGAGACAGATGAAGTGAGTCAGAAAGGTGCATATTAGTAGATTGTATTAATTTATTTGGCTACTAAGCATCTTACATGCTGAGCACTTGGTTGGACATTGGATACACAAAGATGAATGATGTAGTCCCCGTCTCTAGGAGCTCATATCCCAGAAGGGACATGTAAGTAAACAATTGCAGTAGCATATGATAGAGAGATACACAGAGTCTGGGTCATAGCAGTAACTCAGTAAATATTGTGGAATTTGAAAAGTAATCCTTAACACTGTATGTGGTAGGATGGGGGAGTGGAATAAGGAAAGGCTTCACTGAAGAGGTGATGTTTGAATTGAATCATAAAATTGGAAGAGGTAGCCAATATATAGGTACCATGATGCAGAGGTATAAAAAGCAAATGTATCTTGTTCATGCAAATGCCAAATGGTGTGGTATAGATGGAACGTATGGCTGGGATGATTTCAAACTGTGCTTCTAGAAACCCTAGGGATTTCTTTGAAATGCTTTGGGACACCTATGGGAGGAACATATGGTATTAGGTGGGCCCTGGAACACCCGTCCTCCTCTACTTTAACAAGCACAGCTCCACTTTTGTTTTTATAATGAGTTTTTGCTTAAGATTTGCTTGAAGAGTGTTCTGTGCCTAAAGGATTTTGTAAGGCATTACTATAGGCTATAATCGAGCTATGTATTTTTCAGAGCCAAGGGAGAGAAGAATAAAATTTGGAACAACATGAAGAAGCTTGGAAAGGAGAGAAGCTGTGATATTACAGGGTAGTCAGAGACATGGCAGCAGTTAGTATGTGAAGTGGCCAGGGTTGAGTGTTTTTTAAGTTTGACTGAAAGGAAGATTGGGTGTCTTAAGAGGTAAAAATATGCAGTTACCAGAATGTGACCTCTTTGAAGGGTTATTGTTGTTAGGTGCCGTTGAGTCAGTTCTGACTCATATAGACCCTGTATATAGCAGAACAAAACACTACCCAGTCCAGCACCAGTCTCATAACCTTTGAAGGAAACTTGTAATTAATCTTTTAAATACTTGTCCTTAGCTCCTGGAGTTAAGTAGGCACTTAGAGTATGTTTGTTAAATTGAATTTGAAGGTGAAATTGTTATATCAAGTTTTTTTTGGTAATAATATCCTGTCAAAGCACCTACCTAAGGCAAGAAATACGGAGTTTGTGCCAGAATGTATCAATGTACTTGCACCTTCCCTCATCAAAAAAAAAGTCTTGCTATGGAAAAAACTTAGCTGAACAGTGTGCTTGGTTAATTCACATTCTGGCAGAAGTTCCTTATCTAGACTCAGACCAGTAACAGTTTGCAGACTGGCAGCCAGTCTGCAGTTCACACTTTTAGTAGCACTGAATTATGGAATTCTTATCATAAATCTCAGTGAAATTACGTGCCAAAGCTGGATTTCTTCCACATAACCAAATCTAACTGAAATTATTGCTTCTGACAGTTCTACATGCTGGATTCAAGATCTGCAGACAGAGTGTTACAGTGGGAAAGAATTGATTGCCAAGGAGTTCCTCCATCATCAAAGGACAAACTTGGTGTCTGGGTGTATCAAAACAAGTGAGTTAATAGCACTGTAGGGTTTAAACTTAGAAAGTGGTTTAGCCAATAACCATTGTAACCATAGAACACACCTCATAGGGCTGTTATGAGGATTAAGTGAATTAATCCATGAGAACACTTAACGTAGCAAGTAAGACATAGTTAAATGCTCAAAAAGTATTAGTCATTATTATTTGAATAAGTATTTTCATATCATTTGTGTATCTTCTCATAGTATATGACAAGAAGAAAAATCCTGTGAATTTGTATAGTGGTTTTATTTTTTGGTATCTAACAGGTTAATATTTTTTGGAGGGTATGGATATTTACCTGAAGATAAAGTACTGGGAACTTTTGAATTTGATGAAACATCTTTTTGGGTAAGTGAAGTTTCATATTTATATATGGTCTATTTAGTATGTAATTTAACTTTTGCCAGGGGTTCTCAGTTTGCCTTGTTGATAAATCAAACAGGAAGCTATATATAATTTGAAATACATTATTCATAAAATAACCCAGACATTTTTATTTATCTTTCCTAGAATTCAAGTCATCCAAGAGGATGGAATGATCACGTACATATTTTAGACACCGAAACATTTACCTGGAGCCAGCCTATAACTACAGTGAGTTACTGAAGAAAAATTAATTATTAAGGCAAGGCTGCTTAGAGAAAAAGGGTGATACACAGAATTGGAAAGTCCCTGGATGGTGCAAATGGTCAGTGGGCTGCTAACTGAAAGGTTGGCAGTTCGAGTCCATCCAGAGGCGTCTCAACATAAAGGCCTGGTGATCTACGTCCCCAAAATCAGATACTGAAAACCTTATGGAGCACAGTTCTTCTCTGATACACGTGGAGTCACTGCCATGAGATGGAATGACTCCATGGCAACTGGTCTGATTACCAGAGTTGGGAGGTGACGTGAAGTTGACGACTCATTCTAGTTTTCTGAAGAAGATCCATAGCTTTCATTATTCTTCAAGGAGACCAGAACACAAAAAAGTTTAATGAATGTTTAACAACACTAACCCACCATCTGTTATCTAGTAGATTTTAAATAGTAGTTGCTATTATTTGTAATTACATAAATGACCTAGCACCAGAGTGGAACTTAAGTTACTCAAATACTAGATTTCTTTCCCCTGTAACACACACATAATGTGCTAGCCTTTATTTTAAGGGATAAAAAATACAGCAAGCATTTGATTACATTAACCAGCCCATTCAGTAATATATCTCAAAAATATAAAATTAAAATCCCAAGTTTTGGTAGTCAGCCTTTATACTACTTTGATTAAAGTCTGCACTTCAGCTTACAAGTTTAAGTGTCTAGCACAGTCTTATCACATTCAGAGAAGACCATTTCTTTCTGGTATTTTCCCTCCATTTATGAAAAGGCCACTTATACTGCTTTTATGGCTTTTTAATAGGGTAAAGCCCCTTCACCTCGTGCTGCCCATGCCTGTGCAACCGTTGGAAACAAAGGCTTTGTGTTTGGAGGCCGATATCGGGTAAGTATCTAAACAGTTTCCATGACTTGCTTCTGAGTTATCCAAAATGATAATTTTAATTACCCTTTTTTAGGATGCTAGAATGAATGATCTTCACTATCTGAATCTGGATACATGGGAGTGGAATGAATTGTAGGTATCACTTTAGATTTCTTTTAGAAAAGTTAAAAAAATTCAGATCGTTTTCTATTCTTACTGTGCGTGTGTGTATGTGTATGTATATACACTCACACATCTATACTTGTTTCAGTTTCCTGTAACTCTGTATTTAAATAAACAATCAGCAGATTCTTAAAAAAATTTTATCTTCATTGTTGTATTTCTGGTTCCCATAACCAGAAATGCTCATGTTTGTTGAAAATGTTCTCATATGCTCATGTTTGTTGAAAAGGTCTAAGGTTGATTCTGCCTTCAAAGAAAATAATTCAGTGTAAAGCATGTATTTGTTAACACCAGGAAGCCTTTTTAAAGTCTCTGGTAATAGCAACTCCATATAAATTAAAAAAAAAAAACAAAAACTTCTTTGCCCAGTATTTCTCTGCATTAAATACAGCAGCTGATTTAAAACACAGATATTATAACTTGGCTGTCATTTTCAGAACTCCACAAGGCGTATGCCCAGTTGGCCGATCTTGGCACTCACTAACACCAGTTTCTTCAGATCATCTTTTTCTCTTTGGAGGATTTACCACTGATAAACAGCCACTAAGTAAGTCTTCAAAAACATATAATGAAATCATAATATATAAACAGCTGGGGGGAAAAAAGTATTTTAGATGTACTACAGGGTTATAGATTTGGTTGGAAGGTGTGCTACTAATTTTGATCCTCCAAACATATCTGTAATTGTTTTCATAGAGTGACATAGTTATCCATTCTCTCCAGTGAAGAAATGACGTGGAGCACTTAAAAGCCCCTCTGAGGAGCTGTGACATGCAAAGGGCCTACCTGGTTAATTGCAGAGAAAAAAAGGAAATATACTTTCTGTATCTACTCACAATCTGATTTAGTGATACTAAAGCGGTCCCGTTTAAACGTCAGTGTCACACTAACAGAAAAACATTCTTCATAGCTCTTTTTTTTGTTTCAATCAGGTGATGCTTGGATTTACTGTATCAGTAAAAATGAATGGATACAATTTAATCATCCCTATACTGAAAAACCAAGGTATGAACTATTTAAAAAGTAATTCTTATACTAAATTAGTAAGATCCACAGATGTGCAAGACTAGTAAGAACTGAGGATGTTTTTGCTGCTTTAAATCCATCATTCTTATTATAAACATCCTAGCATTCAGTAAGGTTTGACATCATACTTTTTCAAAGAAAAGAAAACCAATGTTATTTTATTATTAAATGCTTTCTTTTCTGTTATTGGTGACTGAAGAGGCTGAAATTTGATTTTGCGCCTTTTACCATAAAATTATTGATATAGCTACCATTTATAATCGAGCCCTTTACCTAAGTGAGTTGAACTGCATCTGGGTTTGTCATTTTTAAAAAAGTGGAACTGGGAAGGGGAGAATTTCAAAACTACAGAATGTACATAAAAAAACATCAAGAACTTCTATTGAATTTGCAGTGGTGCTGTATTACAAAATTTATTTACAATTTAAATCATTTAAAAAGAAATAATTCTCTTAAATCGTTGTTCCTAAGCTGATGGTTATTTTTCTTGTTTTGATTAAAGAAAATTGTTACAAAGATTGGCAAAGGAGATAACAGTAAAAATCTGTTCAAAGCACATTTAGATATGTAATCCTGCGTTTTTTCCAAACCTCTAACTTAAGTAGTACAGTCATGTCACTAGTAGGCTTCATCTGAAACACAGGTTTTCCATAGAACGCCAGGCTTTCAGCTATTTTCATACAGGCAGGGCTTTCAGCATCCCTCAGATGTTTTGTGTACGGCAGTTGGCCCTGCCTATGGAAAGGGGACTGGGCAGAGGGCATATCACTCAATCATCCCATAGGATTTTTGTTAATAACAAAGACCCAGAGAATACATCATTCCATTCAAACTCTGATTGTATAAGTGAGGATTAGACCAGAGAGATAAATTAGACATTCATTTTTTGTAGCTTTTGCTATTTTGCCTGAAGAGTTTGCTTTTTACCATGATGTTTTGGGCTAAACTATCTAAAAAGATCTCTAGTCTTATTTTGTCACTCTATTCTATTGTATAAACTATCCATTTGGGGTTTTTTGTGATTTTCTTCAAACAAAGTTTTTGTTTTAAATGCAGATTATGGCATACAGCTTGTGCCAGTGATGAAGGAGAAGTAATTGTTTTTGGAGGGTGTGCCAACAACCTCCTTGTCCATCACAGAGCTGTAAGTATAGTACCCTACGTTAACGGGCACTTTGTAATATTTCTGAAGCTTATTTGTGAAGCACTTGCTTTATGATGTGTTCTTCAAATCTATCTTTCAGGCACACAGTAATGAAATACTTGTATTTTCAGTTCAACCAAAATCTCTTGTAAGGTAAGTAAGGTACTTAAATTGCGTTTCTTAACATTTTAAATTAGCACTCTTGAAAAATCAGGTTTATAGATTATTTAAGGGCAATTGTGAGTATTAAAACTAACCAATTTCTACAAAAATCTTTAAAGTTTTTTTTTTTTGTAGCTTAAGTGAATGTACTTGTGAACTGTAAATGAAATTATTTTTCTCTTTCATGTCCACTTTCAGGCTAAGCTTAGAAGCAGTTATTTGCTTTAAAGAAATATTAGCCAACTCATGGAACTGCCTTCCAAAACACTTACTTCACAGTGTTAATCAGAGGTTTGGTAGTAACAACACTTCTGGATCTTAAGGCCTCACAAGTAATGCCTCTGATCACCTTGCATGGACAGCAATTCTCTAAACATCCCAGGGTGGCATCATTTGTATAATTATATGCACTGTTGTAGTTTGCAGCTTTTTTATTTTAACGTGCATGTGGATGGCCTAGAGAACCTATTTTTGTGTCTGAGATGTTTGCAATAAATGTATTTAACACCAGAAATTGTCCTCTCTTAAAGCAAAAGAAATTTAACACTGTAACTTTTTACCCCAAGGAATGGTTATTTTGTTTCCCTTTTGGTAACTTCAGGGCATTTACCTGTACAAATGTTATACTAAATATTCTCACCACCATCGAAGTAGTGAAGTTATTTTAAAAAACATTAACATTTTTTAGATTTTTTTCAGATGTCAAGAGTAGGCTGTACTTACGTAGCCTAACATTATAAATACAACATAATAAAGTTTTTAAACATTAATTTCAAAAGGAAAAATTCTCAGTAGACTAAGCTGGTAAAATGTGGAGTAACCAGCAGCTATTTAGTACTTAGACCTTAATGCTTTGGTGTAAGGGCTAAGGCAAGGAGTCATGCTGACTATCAGCAGTTGCTGTCCAATCAATTAAAATGTAACAGAGTTTTGTAGCTCATAAAAGAATGGAAATACTGTATTGTGAGACTTTGTTCTCCGTGAGTTAGTTCAGTTAGGAGACAGAAGAAAGCTGGGTCAGGAGTCTTCAGCCATAGCCTAAAGCACAATTCTGACATTATAATTTGAGATAACTCTGTAACATGCCTATTGATAATTACTAGAGATGGAAAATGGTACAAAATGGAATAAAATTATAGGGAAGAAATTAAGACAATAGTGAAGACGTATAAATGCATGGAAATGATCAACACAAATTGATTGTTTCTAGGTGCTGTTTCTTAAGCTGAGTCATGGGAATTATCAGTGTTTTGTATTTTAAATCTGGTCTAACATTTTTTGGCAAGTATAGGGGAGGGCAGAAGGAAATCTACTCCTTTAATACTTAGGGTATTAGACATAATCCTAGACATAATCCTAAATGTTTAGCTGCCCCCCTCACCACCAAAAAAAACAAAACGTTGTGATTAGCCTCTGAGTAATATATATATGCATATATATTAGACTTTATATACAGAATATCAAGTAAATAAGCAGTTGAGCCATTTCACTATTCAATTTCTTTACAACATGAAATGAATACTTAGTATTAACCTCCCAAATTTCAAGTAAATATAGGGGAATAACTACAGTTGTATACAATTATTTAACTGTCCACAAATATTTTAGGAAATCCTACCATAGACAGTGTTTCCTCTATATAAAACCGGAAAAAACAAGAGTCCTTTTGGCGAACAAGGCAATCTTTAGTTCACTATTTAAATTCAGAAGTCTTATTACATGGTCTTTTCATCTTTTAACTTCCAAAAGGCTATAAAATTGGCTCTTCTCAAATATTTTACGGTATCATTTCAGCTATTTCTTTTTTACATTCAGAAGATTGGGTGCAGACACTTTCACTTTGCCAGGAATGTTTCTTGATAAATCTGTGTCCTAAAAAAAGAAAACTGCTGAGTATCTTCACATTTTATGTGGTCACGTATGTTTCTTTTATAACAATTATGTATACTCAGCTGTCAAAGAAAGGCATTTCCAAAATTGGCAGCTGAAATTTTCCTACTATTTTACTGAGTAAAACAGCAGTTTTTACCAAAATAGCAGAAGCTTGCTTCTACTACATGAGATAAGAGCAAATAATAGAAAACTATAATTACTAACATTTTTTATTGTACCACCAATATCCCCAGAGTTCTGGAAGGAAACTTTACCTTTACGCTGCGGAATAAGTCTTTTTCTCTTGCTGTTGCTTCTTTGGAATGCATGAAACTGTTCAAGGCTGTTTTTGCAGCTGTAAATAGAAAACAAAATCTATTTCTGTTTGTCCACTGAACTGTTTTAAAATCATCATACCAAAAAAAAAAAAAAAAATACCTTTCCCCTTTTTCTGAACTCCAGGAGTAAGCTTCACTTTATATCTTTAAAAAGGAGGAATTATATGTGTTACTACATGATTATCATATAATTCACAGAAGTCATTATTGTGTCAGCTGTTATAAATAAACTAATAGTGACTTACTTGTAGTTTGCCATGGTGGTGTAAGGGGCACAAATTGGAATGGCAAACAGTAGAATATCTTCAGGATGTGGCTGCCCTGTCAAAGAATCAAACAGATTTTCCTAAAAGATGAAAATAAAAACAATTACAAAAGTAATTTATACCAACCCTAAAAAAGGAAAACTCTTTTTAACAGTTGAATACCAAAGATGTTTATTCTTTACTACTTATAATTTTCATATAGTATGATGAGTAATGAGAACAGTGATTTTCAGAATACACCTGCAGATGAATTTAAGAGAAGGGGAGAAAAACTTGCTGGATATTACACAAGCTGCAGGAAACTACTAGATAAAAATGATCCATAATAATGAGCACAGATTTAAGTCCACTGGATAGAAGCGGGACTGATAATTTGGTTAGACCAGTGGTTCTCAACCAGATGGGATTCTGTTTCCCAGGAGATAGTTGGTAAAGCCTAGAGACATTTTTGCTTGTCACAACCACGGGTAGAGGTGCTATAGGCATCCAGTGGATTGAGGCCAGGGATATCACTAAATACCCTATAATGCACGGAATAGTCCTCCACAACAAAGAATTATCCACCCCAAAAATGTCAATAGTGCCAAAGCTGAAAAGCCCTGGATGACAACAGCCTTCTCTCTTGCCTATTCTTTGGGAGAAATCCTAGAGGTACTTAAGAGCTCCTAGTTGGTGGGCTGCATACAAGATTGCCCATATTTGTCTAACAACATAAAAGTAAATTTAGATTTAGAACAAAATGCTTAGAATGGAAAGTACAATATTTGAATATTTAGCACATGCCAGAAACTTCTACATGCTTTACATATATTATTTTAGTTTTTAAAAGAACTCTCTCCTGGTAGGTCCAAGTAATTATCTCCCTTTTTTAGATGAGGAAACTGAGGCACAAAGAATGTTCCCCAAGTTGCAGTTATATGTAGTGAAGGTGGAATGCAAAGTCAGAAAGTTTGACTACAGAGCCTGAATCAAAATCTCAGTTTTGATTTAATTAAGAAGTTTTGTGTCAAATATTCTGGGAACTGGATACAATGAGAGTGTTGCCATAGAAACCCAAATACAAAATCATACCTCATTTCCCTGTTGATCCAGATCTTGCTCGTCCTGCTCCAAACATATAAAAACAAAAGTCAGCTGTAACTTAGGTTTAAATTCCACACCATTAAACCATGAGGAAAAAGAAACAGTGGTATAACAAGACTCACAATCTAACCCACAGGTCAGAGGCCCTAAGGTTGTGTTCTTCAGTGTCCCAAGACCTTGGAGTGGATTAATTTGTGCAGGTATGTTTTTTAATTTTTCAGAAAGCAATTCCATTCAAGAGAAAAAGGATCATTCTCCGAAGTTTAAAGAAAAGACTTTCACATAAAGTATATGCCAAAGCAGAGAACATTATAGGGAGAGCTTAAAATGACTAAGCTTGATATATTTACCAGGCAAAAGAAACAAAGAATTCTGTGAACAAAACTTTTTCTTTTTAAATCTCTGTTCAGCAGTTCTAGGAGAAACTTTTCATATGTTAAGATAGGTTTAATTTTGCTAACTTACCTATATAAGAAAAATCTACCTGAAGATAACCTGCCCATGAGAGAACATTCATAATCGATACCTCTCATGAATATTTTTGATTCCAGAGTTTAAAGAATACAAGAATAAAGTAAAATTTCAAAAGCAAAAAAATGAATTTGTGTTACTAAACAATAACTGTTCAGCAGGGAAAAAAGAAAACAGTGATACAAAATTCCGATGTTACCTTCAGTTATAACTCAAGCTTTAACTGCCATAAACAAACACAATGCTGCTCATGAAAATGAAAGCTTTTGAGTCAGTCTGCATTTTAAACAAATTTAGGAAAAAAAAAATCCTTTGCTCATAAAGAATTAAAGCTGTAGAAGATTCATGTAAGATACACTTATGGCTGTGCCTGCTGAATTTAGTTGATAAAACAATTAGGCAACATTTTAACAAATGTTAACTTCTCAATGGTTTGCAACCAGTCTACCTGGCATTTAACTGTGTACTCACTTTCAACATTTTTAAGACAATACAGCATATATTTCTACAGAAAAACCTAGAGAAGTGAAAATTTTTCACTCATCTTCAAGCCATTCCTATTTATTGCCTTTTCTTAAATCAGTTCCTACCAAAATCAAATAAAGCCCCTCCATGAAATCGATTATTTTCTAAAAGCTTGTGATAAACTTTTTATCAGCAGTCAACACTACCATTTTTATGCTTAGACACTGCAATTTTAGTCTTCTTAAAGGCTGTATTTCTCGAATGACTTTCCATCAAGAATAGGATTACCAACCCATCTCAGTTTTAGCACTATGAAGTCCTTGGAAAACTGGGAGGGTTGGTCACCCTAATTAAGCAAAAGCCCACAGGTGGTAGTCTTTCTTACCTTGTCATCGTGTGGATCATCTACAGCCAAGTCTTTAAACTCAGGAATGAGAACCTCTAGGGAAGGAGTTTCTTTCTTAATGCTGTCAGAAACCCTTGGCCCACCTCTAGGTTTCTGGGGCTGCTTCTTCACAGGTTCATCTTTTGTTTTTCCTTTCTTGCCCTTCTTCCCTTTTTCTTCTTTGTTTGAGCCTGCAGACTTTAATTCATATAGAGAAAATTAATATTGCCAATATGTGACAAATATTTACTGAATGCCTAGCATTATGCTGGGCAGTGTGCCCACTGAGAAGCCAAAGAAGGAAATGTTTTTAGATATTACTGACCCCCAGCAATTTCATGATAAGTTCACGTTCTTCTTCATCCTGGTCTTTGTATTTTTCTTTCATTTTTTTCATCTTACTCTACAAAAAAAAAATAAAAAATCAGTTGAAAAAATTCACCATTAAACTATATCAACAAATATGTAAAGAAAAGGTGTTTTAATTATCTGCCAAAAGTGCTTACTGAGCAAGGCACCATTAAAATAAACGATATGGAGACTATAAAGATGGATAGACCATAGTCCTCACCCTGAAGGAATTTACCATATGTTGGAAAGAGAAGATACATATAGAAGTATGGATAAATTAATTCAGCATATTTTAAATATTACATTATTGCTAAGGAAATTTAGAGAAAGGAGACCTTTCAGCTTGGGCAAGAACAGTGGGGAAGAAATAAAGCAAAAGTTGAAAATCTGGGAATACAGGACAAGCAGAAGGAAAACCAAGAATAAAAATGTGAAGACAGGAGAGTGGAAATAGCAAGTCATCCCATTTGGCTGTAGTCAGAGACTCAATAAGAGTCTGAATTTTATTAACTAAACCAGTGATTATTCTGGCTATACATCCAAATAGCCCTTAGTGGTTTTTTTTTTTTTTTAAACAACTACAGATGTCTAGACCACATCTCCAAAGATTTTCTTTCTGTTTTGATTAGTATTAGATGGGGCCTAAATAATAAATTTCTAAAATGTAAAAGATTTCTTTAAATATGACATAAAATCAACAGTTAAAAAAAAAAATGCTGAACCAGCCTTCATAAAATCAACAAATTCTGCTCATCAAAAAATACTATTAAAGTAAAACAAAAAAGCCCCAGAACATAAAAAGATATTTACCATACATATATCTCAAAAATATGTATCCCAAAAAGGACTTGTATTCAGGATTGTGAAGAGCTCCTATACATCAATGAAACAGACAACCTAATTTTAAAACTGGGTTCAAAAAGAAGATATTCAGAGGTTTAATAAGCATATGGAAAGGTGCTCAACATTATTAGTCCCCAGGATGATGCAAATTAAAGGCAAAATGAGGTATGTGTATATACACACATGAATGGCTAAAAACCTAATAATACCAAGTATTGGTGAGTATGTGCAACAACTGAAACTGTCAAATACTGTTTGATGGGAAATTAAAACAAGTACTTTGGAAAACAGTTTGGCAATATGAACTAAAGCTGAAGACAGCATGTTTACTACAACCCACCAGTTCCACTGCTAGGTATAGTCAGTCAATAGAAATGCACACTTGTGGGCCCAAAAGGCATGCATAAGAATGTCCATCAAGGGTAAAGTGGGTAAGTAAATTGTGGCAGTCATACAATGGAATGCTATTCAGCAATGCGAATGAACAAACCAGTTACATGTAACAACATGGATGACTCACATACAGTACTGAGTAAAAGAAGTCAGATATAGAAGAGAATATATTACATGATTCCTTTAATATAAATTTCAAAAGCAGAATAGCCAGCGAGATTAAAGCTAGAATAATGGTTATTTCTAGTGGGTATACTATTTGGGAAGAGGCAAGAGCTCCTTCTGGGGAGCTGGAAACATTCTATCTTGATTTGTGTGGTGGTTCACAGATGTGTGTGTAAAAGTTCATAGAGCTAAACACTTAAAGATCTGTGCATTTTACTATATACAATGTACTTCAAAAAAAAAAACACAAACTTGAGAATGTGAGTGTCACCAAGAAATAGAAAACCAGATGAAAAGAACAGATTTCCTTGAAAAATACAACTTAGGAAAACCAACTCTGAAAGAACAGAAAACCTGAATGAGCCTGTAATCACTAAAGAAACTGAATTAGTACTTAAAAACTACCCACAAACCCTACAACATCAGGCCAGTTTTATAAGGCCCTCCATCTTATACAAAGTTCCCAAGAAAAGAAAGAAAGTCCTAAACTTATTTTATGAAACTGGTATAACCTACATACCAAAGTCAGACAAGGGCAGTATAAGAAAGAAAAACTATAGGCCAATTTAATAGATTCTTTCAAGTAATTTGTTACATTAACAGATTAAAGAAAGAAAAAACCATCAGTAGATGCAGAAAAAGCATCCAATAACATTTAACTCCCATTACTAAAAATAACTTCATAAAGCAGAAACATCCCAGTGATAAAAATCTTAGAAGCAGTATCTTTAGTGTAATTAACATGACAAAGACGCACACTATTACTACTACTATTTCTGTGCAGCACTGTACCAACCTTTGAACCAGTGCAAAAAAATATATAGGGAAAGGAAAAGATGTTAGGACTAGAAGAAACAAACACCATTAGTTGCAGACAATATGACTACCTAAAGATGAAGTATTAAAATTAGTAAATGTTTAGTAAGATTGCTTATTACTAGATCAACCTAATGAAAATTGTCTTCTTATACACCAACAACTAGGAAATCAAAGTTTTAAAATATACTACTTACAAAAAACAAAACTATAAGAAAAATTATAAAGTATCTAGGAATAGATAAGCTGTGTAAGATGTCTGTGGAATATGACTTACATAATGGAGGCACAGTCCACATTCAAAAGCAGGGAGACTCAGTGTGGTAAAGATGACAATTCTCTACAAAATAATCTAAAATTGTAATGCTTTTTAGTAAAAATTCCATCAGGATTTGTTTTGGAACTTAAACTAGCTCCAGGATATTCCATTATAAAGGCACCATATTATCTGGCCAATATTATATTGTTGGGGATTTACAATTATTTTCGTTTGGTCTTTTTTTTTTAATTCCAAATACCAACTTGATGAACATTCTTTGGGTGTACCCATGATTTTTTTTAGGATAAATTCCTAGAAGTGGAATTGCTGAGTCAGAAGATAAACTCGCTGGTGGGAATCCCCATGGTGTTGTACGCGAACATTTATTGAATGATTAACATGTAGTATCTATTATTTGATGCATGAAAAAACTCCCCCTTTCACTATCCATACCTTTTTTTTTTTTTCCAGATTTGCCATTTTTCTTTCAATTTCATTTATGGTTCTTCTACTCATGTAGAATTTACTTTGGTATTATTTTCACATTATTAGCCACTAATTATTGAATATTTCACATCTTCTCAAATGATCTATGATATTTTGTCACATACTAAGTTCTTAAAATATACAGTTAATGGTCCTATGTCTAAATTTTATTCTCTTTTCTGACTGTTGTTGTTAGGTGCCATTGAGTCGGTTCTGACTTATAGCAACCCTATGCACAACAGAATAAAACACTGTCCGGTCCTGCGCCGTCCTCACAATCATTATGCTTCAACCCATTGTTGCAGCCACTGTGTCAGTCCATCTCGCTGAGAGTCTACCTCTTTTTCACGGACCCTCCATTTTACCTACCTTGATGTTCTTCTCCAGGGACTGGTCCCTCCTGATAACATGTCCAAAGTATGTGAGACCAAGTCTCACCATCCTCACCTCTAAGGAGCATTCTGGCTGTACTTCTTCTAAGACAGATTTGTTTGTTCTTTTGGCAGTCAGTGGTACATTCAATATTCTTGTCCAACAGAACTCAAAGGAGTCAATTCTTCTTCAGTCTTCCTTATTCATTGTCCAGCTTCCACATGCACAGGAGGTGACTGAAAACACCATGGCTTGGGTCAGGTGCACCTTAGTCCCCAAAGTGACATCTTTGCATTTCAACACTTTAAAGAGGTCTTTTGCAGCAGATTTGCCCAATGCAATGTGTCTTGATTTCCTGACTGCTGCTTCCATGGGTGTTGATTGTGGAACCAAGTGAAATGAAATCCTTGACAACTTCAGTCTTTTCTCTTTTAATCATAATGTTGCTTATGGGTCCAGTAGTTAGGATTTTTGTTTTATGTTGAGGTATAATCCATACTGAAGGCTGTACTCTGATATTCATCAGAAGTGCTTCAGGTCCTCTTTTAGCAAGCAAGGTTGTATCATCTGCATAATACAGGTTGCTAGTGAGTCTTCCTCCAATCGTGATGCCCTGTTCTTCATGTATTTCAGCTTCTCAGATTATTTGTTCAGCATACAGATTGAATAAATATGGTGAAAGGATTGAATAAATACGGTGATACATACCTTTCCTGACTTTAAACCATGCAGTATCCCCTTGTTCTGTTCAAATGACTGCCTCTTGATGTATGTGCCGGTTCCTCATGAGCTCAATTAAAGGTTCTGGAATTCTCATTCTTCACAATGTTATCCATAATTTGTTATGATCCATATAGTCAAATGCCTTTTCATAGTTAATAAAGCACAGGTAAACATCTTCGTGATATCCTCTGCTTTTAGCCAGGATCCATCCATCCGACATCAGCAGTGAGATCCCTGGTTCCACGTCGTCTTCTGAATCTGGCTTGAATTTCTGGCAGTTCCCTGCTGAAGTACTGCTATAACCACTTTTGAATGATCGTCAGCAAAATTTTACTTGTCTGTTATACTAATGGTATTATTCGATAATTTCTGCATTCGGCTGGATTACTTGTCTTTGGAAAAGGCATAACTATGGATCTCTTCCAGTCGGTTGGCCAGGTAGCTGTCTTCCAAATTCCTTGCCATAGACAAGTGAGTGCTTCCAGCACTGCATCTGTTTGTTGAAACATCTGAATTAGTATTAGGTCAATTCCTGGAGCCTTGTTTTTCAGCAATGTCTTCAGTGCATTTTGGACTTCTCTCTTCAGTGCCATCAGTTCTTGATCACATTCTACCCCCTGAAATGTGTCAACGTTGAGCAATTCTTTTTGGTACAGTGACTCTGTACATTCCTTCCTATCTTCTTTTGATGCTTCCTGTGTCATTCAGTATTTTGCCCATAGGATCCTTCCATACTGCCTCTCGAGGGCTTGAATTTTTTCTTCAACTCTTTCAGCTTGAGAAATGCAGAGCATGTTCCCTCCCTTTTGGTTTTCTAACTCCAGGTCTTTGCAAATGTCATTATAATACTTTACTTTGTTTTCTCAAGCCACCCTTTGAAATCTGGCTTTCACAGGTTTTACTATATATAACAGCCATCTCTGTGTTCCTTAAACATTGTATATTTTCAGCTCATTTTCTGTTTCACCTAAACTTTAAGAAGGTAAAGAAGAACCTCACAACTTCATTTGTGAACCACACTGTACTAGCTTAGTCCGACCCCGTTTATTAAAAACCCTATACCTTTTGTCCTCGCTTCACTGGCTGCCCAGCGGGAACATTTTTGCTTGTGTTCTGATGAGTCTCAGGGTGTTCTTTTTCTTTGTCCTTTCCCTCTATCTCTTCTAAATCCCCTGAGTCATTTGGAAGCTTTTTCTTCTTCATTTCCCTATAAAGAAATCAAACAGAAACATGTAACTCTTAGAATTTCAAATTCTTAGTTTCCTAAAAATATATTACATGTAAAATAGCGTGACTTTCTCCTTAACTTGACAATTACTCAACTCATACAGGAAAAAGGTAAAAAAATTTCATCTCTCACAGATTTATCATTCTTCCTTTTGTCCAGGATAAACACCTTGTCACCCATGACTTATCCTTACTCACTAGCCACATTCAGTCCCTAAACACCTGGATGGCCAGGGACTGGGATTTTTGGGCTTTGTATTAACATGGCCTTGTAGATTGTAGGCATTCGACAACACGTGTCGATTGGTTGGCTAAATGAATAAGTGAATAAAAAAAAGAGATTAATAGAATTTCACCTCCTCTGTAATTTCATTTATACTTTTCACATGCAATCTCTTTCTATTCTCAATGCCGCTGCCCTAATCCGAGTCCTCATCACCTCCCACCCAGACTTCCTCCAGTGTTTCTCCCATAACCTGTTCAACATATGAAGAACAAACCAAACCAGCTGGCATCAAGTCGATTCTAACTCATGGCGACCCCTTGTGTTGCAGACCAGAACCTCGCTCCCTAGGGTTTTCAAGGCTGTGAACTTTTACAGACTGCCAGGCCCTTCTTCCAAGGCACTTCTGAGCGGGCTCAAACTGCCAACCTTTGATTTAGTAGTCCAGCGCTTAACGCCTGTGCCACCTAGGGAGGGTCCTCTTGTGCACACACTTCTGTATTAATCTTCCTGAATTCTTTACCTTTGTCACATTCCCCTCGAAATTTCTACAAGGTACTCCTCAAATCACTTTCAGGATAAAGTCCGAAGTCCTTAGCCTGTCATTCAAAGTTCTCCAATTTTGATCCAAATTCAGTTATTGACTCTTATCATCTACCAGTTCACAAATATGAACTTTTCTGCTCCTTTCACTTAACTCTATTCATCATTTCCCAAAATACTGTTCACATTACTTCCAATCCCCACTTTGTTCATGCAGTCCTCCTCGGAGTTCCTGTCCTCCTTATCTTAATTTACCTAAATCCTAATATATTGTCAAGGTATACTTCTGATGGTAGGTCCCCAAACACCTCAATTCACAGGAATCTTTCATTCTGCAACCACGGTATCACTTTCACACAAAACTATTTGCATATTTATGGCTATTGCCTGAAAACAGAACTCTAAAGCTCCTTAAAGACATGAGCTTTATACTTTACCTCTTTGTACAGTCAGTATCTAGCATAGTGCCATGTACTCCAGAGAGTTCTCTATAAATGTTTAATAATTATTTTTCTCAAACAAAAAGGCCTTATTGTCCATTCTAGTTTATGGCCACTTCCTGGAATGCTTTACTATTTCTAGTCTTTCTCATCCCGTAACGGTTGTCCCAGATGTCCTCTTCCTCCTGCCCCTGTCTTTCTACTTGCCTGCTGAGACCTGCTATTTAAAAAAAAAAATCCTCTTACATGAAACTTTCCTAATTAATTTCAAGCAATCCTGTTTTATTCCTGTCAATGTTATCCTAGAACCAGCCTGTCTACTTAATACACTGCCATCATTACTGTACATATTTACGTAATGAAGGTTTAACTTGTGTTACCAGACCTATCTTACTGATCATAGTGACAGACTAGCATCCCACAATAGAAAACTTATATCCTGGTAATTTTAATAAAGGTCTTTAGAATAATCAAGTGATCTGTCACGGGTTATCAATTAAAAAAAAAAATTACATCCTTTTCAGTTAGATAACTCAAATATGTTTACCTTCTTTCCTTGGCTGACAAATGTCTCCGGCTCTGTAATTTGCTGTCAGTCTATTAAAATTGAAACAAAAAACAAGCAAATATAAACAACAACATCACTATGATTAATTTTTCAATTAAAAGTTTTCAATTTTTTTCAAAATTTCAAGTAAAATGAGTTACTCTCTTCATTGACAGTAAAGTTTTCATAAAACTCTGAAAATAGCTTACTAAATTAGAAGACTCCTCTTTTGAAGCCAATTTCTGGAGGGACCTATGAAAACAAGCAGAAAGAGGAGTCCGCTAGCCATTTAAGGCATTCATTTGTAAAGTCCCAAAACATTCCCAAATCATACTCTTAATTATAGGCAATCTTACAAATTTTCAAATTTGGTAAAATCAGGGAAATATAATCAAATTGTTCATCTTCATACTTAACACACACACATTCTTAAATTGCTGACATGTATTGAACACCTACCATGTGCCAGGCACTACTAGATGTTTTACATGCATATAAACTTCGCTAAAGCCCTATGCAGGGGGCACTACTTCATTTTAACCAAGCAGGAAAATTGAAGGTTAGGTGGTAGAATAGCTTGCCCAAAGACATAGCCTAGGACTCAATTCTGGCCTGTCTCACTCTTAAGCCATTCTTAACAACTCCAATGATAATGTTTTTATAACTATGGTATTTCTCACTTGGTGATCGGTAGACATTCAAGGCTATAACACCTTAGTTTTTTAATGCAATTACTTTTACTGTATTATTAGCATTGACGATCTTAATCATTTACTTGTTTCTATTCTGATGTAGTTTGGCCAATTTATATTTACAATATTTTTCTGATCTGAGTCCTAGGAATTTCTTTAGAGATTTACCCCCTAAATCAAATGGTGAGAAAATAACAAGACCAAAGGATAATGGAAGGTAGAAGTATTCAAGTCAATCTTGTATTAACTTTGTCAGGGTTAACTCATCATCATTCCTAGTATAGCTTTTTAATTACCTTTGTGACTGAAGATGGGACAAGTCAATGGTAGTATCAGGATAATTTAATGTCTCTTCCTCTTCATCCTTCATTTCACCAACTGGCTCCTCATCTTTTACCACCTCTTCAGATTCTCTTTCATCCTCAGAACTTTCTTCCTGAATCAGTTCCTCGTTTAGCTCATCTCCAGCGCTCTGAGCAGTAATATCCTCTTGAGCAACCTGCGTCATTAGTTCTAGTTCTACAGGAGTTTCATGTAATTCCTCTTTCTCCTCTTCACTGCTACTGTCACCCCCATCTGTAGAATCACCATAAGCAAAGTCAGAGTGGGACTGCCACAACAAAGCTAGATGATTTCTTTGAAAACTTCAAAAAAATATTATGCTGGTGATCCCCATTTCCCCAAAATATCACCAGAAAAATGCTTGTCTTTATTCTTAGGATAAAGAATAATCTGTATCATGAATATGTTGGATAAAATGATCTCCAAGATCCTTTACCATAATAAATTTCTTAAGACACTCCAACTATTTCTGCAATGAAAACCGTAACTTAACTTCATTAGGTATTTTCAAAAAGTAGAACAATAAAAGTAGTTCTATAAAGTAACTGGTTATATTATAATTTGCACATGAGAACTGAAATGAGACAATACTAGCAAGTACTCACACTTTTACGAAAGTAAAATACTGTCTAATATAATACACCATCTAATAATAAGTATGGTCTTTATAACCAGAAACATACATCTGAGATATACCATTAACCACCTGGATGACCCCAAGCAAGTTACTTTTCTTAAGTTCAGATGCCTCACCTATAAAAAGAGATGTCATCACCTATTCTGAGATTCAAAATAAAAAACAATATAAATAAACGACTTCAGATAGTGCCAGGGACATGGTAAGCATTCATTAAATGGGATGTTGTAGTACCAGTCATAAATGAATGCAGTATTACTCTAAAAAGGAATAACCCCAGGAGAGAGAATAACTGCAAAAAACAGAATTTAGAGGGCTTAATTTCCCTAGTTCATTTAAAACCCCATTGCCATCGAGTCGATTCCAACCATAGCAACCCTACAGGACAATGTAGAGCCACCTCATAGGGTTTCCAAGGGACGGCTGGTGGATTTGAACTGCTGACCTTTTGGTTAGCAGCTGAACTCGTAACCACTGTGCCACCAGGGCTCCTAGTTCCTTTAAAAAAAATAGGTAGGTAAATAAAATTTTCAGCAACTATAACTCCTCTTTACCTGAAGCAAACATATTAAGTCTTTAAATTCATCTTTGCATCACTTCTCATTCCTAACCCAAAAAAAAAAAACCCAAAAGTAAATGCTGATTCATATATACCTGAGCCTACATGAGTCAGAATCGATGGCAACAGGTTTGGTTATTTTTTTGGTTATATGTGTTAAACACACACGCATTATTAATTTTAAACATTGAAGTTTTGTTATATAAACAATATACTGAAGTATATTAGTCATGGCACCAATTAAATACTTCATAATTTACTTGAATAAGTATGTTTGGTATTTCTAAAAACAAAACTCAGTAAATCATGATGCCAAGTGTTGTTTTAAAATTTCAGGCATCCCAAATGAGACTGATCTTTTAAGTAAGGATTTAGAAGCAAAACTAGACAATACTGCAAAAGAATTTATTAAAATTCATAAAATACCTAGTTGTTCCACTTCTTCTGATATGAGTTCACTTGTGCAACTCGCCAGTGTCTCCATGTCTTCATCCTGCACTCTGACTTTTCGTTCACCCCAGTGTCTCCAAACACAAGACTCATCTACCTATAAAAAGAATTCTTTTTCACTGATAAAGCTTTATGTAAGACTAATGAAAATGAGAAGAAAAAAATAACCAAGAAGCTAAAAAGTACCTTAAAGAGGAAGCTAAACCCCATCATTAAATATGAAGGAGGAAGAAAATTCTTTTTTCCTATAAAAGATAATACATACATAAGTGTTTTAAAAATCAGTTTTCTCCATTTTTTGCACGCAAAATACCTGACACCAATGGTGATGTTCATTTGTCCTTTACTCTGCCACGAAGGAACAGTTTGTTTATAAAATCTGGCATTATATAGGAACCGTAACTGAGAAGAAAAAAAATATACGTGCTTGCTCTCATCTTTTGGGTTAAACCATGAAAAGTCTATTTTTAGGAAAAAAGGTCAGGCTATGCTTTCTTAGGAAACCCTGGTGGCATACTGGTTAAGTGCTACAGCTACTAACCAGAAGGTCAGCAGTTCAAATCCACCAGGCGCTCCTTGGAAACTCTATGGGGCAGTTCCACTCTGTCCTGTGGGGTTGCTATGAGTCAGAATCAACTTGACAGCAACGGGTTTGGTTTTTTTGTTTGTTTGTTTATGCTTTCTCAGGAGCCCTATTGGTGCAGTGGTTAAGCACCTGGCTGTTAACCAAAAAGTCGGTGGTTCAAACTCACCAGCCACTCCATGGGAGAAAGATGTGGCGGTCTGCTTCTGTAAGGATTTACAGCCTAGGAGACTCTATGGGGCACTTCTGCTGTGTCCTATTGGGTCACTATCAGCAGAATCAGCTTGATGGCACACAGCAACATTTTCTTACCCTTATAACTTTTAACTATGCGAAAGCACATTTTTATCAATAAAAATATATTAAATACTAAAATGGCCACACAAAGGCACATTCCTTATTTCCTAAGAGACTTCTTATATAAAGCCAGGGTAATCAGTTTCTATTCTAAGAATATTAGTAGAGGGTCCTCAAACTTGTCTGAAAATCCACTAACAAACTTAGGATATTTTCCATGTCAAGCCATTACCTCTTATCATGAAGCTTCCTGTTGTCAAATATTCTCCAGTCGGTGCTGTTTTGGACACCTGAGGAACACAAAAATATATTAGACCCTTGTCTTAATAAAGACTCAGTTTTTTCATTCAAAAGGACAAAGTAAAGTCAAATTCAAGTAAGCAGCATGCTCTGTGTTCTGAAACGTTTAAATAATTTAGCAAAAACTTTCAATACTGAAGGGATAGGTACCCTCCAGTGATAAGATATACCTTTGAGAGTTAATAAAGAAAGATATAATGATGGATCCACCAAATCAGTAATTTTCAAATCCATGGACTAGAACTAGAGCTGGTCTACATGTTTTCTCCACTATGAGATACAATGAGAAAAACAAGGGTAGTTTAATAAGTCATCATAAAGCTATATTTACTTAAATAAAGCTTTATTTATTAAATCCTTTTGAGATTTTTTTATATTATCCTTTCATTTTAGGAAATAAAGTTAATCACAGACTTTAAAGATATATTTTAATTTGCAAAACGGAAAGTGGGCAAATTTATTCTACCATTTTTAAAATGTATCTGTGAAACTCCAAGATCTGAGAATATCTTTATTAGTCATAAACAGCTGACATAACAGTGAGAGGCTAAAAGCACACTAAATTTCATTAAAAAAAAAAAATCCTCAAATAAAAATCAAAACCACTTTTATAACAGTACTGAGGCAGAAAATATTATAATCCCAAGTGATATTAATTTCCTAAAAACAGTATTGTAGCATAGCAGTTGCCAATGAATAGAAACAAAATAAAACCAAGTCTAAGGGAGGCTAGTGGTATTGAACTCTCCATATCTTTCTGCATAGTTTTAGGACCTTGTATATGATTATATAGTTACATCATTATCAATTATAATTCTTGGAAGTGTGAAATCAATATAAACGTGAAGTCACTATCATCAAATAAAATAGCGTTAACCATAAAGGAGGGTAATTAGCTAAACCAAATGGATTTAAGAACCACTGGATATACCTACTTTTCTGAAAGGTCCAAAAAGAATTCAGAGAATTCCAACAAAGATGAACAGAAGAAGCCCTTTTAGGTCAGTAGACCAGTCACACTCATACTTTATCCCATAGATCTGCTTGGATCACTCTCTCCCTTCATTTAGATCTCTGCTCAAATCTTACCTTCCCAGAGAGGCCTTCTGTCGTGGACTGAATTACATTCCCCCAAAAATGTGTATATCAATTTGGCTGGGCCACGATTCCCAGTATTGTGTGATTTTCCTACATGTTGTAAATCCTGCCTCTATGTTAATGAGGAAGGATAGGCAGCAGTTGCGTTAGTGAGGCAGGACTCAATCTACAAGATTGGATTGTGTCTTGAGGCAATCTCTGGAGATAGAAAAGAGAGAAGCGAGCAGAGAGACAGGGGGACCTCATGCCACCAAGAATGCAGTGCTGGGAGCAGAGGGCATCTGTTGGATCCAGGGTCCCTGCGCAGAGAAACTCCTAGTCTGGGGAAGATTGATGAGAAGGCTGACAGAGAGAGAAAGCCTTTCCCCGGAGCTGACACCCTGAAATTGGACTTTTAGCGTACTTCACTGTGAGAAAATCAACTTTTCTTTGTTAAAGCCATCCATTTGTGGTATTTCTGTTATAGTAGCACTAGATGACTAAGATACCTTCTCTGATACTTTTCTCTAAAATGATAGCCCCTATCACTCTCTATGTCCTTACCCCATTTTTTTTTATCTTTACAGCACTTGTTAACTGATGTTATATTTGTATTTGTGACCACCACCAAAATGGTCCATCAGGGTAGGTGCTTTGTCTGCCTTGTTCACGTCTATACTCTCAAATATTGGCACACAGTACCTCTTAATAAATTAAGAGCCTTATTACCTGATGATGGTACACCCACCAAGCACTAGTGATAACGCGTGCATCCCACGCAGCACTATAGCAAAGAGCCATTGTGCCAGCTTCAGTCAAGGTCCGAGGTGGGACTGGTTCTCCTGCAAAAACAGTGCTACGATTATTCAGATACCAAAGTACAGACTTGCTACAGAGTAAGATATGAAAATCATATACAGTATGAAAGATTCAATTCTCTTGTACTTAAGTATTAAAACCATATTTTTATTTCAATATTATAAAAAGTTACTGTTTTTATTAAAAATGGATTTGCATGGTGGGTTCACTTTTAAATGGGCTACCTATATGAAGTCGGAGAAATTCTCTTAGTTATATGAGTAATTCTAACTTAATTACAGAAATATGAAAAATCTAAAGTTTGACGACTTTAAGATTTAATGTAGACTGTTTGAACCATCAAAATAAAAGCACACTAATATCCTTTACAGATAGATTTCAAATACTTTTTTGAGATATAATTCACATAACATAAAATTCAAAGTATACAATTAGGTGGTTTTTAGTATATTGACAAAGCTGTGCAACCATCTCTACTATCTAATTCCAGAACATTTTCATCATCCCCAAAAGAAACCCCATATTCATTAGCAGTCATTCCCCATTTTACTAGTCACCTAGCCCCTGGCACACACTAATCTACCTTCTGTCTCTGGATTTGCCTATTTTGGGTATTTCATATACACAGAGTCATACAATATTTGTCCTTTTGTATCTGGTTTATTTCACTTAGCATAATGTTTTCAAGGTTTATCCATGCTGTAACATGTATGGATCTGTAAGTTCATTGTATGGATACATCACATTTTATTTATCTGTGCATCAGCTGATGGACATATAGATTGTTTCCACTTTTTGGCTATTGTAAACAGTGCTCTATGAACACCTGTGTATAAGATTTTCTTTAAACATCTGTTTTTCAATTCTTATGGGTATATACCTACGGGTAGAAACGCTGGGTCATATGGTCACATGAAACTGCCAAACTGTTTTCCACAGTAGCCGCACCATTTCACATTTCTACCAGCACTGTAGGAGGGTTCCAATTTCTCTGCATCATCCTCAGTATTTATTGTCTTCCATATTTTTTATCATAGCCATTCTAGTAGATGTGACCACCACCCATCAGTCAGTTTGTCATACTGTGGTGGTTTGCATGTTGCTAGGATGCTGGAGAAAACTCTGGTGGTGTAGTGGTTAAGAACTGTGGCTGCTAACCAAAAGGTTGGCAGTTTGAAATCCACCAGGTGCTTCTTGGAAACCCTATGGGGCATTTCTACTCTGTCCTACAGGGTCACTGTGAGTTGCAATTGACTCCATGGCAATGGGTTTTTTTTATGATGCTGGAAGCTATGCTATCAGTATTTCAAATACCGTAGTCATTCATGATGAACGGGTTTTAGTGGTGCTCCCATACTAAGACAGGCTAAGAAGAAAGGCCTGGCTATCTACTTCCAAAAATTAGCCAATGAAAACCCTATGGATCACAAAATACTTTCTAATAGTGCTGGAAGATGAACAACAGAATACTATCCAGCAGTACTAGAAGATAACTCCCTAGGTTGGAAAGCACTCAAAATATACACAGGATGCAACAATGGACTCAAACATACCTGCAATCTTGAGTCAGAGCCAGTTCAACTACAGTAGGCATAAAGTGGTACCCAGTGTGCTTTTGATTTGCATTTCCCTACTGAATAATGGTATTGCAAATCTTTTCATGTGCTTATTGGCCATTTGTATACCACCTCTGTTGCTGCTATTGCTGTTAGTTGCCATCGAGTCAATTCTGACTCCTGGGGACATCCTGTGTGGTCAACCTCATGTGTGTCACAGTAGAAGTGTGCTCCACAGGGTTTACAAGGCTGTGAGCTTTCAGAAGCAGATCACCAGACCTGCCTTCTAAAGCACCTCTGGGTGGGTTTGAAATGTCAACCTACTAGCCAACTTGGCTGGAAGTCAAGCACTTAACTGTATATGCCACCCAGAGACTCATATCATCTCATTTTCTAATTTCCCTTGAGATTTCTTTTTTGACAAATTGGTTATTTGTGAGTTATGTTTTTTAATGCCCACATACTTGTGAATTTTCCATATTTCTTTCTAGTATGGTTTCTAATTTCATCCCATTACAGTCAGGGAATACATTTTGTATGACCTCAGTTGTTTTAAATTTATTAAAACTTGTTTCATAGACTAACTTATGGTCTATCCTGGAGAATGTTCCATGTGTACTTCAGAAGAATATATACTCTGCTGTGCTGGATAGTATTCTATCGATGTCTGGTAGGTCTAGTTGTTTATAGTGTTGTTTGTGTCTTCTATTTTCTTGTTCTTTGTTTCACTAAAATATATCTCAATTTTAATAAGTTCCTCTAAACACACATTTATTTGCTACTGAAAGTAGAAACAGCGTATCAGAATTTCCTTTTACCGTGATTCACATTTTTAAAATTCAGAAAAAAGTTAATGCACCTTGTTTTAATTATTATGCTTTAGGCAAACTACCCAATGTTTTCTTTACACTCCTCCCCCACAGATTACTATGCTTCTAAAACACATGGGAAATACTTGAGACCTACTGGTGCTTCATGGGGTCATATCAAAAAGTAAACTGAAGAATGAACTAAAATATACTGAAGTCAGCAAGACATTCAGACTACACAGATTCCTTATAATTTACTGTTACTGAGTTAGCAAGTAAAGAGATCCAAGAAGGAAAAAGAAAACACATCACAGAAATCATTATAGGTTATCCAAAAATCATTGGTATGCAGTCTGCCCTAGCACAGAGTAGCTTCCCCAGCCTGCAGCATAAAAAAAAAAAAGAAAATGAAACCCGTTGCTGGTGAGTCAATTCTGACTCATAGCAACCCTATAAGATAGAGTAGAAAAGCCCCATAGGGTTTTCAAGGAGCAGCTGGTGGATTGGAACTGCTGACCTTTTGATTAGCAGCCATAGCTCTTAACCACTGCACCACTGGGGATACACAGTGGTCCCAAAATTACTACGAAAAAAAGAACATTAGAATGAAGTTTAGTTTTAAACTGACTGTGTCTTAATTATCCCCATTCTTCCATTCTCAGGAGAGTCCTACCTATGATACAGGCAATAAAGACAGCCACATATGAATGGTTCATTTCTTGATCTATTCTGAACACCCTCACGTCCAATGCCTGCTAGTTCTCTTTTTAGCAGATAAGACCAGTTGAGGTAGAGGTATCTCAGTTTTACCATCCTTTCAAATATCTCATTCTGCTGACATAACATCCTTATTCTACTCCTCCTGTAGGGAAAGCCATCTTTGATTTGCCATAAGATCTTTTCTATCAGGCTTTTGTAGAGGACTTTCTGGAAGAAGGGAAAGGATTTTGGTACCAGGGTTGAAAGTCAAGTCACTAAAGTCCTCTATTAACATTTCTGAAGAGAAAAGATGAGAAGGAGACTCATCCTGAGAATCTTTTCCAGTGGGCATCTGGAAAGACTCAGGGGCCAAGGTTGGGTTCTAGTCACAGCTTGAAGCTTTTCCTGGATCTTTTTATCTGACCAGAAAGGTGATACACATGGCTTTCAAACTGCTACAAGATAGCCTAGAAAGAATTATAGCCAAGAAAAGTCCAGAAAAATCCCAAACTCCAACTTACAGTGGTGAGAGAAAGAGTTGGCCCCATTTCCTTGTTGACCTTTTGTCTAGTTTTTCTATCCATTATTGAAAGTGAAGCATTGAAATCTCCAACAATTATTGTTAAATTTTCTATTCCTGCCTTCAATTCTGTCACTTTATATATTTTGGGGCTGTATTTTTAGATGCATATGTGTCTATAGTTGTTTTATCTTCTTGATGGACTTATCCTTTTATCATTAGAAAATATTCTTTCTCTCTATTAATTATCTTAAAGGTAGACTACTAATATTTTTAAGGAAATAAACTAAAGTTTTGAAAATACAAATATATTACCTGTTGGGTTCTTAATTACACAGCTAGTTGCACCATGAAGATCAGCATGTACATAAATGTCCCCTTAAATAAAGACAAATGATAAACAGTAAGTCTTGTGTTTAAACGTGGAAAAAAGGTTTCAAACTTTAGCACTAAAAAGTAAGATTTTAAAGTCTTGATCTGTAATGACTTTGGAAGACTGAGACCTATTCTGTTTATGTGGTAAAGAATCAAAAGTCTAACACTACAGATTAGCTCAGCATTATTATTTTAAGAATATCACTTAAAATATGAACTGTCAATGAACCATAAACCATCAAGCACCAAACTCTCTTTCTACCAATTAAATCTGTTATCCAAAAGCGTATAAGATGAAAATCAATGCCAAATGCTGAGATAACTGATCTAACATTTAGGGGAAAATACTTTAGAACTTTAATATTACCTACCCGCTGTCAAGTATCTTTTCACAATTATTTCATTCTGTTGCTGATCTCGTCCACCTATAATTAGATAGTTCTCTGAGCTAATGAACCACAGAAATTTCTCAAACCTACCAAATTAAAAGAAAAAAGGGTCAACATCTCTTTTGCTTTATAGTTCCTTGAATTCACACTCTTTAAAAAACAAAAAATAAGGAAACTAGTCTGTTGTGTAAGTTAACGTACTTGATGGCTTAATTTCTTTTCTTAAGGCATCAAACTGAATGTACTAAAAACCTGTAACACATATTGTCTTAGGAAACTTAGACCATGTTAGAAGAAAACAAATTCCATGTTTATATGTATACATAAAATCTCTTTATTCCATATAGATAGCCTTCTTAAACTCAACATTAACTTATAACAATAAAGAAAGCAAAAGACTAAAACATCACTTGGTACCTAGGGTTAGCTTTCTTTCAGTGGGCACCTGACAGGCTCTGACCACTGGTAACAAAAAAAGTTGCTTTCCCATTCCATTCTCAATCAACTAAATGTTTACATACATGATATCCTCTACACTTAATTTTTTGATACAAAACACCAAAAATTGCCTTCAGAAAGATAAAATTACAACTTTTCTGAAAGGAAAAAGGAACTTGGGTTTGCCTGATTAATACTAGTTATAAGGATAAAAAGTATAGTGACTATTTTTATGACATTCAGAAAACAACACACAATATAGATGAATATAAATATATGCTATATTATATTTGACTAAAGAGACAATCTTTATGATTTAATCTGAAATTTAAAAATTTCTGGTTAAAGATGGTAGTTTAAGCACAGGTATTAAACTATCCTCCCTCAAATCTCCAATTAAAAAAAAAAAAGCAAAAAGGTTTTATTACTATTTTCTAATTTGATTTTTGATTGGGTAATACATGCACGTGGTTCCAAAGTTTAAAATATAAATATAGTGAGAAATCTCCCCTCCTCCCCGTCACACATCCCTTTAGTTCCCACCAACACTACCAAATAGGGAGCCATTGTTATGTTTCCTGCATATCCTTTTCCAGTTTCTTTATGCACATGAAGATTAAAATAAAATGTTTATTCTAATCCTCTCCTTTTTCAGAGACAACATAGAGTGTTCTGTATATATTGTCTTTTTAATTTAAAAATAGTATTCCTCATTGATTGGATATACTGTAATTTATTTAACCACTGCCCTCTTGACAGTAAAGAGGTTTGTTAAAAAAGACATAAATCCACAAAGAGAATGGGAGAGGTAAGTCAAGGATACATGTCATAATCATGCTAGTAAAGGAATGTATAACTAACAAGTCAATAAAAAATAACCAATCAAAAGAAGGCAAAAAGGAAGATAAAAAGGGACGTAAAACAAATAGGACAGGTAGAAAGTAAATAGTAAGGTCAGTAGATTTATACCCACATATACCAGAAATTACATTAAATGATAAATGTACTAAATGTTCCAGGTAAAAGGCAAAGACTTTCAGACTGGAAAATAACACAATGATATGTTCCTTTAAAGTATAAGGGTATACAAAAGTGGAAATACAACAATGAAAAACACATACCATGCAAAACTAACCAAAAGAAAGTTGATTTAGTTACGGTATATGACAAAGTAGACAAAAATTGTCATGAGTCATTAAAAAAGTCCATAAAAGGCTCAATTCACCAGAAAGATACAGTAATTCTATATTTATACCCCTTAATTACATTGCCTTAAAATATAAAAAGCAAAAGCTAGCACAAGTAAAAGAAGAAATGCAGAAATTAACAGTCATGATGTGATATATAACACATCTCTCTCGGTAACAGAAGACAATCATTAAAAAATTAGTAAAGTTGCCAAAGATTTAAACAACATGATTAATAAACTTAACCTCATTGACACACTATACGTTTATACCATACATGGAACATTTATAACCAAAAAAAAAAAAACAAACCCATTGCTGTCGAGTTCATTCTGACTCATAGCGACCCTATAGGACAGAGTAGAACTGCCCCATAGGGTTTCCCTGCTGGTACAGTGCTTAAGAGCAACGGTTGCGAACCAAACAGTCGGCAGTTCGAGTCTACCAGGCGCTCCTTGGAAACACTATGGGGCAGTTCTACTCTGTCCTATAGGGTCGCTATGAGTTGGAATCGACTCGACAGTAATGGGAACATTTATAAAGCTGACCATAAATCTGCTGGGCCATAAAGCAAGTCTCAATAACTGATGTAAAGGACTGACTGAGTCAGAATATCATCTCTGTTCATCACACAAATTAAGCTAGAAATCAAGAATAAAAATACAATTTTAAATAATACATGGTAAATGAAGAAATTAAGGTATTTTGAAGTGAATGATAATGAAAATACTATATAACAATACATTGGGAATACGGTTAAAGCCAGGCTTAGGGGGAAATCGTGTTAAATATACACTAGAAGAGAAAAAAAGGCTTGGGGGGAGCTTCCATCTCAAGGAATTAGAAAAGGAGCTACAAATGAAATGCAAAGTAGGATGACAATAGTAAAGAACAGAAATTGGTAAAATAGAGAGCCCATATATAACAGAGGAGATCAACAGACAAAAACAAGACTAATCAAGAAAAATAGAAAGCACAAATAACAACTATCAGAAACAAAAAGAGGGATGTCACTAAAGACCCTAAGGATGTTAAGAAGTAGCTAAGCCGGATACTATAAAGAACTTTTTGCCAATACATTTCAAAATTGAGGCAAAATAGACAAAGTCTTAGAAAAACACTGTGTACCCAAACTAGAAAATCTGAATAGTCTGTATATATATTAAAGAATTTAAATCTGTAATAAAAAACTTTCCCACCAAAAAATAAAACCACCATGTCATGACCACTCAGCTTCACAGGTGAATTCCATCAAACATGTAATAGCAATAGTAAAAGGAACGTTTCTCAACTTGTTTTATGAGGCAGCATGACCCCGATACCAATGCCTGACAAGAACATTACAAAAGAAAAAAGGCGGGGGTCGGGGAGCAAAACTAAACAAAATTTTCAAAGTTGGAAAATTAATGGACAAGTGATCAGACACAAGAAAACATCCTAGGCTGACAGTGGAAAAACCAAAACACCAACTCAACTTACAATGTAAGACCATAAAAAGGTCAAATTGACAAGGTAATCCCGGAAATAGGCTATTAAAAAAAATATATTAGATGAGGTTAAAAACAGGAAGGCTGGCTGAAAGTCTGTTCAAGAAGCAGTTAGTTCCCTCAATCTTCTTCCCAGCTCTGAACATGTTGGTAACTGCTCTTTCCACACCTTAACAGAAGGTCAGAGATTAATTCTCTAGAAAGGGTACAGAGAGGATCTCTGGATGGGGGGAAATTTGGCACAGTTGTTAAGTGAGGGTACCATATGAACAAAAGGGCAAGAAAGTAAATGTATGAATTACTGGATATTAAGACTCACCAGTCTTTTATTCCCATTACATTCCTAAAATGTGGCAGTCAGGTCTTCACTTTACAAGCAGAAGACAAAAAGAATCTTTGCCGGGAAGTGGGCCCAGCTGAAGAAAGACGTAAAGACACTGACATTATAGGTTCCACACAAAATGGCCCACAGAGATAATCATGCAAGTCTACCCACCCACAGAGAACTTCAGTCAACATTTCATTGCCGTATTATAAGATGTGAGCAGATAATCAAGAATCATAAAAAAAATTAATGAAGTCTCTAACAAGAAAGCTAGAGACAAAAACCAAAAAAAAAAAAAAAAACCCAACTTGGAGAAAACAGATATGCAAGAAGGGGTACACTTAAAAAAAAGCTTAAGAGGTGGAGCCAAGATGGCGGAATAGATGCTTCCGGCGAGCCCTCTTCACAACAAACACCTGAAAAAACAAGTGAGAAGAGTATATTTGTGACAAGCTGGGAGCCCTGGGCTTCAAAGCCAAGCTTAAAAAACGAACTGAGGGGAAGGGGGAGGAAGAGACCATTCAGAAGCGGAGAGGAGTTACCGGACGTGAATCACAGGGAGTTCTTAGGCACCATTCCCGGGGCTGCAGTGGTGGCGGTCTGGTACTAGCCTTTGGCCATAGTTTCCTCAGGGAAAAGCGGCCAGCCACACAGCCTATTCATACCTCCAGAACCAGAGAAGAACGGTGCTCTCGGCAAAAGCTAAGTACTTGAGTATATTTTACTGCGCCCCCCACCCCGAAGCCAGCTTCAGCGGCTGAATTCCCTGGGCCTGAGATAGGCACTGTTGAGAACCTATAGCCATCCTCCCGGCCTTGTGAAAGAAAAAAATTGGCAATTGGTGGAAGAGATAATTTGCTAGCTCCACTAACCGGGGGAGCTCAGGCCAGAAGCGGCTCCTGTCCAGGCATAAACTGTCTGTGGACTTTGAGCACCTCTCCCTTCTGCATGGACCTGTGTGGGCCTATTTTGGGAGAATAGGCCCTTGTTGGCAGACTCCAGCCATTTCAGCTGTATGGTGGAGAGCTGGGTGTTTGATGTTTGACACCCCATTGCCTATTAAACAAGGTCCTCACCTACCCACGTCAGGGACCTAAGGACTGGTAGCTCCATTCAGGTCACCCAGCCACCCACAACAGGGGTCCAAAGATAACTGGTACCTCCCAGTCCTTATAACCAAAAAACTTTGGGTGCCCACGGTCCATCTGCAGAACCCACCCACCTGCACGCTCTAGGGAACAGGGACACGCTCTCCTCAGAGACACTCAGGGGTCGGTTCTCGGTACCCTGCCTTGTTCAGAGCATGACCCGCTGCTGCAGTCAAAGACTGGTATATATGCAAATCACCCTTTCCCTTCTAAGACTGTAGGACAGAGCCTGTACCACACACTTGATGATCTGCTACCTAGAAACCTGAGCTGAATTCATACAAGAAAACTGAATGGATTCATAGACTGATATACCTGATAACAGCTCTAGACATCTGAGGACAGGACGTCAGAGGATCAAAGCCAAAAATAATCAAGCTAGTTCACTCAAGCAACCTAAAGGGGTATACCAAAACAAATAAAGCAAGAAGCTACGACACTGTAACCAAGCATAAACTAATACAATAATTACAGATGGTTCGGAAACAACAGTCAATATCAAGTCACATAAAGAAACAGACCATGGCCACCTCAACAGGATCTCAAAACAAAGAATCCAGGCATCTTCTACATGAAAGTGCATTCCTGGAATTACCAGTGCAAGAATACATAAGTTTAATATACAGAACCCTTCAAGACATCGGGAAGGAAATGAGGCAATACACAGAACAAGCCAAGGAACACACAGATAAAACAATTAAAGAAATTACAAAGATTACTCAGGAACATAGAGAAAAATTTAATAAGCTGGAAAAATCCACAGACAGCAATCAGAAATTCAGAAGATTAACAATAACATTACAGAAGTACACAACTCAACAGAAAGAGGAACAGAACTGAGCAAGTAGAAGCTTAAATTTATGAACTTGAAGATAAATCACTTGGCACTAATATATTTGAAGAAAAATCAGAAAAAAGAATTTAAAAAAATGAAGAAACCTTAAGAATCACGTGGGACTCTATCAAGAGAAATGACCTACGAGTGATTGAAGTACCAGAACAGGGAGGGATAACAGAAAATACAAAGAGAATTGTTGAAGATTTGTTGGCAGAAAACTTCCCTGATGTCATGAGAAGGTATCTATCCAAGATGCTCATCGAACGCCACAAAAGGCAGATGTTAAAAGAAAGTCACCAAGACACATTATAATCAAACTTGCCAAAACCAAAGATAAAGAGAGAATTATAAGAGCAGGGAGGGATAAACGAAAAGTCACCTACAAAGGAGAGCTCAGACTACTCGGCAGAAACCCTGCAGGCAAGAAGGCAATGGGATGACATATTTAAAAAACTGAAGGAAAAAAATTGCCTGCCGAGAATCATATATCCAGCAAAACTGTCTCTTAAATATGAAAGTGAAATTAAGACATTTCCAGATAAACGCAAGTTTAGGCAATTTGTAAAAACCAAATCAAAACTACAAGAAATACTAAACGGAGTTCTTTGGTTAGAAAATCACTAATATCAGGTATCAACCCAAGGCTAGAACACTGGGCAGAGCAACCAGAAGTCAACCCAGACAGGGAAATCCAAAAAGACAAAACAAGATTATAAAAAAAACTCAAAACAGGTTAACAGCGATATTATATAAAAGAAGACAATATTAAAATAATAAAGAGGGACTAAGAAATGTAATCATACACCTTCCATATGGAAAGGAAGATACCGCGATACAAAGAAATAAAAGTTAGGTTTAAATTTAAAAAATAGGGATAAATAACAAGGTAACCACAAAGGAGACAAACTATCCTACTCATCAAAATAAAATACAAGGGAAAAATACAGACTCAGCAGAAACAAAATCAACAACAACAAATATGAGGAAAGGACAATATACAAAGAAAATCTACTCAGCACAGAGAATTAAGTGGGAAAAAGAAACTGTCAACAACACACAAAAAAAGACGTCAAAATGACAGCATTAAATTCACACCTTTCCATAATTACCCTGAATGTAAATGGACTAAATGCACCAATAAAGAGACAGAGAGTAGCAGAATGGATTACAAAACAAGATCCATCTATATGCTACCTACAAGAGACACGCCTTAGATTTAGAGATACAAACTAAAACTCAGAGGATGGAAAAAAATATATCAAGCAAACAACAATCAAAAAAGAGCAGGAATGGCAATATTAATTTCTGACAAAATAGACTTTAAAGTTAAATCCATCAGAAAGGATAAGGAAGGACACTATACAATGATTAAAGGGACAATACACCAAGAAGATATAACCATATTAAATATTTATGCACCCAGTGACAGGGCTGCAAGATACATAAAACAAACTCTATCAGCATTGAAAAGTGAGATAGACAGCTCCACAATAATCGTAGGAGACGACTTCAACACACCACTTTCAGGAAGGACAGGACATTCAGAAAGAAGCTGAATAAAGACACAGAAAATCTAAATGCTACAATCAACCAACTTGACCTCATAGACATATACAGAACACTCCACCCAACAGCAACCAACTATATTTTCTAGAGCACATGGAACATTCTCTAGAAGAGACCACATATTAGGTCATAAAGCAAGCCTTAGCAGAATCCAAAACACTGAAATATTACAAACCATCTTCTCTGACCACAATGCCATAAAAGTAGAAATCAATAACAGGAGAAGCAGGGAAAAAAAATCAAACACTTGGAAACTGAACAATACCCTGCTCAAAAAAAGACTGGATTATGAAAGACATTAAGAATGGAATAAAGAAATTCACAGAATCCAATGAGAATGAAAACACTTCCTATCAGAACCTTTGGGACACAGCAAAAGTGGTGCTCAGGAGGCCAATTTATATCAATAAATGCACACAGCCAAAAAAAAGAAAGGGCCAAAATCAAAGAATTATCCCTACAACTTGAACAAATAGAAAGAGAGCAACAAAAAAAACCCACAGGCACCAGAAGAAAACAAATAATAAAAATTAGAGCAGAACTAAATGAAATAGAAAACAGAAAAACAATTGAAAGAATTAACAAGACCAAAAGCTGTTTTTTGTTTTTTTGACAAACATCAACGAAATTTATAAACCTGGCCAAACTTACAAAAGAAAAACAGGAGAGGAAGCAAATAACCCAAATAAGAAATGAGATGGGTGATATTACAACAGACCCAACTGAAATTAAAAGAATCATATCAGATTACTATGAAAAACTGTACTCTTACAAATTTGAAAACCTAGAAGAAATGGATGAATTCCTAGAAACACACTACCTACCTAAACTAACACAAACAGAGGTAGAACTAAATAGACCCATAACAAAAGAAAAGATTGAAAAGGTAATCAAAAAACTCCCAACAAAAAAAACCCTGGTCCAAAAGGCTTCACTGAAGAATTCCACCAAACTTTCAGAGAAGAGTTAACACCACTACAACTAAAGGTATTTCAGAGCATAGAAAAGGCCGCAATACTACCAAACTCATCCTATGAAGCTACCATATTCCTGATACCAAAACCAGGTAAAGACACCACAAGAAAAATAGTTATAGCCCTATATCCCTCATGAACGTAGATGCAAAAATCCTCAACAAAGCTCTAGCCAATGAATTCAACAACATATCAAAAAAATACTTCACCATGACCAAGTGGGATTTATACCAGGTATGCAGGGATAAACATTAGAAAAACAATTAATGTAATATACCACATAAATAAAAGAATCACATGATTTTATCAATTGAAGCAGAAAAGGCATTTGACAAAGTTCAACACCCATTCATGATAAAAACTCTCAGCAAAACAGGAATAGAAGGAAAATTCCTCAACATAATAAAGGGCATTTATACAAAGCCAACAGCCAACATCACCCTAAATGGAGAGAGCCTGAAAGCATTCCCCTTGAGGTCGGGAACCAGACAAGGATGCCCTTTAACACCGCTCTTATTCAACATTATATTGGAGGTCCTAGCCAGAGCAATTAGGCTAGATAAAGAAATAAAGCGCATCCAGATTGGCAAGGAAGAAGTAAAAGTATCTCTATTTGCAGATGACATGGTCTTATACAAAGAAAACCCTAAGGAATCCTCCAGGAAACTACTGAAACTAAGAGAAGAGTTCAGCAGAGTATTCGGATACAAGATAAACACACAAAAATCAGCTGGATTCCTCTGCACCAACAAAAAGAACATCGAAGAGGAAATCATGAAATCAGTGTCATTTACAGTACCCACAAGAAGATAAAATACTTAAGAATAAATCTTACCAGAGATGTAAAACTCTTATACAAAGAAAACTACAGTACGCTTCCGCAAGAAACCAAAAGAGACTCACATAAGTGGAAAAACATACCTTGCTCATGGATAGGAAGACTTAACATTATAAAAATGTCTACTCTACCAAAAGCGATCTATACATTTAATGCAGTTCTGATCCAAATCCCAACGACATTCCTTAATGAGATGGAGAAACAAATCACCAAATTCATATGGAAAGGAAAGAGGCCCCGGATAAATAACGCATTATTGAAAAAGAAGAACAAAGTGGGAGGCCTTACTTTACCTGCTTTTAGAACCTGTTATACCCCCAGGGAAGTCAAAATAGCCTGGTACTGGTACAACAACAGATACATAGACCAATGGAACAGAATTGAGAATCCAGACATAAATCCATCCACATATGCGCAGTTGATATTTGGCAAAGGCCCCAAAACAATTAAACGGGAAAAAAAGTCTTTTTAACAAATAGTGCTAGCCTAACTGGATAGCCATCTGCAAAAAAATTAAACAAGACCCATACCTCACTCCATGCACAAAAGCGAGCTCAAAATGGATAAAAGACCTAAATATAAAATCTAAAACGATAAAAATCATGGAAGTAAAAATAGGGACAACATTAGGAGCCCTAATACGTGGCATAAACAGTATACAAAATATTATTGAGAATGCAGAGGAAAAACTAGATAACTGGGAGCTCCTAAAAATCAAACACCTATGCTCATCCAAAGACTTCACCAAAAGAGTAAAAAGACTCCCTGCAGACTGGGAAAAAGTTTTTAGCTATGACATTTCCAATCAGTGCCTGATCTCTAAAATTTACATGGTATTGCAAAAACTCAACTACAAAAAGACAAATAACCCAATTAAAAAATGGGCAAAAGATATGAATAGACACTTCACTGAAGAAGACATTCAGGGAGCTAACAGATACATGAGGAAATGTTCACAATCATTAGCCATTAGAGAAATGCAGATCAAAACTACAATGAGATTTCATCTCACTCCAACAAGGCTGGCGTTAATCCAAAAAACACAAAATAATAAATGTTGGAGAGCCTGTGGAGAGACTGAACACTTATACACTGCTGGTGGGAATGTAAAATGGTACAACCTCTCTGGAAATCGATTTAGCACTTCCTTAAAAACCTAGAAATAGAACTACCATATGATCCAGCAATCCCACTCCTCAGAATATATCCTAGAGAAATAAGAGCCTTTACACGAACAGATATATGCACACCCATGTTTATTGCAGCACTGTTTACAATAGCAAAAAGATGGAAGCAACCAAGGTGCCCATCAACAGATGAATGGATAAATTATAGTATATTCACACAATGGAATACTATGCATCGATAAAGTACAGTGAGGAATCTGTGAAAACATTTCATAACACGGAGGAACCTGGAAGGCATTATGCTGAGTGAAATTAGTCAGTTGCAAAAGGACAAATATTGTATAAGACCACTATTATAATAAGTTGAGAAACAGTTTAAACTGAGAAGAAAACATTCTTTTGTGGTTATGAGAGGGGGGAGGAGGGAGGGTGGGAGAGGGCTATTTGCTAATTAGATAATAGATAAGAACTACTTTAGGTGAAGGGAAAGACAACACACAATACAGGGGAGGTCAGCACAATTGGACTAAACCAAAAGCAAAGAAGTTTCCTGAATAAACTGAATGGTTCAAAAGCCAGTGTAGCAGGGGCAGGGTTTTGGGGACCATGGTTTCTGGGGACATCTAGGTCAATTGGCATAATAAAATCTATTAAGAAAACATTCTGCATCCCACCTTGAAGAGTGGCATCTGGGGTCTTAAACACTAGCAAACAGCTATATAAGATGCATCAATTGGTCTCAACCCACCTGGATCAAAGGAGAATGAAGAACACCAAGGACTCAAGGTAACTGCAAGCCCACGAGACAGAAAGGGCCACATGAACCAGAGGCTACATCATCCTGAGACCAGAAGAACTAGATGGTGCCGGACTACAACCGATGACTACCCTGACAGGGAACACAACAGAGAACCCCTGAGGGACCAGGAGAGCAGTGGGATGCAGACCCCAAATTCTTATAAAAAACACCAGACTTAATGGTCTGAGACTAGAAGGACCCAGGTGGTCATGGCCCCCAGACCTTCTGTTGCCCCAGGACAGGAACCATTCCCGAAGCTAACTCTTTGGACATGGAACGGACTGGACAATGGGTTGGAGAGGGATGCTGGTGAGGAGTGAGCTTCATGGATCAGGTGGACACTTGAGACTATGTTGGCATCTCCTGCCTGGAGGGGAGATGAGAGGGTGGAGGGGGTTAGAAGGGGGCGAAAAGGACACGAAAAGAGAGAGTGGAGGGAGAGAGCAGGCTGTCTCATTAGAGGGAGAGTAAATGGGAGTGTGTAGCAAGGTGTATATGGGTTTTTGTGTGAGAGACTGACGATTTGTAAACTTTCACTTAAAGCACAATAAAAATTATTTAAAAAAAAAATCTTTGATGGTTATGAGGGAGGTGACGGGTCGGGAAGGGAAATCACTACCTGGATAGTAGATAAGTGGTAACTTTAGTGAATAGAAAGACAACATACAATATAGGGAAAGTCAGCACAACCTGACCAAGGCAAAGTCATAGAAGGTTTCTAGACACATCCAAACACCTTGAAGGACCAAGTTACTAGGGCTTAGTCCTGGGGACCATTATTCCAGGTGACATCTAGGTCAACTGGCATAACATAATTCATGTAGAAAATGTTCTACATTCTACTTTGGTGAGTAGCATCTCGGGTCTTAAAAGCTTGCGAGCGGCCATCTAAGATACATCTATTGGTCCCATCACCTGCAGAGCAAAGGAGAATGAAGAAAACCAAAGACACAAGGAGAATATTAGTCCAAAGGACTAATGGATCACATGAACCACAGCGTCCACCAGCTTGAGCCCAAAAGAATTAGATGGCGTCCAGCTACCGTCACCAACCACTCTGACAGGGATCACAAACAGGGTCCCCCAGACAGAGCAGGAGAAAAACGTAGAACAAAATTCAAATTCACAAAAATATAAGACCAGGCTTACTGGTCTGAGACTGGAGGTCCCCACATACCCTGCTAACTCAGAACTGAAGCCACTCCCAAAGTCCACCTATCAACCAAAGATTAGACAGCCCTATAAAACAAATAACACACATGAGGAACATGCTTCTTAGTTCAATCAAGTATAGGTGACCAAATGGGCAATGCTTGCCCAAAAGCAAAGATGAGAATGCAGGAAGGGACAGGAAAACTGGACAAATGGAAAAGGAAAGTGGGCGAGTGCTGACACATTGCAAGGATTGCAACCAAAGTCATAAACCAATTTGTGTATAAATATTTGAAAAAAGAAGAAACTGTGATGCTTAGAGGAAGAGCCCAACAGAGCTGAAAACCAGATGCCAAAAGAATGACCAAAGATGAGTACCAGACTGCCAGTACTGATGTCTGTGAGGGTGTGCAATGGATTGAATTGTATCCCCCCAAATGTTATATTACAGCCTAACCCTTGTACCTGTAAATATGACCCTGTTTGGAAATAGCTTTCTTTTATTAAAGAAGACATTATCAGAGTACTGTGGGTCCTAAACCTAATCTCTTCTGAGTAGTGTTTTATAAAAAGAAAAGAATACTGACCATAACACACAAAGGGAAGAGACCGTGTGAAGATCCATCTATAAGCAAAGGAATGCCAAAGAACCAAGGAACAGGGAAGTCTAACAACAAGAAAGGACCCGCCCCTAGAACCAATGTCCTGATTTGGACTTCTAACATCTAAAACTGTGAGACAATAAATTTCTGTTCTTTAAAGCCAAAAATAAAAAGGACAACACTTACCAATAAACTTTTCTTGCTTTCTGAATAGAGGTAACCGTTTGGACTTCTTTTAGGGTTTGCTTTGTTTTCTTTTCTGCTGATTTGAATGCCTATTTTTAAAAAGAGAGTTTTTAAAATATTTTTTTGGTTGAGAATTTATTTAAATAACATCAGAGTACATGATAGGGCAGTAAAGTTTTTAAAACATTACAAACTGGCACTATCTACACCCTGGACCCACCACCACATATGTACAAAAGTAATGTAGAAGTAATTTTTGCCTTAAATTTTAAAATAATTTAAGCCAAAGATTTATTATACCCAAATATCTACTGAAGACATACAAATTAATAAGAGCCTCACTCATTTACCAGCTATTTACTGAGTGCCTACTATGTACCAGGCTCTGGGGTAGATGCTGGGGATACAACAGCAAATACAACAAAGTCCCCACCCCCCAATGAGGTTACAGTCTATAAGAGAAATATTAAACACATAATCATTCAGATAAATGTACGGTAAGTGCTTCTGTGGATACTATGACAGTGTAATAATACCCACTGCCATCGAGTCGATTCCAACTAATAGCAACCCTATAGGAATGAGTAGAACTGCCCCAGTTTCCAAGGAGCGCCTGGTGGATTTGAACTGCTGACCTTTTGGTTAGCAGCCGTAGCTCTTAACCACTATGCCACCGCGGTTTCCTGACAGTATATAATAAGGAAACTGAATTTATACTTGTTTTTTTTTTATGGTTAAATAGTAAACCCTGGTGGCACCCTTTTATTGAAGTCACCTCTGAGGTTCACCCTTCAGCCAAAGATTAGACAGGCCCATAAAACAAAACAAGACTAAAGGGAACACCAGCCCAGGGGCAATGACTAGAAGGCAGGAGGGTATAGGAAAGCTGGCAATAGAGAACCCAAGTTTGAAAAGGGAGAGTGTTGACATTTTGTGGGATTGTTAACCAATGCCATTAAACAGTATGTGTGATAACTGTTTAATGAGAAGCTAGTTTGTTCTGTAAACCTTCATCTAAGGTATAATTAAAAATAAAAAAAGTAGAAAAAAAAGATTAAGAAAGGCTTCCCTGATAAGGTCTCACTTGAATAGGTATGTGAATGATGGGAGGGACCAACTATGAAAATTTCCGCAGGAAGAGCATCCCAAGTAGAAAGAGCAGCAAGAGGGCAGCACACTTCACTGTTTTAGGAACTTATGCACTCCAGTATAGCCAGAAAGAAGCATACCACAGGAGTGCAGATGATGAGGCCAGAGGGGAGCAGATCATTTAAGACCTTGTAAGTCAGGGAATGGCTTTGAATTTTATTAAGCAAGACGGAAAACTGGAAGATTTTGAGGAGAGGAGTGAAATGACTTCACTTCTGATTTAAAAGGATCACTATGGCTGCTGTGTGGAGTACAAACTGTAGTGAGAAAAGGTTGTAAGGGCAGAGACTCACTAAGGGGTATTGTTACAGTCCCTGTGAACACAGGGATGATGGAGACCTGAAACACAGGTAATAATAAGTAGCCAGATTCTGAATATATTTTAAAGCAAGAGCCAAAAGAATTTGCTGATGGATTGGATATCATTTCTGAGAGAAGAGTATAGAATAACGTTCTCAGCCTGAGCAAAAAAAAAAAAATAAAGGTGCTATTTACTGAAATGAAGAAGTTTGGGAAAGAATATTGGAAATACACATGTTACACAAATCTAAGTGTGAAAGGATTTCTGAATTAGAAAATCGCATTTAAACTAAAGAAATAATTTAAGCCATTAAATTAAACGAGGGAAAAACAATTTTCATTCTAAGAAACATAAGTACCTTCTCAGCAGCTTCAACAGTCTTCTGTGTTTTCTTAGCAGCATATCTCTTGTGATCATAATACCTTGAAAAACATATTTCTCTTAAACTTAGTATCTTTATTCTTTAATTTTTCTGTTATTTCTAATTATACATATGCTTAAATCACAACATGTTTTATTTGTTCTATATGAAAACAGGTAACGTACAAAGCTATATTAATAAGTACTTTAACTCAGAGGAAGAGAGGGAGTACGTACAGGCAAAATACAGATTTTTCTTAACATTCTTATTATCTGATTTATTATAGATAACATTTTACCTAAAATTTGTACTTAAATGACTTACTTTTTGGCATTGGCATATGCAGACAAGCTTAGATCAACATCAACAGGTAAGGGCTTATTTTTCTGAGGCTTCTGCAACTGTTTATTCTTTTGCTTTTTCTTTTTTCCTTTTAGTGGTTCAGTTTCATTTTTCTCAATACTGATGTCACCATCAACATCATCATCTTCCTCCTCTGATAATAAGTATGGATTTCTATTAAAAATATTCAATAGTATTTCACTGAAGTAAATGACATCACTTTCAATTTCAATTTTTTCCTCAGTGTAAGTATAAATGGTTTATAGTACTTCAATAGTTTGCTTATTTTAATGTAAATTAATTCTTTCTTTATCTTCAAGGATAACTTTCTAAATATAGGAAAGAAAAGATATTTTAAATGAGTACAGTGATCTACTAAGTAGCAAAATGAAGACAAGCAAGAGTCAGACTTACCTTAGCAGCATTGTAACATGATTTGTTTGCAGCTTTAATTCTTTGATTGCATTTGCAACAGGATCTCCTTGAGCCTGGGCTTCTTTAACAATTGACCCAATTTCTGTCCAGTCTATCTGGTTGGCTAAAGCACTTCGAACTACCTGAATGGCTCTGTCAACTATTTGTAGGTTCATTTCTATGAGTTCTCCTTTAAGTTTATCTATTTCCTTAAGAAATAAACAAAACACATTTACTATAATGCCACTTAACTTGCCATTTTTTGAAAAAGTATCTGAAAAATCTAAACACAATACCTGAGCTTGCTGAAGAGCTTCTAATCTGTTTTCATGATCCTTTCGGACATTATCTAATTTTTTCAATGCTTGTTTTTCCTTGTATTGACAAAAGAGATTATTAAAAAATTAGGCTTCTTACATCCTGGCACCTTCTTTCTCCTACTTCCGGCACCCTCAATGTTGTTCTCTAGCTAGCTGAAGTTCCCCATATTCCACTCTCCCAGGCCTATCATACCCCAAAGTGCTGCATGCTCCAAAATTACCTCCTACCCACTTACCTACCACTGCCTATGTAGGAAGTATTTTGATTATAGGTTATATTGTGTATTTTTTGTATATAAGACATGCATTCCTAAAGCTCTTCCATGACTCAAACAGGAGGAATTCAAGAAATTTCCTCACAGCATGAATGTAAAGTTTGGGGGGAATGCATTCTTGGAATGCATGAATTAACCAAAACAGTGTCTTATTTTATTGCTGCTTTTTATTTTCTCAGCATTATTTGTAGTGTTTTACAGAATACTCTTTTTCCTAAGTTAATAACATGAAAGTATTGATTAGTTTATTAAAATGAATAGCAGGAGGGGAAAAGTCACATAATTGCAAATTTTTTAACAGATTTTTAAAACTTTACTAAGATTTTTGAAAAATCAAGTCCCATTTAAACCAAGAATGCTTGTTGCCAACTTCCAAAAAAATCTTCCAAAAATATAGCCAAATGTGCTTGAAAAACACTGCATGTTAAACCCTTCTTGTGGTTTAATATTTAAGAGTGGCTTAAGCATGTAAGAGGCTTAATTTAAAAGTCCAGTTTAAAAAGCTTAAAAACACACAGTTTAACTCTATTTAATAATAAACAAATACACCTGTTTGTACAGAAAGGGGAAAAAAAAAAACTTTATCTCCCTCTTCTGGCCTATTTAAAATCTCCCAGAGTAGTAATCCCTTAGCAGCCATGTTTGCAGTGTTTTGAGTTGTTTTATGGAAAGTAAGTGATACTAGGGTATAAATAAGTAACAGACCTCACCTTCCCACTATATTCCCCTTATCAGAAAATACCTGATATACTGATAGACCATATAAGGAAATACTTCTAAACAATGAGAACTTTCCTGGACCCTTATCCAAAGACATCAAAGAGTTCCCATGCCACTTCTAAAAGGTTGCAAATTCCTACATGAAAGCATTATCCACCTATCAGACACACCATGGATAGCTGGTTTAATGCAAATGGTTTTAATAATACAATACCTGTTGTAAAGCTTTTAAGTCTATTTTCTGACCTTCTATCTTGGAATAAAATTCATCCACGGCCTTATTAAAAAAACAGAAACAATAACTTGCTGAAAAAAACAAAGTCTCTAACTTGCATATTCTCTTTTGTTTCATAATGCTATTCAAAGAACTTGAACAGATCTAGTAAATGTATTATATAGCTAAACGGTAACAAGAATAAAAAAAAAAAAATCAACAAGTTCAAATCTTTGGTTCTTCATCTTGAAACAAAGTGGCAACAAATAAGTTTCTAACAGCTTTATCTGTGATACCTTCACTGACCTTTAACTTCCAAATTCATAGTCACTGTAAAGCAAGAATATTTTCAATTTCTTAACTGAAGCAAATTTATATTAAATTCAAAAAGTTATATCATGCTAATGAACTGGTCAAAGAAGAGAATTGGAAAACCCACCTTGTCAAATGATTCAAACTCTATATATGGACATTGTAAATGTTGAGAAAATAAGAAAGGATGAAATTCCTCGTACCTGTAAAACATATTTAGTATATCACATTCAATAACATTAATAAATACCCAAAGCAAATTGACCCATGCCTGCATGCTTACGTGAGTATGTCTTCAGTTGGTTTATCGATCTCCAGGCTTGGTTTTACTTCTCTTTTCTGAATGATATAGCCCTATAAAAATCCAACATTAAAATTTTTATCTATAATTAACAAAGATTTACTTCCCACTACTGATATTAATTTCATTAGTTTAATTTATGAAATTATTCTACAAATAATCAGTTGCATCTATGGATTGCATCCCTTTCCATAATGATTTTTTTTTAGACTTGATGAGTAATGTTAGAAAATACTGGCTATTCACAAAATTCATAAACAAAAAACAAGAAGGGAATAAAGTAAATGAAAACTAGTCATCTTATAAAATGACAGGAATATAGACTTTTTGCTTTTTCTCTTTCCATTTTTATGATCTGTAATTAAAAAAGAAAAAAAAAAAGCCAAAAGCATTTGTACTTTAAGTAAATCAACAAAAAGTAAGTCTTAGGTTCATTTGTTGGTAGGAAATTTTAATTCATTTATACAACTCGGCAGGTATATTTGTACTGAATTTAACTATAATTAATGAGAACTTTCCCCCCTCAAATTTTAAGTAAAGTTATATCTTGAAACAAGGAAGAAAAACACAAATAAGGTATGAGGTAATTCAGAGGGTGTTTATCGACTGGAGGGATGTAAATCACTAAAGCTTTGAAAAGTGCTAGCAAATTAAAATGTGCTTCTCTATAGGGTCTCTATGAGTCAGAATTGACTTGATGGCAGTGGGTTTCTCTATTTAAAATGAACCTAAGAAGAAATACTTTTAAATTCTTCAACTTTTCTGTGGTGGCAATATTAATATATTATTTTCTATAAAAAAAAAAAAGGTAATTAAAAAAAATTACAAATCAACAGAAATTTTTAAACACTATTATAATAAGCACAGTATAGGTGTCAATCTTCAAAACTATGACAATAAAATTTACATATATTAACCCTTTATTGAATGTTTAAATTCTGAAGGTCTAAATAAGTAAAACCACAATGGTTTTATTGTTACGTAGTGTTACCTTTCCACTGAAGTTCAACATTGTTTTCATATAGTCTTCTGCCTTTTGCAGACAAACAAGTACTTTTTCAATATCTAACAGAGAAATAAAAAAAGAAAGCAGGAGTAGCAATCAAGAGTCAATTAGGCATTGTTAACCAACTATGCAGAAAATCAGAAGTGTTTGTGAAATAAAGTGTTAATCACATATAGCTATTTCATGTTGATAATCAGTATATATAAATAAGGCTATGTTTTGGCTAGCCTGTTGTCCCAACAGCGCTTACTGAATAATCCATCTTTCTCCCCATGATCTGAAAGGTGCCTTGTTCCTAATCTAAATTCATATATATATATATGTGTATATATATATATGTATATATACAGATACACCCAGTGCCATCTTCGGGCTTGTTCCTAGATTCTTCATTCTATTCCTTCTCCAATAAATTACTATTTTAATTAGTGTAGCTTCATAGTACATTTTTATTTGCGAGAGTTATTCCTTCCCTGTCATTACTATTATTTTTCAAAGTTTTCTTGAAAATTTTCACATGCTTTTGTCCAGATGAGTATCAGATTAATTTTATTAAAAATGGCAACAGCAAAAACAACAGCTATCTGTCGGCATTTTGATCAGGAGTGCACTGAGTTAGTATACTTTAGAAACTGAAACATTGGCGTTTAATTATGTAAAGAACATTCATAGGTCAAATTTTTTTAAGTCTAGAACCAACTACTTCCTCATTACTTTTCCAGAAATAAGTGCCATACTTTTTAAAAGACGAAATTACTGGGCTGAGGGCTATGGGGACTATGGTCTCAGGGAACAGCTAGCATAATTAGCAAACAGTTTATAAAGAAAATTTTCTACATTCTACTTTGGTGAGTAGCATCTAGGGTCTTGAAAGCTTGTGAGCATCCACCTAACATACTTCACTGGTCTCACCCTATCTGAAGGAAGGGAGAATGAAGAAAACTAAAGACTAAGGGAAAGATTAGTTCAAAGACTAATGGACCACAAGTACCACAAGCTTCCACCAGACTGAGTCCAGCACAACTAGATGGTGCCCAGCTACCACCACCAACTGTTCTGACAGGGATCACAATAGAAGGTCCTAGACAGGGCTGGAGAAAAACGTAGAACAAAATTCTAACTCTCACACACGCAAAAGGACCAGACTTACTGCTCTGACAGAGGCTGGAGAAACCACAAGAGTACAGCCCCCAGGCAACATTTTGGCTCAGTAATGAAGCTACTCCTAAGGTTCACCCTGCAGCCAAAGATTAGACACGCCCATAAAACAAAGTAAGACTAAATGGTCACACCAGCCCAGGGACAAGGATAAGAAGGCAAAAGGGGTCAGGAAAGCTCGTAATGGGGAATCTAAGGTTGAGAAGGGGACAGTGTTGACATGTCCTGGGGTAGGCAACCAGTGTCACAAAACAATATGTATACTGTTTAACGAGAAGCTAGTTTGCTCTGTAAACCTTCATCTAAAATACAATTAAAAAAAAAGAAAAAAAATGATGGAAATAGACAAAACTTGTACCATGCAGACATACCTTTACTTTCAAATTTTTCACCCACTTTGACATTGCCGGAGAATCCGTTTTCCATAAGACAGTGTTCAATAAGAGCTGGTCCATAGGCTATAAAAGCAGAGAATATTATGTTTAATATTTTCCCATAAAACTTAAATTTAAAATGTGGTACAAATTTACACCTTAATATAAATGACCTACTTAATATCAATAAAAAAAAATTTTTTTTCTTTTTTTTAATAGCTAGTGAAAATAACTATGAGATTATACTATTTTGAAATGTCATTAGAAATAATAATTCAAGTAGTCATAGAAATCTGAGACTTCAATAAACTTGAAGTCAGTGCAAATGTTAGAGATAGGAGTTTAATGGAATTGAGCCACAGATGAAAGGATTATAAACCATGACCAAGGGGGATTCATCCCAGGAATGCAAGGTTGGTTTAACATCCAAAAATCAAAATAATTCACCTTATTAATAGAATAAAGAACAAAAACAACACGATCACCTCAACTGATGCAGAAAAAGCATCTGACAGAATTCAGCTCTTAACAAACTACGGATAAAAGAGAACTTCCTCAAACTAATAAAAGTGCCTACAAAAAACCTACAGTTAACATCACATTTAATAGTGAAAGACTGAATAATTTTCCCGTAAGATCAGGAATAAGGCAAGAATGTCCACTCTTGCCATTGCTATTCAACATTGTACTAGAGCACTAGCTAGTGCAAAAAGAAAAGAAAAGAAAAAATTAAAAGCATCCAGATTCAAAAGGAAGAAGCAAAGCATCTCTAGTCACAGATGATATGAGCCTATATGTTAGAAAATTCCAAGGAATTCACAGAACTACTTTTGGCAAGTTTGCAGGATATAAAATCAATATTACTTCTGTCCAAAACTGGAATTTAAGAAAACAATTCCATTCAAATAGCATCAATAATCAAATATTTAGGAATAAATTGATCAAAAGAAAAGATTTACACACCGAAAACTACAAAACACTGCTGAGAGAAATTAAAGATCTAAACAAATGGCAGGACATTCCCTCTGCATGGAATTTAAGATTCAATATTGTTATGATGGCAATTTTCCCCAAACTGATCTATATATTCCATATAATCCCTAAGAAAATCCCAGCAGGCTTTTTTATAAAAGTAACAAGCTGATCCTAAAACTGATAAGGAAATGCAAAAGGATCTCAAACAGCCAAAACAACCTTGAAAAAGAGCAAGGTTGGAAGACTTATACTACTTGATTTCAAAAATTACAGAAATTTGCCAGGGTGAAATTTTGCCTTAATTGAAATTGACAAATTTTACACAAACAATATTAGCAGTTGAAAAGTCCTAAGATAACTTTCTGTGCATTCTAATTTCACATGACAGAAAAAGTAATTCCCTATGCCCAGTAAGCAAAGGTATATGCCTCCCAAATGTCTCTTCCATGTCCCCTATTATAGGATATGGGATGATTTCAAGTATAATAGTTTATTATTATCTTTACTCAGGGTATCAAAGGGGACTGGCAGACACTGGGATGCTCTGAGATCCATGAATAAAAAGGCCAAGCTAAGTGGTTATTAAACCAAAGATTTACATTGAAAATACCAGAAATAGTGATTTCTTAGACTACTACAGCTAGCACTAAAGTGCTAGATAACACACTATTAGCTTGCCCAATACTACTGTTTTTAAACAAAATCTAATTAAAAAAAAAAAAACTTCAATGGTATAACCACTTTGGAAATTGATTTGGCGCTTCCTCAAAAAACTACAAATAGAACTACCATACAATCCAGCAATCCCACTCCTTGGAATATATCCTAGAGAAGTAAGAGCCTTTACATGAACAGATACACACACACCCATGTTCACTGCAGCACTGTTTATAATACCAAAAACATGGAAGCAACCAAGGTGCCCATCAACGGATGAATGGATAAATAAATTATGGTTTATTCACACAATGGAATACTATGCATCGATAAAGAACAATGATGAATCTGTGAAACATTTCATAACGTGGAGGAATCCGGAAGGCATTATGCTAAATGAAATTAGTCAGTTGCAAAAGGACAAATATTGTATAAGACCACTATTATAAGAACTTGAAAAACAGTTTAAACAGAAAAGAAAATATTCTCTGATGGTTACGAGAGCAGGGAGGAAGGGAGGCAGAGGGGTTTTCACTAATTAGACAGTAGATAAGAACTATTTTAGGTGAAGGGGAAGACAACACACAATACAGGAGAGGTCAGCACAACAGGAATTAACCAAAGGCAAAGAAGTTTCTTGAATAAACTGAACACTTCAAAGGCCAGCATAGCAGGGGCGGGGGTTTGGGGACCATGGTTTCAGGGGACATCTAAGTCAACCAGCATAATAAAATCTATTAACATTCTACATTCCACTTTGGAGAGTGGCATCTGAGGTCTTAAACGCTAGCAAGCAGCCAGCTAAGATGCATCAATTGGTCTCAACCCACCTGAAGCAAAGGTGAACGAAGAACACCAAAGACACAAGGTAATTATGAGCCCAAGAGACAGAAAGGGCCACATAAACCATAGCCTACATCAGACTGAGACCGGAAGATCTAGATGGTGACCGGCTACAACCAATGTCTACCCTGACAGGGAACACAACAGAGAACCCCTGAGGGAGCAGGAGGGCAGTGGGAGGCAGACCACAAATTCCTGCAAAAAGACCAGACTTAATGGCCTGACTGAGACTAGAAGGACCCCAGAGGTCATGGTCCCTAGACCTTCTGTTAGCCCAAGATAGGATCCATTCCCAAAGCCAACTCTTCAGACAAGGATTGGACTGGACAATGGGATAAAAAATAATAGTGGTGAAGACTGAGCTTCTTGGGTCAAGCAGACACATGAGACTATGTGAGCAGCTCCTGTTTGGAGAAGAGATGAGAGGGCAGAGGGGGTCAGATGCTGGCCAAATGGACACAAAAATAGAGAGTGGAGGGAAGGAGTGTGCTGTCCCATTAGGGGGAGACAACTAGGAGTATATAGCAAGGTGTATATAAGTTTTGTATGAGAGACTGACTTGGTTTGTAAACTTTCACTTAAAGCACAATAAAAATTTTTTTAAAAATTCAAACTTTATGTGGTATAATAAACTACTTCATTGAAAATAAATATTCTTATTACTCAAAATGTCATTTTAAACTCCTTTCTACATTTATCAAATTGCCTATATTTTCTACCAGAAACATAAAAAGATTTAAATATACTCCTGAAAACCACAGTATCTTGCAACACTTCATTGCTGTATGTAGAATTACTCACGAAGTAAGGGATTAAGAACTCTCTTCAGTAGTTCGCCCTTAGGTGCACTGGCTATTATTTCAGTCAGTCTGTGAAACAAAATTGATACACTTCTTTCTATCTTATATTTAATAAACCTTATAACAATGTTTATATCCATAATATTTTCAAATGTATCAATTCACATGATCTTCACAACAACACTCTGAAATATAATAGGAATTGGTTCCTTTTGCAGGTGGGAAAATGGGTCACATAATTAAGTAACTTATCTAGGTTAATAGGTTCCTGAACAGTAGAACTGGAACTTGAGTCAAGTTTTTCTAAAAGAAATCAATACTTGTTCAACTGTGTCATTTTGCTTATCTTCAATTTGCTCATACATAAATGTCATGAAAGAGACATTTTACATAAAAGTTAAATATTGTCTATGGATCCTGCTGTTGTATCTTACCAGTTGAAATGGATTTGCCTAATTAAGTATTCAATGAGAACTCTTAACGATGCTATACTCCAGCGGTTCTCCAAGTGTGGTCCTCAGAGCAGAAGCATTAACATCTCTGGGGGACTTGTTAGAAATGCAAATTCTTGGGCCCTGCTCCAGATCTACTGAATCAGAAACTCTGAAATAGGGCCCAGAGATCCGTTTTAACATGCCCTCCAGGTGACTGAGAGGTAAACTTTGAGAACCACTGCTGTATACTATTAGTCAATGAAGTCTCCCAACCAGAAGACTACTGCTACAATCATCATCTTATCCAATCCCACTCCCTTTTCTTGGCTAAACAAGAATTTCTATCTCCCCTGCACTCTGCCCCAAATATCCATCTGTCTCCTCACAGAATAGCTAATAACTCCCCTCACTTTACCAAGAAATCATAATTAACGTCTAAACCCAAATTCGGTTAAAAAAGGCATACATTTGCTACTCACAAATAAGGTTTAATTTTTCCATATACATTTATATAGTTCAAGTAGTCTGAATTTAGTTATTTTATCCAAGTAAACAAATTATTTTATCCAAGTAAACAAATTATTTTCTTACTTGACAGTTCCTTGCTATTCTTACATATGACTTATTTTTCCTTTTAAAAGATATAAAATCAGTTTATAAATAAAACGTGTTACCTTTCTAAGGTGAGCAAAGGTTCGGCAGCTCTAGCATGATCAATTGGGTAGCGTTCTCGAACAGCAAACTTAACATCATCTGCCTCATCAGTTCGAAACCTTAGGATATTTAAAATCAGGTACTCGTAATCTGTAAGAACAATGTTCCCCTGCAATGGAATAAAACATAACAATCCTTTTCCAAATCACTCTTGAAACTTCTTAAAAATTAAGAAAGAAAATGTAGTCATTTAAAAACCTAATTACTGTCTACAAAAATGAAGTCGCAAAACAAAAAGAACACCTGAGTCACATCGAAACAGCACACTTTCCATCTGCCCAGTCTAAGTTGTTATCTTCCTACTGTGAAATGAGATAAACAAACTGTAAAACCCAGCATTTGAAACATAAAGAAGGAATCTAGGGCAATTTTAAACTCATTATCTGGTGGTTCTGCAGAAGTCATTAATAGAAGTATAGTAACACCTTAATGACCACAAGCTGAGCTTACTGTTACACTTGTACGAGCTATAAACACTGTGCTTATTAAGAGAAACCTCACCTAGGCAAATCATTGCAAGACTACTAAAAACCAAAGACAGAGAAAATCTTAAAAATATCCAGATAAAACAGCCAAATTATCTTCAAATGAGCAACAAAATGACCAACACTGATTTCAATAAAAACAATCATTGTCAGAAGACAACATGCACTTGTAGTTGTCAAAAATTTACTTAATTAATGATGGAACCAGCTGGTCCTAAGAGAAATATAGGGAGTACAGTCCTGTATTTTTACTCAAATAATGCGCGCCCTCTACATTTGTTTGCCAACCACGCCCTCCCCCGCGAGGTATTTTCGTAAGCGCTACTATGCCAAATTTTTTTACATGTTGCTATACAAAAAAACAGCACAGCACTCGTTGGAAAATACCTCATAGGGTGGAGGGCGTGATTAGCAAACAAAGAAGGCATGCATTATCTGCAGTACCTGTGGTACAGTGGCTGTGAGAAGAATGATTGTGCATGATTGCTAATTTAGATAAAAACTGGTTAGTGTGCCACAGGATAATAAAACTGTAACCTTTGGAGATACCTTTTTCTCTGGACAGATGAAAGTCATCTGCATTACTATCAAGTAAGAATCATTTGTATTACTACTGGTTTTCTAGAAGTTAAAGTCCACCCCCCCATAGTTGTAAAAAGCCAGCTGCCATGTTGTGAGTCATTCCTGTGGAGAGGCCCCTGTGCTGAAAACGAAGGCCTGCCAACAACTCTGTGGATGAACTTGGAAGTGGATTCCCCCATTTGAACGTCAGATGAAACCACAGCCACAACCAGTAGTTTAACCACAACTTTATGACAGAACTGAACCAAAGATATCCAGCTAAGTTATGCCCACAACCCTAACCCAAAGAAACTGTAAGATAATGAATTTTTGTTTTAAGCCACTAAGTCTTAGCATAATTTGTAACACAGCAATCAATAACTTAATACACATACACTCACTTTGTGATAATTCACTGAGCTGTACTTACGATGTGTCATATCGCTAATAAAAAGCTCAAAACTATTACAAGCCCACTGTAAAAAAGTTCATAAGAATGAAATACATATAAATTTAGCTCTACATTATCCTTTTTAAAATTGCAAGGTATTCTAGTATATGGGTATACCTCAGTCATTTAACCAATCTCTTAAAGACACAGGTTCTTTCTAAGTTTTATCTATCATAAATACTGTGATGAACACTCTTGGTATAGTCCTTCCTTAGCACTTGTCTCAACTGCTTTTTATAAATTCCTAGAAGTAGAAATCCTGGGTCAAATGTTATACATAAAATTTTACTTTTAAACTGTCCTCTAAAAATAACATTCTAATTTGCCCTATTTTTCTACATTCTTGCTAAAATTGGTTATTGTCAAACTTGACAATCTTCTATGTACTGATAAAGGAAAGAGAGAAGAAAGGAAGAAGAAAAATCTTTCATTTTTTCAGTAAATGATTTTAAATATGTATTCACGTTTTTGTAAACCATTTGTATCTATTCTTTTTGAACTGTCTAAAAACTTTGCCCATTTTTTCACTTGAGTGCTTTTTGAGAATTGCTTATTAGGGCTATCAACGTTTAACCTATTATGCAGGTTACAAGTATTTTTTCCCAGTTTTTCATCTTTCAATCTAGTTCATGGTGTTTTCTGCCTCACACAAATTTAAAAATTGTTTAAGCAGTCAATCAATACACCCTCTCCTTACTTATCAACATGGATAGGTTCCAAAGATCAGGTCATTACACAAAATCAGCATTATGGGAAAATGGAGGATGACCACATCGGATCACAAAATGGAGGATAACTACATCATTACCTAACTGCCAAATCACATCATTACATAACCCAAACTACATCATTACCTAACTGTCAAATCACTGAGAATCATGGCCCAGCCAAGTCAACACACAACCGTAACTATCACTAGTGTTACTCTCGCCTTGCACCTCCATGTTCATTACTGCTAGAGGTACATTGTCAATGCACAAAATTGCTGGGTAGTAGTTCTTTACTATTATCATAAACACGAAATGTCAGATAGTGGGAGAGTTGATAAGTGAGGAAAAAGTCTATTTGGTTTCCCTGTTAGGCTTAGGGGTCTTTTTCATCCCAAGCTTATCGGTCTTCATTCATATTTTCACCTAGTGCTTCTATGGTTTCATTTTTTATATTTAAACATTTGACTCATAAGGTATTCATTTTGCTAAAAGGAGCTCTTGAAACGTTCCCATGTAGAATCTGGTGACCAAAGGAAAAGGTAAGAGACAGGAAGCAAGGACAGTAAGGCCATTTGTAGTCTTCCCCTTGAGACTGACAGCACCCAAGACAGTATGAAAATATGACGATGTCCCTAAATCTCAACTGCTGTTTTATTTATAACACAACTATTTGACTACTTTTTGGCTGTACTACATTAAACTCGAAATGTAGAGTATCAGCTAATTTCTTCAATTTTCAGATCTTTATCTCCTACGTTCACAATGCTATTCTATGTGATCACGGTCCACCTAAATTCTGACTTCCAGATAAAATGAAGATCATTATTAGAAAATTATGTTTTACCTGAGTGGCACTTGATGATTTTCCTATAGTGTCAACAGCCTTTGACAACGAAGAAATGTTCCCACCCATGTTTACATAACTACTACATGAATGATTAACAATTTATTGATGAATTCTTCTTCACCCCACCTTCCCAAATTTAACTTACCCTGTCATAGAGCTCAATGATTAAATGATAGGCGGCTTCATCACTTCCAAACTGAAAATCTACAATTCTATCCACACCAAGCTGTTTTGCACTGACTAATCTCCGACTCTTCAAATGTTTTCGGCACTAACAAGAAACAAAAGACAAAATCATTTATACAGTAAAATTAAATTCCTAATTATTTGGTGTCGGTTTAAAAGTAAGTTTCTTCTTTTCATTACCATCAGGAATAATATTAAAAAGCAGTAAACAATACAGTTACAAAATGAAACCCTGCAGATGATAATCAGAGGAAAAAAACTTTATTTTGGACACTTGATAGCTAACTCGAAATAGTCTCTCAAAATCAATTTTTAAGTAGACAATGACAGACTTATAGCAAAATTTGCTCTGTTGCTTTATAACAGTATTCATTCCCTTGTTCTGGCCCTGATGACCTCACTGAGACCTTTATTTATTTATTTTGTTGTTTCTACTCTAGTCTTATAAGTATCCCAAATGTCTTTTTGTGTGCTTCACTCGTGTTCAAAAGTAATTAGTGGCTTCCACTAATCTACCACCTCAAATACAAACTCTAGACCATGAGCTTATGGTATTCTATAAACTAGTCCCCTGACTTAGTCACTTCCAATTAGCACCTACTCCCACAAACTTTAATATAAGTGAAATAGAATTCTTCTGGTACTGTCTCCAAGCTTTTCATTAACTTATTTCATGTCTAAATGTAATAACTTCCACTTTTTATCAAATACCATTCCTCTTCTCGTTACATATAAGGTTCTTGTTATTATTAGCACCTTAAATAAAAACAGCAGGTCAAACCCAAATACATATTACTTAGTAAGCATCTATTGTTTTAGATTAAATATACCATCTCTGGTTAACTGCTACGGCTGCTAAGCAAGAGGTCAGCAGTTTGAATCCACCAGGCACTCCTTGGAAACTCTATGGGGCAGTTCTACTCTGTCCTATACGGACGCTATGATTCGGAATCAACTCGACGGCAATGGGTAATGGGTTAGTACAAATATTTAAGTATGACATGGACCAGAAACAATACTACTCTGTAGCCCTAAAGAATCACACAATTGTTTCTAACTGTTTAATCTGAAAAACCCCTTAGTCAATACCAACAAAAAAGAATGCTTTCTTTTCTTCAAGACTCAAAGTCAAGACTTAAATTTCAAAAAGAAGTTAATCTACAACCACCTTTAAAGGAAGAGGCCCTGGATAAGTAAAGCATTACTGAAGAAGAATAAAGTGGGAGGCCTCACACTAACTGATCTTAGAACCTATTACACCATCACAGTAGTCAAAACAGATACACAGACCCATGGAACAGAATTGAGAATCCAGATGTAAATTCATCCACCAATGAGCATCTGATTTAACAAAGGCCCAAAGTCCGTTAAAGGGGAAAAGGTAGTCTCTTTAACAAATGGTACTGACATAACTGGATAGCCATCTGCAAAACAATGAAACATGACCGTACCTCACATCACGCACAAAAACTCAATCAAGATGGATCAAAGACCTAAATATTAAAATCTAAAACGATAAAGATCATGGAAGAAAGAATAGAGACAATGTTAGGAGCCCTAATACATGGTATAAATAGAACACAAACCATATCTAACAATGCAGAAACACCAGAACAGAAACTAAATAACTGGGAGCTCCTAAAAAACAAACACAATTCCAATCAGGGTCTAATCTCTAAAATCTGCCAAACCAAAAACCAAACCCATTGTTGCTGTCAAGTCGATTCTGACTCATAGCGACCCTCTAGGACAGAGTAGAACTGCCCGATACAGTTTCCAAAGAACACCTGGCGGATTTGAACTGCTGACCTCTTGGTTAGCAGCCATAGCACTTAACCACTATGCCACCAGAGTTTCCCTAAAATCTACAAGATACTGCAAAACCTCCACAACAAAAAAGACAAATAACCCAATTAAAAAATGGGTGAAGGATATGAACAGGCACTTCATCAAAGACGACATTCAGACAGTATATACATACATGAGGAAATGCTCATAATCATTAGCCATTAGAGAAATGCAAATCAAAACTACAAGGAAATACCATCTCACCCCCAACAAGGCTAATATTAATCCAAAAAACACAAAATAATAAATGTTAGAGAGGTTGTGGACAGACTGGAACACTTATACACTGCTGGTAGGAATGTAAAATGGTACAACCACTTTGGAAATCAATTTGGTGCTTCCTTAAAAAGCTAGAAATAGAAGTACCATATGATCCAGGAATCCCACTCCTTGGAATATATCCTAGAGAAATAAGAGCTGTCACAGAAATAGATACAGCACACCCATGTTTACACTGTTTGCAACAGCAAAAAGATGGAAACCTAGGTGCCCATCAACAGACAAATGGATAAACAAATTATGGTATATTCACATAATGGAATACTACGCAACAATAAACAAAAATGATGAATCCGTGAAACACCTCATAACATGGATGAATATGGAAGGTATTATCCTGAATGAAATTAGTCAGTTGCAAAAGGACAAATATTGTACGAGACCACTATTATAAGAACTCAAGAAAAGGTTTAAACACGGAAGAAAACATTCTTTGATGGGTACAAGGTTGGGGAGGAAAGGAGAGGGGTATTTACTAACTAGAGAGTTAAAAAAAAGATTAAAAGAAAGAAAAGGTTTAAACACAGAAGAAAACATCCTTTGATGGTTACAAGGGTGGGGAGGCAGAGGAATGAGGTATTCACTAACTAGATAATAAAAACTAACTAGATAATAGACAATTATCTTAAGTAACAGGAAGGAATCACACAATACAGGGGAAGTCTGCACAACTGGACTAAACCAAAAGCTAAGAAGTTTCCTGAATACAACCAAACACTTCAAGGGACAGAGTAGCAGGGTCGGGAGTCTGGGGACAACAGTTTCAGAGGACATTTAGGTCAACTGGCATAACAAAGTCAATTAAGAAAATTTTCTGCATCCCACTTTGGTGAGTGGAATCTGGGGTCTTAAAAGCTAGTGAGTGGCCATCGAAGATGCACCATTTGGTCCCAACCCACCTGGAGCAAAGAAGAATGAAGAACACCAAAGACACAAGGTAAATTATTAGCCTAAGAGACAGAAAGGGCCACATAAACCAGAGACTCCATCAACCTGAGACCAGAACTGGATGATGCCCAGTGAACACCAATGACCACCCTCACAGGGAACACAACAGAGAGTCCCTGATGGAACAGGAAAAAAGTGGGTACAGAACTCAATTCTCGTGAAAAGACCAGACTTAATGGTCTGACTGAGACTGGAGGGACCCTGGAAGACATGGCCCCAAGGACTCTGTTAGCCCAAAACTAAAACCATTCCCGAAGCCAACTCTTCAGACAAAGATTAGACTGGACTGTAAGACATAAAATGATACTTCTAAAGAGTGTGCTTCTTAGCTCAATTGGATAAAAAAAGCTCAATTGGATACAGGAGATTAAACAGGCAACTCCTGTCCACAGGTGAGATACGAAGGGAGAATGCGACAGAAGCTGGCTGAATGGACACGGGAAATCCATGGTGGAAAGAAATGGAGAGCAACTAGGGTCATTTCACAACGTGTATAAATTTCTGTAAGAAAAACTAACTTGAACTGTAACTTTCCCTTAAAGCACAATTAAAAAATAAATAAAACCACCTTCAAAACACACACACATTCATTCTTAAAACTGATGCCAATCCTTTCATAACTGGGAAGGGTTCTTCTTTAAACCTTAAAGCTTGAATTGACTAAAATTCTCACTTCAGGAATTTAAATATTCAGGCAGTATATAAGATTTTTCAAACTTCCTAGACTAAACAATCTCCCCGTCCATGTATCAAAAGTTCTGATTTAAGAGCAACCTATGTTGATTTGGATATAAACAACGATCTACATACTAGGCTAACTTTAAATCCCCAGGAGAAAAATCACATCCTTCCTCAGTCCCCTCCCCCTGTCAAATTTTAATTCAAGAAAAACAAAGTTAAAATGAAGATGAAAGGCATTCTTGGAAAGAACAGAGGTCTACACCATGCAAAATGTGGGCAGAGAGAATAGTGAAAAAAGGAAGATTTATTATGGTCAAATAGATGGACATATACTACATATATAAAGTTCATTCTGTTTATTTCCCTATTAGCAGCTTAGCAAAAACAACCATCTGCTCAGTACCACAAAGTTATAGTTGGAACCCCCATATCTGAGAACTAGGAACAATCACTGTGATTATCCACATACCAGAAATGACCCTCTCTATGGCAGACAACAGTACCAAGTCTTTGTTTTAAGTAACTTATAAAGAGCTTAACATTGCCCTAGAAATGTCTGCTTCATTGAATGGACTCTTTCAGTACATTTAGATTAACACATACACCTAACTCACGGAATTTGAATTTTTTTTAGTGTCTGACCTTCTGTTGATACGGCTTGATCCTGTGATGTTTAGACAATCCCAATATCATATATATTATCTTCTTGGCTCCTTACCTCATGTGTAAAACTGAAATATTTGTTCTTCATACTCTACTTTGTTAAACAATTTAAATGAAATATATCTCATTCATCTACTTCACAAAGAGATAAATGACGTCTATTTCAAATATATAGTGTTACTATTACAAAGGACAATCCTCCAAAATACAATTCTAGATTACTACTAAGTAAATTAAAATTTTAAGAATTTAGTAATTGTGTAACAGCCCTTGTAACTTGGGAAACACTTGAAAGTCAGTTGCCATGGAGTCAATTCCAACTGAAGGCGACTCCGTGTATATTCAGAGTAGAAATGTGCTCCATGGAGTTTTCAGAGGTTAATTTTTCAGAAGCAGATCACCAGGTCTTTCTTCCGAGGCCTCTAACCTCCAACCTTTTGCTTAGCAGCTGAGTGCCTTAACCATTTGTACCATGCGAGGACTCCGAGAAACACTTACCTAACTTGAATCCACAGATTTTAAATTGCTGGGGTTAAGGCTTTTCTCTGTATAGCCCCAAATGAAATAACACAATGTCTATAACAGACAGACTTCCAAAGGAAAGTAAATGAGGAGACGGAAAGGAAATTAACATGCAGACCCCTAATTAAGCAGCCCTTGTGGCGCAGTAGGTAAGAGCTTGGCTGTTAACCGAAAGGTCAGCGTTTCAAACCTACCAGCTGCTCCTTGGAAACCCTATGGGGCAGTTCTATTGTCCTACAGGGTCGCTGTGAGTCGGAATAGACAGCAATGGGATTTTTTTGTTATGTGGCCCAGTAGTTAAGCACTCAGCTGCTAATTGAAAGGCTGGCAGTTTGAACCCACCAGCCATTTCGCTAGAAAAAGATGTGTCAATCTGCTTCCGTAGAGATTTACAATCTTGGAAACCCTATAGGGCAGTTCTACTCTGCCCTATAGGGTCACTATGTATTGGAATCAACTCAATGGCAACAGGTTTTTATTTTTTAGAACCCTAATTATGTGTCAAGAAGCCTCGTGGCACAGTGGTTAAAACGATTCGCTGTTAACCGAAAAGTCAACATTTCAAATCTACCAGTTGCTCTGTGTGAGAAAGACCTGGCAGTTCACATCTGTTAAGATTACAGTCTTGGAAACCCTATGGGGCAGATCTACTCTGTCCTGTAGGGTCAATATAAGCCAAAATCGACCCGACAGCATGGGTTAATTATGTGTCAGGCATTGTGTTTTAAGTGCTTTTACATGCTATTTCAATGAACCCTCACAAAATAACTCTATGAGAGAAGCATTATCCACATTTTACATTTAAAGAAACTAAGTTCCAAGTGGTTAAGAAACTTGCTCCAGGCTATAAAGGTATTTAGTGGCAAAACAATAATGCAAAGTTGTGGATACCTTACTCTGAAATCTCTCCTCTATACCACAAGGACTTTCAGTCTATATAGATCATGTCAATAAGAAAACAGCATATTCACAAGTGTAAGATCTCAGTTTTAACAGTAAAAACAAAAGCAAAGAGAAAAGTAAAAAGAAATAATGACTTAGTAACAGGTTAATATCCTTGAGTATTCCAACAAAGCACAGATTGGGTAGAGGTATACAGTTCACAGGACCCTGCGCGGTCCAGTAGTTTGTGATGGGCTACTAACCTAAAGGCTGGCAGTTCAAATCTACTCAGCCATAAACTGCTTCCTTAAAGATTACAGCCAAGAAAACCCTATGGAGCAGTTTTACTCTGTAATACATGGGGGTCAACATGAATCAAAACTGAGTCGACAGCTTAGGTTTATACAGTTCACAGAAGAGAGCTGCAGGAGCTAAGACTGTGGGAGGAAAAAAAAGTCCAGAGTCTGGAAAGAACAAGGGGATACTCAGTGGTTTGAAGTCAGGAAAGGTGTGCGTTAGGGTTGTATCCTTTCACCATACCTATTCAATCTGTATGCTGAGCAAATAATATGAGAAGCTGGACCCTATGAAGAAGAACGGGGCATCAGGATTGGAGGAAGAGTCATTAACAACCTGTGTTACGCAGATGACACAACCTTGCTTACTGAAAGCAAAGAGGACTTAAAGCACTTACTAATGAAGACCAAACACCACAGCCTTCAGTATGGATTACACCTCAACATAAAGAAAATAAAAATCCTCACAACTGGACCAATAAGCCACACCATGATAAATGGAGCAACGACTGAGAAGTTGTCAAGGATTTTATTTTACTTGGATCTACAATCAACAGCCATGGAAGCAGCAGTCAGGAAATCAAAAGATGCATTGTATTACGCAAATCTGCTGCAAAAGGCCTCTTCAAAGTGTTGAAAAGCAAAGATGTCACCTTGAAGACCAAGATACACCTGAGACAAGCCACGGTATTTTCAATCGCATCATATGCATGTGAAGGGCTGGACAATGAATAAGGACGACCGGAGAAGAACTGACACCTTTGAATTGTGGTGTTGGCGAAGAATATTGAATATACCGTGGACTGCCAAAAGAACAAACAAATCTGTCTTGGAAGAAGTACAACCAGAATGCTCTTTAGAAGCAAGGATGGCGAGACTGCGTGTTACATACTTTGGGCATGCTGTCAGGAGGGATCAGTCCCTGGAGAAGGACATCATGCTTGGTAAAGCATAGGGTCAGTGGAAAAGAGGAAGACCCTCAACTAGGTGGACTGACACAGTGGCTGCAACAATGGGTTTAGCATAACAACAGTAAGGATGGCACAGGACCAGGCAGTTTCCTTTTGTTGTGCATAGGGTTGCTACGAGCACCTAACAACAACTAACAAGAGTATAGAAAGTCAAGAATGGCCAGGATACAGAATATGGATTCAAAAAATGTTTAACCACGAAAAGTGAGATAACTAATGAAAGTTTTAAATAACTAATGATGTTTTAGAAAAATTAATGTTGATGGAACACAGAATTGTTTTGATGGGGAAAAGCGGATTACAGTTAAGAAACTATAAGGTCCAAGGTGACAAAAGAGAAAGAAGATATGGAACATAATAGGGTGTGAAGGGAGAAGTCAATTAATAAATATCTACAGTGACTCCCCCGCTTATGACCTGCCACACTTTCGGCCATTCTTTTTTTAACCATTTACGTATTTTTTATGCATGTATATATTAAAATATATCTGTAAGTTAATGTTTCCAATCCCCCCAAAGACAAAGATCAAATTTATAAAGATACTGACGATAAAAGGCAATAATAACGAAAACTAAAAAAAAAAAAATGAGGTATTTGACTTACATCAGGTCAGAACCAACTTTCAAAGGAGTCATTGGAAGGGAACCCCCCCATAAGTGGGGGACTACCTGTACTTTATTCATCCCATTATCCAACAACCACTCCCTTTATTTCTATCTCTGCTTTATTCACAATAGCAAGGAAAACTAGACAGTTAAAAACTCAGTTACTGTGGTCAATCTCAGGGCCTTAAAATTAAGCTTCAAGCGTAACTTAAAATTTACCTTCATAGCAAAACTAGATGGCATCATATTCTTAGGCCACTCAAACTCTGTTGTGTGAATTCGTATGCCAGATTCAAGCAAAAGTGTAGCTTTAAAGTCTGGTCTGTAGGAGAAAAAAGTCAAATATTTTCTTTAGGGCATTTGCTAAAGTTAAATCGTGAAACAAACTAAAAGTGCAGGTAAAAATATTAATAATCTCATAAGTAATTACCAAGGATAAAACAAGCCTATAAAATGTTCTTACTTTTGAAGACGAATAAGATACGTCTTATTATCCACATCATAAACATTGTTTACTCTCATTCCTAGCAAGCTGCAAAGAGAAAGCAAACGTAATAACATTTAAGTGTTGGAAATGTAAAACTACAAACAATTTAATTTACACTACAGGCGGAAGTAGAGCCAGCTAAAGTTCTAAGGTTATGGAGGCAATCAGGGAGCAGAGTTAGGAGGTCATTAGGCAAACGAGCCAAAATGTGTTATTTAAGAACAAAAGTTGTTGATCAGCCCTGAAAATACTAAAGCACTTCCTTGCATCTTTGAAATGACCCAATATTTTTTATAAGCTATATATACTCCAATTAATTTCCTTTTAAAAGAAAGGAGTCCCCGCGGAAATACAATGACCAAAGTTACTAGGATGAGTAACAGAAACCAGACGAGAACTCATGTCTCGTCCAATTCTGTTAAGTAAACTCCAGCTAAAAAGGTCATCCTCCCTCTCTTTGGCGTGAAGAAGTGCGTAGAAGAAACCAGCTCTCCAGTCTGAAAACCTATGGAGCAAATGACCAGGCTGGCGTCCAACTCTCCTGTTTTACTAAGCGTTTGCTGCCGAAGTCTCCTGGGAGATCCTGTCAGGCCAGTCATCTGAACCGGGGCAACAATTGAGACAGACAACGCGAAAGCCTCGCGCTAGCCAGACACGAGACTTGGGAGACAAGTACCCAGAGGGGGTCGGGGGAGATGCACACGGCCGCTGGGGGCCCCAAAAGGCGCGAGGGCCACGGGAAGGGCGCCACGCGCTGGCCCACCCAGGCCTAGCCATGTCCACAGAATAGTATTCAAAGGGAATAAGGAAAAACATCAGGGTGGTTTTATTTTCACCACGGGGCCCCGGACTCTGCCTCCTGCACGCCTCTCACGAGCCTGGTCACCTGTCGTACTGTACCTGGCATTCAACTCTGCAAGTACGGCGCGGAGGTCAATGGTACTAAAGCGGGTCTTCATGGCGAGGTCTGAGGGTCACTACTACAGCAGTTTCCTCCGCTGCCGGACACGACGCTGCTAGTCTCCTGCGCAGGCGCACTTGGCGGAGGCTACGGCAACGCCTAAGATCCAATATTCCTTGAAGCGAAAGTACTACGTCACATTCCCGAAGGTTAGCTGTTACGTGGCCGTCGATTTGGTTTTCGTTATACTAAAACAATTCGAGATAGATCCGAACTATTTTCTTAGAGCCGCTTTCCTTCTGTGAACGCTTACGGACTAATCGGGTTACCGTGCCTCCTAGTTTCTCTACTCAAGGCGGCCTCTATAGTGACTCCTGCTGGCCGTAACAATTTTTGCAGAGAGTTATAGTGACTCCTGCTGGCCGTAACAATTTTTGCAGAGAGTTAAAGGAGGATTTTCCCAAGTGGGCTGTAGTGGTCAGTGTAGAACTTTGACAACTTTTCCACTCAGGTACTTGGACGTGTAGAATTTTGAAATGTTACGAAGCAAAACTGTTTCATTTGTCCTACAACTACCCTCACGTTCAAGGCGAACCCGCAGAAAGGAGTTGCCATTTTGATGGTTCCTCCTCTCCAAAGGAGCAGTATGCGGAGTATTGTAGAATTCTCATTCAACCTTGATCTTGTTTACCCGAGGCTCTGCGTAGTACTTACTACACAATTTTGTTGTTAATAGGTGCTCCATGAATGCTTGGCCAGCTGATAATACAGGGAGAAGGCAGATAAACTTCTCCACCAAAAGGGATTCACTATCTAGTGATATATACAGTATTCTAAGAGTGTAAATAACTCCACTTTCTGTTGTTTTACGTGGGATGCGTGGGAAGAAAAGTTAACTTTGAGGTGAGGACTCAAAAGAGACGGGGTCTCGCTATGTTGTCCAGGCTGGAGTGCAGTGGCTATTCACAGGCGCGATCCCACTACTGATCAGCACGGGAGTTTTGACCTGCTCCGTTTCCGACCTGGGCCGGTTCACCCCTCCTTAGGCAACCTGGTGGTCCCCCGCTCCCGGGAGGTCACCATATTGATGCCGAACTTAGTGCGGACACCCGATCGGCACAGCGCACTACAGCCCAGAACTCCTGGACTCAAGCGATCCTCCAGCCTCAGCCTCCCGGGTAGCTGGGACTACAGGCGCGCGCCACCGCGCCCGGCGAGGAGGAATAGCTCCAAGCGCACTCTTCAGCCTCCGGGCTGCACGTTGTGACAAAGAGACTTGCCGCCAGCAGAAGGCGACTCAAGCAGAAAGGACGCGGTTGCTGTTTCAGAAGAAACGGGGAAATGTAGATACAAAAGAGCTTTATTCATCCGTTGGGCTAGAGCATATGCAGCACTGCTTTACTGTGTCCTACGGCACAATTAACCACACAAAATAGCTCGAAAAATAAATAAAACCTTTGGAGGGTTTAGGAAAGACTGGGAGACAGGCCTCATTGTATATAAATGATACTAAATTTCTTGCATTGGCTCCTAAGGCTACTCTTCCCAAAAGAATGCTTAAATATTTTGCATAAAAGCAGCAGAGTAAAGCCTTCACATTGAAAGAGACAACACTCAAATGGATGATCCTTATTTTAAAAACAAATGAACAAAAAACTGTAGTACTTCACAGCAAAATTCCCATCTTTGGGTCCCTAGACCCATCAAGATGTGAGCTTGATATTAATTTAAGTTTGACATGGATCAGTCAGTCCATCTCTTTACTTTGCTTCTGCCTTGTCTGTCAAGGAAATGAACATTAGAAGGAAAGGCAAGAACATACATAAGGAAGATGGATAGATTAAGATAAATGTAAAGATTACAAGGAAACTTCCTTTACTGCTGAATTCTATCATTTCTGTCTTCTTAGATCGTTCCTCTATTCTGAGAAAATTTTGAACCAGGGATACTTGTGCAATTGTGGGAAAATAAGAACTACTAGAAGAGCAAATTTACCTTCTGATTTCAAAGAGAAAATAAAACCATACTGACATTTGTTCCAAGCAAAAATTTTAAAGAGGTTATTAATGGGTTAATTATGGATGTCTACACTTGTGGTTCTCAAACTTTAGTGTGCATACAATTTCTGTGGAGATAATTAGAAGCAAGCTCCTTGTTACCACCCCGAGAGATTCTAATTCATTTATTGACTTTGGCTTAAGGAATTTGCATTTTAAGACAGCCGAGATGAAAGGGGGCCTTGGCCCATGCTTCGATATTCACTGATCTCTAGAAGATGAAGTGGTGATACTAGAAAACAATATAGATTCATTCAAAACAAGGTAAAATTTATTAATTTCACTGACCATTCAACTCAGGAGAATATTCCCCTGCTTTTTATAATTTTTTATTAGGTTCCAGAATTCTGAAAAAGTTGATTTTGACAGTTTTTGCTGGTCTATTTGTTGCTTCTGTGGAGAAAGCCTTGGAGTTTCCTCCTTTATTTTCTAGTCTGCCTGATTTTTATAAGGCTTTTTAAATCATCCATTATTCATTCCATAGTCATTAACTGAGAAAAAAATATTTTAGTCTCTTATAGTATTTTTTTTTTATAGTATTAGGCATTGAGATCCAGGTACTGTTTTATGTTAGGTATTTTAGTCTCTTATAGTATTAGGCATAACATTTTCATATTGCTCAATACGAGGCAACAGTGTGATTTGGTCTCGTCGATAGAAGTTTGGATCTAGAATGAGAGCTGAGATAATGCCTTAGGCTGGATTCTCTAGAGAAGGAAAACCAGTGCAGTGTATAAATACATATAGTGAAAGATTTACATCAAGGAAATGGCTCATGCAGTTGTAGAGGCTTGAAAGTCCCAAGTCCATGGGTCAGCCTGGAGGCTTGTCCTGAGTCACATAGCCACAGGGGCTGGTGAATCCAAGACTGGAAGGTCGGACAGCAGGCCTCTGGCTCACAGGCTGTGGAGGCCAGTGAATCCCAAGATCAGCAGGAAATACAGCAGGTAAGCTGCGAGCTGAAGTCCCAAGAACCAGAGATCTAACGAACATGAGCCAGCTGCAGGGTGCAGAGCAAAAGCCGGCGAGCTTTGCCAGAAAGTCCCCTATATTGAATGCAGGCCACATCCCCAAGGAAACTCCCTTTCAACTGATTGGCTGCTCACAGCAGATCTCATCATGGATGTGATCATATTATATCAGATCTCATTATGGAGGTGATTACATCATGAAAAAGCTGCCAAACTGCATCATAACTGCCAAACCACTGAGGATCATGGCCCAGCCAAGTTGACACACAAGCTCAACCATCACAGCCTACCCCTTGTCAGCTTGGCACCTGTACACACCTCTAAATAAAGACAGTTATAAAGTCATACTTGTGCCTAACATGATACGACTAGCACATGTGCAACCAAAAATGCACTAGCCCTGTTTACATCTTATATTTTATAAGTGAAGAAAACAAAAATATTTGATATGCAGATACAAGGAAGAAATACTCATAACAACCATAATCCTTGTTTCTGCAACTGATCACATGATCGTAGCCAGTATTTAGAACTACCTTCTTCTACCACCCATTCTGTATTCCTTTCACCCTCAGCAAGCAACTCAGCTGGTTGTGATTCTTTGCCTGGTGGTGTGACCGAAACCTTCATTCCGGGCCATTGATAGTCATGTTGGGTTGGATTACTGTAGTTTTCCATTGACTTTAATCACAGGGCATGGTAGTACTAAGAGATGCCTTAAGGGATCCCCTGTGTTCCAGGCATATGTTATTACATATTCACTATGTAATAACAAACTGATTTCCTCTTGGTAATCAGCATCAATCACACCAGCCAGTATAGTAACTCCCTTCTTTGTCTGTTGATCCGGAGACATTAGAAACCCAAAGTGGCTAGGTGACATTCTTAACTTCCAGTTCAATGAAATCAGTGATCTGTTTTTAGGTGGATGTATTCCTCCCTTTGGAACTAAGACCTCTAGACCTGCAAAGCAGAGGGCCAAGGGGACAGGAAGTGAAATTTCATGAGTGAGTCACTAGGGATAATAGTGAGTGGTGCCACTCCCATTTCTACCCCTTGATTCCTGGAACCACGAATCCTGGCCATGGGAGAAACAGCACCATATATTAGACACTGGTTTACAGCATATACAGCCTCCTGGAAAACGCTCTCCCAACCCTGCAAGGTATTTCAGCCCTAAGCTTAGATGGTAAATCAGATGTAGAATGCTGTGTTCTGCACGTGCCAAGGAAGATATACAAATTGGACAAAAACAGTGGTCAAATAGGAGTGAAACCAAATACTGGTAATGTGAGAAAAGGTTGAGGTGCTGATGTGTAGAAATGATGTTAGACATGTTATTGTAAGCCCAAGAGTTAAAGCATGTACTGCTGTTGTCGTTAGTTGCTGTTGAGTCTATTCTGACTCACAGCAATTCCATGTGAGCAGAGTAGAATTTATGTGAATATTTATATGATCTTGGGTTGGGGAGGCCCTTGAAAGCAAAACACCAAAGGCAGAAACCATAAACAATAAGACTAATAGATTTAAATACATAAATCTTTGTACGTCAAAAATATTCTACCATAAACAAATTGTTTAAAAAAAAAAAAAAAGGTTTACAGAGAACCCCTGAGGGAGCGCAGACCCCAAATTCTCATAAGACCAGACTTAATGGTCTGACTGAGACTAGAAGGAACCCAGTGGTCATGGCCCCCAGACCTTACGTCGTCCCAGGACAGAAACCATTCCCGAAGCCAACTCTTCAGACATGGATTGGACTGGACAATGGGTTGGAGAGGGATGCTGGTGAGGAGTGAGCTTCTTCGATCAGGTGGACACTTGAGACTATGTTGGCATCTCCTGCCTGGAGGGGAGATAAGAGGGTGGAGGGGGTTAGAAGCCGGCGAAATTGACACGAAAAGATAGAGTGGAGGGAGAGAGCGAGCAGGCCGTCTCATTAGGGGGAGAGTAATTGGGAGTGTGTAGCAAGGTGTTTATGGGTTTTTGTGTGAGAGACTGACTTGATTTGTAAACTTTCACTTAAAGCACAATAAAAATTATTTAAAAAAAAATTTATACTTGAGGATGGTGCTTTGGGTGGAATACTGCCGTGGAGTACTCCCAGTCACACAGCACTCCAGACCAATGAAGTCCTTTATGGTAGGGGAAAATGCTGAGTTCAGAAGAACTAGATGGTGCCCAGCTACCACCACTGACAGTTATGACCAGGGATTTAATAGAAGGTCCCAGATAGAATGGGAGAAAAACGTAGAACAAAATTCAAATTCGTAGAAAAGTCCAGATTTACTGGACCAATAGAGACTAGAGGAACACCCAAGACTATCTCCCTAAGGTACCATTTAACTTGGAACTGAATCCACTCCCAGAGGTCGCCTTTTGGCCAAATAATGGACTGACTTACAGACTAAACAGTACCACCCATGAGTAATGTGTCCTTTAAACAATCAACTATATGATACCAAACAGTCAACATTTACCCAAAAGCAAAGATGAGAAGGCAAGAAGGGGAAGGGAAGCTAGATCAAAGGAAACAGAACAAACAGAATGGGAATAATGAGAATGCTGATAGATTGTGAAAATTGTAACCAATGTTATGGAACAATTTGTACAAAAATTGTTAAATGGGAACCTAGTTTGCTCTGTAAACTTTCACTAAAACACAATAAAATCTTTTTTTAAAAAGTACGATCAACTTCAAAATATACTGAACTCTTTCATGGTCTTGTAACTCCCACAAAATGATTGACTGGACCACAATCTTGCAAGGGATTGGTCAATTTACTATGCAAATAGTGGATCAAAATTCTACACAATAAAATTGATCCCCTTGTGATCCAACTAAGAGACTGGTCAGTTTTGTCATCCTGCTAGGTTTATATAAGGGCCAATCACACAGAGGCTCAAGGGAGCCTCACTACCGTCAAGAAGTGTTCGGAGCAGAGTTTGTCTTTGGACCCAGGGTCCTTGCGCTGAGAACCTCTTAGAGCCAGAAGAAAAGAGAGTTGTAACACGAAGAGAGAGCTGTAACACTGAAGCCAGAAGGATGGTGGGATTATGGTACACAGAGAGAGAGACAGCAGGGGTGGTTGGTGACCCCACAGAGAAAGAGAAATAAGACACGGCTGCAGTTGGCTGGTTGACCCATGACGAGAGATTTGGGTGCTTCCATGCAGGAGGCTTGCCTGCTGCTAGAGAGCTGCACTACCACTCATCTACGGTACTTTGTCGTGCTGTGGTGGCTTGCCTGTTGCTGTGATACTGGTTTAAATCAAATACCAGCAGAGTCACCCATGGTGGACAGGTTTCAGCAGAGCTTCCAGATTAAGACAGACTAGGAAGAAGGACCTGGTGGTCTATTTCTAAAAAATTGTCCGGTGAAAACCTTGTGAACAGCAACAGAACATTTCAAGATCTATCCTGAAGTACAGTGTGTCTGTGATAGGATAATATCCGTATGCCTGCACAGATGACAAATTAATACAACTATTATTCAAATATACGCACCAACCACTAAGGCCAAAGATGAAGAAGTGAAGATTTTTACCAATTTATGCAGTCTGAAATTGATCAAACCTGCAGTAAAGATACCTTGATAATTACTGGTGATTGGAATGCAAAAGTTGGAAACAAAGAAGTCTCAGTAGTTGGAAAATAGCCCTTGTTGATAGAAATGACACTGAAGATTGTATGATAAAATTTCCCAGGACCAATGGCTTCTTCATTGCAAATAGCTTTTTTCAACATCATAGACAGTGACTATACACGTGGACCTCACCAGATGGAATGCACAGTATTCAAGTCGACTACATCTGACTACATCTGTACACAGGGCCTACTATGGAACAGACCATCAATTGCTCATATGCAAGTTCAAGTTGAAGGTGAAGAAAATTAGAGCAAGTCCATGAGAGCCAAAATATGACCATGAGTATATCCCACCTGAATTTAGAGACCATCTCAAGAATAGATTTGATGCATTGAACACTAATGACCAAAGGAAGACCAGATGTCACCGTGGAATGACATCAAGGACATCATATATGAGGAGAGCAAGAGGTCATTAAAAAGACAGGAAGGAAAGAAAAGACTAAAACGGATGTCAGAAGAGACTCTGAAACTTGCTCTTGAATATAGAGTAGCTAAAGCAAACGGAAGAAATGATGAAGTAAAAGAGCTGAACAGAAGATTTCAAAGGCAGCTCAAGAAGACAAAGCAAAGTATTATAATGATATGTGCAAAGACCTAGAGTTAGAAAACCAAAAGGGAAGAACACACTTGGCATTTCTAAGCTGAAAGAACCGAAGAAAAAATTCAAGCCTCAAGTTGCAATTTTGAAGGATTCTAAAAGGAAAATATTAAACGATGCAGGAAGCATCAAAAGCAGATGAAAGGAACACACAGAGTCACTGTACCAAAAAGAATTGGTCGACACTCAACCATTTCGGGAAGAAGCATATGGTCAAGAATGGATGGTACTGAAGGAAGAAGTCCAAGTTGCAATGAAGGCATTGGCAAAAAACAGGGCTCCAGGAATTGATGGAATACCAATTGAGATGTTTCAACAAATGGATGCAGCACTGGAGGTGCTTACTCATCCATGCCAAGAAATTTGGAATACATCTACCTGGCCAACCGACAGGAAGAGACTCATATTTGTGCCCATTTCAAAGAAAGGTGACCCCACCAAATGCAGAAATTATCGAGCAATATCATTAATACCACAAACAAGTAAGATTTTGCTGAAGATCATTCAAAAGTGGTTGTAGCAATACATACATAGGGAACTGCCAGAAATTCAAGCCAGATAAAGAAGAGGATGTAGAGTGAGGGATATCATTACTGATGTCAGATGGATCCTGGCTGAAAGGAAAGAATACCGGAAAGATGTTTACCTATGTTTTATTGACTACGCAAAGGCATTCGACTATCCATAACGAATTATGGGTAACATTTTGAAGACTGGGAATTCCAGAACACTTAATTGTGCTCATGAGGAACCTGTACATAGACCAAGGGGCAGTTGTTCAAACCGAGCAAGGGGACATTGCACGGATTAAAATCAAGAAAGATGTGCATCTGGATTGTACCCTTTCACCATATTTATTCAATCTGTATTCTGAGCAAATAATCTGAGAAGCTAGACTATATGAAGAAGAATGTGGCATCAGGATTGGAGGAAGACTCATTAACAACTTGCATAATGCAGATGACACAACCTTGCTTGCTGAAAGTGAGGAGGACTTGAAGCACTTACTGATGAAGATCAAAGACCACAGCCTTCAGTATGCGTTGGACCTCAACATAAAGAAAACAAAAATCCTCACAAATGTACCCATAAACAATGTCATGATAAATGGAGAAAAGATTGAAGTTGTAAAGGATTTCATTTTATCTGGATCCACAATCAAAGCCCATGGAAGCAGCAGTCAAGAAATCAAATGATGCATTGCACTGGGCAACTCTGCTGCAAAAGACATCTTTAAAATGTTGAAAAGTGAAGATGTCACCTTGAAGACTAAGGTGCACCTGACCCAAGTGCTGGTATTCTCAATCACCTCATATGCATGCGAAAGCTGGGCAATGAATAAGGAAGACTAAGAAGAACTGACACCTTTGAATTGTGGTATTGGCAAAGAATACTGAATATACCTACTATGGACTGCCAGAAGAATAAACAAATCTGTCTTAGAAGAAGTACAACCAGAATGCTCCTTAGAAGCAAGAATGGCGACACTAAATCTTTCATACTTTGGACATATTATCAGGAGGGACCAGTTCCTGGAGAAGGACATCATGCTTGGTAAAGTAGAGGGTCAGCGGAAAAAAAAAGAAGTCCCTCAATGAGATGGATTGACACAGTGGCTGCAACAATGGGCTCAAGCAAAACGATTGTGTGGATGGTGCAAGAGTGGGCAGTGTTTCCTTCTGTTGTACATAGGGTTGCTATGAGTTGGAACTGACTCGTTAGCACCTAACAACAATAATGACAATAAAGAGCTGTAACACTTGCCGGTACAGAACAGTGCCCAATGCAACACAACCCCCTCCTGACACCCCGGGGCAGCATGGTGGGAGCCATGCGGGCCCTGGGGCAGTGCAGGCCTGAGTAGCATGGCAGAAAAGAGAATTATGGGAGTTTGGGTGGTGTGGCAGGAGCCAGAAGGGCCCAGTGGCAGAGACTTGGGTTTTCCTGACTTCGAAGCAAGACCCTGAAAACCCCACGTACAGAACAGACACCTGGGGAGCTGTGAGGCCCCCTGGGTAGTGTGGTGGTAGTCAGAGGCAGAAGTGACATGAACACAACATCTGACCTGAACCATGGTACTCTGGCCAATGGACATAAGAATGGACATGGTAATTTGGGAAAGGGTAAATGGTTCCCCTTCGAAAATCTGTTTCTATTGTTCACTGTTTGCTTTCTATAAATGGTAATAAAGGCTTTCATTTTGCCAACACTCTGGCCTATCACAGATGAATGTAACATCCACGGAATACGTGTGAGGAACTTTTTAAATTTTGAGGTGGTGGTAGGGGTAGGTTTAATTTGGGAGATTTCTGAACTAAAATTAAGAACTCCATCCAGAAATTAAACTGAGGGCTTTACTTCTACCCTCCGGATAACCATTTGGCTGCTGTTCAAGTTGCCCTTAGAAAAACAAAGCTCAGTGGTATTTGTTATGTTAAGAGTGCTACTGCAGCTGGCCTTAGAAAAAGCTTCATTGATCGGTTAAAATAAACTAGATCCTATGGATGAACATGTTCATTTAACTACCTTACAGGAGTTCCCCTGCAAGTGCCTAGGCATTACCTCTTTTCTCTCAGCTACATGTCCCACTGCTGTCGAGTTGATTTGGACTCATAGTGACCCTATATAGACCCTACAGGACAGAGCAGAACTGCCCTAAAATGGTTCCCAAAGACTGGCTGATGGATTCAAACTTCCGACCTTTTGATTGGCAGCTGTAGCTTGCCGTAGCTCTTAACCACTGTGCCACCAGGCTGCCCTCAGCTAAATAAGCAGGGTAATTTTACACTTTCCTAATTGTTGGGGCCCTGGTGGTGCAGTGAGTAAGAGCTCAGCTACCAGCCAAAAAGTTGGCAGTTCAAATCCACCAGCCACTTTTTGGAAACCCTATGAGACAGTTCTACTCTGTCCTATAGGATCGCTATGAGTCAGAATCAAGTGGACGGCAATGGGTTTTTTTTTTGTTTTTTTTTTAACTAATGGCCGGTTCTGTATCCAAAGATTCCAATTAAATTGGCCCAGCTACAATTATATAAGTAATTTCCATATCACTAAACTTCCAGGTCAAAACTGTTTTACCCTTCATTTTAGAACTACTGCCTTAGTTAAAATGTATCAAGTGTGAGAGATATGTATTAGATCAGAAACTGATGTAAAGAAAGTTTCACAGTTAATTGCAAGCCTTGTAAATCTCACCTTTCCTGCCATTGCTTTGAGGTTTTTATCTGTACTCACTCTACTTCTTAAATATTTGTTTTGCCTGTAAGGCCGAGCATACCATTACAGCCAAACTGAACACCTGCTCTCCCACGGTTCATTCCTTAAATAAATTTTATTTGTTTAAATATCAAACTAGAGTGTTGGCCCATTGACTTCACAAGGACAAATGTTGACGCCAGTGTGCGTACACGCCTCATGCCTAACAGTCTTACGGCTGCCTGGAAGTTTGAGGCACAACCTGTCTGCATGTGCAATGTAGATAGAGAGGCCCTTACACCAAGTAAAGTGCATTAGAACAATGGCCTTCAGAAAACCATGTTTTTACTAAAGGGAGTGTTTCTGATGTTGGAAATTTCAGGTATTCAGACAGGCTCGTTAATTAAATAGACTTGGCAGACATCGCCAGTGTTAAAAAAGAAAAAAATTGCTGTCGAGTAGGACTCATAGTGACCCTACAGGACAAAGTAGAATTGTCCCATAGGGTTTCCAAGAGCAGCTGGTGGGTTCGAACCACCAACCTTTTGGTTAGAGCTCTTAACCACTGCACCTTCAGCACTCTGACACAAGAACCCTCAGTTGTACCTCCTAATACAGCTTATTTTTTAATGCTTATCTTCCTTGACTAGACTTGAAGCTCTACAAAGGCAGCGGCTCGTCTTTTATTTTATCTCTGCTTTTTTTACTAGTATCAGCAAAAAAAAAAAAAAAATCAGCATAGGATCTAACAAATAATTGGCACTTAATGAACATTTGTTAAACGGGTGGGTATATGAATGGCTGAATCAGTAAAATATTATGGCTTAAAGAGAGATACACAAACACATACAAGCTCACACACTAAAAAACACCAACCCTGAAAAAGTTTTCAGCATAAGAAGTTGGTTTTTTTAAAGTATAAGCATGTTAAAGAAGACAGTTACTGAAACAACTTCTTTCTGACCTAACAGTTTTTTTTTTAATTGTACTTTAGATGAAGGTTTACAGAACAAACTAACTTCTCATTAAACAGTTAATACACATATTGTTTTATGACATTGGTTAACAACCACACGACATGTCAATACTCTCCCTTCTTGACCACGGGTTCCCTATTACCAACTTTCCTGTCCCCTCCTGCCTTGTAGTCCTTGCCCCTGGGCTGGTGTGCCCCTTTAGTCTTGTTTTATGGGCCTGTCTAGTCTTTGGCTGAGGGGTGAGCCTCGGGAGTGACTTCATTACTGAGCTAAAAGAGTGTCCAGGGGCCATACTCTAGACGTTTCTCCAGTCTCTGTCAGGCCAGTAGGTCTGGTATTTTGTGTGTGTGGTGTGTGTTAGAATTTTGTTCTACATTTTTCTCCAGCTCTGTCTGGGGCCCTCTGTTGTTTTTTTTTTATAATTGTACTTTAGACGAAGGTTTACAGAACAAACTAGTTTCTGATTAAAGAGTTAGCACACATGTTATTTTATGACATTAGTTAACCACCCCATAACATGTCAACATTCTCCGTTCTCAACCTTGGGTTCCCTATTACCAGCTTTCCTGTTCCCTCCTGCCTTCTAGTCCTTGGCCCTGGGCTGGTGTGCCCCCTAAGTCTCATTTTGTTTTATGGGCCTGTCCAATCTTTGGCTGAAGGGTGAACCTCAGGAGTGACTTCATTACTGAGCTGAAAGGGTGTCTGGGGGCCATACTCTCAGGGTTTCTCCAGTCTCCGTCAGCAGGACCCTCTATTGTGATCCCTGTTAGAGCAGTCAGTGGTGGTAGCTGTGCACCATCTAGTTGTACTAGACTCAGTCTGGTGGAGGCAGTCCATTAGTCCTTTGGACTAATCTTTCCCTCGTGTCTTTAGTTTTCTTCATTCTTCCTTGCTCCCGAAGGGGTGAGACCAGTAGAATATCTTAGATGGCTGTTTACAGGCTTTTAAGATCCCAGACACTACTCACCAAAGTAGAATGTAGAACATTTTCTTTATAAACAATGTTATGCCAATTGACCTGGATGTTCCCTGAGACCATGGTCCTCACAGCCCTCAGCCCAGCAATTCAGTCCCTCAGGGAGTTTGGATGTGTCTATGAGCTTCTATGACCTTGATGTGGATAAGCTGTACTGGCTTCCCCAGTATTGTGTACTGTCTCACCCTTCACCAAAGTTACCACTTATCTATTGTCTATTCAGTGTTTTTCTATCCCTACCTCTCCCCTTCCTCATAACCATCAAAGATTGTTTCTTTTTCTGTGTAAACCTTTTCGTGAGTTTTTACAGTAGTGTTATCATACAATATTTCTCCTTTTGTGATTGACTTATTTCACTCAGCATAGAGCCCTCCAGATTCATCCATGTAATGAGATGCTTCACAGATTCATCATTGTTCTTTATCTTTGTGTAATACTCCATTGTGAGTATGTACCATAGTTTGTTTATCCATTCATCTGTTGATGGGCATCTAGGTTGTTTCCATCTTTTTACTATTGTAAACAATGCTGCAATGAACATGGGTGTGCATATGTCTATTCATATGACAACTCATTTCTCTAGGATATATTCCTAGGAGTGGGATTGCTGGATCATATGGTGTCATGGATTGAATTATGTCCCCCGCCAAATGTGTACAACAACTTGGTTAGGCCATGATTCCCAGTATTGTGTGGTTGTCCTCCATTTTGTGATTGTAATTTTATGTTAAGAGGATTAGGGTGGGATTGTAACACTATTCTTACTCAGGTCACCTCCCTGATCCAATGTAAAGGGAGTTTCCCTGGGGAGTGGCCTATACCACCTTTTATCCTCAAGAGATAAAAGGAAAGAGAAGCAAACAGGGAGTTGGGGACCTCATACCACCAAGAAAGACGCACCGGGAGCAGAGGGTGTCTTTCAGACCTGGGGTTCCTTGTGGACAAGCTCCTAGTCCAGGGGAAGATTGACAAGAAAGACCTTCTTTCTGAGCCAACAGAGAGAGCCTTCCCCTGGAGGTGACACCCTGAATTTGGACTTTTAGCCTACTTTACTGTGAGAAAATAAACTTCTCCTTGTTAAAACCATCCACTTGTGGTATTTCTATTATAGCAGCACTAGATAACTAAGACATATGGTATTTATATTTCTAAGGAAGAGCCATATCGTTTTCCAAAATGGTTGTATCATTTTGCATTCCCACCAGCAGTGCATAAGAGTTCCGGTCTCCCTGAAGCCTCTCCAACATTTATTTTCTGTTTTTTTGATTGATGCCAGTAACGCCAGGGTAAGATGGTATCTCATTGTAGTTCTGATTTGTATTTCTTTAATGGCTAGAGGAAAACCCTGGTGGCGTAGTGATTAAGTGCTACAGCTGCTAACCAAGAGGTCGGTAGTTTAAATGCGCCAGGCGCTCCTTGGAAACTCTATGGGGGCAGTTCTACTCTGTCCTATAGGGTTGCTATGAGTCGGAATCTACTCAATGGCAGTGGGTTTCAGCAGGTTAATGGCTAGTGATCTCGAGCATTTCTTATGTCTCTTGTAGCCACTTTAATGTCTTCTTTGGTGAAGTGTCTATTCATTTCCTTTGCCCATTTTTTAATTGGATTATTTTTCTTTTTGTTGTAGTGGTGTTGGATTAGACCTTTGTCTGATTTGTAATAGCCAACACTTTTTTTCCCAGTCTGTAGGTTCTCTCTTTATTCTTTTGGTGAAGTCTTTTGATGAGCATAAGTGTGTAATTTTTAGAAGATCCCAGTTATCTAGCTTATCTTCTGGAGTTTGTGTGTTATTGTTTATGGTTTGTATCCTGTTAATGCCATGTATTAGGACCTCAAGCATTGATCCTATTTTTTCTTCTATGAACCGTGTAGTTGTTGGCTTTATATTTAGGTCTTTGATCCATTTTGAATTGGTTTTTGTATATGGTGTGAGGTACGCACCCTGTTTCATTTTTTTGCAGGTGAACATCCAGTTTTGCCAGCACCATTTGTTAAAAAGGTTGTCTTTCCCCAATTTGATGGACTTCGGGCCCTTGTTGAAGATCAGGTGACTGTAGGTGGATGGATTTACATCTGGGTTCTCAATTCTGTTCAGTTGGTCAATGTATCTGTCATTGTACCAGAACCAGGGTGTTTGACTACTGTAGCTGTATAGTAGGTTCTGTGGTCAGGTAGTGAGAGTCCTCCTATTTTATTCTTCTTCTTCAATATTTACTTATCTGGGGCTTCTTCCTTTTCCATATAAAGTTAATGATTAGTTTTTCCATCTCTTTAAAGAATGTTGTTGGTATTTGGATCGGGGTTGCATTGTATTTGTAAATTGCTTTGGGTAGAATTATCATTTTCACAACGTTGACTCTGCCTATCCATAAGCGTCGTATGTTTTTCCATTTATGTAGATCTCTTTCGGTTTCCTGCAGTAGTGTTTTGTAGATTTTTTTTTTTTTTTTTTGTATAGCTCTTTTACATCCCTGGTTAGATTTGTTTCTAAGTATTTTATTTTTTGAGGGGCTATTATAAATGGTATTGTTTTCCTGATTTCCTTTAAATTGTTCTCCTTATTGGTGTATAGGAATCCAACTGATTTTTGTATGCTTATTTTATATCCTGGTACTCTGCTGAATCTTTCTATTAGTTCCAGTAGTTTTCTTGTGGAGTCCTTTGGGTTTTCTATGTGTAGTATCATATCATCCACAAATAGGGACAGTTTAGCTTCTTCATTACCAGTTTGGATGCCCTTTATTTCTTTTTCTTGTCTTATTGCTCTGGCTAGGACTTCCAGCCACAATGTTAAATAGGAGTGGTGATAAAGGGTATCTTTGACTAGTTCCTCTTCTCAAGGGGAATGTTTTCAGCCTCTCTCCATTAAGAATGATGTTCGCCATTGGTTTTGCAAAGATGCCCTTTATTATGTTGAGAAATTTCCCTTCTGTAACTATTGTATTGAGAGTTTTTATCAGGGATCGGTGTTGGACTTTGTTGAATGCCTTTTCTGTGTTGATTGAGATGATCACGTGATTCCTTTCTTTCCTTTTATTTATGTGGTGGATTACGTTGATTGATTTTCTAATGTCGAAACATCCTTGCATACCTGGTATGAATCCTCCTTTGTGGTGGTATATTATTTATTTGATATGATGCTGAACTCTATTGGCTAGAATTTTTGTTGAGAATTTTTGCATCTATATTCATGAGAGATATTGGTCTGTAATTTTTTGAGGTGGTATCTTTGCCTGGTTTTGATATCAGGGTTATGCTGGTTTTGGTATGCAGGGTTATGAATTCAGAAGTATCTCTTCCTTTTCTATGTTATGAACTAGTCTGAGTAGTACTGGTGTAAACTCTCCTCTGAATGTTTGGTAGAATTCTCTAGTGAAGCCTTCTGGGCCAGGGCTTTTTTTTGTTGGAAGTTTTTTTTTTTTTTTTACCTTTTCAATCTCTTCTCTTGTTATGGGTCTGTTCAGATTTTCAACATCATTTTGTGTTAGTTTTTGTAGTTAGTGTGTTTCCAGAAATTTGTCCATTTCCTCTAGGTTTTCAAATTGGAGTATAGCTTTTCGTAATACTCCATTATGATTCTTTTTATTTCAGTTGGGTCTGTTGTAACATCCCCCATTTCATTTCTTATTTGGGTTATTTGTGTCCTCTCCTATTCTTCTTTTGTCAGTTTGCCTAGTTGTTTGTCGATTTTGTTGATATTTTCAAAGAACCAACTTTTGATTTTGTTGACTCTATTTTTTTTCTATTCCTATTTCATTTATTTCTGCTCTGATCTTTATTATTTCCTTTCTTCTGGTGGCTGTGGGCTTTTTTTTTTTTTTTTTTTTTTGCTGTTCTCTTTCTATTTGCTCGAGTTGTGTAGCTAATGTTTTAATTTTGTCCCTTTCTTCTTTTTTGACGTGTGCATCTACTGCTATAAATTGACCTCTGAAGACTGCCTTTGCTGTGACCCAAATGTTTGTTCATTTCAGTGTAGGAATTTTTTGATTCCATCTCTGATTTCTTCTATTATCCAGTGGTTTTTAAGCAGGGCGTTATTCAATTTCCACGTAAATGTTTTTTTTTTCCTTGTTCTTTGCCATGGATTGAATTATGTCCCCCCAAAATTGTGTGCATCAACTTGGTTAGGCCATGCTTCCCAGTATTGAGTGGTTGTCCTCCATTTTGTGATTGTAATTTTATGTTAAAAGGCTTAGGGTGGGATTGTAACACCACTCTTCACTCAGGTCACCTCCCTGATGCAAAGTAAAGGGAATTTCCCTGGGATGTGGCCTGCACCACCTTTTATCTATCAAGAGATAAAAGGAAAGGGATGCAAGCAGAGAGTTGGGGACCTCATACCACCAAGAAAGCAGCACCAGGAGCAAAGCCCGTCCTTTGGACACGGGGTCCCTGTGCCTGAGAAGCTCCTCGACCCCAGGGGGAGGAAGATCGAGGACAAGGACTTTTCTCCAGACCTGACAGAGAGAGAAAGACTTCCTCTGGAGCTGATGCCCTGAATTTGGACTTACAACCTACTAGACTGTGAGAAAACAAATTTCTCTTTGTTAAAGCCATCAACTTGGGGTATTTCTGTTACAGCAGCACTAGATGACTAAGACACTCTTCCTGTTGTTAATTTCTACTTTGGTGGCATTGTGGTCAGAGAAGATACTTTGTGGTAGCTCAGTGTTTTGGATTTTGTTGAGAGTTGCTGTGTGGCCTAGGATTTGGCCTATTCTGGAGAACATTCCATGTGCATTGGAAGAGAATGTGTACTTTGCAGCTGTTGGGAGGAGTGCTCTATATGTGCCTATGAGGTCAAGTTGGCTGATTGTGCCATTTAGCTCTTCTGTATCTTTGCTGAGTTTCTTTCTAGATGTTCTGTCCTTTACTGAGAGTGGCAATGTTGAAGTCTCCTACTATTATTGTGGAACTGTCAATTTCTCTTTTCAGTGCTGTTAGAGTTTGTTTTGTGTACTTTGGAGCCCTGTAATTAGGTTTTTTTTTTTTTATTATTAGGTGTGTGGATGTTTATTATGGTTACAGCGTCATGATGGATCATCCCTTTAATCATTATATAGTGCCCTTCCTTTTCTTTTATGGTGGATTTTGTTTTAAAATCTATTTTATTGGAGATTCGTATTGCCACTCCTGTTCTTCTTTTGTAGATGTTCGCTTGATACATTTTTTCCATCCTTTGATTTTTAATAAATTTATGAGTTTGTTTCTAAGGTGTGCTTTTTGTAGACAGCATATTGATGGATTTTTTTTTTTTTTATTCCTTCTGTCACTCTGTCTCTTTATGGGTGCATTTAGGCCACTTACATTCAGTGTAATTATTGATAGGTGTGAGTTTATTGCTATCATTTTGTAGTGCTTTTTTTTTTTTTTGTGGTGCTAACATTTTCTTTGTTCTTCTTACTCTCCTATGCTGAATTCCTTTTATTTGTGAATTCTTTGTTCATTTTTATAGATTTTGTTTTCACTGAGACTTTTTTCTCTGTTTTTTTTTATTTTGATGAGTAAGTTTAACTTTCTTTGTGGCTACCTTGAAATTTACCCTTATCTTCCTAGGTTTGAAGTGGTCTACTACTACTTGGTATTGCCTTGCCTTCCTCTCCATTAGAAAGTTCTATATCTACACCATTTATTCTCCTTTTTATTGTTCTGATGTTGTTGGCATTTACAGATTAACCTCTCTTGTTTGCTGTTGTAATTCTTTTGGTTTTGGATAGTCCTTGAAAGTTCATTTCCTAGGTTGGTATCTGGCTGGTACAATCTTGGGTTCTAGATTCAGGTTGTGGTCTGATGTTGTTTGTTCTCAAACTAAAGGACTCCCTTTAATAATTCTTGTAAGTTGGGTTCAGTTTTTACACATTCCCTTAATTTCTATTTATCTGAAAATGTCCTAATTTCACTGTCATATTTGGACAAGAGTTTCATAGGATATACTATTCTTAGTTGGCAATTTTTTTTCTTTCAAGGTTTTATATATGTCATCCCATTGCCTTCTTGCCTGCTTGGTGTCTACCGTATAATTAGAGCTTAGTCTTATTGTTTCCCCCCGTCTGTGATTTATTGTTTTTCTTGAGCTGCTCTCAGGATTCTTTCTTTGTCTCAGGTTTCAGCAAGTGTGATTATGATATGCCTTGGTGATTTTCTTTTGAGGTCGAGCCTATATGGGGTTTGTTGAGCTTCTTGGATGGTTACCTTTTCATCTTTCATGATATTAGGGAAGTTTTCTGTCAGCAATTCTTCAATGATCCTCTGTGTTTTCCATTTTCTCCCCCTGTTCTGGAACTCTGATTGCTCACAATTTTTGCTTTTGATTGTATTCTGCATAATTCTCAGGGTTTCTTCACTTTTCTTCATTCTTTTTTTTCTGATTTTTCCTAAAACAAAGTTGTATCCAAGTGTTTCTCCTCAATTTCGCTGACCCTGTCTTCTGTTGTTTCAAACCTGCTTCTGAGCCCTTCTATTACGCTGTCCATTTCTGAAATCTTGTGGTTTATCTTTCAGATTTCTAATTATTGTTTTTGTATGATTTCTAGTTGTGAATCCATTTTTGGCATGTTGTTCCTGTATTATTTTCCTGAATTCTTCCATTTTTTTCTGTATCTTCCATGAATTTGTGTGTTTTTTTTCCTCATTTTTGTCTGCTTTTTGCTTCAACTCTTAGATAGCTCTAAATATTAGACATTTGAATTCCCAGTGTCTTTTCTTCTACTGGAAACCCTGGTGGCATAGTGGTTAAGTGCTACAGCTGCGAACCAAAGGGTCGGCAGTTCAAATCCGCCAGGCGCTCCTTGGAAACTCTATGGGGCAGTTCTGCTCTGTCCTGTAGGGTCGCTATGAGTCGGAATCAACTCAACGGCACTGGGTTTTGGGTTTTCTTCTACTGGAAAGCCATATGATGTTTTATTTTGGATGCCTACTGGAACCAACCTCTCCTCTTTTTGTTTTTTATGTGTTTTGGTATTGTCTGCTGAGTTTGGGACATTCAGTAGTCATTTTGTTTCTTGATTGTAGATTTGTTTGTTTCATCCTGATTTTTTGTTTTATTTGGTTATGTCTGAGCAGGCAAGCTGTGTGTTCTTTTTTGTTTGCTTGTCTGTGTGCATGATACTTTTCACCTTCTTGTCCAATGAACAGGGCCAGTCGCTCATCTATGCTGCAACAGGTCAGGTCTAGCTGAAGGGGAGAGGCTGGGATGGGTTGTTTGTGGCACATACAAGGGCTGACAGGGCGGGCTGGGAGTCAGTGCAGGGCAGGCTTGAGTCGGCCAGGCTTGTGCTGCTTGGGGGTGTGATGTTCACCTCACGGTGCAGATAGGCAGGAAGGAGGGGGAAGTTGTGATGTGTGGAACTAAGATGGGCATGGGAAAGAAGAGAAAGAGGAGAGAGGGAAAGAGAAACAGGAGCAAAAAAAAAAAAACCTAAAAAATTAAAAAAAGAGTGCAAAGGGAGCTTGCCATTGAAGTGGAGAGATGAGAAACCGAGAAATGGAGAAAAACAAAAAGGGAAAAATAAACAAATAAATGAAAATTAAAAAAACAAAGACAGAAAAGCCCCTAGGGGTCTCACTGGTGCAGCTGCAGAAACTGACAACGTGGGTCCCAGGCCATGTAGAACAGTCTGGCTAGAAGGGGCACAGATGTCACACAGTGCTAGGTATTCAGGAGATAGGAAAAGAAGGTAAGTATAGAGAGATGAGAAACTGAGAAATGAAGTGAGACAAAAAGGAAAAAAACACCCTCGGGGATCCCACCAACATGGCTGCACATACTGGGGAAGTAGCTCCCAAGCCACACAGTACAGCCCATCTAGAAGGGGTTCCCAAGTCACAAAAAGAAAAAGAAAACAAACAAAGAAACAAAACAAAACAGTACAGAACAAAACAAAAAAAGGCCCTGGGGATTTCAACAGTGTGATGGCGCAGACCTGGCAAGCGGTTCCCCAGCAAAGTGGCACTTCAGGGCCTTTCAAAAAGAAGCAAAGATGGCGCATGGAACCAGATGTTCCAGAGAAAGGAGCAAGAGGAGGTGAAAGGCAGGGAAGAAACCAAAAGAAGCAGAAAAAAGCCACATCAGCAACAAAGAAATGGCACTGATGGAGCTAGCCAGTGTGGGCAGGGCAAATCCAAGGGGCACAGAGTCGTAGCCGGTGCCTCCTGGCCAAGAGACTGCAGCTAGTGGGAAGTGGCAGAGGCTGAGCAGGGGGAAGAAAAGTAGGGGGTGGGAAAATATGTATTGCTGGTTACCTGGTGTTCTATTTCCTGCTGGGAGCTCCATGAAGCTGCTTTTCCATACTCCTTGTCTACTCATCTCCGATGTGGGCTGGGCGAACCCAAGTATGGACGTGTCTTCTTGGCTGGCCGAGTGACCACTGCCAGCTAGGAAGTTGCAGAGGCAGAGCAGGGGCGAGAAGAATGAGGGGTGGGAAAGCATATATCACTAATTACTGGGTGCTCTGTCTTCTGCTGAGAGCTCCGTGAAGCTGCTTTCCTGTACTTCCTGTCTGCCGATCTCTGACATGAGTCCAAGATGGCGAATCCGTGCTGCGTTAGCTGATAGGGTACCTTAGCTGGTATCTCTTCTGGCTCTCTGTTCTGTATCAGTTTCTTATTCCATTCAGTGCTTGCCTGGGTTCTTTCTCTTCATTTGATGCTTAGGTTCCTGGATTAACGTTTGTCTCTGTTTTACTTAGTTTTTCAGGTCTTTGCTGTGGAGGGATGGTGTGGTGCTTCTGTCTATAGTGCCATCTTGGCTCTGCCTCTCTGACCTCACAGAGTTTTATCAGGTACAGACTAACATTGACATGTATTAGTTTCTAATTGCTGCTGTGAAAAAAAATACAAGCTTAGTGGCTTAAACAACACTAATTTATTATCTTACAGTTTGGGGTGTCAGAGATCCAAAATGGATCAGCAGAGCTGCTTTCTTTCTGTAGGCTCTCAGGGAAAATCCATTTCCTTGCCTTTTCCAGCCCACGTTCTTTGGTTTGTGGCTCTGCATGACTCATACCTCTTCTTCTGTCAGTCTGACCTCCTGTCTCCTTTTAATAAGGACCCTGGTAACTACATTGACCCCACTCTGATAATTCAGGTACTCGTGCCATCTCAAGGTCCTTAATTTAATCACACCTGTAAAGTCAAGGGTAACATATTCACAGGTTTTGGGGATGAGGACATGGACATCTTTGAGTGAAGCATCATTCTTTGTGGAACATCTCAGTTCCACAAAGCTGAGGAGTTCTCTCAGAGGCGGTGGAAAAGACTGAGGGTGGTAGGAACCTGAGGGCTAACAGTTATCTTTGTTCAACATGGAATGAGTCACCTTAAAAAAAAAGTTAAATTGAATACAATTACCTTTGTGGAAAGCTTACTACATTGTCCCCTTTCCCGCTCATTTCACCGAAGGCAGCAGCGAAAATCTGTGGTCAGTGCTTGGAGTCTTAAATTACCAATAGTTTATCAGATAAATTATCAGATGGGTGTGAATACTTGATCAATTTCTACTGCCTCTAAAATGCCTGAATTTAATATGTAACCGACCAAGACAGTTCATTCTTAAAGACAGAATTACTATCACAGACCACCAAGAACTTCTGAAACTGTTAAAGATTCTCTTTTGAACTTTATCCACTTATTTCATTTAAAAGTGAGATAAGAGCATGAGGCTTGGTCAAGATGACTCAGTTGAGGACACTGAGGCTTTGCTCTTATTAACACTGAGTTCAAGACCCACTCCCACTGTCATGGATTGAATTGTGTCCCCCAAAAATATCTGTCAACTTGGCTAGGTCATGATTCCCAGTATTATATGATTGTCTACCATTTTGTTATCTGATGTGACTTTCCTGTGTATTGTAAATCCTATCACTACGATGTACTGAGATGGATTAGTGGCAGTTATATTGATGAGATCTACTAGATTAGATAGTGTCCTAAGCCAATCTCTTTTGAGATATTAAAGAGAGAAGTGAGCAGAGAGACATGGGGACCTCATTGTTAGGTGCCTTTGAGTTGGTTCTGACCTAGGTACAACAGAATGAAACACTATCCTGTCCTGTGCCATCCTCACAATCATTGTTGTTATGTTTGAGCCCACTGTTGCAGCCACTGTGTCAATCCATCTCATTGAGGCTTTCCCTCTTTTTTGCTGACCCTGTACTTTACCAGGCATGATGTCCTTCTCCAGGGACTGGATACAACCCAGACACACATCTTTCTTGATTTTAATCCATGCAATATCCCCTTGCTGTATTTGAACAACTGTTTCTTGGTCTATATATAGGTTCCCCATGAGCACAATTAAGTTTTCTGGAATTTCCATTCTTCTTAATGTTATCCATAATTTGTTATTACCCACACAGTTGAATACCTTTGCAGAGTCAATACAACACAGATAAACACCTTTCTAATATTCTCTGATTTCACCCAAGATCCATCTGATGTCAGCAGTGACACACCTCATTCCACATTCTCTTCTGTACCTGGCTTGAATTTCTTGCCGTTCCCTGTCGATGTACTGCGGCAACCACTTTTGAATGATCTTCAGCAAAATTTTACTTGTGTGTGATATTAATGATATTGTTCTATAATTTCCATTCTGTTGGATCACCTTTTTTTGGAATGGGCACAAATATGGATCTCTTCCAGTCGGTTGGCTAGGTAACTTCCAAATTTCTTGCCATAGACAAGTGAGCGCTTCCAGCTTCGCACCTGTCTGTTGAACCATCTCAATTGGTATTCCATCAATTCCTGGAGCCATGTTTTTTGCAAATGCCTTCAGTGCAGCTTGGACTTCTTCCTTCAGTGCCATCGGTTCTTGGTCATGTGCTACCTCCTGAAACGGTTGGTCATCGACAAATTCTTTTTTGATACAGTGACTCTGTATATTCCTTCCATCTTCTTTTGATGCTTCCTGCATCATTCAATATTTTGCCCATAGAATCCTTCAAAATTGCAACTCAAGGCTTGAATTTTTTCTTCAGTTCTTTCAGCTTGAGAAATGCTGAGTGTGTTCTTCCCTTCTGGTTTTCTAACTCCAGGTCTTTGCACATTTCACTATAATATTTTATTTTATCTCCTTGAGCTGTCCTTTGAAATCTTCTGTTCGGCTCTTTTACTTCATCATTTCTTCCATTTGCTTTAGCTACTCTATGTTCAAGAGCAAGTTTCAGAGTATTTTCTAACATCCATTTTGGTCTTTTCTTTCTTTCCTTTCTTTGTAATGACCTTTCACTTTCATCATGTGTGATATCCTTGATGTCTTCCCACACTTTTCTGGCCTTTGGTCATTAGTGTTCAGTGAGGCAAATCTATTCATTAGACAGCCAGACAGCCTCTAAATTCAGGTGGGATATACTGAAGGTCATATTTTGGCTCCTATGGACTTGTTTTAATCTTCTTCAGCTTCAGCTTGAGCTTGCATATGAGCAACTGATGGTCTCTTCTGTAATTGGTCCCTGGCCCTCTGACTGGCGATACTGAGCTTTTTCATCATCTCTTTCTACAGATGCAGTTGATAAGATTCCTGTGTTTTCCACTTGGTGAGGTTTGTAATGAAGAAGTCCTTGGTCTTGCACAATTCTATCATGTGATCTCCGGTGTCATTTCTATCACCAAGGCCATATTTTCAAAACTACCAATCCTTCTTCCTTGTTTCCAACTTTTGCATTCCAATCACCAGTAATTATCAATGCATCTTTATTGCATGTTTAATCAATTTCAGACTGCAGAAGTTGGTAAAATTCTTTGATTTCCTCATCTTTGGCATTAGTGGTTGGTGGGTAAATTTGAATAATAGTTATACTAACTGGTCTTCTTCGTAGGTGTATAGATATTATCCTGACAGTGTTGTACTTCAGGATAGATCTTGAAATGTTCTTTTGACGATGAACATGACGCCATTCCTCTTCAATTTGTCATTCTTAGCATAGTATACCATATGATTGTCTGATTCAGAATGGCAATACCAGTCCAATGCCTAGGATATTGATGTTTATGCGTTCCATTTCATTTTTAATGACTTTCAATTTTCCTAGATTGATGCTTCGTATGTTCCACATTCCAATCATTAATCGATTTTGCAGCTGTTTCTTCTCATTTTGAATCATGTCACAACACTGGTAAATTAAGGTCCCAAAAGCTTGACTCCATCTATGTCATTAAGATTGACTCTACTTTGAAGCAGCAGCTCTTCCCCTGTTGTATTTTGAGTGCCTTACAACCCGAGGGGCTCATTTTCCAGCACTATGTCAGATAAAGTTTCTCTGCAGTTTTCACTGGCCAATTTTTTCAGAAGTAGACTCTCAGGTCCTTCTTCTTATTCTATCTTAGTCTGGAAGCTCTGCTGAAACCTGGTCACAAAGGTGACCGTGCTGGTATTTGAAATACCGATAGCAAAGCTTCCAGTATCACAGCAACACGCAAGCCACCACAGTGTGACAAACTGACAGCCACAGGGTAGAAGACTATGGCTAGATGGGCCATATTAATTCACTGGTCTGCAGGCCACCCCCTTGCCCTTCTAGCCATTGGCCCTTTCATACATGAAGGATTAACTTCCCACTCCCAATCATTTTACCAGCCCAAAACAGTCATTAACAATTAGTCCTTCATTAGGGCAGAGTTCTCAGGGTAGGTTACTCAGGTACCAGCCATTTAGGTCTGCTGCAGGTGTCTATATGATCTGGTCAGGTTTTCCAAAAGTTGTCTTGGTTTCACCCCTTCTGGTACCTGATAAAATTTAACTGAGAAAAGATTATTCTCTTGCTCTAAGCTGCACGAGGTGTCAGCATAGCAAAACTGTTAAGGGACTTTAGGTTTGGCTGCTGTACTGCAGTCCAGCAGTGCCTCTCCTTTAGTCCATCCACTCTTTCACACTTACAGCTTCTACAGTAACAGTTTTTACAATCACAATTAATGCTGTGAACAATCAACACTCACAACTGAATCATATAATCCTATCAGTATCTTCCCCTACCCTCTCTTCCCCAGACCCATCAGGAAAAGAGGAATGTATTTAGTGGGGATCTTCCTTGTCTCCCTTATTTTGAGCGTAAGCACACCAATGAAAGTGTGTAAGCCAGCCACTTCATGCCTTTCTCTTCCCCCAGTGAGATAGCCAATGTTTATATTGCCCACCCCTATCAAATCAATGCTTTGAGAATTATGTTCCTGGATTTGAAGAATCTTCTGTTCTGGTTGGAACTTGGAGCATATGCATCTATACGCAAAGTCCAGTCCAGAGCAAGCCATCAAATTGCAGCCATCTATGGTTATACCAGCTCATGATGCCAAACATCTTTCCTTTTGTTTGGTAGGGTTCTGATTAGCTCATCCCTAGCCCCTGCAAGCTAGGTCAATGAGTAGAAGCCCTAGGTTAGGGAGTCCACACATCTCCCTGCACTTTAATGCCTTAACCACTCAGCCATCCTGGTTCCTGATATCTACCTGCACTTGAGACCAGCCAGCCCCTTCTCTCTCTCTCTCATCCTTAGCTCCTGTTGACTAGGTCAATGGGCACCTGTAGGGTCAGGAGCCCACACAACTCCCTGCACTTCAGACCAGTCAGCCCTTTCTGTCTCCCTCACCCTTAGCCTCCGTGGGCTAGGTCAATGGATGTCATTGGAACATGTCCAAATTTAGCCATCTCTTCATTCCTGCACCTCCTCCACTTCCATTCATCGAGTGTACCCAGGTGGTCACCACAAGTGAGCATACCAGACTGTCTACTCACCAGCTCCCTTTAATTTCCAGTCCTGGGAAGGGGATCTTTTGATGGACACTGACTTTTACTGCCTCAATGTACCCAAATGCAAACTGCTTGCTCAAAATTAAAAAAGCCAAACAGCCTTTTTGTTTTTTAAGTGTATGTCCAAGACCACCATTATTGCAGTGTTGTCTGGGGCACTGGCTGCCCTGGCGGGGCTGCTGGCAGGGCTGCGGGCTCACAGAAGCTCGGGCATCAGGGCCCCCAGGGCCTTGTGGAACTGTGTGGTCAGGCAGTCCAGGTGAGATCCCTCCCAGAAGACCTTGCCACTGCCTGTGCATCAGTAGGAGGGCCATTGCCCCAGGTGCCACAGCACACCTGCTGGGATCCCTGCCAGCTGCAGTTATGTGCTGTTGCCCAGTGTGGCCAGTGTGATGGTATGCAGGTCCACTGCCTCCAGCCAGTGGGCATGGTGAGTCATAGACACAGTTCCTGGGGGCCAGTTCTGGTGCTGAACCTGTCCCCTGCCTGTCCTCACTTGGGGTGGCCTCATCATCACTTGTGCCATTGGGGCCTTCATGGTGGCCGTTCAGCCACATGAGGTGCTTCATCATGTTTTTGGAGACCTTCAGGTACTGGTCACAGTTACATACCTGGCAGTGGCTGAAGATGTCAGAGAGGGCAACTGGAATGCTGAAGTGCCCAAGCACTGCCTGTACCTGCTCCCCAGCCTTGAGGGCGCAGATGGCTGAGAGGCAGTGCCTAGCCCCAACCTGAGCCTGGAGCTTGCTGCCAATATCAGGACAATCCTCCCCTCCTGTATGGTGTCCATTGCTGTCCTGCAGTGGTCCTCGTCAGGCGTCCAGCACACCCATGTCCATGCCCAGGCAGGGCAGGCTCCATGCCAGGCCCTGTAGCACGCTGTCACACACCAGGCAGACGTCCCTGGTGGAGACTTCAGGCCACTGCTGAGCTGGGGCAGGCACCTGCTGGGCTGGGTCCAGGGCCTCCTGGGCCCCTGATCTCGTGCTGCACCTGGACTGGGCCAGGTTTGTGGACAGGTGAAAGCAGATCGGGTCTTGGCATAGCACCTGTACACCTCCAGCAGGCAGTAGGCATCTGTGACTACATAGATGAGCTCCTCCTGCAGTGGCCTCAGGTGCCAGTTGGAAAGCTGCTGCTCCTTGTCCAGGGACTTGCCCAGCATCTGCTGCACCAGGAGGCTCAGGCCCTGAAGTACCCTTGCCTGTCCACACCTGAGAGAAGCCAGACCAGGAGCTGGGACACGGTCTGTGCTCCCCACCGCCCCCACCCCCCGTCCTTCTGCGGCCCCCTAAGTGTGAGTCGGGACATGACCAGCAGCAGCATGAGGCCCTCCACTAGGGAAGTGCAAGGCCAGCTAGATGCCCCAAATGAGGGCCTCCACTCCAGGTCTTCTTGAGATAGGGAAGAAACAGTGACTGAGCCCCTAGGCAAGGAGCCCTGCAACACCTGCAACTTGCAACTTACTTACAATAGTATGTGCTTGGCTAATGCAAAACCCCCATCCTGGAATGTGAGATAAGGAAAGAACAAACAATGTACTCCCTTGTGAGATGTTTTTCAGAAGGACCGACTAGATCTGGTCCCTGGAGCATGCGCAGACATCCGCAAGGTGACTGACTGATGACCTCCCCCTGAGGCAAGTACCCGTGACAGCAATCAAACCGGCGCTGCAGGGGGACTGCACAGGCAGACACCCAATAATAAATCCTGCCAACCAATCCCAGGAGGCTTTGCTACAGGTTCCATCTTGGATTCTAGGTGCACATGCAGGCTAGTTTAGTATGCACCGCCATCCTGAGAAGTACCCGCCCCTTGAAAGAATCCACTAAATAGTCATTACCCTATTATCCTCACCAAACCCATATAAGCCCCAGAGAAAACTTTGTTCGGGGAACAGAGGCTAGCGTTGCCTGGTCCCTCTCTGTTCCCCACTCTGGAGCCTTTGCTTTCTTTCTGCTGCTAATAAACCTTTGTTCGCATGGAACCTCTGAGCCTCTCCCAGTCATTCTTGGTCAGTACAAGGCAAGAACCTAGGCAGGGCTTGGTCCCGAGCTGGAAAGCCTTAGCCTGCAACACTCTCACATGGCCAGGAAATGGATATCCTCTCTGGTGATGGGCAGCTGGTAGTAACTTCTCCTGTCCTCGTCACCGGGCTACTCGAACCTTCTGCCAGCCTGGGCCACTCTCTCCTGTAGCCAAAGCCTGCTTAGCTCCGTGGCCACCGAGGCCAGCAGCCACACCATGGCAACAAGAGGTCCCGGGTACAGTGAAGGGCCAACAGCTGGAGTAGCCATCCTGCAGCCATTCATTCTGCCCCACCAGGTCCCACACATGGGTCAGCCCAGTCTTCTGACACAGACTTCCCTCCACGAGCTATTTGTAGCACAAGTCCTGCAGGGTCCCCAGGCATTGCTGGTTGATGATGTTGGGGCACAGGGCTGGGTCCATGCCATACCGATCCAGCAGGCACAGTACCTGTTTACTCAGCAGTTTTGGACTCAGCTTCTCCAGCCTGACAGCCATCATTTTTGGGAACCTCTCATGATATCTCTGATGTCGAAGCCAGGCTGGCACTAGGAGTTCATGAGGACCAGCAGTCTCTTCTGCAGGGTAGAATCCGCATAATCCAGGAAGCCATCTATGTAAGCACTCCACCAGGTTCACCTTGTTCTGGAGAAGCAGTGGAGCACTCATCTTTTCAATGTCTAATTCTGGGTGCAGCTTGAGCTGAGCTTTGCGCTCAGCAGGATGACCTCTTTGAACCTGCCTTGTTGTGGAGGCAGTGGATGTAGTCCAGCAGAAGGCTCCAGTTGGGGCCATGTAGCCTGAAGATTCTGACCAGCGGCTTGACAGGACTAAGCTGGCTCCCTGCGAGGACCCTGGCCACACTGGCCTGTAGCTGCCTTAGCTGCAGGCTGCAGCTCACAGGTGACACAGGCCTGCAGTGAGGGTCCCTGCCTCCCCCAAGCCCCTCCGGCCAGGCCAGCCACCCTCCAGCATGCCCAGAAGTCCTGTTAGCTGTTGTCCAGGACAGCAAATCCCCACCAGGCTTCCTCCCAGAGTTGCTGCAGCTCCTTTGTGGGCCACCATGCCTGCAGCATCTGCAGGAACAGGAGTGGGTCCCAGCCAGCAGTGGGGTCATGGGTGTGATCACCAGTGGTGGGGTACCAGCAATGGGGTAACCAGCAGGGTCCTCAACAGTGGAGTCACCAGTGGCATCACCAGTATGGACTGACTAGATCCAGTATGGACTCCTGGGTCCATCCTTCATGGGAGGCGGCAGCAGCTTGAGAAGTGGAGAACTTCACAGAAGTGGCTCACCTGGTTGTGGAGGCTGGAAAGTCTTAAATCCATGGGTGAGACGTAGGGTTGTCGGGACACATGGTCGCAAGGGCTGTCAAACTGAAATCAATAGGCCAGATGACAGGCTACTGGCTCATAAGGCTATGGAAGCTGGCAAATCCCAGAATCAGCAGACCACAGGGAAGGCCACTGGCTCAAGTCCCAAGAACCAGAGATCAGGGAATGACCAGCCATATGCAGGATCCAGATGCAGGGAGAGAGCACCTGCCAGAGAACTCACATATATATATAGGATGTATGTCATGGCCCAGGGAAGAGCGTGACTTGAGTAAGGATGGGACTTGAGTCACACTCCCCTGCAAGACTGTGACTCAAGATACTACCCCACACTAATCCTGCCTCATTAACATATTAAAAAACAAAAACAAAAACAAACCCGTTGCCTTTGTGTTAATTCCAACACATAGCAACCCTATATGGAAGTTAGGATTCTCAACCTACAAAATGTAGGATAATTAGGATAATTACATCAGATCATAAAATGGAGGACAGCCACACAATACTGGGAAACATGGTCTAGCTAAGCCAAGCCAACACACAACACCAACCACCACACCTGGTTAGGGTTCCATATACCTTATTTGTATGGTCCCACCCAACCACCCTGTGGGAGTCACAAAGACTATGGCTAACCAAAAAAACCAAACCTGTTGCCCTTGAGTTGATTCTGACTCATAGCGACTTTATAGGACAGAGAAGAACTGCCCCCATGCAGTTTTCAAGGAGTGCCTGGTGGATTTGAACTGCGCAAGCTTTTGGTTAGCAGCGATACCTCTTAACCACTACTCCACCAGGGCTAGCTAGAAGGGCCATATTAAGTAATTCACTGCACCCACTCCGTAAGTGCATGGGCCTTAAGTTCCCCGCACTCAGATTCCATCTCTAACATTCTGAGGCTATGTACTGTTAGCTTTTGGCAATCCTAAAACCAAACCAAAAACCAAACCCATTGCCATCCAGTCGACTAAGCAACCCTATAGGACAGAGTGAACTGCCCAGTAAGCTTTCCAAGGCTGTAATCTTTAGGGAAGCAGACTTCCACATCTTTCTCCTGAGGAGCAGATGATGAGTTTGAATCACAGACCTTTCACTTAGCAGCTGAGCACTTAACCACAGAGCCAGGAGAGCTCTAGCAACCCTAAAACCAAACCAAACCAGTGCAGTGGAGTAGATTCCGACTCATACCGACCCTATAGGACAGAGTAGAACTGCTCCCCATAGAGATTCCAAGGAGTGCCTGGCAGATTAAAACTGCCGACCCTTATGATTAGCAGCCGTAGCACTTAACCATTACGCCACCAGGGTTTCCCTAGCAACCCTAAAAATAAAAGAGGAGACAGGGCGACAGCATTCTGCCACGCTGGTCTCTCATCTCTGCCATCTCAAGGGCATTCTGGGCTACTCTAAGAGTGGTTTTTTTTACCCAGAAGGAGGGAGAAGTGGGAACCCTTGTCAGAAGGTCAGCCGTATCTGTACAATGTAAGGAAAGACTGTTGATTGGCCAGATTTTAAAGCCAAATCCTTGAGCGAACAGGAGTGAAAAAAGGCGATATTAAGTAGGAGGTGGTGAGGGAAGGTCACTGCAGGGTAATGGTGGTCGTAACTGAGAGCAGCATTCTGGACCACTGCGCGAAGAACCTGGGAATTTTGGAGTCGGAGGTGTACTTTTTGCTCTGTTGTGGGGTGGCGGTTTTCTCAAACGGACTGAGCAGCCTCTGCTGGCTTCCGAGGGGGATAACAGCTTTTCGCAGAGACGTTTTCATGATACTCCAGTAGGAGGCAGTGCTGAGACGGCTTCAAGCACCAAATTATCCTATATCACCGCCTAAGTTTTAAACCCTAAAAGGAGGTGTAAAATGCGAGAAAAATGTAAAGCAGTGGGAAGAGGGAATCAATAATAAAAATTAGTCATATTTTCGTCTATTTGTCATGCACACATTGGGAATCTATCGAGTACGTATGAACCTGAAAATAGGCGAAGAGTGTTTATTCTGAGTTTGGACACACTGTTCAGGTGGAGAATGCAAAGGAAATAAATTATTCGTAAAATCAGCAGATGGCAAAAGAGACGGGGTCTCGCTATGTTGTCCAGGCTGGAGTGCAGTGGCTATTCACAGGCGCGATCCCACTACTGATCAGCACGGGAGTTTTGACCTGCTCCGTTTCCGACCTGGGCCGGTTCACCCCTCCTTAGGCAACCTGGTGGTCCCCCGCTCCCGGGAGGTCACCATATTGATGCCGAACTTAGTGCGGACACCCGATCGGCACAGCGCACTACAGCCCAGAACTCCTGGACTCAAGCGATCCTCCAGCCTCAGCCTCCCGGGTAGCTGGGACTACAGGCGCGCGCCACCGCGCCCGGCGATTAGACACAGCGCTAGGGGAGCCTTAGAGGCTGCGGTGCTGTGACGTCAGTGGAGGAGGAGGAGCGAAGCCGGGGTCCTGTAGCACGAATGCTCACGCCCAGCGCTAGGCGGTCTTCAGACGAAGGCCGTGGTGACGCCATAGGGGCGGGGCTGGGGCCCGGCATTACAGCGGTCCGAGCCAACTCTAGGCTTCGGACGTTTCGCTGTCCCGGCGCTTTGCCCCAAAACTTGTTTTCGTATTTGACAGAAACTGATCAGCGTGTGCTTAGTGCTCGTAGGTGGCCGGACACATAAAGAGAGAAAAAAGGAAACGCTATAGCCAGGCCCCTCAGCATTGCCTTGCTTCAGATTGCTTTGATTCAGGATGCTGAATCTTTTGGGGGAAATTATTTACGAGTGAACCATCTGGTTCTAAATCTGCCATTATCTGCCGCAAGCATTTATGAGGTTCCTGGGCGCTGCAAAGTAGCCTCATCCGTGGTAGCGGAGCTAAACTTGGAAAGATTAGTGGCGAGCAAGAGTGCCCGAGGCCAGCTCAGTCTTCGCTATTGGAACGAAGGGAGCTGGCGTAGCCATCTGTTTTCGCTGACCTTTCGTGTTTGTTGCCCATTATTAATAGAGAAAAATCTAGTATCTGGGTAGACTGGCGCAAGAATTAGGATTCGGCAACCTGAAGCCTTGGAACAAGTTTAGTAGAGTGGGAGGGCAAGAGTTTCTAACCATAGTTCTGCCACCCAAAAAGACCAAACCCACTGCAGTCAAGTCGGTTCCGATTCACAGTGACATGTGACAGTAGAACTACCCCATAAAAAGGTTACAGGTTTCCAACGCTGTAAACCTTTTTTTTTTTTTTTTTCCAACGCTGTAAATACGGAAGCAACTGGAGAGCAGCTGATGGGTTCAAACCCACGACCTTCTGGTTAGCAGCAGTGCTTTAACCACTGCATCACCAGGTTTCCTAGTTCTGCCACAGCAGACCTTTTATTTGTCTCTTAACGGCAATCTTTCCCATCCTTCTTCTCTCTTAGAAACTAGTCCAAACTTTCCTCTTTCCTTAAAGCTTCTCCCTTACCACTTCCTCTCCTGCAGCAGAAAACTTCTCTCCCTCATTCAGAGATAAAGGTCGTAACACAAAAACTCTTTTCAACAACTTGTTACCCTCCGTCCACCCCCACGCCGTATCTCCTTTTCACCTATATAAAGAGATTCTGAGTTCTCTTCTGCCTTACAAAAAAACGACTGTCTTTTTATCTAGCCTCTCTTCCCGCCCCTCTAAGCTTTGCTGGTATCTCTTCCTCTGCCCTGTAAATGTTGTTGCTCTTGTAGTTCCTCCTAAACCTTCTCTGTTAACTCCCCACGCTCTTTCTGAGCTAGCTCATCCATTCTCAAGGCTCTCAAACTATAACTCCAATCCTATGCTCTTTTCGGAACTCCAGATCCACATTTTAGCTACCTTCTGGATGTCATCTTGAAATCATTCAAACACTTGAAACTCAACGTGTGCAAGCAAGATTGATTATCTCCCTTCCTCCAAACTTGCAGTTCTTCCTGTATTTTCAGCCTCTACCAGTTTTTGGGTACCAGTGTATTTAGTTACTCAATCCAGAGTTCTCCAATTCATCCTTGGCAACTGTTTCATTTGTTCAACACCAAATGTTTATTTCACATCTACTCATCAGGATTGGAGGAAGACTCATTAACAACCTGCGTTATGCAGGTGACACAACGTTGCTTGCTGAAAGTGAAGAGGACCTGAAGCACTTACTGATGAAGATCAAAGACCACAGCCTTCAGTATGAATTACACCTCAACATAAAGAAAACAAAAATCCTCACAACTGGATCAATAAACAACATCATGATAACCAGAGAAAAGATTGAAGTTTTCAAGGATTTCATTTTATTTGGATCCACAACCAACACCCATGGAAGCAGCAGTCAAGAAATAAAAAAATACATTACATAGGGCAAATCTGCTGCAAAGGACCACTTTAAAGTGTTCAAAAGCAAAGATGTCACCTTGAATACTAAGGTGTGCCTGACCCAAGCCATGGTATTTTCAATCCCATCATATGCACGCAAAAAGCTGGACAATGAATAAGGAAGACTGAAGGAGTGACACCTTTGAATTGCGGTGTTGGCGAAGAATGTTGAATATACCACGGACTACCAGAAGACTCATCAAATCTGTCTTGGAAGAAGTACAACCAGAATGCTCCTTAGAAGCAAGGATGGCAAGACTGCATTTTACATACTTTGGACATGTTGTCAGGAGGGATCAGTCCTTGGAGAAAGACATTGTGCTTGGTAAAGTACAGGATCGGGGGAAAAGAGGAAGACCCTTAATGAGATGGATTGACACAGTGGCTGCAACAAATGCGCTCAAGTATAAAACGATTGTGAGCATGGCACGGGACCAGAGCAGTATTTCGTTCTGTGGTACATATGGTTGCTAGGAGTTGGAACCGACTGGACGGCACCTATCAACAACAACCCAATGCCCAGCAGTGTGCTAGGTGATGGGGGAGACAGACAAAAACCCAGATATATAAATATAAATGTATGTTGTTGTTGGGTGCCATTGATTTGGTTCCAACTCATAGTGACCCTATGAACAACAGAATGAAACGCAGCCCAGTCCTGTGCCATCATCACAATCGTTGCTATGTTTGAGCCCATTGTTGCAGCCACTGTGTCAATCCATCTTATTGAGGGGCTTCCTCTTTTTTGCTGACCCTCCATTTTACCAAGCATGATGTCCTTCTCCAGCTAGTGGTCCCTCCTGATAACCTGTTCAAAGTATGTGAGAGGAAGTCTTGCTGTCATTGCTTCTAAGGAGCATTCTGGCTGTACTTCTTCCAGTGCATATTTGTTTGTTCTTCTGGCAGTCCATGGTATATTCAATATTCTTTGTCAACACCATAATTCAAAGGCATCAATTCTTCGGTCTTCCTTATTCACTGTCCAGCTTTCACGTGTATATGAAGCAACTGAAAACACCATGGCTTGGGTCATGGGCACCTTAGTTATCAAAGTGACATCTTTGATTTTGAACACTTTAAAGAGGTCTTTTGCAGCAGATTTGCCCTGTGCAATGCATCATTTGATTTCTTGACTGCTGCTTCCGTGGGCATTGATAGTGGATCCAAATAAAATGAAATCCTTGGCAACTTCAATCTTTTCTCCATTTATCATTGTGTTGCTTATTGGTCCAGCTATGAGGATTTTGTTTTCTTTATGTTGAGGTGTAACCCATACTGAAGGCTGTGGTCTTTGATCGTCATCAGTAAGTGCTTCAGTTTCAGCAAGCAAGGTTGTGTCATCTTCATATTGCAGGTTGTTAATGAGTATTCCTCCAATCCTGATGCCACATTCTTCTTCATATAGTCCAGCTTTTCAGATTATTTGCTCAGAATACAAATTGAGTAAGTATGGTGAAAGGATACAATCCTGATGCACACCTTTCCTGACTTTTAGCCACGCAGTATCCCCTTGTTCTGTTTGAACCGCTGCCTCTTGGTCTATGTACAGGTTCCTCATGAGCACATTAAGTGTTCTGGAATTCCCATTCTTTGCAATGTTACCCATAATTTATCATGATTCACACAGTTGAATGCCTTTGCATAGCCAATAAAAGGCAGATAAACATCTTTCTGGTATTGTTAGCTGCCGTGGAGTCAGCCCCTGACTCATGGTGACCCATGCACAACCGAATGAAATGTTGCCTGGTCCTGCACCAACCCCATGATCAGTTGCAGAAACACTGCCCAGTCCTGCACCGTCACATCAGACTGTTGTGATCCATGGGGTTTAAACTGGCTGATTTTTAGGTTGCCAGGCCTTTCTTCCTAGTCAGTCATAGTCTAGAAGCTCTGCTGAAATCTGTTCAGCATCACAGCAATGTGAAAGCTTCCGTTCAAAAAAGAATGGTGGCTATGCATGAGGTGCATGGGCTGGAATCAGACTTGGTCTCCCACATGGAAGGTGTGAATTCTACCACTGAACCACTAATGCCTATATATTGACGATACTGCAATCTATGGTAAGTGCCATGAAGGAAACAAAGTGCTGAGATTGAAACAATGGTGTGTGCGTGGGGCCGGGAGAAACCTACTTTAGACAAGGTAGTCAGGTAAGCTTCTTTGAGGAATCATTTAAACTAGAGCCTGAAGGATGAAGTATCAGGGTGCTTGGATTGCAAGCAGCAAGCACTGTCTATAAACTGAAGTAAACTCTTTTTAAGAAGGAATTTGTTAGAAGAATGTGGATGAGGGAATGTAACAGAATGATAGCTGTTCCCCAATGTCTGTCCTCCCCTGTTACCACACTAATAAATTTTTAGCTGAGTACCGTACATGAACTCTCAGTTAAAGACCACACATTTCCCAGTTTCCTTTACAGCTAAGCATGGCTGAGGTCTATCTCACCAAAGGAATATGAGTGAAAGTGATATGTGTAACCTCTGCATCAACTGCTTAAAAATAAATCACTTGCCTTCCATGTCTGTTCTTTTGCCCTTCCCCAGAGCTGAAGGGCACCAGGGCAGAATCATTGCAGTGTCCCAGCTTTCACCATGCAAATGCGGAAAATACCCGAGAAGATGGCAGAGCCTCCAGAGGAAAGGAGCCAGGGTCCATGGATAATTTAATGAAGCTGAGCCACCCTGCCAGCCTGGGCTGGTCTCCTACCTCTGGACTGTTACGTGAGAAATAATTTTCTATCTCATTTAAATCACTATATTTTGGGGTCACTTTATTTATTTATTTAAAAAATTTTTTTTTTTTTTTTATTATTGTAGTCTGCACTCTAATACAGGGAAGCTTGCAGAAGAAAACCCTCGATAACCAGAGCTCAGAAAGGGCAGAAACCAGGAGAGTTCCAGGCATCTAGGCGGTAGGAACTAGTCTCCACAGAACATTTCGATGTGATGAATTAGGCTTCAACTCTCTGGTAAAAAAAGCCTGATGTAGTTTGAGTCCTGTTTCCTCCTACAATCTCTACATTCATACTGTTACCGGAATAAGGTTCTTGCCTTTCACTGGTCAAGAATGAGCAGGTAAGGCACGTAGTTTTCCACATGAGCAAAGCTTTATTGAACAGGCTTGCAAGTGGAGACTAGGAGGGCCTAGAGCAATGCTTACCGTCATCTCACAGAACAAAACACAGGCCCAAGTTTTTAAAAGTTCTTGGGCAGGAAAAGATTCATGTTTATTCATAGGCACAGGCAGGGATATGTTAACTAAGGTGCACGTGCAGCAGCTTTCCAAGATGTCTCCTGTCCTGGAGGCCTCTGGGATTCGTGGCAGGACTTATTATGGGGTGTCACGCCTGCACAGTCTCCCTCTCTCTGGGTTCGATTCCCCGGCTGGGGCTGTAGCCCCTCACTGCCCCTGGTGGAAGGTCACACAGCGGTCACAGGTGGATGTTCTGTGCCTGTCCCTGGGCCTAGTTTTCTTCAGTTGCTTCTGAAAGGCAACCTTAAAGAAGTTTGTCAGCTATTTTTAGATACCCTGCCCTATTGTTCTGGGCAATGGCTTTGTTTCTGTGTCCTGGCCTATTTCTTGTTACTTTGTTTGCAGATTTGGGGGCCCCTCTGTTCCTTGTCTTACTAAGTCTCTAGGTTCTACAGTCAACCCCCTATTACCTCCCTTATACTATAGTCTATTTCTCTTTTACTTGTTTCTCCTCTAACCACACCAGTCTCTTCGCTATTTTTCAAACAGGTACCCTCTGATCTCAGGGCCTTTGCTCCCTGTCTTAATACCCAATTTTATTATAATTATCTTGTAAATAAAACTTTTGTATCCTGCTTTTCTCACTTGTCACTATACTTTTAATGGCAGCCAATCGGATGCATCATAATTTATGATGATTTTAAGTTGAACCACTGCCAATCACACTACCCATCACTTTGCCATTCACATTTTACCTGTATTGTTTTATGAGTTAGTGATACATATAATATTCAGCGCTAAGTCAATCACCCACAAGCTCTAACCGGTAGTTTGCTTCCTAATAGTGCAGAAAACAATGCAATGTCCTGCTGTATGGGGTTTTATGGGGTTTGGCTTGCTTGAAATATAAGCGGTATGGCGGTTAATTTAGTGGCACTAACAGAACAGATACTGTCCTTGTCCCAAACGACGAGTCTCAAACTGTCTACAAAAACTACACCAAAGTGTTCAAGGTGTTTATAAATTAGTCTGTCGGGGACTTAACAGGAGAAAGAGCATGGGGTCAGACGGAGAGGCTTTCTGCCCTGGTCAGAGGAGAAGGATTGTGGGTGAGCTGGGTCCCGGCCTTACGGCCTCAGCAGCCCCCGGGTCAGGGGTACCTGGCAAGGCCGCCGCACAAGCCCCGATTACTGGGCCCTGGAAGAACAACAGAAGAGGGGGAGCAACGTGGTTGAGGAAAAGAAGACGCAGCGGACACAAACGAAAGAGAGAAAGGGGAGGGTGCGCCCTGGTGGCTGCAGCAACCGGATGGTCAGCCGGGATAGGAGGGGCTGGGGCCTAGGAGCGCAGCAGGCGGGGGTAGAGGCGGGGCCACTAGGCAGGGAGAGGCGTGGCCACTAGGCAGGGGGAGGCGGGGCCGCAAGGCAGGGAGAGGCGGGGTGGCTAGAGAAGGCGGAGCCACCAGGAGGGTGTGGTGGGGCTCGTAGTGGAGCAGAAGGGGGCCGCCAGGGGGCGCGGCGGACAGATTACCCAGCTTGGCTTCAGTCCCCCGGATCCCGTGATCCCGCCAGGGATCCGTTCTTCAACGAATCCTCCTACTTTGCGCCTTTGACAGACTGACTGTCCTCCGCTCCTTACCTCAGTGGGGTTACCTGCTGCCGCCGGCAGGATTTTCATTAGGACAGGTTATTTGCATTTCTGAGACAAGCCCCTGTAGGCTGATCCTGGTTCCATTCATTACACTTAATAAACAAACAATGGATTAACTAGAATTACACTTGACACAATGAATGTTTTCTTTGTAACATCTTGGGTGGAAGAAGAGCCTTTAGCATGGTTACTACACAGTAGCTCATCCATCCAGAAACTCATTTTTTTGTGGCAGGTTTTATAATTTCAAGGTAAATCCTGACATCGGATAGTTATTTACCCAATGTCACACTGCTACGCAGCCCAAACCCCGTGCCGTCGAGTCGATTCCGACTCATAGCATTCCCGTAGAACAGAGTAGAACTGCCCCATAGAGTTTCCAAGGAGTGCCTGGTGGATTTGAACTGCAGACCTTTTGGTTAGCACTGCTAGACTTGTATATTAAATATGAGGGGCTGTTTTCTCCTATTTGAATTTGTTTTGACTTTTCATTCAACAGTTCTGTGGAAATGTTTAAAAATTTTAGAACTTAGTAGAGCTCCATTATAGCATGGCCATTTATTACATTGATTCTGATCTGACGTGGAATTAAATTATGTCCCCAAACCAAACTTCATGCATTAAAATCTTGATATTTAGCAGTCTTTATTGCAGCTATTGATTCTATCTCTTCGCACCAGTGTGGCAAAAGCTTTCTGCTGTGTTTAATTTATTAAGGAAATGCATTAAAATATTTCATTTCTATCAGCTAAACTTTGTAGAGTGCTTCCTTGTTTAAGGGCTCTGTAGACTTTGTAGAGTGCTCCTTTGTTTAGGGGCTCTGTAGACTCAGGCTAATGTCACCCCCAACCAGAATAATTGGCAAATTGATTTTCTTGTTCCTGAACTTCTATTCTCAAGGCTAATTATTTGCTAAGGTTAATGTATTAGATCACCGTAACTTCTGGTAGGAAAACCAATACTTTAAATTGCATATAGCTTTCAATGATTAAGGTGAGACAGGATTAAGATAATATTCCTTGCCTAAACTATTCATGCACTCAACCAACAAATAAATATGGAGCACCTGCTATAGGCTAGGTTTCCAAAATATTGACTACTAATTAATACTGGGGATAAAAGTTAGTTTTGAGAATAAAAATGTTAGCAGGAAAACAACAATGAATTTGCTTATCATCATGTGAGTAGTCTAATCATATATAGGTTTATATCTATTCATCTTGGGCCCTGTAGAAAAGGGCATAATTTATAAGTAGAGGAATGATTGGAATGTGTCTAATCTTGCATGACTGTTGGCCCTGACCATGACTACTATAAAAATCCTAGGGCTTTCCCTATGTGGAGGTAGTGAAGAAGGTAGCATCTTCCCCTAAGCCTCCTTCCCATACCATGATACAGTGTAAGAACATTGAAGCAGTGATTGGTAATCTGAAGTTTCAAATGGCAACCTACTCTCATGTCTTTTATTTTGAAGGGAGACTTTTAAGTTTTTGTGTGTGCGGTTTTAGATAACTTTTTTATACTACTTTGTTGAAATGTCATGATGTGATGGTTGAATATATAGCACAGTGGGTACTTGCTGGGGGATGCTTTATAATACATTGTGTTATCATGATTCACATGGTTAATAATTAAAAATACATTGTGTTACCCGATGGTCTCTGTATATGCCATTTACAACTAAAGGGATTCATAGTTTCTGTGTATGATGTTTTACAACCACAGGAATTCATAGTTTCCTAAGGGGTTGCTTTTGGGACTGATACGACTTGAAAGCAATCCTATTTGTACAGAGAATACAGACGGCACAGGCTGCCTTACCTGTTCAGCTGAACCCCCCACTGACCACTGTCAGAGCGCTAATTCATTTTGTGGAACGGCTCATTTCTCAAGGGAGGCATGGACTGGGGTGTGGCAAGAGAATTAAGAAAGGTAAAACCACTACACATTAGCTGCAATATTCTACTCAAGAAGATACTCCATAGTCATTATGATTTGTGGATAAGCAATATTGCATATTACAAAATGGTATTTGTGTAATCAAGACATGTGCATACAAATGCTCATTTATGATTTATTATTACCAAAACTAATATTAATGATGTTGTACAGTATAATAATATAAGCTAGAAGAGTGATTTGTCACCTTATAATCATAAGATTATTACAATGGTAATTTCCTTTGTGCATATATTCATTCATTCATTATTTCTATCCATCTTCCAAAAAATTATTTACTTGACTTTAAGTAAAATACAAATAGAATAGCATCATTAAAAGAAGTATAGTAAAGAAATTGGGAAGTACTTCCAGTAAGAATAAAATTTACACTATTGAAGAAGAAAAATAAAGTAGGAGGACTTCCACTACCTGACCTCAGAACCTGCTATACAGCTGTGTAGTCAAAACAGCCTGGTACGGGTACAAAGACAGACACACTGACCAATGGAACAGAATTGAGAGCCCAGATGTAAATCCATCATCCATCTAAGGTCACCTGATCTTTGACAAAGACCCAAAGTCCATCAAATGAGGAAAAAACAGTCTTTTTAACAAATGGTGCTGGCAAAATTGGATGTTCATCTGCAAAAAAATGAAACAGTACCCATATCTCACACGATATGCAAAAACTAATTCAAAATGGGTCAAAGACCTAAATATAAAACTGACGACTATAAAGATCATAGAAGAAAAAACAGGGTCAACTCTAGAGACCCGAATACACGGCATTAACAGGATACAAACATCAAACCATAACTAACAAATACCAATACTGGAAGATAAGCTAGATAACTGGGATCTTCTAAAAATTAAACACTTAACGCTCATCAAAAGAATTCACCAAAAAAGTAAAAAGAGAACCTACAGACTGGGAAAAATTTTTGGCTATGACAAATCCCACAAAGGTATAATCTCTAAAATCTACAGTAAAATTCAACACCTATACAAAAAGACAACTCTTCCAATTAAAAAACGGGCAAAGGATATGAAGAGGCACTTCACCAAAGAAGACATTCAAGTGGCTAACAGATACATGAGGAAATAGTCACGATAGCTGGCCATTAGAAAAACACAAATCAAAACCACAATGAGTTGCCATCTCACCCTGATATCACTGGCACAAATCAAAAAACAGAAAATAGCAAACTTTGGAGAGGCTGCAGGGAGATTGGAACTCCTATGCCATGCTGATCGGAATGCAAAATGGTACAACCACTTTGGAAAATGATATGGCACTTCTTTAAAAAGCTAGAAATAGAAATACTATATCATCCAGCAATTCCACTCTTAGGAATATATCCTAGAGAAATAAGAGCCATCACCCAAATAGACATAAAAACACCCATACTCATTGCAGCATTGTTCTCAATAGCAAAAAGATGGAAACAATCCAGGCGCTCATCAACAGATGAATGGATAAACAAACTATGGTGTATACACACAATGGAACACTACACAAGATAAAGAACAATGATGAATCTGTGAAGCATCTCACAGTATGGAAGAAGCATACCCTTCACGAGTATTATTTTATGTTTTATAGTCCAGTCTAATCTTTGTCTGAAGAGTTGGCTTTCAGAATGGTTTTAGTTCTGGGTTAACAGAGAGTCCAGGGGCCATGTTTTCTAGGATTCCTCCAGTCTCAGTCAGACCATTAAGCCTGGTCTTTTTATGTGAATTTGGGTTCTGCACCACGCTTTTCTTCTGCTCTGTCAAGGACTCTCTGTTGTGTTCCCTCTCAGGGAGGTCATTGGTGGTGGTCAGACACCATCTGGCTCTTCTGGTCTCAGGCTGATGGAGGCTCCGATTTATGTGACCCTCTTGTCTCTTGGGCTAATATTTTCCTTGTGGCTTTTGTGTTCTTCATTCTGCTTTGCTCCAGATGGGTGACGTATCTTAGATGGCCACTTGCAAGCTTTTAAGACCTCAGACGCCACTCACCAAAGTGGGATGCAGAACACTGTCTTAATAAACTTTGTTATGCCAATTGACCTAGATGTCCCCTGAAACCATGGTCCCCAGACCCCAGCCCCAACTACTCTGTTCCTCGAAGTGTTAAGATGTGTTCAGGAAACTTCTTAGCTTTAGGGTTAGTCCAGTTGTGCTGACTTCCCCTGTCGGCTCTGGAGGAAGGTCCTTGTCATCAATCTTCCCTGGTTGAAGAGCTTCTCAGCGCAGGGACCCAGGGTCCAAAGGACATGCTCCACTCCCAGTGCTGCTTTATCGGTGGTATGAGGTTCTCCTGTCTCTCTGCTCACTTCTCTCTTTTATATTCCTAAAGAGATTGGCTTAAGACACAATCTAATCTTGTAGATCGAGTCCTGCCTCATCAACATAGCTGCCTCTAATCCTATCTCATTAACATCATAGAGATAGGATTTACAACACATAGGAAAACCCATCAGATGACAAAATGGTGGACAATCACACAGTACTGGGAATCATAGCCTAGCCAAATTGATACACATTTTGGGGGGGACACAATTCAATCCATAACACATAGGATTCCATTGTATGTATGTACCAGAATTTGTTTATCCATTGATCCATTGATGGGAACTTACGTTGTTTCCATCTTTTTCCTGTTGTGAATAATGTTGCAACCAACATAGGTGTGCATCTGTATTCATGAGAGATAAAACCCACCAACCCAGTGTCATCGAGCCAATTCTGAGAGATATTGATCTGTAATTTTCTTCTTTAGTGTTGTCTTTGCCTGTTTTTGGTATCAGGGTTATGCTAGCTTCATAAAAAGAATTAAGGAGTATTCCTTCTTTTTCTATGTTCTTGAATAGTTTGAGTAGATTTGGTATCAACTTTTTTCTGAATGTTTGGTAGAACTCTCCCGTGAAGGCATCTGGGCCAGGGCTTTTTGTTGATGTTGTTGGGAGTTTTTTTTTTTTTTAATGACATCTTAAATCTCTTCTTTTGTTATGGGTCTGTTCAAATTTTCTACCTCTATTAGTCAGTCAGTTTAGGTAGGTAGTGTGTTTCTAGAAATTTCTCCATTTCTTCTAGGTTTTCAATTTTTTGGATTACAATTTTTCATAATACTCTGCTATAATTATTTTTATCTCAGTTGGTTCTGTTATAATTTCACCCATATAATTTCTTATTTTGGTATTTGCATCTTCTCATTTTTTCCTTTTTCTGTTTGGCCAGTGGTTTGTCAATTTTGTTGATCCTCGCAAAGAACCAACTTCTAGTCTTGTTGATTCTTTATTTTTCTGTTTTCCAAAAAAAAAAACAAACCTTTTTTTCTCTTTATTTCATTTATTTATGCTCTGATCTTTATTATTTTCTTCTGGTGACCGTAGACTTTTTTTTTTTTTTTTTTTGCAGCTCCTTTTCTATTTGTTGGACTTGTAGGGTTAAGCTGTTGATTCTGGCTCTTGCTTCATTTTTGATGTGTGCATTTATTGCTATAAATTCTCCTGCAAGCACTGCTTATGCTATGTCCCAAAGGTTTTGGTATGTTGTGTTTTTATTCTCCTTTGAGTCTAAGAATTTTTAAATTTCTTTCTAAATTTCTTCTATTACCCAGTAGTTTTTAAGTAAGGTGTTATTTACTTTCCATGTTTTTAGTTTTTGTTCCTTGCTCATTCTGTTACTGATTTCTAGTTTTATAGTGTTATGATCAGAGAAGATGCTTTGTATTATTTTGATGTTTTTGAATTTATTGAGGCTTGCTTTGTGGCCTAAAATATAGGCTATTTTGGGAGATTGATCCATGTGTGTTGGAGAAGAATGTGTACTATGCTGCTGTTGGGAGGTGTGTTCTATATATGCCTATATGGTTGAGTTGGTTGATTGTGTTATTTAGATCTTCTCTATTTTTGTTGAGTTTCTTTCTACTTGTTCTGTTCGTTATTGAAAATGGTATGTTAAAATCTCCCAGTATTATCCTAGAACTGCCTATTTCTCTTTTCACTTCTGTTGGAGTTCGCTTTATGTATTTTGGAGCTCTGTCATTGGGTGCATAAATATTTATTATGGCTGTATCCTCTTTGTGGATTGACCCTTTATTCATTATATAATGCCCTTCTTTGTCTCTTATAATGGATTTTAACTGAAGGACTCTTTCATCAGAGATTATTTTGCCATTCCTGCTCTCTTTTGGTTACTGTTTCCTTGATATGTTTTTTCCATCCTTTGATTTTTAACCTATTTATGTCTTTGTGTCTAAGGTGTGTCTCTTGTAGGCAACATATTGATGGGTCATGTTTTTTATTCTGCCACTCTCTGTCTCTTGACTGGTGCAATTAAACCATTTACATTCAGTGTGATTATTGATAAATACGAATTTACTGCTGCCATTTTGCTACGCTTTTTTTTAGGGTTAGCAGTTTCTTTGTTCTGTTTAATTTTCTGTGTTGAATTCTTTTTGTTTATGGATTTTGTTGTTGTTGATTTTGTGTTTACTGAGTCTTTGATGTTATTTTGGTGAGTAGATTTATTCATTTTCTTTCTGGTTACTCTGAAATTTACCTTTATTTTCCTATGTTTGCAATAGCCTGTTACATCTTGATATTGCCTTGAGTTGTTTTCCATATGGAAGTTCTATAACTACACCATTTAATCCCCCTATTTGTTTTGAAGTTGTGGTCCTTTATAGATAGACATCTCTGGTTTCCTGTTTTCAGATTTGCAGCTTTATTTTACTCTCAAGGGTTCTTTATCTGGGTTGGTATCTGGATGATGCTATCGTGTGTCTTAATTTCAGGTTGTTGACTGATCTTGTTGGTTCTCTGTCAGAAAGACTCCCTTTAATATTTCCTGTAAGGTTGGTCTGGTTTTTAAGAATTCCCTTAACTCCTGTTCTTCTGAGAATGTTCTCGTTTTGCCAGCATATTTGAAAGGCAATTTTGCTGGATATATGACACTTGGTTGGCAATTCTTTTCTTTCTGTGTATTATATATGTCATCCCATTGCCTTAGTGCCTGCATGGTTTCTGCTAGGAAATGAGCACTTAGTCTTATTGGTGCCCCTTTGTAGGTGATATTTCATTTTTCATGAGCTGCTCGCAGAATTCTTTCCTTGTCTTTGGTTTTGGAAACTGATTATATCTTGGTGATTTTCTTTTAAGGTCTATCCTTTATGGGGTTCATTGAACTTCTTGGACAGAAACCTTCTTCTCTTTCATGATATTAGGGAAGTTTTCTGCCAATAAATTTTCAAAAATTCTCTTTGTACCTTTATTCTTCTCCTCTTCTGAAATTCCTATTACATAAAATTTTTCCTCTTGGTAGTGTCTTACATAACTCTTAGGCTTTCTTCATTTGTCTTTATCCTTTTTTCTGATAGTTCCTCAAACAAATTAGTATCAAGGGGTTTGTCCTCTATTTTGCTGATTCTTTTTTCTATTAATTCTACTTCTATGCCCTTCCATTGAGTTATCTAGTTCTGATATTTTATTGTTAATCTTCTGGATTTCTAGTTGTTGTTTTTGTATGGTTTGTAATTGCCTATTTTGTCATTTTGTTCTTGTATTGTTTTCCTTGGGTTTTGTCTGTGTTTTCCTTTATAGCTTTGAGTATACTATGTATGTCTTTTGAATCCTTATTAGATAGTTCTATTACCATTTCTTCCTCAGGAAGGTTTTCTACCCCTTTATTTTGCTTGTTTGAGCAATCTTACTCTGTTTCTTCATATGATTTTTATTGTCTGCTCTCTCCAAGGCATTAAGGTGTTAAGTTATTTATATATTTCTTTATTGATTGTATGTATGTTTGTTTTGTGTTTTTTTTTTGTTGTTGTTGTTGTTAACATATCCAGAGCTTTGTTTCTTCTGTTTCTCTTTAGAACGTCTTTCTTCCTTTGTATTATTTTAATTATTGTCATTTTGTGTTTCTGGTCTATATGTGAGTTTGGTGGTGTCTGTTGACTGGGCATGATTTCCTCTCACTAATGGGTATGGTAGGTCACAATGACGTGTGAGTTTTTTGTGGTTTGCTTTGTGTGTCTTCCTTTACTGACTGAGTGGAGGTGGGAAAGCACATTCTTTTCCTGATATTGGATGACAAGTATTGGGTGGTCAGGGTCCTCCACAGCCATTGTGGGACTGTCGGGTCCTTCTGGGTTGGTGCTAGCAGTTAGTGCATTCTCTGGAGGTCAGAACAGGATGTCTTCATATCTGCTGTGAGGGTGAGCTACCCAAATGGACTGGGTAGGCCTGGTGTGTGTGCACAAATTGGCATTTCAGCAGGAGGTGGGGTATCAAGGGGTTTTGGTGCAAGTGTAGACTGCCTGCAGAAACTGTTTGGGTATGGGCTGTGTGATGTTGCATCCTGGTGGGCTTTGGATGAGGGCACTAGGATCTCCTGCTTGTCATTTGACAGAGGTGTAGATGGCATCTGTCAGGATGGAAGTGGCTTTGTTGGTGTGGTGATGTATCTGTAGGCCAGTCACTGGGGCATGGGTGCAGGTAGCATCCTTTCCGGTTACTGGGTTGGGTACTGTGTGTGTGCATCACCGGTCGCCAGGTGGTTGGGCTGAGGGTGCATGTGTCACCCATCACTGGGTAAGTGGCATGAGAACTCGCACCGTCAACCACTCGGGGGGAGAGGGGAGGGCCTGACACCTCCAGTCGCTGGTCTGGCAGCGAGCCTGGTGGGCAGCGTGGCACAGGGGTGGTCAGATTGGGCATGAGCCTCTGGTTGCAGTTCTGACAGCGTGGTAGTGCAAGCTGTGGATTGCCGAATTCGGGGGAGGGAGGCACACTGCTAGTCACTGGGGAGGGAGGAGAGGAGGAGCGTGTTATCCCAGTCTCTGGTGTGGGGACTGGGGCACTCCCCACAGAGTGTAGCCAGTGATCAAGACCTCATCCCTACCAAATGTGAGCAGGAGGAGCTGTCCAGAGTCTCGTTAAGTGGGAGATCTCTAGCTGCCATTCTCAGGATCATCCAATCTGCCGATGCCACCCACCCAAATGATCAGGGACCACTGCTGGTGAGTAGTTCTGTCCTTATTTCTGGCTCCCTCCCTGCTCTATGGTTGCCAGGATCACTAGTGCTCTCTCCTGCCTTCTCGCACTCTCTATCCTTAGATCCAGTTTATGTTCTGCTCACCTTGCTTCACTCCAGATTTGTCTACATAGTATCTCTGTCTCTTCTTGGGGATTCGTGAAGTTGTCTTCCTGTGCTCCTCACCCAGGAATGCTGGTCACTTTGTCCCAAAATAGTCATGCTGTGCAGGGCCAGCTTGCAGGGCGCCTACAGTCTGTAAATATCCTCATATGTTGTTTTCTTTCAGTTTCTCCTTCCCTGTGGTGTTCAATCCAATTCTTGATCCTTCTGTTTCCTGTTCTGGATTCCCAGATTGTCACCTGTATCTGTTTCACTTGATTTCTCAGTTCTTTGCTATAGGGGGACAGCATGATGTGTGTGCCTAAGCTGCCATCTTGGGCCATTCTGTCTTCATGTACTCTTTTGGCTTCACCCTCTTTCTCTTCTCATTCCAGGACTCCAAGTGTGTGAATGGTAGATCTTTTGTTGTAATCCTGCTGGTCCCTGAGGCTCTGTTCATTTATTTTCATTGTATTTTCTCTCTATTGTTCAGATTGGGTGATTTCTACCTTTCTATTTTTCAGTTCACTGATTCTTTCCTCTGTCTCTTTCATTCTACGATCAAGCTCTTAATTTTGGTTATTTTTCAGTTCTAAAACTTCTTTTTTGTTCATATATGTATTTCTTAATACACTTTATTATTTTAAATTTATTTTATATGGTTCTTTTTCATACCTTCTATATCTTTGCTGAAACTTTCTATTTCTTTGCTGAGACTGTCTATACCTTCACTTGTTTCAAGTGCACTCATAATTGCTCATTGAAGCATTTTTGTGATGGCTGCTGTAAAATCTTTGTCAGATAATTCTAACATCTCTATCATCTTGGTATTGGCATCTATTGTTTAAATTCAGTTTAAGACCTTCCTTGTTTTTGGTGGGATGAGTGATTTTTTTGATTGAAACCTGTATATTTTGAATGTTATGAGACTCTGGATCTTATTTAACGTTCTGTTTTCCCTGAGAGATGCCCCAGCAGGGAAAGGGGGAACATCACTCCATTACTGCCAGGTGGACATAGAAGTCCAGGTTTCCTACTCGGTCTCACTTGGCACTTGTGGGACTAATTCCTTTTTACTGCTGGATAGAGGTGGACATTCTGGCTCCTCACTACATCTCCAGTGATATCTTCCTGGCTGGGAGAGCCAGGGATGCCTTGTTACTGCTCCTCACATGAACTTTGCTGGCACCATTAGGGCTGCCTTCTTTAGGGTTAAATTCCTGACTCTCTGGTAGGCCTCCCCTAACACCACTCCAGTAGGGAGGAGGAGTAGTGCCTCTTTACTGTTGAGTGGAGGTAAAAGTCCAGATCCCCCATGTGGTCTCCACAGACACCGAGGGTGGGGCTCATTATTACCTGGTGAGGATGAAAGTCCCCGTTCCCTGCTTCACATGGTGGTGTTGGTGGAGGGAGGTTGAGGGTAACTTATTAACATCTTGGCAAAGGTGGAAGTCTAGGCTCCCCATCCAGCCTTTGGTAGCATAGACAGAGGTGGGGCCACAGCTTCTATTTTGGTGTTTGGCTGAGGTAGAGTTATTATCTAAGAGTCTTCTGTCTTGCTAGGCCGCCTCTTTCCTTGTCCTTTGGCTGAAGAGAACAGGCTTTTGTTGAAGGAGTTTTGGCATTTCCAGTTGATGGCTTCTTCATTTTCAAGTCTGGAATACATGAGGCAATTCCAGAAATTCGGTGATATTCCTTTGTCTTCCTGCATTAAAAATTATTGCTATAGCACGAGAGATGCATTAAATTATTCTAAGAGCTCTATAAAGCAATTCAGGGATAGCTGAAAAAGGTCAGGTTATTGACTTGTTTAGTGCTCTTATAAATTTGTTGTTGTTAGGTGCCATTGTGTCGCTTCTGACTCATAGTCACCCTTTAGGACAGAGTAGAGCTGCCCCATAGGGTTTCCAAGGAGCAGCTGGTGAATTTGAACTGCCAGTCTTTTGGCTAGCAGCCAAGCTCTTAACTACTACCCACCAGGGGTCCATAAATTGAATTAGATCTATCAATAGTCAACTCCTACCCACTCCGACTCTAATGGTGGCACCCCATGTGATGGTAAAACAAAAACCTAACCTGTTGCTGTCAGGTTGATTCTAACTCATAGCAACCCTATAGGATAGAAGTTCCCCATAGGGTTTCCAAGGAGGACCTGGTGGATTCTAACTGCTGGTCTTTTGGTTAGCAACCGTAGCACCTAACCACTACTCCACCAGGGTTTCCCCATGTGATGGTAGTATGTAATTATTATATATTAATTATTATATATTAGGTGTTATTATATCATATATATTTTAATTTTCTATGAAGAATTAAAGATGGTAGTATGTAATTATTATAGTTATATCACATACATTATAAATTTCTAGGAAGCTTTAAAGCCTGTGAATTTGGCGCTCTTCAATTTGCTTTACTTCTATTTACTTTGGTATATTTAATTTGATTTTTAAAAAATCTTGTTTAGCTTGCACAGTATTTCTCTACTGGATTTTGCAAAAAAAAAAATGGTAATTTAATATAAAGATATAGGGTGCCTCATGCAAGTCAGGATCCCAGGTGGTGCAGTGGTTAAGAGCTACTGCTGCTAACCAAAAATTTGGCAGTTTGGATCTACCAGCCGCTCCTGAGAAACCCTATGGGGGCAGTTCTACTCTGTTCTATAGGGCCCCTATGAGTCAGAATTGACTCAACAGCAACAAGTTTTTTGTTTTGGTATGAAACTCAAGGGTTGGTATGCAGACAGACTCTAGGAAGGGCCTGGAACTGTGCAATGGAGCCCGGGGAATAATCCATGTCTTGTCTCTTCTCTTTTCTGCATATCTTCTTCTTTCTTTCTCCCTGAAGACTAACTTCCAATCTGCCACCTAGTCTTCAAAGCAAATATGGCTATTGTACAGACCCTAGTTAGTAGGATGCAGATTCACTGAGAAGAGACAGCCTAATATGGTCTTTCTTCAGATCTAAGTTCTTAGGGATAAAAATCCGATTAGCCAGTTGGGATAATTAGTCTATCTGTGTGTGGTCTAGCTGGTATGGCCAGAGGTGTATGTGTTAAGGGGTCACATGGAACAGGCATAACTGCCAAGGGCCTACCGCTACTTTCCTGTGGATGGGGACAGCAGTTTCCAAAGACATCCTAAAAGTGTCAAATACATAAAGTAACTTGTTCTACTCCTAAAATCTTTGATAAACTATTAAAGATTTATCCATACCGGAATTCTTATAAAGCCACAGGTTAGCCTTCTTGCATAGCTAAGGTTACTGCTGTGTAAACACGTTCAATTCATGACTTATGTTTCCTGTAATGTTAAAGATATAAGATTCCTCAAAGTTAAACCTCAGAATTACTATATAACCCAGCAAGTCTACTCCTAGTTATATGTGCAAAATAATTGAAAACATATGTCATGTACATAAAAACTTGTACACGAATGTTCATAGCAACATTATTCATAGTAGCCAAAAGTGGAAAAAACCCAAATGTCTGATGAATGGGTAAACAAAATATGGTATATCCAGACAAAAGAATGTTATTCGGCCATGAAAAGAGCTGAAGTACTGATAACATGCTACATCATGGAAGAGTCTTGAAAACATTATGCTAAATGAAAGAAGCCATTCACAAAAGACCACATATTGTATGATTCCATTTATATGAAGTATTCAAAATAGACAAGTCCATAGAGACATAGATTAGTGGCTGCCAGGGTTAGGGGGAGGATTGGAAATGGGAAGTGACTTCTAAGGGATAAAAGATTTCTTTTTGGGGTGATGAAAATATTCTAAAATTGATTGTGGTTGTCTTAGTCATCTAGAGCTGCTATAATAGAAATACTACAAGTGGATGACTTTTATCAAAGAGAAATTTATTCTTTCACAGTCTGGTAGGCTACAAGTCCAAATTCAAGGCACCAGCTCCAGGGGAAGTCTTTCTCTCTCTGTTGGCTCTAGAGGAAGGTCCTTGTCATCAATCTTCCCCTGGTTGAGGAGCTTCTCAGGTGCAGGGACCCCAGGTCCAAAGGATATGCTCTGCTCCCAGTGCTACTTTCTTGGTGGTATGAGGTCCCCACTCTCTTCTTGCTTCCCTTTTCTTATCTCTTGTAATATAAAAGGTTGTGTCATCTGCATAACGCAGGTTGTTAATGAGTCTTCCTCCAATCCTGATGCCCTGTTCTTCTTCATATAGTCCAGCTTCTTGGATTATTTGCTCTGGGAAATCAATTTGGCCCTTCCTAAAAAAGATAAAAATAGGAGTACCACATGATCCAGCAATCTCACTCCTTGGAATATATCCTAGAGAAATAAGAGCCATTGTATGAATAGATATATGCACACCCATGTTCATTGCAGCACTGTTCACAATAGCAAAAAGATGGAAACAACTTAGGTACCCATCAACAGATGAATGGATAGACAAATAATGGTATATTCACAAAATGGAATATTATGCAAGGATAAGGAACAATGATGAAGCCTTGAAATATCCCACAACATGGGTGAATCTGGAAGGCATTATGCTGAGTGAAAATAGTCCCAAAAGGACAAATATTGTATATGACTACTATCAAAAGAACTCAAGAAAAGGTTTAAACACAGAAGAAAACATTCTTTGATGGTTATGAGAGTGGAGAGGTAGGGAGAAGGGTATTCACTAACTAGGTAGTAGAGAAGAATTATGTTAGGTGAAGGAAAGGACAACACACAATACAGGGGAAGTCAGCACGACTAGACTAAACTAAAAGCTAGGAAGTTTCCTGAATACAACCAAACACTTCGAGGAACAGAGTAGCAGCAGTGGGGGTCTAGGGACCACGGTTTCAGAGGACATCTAGGTCAATTGGTGTAACAAAGTTTATTAAGGAAGTGTTCTGCATCCCACTTTGGTGAGTGATGTCTGGGGTCTTAAAAGCTTGCAAACGGCCATCTAAGATGCATCAATTTGTCCCAACCGACCTGGAGTAAAGGAGAATGAAGAACACAAAAGACACAAGGAAAATATTAGCCCAAAAGACAAAAGGACCACCTTTTGTCTCCATCAGCCTGAGATCAGAAGAATTAGATGGTGCCCAACTACCACCAATGACTGCTGTGACAGGGAACATACCAGAGAGTCCCTGACAGAGCAGGAGAAAAGTGTGGTGCAGAACTCAAATTCATGTGAAAAGACCAGACTAAATGGCCTGACTGACACTAGAGGAAGCCCAAAAGATATGGCCCCGGACTCTCTGTTAACCCAGAACTAAAACCATTGTCAAAGCCAACTCTTCAGACGAAGATTAGACTGGACTATAAAACATAAAATCACACCCAGGAAGAGTGTGCTTCCTAGTTCAAGTAGATAAAAAAAACAAAAAACAACAACAACAACAAAAAACAGGAGACTAAATGGGCAGCTCCTGTCCAGAGTCAGGATGAAAATGCAGAAAGTGACAAGAGCTGGTTGAACGGACACGGGAAACTCGAGGTGGAAAGGGGGAGTGTGCTGTCACTTTACAGGGATAGCAACTAGGGTCACGTAAGAATATATGCACAAATTTTTGTATGAGAAATTAACTTGAGCTGTAAATTTTCACCTAAAGCACAATAAATAAATAAATGAATAAAAAGAACCAATAAGTATTCAAAGTTGCACTTTTACATTCTGAAGTGAAACATCAGAAACTGCTTTAAAGGCTCCGGAATTTTTCTTTTCTGGCATTAATCTAGTTAATTCGGGAAGTTGGCACACAGGGTAGCTGGACTCCTTCCCACAGTGAAGAGGGCTCAGGAACTGTTGACCTAGTTCACTAGAGAGGGTCACAGCGCCATTGGCCCCAGTTTATGAAATTGTAACATTACCCCTGAAGCCAGTCTTCAGTTCAGTAGGTTTATTTTATTTGACTATTATTTGTGGACATACAATCCAGTAGGTGTTTTTCTAAACCTATTGGAATATAAATCTTTTTTACTTGAAATGGAAACAAACCAATAAATTGTGCCCAGCTAAGCCATTGTTAAACTGGTTGTAGCGTGACATTTACCTAGGATTTTACAACCACTTCCACGGTCATAAATCTTGGTCACTGAGCTCAAAACCATGTCTTAGCGTAGGAGCTACTAAAGACAATTATATACTGATGGTCCAAAGGTACTGAACAGCATAAAAGTTGCTCCATTATTTGTTCTTCGTACATATACTATGTATGCATAAAGCAAGATAAGGTCATGGAAGAGAAAATTCCATGTGAATCTGCCTGGCTATGATTTTCTAAGAAATTTTTTCTTCACAGTCCCCAAACCTATAAACTAGGAAATTTAGACCTGGAACCACTGTGAAGACAGGACAACGATTTTAGTCCTCAGATCTTTGGTGTCCCTTGAGAGTCTTCGTGAAGAGCACACCATCTGCCCCAGGACACTTATAGCTGTACAGTATATTATTGTATAATAACAACACAACTGGGTAGCTGATAGCACAGGACCCAACAACTGTTACTGCAAACACCAATGTGCACTATTTTTTTTTTTTACTTCATCGCAAAGTTTGAAATATTGAATCAAGCAGTCTGAATAACTTAGCCTCTCTACTCTTAAAAAAAAAAAAAACAAAAAATTCTTTCTCAGAGCATCAATATTTTAAACTTTCTGTCAGCTTAGGCTGAAGTAATAATCTTTCTTTAGCTTAAAAATATTCTTCTGATATTGAAAAACCAATTTCTAAAGTTATATACATCTTAACAGGGGATGTTAGGAATGTCTCCAGGGTGTGAAATAATGTTTCTCACTCCAACGATTTTAGTGACTTAAATGGTGGATATGCAAATAACATACTCATAAACTTCCATGAGAAGGAACATAATTTTAATAGATTGGCAATGATGATTCTAGAATTCTGCTTGTCTGACTCCATTTTCAAATGGCTGCCTAATGAGAAAATTACTAATACATATATATGGTTGCCAATCAGGTGTCCAATTTGTACACTGTTGGCAAATGATTTTATTTTTGTATTCTTCGAATAAGAATGTGTACCAGTTAGGGTTCTTAGTTAGAATCAAAACTGACTCTCGTTAACCTAAGCAGAAAATAATTTTATTGGAAGCATACCAGGAGGCTCACAGAATCGTCAGAAAGGCTACATAGACACAGACAGGCACCGCCAAGACTATGTCACAGGAACAGTTGGCGTTGGATATGTCCCCTACTGCTTTTGTATGACACTTGATGCCATTGGCACTCCTGCCACTGGATGTCTGCCACCATGCTGCTAGATTCAGTCACTCTGAACATTTGTCCCAGCAATCCTGGAATTTCAAATCTTTCAAAGCCTGGACCAGGACACTGATTAGTTAATTAGTTAAGCCCATTTCAGGTGCCCAAATTCTAGCCGCCAGGGAGGTAGAGAAGGAAATATTTATTTGCCCACTTTCATCTTGCCTTCCACCTAATTTGGGATTGACCCAAGTAGGAGGGGTGTTTGCATACGAGGCAGCCAAAGTTGACAAGTATTCATGGACAAGCTTTAGTCTAGTGCTTATGAGCTCGATCATCCTTTCCTTGCCAAATATTGTCTCACTTCCTCATTTAATGGTGCTGACTAGTGGATGGTGGTTCTATTAATAATTTAAGCTATAAACCAGTTGCCATAGAGTTGATTCCGATTCATGAAGATCCCATGTGTGTCAGAGTAGAACTGTTTCCATTGGGTTTTCGATGGCTGATTTTTCAGAATTAGATTGCCAGCGTGTTCTTCTGAGGCACCTCTGTGTAGACTTGAACCTTTCAGTTAGCAGCTCAGCAGGTTAATCATTTCTGTAAGAGTAAATTTTCAAAATACCTTTTAGCAAGAATCTCAGATACATTTACACCTTTGTCGGATAGGTCTAATGTCTTGGTAGGTTATATCAGGGGTTAAAGTATTATTACACCATAGTATGCAAAATTGTGCGTGTTGGGTGTGTATCTTGGAGGTGAAGGATTACAAAACAAGGACAGATCAAAATTCATAGACCTACATGGGAAAAGAACTTACCAATTACTTCAGTGGTTCTGAATCTTAGCTGCACATCAGAATCAGTCAGGGAGCTTAAAAAAAAATCTAATCTAGATATTTTGACTTTATTGATTTGTGGTGGGACCCAGGCATTTCTGTGGTTTAAAAGCAGCGCAGGTGATTTTAATGTGCAGCCAGGCCTGAAAGACATTGATCTTGTCCATCGTTCTGATTTTGCAGGTGGACATAATAATTCAGCATGGTAGAGAAAATAACACCAGACTTGGATTAGAAAATCTTAATTTGAATTATCTCTTATCATTTATTTATTGCCTCAGCTCCTTTAACTGTAAAGGGGAATCAGAATACATACGACCATAACCAATTAAGAGAGACTTCCCTACTGCAGGAATAGAGAAATTGATGCTCAGTAACAGGGACAGATTATCCAACAAAGTAAGCACAATGCTTACCTTGCTTACCAGGTCATCTGTAGTGAAATTGTTCACTACAGATTAGTAAGTAAGCACAAGCAAGCCTGTGCTTACCTTACTTACTAGGTCATCTACCCCTGCCAGGGATTATAAATTTGAAGAGGCTTTCATTCTGTAGGAAAATGCTGTGTGGTTGGGAGAGAGACGGATGCCAGCCATACCCATAAACACAACCTTCGATGTGGTGAAAAAACGTGAAATTGTTCACTACCTTGCCTCTTGGATAACCCACTCCAGCTCAATAAAGACGAATACCTTTCTTAAATTATACCTAACTCCAGAAGTGTTGGGATAATTTAAGGATGTAAATTAGCTCTTTCGAGTGGTGTAACTTGACCATTTTGCGTCAATATTTATTTTCAGGATCTGAAGCCATAACTATTAAGAAATTTGCTAAAATATCAACTATAATTCAATGCTTTTAGTTTTACCATTCCCAATTTTAATCTTGTTAAAAATGAGGTAATGTCTTCATACTTAAGCATACCCAAATAAATTATCAAGGTTTCAACTAAGATGTGATTTTTTTTTTTTTTTGGTTAAAGAGGAAAAACTAGAAAAGTTGGTTCTCAGCTGATATAGGGAGAGGACGATGGAGAGGACTACCATTTTGGTTTCCATAAGTGTCCCTTCACACATTTAAAGATATCCACTACTACTACATCCATTAAGGTTACGAAAATTTTTACAAATGAAAACAACTTGTTTTCATTGGATATTTTTAGTTTTTTTTGTTGAGAATCTCAATCTTTACTGTCTGTGTTTTCATCAAAATGTTTGAACTTTATTACATTATGTGCCAGGCATTATGCTAGGCACTAAGGATCTAAAAATGAAAAGGACATGGACTCTCCCTTGGAGAGCTATATAAACACATAGGTATAATACTGAGGGAAGGCTAATTCTATTGCCCCAATTAAAAGTTACAGTTGGGAAGAATTAGTAGTTTTTCTACATATTTTATTTGCTTTTTATTTCTACTATCTTATAGACTTCCTAGGACTCTGTGCCTTCTCTAAACTAGATAGAGCTCAGTTTTGAGTAAGACTGGACTAAAGGTTCAAAATAAAACAATAAACAGGGGATGGTATCTTCATTAAACAAGTATATGGTCAGTCCACCTTGCCATGGGATCACAAGTGTCCTGGCACTGAATGGGATAAAAGGAAACACGACCAGGTCATACAGAATGAGTCATTTTTAGGAGTGCTACATTGTTGACAGGTGCTGTTGAGTTGGCTCCGATTCATAGCAACCGTATGTGCAACAGAACAAAACAACACCTGGTCCTGCGCCATCCTCACAGTCTTTGCTTTGTTTAAGCCCACTGTTGCAGCCACTGTGTCAATCAATCTCGTTGAGGGTCTTTTTCGCTCTCTACTTTACCAAGCATGACGTCCTTCTCCAGGGACTGATCCCTTCTGATAACATGTTCCAGTACAAGAGACAAAGTCTTGCCATCCTTGTGTCTAAGGAAGATCCTGGATATACTTCTTTCAAGAAAGATTTGTTCGTTGTTCTGGCAGTCTATGGTATATTCAATATTCTTTGCCAACACCCTAATTCGAATGCATCAATTCTTCTTTGGTCCTCTTATTCATTGTTCAGCTTGGGTCAGGTGCACCTTAGTCTTCAAGGTGACGTTTTACTTTTTACACTTTGAGGAGGTCATTTGCAGCAGATTTGCCTAATGTGATAAGTTGATTTCTTGACTACTGTGAGACTGTCCATGACAGCCAAAGTACTACTTTGAGTATATCCCACCTGAATTTAGAGACCATCTCACTAACAAATTTGATGAAGACTAATGACCAAAGGTCAGCTGAGTTGTGGCATGACATCAAGGACATCATAAATGAAGAAAGCAAACCAAACAAAAAACCAAACCCATTGCCGTCAAGTCGGTTCTGATTCGCAGTGACCCTAACGTCATTAAAAAGACGGGAAAGAAAGAAAAGACCAAAATGGATGTCAGAAGAGACTCTAAAACTTGCTCTTGAATGTAGAGTAGCTAAAGTGAATGGAAGAAATGATGAAGTAAAAGAGCTGAACAGGAGATTTCAAATGGCAGCTAGAGAAAAGTATTATAATGAAATGTGCAAAGACCTGGAGATAGAAAACCAAAACAGAAGAACATGCTCAACATTTCTCAGGCTGAAAGAACTGAAGAAAAATTTCAAGCCTCACATTGTAATACTGAAGGATTGAGCTATAGGAATTCCAAAATAGGGGTAAACAGTCAGGGGTGCTGTTATTAGAGAAGATTCATTCTTGAATTTAAAAACAAATTATTCATTTATTTATTTTGGTGAAAATATACACAACATACTGTACTTCTACAATTTTTACATGTAATTCAGTGACATCGATTATATTCTTCAAATTCTGCCACCTTTCTCAACAACCTTTTCCAAACCATTTCACCATCATTAACACAAACTCACTGCCCCCTAAGCTTCTCATCTATCTTTTCTAGTTGCTGTTGTCATTATTCATTTTAAAATCAGAAAGCAAAGCCATTTTTAAAAAGTAAATATTTTTCTTATAAGCTGGTATTTTAGTCAGGATGTCTTAAGCTTAAGCATATTTTATGTGGATGTCAGATTAAAAATTACGAAATACGGCTTTCTATGGAAGTGTGGTTTGTAAGGAAGCTGGAGGAATCTCTTCATTTACAGACTTTGAAATAAAAGCATAGATCAATTTTTCCATAGTTAGCTTTTGGAACTTTGTTTTCAAAATTTAAAAACAGTGAAATAAAGCAAACTGAAAGGTATAATATTTTGTTCCATAAATGCCGATTTTAGTTTATCTATATTTTACCAAAAGGAAATATGTTTAAAACTGAAATTTAGTCTTTTAAAATTGTAATAACTTTAAAACTAAAGAAGAAATCAACAAAAGGTTACATCAGTGCTATGATTTAGTAGTTGTCAAAACTTACCTCTTGCAGAAGTTCTGGTTTCATTAAAATTCACTTGGTTTTTTTTTTTTTTTTTAACTGGCATGATTTTACATACAATGTTCAATTTTTTTGATGTATTTACTTTCGGACCAGTGGTTAAGAGCTATGGCTGCTAACCAAAAGATCGGCAGTTTGAATCCACCAGCTGCTCCTTGGAAACCACATGGGGCAGTTCTAGTCTGTCCCACAGGGTCGCTATGAGTCAGAATCAACTAGGTGGCAATGGGTTTATTATTATTTATTGTGTGTTATCATTATTACTTAAAATAATTCACTGTATAATTTCTAGTATGATGATCCACTTTAGATATCTAAGATAAGCCACTATATGAAAAGCTTGTCAATTGACCTATTATTTATCATGAAAGTAGTCTGTGCCTTTCCTGTCTTGTTTTGCCTATCATAAAAGACATTAATTCATTTGAATAAAGATTTAGCTACTACTTACATGCTTTCTTCTAGTCACGGGGGCACTGTACTAAATGAGACAAAGTCCCTGTCTCTGTGAAGCTTGCATTCTGAAGAATATAAATGGGAAATGACTTTTAAAAATAAATTTTTTAGTTCTAGCACAGTGCCAGTGCCAGGTAGATGCTAGTGCTTCATTGCTTCTGTTTTTAGTTACATCATGTCCTCCACTAAAAAATAAAGGCTGTTCCTTAACTATACATCTATATATGTATATACATATACCAAGCCCAGCAGATCTCCTATTTGTAAAAACTGTAATTTGCTTTGAGAAAACTATTATGTTCAAATGGATCAAAATATAATACTTGGAACTATTTGCCTCATAAGAAAAAATTCTTCCCCCAAGTATGGCCATGGCTAATGGCACTTTATAAAGCACTTAAGAAATACTGTAACTGAGTCTCAAAACAACTGTGTGACAGAGGTAGGGAGATAGCACAATTTTTGGATTAAGAGCATGGACTGTGGATTCATGATTTAATCTCAGTTCTGTGACCTTTAAAAAATTACTTAACCTCTCTGACTCTCAGTTTCCTCATATATAAAATGTTAATACTCAAAGCTACCTCGTACGTGTGCTGTATTAAAATAAAATACAATATTTGAAGTATTTAGTACAGTACACTCGATAAATGGTGGCTATTTTTTATTCTCATTAGGGATAATATCTTAACCTGACTTTACAGGAAAACAAACAGTTCATAAAAGCTGAGACTTAAGGATTCATAGTTATGAAATGGAGGGGTGACATTCAAACTCCGATCCTCTGATTCCACATCCTTCTTCGTTTTATTACAGTGCCTCTTAAGACAAATATTAAGAAAATTAGATCACTGTTAGAATATTAATAACATTAATAAACTCATTTCATACTTAAGTTTATAAGGTTTTTAACCTATCTACCATCATTAATTTTCTTAAATTTTGAAATGTTAGCACATGCTACATTACAGCATGTTTATTAAAAAAACAAAACTATATTCCGGGTTTTTTCCCTTTAAAACAAGCAAACTGATCCACTGATTCCTACTCAGAGCGACCCTACAGGACAGAGTAGACAGAGCTGCCCCATTGGGCTGCCAAGGAACTGCTGGTAGATTCAACCGCCGACTTTCTGGTTACCAAGCTCTTAACCACTGCGCCACCAGGACTCGTTTTTCCCCTTGATTGGGAGTATTTACTTAGAAACCACTACTGATCACATAAAGGAGACATTTAAATACAAAAACTTTCAGCATCCTAAAAAAGTTGAAAGCGCGGCAAGGTACGGGAATTCAAAATGCTGTAATTTTTAAGAAACGTGGGCTGGTCCTGACGAGATCTGTAAGAGAGAAGTTTCAACCAGTCAAAAGAATGGTTTCAGAGCAAACGTAGCCCGGTAAAAGTGCAGCACTGACAGATTTCTGCATGAAACACTGACCTCCCACGTGTCTTTCAGAAAACACACAGAACACAAGAGATAAAGGAGAGGCCCGGAAGGAAGTAAAAACAGCGGATAGGGCTTCCCAGGGAGACGGAGGGTGCGCGGAGTCTGGGGCGGGATGAAGGGAACTTGGAGAGCATCTGGCGGGCACCGAGGTCTAAAAGGCCTGGAAGCGGCGTGGGGGAGGTGTTCTGTCGTGGGAGCGTTTCCCCGCGAGCCCCACTATGTGGAGTCCAGGTGGATTTACTCCCCTGGTTTGGGTAGAAGTGAGGAGGACAGAGCGCGGGAGAGAAAAGCGGAGAGACGAGGAGAAGTTAGACTAGTGACAGGGGGACGCGGACCAGAATCCAAGGTTCGCGGGCCTTCTGGCGGGCCGCACCCGCAAGGCCTCCGAGCTACCGTAGCCCCGCCTCCTCCAGCGAGTGGCGCCCATGACGCTAGGCGCGCGGGCCGCTCTTCTTACAGAGGTCGCTCTTGTCCGAACGGTCGGCCTCTGCTGCGCCTGCGTAGTTGGGAGGGGAAGTGAGGCGGTTTCCTCGGCGCCTTTTCCGGCGGTGGCGGCGGCAGAGCTGGGAGGAGGAGGTAGAGGCCGGAGCGAGCCCGCGCTCGGGGCGGCGGCTGGAGGTAACCCCCCGGGTTGAGCTGGAAAGGCGGGCCTCTCGGACTCCGCTCCCTTTCGGAGCCCGGGCAGTAACTTCGCTCTTCCTCTCTGTGTTTCTGCAGGCAGCGAACCGAGTTCCCGCGAGGATCAATGACCTGACGAGGCGCCGGAGCCGCACTGCCTCTCGGGTGGCCTGGGTCGGTGGGGAACTCGGTGCTTACGGACCTCGGGCGGCCGGAGAGCCTCAGTCTCCCGTGGCTGGGTGAGGAGAAGGCGGAGGAGCGGGAACCGCGGCGGCGCTGGTGCGGCGCCTGCGGGGGGAAGGGCAGTTCCGGGCCGGGCCGCGCCTCAGCAGGGCGGCGGCTCTCCCGGCGCAGACTCAGGGCCCCGGCAGCGGCGGCGACAGGAGGAGTCAGGGTGTTCGGTTGGGGATGCCCGAGTGAGCAGCGGGCCTGGGCCTCTGCCCTTAGGCGGCAACTCCCAGCGAAGGCCGCACGGGCGCCCTCGCGGCGGGGAGGCTTCGTTTCGTTTTCGCGGCGGCGGCGGCGGCGTTGTTGGCTGAGGGGACCCGGGACACCTGAATGCCCCCGGCCCCGGCTCTTCCGACGCGATGGGGAAGGTGCTATCCAAAATCTTCGGGAACAAGGAAATGCGGATCCTCATGCTCGGGCTGGACGCGGCTGGCAAGACCACGATCCTGTACAAGTTGAAGCTGGGCCAGTCGGTGACCACCATCCCCACCGTGGGTTTCAACGTGGAGACGGTGACTTACAAAAACGTCAAGTTCAACGTATGGGATGTGGGCGGCCAGGACAAGATCCGGCCGCTCTGGCGGCATTACTACACCGGGACCCAAGGTCTGATCTTCGTAGTAGACTGCGCCGACCGCGACCGCATCGATGAGGCCCGCCAGGAGCTCCACCGCATTATCAATGATCGGGAGATGAGGGACGCCATAATCCTCATCTTCGCCAACAAGCAGGACCTGCCCGATGCCATGAAACCCCATGAGATCCAGGAGAAACTGGGCCTGACCCGGATTCGGGACAGGAACTGGTATGTGCAGCCCTCCTGTGCCACCTCAGGGGATGGACTCTATGAGGGGCTCACATGGTTAACCTCTAACTACAAATCCTAATGAGTGTTCTCCACCCATTCCCCCGGAAGGAGAGATATCAAAAACCCATTCATAGGATTATCGCCACCATCACCTCTTTCAGTTGCCACTTTCTCTTCTTTTGAATTTGAACTCTGGAGTTACTGTTCTATGGTTGGGGGTGGCGTAAGGGTTTTCTTTTTGTTTTTTTTCCTTTTGCTTTGCCTTAGGATGCTCTGATCTGTCATTTGACATGAACACAAAAAGTGCTAGATGCTCTTGTTGACTTCCAGTAAATGGGGTGGGGGAAATATAGCAATTCTTGGTAAAGCCCTTTATAATAATGGTTTGATTTTTTTATTTCGAGAGAATCTTTTTTTCCAATGTATGCTTTTTTTCTTTTTGTTCAGTTTCCTTATCACTTGCTGTAGATGGCTTATTTTGCATTCATGCAGACTCTGTTGCAAGTCTGTTTCATCTAGTAAACTGAAAATTATTGCTTAATCAAACTGCCGTTTGTCTTTTATATTTAAGGCCTTTTTCCCTCCCTTATGAGTTCTGATTTTAACTTGGTAATTTCGAATGTGACCTTTTATATCTAAGACCAGTATAGTAAATCTAGCCCACAGTGGCAAATAATGAGTAATATCGTTGTAATATGTTCCAGTTGCACATCAGTATGTTAAACAGGTAATGTAAGAAGTTCTTTGAAACGTCAGCTATAAAGTTCTGAAACATACATCATGCATGAGTAGGGATAAAACCCAAGTTCCCCATAACAGCTAACTATGCTGCATTAGACTTTGAAAGTGTAACCTGTCACGGACACAGATCTTTTCACTGCAAAGCTAGCAACTTTGCTGTGTTTTCCCTTTTTTAACTTTGGACTTTCCAGAAATTGGAGCAATAATGGTGTATGCCACACACAGATGAAGTATTTGTAGATACTTTAAGTGACTTTTTGGCAGATCTGGAAAATATACTTTTTTCTTGTTTTGAACAGCTAAGACTAGTAGATTTAAAATACTTTGTTTGTTAATAAAGCATTTAACAATTCAAATTATATGCACATTTTACTTAAAAAAAAACACATTTCCTGTTTTCACATTACAGCAACTGATTAAGCTGAACATATAAATCATTTTTTTACACAAGAGTGATCAACATCTTCATGAATTAGAACACTGGAAAACATGTTTTATAAAAAGATAATTTTGTTAAATTGTAAAATTAACTCATGCAAGTAGTAAGTCACATATCTTGTTGGTTCAGTAATATACCATCTCCTTTAAGGAAGGAAATGATGTGTAGACTTAAGGAATGACAAAGGGAAAGTAGGATGAAGAGAAAGAACCTACAGATGACAATGAATGTAAACTTACTTTTGAAGGGTAAGCAGTGTGCTCACTGGTGATATTCAGATCCTAACAAGATTACTTGCTTAACTGGTTAGGACCAGTAACTAGGTTGTTGAGACCACTATGATAATAGTTTGAACCAGATGTTAATAATGCATGATAGAGAATTGTGAAGCAGCATTTGGTTCTTATATAGCCTTAAGGATTAATTTTAGAGATCCTCGAGGAATTAAACTTAGGGAACTTCAGAAATGAAGACTGAAAAGGCAGTATACAGGAAAAGGTTTTGTTAATGAGGGTATCTGCAGACTAAAATTGAGTGGGTTATCATGGTATAGTTGGACGGTATTGGTCCTTCACGCTTTGGCCATATTGTATAATGGAGCTTTTACCAAAGATGTATGAGAAACATAAAGTTACAAAAGATGAACTATTCACAGTAAAACTCTTGACAAACGTTTTCCTTAAAGCAGATGGGAAGAGGTGCTATATTATAGCCTCCTAATGGTGCAAAGGGATTTTTGAATTTAATGTGCAACTAAGGTATAAAGTGTTCAGTTTCACTTTAGTGGAAGTATGTAGAAATTAGGCTGACAGATGCATCTAAGAATATTTTGGTTGCCTTTAAAATTCCCAAAGCTCCATCATAAATTTAATTCTTAATGTTTTAAATGATTACATTTTAAGGTCTATGAACATGGACTATACAAATATCAATGCTGTAGGAACATCCTGAAACAAGACAAGCACAAAGGTATAAATGCCTAAACTGGAGGAAACTTGAAACCCTCATGTTAATTTTTAAATGTAGTATTTCTAACTTGTGACAGATTGGTAGGCAGCCATTTTTTGTGTGTGTGTCTTAAAATAAGTGGGGACAGTTAAAATTTTATACATCAAATGATGGGTTTTGAATGTTGCAGGTGAGATGTGGTTATTTTTGGTTTATTTGAAATGTCTGACTGAAGCGGGGGGAGGGAGAAGCAAATACTTGAAAATTGGAAAACCCTAGATCCTTTGGTAAGAAATTGTAATTCTCACATTTTAAGGATAAAGAGATTTATAATTGATGTAGGTAAATCGAACCATAACTATTGGTGATCATGGCGGAGGTAATTATACGCTGCAGAAGCTATAGTCTTAAGAATTTAAGGAACAAAAAAAAAGATCTTGAAGTTTTTGTTTAATTGCATCAACTTCTGTATTTATGTGAATTTATAAACTGCAGTAAGTTTTGAATGAGGTTAATCTTGTCTAAGTAAATGAGTCTGTAGACTGTGATCTCCCCAAACTAAAAAGTACGGTTCTTGGAATTGTGTTCTTTATGGTTGTAGTGTTGGTAAAGCACTGATATGCAGAAAATAAAGGAATTACACAGTGCAGTTTCTCACGTTATGTTACTCGTTTGAACTAGATAAGTGGGGTGTGTGGTATGTTGGGCTATGTTATTTTTCCATGGAAATATGGCATAAAGTGATTTAATTTGGGAGTCTCCTGGCTTTTATGAGAACAAAAAGGGGGATCAATTTGGTTCTTGTGAATACTGGCTGTATAAGGAGTCTTGCCCTCTTAGTTCCACCAGGTTTAATCTGATTTTCCTGATGATGTAGGACACCAAAACAGTTGAAGATGATTTTTAAAAATTAACGTTCTATAGCAGTCTTTTATGCTACCGTTTGTTTCAAAATTACAACCTTGTCGTTTTTAGGAATACAGAGTTGTGTCTAAAGAGTTGGTTTAAGGAGTTGTCTTAACCCTTGACAATATATTTCTGGATTTTAAAGTTAGACCTTTTTTTAAAGGTCCAAGCCGCTTATCTGATAAAATTGGCAGAATTGTAGCCATTTAGAAAGTGAAATAGTAAACAAAGAATAACTTCTTAGATAAAACGGTTCTTTTTAAAAACATTTCCTCTGGTAAGCTTTCCTTCCTGCATCAGTAATTTTTGTAGTTTGATTTTAGACTGCTTTAATGTGATCTATAATTCCCACATTAGTATTTATTAATATATTTAGTACTGTGATTTATTAATGAATGTCAACTATTATCAGCATTAGCAATAGAAAATATTTTACTCTTTGATGGCTTTTCATGGTTTAATATAAGTTTAGAAATACAGTAGCCATAATCTGAATGGTGAAGGAGTTTAAAAACTCCCCAGAGTTATTTTCTCAGTACCTTACCAAGTGTTTGTCAGGGTTACAATAAATCCAGTCTTCTGTCTTTTCTTATAGGTAGAAATTGGCATTTGTAAAACCACGTATAGCAATTAAAAATAACTTCAAGTCTGACTGATCACTGAGCATAATGTATTTGCAATATAACATTAAGTATAAATTTAATATTCAATAGAGTTAGCTTATTTGTTTATATTGAATAGTAGAAGACAAAATTGGAAAGATTACTGTATTAGAAGTTTATAAATGAAGTGTTGGGAGACGGAGCCGTAGAAGAGGCAAAGTAACTTCTTTGCGAGAAACTTGAAAAAGCTGCTAGACTAGATCAGTGAGTTGAATGGGCAGGGAACATACAGATGAGATCAAAGAAGACAGAACAGGTCTGCAGAAGGTTAGGAATAACAACTGAAATTTGTTACTTAGGAAGCTAAAGTAATGGCAAACTTACTTTCAAGGTAATTAAAAACTATAAGAACTAATCTTTGGTACAGTAAGAAAATGCTTGGAAATTTAACCTTTTTTTGCCTTTATTTCTAATATTTTATGACTAGAAAGAATTTTAAAATCAATGTGTTCTGTTAGCCATCTTGTCCTTGGACATTTTTGCCCTTTTTAATGTATCTCATATAGGATATATGTTTCCCTCATAGTGCCTGTTTTTGAGTTGGAATCAATGGCAACAGGTTTGGGGTTTTTTTTAGTGCTTGTTTTATAAGCATGAGGGTATATTTATTAAACATATTTACTGAAAGCCTACTAATAATACGCCTGTGGCAGCACTAGGTGCAGGAGATACATCAACAACAACAACAGAAAAACGGACAAAACATCGAACTTCATGGAACTTGTATTTGTTGGGGGTTGGTGGCCTTATGAGGATCAGATGATAAGTAAATTTATAGGGTGTTAGGGACTAGGACTATATGTTATATGGTATGTTATATATAGGGGACTAGGTAGGAACATGTTCAGAGAAAGCCTCATTTAAAGGTGACACTTGAGCAAATATTTGAAGGAAGAAAATATCACCCTGGAATTGACGTAACATAAAAGATATGTGTATATCATAGGTGGGAAAACTATGGCCAAGGGTATATCTGGATGTGGCCTATTTTTCAAAGAATTGTAAGGAAAAAACTAAAATGAATATGTGACAGACGGTATGTGTGAAAACCCTAAAATATTATCTGGCCTTTTATAGAAAATATTTGTGGACCCTGGGTCTAAAGACCAGTTTTTAAGACCTTACCAAGATTTTAAGGAAATCCAACAATTTAAAGCGAAAGACCATTGTTAAATGAATAAGTTCTAATCAAAATTTTAGAAAACAGTGGCATATGTAATTAATGGAATTTGCACATTTAGTAAGCCCTGAGACCTGTTACTGATTTCAAATATAGAATAGCCTAGCCTGGATTTTTTTTCTCCCCGAGTAATTTTAAATGTGTGAAATCAGGAGTTTCTCAGTACCAATATCAATTTTAACAGTCTTTAAAATTTTGTGAATAATTTCATTTTAAGTGTTTCCCTTTTTTAATGGTAGTTTTACTGATCTTTGGATTTAAGGTAAATGCGCTTCTCTGTTAAAGAGCCCTTTCTTCCAGATAAAACCCAGATAAGTTTGGAATAGGTTCAGATAACATCACTGAACTGTGGTTTTTATTCATTTGGTGTTAACTGTATTCGAGTCCTGAATCCAGTATTTTATATTATGAAACTTTTAAAAAGGAAGTGTTTTATTGACTTGGAAACTAATATGTTGCATGATAATGGCATTACTCCTTTAACCATTATAAACTACGAGAAAACTTTACTTCACACATGAAATATTTCTTGCTTGGAGAGTTGCTCTATAATGCTTGGAACATACCTATAAAGTACTGTGTGGGAACCTAAAACTATTTAAAAAGAGAAACTAAACAATTTAGCAAGAGTTATAGAAATGAGTATTATGGAAGACATTTATAAATAAGCTCTAAAAAAGGTGAAAGCACTTGTAGTTCATAGAAAGACCCATGAAACTGGCTATTTATGGCTGATTGCCATTAAAACTGAGTAGTCTGGCCTGAGAAGGGTGTAGCAGATGAAAAGGAAAGAGACAAATTTATTGAGGGAGTTAAAGAAGCAAAGATTAGATCTTGGAGGCTTATTCTAATATGGCAAACCAAAGTGCATTCTTTCAATTATCTTTTTCTTTCTAAAAGTTAGTTGTGTGAATAAGTCCTAGGTTGTAGCCAGGCCTGAAGAGATTAAACTGGTAAACAATTTAAGAATGAGAACATTTACCGAATGTTTGCCATGTTCCAGGCATTGTTCTAAGCATTTCATGTGTGTTAATTCTTTTAATCTTCACAACCACCTTGGGAGAAAGGGCTCCCATTTTATAGATGAGAAAACAGAGAGGTACATGTTAATAATAAGTAGCAGAGCCAAGATTTGGACTATGTGCCAAACTATGATTGTGACTGAGGTGAACCAGCAGTTAATACTGTAATTGTTTTTTGTATGTGTATGTTTTCTTACAAGTGGCTTGCCTTGAGTAATCTCTCGTAATTTTCTTTGATCATGAACAGATTTTTGAGTCTCTGTAAAATTTGTGTCCCTGTTGGAGTGTCCTGTATAATGGGGAACATGATTTTAGGCTCTGTGAGACTTTTTTTTTTTTCCATTAATAATTGAATGTGATTACTTGGTAAGATTGTGAATTTTACAGATCATCATGAAAAACAGGAAAAGTTAGTTTTTACTGAGCTGATTATTTGCATGCTTACTTTTGTATATGTCACTTTTAAGAAACAAGTTTTAGAAAAATGGAACTGAATGAAATTTTATGTGTATTGAACCTCAATTATAAAATTAAGTGTGTAGTTTTTATGAGCAGTCCTTCATTGGACTGATTAATGGGAGGATAAAAGTGAAATCCAACCCAATGGCTTACTAACTTGTGTGTTCCAAAGGTCATGAGCCAACTCGACCATGACAAAGTAGTTTTTAAAGGAATTGTAATGAAATAATATGCTACTGTATAACACAGTGAGACACCTACAATGTATACCTCCATTTTGCTGGTACACACGTGTGCATGCTTGCACACATGTATACACACACACACATACTGTCTCTCACACAATTTTTTGTTATAAAGCAGCAGGTTAATTGCAAGATACTGTGCAGAGATCTGATAAATTTGTAACTACAACCACTTCAGGTATCATTCAAATGAATAAAGGAATCTCTTGCTTTGTAGATGCCATTACAGTTCACTTTTTGTAAGTGAGGTCTACTTGAAAAGAACACTATATCCCCATGTGTATATGTGGGTCAGCTAGAGTACTTTAATCATGCACATTGGGGTTTAAGCTAGAATTTAGGAGTAAAAGTTGCATGCACATTGGATTTTAAGCTGAGATATAAGAGTAAAAGTTGATAATTTTTGTAAAATCTAAAATGCTTTATTTAAAAATTCTATTTTATTTGTCAATAACTTATATGAGGTAGAAATTTAAGGTTAAAACTTGTTGCTGTCAAGTCAATTCTGATTCGTAATGACCCTATAGGACAGAGTAGAACTGCCCTGTGGAGTTTCCAAGGAGTGGCTACTGGATTTGAACTGCCAAATTCTTGGGCAGTAGCCAAGCTGGTAAGACATAAAATGTGAAATGGTCAAAGTAGGCAATTAGTCCTGTGTTAAATACGAGATAGAAGGGAGAGAGATTATATTGTGGGCTGGAGTGGGCTAAAGAAGGCCAGTGGGGATTTAGCTAGACCTACAAGATCAGAATAATTATTTATTATTATTGCAGGCTCAGCATTGTTCTGAGTATGTTCCATGTGTTATCTCATTTAAAATTCATGAGCAAAAGTTGATGGGTAGTAACATACATAGAGTATTTGGGAGACAGAATAGACTAATCTGACTAGAGTTGCCAAATTTAGCAAATAAAAATACAGGGTGCCCAGTTAAATTTAATTTTCAGATGAATAATAAATAATTATTCTGTATAAATAAATATGTTACAAACAATATTTGAGACATACTTCTAAAAAGTTATTTGTCATTTAACTGAAATTCAAATTTAATTGGACATCCTGTGTATTATCTGAAACCCCATGTCTGACTTGAGTGGAAGGAGGGGACATATGGTTCAAAATAGTCAAAAATTAGATTTTTTTTGTTTTGAGGGCCCCAAGAAATAGACCAAGTAGTTTGGATATTGTTTTGTGTGCAGTGAAGCCAAAAAAACAAACCCATTGCCATTGAGTCGATTCTGACTCATAGCGACCCTAAAGGACAGAGTAGAACTGCCCCATAGGGTTTCCAAGGAGCAGTTGGTGGATCCAAACTGCTAACGTTTTGCTTAGCAGCCAAGCTCTTAACCACGGAGCCACCAGGCTCTGTTGTGTGTAATAGGAGCCACTGAATTTTTATGTTTAAATATTAATCTAGTAGCTGTGTATGGAATCATGTATCAGTGTAATGGAAAAAGTTTGGAGAAAGAAGTCCTTTCAAGAGGTTTTGTTTACCAGGTGAGAAAATAAGGACCAAGAATGGAGTAGAGAAAATGAGAAACATGTGGGATAACAAAAGAAATTGATCGAATAGGTTACTTATGGAGGAAGAAAGAGTTAAAGTTTTTTTTTTTTAATTAAATTTAATATACATGGAAAAACATACCAATTCAATAGTTTCTGCATGTACAGTTCAGTGACATTGATTACATTCTTCGAGTTGTACAACCATTCTCACTCTACTTTTCTGAGTTGTTCCTCTCCCATTAACACAAACTCACTGCCCCCTAATATTCCTATCTAAATCTTTCAAGTTGCTGGTGTCAATTTGATTCCATATAGATCTTGAAATAGCAGACATTTTTTAATAGTTAAGCTAAACTATTTGGTTTTAAGATTTCAGGGGATATTTTTGTTTAAGGTTTAAAGATTATCTCAGGGCAATAGTTTCAGGAGTTCATCCAGCCTCCATGGCTCTAGAAAGCCTGGGTTCCGTGAGAATTTGAAATTCTGTTTTGCACTTTCTCCCTTTTGATCAGGATTCTTCTATAGAATCCAACAGGGAAGTTTTTTTTTTCCTTTTTTTTTTTTAATTATGCTTTAGGTGAAAGTTTACAGCTCAAGTCTCATTCAAAAATTTATATACATATTGTTTTATGATAGTGGTTGCAACCCTGACAATGTGACAGCACTCTTCCACCTTTCCACCCTGGGTTGCCTGTTTCCATTTGTCCCATTTTCCTGTCCCTTCACGCCTTCTCGTCTTGTTTTGGGGAGGGAGTTGCCCATTTGGTCTCATTTTTTATTGAACTAAGAAGCAGGTTCCTCACGTGTGTTATTGTTTTATAGGCCTGTCTAATCTTTGTCTGAGAAGTGGGCTTCAGGAATGGCTTTAGTTCTGAGTTAGTAGGGTGTTCCCTGCCATCTCTGTCAAACCATAGTTCCCGGTCTTTTATCGTGAATTTGAATTTTGTTCTACATATTTTTCCCACTCTATCTGGGACTCTGTCGTGATCCTTGTTAGAGTGGTTTGGGGTGGTAACCTGGCACCATCTAGTTCTTCTGGGCTCAGGCTGGTGGAGGCTTTGATTCATGTGGTTGTTTAGTCTCTGGGTTAGTATTTTCCTTGTGTCTTTGGTTTCCTGCATTCTCCTTTGCTTTGGATGGGATGGGACCAATAGATGTACCTTAGATGGCCACTCACAAGCTTTTAAGACCCCAGACGCTACTCACCAAAGTAGGATGTAGAACGTTTTCTTTATGAACTGTGTTGTGCCAGTTGATGTAGATATCCCCTGAGGCCATGGTCCCCAGCCCTCAGCCTCAGCAACTTGGTCCCCCAAGGTATTTGGATGTGTCCAGGAAACTTCTATGCCTTTGCCTCAGTCAGGTTGTGCTGCTGACTTTCCCTATGTTGTGTGTTGTCTATCCCTTCACCAAAGTTGACACTTGTCTACTATCTAGTTAGTGATTTCTCCTCCTTCTCCCCCACCACCCTTGTAACCATCAAAGAGGTTTTTTTTTTTTTTTTTTCTTTCTGTTTGTAAAGCTTTTCTTGAGTTCTTATAATATTGGTCTCATACAATATTTGTTCTTTGTGATTCGGTTATTTCACTCAGCATAATGCCCTCCTGATTCATCCATGTTGTGAGATGTTTCAAGGATTCGTCATTGTTCTTTATTGTTGCGTAGTATTCCATTGTGTGCATGTACCAAAATTTGTTTATCCATTCATCTCTTGATGGGCACTTAGGTTGTTTCCATCTTTTTGCTGTTGTGACTAGTGCTGCGATGAACATGGGTGTGCTTGTCTATTCGTGTGATGGCTCTTATTTCTCCAAGAGTTAAAGATTTTGATCCTTAATATTTATGTAAAAGGATGATGATAGCACCATTGATGGAAAGAAATCAGGAAGTACAGCAGATTTGAAAGGAGAGACTTTGATATTTGGATGAAGTATCTCATTTGCAGTCCTGAAAAGAGGTAGAGTCTGTTAGGTATACTCTCTTTTTTGTAGCTATACTGTGTAATGGCAATGCTGTCCAATAGAAATACAATGCAAGCCACACATGTAATTAAAAACTTCCTGGTAGCTACATTAAAAAACTAAAAAGCAACAGGTGAAATTAATTTTGATAATGTTTTATTTAACTCAATGTATCAAAAATGGTACCATTTCAACATGTCACCCATGTAAAATAATTATTAATGATATCTTTTATATTATTTTGTACAAAATCTTTGAAATTCAAGTGAATATTTTACACTTAAAAACACATTTCAAATTGGACTAGCCACATTCCAGTGCTCGGTAGCCACTTATGACTAGTGATTATCTTGTTGGACAGTTGAACCTTAGAGGGTGAGTATTTTTTTCTTAATAACATGCCTACAATTTTAGTAACTGTACTAGAGGGTGTCAGTTGGAATAATTTAGGTAGGATGAATTTTCCAGGCCAGGAGTTGGCAAACTATGGCCTGTGGGCCAAATTCAGCCCACTGCCTGCTTTGTAAATAAAGTTTTATTGTAACACAACCATGGTCATTTGTGTATTGTCTATGGCTGCTTTGTGCAACAACAGCAGAGTTATGACAGAGGATATGTCACAAAGCCAAAAAACACTTAATATCTGGCCTTTTACAGAAAAAGTTTGTTGACCCCTGTCTAGGCCCCAAACTAAGTCTCAGGGATAAAACACTTACTTCATACATTTAAATGAGTTTTCTGAAAGAAAAAATATTGAAATAGTTAAAAGACAATGTATATATTACTTCATTTATTGACCAAGCATTTACTAAAAGCCTTCTAGTTTCCAAGCTCTGTATTAGGCTATATAAGCAGGAATAAATAAATGTCCTTAATCAAGAAGTTCACAGTCAAGTTGAAAAATAGAGATGTGTACACAGATCATTACAAAGAACTATAATAGTGTTTTGGGTGCATCCCATTGACACACCTTCCTCTCTGCCTGGGGAATGGAAGGTAATCAGAAGAATGGAAAGTTTCAGAAGAAAGGACCACCTGAGATGAACTTTAAAGGATAAGTAGAGGTTATTCAGATAAATGAGAAGGATGACATTTTAGACAGAGGATCATTTATGCCTAAAAGCTAGAAGGTGTGAGTGTAGCATAATCAGAAATTGACTGCTTATTATGCCTGCAGCATTGGGTAGACTGGAGCCCTGGCAGCGCAGTGGTTAAATGCTGCTAACCGAAAGGTTGGAGGTTTGAACCAATCAGCCACTCCACAGGTGAAAGATGTGGTGTCTGCTTCTGTAAAAGATTTATAGCCTTGGAAACCCTATGGGACAGCTGTATTCTGTCCTATAGGGTCAGGCAATGGGTTTTTGGTTTTTTATAGGGTGGACTGACTGGTGCAAGATGAAGAAGGAAAGACGGTCAGGGTCATTTCATGATCATAAAGCACCTTTGGTTTTTATAAGGAATTTTGAATTTTATAATTTGAGCACTGGGGAAACTTGTAGGATTTTGAAGCATGAAAATGCATCTGATTTTAGGAAGATCACTGACTATTGTGTAAAGAGAAACCTATTGTAGACTAGGTGAGAGGGAAGTCCCCTAGTTGAGACAATAAGCTTTGGTAATGAAGAGGATAAAACACATTTGAGAAATGTTTGAATGGTGTTTCTTAAAATGTGTTCTGTAGAACACTGATTGCAGAAAATAAAAGCCCACTGCCGGTGAGTGGATTCCAACTCATAGCAACCTTATAGGAAAGAGTAATACTAACCCACAGGGTTTCCAAGGCTGTAAATCTTTATGGAAGCAGACTACCACATCTGCCACAGAGCCACTGGTGGTTTTGAACCCCCGACATTTTGGTTAGCAGCCTAGCACTAACCATTGCACCACTGGGAAATGCTTCATGTTATATCTGCCTTTGGGCTTTACAGTGCAAATTTGCATATTAAAGGTTATTAGAAGTTCCACTTTAATCCAGCATCCCCCAAACTAATTTGATCATAGTACCCTATTTTAAAAAAATAAATAGCTATTGCTGTCCTGCAGAATGAGGGTTTCAAGGGCTATAGTTTGGGAAACCCTAAACTATAGAAGAGTCAGAATCAACTTTTGGCCAGCTGAATGAGATGGAGCAAGGGGAGAAATCTACTTGAGGGACTGCTGATGAAGTTTTCACTTATATTTTCATTTATAGAGATATAAAATAGGAGCAGGTTTAAGAGGGAGAGGGAGATTATATGTCCAGTTTTGACAGGAAGTTTTAGGTGCCTATGGCATAGACATCTAGATGGAGATACTCAGTAGACAAGCCAGGAGCTCCAGAGAGATCTAGGCTATAGATAGAGGTTGAGGAGTTAGCTTGTAAATGGTTGGTTGAAACCATGGATGCTAGTGACATTTCCTGTGAGTGAGAAGAGTAAAAGCACAGGGCAAAACCCTGAGGGGACCAGTGGTGTCACTAGGGTTGGTGTCACCTAGTGCAGTAACTCATGGTGTCACATGCCCCCACCCAATAGGCGGGCTGCCTGGAGAGCCTCCCTCCTGTGGGCAGAGCAGCCCAGCCTTCCCCCTAGAGCTGAGTGCGTGTGGCACCCCCTCTGCTCCCCTCTGTAGCTCCTGCAGCTTCTCCCCTGTCCCTTTGGCCAAGGTGGAGACCCTCCTCTCTGCCCAATGGCAGGCACCTGCCCACGCGCAGCCTGACTGGTGGGTGACAAGGTAATGAGTTTCTGCACTGGGTGATGTGTGATACCAACTCTAGTGACGCTATTGCCTTGGTGGCCCATCCCTCTGTTGCGCTGGCCCGCCCGCTGCTGCGGCTGTGGACGCTGGGATCATTTTGGTGTCACCCCTTCTGACAGTGTCGGGGGGTGCAGTCTGCACCTTCTCCGCCCCCACTAGTGACGCCACTGAGGGGACACTGGTGTTTAAGAGGGAGGTAGAAAAACAGAGTGTCAACAGAGAAGACGGAAGAAAAAGGGGAAAATTTAAAGGAGAGAATGTCAGTGATCTCATATCCTTCAGAGAGATCAAGAAGGATGAAGCTCAAAAAATTCCTTAGAATTGACATTAGAAGGCTATTGGAGCCTTCCTTAGATAAGTTAGGATGAAGGGGTCATAAGCCAATTTGCAATAAAAGAAGGAAGTAGGGAAGCTGCTAATGGAAGTGTTTCAAAAAGCTGGTGATCAAGGGATGATAATAAACCTGTAGGGTGTGATAACCAGAGGGAAAGGTGTGTAAAAATTTTAAAGACACTTTAAGAAAATAAGGTCATTTAATTTTCAAAACATTGTTCAGAAAAGTATTTTAGGTATTGGTGGTTGGGCTAGAGGGGGGAATGAGGAACGTACATATGTCCCCTTCACCAATTTCCTAGAGGTAAAGGAAAATTGAAAAAAGAATCCATTTGAGTAATGTTAATGTTAACTCCTATAAGCTTCTTTTCGTGCATAGTTAAGAATGTCCTGTTGAAAAATGTCTATAATGATCATGCCCAAGTAATTCCTGTCACACGGTAATTACAGATGTAGACAGTGATGTCTCCATTGCACAGAAGTATAAAGTAAGCCATGGTGGCTGTAACTTGTGACTTGTTCAGTAAATCAAAGTAGTTAGTGATACAGCTTAAAGGAAAACAGAAGAACTGATGCATTTGAACTGTGGTGTTGGTGAAGCATATTGACTATATCATAGACTGCTAAAAGAACAAACAGATCAGTCTTAGAATACAACCAGAATGTTCCTTAGAAGTGAGGATGAAGAGACTTTGACTGTCTTAATTTGGGAGTCATCAGGAAAGACTAATTGCTAGAAAAAGACATCATGTTTGATAAAATATAGGGCCAACAAAAATGTCAATGAGATGGATTGACGCAACAGCCACAACAGTGGGCATAAACATACCGAGAATCTTGAAGATGTCGCAGGACTGAGCAATGTTTTGTTCTGTCATATATAAGGTTGCCATGAGTCGGAACCAACTTGATGGCCCCAACAACAATAACAAGTGACCAAAGTTCTTCTGAGTAAAAAATCTTTTTGTATTTATCAATCATATAGCTGTGGAGTCTAATTTAAAAGAATTTCTAACATTTGGGCATCATGCTGATTAGTTTATATCCCTAATTAACTAAAATATAGAGTTACCAATTTATTGTGAAATTTGTCTCAATTTGAACACTAAAATTTCATACATTCTGTCAGCATCAATTCAGATTTGTAGGATATTTCCTTTAATAATAATTTAGAAATTTGGAAGGAAGAAAAAATCTACAGATGGTAAAATGGAGTATTGACTTAAATCATGAACCTGAACCTGTTGCTGTTGAGTCGATTCCGACTCATAGCAACCCTATAGGACAGAGTAGAGCTGCCCCATAGAGTTTCCAACAAGCGCCTGGTGGATTTGAACTGCTGACCTTTTTGTTAGCAGCTTTAGTGGGTTTAGCTCTTAACCACTGAGCCACCAGGGTTTCCGACTTAAATCATAGTAGACATTATTGAATACTTGTGTGCCTGGCAGTGTACGATGGGCTTTACCTAAATTAAATGTAATCCACAACAGATCAACAAAATTGGTGGTATTATCTCCCATTTATAGATAAGAACCATAACACAAATTTTTTAAGTGATTTCCCTAAGATGCCATAACTATTAAGTGGCAGAGCCTGGACTCAAACCCATCTTGTTGACTCCAAAGCAAACTGTAGTGATTATTATTTTTTAAAACATAAAATCCAGTAAGACATGGTGGGTGTGATCCAATACATCTATCATCAATTTTTCAAGATGCTTGTGTATACCCCTGTAGACAAGGCAACCTTTTGGAGGGGTGGGTACTTACCTGAAGTGTATGAGGGAGGTGCTTCTTTCCACTGACTGAGAGAGTTGGCAATTTTAAAGAACTCTCAAACATTTTTTATATATTCACTAGCCCCAGGGGGCCTCCTGGAGGAGAAATGCTTTGGAGTGGGGGTAGAGCACACGTGGTGGAAAGGAAGAGGCATAAATTCTCCCACTTAGTGGTTGCTTTCTGCTATCCTATGCTATTGGATAAAATGAAAACCAAAACCAAAACCCAAGCCGTTGCCGTTGAGTCGATTCCAACTCATAGCAACCCAATAAAACAGATGAACTGCCCCATAGAGTTTCCAAGGAGAACCTGGTGGATTTGAACTGCCATCCTTTTGGTTAGCAGCCATAGCACTTAACCACTATACCACCAGGGTTTCCATGCTAACATCAAATTAGTTTGAGCTGCATCTCTATATCCTAGATGAAGGAATGGTTTGTAAGTTGCTCTCTTTCAACAGCAGCATTAGTACATATGATTTCTGAACCCTTTATAGATGGCTAGATTTTGTCTTGGGGAGGAGTCAGGTATATTCTGTTTCTGTTGTGCATTTGGCCAGGAGACATGGGCATGTGTAGACGTGCCTTTGCTGTGTTCACGTTCAATTCTCTTCATTTTTCTTTTTGAGTCTGGACTTCTGTAGTGGGTAAACTCAGGAACTTATTCCTAAGGAGCTCCATGTTTAAGGAGTATAAATATTCAAGGGTCACATGGAAACACAAGATAAAGTATAGACTTATTTTCAAAGGTTTGTGCAGATTAGCAGAAAGACATACATTTTAATGAAATTATTTGACTATTAATTTTTAAGAGGTAGAGAAACAATTCTGTTTCTTTCAATAACTTTTAGAAAAATCTGTGTAGCATATTCTGAGTGTGATGCACTGTTAATTAAATCATATTAACAACATTTCAATTTCAAAAGTGTATAAAAGCTTGTAGAAAGACTTTAAAAGGTTATGATGTGACAGCTCAAGAAAACTAGCTCTATAGTATCAGTGGTTTATTTTCTTCTTGCTCCGAATTAAAATTAGAAGGGGGAGGGGAAGGCAGTGAAGTGTTAAGGCCACGAGGCTGAATCATCTAAGGAAGTGAGTCAGTGACTATGAACCATAACTTTCCTTTTTCTGAGATTTTGACTATGACAGCTTAACACTGAATTACTTTAAAAATCTTCTTGCTTGCTGTCAGTGAATTGAAAACAGTGCCTTTTCTCCCCTCCTAGAGATCTTTTAATATTAGAATTTGGATCCATTCATTCTTTCAACAAATATTTAGTAGAAATACAGTGATATTAAAAGTAGTAGCTACATTCTTTAAAACTAAAAGCCGTGTGGTGGTTAGGAAATCTTTGCATGTGGACGATATGTCAGTATCTTTGTGTGTATATTTAACTCTGTATAAACTCTGTATAAACAATAGTAATTCCTGATCAGCTTTTAAAACGAGATTTTTGAGGCTAATAACTGATGACTCATTTATGGACTTACCAGGACAAACCTGGAACACTGGTAGCTATTGACACATCATATTTCTATTTAGTACACTTGAGTTTTTTTTTTTTCCCCTAAGTCTCTGATTGTTAGAAACCTTGAGCTCATAACTGAAATAAACATATTACATTACGGCATATTGTTGAAACTTTAAAAATCTGAAATGTAACTAATTGTCAGGCTTGTGGGGAAAGATAGGCAGGTATCTCAAAATAAATACTGGTACTATTATGTTAAATATTCTCAGCCTTTTATGGTTGATTGCTTATCTTTAGGATTTGTACTCTTTCTATAAGATTGGATTGCGTTTTTTATTATCTCCAGCTCATGAGTAATACTTTACTTACTATAGTGAGTGCATTTCACACAAGAACCTAGTGTTTAGAAACCTAGTTGAGTTACCTTAAGTTCCGTTTTTGTTGTCAAGACAAACTTGAATTATAGAGTGAAACATTACTTTTTTAAAAAATTGAGGTTAATACATAACAAAACATTTGACGTTCCAACAATCTCCACATGTATGGTTCAGTGGCATTGGTTATGTTCACTATGTTGTTCAACCATCACCCTTACTCATTTCCAAATTTTTCCATCATAGGCATTAAATTTTTATTCTCCAATAAACTTAGTCTAATGATATGATAGCAACACCTTGGAGAATGTTTTAAATAAACAGAAATAAGTAGTACTTTTATTTCATTATTCAGTGGTCATCTCATTGAATAAGCATCAATTTTAGACTAGCATGCCAAAATTTCTAAATTGCCTCCAGCTAACAAATCTTCCTATGAGTGTGGCTGGGGAGGCTGTTGTTTCCATAGGGAGGCTGTTGTTTCCATATGCTTAGACATGTTAATTTTTCTCCTTTCACAATTATAGTGATTTCTGGGATTTTTTTCTGGCTACATATCCCATCTTAATAAAGCCTAAAGTATGTTGGCTACTGGTATACCTCAGAAGTTGTTGTTGTTGTTGTTAGGTGCTGTCGAGTCAATTCCGACTCACAGCAACCCTATGCACAACAGAATGAAACACTGCCCGGTCCTGCGGCATCCTCACAATTGTTGATATGCTTGAGCCCATTGTTGCAGCCACTGTGTCAATCCACCTCACTGAGAGTCTGCCTCTTTTTTGCTGACCCTCTACCCTACCAAGCATGATGTCCTTCTCCAGGGACTGACCCCTCCTGATAGCACGTCCAAAGTATGTGAGATGTAGTCTCATCATCCTTGCTTCTAAGGAGCATTCTGGTTATACTTCTTCCAGGACAGATTTGTTCGTTCTTTTGGCAGTCCATCGTACATTTAATATTCTTCACCAACACCATAATTCGAAGGTGCCAATTCTTCTTTGGTCTTTCTTATTGCCTGTTCCGCTTTCACATGCATATGATGCAAGTGAAAACACCATGGCTTGGGTCAGGCGCACCTTAGTTCTCAAGGTGACATCTTTGCTTTTCGACACTTTAAAGAGGTCCTTTGCAGCAGATTTGCCCAATGCAATGGATCTTTTGATTTCTTGACTGCTGCTTCCATGGGTGTTGATTGTGGATCCAAGTAAAATGAAGTCCTTGACAACCTCAATCTTTTCTCTGTTTATCATGATGTTGCTTATTGGTCCAGTTATGAGGATTTTTGTTTTCTTTATATTGAGGTGTAATCCATAGTAAAGGCTGTGGTCTTTGATCTTCATCAATAAATGCTTCAAGTCCTCTTTGCTTTCAGCAAGCTAGGTTGTGTCATCTGCATAATGCAGGTTGTTAATGAGTCTTCCTCCAATCCTGATGCACCATTCTTCTTCCTATAGTCCAGCTTCTTGGATTATTTGCTCAGCATACAGAATGAATAGGTATGATGAAAGGATACAACCATGACACACACCTTTCCTGACTTTAAACAATGCAGTATCCCCTTGTTCTGTTCAAACAACTGCCTCTTTTTTTTTTTTAATAATTTTTATTGTGCTTTAAGTGAAAGTTTACAAATCAAGTCAGTCTCTCACATAAAAACTTATATACATCTTGCTACATACTCCCAATTACTCTCCCCCTAATGAGACAGCCTGCTTTCTCCCTCCACTCTCTCTTTTCGTGTCCATTTCGCCAGCTTCTAACCCCCTCTACCCTCTCATCTCCCCTCCAGGCAGGAGATGCCAACATAGTCTCAAGTGTCCACCTGATCCAAGAAGCTCACTCCTCCTCAGCATCCCTCTCCAACCCATTGTCCAGTCCAATCCATGTCTGAAGAATAAACAACTGCCTCTTGATCCATGTACAGATTCCTCATGAGCACAATTAAGTGTTCCAGAATTCCCATTCTCTGTAATGTTATCCATCATTTGTTATGATCCACACAGTCGAATGCCTTGTGTAGTCAATAAAACACAGGTAAACATCTTTCTGGTATTCTCTGCTTTCAGCCAGAATCCATCTAACATCAGCAATGATATCCCTCTTTCCACATCCTCTTCTAAATCCAGCTTGAATTTCTGGCAGTTCCCTGCTGATATACTGCTGCAGCCACTTTTAAATGATCTTCAGCAAAATTTTGCTTGCATGAGATATTAATAATATTGTTCGATAATTTCCGCATTTGGTTGGATCACCTTTCTTGGGAATAGGCATACATATGGATCTCTTCCAGTCGCTTGGCCAGGCAGTTGTCTTCCAAATTTCTTGGCATAGACAAGTGAGTACTTCCAGCACTACATGCGTTTGTTGAAACATCTCAATTGGTATTCCGTCAATTCCCAGAGCCTTGTTTTTCCCCAGTGCCTTCAGTGCAGCTTGGACTTCTTCCTTTGGTACCATCAGTTCCTGATCATATGTTATCTCCTGAAATGGTTGAACGTTGACCAATTCTTTTTGGTATAGTGACTCTGTGTATTTTTTCCATCTTTGTTTGATGCTTTCTGCATTGTTTAAAATCTTCCCCGTAGAATCCTTCAGTATCATAACTCGAGGCTTGAATTTTTTCTTCAGTTCTTTCGGCTTGAGAAATGCTGAGCATGTTCTTCCCTTTTGGTTTTCTATCTCCAGCTCTTTGCACATGTCATCATAATACTTTGTCTTCTTGAGCCGCCCTTTGAAATCTTCTGTTCAGCTTTTTTACTTCATCCTCACAGTATATGAGTATCAAGATGGTAACCTAGGCAACTATGATTTTTGGATTCAGGATTACAGTGTTAGAAATACTGGAGAATTAAATCAGGATCTGGAAACATTCTGTGTATAACACTATCAGTGTCATTCATAGGTTGGAGAAGAGGAGTGAGGATATTCCTCAAATAGTTCTTATAATGCACTTTCTACATTTTCACAGGGAATATTAGTTCCTTAGGAGCCCTGGTGGTGCAATAGTTAAGCATTCAGCTGCTAACTGGAAGGTTGGTGATTTGAACCTTCCAGCTGCTCCACAGGAGAAAGATGTGGCAGTTTGCTTCTGTAAAGATTACAGTCTTGGAAACCCTATGGTGCAGTTCTACTCTGTCCTATAGGGTCACTATGAATTGGAATCAGCTCAGTGGCAACAGGATTAGTTCTTTCTCTGACAGGGTTGATTTGGGGAAAAAGCATGGGGTTTTGAGGTGGAGAGACCTAAGTTTGAATCCCAAACCTGCTACTCAATAGCTAAGTGACAGTGGGAAATTAATCTCATAACCTATGTTCCTGTCACTAAAAATGGAAATGATAAATTCACCTAATAGAGTTTTTATAACTAAAAGTAGTAAATAATGAGAAAAATCCCTAGCATAGTATCTAGCATGGTAAGCACTCAGTAGAATTTAGATTTTCCTCCTTCCCCTCTAGTTTAATAATTTAAATAATTAAAGCAGAAATAAAATCTAAATTTTATGCTAATATCATTGAAATATTTAAAGATGAAATTATATGTCTAGGATTTGAATCATAACAACCTCGGTGTGTGAAGAGGGATTATAAATGAAACAACATTGACCAGGAGTTAATAATTGTTGAAACTGGGTGAATGGGTACATAGGTGTTCATTATTTGTTATGTTTGAAATTGTCCACAATAAAATGTTTTTTAAATTATACTAGTACATAAAAAAATTCAGTGAACAAAGGTGTTCTTAAAGTGGGGAGGAGCCAAGTATTGTTGTGTACTACCTTTTTTAAAGATGATGATTAAGAAGAGGTATTAGTGATTCAAGAATGGTGGTAGCTTTTATTCCTTCAACCACACAAAGCATGCAGTCACCAGTTCTTTGGCTAAGAGGAAGGAGTGTCAAGAGGGAAATCTGAAAAATCCTGAAGAGGTCTAAATGCTTTTGTCTAATTATCTGAGTCACTCCTCAGGGTGGATGTTCTGTGGCATGGCTTCCTGCCAACATAATTCTTAGATGCAAAAAAAGAGCAGCTGGGCCAAAGAAACCAAAATGACTACTGTGACACTGGAACCAGGTTTATATGCAAACATTTTCTCTGTTATCTCAGGAATAATAATAGAGATGTATCAGTGACTCTTCTGAGCCATATTAATTTTCTAAGAATGAACATATGAGTTACCAGCATAATTGGAAAAATTCCAGGGAGTGAACAAATGTGGGTCACTTATTCATAGGAATGTGGCTGTTCTACACAGCACTGAGATGTAGAAAAAAAAAATGTATGACTTTCTTGCATTTAATGATTGCTCACTGATTACCATAGAAGGCTAAAGATCTACTTTTTAAAAATCTCTGCACCTCTTGTTGGGGTGAATTCTACAGACTAATGTATTTGAGAAGAACTTTCTTGGATAAAAGACTTGCCATATGTATAGATGTAAAATTGTCCTTGTTTATATAGGATTATAATTAGATTAATGTGCTTAGCATTTCAACCAAGCTTGATGTTCTTTATCATTAATTAAAGACCTATTTTTAAAGAACAAAATTAGAAGTTAAGTGCTGCTTTAGAGCGGACAGGGACTTTCACTTTTCCTGTTCAGCATTTTTAAAGTAATTGTTTATTTCTTAATGATTTCTCTGAGAATTTTGATAGCCTTACCATAACTGGTAAGGTTTACGATATTTAAATAACTTCTCAGTAAAATCTGAGTTTAGGAATTATAATCATTCAACAATGACATCCACCATTGCTATGAAAGAAGTGTAAGCAAAAGTGTTACGGGAATTCAAAAGCATTGATTTAATTCTAATGGTGATGGGGTTGGAGAAGGAGAATGACCTAGAAGGAAATTAACACTGTTTTCATCATCTAGTACTTCTATAACAGAAATACCACAAGTGGATGACTTTAACAAAGAGAAATTTATTTCCTCACAGTAAAGTACGCTAAAAGTTCAAATTCAGGGCGTCAGCTCCAGGGGAAGACATTTTCTTTCTGCCTTCTCATCAGTGTTCCCCAGGACTAGAAGCTTCTCCATGCCGGGACCCCGGGCCCAAAGGACACACTCTGCTCCCAGTGCTTCTTTCTTGGTGGTATGAGGTTTCCAACTCTTTGCTTGCTTCCCTTTTGTTTTATTTCTTGTAAGATAAAAGATGGTGCAGGCCACACCCCAGGAAAGCTCCCTTTACATTGGATCAGGGATGTGACCTTAGTAAGGGGGTTACAATCCCACCCTAATCCTCTTTAACATAAAATTATAATCACAAAATGGAAAACAACCATAGAACACTGAGAGTCATGGCCTAACCAAGTTGATACACACATTTTTGGGGGAGCATAATTCAATCTATGACATGCCACCCTTTGGCCCCCCAAAAATCACATCCTTGCAACATGCAAAACATTCATCCCATCATATCAAGGCAAAAATCTTAACTCCAAGTCCCAAATCCAAAAATTCCTCTTCATTTGTGAAACCTAGAATACAAATTACCTGCTTCCAAAGGTACAATGGTAGCACAGGCACAAGCTAGACATTTCCATTACAAATGGGAGAAACTGGAGGAAAAGAAGGGACAACAGGCAACAAGCAAGTCTGCAGAACACATTACATTAGCCCTCAAGGCTTTGAAAATAATCCCCTGTTCTCTGAGACAATGTACACAATGGCCCTGCCCTCCAGACTCTAGGTATCGGCCACACTCTCCAGATTCTGAGTGGAGGCCCCTTGGCCCTGGGCTTCAGCTCCGCTTTCCAGGCCCACTGGGACAGCAACTCTGCTCCCTTGGGCTTTAGGTGCACCATTCTCCTAGTTCATCTGAGTGCACGGACTTCACCCTTAGAAACGCCAGAGGCCATGGTTCCACCCTTTGAAACCCCAAGAGGTCCTGGCTATATCTTTTGAAACTGAGGCAGCTCAGCTGCTGTGTTTCTTGTCTCTTTAGCTTCTGCTTTCTGGTTTCTTGGCCTCTCGGCTCCTTGAGCCTCACACCTGCATCTGTCCTGCTGGAGCAAGTGTTTCAAATCTCTGTAACTCCACTGATAAGTACCTGGAGGCACCCCACTCCTCCAGGAAGCCTCCTGTGCACAAGCACTCAGCTCCCTGGCTCCATGGGTCAGCTCTGGTACTGGTCTCCTGGTTCTGTCGCTGCTGCTGGTTCTCTGCCACTGCAGGTTCTCTGCTGCTGCCAATTTTCTGCCGCTGCTGGCCCTCTGTTGCTGCCGCTCCTGTATCCATTCACAGTTTCAAAACCGCTTCCACAATTTAGGTATCTGTTAGAGCAGCACCCCACTCTCTTGGTACCAAATTCTGTCTTAGTTGTCTAGTGCTGCTATAACAGAAATACCACTAGTGGATAGCTTTAACAAAGAGACATTTATTCTCTCACTGTCTAGCAGGCTACGAGTCCAAATTCAGGGCATCGCCTCCAGGGGAAGGCTTTCACTCTCTGTCGGCTCTGGAGGAGGGTCCTTCTTGTCAATCTTCCCCTGGACTAGGAGCTTCTCTGCACAGGAACCCCTGGTCCAAAAGATGCGCTCCACTCCCAGTGCTTCTTTCTTGGTGGTATGATATCCCCTGTCTCTCTGATTGCTTCTCTCTTTTATAGCTCAAGAGATTGGCTCAAGAGACAATCCAATCTTGTAGACTGAGCCCTACCTCACTAACACAACTGCTGCCCATCCTCCCTCATTACCATCATAAACCCATTGCTGCCCAGTCGATTTAGATTCATAGTGATCCTAAAGGACAGAGTAGAACTGCCCCATTGGATTTCCAGGGAGTGCCTGGTGGATTTGAACTGCCAACCTTTTGGTTAGCAGGTGTAGTTCTTAACCACTATCTCACCAGCGTTTTCCATTAACATCACAGAGGCAGGATTTGCAACATATAGGAAAATCACACAATACCAGGAATCATGACCCAGTCAAATTGATAACATATATTTTTGAGGGGATATAATTCAATCCATGACAAACTTATTGAGAATTTCCTACTGTGAGTTCCAGGGTTCTGTTATGTACTTTATTTCATTTGTTTTGCAAGAATTCCTTGACGTTACTGATAAGGAAAGATTTACTTCTGCCATTTTGTTGTTTTTTTTTTATGTATCTTATGTCTGCTTGAACTCACTTAAAATTCACAGCAGTTGCTCCAGCGTCAGATCACCTAGGTCCCAGTCCTGGCACACAGTAGCACATACTACAATGAGACCTTGGGCAAAGACTGTGTAGGACATAATTATACTAAAAAAATTATTCATTTTTTATCTGAAATTTAAATTTAACTTGTTGTCCTGTGTTTTATCTGACAATCCTACCACAAAGAATTAAATTAGCACAATCTTAGAAAGTACATAAACATTATTTGTGTATGTAAGTGCTCAATAAATATTAGCTCTTAATTTTTGGAATATCCCACTTTATAAATAATGAAAAATTCAGGTTAAATAATTTGTTTGAATTCATAGATACAAAGTAGTTTATCTGGAATGTGAAAGGGTATAGTCACTTTGGAAAACAGTTAGGCAGTTCCTCAAAATGTTGAAACTTAAAGTTACGTTCCCACAAAAACCCAGTGCCATGGAGTCGATTCCGACTCATAGTGACCAAAGTTACCATATGACCCAGTAATTCCACTCCTAGGTATATAGCCAACAGAAATGAAAACAAGTCCACATAGAAACCTATACATGAATGTCTAGAGCAGCATTATAAATTATATCTAGCAGGGGAAACAACCTAAATAATCATCAACTGATGAATGGATAAGCAAAATGTGTTATGTTCATACAATGGTTTATTAATCAGTCATAAAGAGGAACGTACTGATGCATGCTACGAAATGGGTAAAACTTGAAAATGTCACGATAAATGAAAGAAGCCAGTCACGAAAGTCCACATAGGGTTTGCAATTCTTACACTACGTGTATAAGATTCAGGAGAGGCAAATCCATAGAAACAGAAAGTAGAGTAGTGGTTGTCAGGGGCTGAGGTGGTGACAGAGAGAATGGAATGAGTATGGAGTTTCTTTTTAGGATGATGAAAATGTTCCGAAATTAGAAAATGACAATCATTGCACAATGCTGAATATACTAAAAACCGTTGAATTCTATTCTTTAAGAGGGTGAATTTTACGATATGTGAATTATATCACAATAAAGCTGTTAAAAAAATAAATAATGCTCTGGGATTGAAACCCAGATTGCCCAGTTCCAAGGAGTCTGCTCTTTTTCACTACACTGTGCTACCCTTCACATTATATAGATCTCAGGGTAGGCTTCAGGAAGGGAGAATATGTTTTAAGTTTAGTAAAAATGAGCAAAATTTTGGTTAGGCAGGAAGGGCCTCTCAGAACAATTATGTTTAGGAAATATAAATAGTTCATAGTTACTGAAGGGATTTGTGGACATAGTTGAATGTGAGGTTGGAGGTAGGTTATGATCAGATCATAGAGTCTTGAGAGCCATGTTAAGGACTTTGGATAATCAGATTTTTGAGAAGAGGAATGACGTGATCTGACATATGCCTGAGGGAGGTAACTCAGAAGATGTATTGGAGACATGATAACTATTGAGCATATTATGCAATAATGAATATAGAAAAAGCCATCAGTAAACATTAGGTGCCTATCATATGACCCTTTCAATTAAGACAGTGGTAATTTAATAGGATTGGCAAAAAGGGGGTAAATGGAAGAAATATTGAAGATGTGGAAACTCAAAGACTTGACATCTGAGTATAGAGGGTGAAGAAGAGGAATGAGTCAAAGATGATATCAGAATTGCTAGCCAAAAGCTTGGAGGAGACTGGCACCACTAGGTGAGGAGCACAGGGAAAATCACAGAGGTGTCTGAGGTGTGGGGGGGTGGTTGGTGAAGGTAATGAATCTGATTTTGTACATAACAAATTTGAGGAGACAAAGAGGTGCTCGATATGCAATTGGATATATCTGGGGAGAAGGGAGAGGGAAACAGGTCCAAAATTATAGGAGTAATATTCATATTTAAGATGTAAATGTTAGGAAAATTGCTAGTGAAAAATGAGAGAATTATTACATAGAGACAATGCTATGTCATGAAAAATAAGACTAGTTTCCGCAAGTAGAGGTGGTGTGTATATGTCACTGAGCTCTCTCTGCGGCTGGGTGAAGAGGGGTATTTGCTTCCAACTGTATACCCTTTAGTACAGTTTGAAGAAATGTACTTGTAACCATATACATGTATGGCTTTTAAAATACATTAGTTGTTTAGATTGTATGTTTTAGGGAGCCTGGAGGACAAGAGTCCAACTCCACCTCTGACTTCTGTTTAGTTTCCAAGATGACACCCTAAAAAAAAAAAAAAAAATGACATTACTGATCCAGAGGATTCCCTCCATTCCATCCATTTTAAAAGTGGAGCTTCTTCACCAAAGGAATCTCTGTAAATGCGAAATATTTCTGAGCATATGTATTAGTTATCTATTGCTGTGTAACAAATCACCCCCAAGTTTAGCAGCTTAAAACAACAAATATTTATTATCTGACAATTTCTGTAGTTCGAGAATCTGGCCACAGCTTAGCTAGGTGCCTCTGGCTCACAGGCTCCCCAGCTCACTCAGTGGATGCTAGCCAGTATGGGTTCCTCAGAAGGTGGGCCTCTCCATGGACATAGCGTCCTCGTGACTTGGCAGCTGGCGATCTGAGAAAGAGAGAGAGAACCAGACAATAATAGTGAAGACAGAAGCCACAGTGTTTTATAGTCTAATTTTAGAAGTGACATCCTAAGAAGTCAGTCAGTAAGACTAGTCTACATCAAGGGGAGATGATTACACAGGGCTATAATTACCAGGAGGGATCATTGGGGGCCATCTTAGAGGCTGCTACCACAGCATGGGATGGTCATCTGTCTAGGCCAGGGCAGAGGATAGCTCTGTACTCTACTCTGAGGGGTTTCCCACCTCTTTTTGGAGGGAAAGCAAAAGGTTAATATATCAAAATTTTAGAATTTAGAACTCTATTTTCTGGTTGCTGGGAAGAAGAACAAAATATTTATAGAATAACTTGAACATATCACTAATGAAGAATTGTATTTTAACTAATACAGGTGAAGTGTTTTAACTGTTGTCTACCCTAAACTTTGTGACTTTAGAAAGAATAAAAAAAAAATTAATAGCTGCTGCAAAAAGCCATAATTGTTGGAATATATATGTGTTTGTCTGCTAACCTAAAGGTTGGCAGTTCAAATCCTCCAGCTGCTTTTTGAAAATCCTAAGGGACAGTTCTATTCTGTCGCTATGAGTCGGAATCCACTCGAAGGCAAGGCGTAGTAGTAGTAGTACATATTCTAGCTGGCTTAGTAAAACTACTTGTCATTATTAGATACATGTTTGAATTGTCAAGTGAATGTTAATCTTTGCATGCATAAAGACTCACATGTGTTTATTGGCTATACCAGTACTAGTTACCCTCAAGTTGATTCCAACTCATGGTGACGCTATGTATGTCAGGGTAGAATTGTGCTCCACAGGGTTTTCAAAGGCTGGTTTTTGGGAAGTAGATTGCCAAGCTTTTCTTCTAAGAAGCCTGTGGATGGATGTGAACCTCCAAACTTTCGGTTAACAGTTGAGTGCATCTGCATCACCCGGAGATTATGTTATTGCTTAAAAATACATAATGTGAACATGCCATATATATCAATTTGGAATATTTTCTGCAGGAAAAAAGAAAAAGAAAACCAACAATCAACCAAACAAACAAAAAACCTGATAGATGACTCTAGCCTAAACAATTAGGGGCTAATTTTCTTACCTGGTAAATTCAGAGGTAGGCAGTTCTGGTCTCGTATGGCCCATTAATGTAATCAATGGCCCAGATCTTTGCATCTTACTACTTTGTAAACCTTAGTGTGCTGGGTTGTTGACTTATGATTCTCAAGATGGCTGCTGCGGTTCTAGGTACCTGTGCCCATTTTCACTGGCAGGAAGGAGAAAGGGGCAGCACCATTGGCCAGAACTGTGTCTCGTGGCTTCTCTTAGCTGCAGAGGAGGCTCAGAACAACCACTTAACTTTTCTTGCCTCTCTTGTGGAAGGGATTGAGAATGGGTTTTAGGTTAGCTTTATCAAAGGAAACCATGGTTTAAAAGTTGAGAAACACTTGGATAAGCTGAAAGGAGAAAATTCCAAGTAAGGGGTATAATATGAAGGGCAGATGGAATGAACACTGTGATGATTCGCCAGACACTGAGGAGCCCAGCCCTAATTGGAGAACGGGGTTGAAAAGTGATAGAAAATCACGGTGGGGCTTAGCTTGGCTGTAGTAATTAATAAGAAAGTACTGAAAGGTTTTGAGAAGGTGAATAATATGTGAAAAGAGATGAAATATATTTGGCAATATGAATTATAAAGAGTTAAGTTCAGAGTTAAGGAAGCCAGGAAGCTGCTGCAATAATGCAGTCACAAAGTGCCCATTATTGAGTCATATACAATGGATGATATTTGACCATTTTTGACCTGCAGTATTATTAGATTCATTCATGTTGGAAGTGATGATCCAATTGCCATTGAGTTGATTCTGACTCATAGCGACCCTATAGGACAGAACAGAACTGCCCCATAAGATTTCCAAGGCTGAAATCTTTAGGGAAGCAGATTACTACATCTTTCTCCTGTGGATGGACTGGTGGGTTAGAACCGCCAAACTTTTTTTTTTAATTAAAAAAAATATTTTTTTTGTACTTTAAATGGTTTACAGAACAAACTAGTTTCTCATTAAACAGTACATCTATTGTTTTACGACATCGCTTAACAACCCCATGACATGTCAACAGTCTCCCTTCTTGACTCTGGGTTCCCTTTTTTTTAAAATAATTTTTATTGTGCTTTAAATGAAAGTTTACAAATCAAGTCAGTCTCTCACACAAAAACCCATATACACCTTGCTACACACTCCCAATTTCTCTCCCCAATAATGAGATAGCCGGCCTGCTCTCTCCCTCCACTCTCTCTTTTCGTGTCAATTTCGCCAGCTTCTAACCTCCTCCTCCTCATCTCCCCTCCAGGCAGGAGATGCCAACATAGTCTCAAGTGTCCACCTGATCCAAGAAGCTCACTCCTCCCCAGCATCCCTCTCCAACCCATTGTTCAGTTCAATCCATGTCTGAAGAGTTGGCTTCGGGAATGGTTCCTATCCTGGGCCAACAGAAGGTCTGGGGGCTCTGACCACCGGGGTCCTTCCAGTCTCAGTCAGACCACTAAGCCTGGTCTTATGAGAATTTGGGGTCTGCATCCCACTGCTCTCCTGCTCCCTCAGGGGTTCTCTGATGTGTTCCCTGTCAGGGCAGTCATCAGTTGTAGCCGGGCACCATCTAGTTCTTCTGGTCTCAGGATGATGTAGTCGCTGGTTCATGTGGCCCTTTCTGTCTCTTAGGCTAGTAATCGCCTTGTGTCCTTGGTGTTCTTCATTCTCCTTTGCTCCAGGTGGGTTGAGACCAATTGATGCATCTTAGATGGCTGCTTGCTAGCGTTTAAGACCCCAGACGCCACTCTTCAAAGTGGGATGCAGAATGTTTTCTTAATAGATTTTATTATGCCAATTGACTTAGATGTCCCCTGAAACCATGGTCCCCAGGCCCCTGCCCCTGCTATGCTGGCCTTCGAAGCATTCTGTTTATTCAGGAAACTTCTTTGCTTTTGGTTTAGTCCAATTGTGCTGACCTCCCCTGTATTGTGTGCTGTCTTTCCCTTCACCTAAAGTAGTTCTTATCTTCTATCTAATTAGTGAATCCCCCTCTCCCACCCTCCCTCCCTCCCCCCCTCTCGTAACCACAAAAGAAGGTTTTCTTCTCAGTTTAAACTATTTCTCAAGTTCTTATAATAGTGGTCTTATACAATATTTGTCCTTTTGCAACTGACTAATTTCACTTAGCATAATGCCTTCCAGGTTCCTCCATGTTATGAAATGTTTCACAGATTCCTCACTGTTCTTTATCGATGCGTAGTATTCCATTGTGTGAATATACCATAATTTATTTATCCATTCATCCATTGATGGGCACCTTGGTTGCTTCCATGTTTTTCCTATTGTAAACAGTGCTACGATAAACGTGGGTATGCATATATCTGTTCATGTTAAGGCTCTTATTTCTCTAGGATATGTTCCAAGGAGTGGGATTGCTGGATTGTATGGTAGTTCTATTTCTAGCTTTTTAAGGAAGTGCCAAATTGATTTCCGAAGTGGTTGTACCATTTTACATTCCCACCAGCAGTGTAGAAGTGTTCCAATCTCTCCACAGCCTCTCCAACATTTATTATTTCGTGTTTTATGGATTAATGCCAGCCTTGTTGGAGTGAAATGAAATCTCATTGTGGTTTTGATCTGCATTTCTCTAATGGCTAATGATTGTGAACATTTCCTCATGTATCTGTTAGCTGCCTGAATGTCTTCTTTAGTGAAGTGTCTACTCATATCTTTTGCCCATTTTTTAATTGGGTTATTTGTCTTTTTGCAATATCATGTAGATTTTAGAGATCAGGTGCTGATCAGAAATGTCATAGCTAAAAACTTTTTCTCTGGGTTCCCTTTTACCAGTTTTTCTGTTCCCTCCTGTCTTCTAGTCCTTGTCCCTGGGCTGCTGTGCCCTTTTAGTCTTGTTTTGTTTTATGGGCCTGTCTAATCTTTGACTGAAGGTGAACTGCGGGAGTGACTTCATTTCTGAGCTAAAAGGGTGTCTGGGGGCCATACTCTCTGGGTTTCTCCAGTCTCTGTCAGACCAGTAGAACCACCTGCCTTTTGATTAGCAGCTGGGGCTTAACCACTGCATCAAAAAACCAAACCTGTAGCCGTCAAGTTGATTCCAACTCACAGTGACCCTAAAGGACAGAATAGAACTTCCCCATGGGGTTTCCAAGGAGCACCTGGTGGACTCGAACTGCTGACCTTTTGGTTAGCATCTGTTGCCCTTAACTGCTAGCCACCAGATAAAAACAAAAACAAACCCACTGCCAACGAGTCAATTCGCCTCATAGCGACCCTATATACGATGTCTAAATGGGGAAGCTGGTAACTGGATGAAGATAGACAATACAGACTTTCTGAGAGTAGAATATTAGAGAAAAATATGAATTGCTAGGTAAAAGTAGGTTCTTCTGATCCTATAATCCTGAATGATTTCATTCCCTTTCAATACAGAAGCTATCACTTGCTGGTATCAGGCCTTAGTCACATTTTTTTCTAAGATCTATATCCTTGTATGTATATACATCTGCCCTTGGATATTAACAAGAACTCTTCAAACTCACCATGCCTGAAACAGATATTATTCTTCCTTTCCCTTGCCTCATCCCTCTTATTCTTGCCTCGTATTCTTGATCTCAGTCAACATGCAATGTATTGACTGTGCTAAAAATGTTGGACGTGTCTTTGATTGATCACTGTCCTTATCCCCTATATCCTATTGCTGTTATAGCTAATAAATTCTGCCTCTTTAATCCATCTTTCTCCATCTCCACTGTCACTCTCTTATTTTAGGCTCCCATCACCTCTCATCTGGATTACTAAAATGCCTCTTACCTGCTTAAATCCTGGGGGAGACATCAGTATTGCTACCAGTGGAATCTTTTTAAAATGCAAATGTAACCACGTCTCTTCTTGCCTAATACCTTTTAATGGCTTTCAACACATAATGAATAAAGTTTAAACTCATTAGCAGGGCTTAGAGAACCCTCCACAGCACCACTTTATCTCCAGCCTTACCTCCTTGTACCTTCTTGCATCTCCTTGCACTCCCCCAAGTTCCTCTACTGTAAACTTCCAGTTCTTTCTCTAAACATGCTATGCTGTGTCATAACTCCAAGCTTTTGCCTCTACTGCTCCTTTTGCTTCAAGTTCTTATTTCCACCTTTGAATCTTTTGCTTATTCTTTAGCAATATCTCTTTCTGTGAAGGCTTCTCAGATGTTTGACACTTCCTTCTTTCTGTTCCTATGGTAATTTGCATTAACCGTAGTGGTACACTTATGGCGGTGCAGTGGTTAAACTCTTGGCTGCTAACCTAAAGGTTGGTGGTTTGAATCCACCAGCTGCTCTGCAGGAAGAAGATGTGGCAGTCTGCTTCCATAAAAATTATAGCCTTGAAAATCCTATGGGATAGTTCTACTCTGTCCTGTAGGGTCTCTAAAAACTGAAATACACTTCATAGCAGCAGTTTTTTTTTTTTTTTTCTAGAGCACTTATCACATTATATCGTCATTCCCCAAGTGTTTTTCTCTGGATCATGGGCAACGTGTTCTTGGTGTTTCCTGGTGTCTGCTACAGAGAGTGCCTGGTTTGTAGTCGGTGCTGAATATGTATTTGTTTAGTGGATTGCCCTGAATAGGGTTGAGTTGTCCCCAGAGGGAGGAACAGGATGAGGGCAAGGATTGATCCAAAGGGAATGCTCATAATTAGAGGTTGGAGGGAAAAACAACCACCAGAGGATAAATCAGTAAGATTAGACAAAAATCGCTAATTTACCATGTTATGGAGTGCCATACTCTGTGTAAGGAAGTATGCTGCTGTGCTAAGCTAATGACATTTGGCTTAGCTTTGTCTCTGGGTTACATTCAGTCCAGATATCTAAAGCGCAACATTTTTTTCTGTTACCTTGATTTGTAGTTTCAAAACAACTCTTACAAGTATTGTCACATTTTCTTAAAGGTACTCAACCTGTAGGTTTTTGTATTGAAATACAAACTAATTTTAATTTGGTGAGGGGGCACAGAGAGAAAATATCTGAATCTGAAAAAATCAGGAGGAGTTTCTTCCTGGGTCCTACTCAAGTTGACACAGCCCCCTTGTTGTGATTTGAAATCATGCACACTTTCTTGGGATGTTATTGTTCATGCTTGATCTCCTGACTACTCTTGGTCTCCTGACTATATTCATCTCCTAGAGAGTAAGAGTGAGTACGAAACTTCTTAATGCTCCCTAACCGCATAAGTGACACTATCATATAAATTCTAATTGGATGTAAAAAACTAATGCCAAACATTATGCTCTAAATATTCTTAATTGGGTATAACCTACTACTTAAACTCCACTCTGTGTCAAAAAAAAAAAAAAATCTCAATTTTTTATATGTGACTTTGGATTGACCAAAATTGCATACCACAGCAACACTTAACATAGAGAGTTTACGTTAGTCTTCCCATTCCTTTTGTTATTTAGGTGATCACAATGTTCATATATTCTGCGGTATGTTCCATTTTTTATTTCCCATTGGCCTTACCTCTTAGGACTTTATAAACTCTATTCCTGTTGGATTTGGGCAATATATGTCTGGTTATTTCCTAATCCAATTTCCCAAGTCAAAGCCTTACCAACTGCTTCTCCTTTCACTAACCTATGCTACTGCCAACATCTTCTCTCGATTAGCCCCCAAGCTACTCACAACAGATCCTAGGCTTATTTAGCCCACCCAAAGTCATCCTGTTAATTTTTTTTCCTTTTCTATGTTATTTTTCTTGAATTTTTCTCTTTGAATTTTACCTTCTCTAATCCCCTCCCCCCATTCAGGCTTTAAAATTATAAAAGTTATCAATAATCTTCATGACAAATTTAGAAAATGCAAAGATCAAATGGGAGGGTAGGGGAAAATAATCTCTGCTTTACCCGAGAAAACCACTAACATAGATATTTCTATCCTTTATAAATTTTCTCTTAGCATGAAAAAAAGTATTTCCCTATGTTATAAACTTTTCATAAACATAATTTGTGATAACGATGTATGTTCCAGATTAAGATTGCAATGTCATTATTTTCTGTTAGCATATTGACTTTAAAAAAAAAAAAAAGACTGCTGACATAATACTAAATTGCTTTCTAAGAGGATTAAACCAATTTATGTCTCCAACAGCAGTATGTGAGGGCCAATCTCCTTGCATTTTTAGCCAGTATTATTATGCTAATTTATTAGGCAAAAATTTATCTTTAAATATTGTCAAGAGCCCTAAAAAACAGTGCCAAAGAGCTCCTACAATTCGTAGGGTCAGAATTTAGGGGCTAAAAGAGACATAGAAATCATTTGGTCCAGATCCCTCATCATTCAAATGAAGAAAAGGATCTTCAGCAAATTGAAATGCCAAGTGTTACAGGCAAACAATTATAGAGTTGGGACTAGAATTTAGGTTTCATGAGATGCAGTTCATTTTTTTCCATTCTGTTCCTTAAACTGCTACTGAAATTAAGCCTCATTTTGTATTAGAAATTCTAATCTCACCATTCTGCCATCCCTAGTTGTACACCTTCGTTCTATGGTTGCATTGTAACTCTAGCCATTACTTTTAGCTACCAGACTGGAAGGTGGGGGAAAAGAGATAAGAGGTACTAGCATATGTCCACTCATGCCCCATTGCTCAGGCATGTGTCACATCACCACCCCAACCTGCCAAAACATCTAGGAAATTGAATCTTTAACTTTTTTAACATCTTCAGTAAGGCAGGCAAGGGAAAAGTGTATTGGAAATGGAGACCGATCAACCACCTTACAGTATCTGCCATGAGTAGTTTTGGCCATCCTAATGAGATGGTAATAATAAAATATTTCTATTGAGTGGGTGCCCATTCAGTATTATACATATTTGTAAGCAATTAAGGAGGAATTTTTCAAATAATAACACAGATTTTTACTCTTAGAATTTCTAAGAAGTGATTAACAGCCCAATTTGAAAAGATCCAGTAAGAAAGTTATGATATGTAAAATAATGCTGATTTCTAAGTAGCTTTTTTTTTTATGTTTAGTTGTCTACTGTAACAGATTTGTGTTCTTTGTGTGTTTCAGTGGTATCCAACATCATAAAAGCCTGGAGACTATTTTCTATTTTAATGTGAATGTTATGCTACCCGTGATAGCAGCACAATGCTTGTATTTATGTCATCTTTTCTTCTCTACCAGCAATTTCTTAGCCAACATTTATTGTTGACTGCAATATAAAAACAGTCATTGCCCTTGAGGAATGCATAATCTAGGTAGGGAAGTAGCATATATATACACACAGAAGATTTAAAAATCACCTGTAAAAACACGTAAGCAAGAGAAATTCGGCAAATAATTTCTTGGAAAAACGTGGAACATAATATGTTACAATAGATAAATATGAACAGTTTGAAATTAATTTAATATAAATCAATTTTTTGAATTAAAGGATCAGCTCAGAGAAGGCAGGGGTTGTGGAGGCAGAGAAAAAAAATTAAAAAAGGTGATTTGCCTGATCTCGGCTCCATTATAGACATGAGGTTTGTATTTGCTGCTGTACCACATTTCTTAGCATTGTTCTGGATTCAAACATCTTAGGATTGCATTGAAGAACATTATATTTAAAAAGACCATTTGATACTCAGTGTTGTATTTATGGTCGAACTATGGTATAAGAGTATAGACTAAAGAATCACTCAGTGTCCTCTTCATGGAAACCCACAGAAAAGCTCTCTTAAGTCCCTGTGTCAGGGTAAATTCCTTATCTCAAACAGCTAATATGTTTTTACATTTTGGACTACATAAATCCTATAAATTATTCTATTTCCCTCTTTGTTTTGGCCACCAAAGAGCTCAGAGCCTAGTTAAGTGAACCATTTTTAATAATTATAAAATGTTTATCTCATGTGTCTCTCTATACTAAGGCTTCCTAACTTTGTCATCCTTATGGACCGTTGTTCTTTCTTCACTCTGATTTTCATATTTGTTTTTTCATCTTATTATTTTATTATATGAATTTTTGTAAACTGCAAATACTCTCAGGGAGAATTGTGTCATGTTTTTCAGCATTTATATAATGTCTAATTTAAACTATTTCTTGGGTATTAATTAATGTCCTGGATCTAGATATAGTATATTCATGGTAGGATTTTTTTTATTCTCATGGATATCAAGTATAGGACTAGATGTGTGGCCTATACATGATCTCAAGATTTCTATATCTCTTATGATCAAGAAATAAACTTAGTTTTAGTGAATTTGAAAAAGATTCAACTTATTTTCTATTATGTTGGTGGAAGGCCTGGTATGTTAATAATACTGGTGTGGATGTACATTTTGATAGATGTTTGCCCTTTTCCCACTTAACAAGTTCAAAATTCAGCTACTAGTAGACCAAGGCTATGGATTGTGGGACATCTTTATCCCAGAAAAAGGCCGAGTTAAGCCAGGACCCATTCTGGTTTGTTCCCTATCCAAGGCTTTGTGTTGATCTAGCACATAATGTCTTTACTCCCAATGTTAGCAAACAGGGAATGATGTGTCAGTTGGGATTGTTGAGGCGCCTGTTGGCTTGGTCTGGGAGAAAATAGAAGGGTCGTGAAGAGAAACTAGCTGATGATAGTGTGAGTAAGGCAAAAAACTAAAACCAAACCCATTGCCATTGAGTCGATTCCCACTCATAGCGACCCTATAGGACAGAGTAGAACTGCCTCCTAAGTTTTCAAGGAACACGTGGTGGATTTGAACTGCCTACCTTTTGAGTAGCTGCTGAACTCTTAACCACTACACCACCAGGATTTCCATAAGTAAAGCGACCCTTCTAAATCAAATTTAAACGCCTGTTATGGCTACTTCCAAAAAGAAAAGTAGCTAATGAAAATCATATGTTTCAAAGCATGTGGACTTAGCCAAAAAAAAAGAAACACTTAAGTGATGAAAAAGTAATGCATAATAGATAACCAAAGTTAGAGATGTTACCTTGTCTGGTTTTAAATATTAAAAAAAAAAAAAACTTAACAAACCACAAGTATTTTATTTTTCCTGAATAGGCCTTTCCTAAACAGGACCAGGCACTGTTTCGCTCTGTTATGCATAGGGTCACTATGAGTCAGAACCGACTCGAAGGCACCTAACAACAACAACAACAAAATAGGCCTTTATGTTGCTCACCACCAGCCTACGTTTTGGATTTAGTATTCCAGGAGTGTAGCTATTCTGTCTGTCTCTCTTACATGCAAGTGTTCGCTGAGTACCTACTACAAGCCAGGCACTATCCAGGTCCGTCGAATGTGGTACTGCTGAGACACACCAGGTCCTGCTTGTTTGGAGCTGATAGTCTAATGGGTGGAGACAGTGGGTAAGGAAATGAACAAACCACATAATTTGAGATAGGGAGATACTTCTATTAAATGGTCATGGAAGGCCTCTCAAAGGAGATGATATTTGAGCTGAGATCCAGACATCAGGAAGGAGTCAGTCTTGGGAAGCTCTGGAAGCAGAGTGCTTAATGAGGTCACGGCCAGTGTAAAGGCTCTTTAAGGCGGGAGTGTGGCAGGTTGTCCCAAGAACAGAAGGCCAACGTGGCTGACTAGAGCTGAGTGTTTGAGAGACATGTTCAAAGGGCCAGGTTTCATTGGGTCTCGTAAGCTGTAGCAAGAGCTTGAGTTTTTTAATTCTAAATACAATGGGAAGCCTTTGAGAATTGTGAGCTGGAAATGTAATCATCTGACTTACATTTTTTCTTTGCTTTTAAAATGTCGTCCCAGATATATTTTAGAGTAATACGTAGCTTTTCCTTAGAAACATTTATTCTGATTTTGTTAATTGGGAATTTATGGAAAAAAATTTAGATTATTTTATTTTTTCAGATCATGTATTTGCTGCACAGTTAATGGTGTAAATAATTCTATGGGTACATATTCCACTTAAGAGAACATTAAGGACTCAAGGATTTGCAGGACCAGGTAGTGTTTCATTCTGTTGTACATAGGGTTGCTATGAGTTGGAACCAACTCAACCGCACCTAACAACAACAACAATTGTTGGTTTACAAAAAAGTTATTAGTTTTAGATTCTTTAAAACAAGTCCAGAAATATGGAAGCAAGGTAAAATTCCCAGTGAGTTTTTTAAAGTGAAAATAATAACTTTTTTTCTATTATAATTCAGTTTGGACTTTGTTTTGATTAACACAATTTAGAATAGGTTTAGTATATGTAAATATGCACATTTTTATGTAGTTAAAGCTATACTTCTTCCTATTAAAAAATACTATTTTTACTGTCTGAAAAATTTCAAATTCAGCTCTTTACTCTTAATTGTCACATTCATCCTGCTTTAGGATAGTTGGTTAAACATTTGGCAGTCATTCAGAACAGTTGTTCAGAACTGTTAAAAATTTGGATGTTCAAGCATTTTTCAGAAAGGCCAACCTCATCCTCAGTGTCATTTTGGGCATAAGATCACAGGATTTTGTATCACACAGACTTGGTTTAGTTTCCCAGCTCTGCCATTATTACCTATTGTAAAGTGGGGCTAGTAATACATCTATCTCATAGTATTACAGGGAGGATTAAATGAGAATATATTTAAAGTGCTTAGTATGTTCTTGGCACAAAAATAAGCCCTCAACATGTCTGTGATGCTGCTATTATTAATAATTGTAAGAAATATTTCTCCAAGCTTTTACTGTGTTTTGGTAATGTTTATGCATATGCAAGCAGAAAAAGAGGCATTGCCTTCTGTTATGGATTGAATTGTGTCTCCCCAAAATATGTGTTGTAAATCCTAACCTCTATGCCTGTGGTTATAATCCCACTGGGAATGGGTTGCCTCTGTTTTGTTAATGAGGCAGGATAAGTATAGGGTATGTCTTGAGTCAATCTCTTATAAAATATAAAAGAAGCAGATTAAGTAGAGATGGGAGAAGACAGATGCCAAGCCACGTGGAGATCTATAAGGAACCAGGAAACAAGGTGAAGGGACAACGACCTTCCCCCACCCCACCCCAACCGACAGAGGGAGAAAGTCTTCCCCTAGAGTGATACCCTGAATTTGAACTTCTAGCTTCCTAAACTGTGAGAAAATAAATTTGTTTGTTAAAGCCATCCACCTGTGGTACCTCTGTTACAGCAGCACTAAATAGTAAGACACTTCCCTTGCTTTGATATTAACTTTTCATCATTGCATTCTCTATTTTTCTCTGAGCATGTTGGTATATAAATTGGGGCCACATAAATAACCCCAAGTAAACTTGTCCGTTGGAGTCCCTGGGTGGCAAAAACAGCTAAGCACTCGACTACTAGAAGAAAGATTGGCAGTTTGAACTCACCCCGAAGTGACTTGGGAGACAGGTCTGGCAATCTGCTTTCGAAAGGTCACAGCCTTGAAAACCCTATGAAGCAGATCTACTCCGAACACATAGGTAGCCATGAGTCAGAATTAATTTGATGGCAACTAACAACAACAAGGGCTGCAGCAGTATATCGACAAGGAACTGCCAGAAATTCAGGCTGGTTTCAGAAGAGGACATGGAACCAGGGATATCATTGCGGATGTCAGATGGATCCTGGCTGAAAGCAGAGAATACCAGAAGGATGTTTACCTGTGTTTTATTGACTGTGCGAAGGCATTCTACTGTGTGGATCATAACAAACTATGGATAACATTGCGAAGAATGGGAATTCCAGAACACTTAATTGTGCTCATGAGGAACCTTCACATAGATGAAGAGGTAGTTGTTCAGACAGAACAAGGGCATACTGCATGGCTTAAAGTCAGGAAAGGTGTGTGTCAGGGTTGTATTCTTTCACCATACCTATTCAGTCTGTATGCTGAGCAAGTAATCCGAGAACCTGGACTATATGAAGAAGAACGGGGCATCAGGATTGGAGGAAGACTCATTAACAACCTGCGTTATGCAGATGACACAACCTTGCTTGCCGAAAGTGAAGAGGACTTGAAGAGGACCGCAGCCTTCAGTATGGATTGCACCTCAACATAACAAAAACAAAATCCTCACAACTAGACCAATGAGCAACATCATGATAAACGGAGAAAAGATTGAAGTTGTCAAGGATTTTATTTTACTTGGATCCACAATCAACAACCACGGAAACAGCAGTCAGGAAATCAAAAGACGCACCGCATTGGGTAAATCTGCTGCAAAGGACCTCTTTAAAGTATGGAAGAGCAACGATGTCACCTTGAAGACTAAGGTGCACCTGACCCAAGCCATGGTATTTTCAATCGCATCATATGCATGTGAAAGCTGGACAACAAATAAGGAAGACCAAAGAAGAATTGACGCCTTTGAATTGTGGTGTTGGCGAAGAATATCGAATATACCGTGGACTGCCAAAAGAATGAACAAATCTGTATTGGAAGAAGTGCAACCAGAATGCTCCTTAGAAGCAAGGATGGCAAGACTGCGTCTTACATACTTTGGACATATTGTCAGGAGGGATCAGTCCCTGGAGAAGGACATCATGCTTGGCAGAGTATAGGGTCAGCGGAAAAGAGGAAGCCCCTCAACGAGGTGGATTGACATAGTGGCTGCAACAATGAGCTCAAGCATAACAACAATTGTTAGGATGGCTCAGGAACGGGCAGTCTTTCGTTCTGTTGTGCATAGGGTCACTATGAGTCGGAACCGACTCGACGGCACCTAACAACAACAACAACAACAACAACAACAACAAGACTTGTCTTTATTGAGTAAGTCAAATTTAGAAGGGCTTAATTTTTTTTTTTTTAATTTAAGTGATTATACACGTGTAGTGCAGGGATGGAAAATGGGAGTGTGGTTAGCCCTTCCTCAGACACCCTTGGTAGACATTGGTAATCAATGCTAGCAACTCTCTGCCCCCACCCCTCCCCCGACCTGGGCTTTAGAATCCATGTGAAGATAGAGCTCCAGAGTGTGTCAACCAATTAATCAGGGTTGATGCTGCAAAGAAACCTATTTACCATCTCTACATTAGAGATTTCAAGTGTTCACTTTTCAGTTAGGCAGTCTGGATAAGAGAAACCAAAGCTCTGTGCTTGGGATTTCCTAGTTGGTCTTTTTGGCTCTTGCAAGCAGCTTCTAAGCTAATGCTTCTTGGAGTATGGTAGGCAGGTCACCTGTGCTTGAATTACTAGGGATGTTTGTTAAAAATGTACACTCTTAGAGAAAGTAGAACAGTGACACGAATAAACATATGCACACTCATGTCCATTGCAGTATTATTCACAATAGCAAAAAGATGGAAACAACTTAAGTGCCCATCAACAGATGAATGGATAACGAAACTGAGGTACATACTTGCAATGGAATACTACGCAACAGTAAAGAATAATGATTTTACGAAACAGCCTATAACATGGATGAATCTGGAGAACACTATGCTGAGTGAAGTAAGTCAATCACAAAAGGAAAAATATTGTATGATACCACTTTTATAAAAGGCTGAGAATAGGCTTACATGCAGAAAGCAACAATCTTTGATGGTTACCAGGGATGGGAGGGAAAGGGAGGTAGAATCACTTGCTACATTAAAAAAAGAAAAAAAACCATTGCTGTCCAGTAGATTCCGATTCATATTGACCCTAGTAGACACATACTAATTCTGGTCAAGGGAAAGGCGATACACAATATAAGGGAAGTCAGCACGATGTGACTGTCTTAGGCTGAGTTCTGTAGAAAAGCAAAACCCGTGAAGTGTATATGCACACTGGTTAAGAGCTACAGCAAGCTATGGCTGCTAACCAAAAGATTGGCCATTCAAATCCACCAGCCAGTCCTTAGAAACACTATGGGGCAGTTCTACTCTGTCCTATGGGCCACTATGAGTCAGAATTGACTGGAGGGCAACAGGTTTGGTTTGGTTTTGTATATATATACATATATATGTATATATACATCTCTCTCTCTCTCTATATATATATATATAGTGAGAGAGAGAGATCAGCTGGCAATAGGGCAGGCTGCTGGCTCAGGTCCCCAGAAGCAGAGGTTACATAATGATGAGCTAGATGCAGGATCCAGAGCAAGCAAGCAAGCTTTGCCAGAACGTCCATATATATTGAATGTAGGCCACACCCCCAAGGAAACTCCCCTTACAACTGGTTGGCTGATCACATCAGATTACATCATAGAGGCAATTATATTACTTATAAAAAAGACCAAACCCATTGCTGTAGAGTCAAGTTCAACTTGTAACGACCCTAAAGAATAGAGTAGAACTGCCCCATAGGATTTCCGAGGAGAGCCTGGTGGATTCAAACTGCTGACATTTGGTTAGCAGCCGTAACTCTTAACCACTACGCCACCAGGGTTTCCATATTACTTTTAGGAGATCACCAAATGGAGGATAATTATCAGGTCACAAAATGGCAGATAATTACATAATATTGAGACTCATTGCCTAGCCAAGTTGACACATAACATTAACCATCACAGTGACCAAGGTAAATGATGACATTGAGAGGTACGCAAGAATAAAGGACAACTACAGTGAATGCTGTAACATATACAATTCTGCAACAACAGTAATAACAATAAAAAATTTGTGAGTGGCTACATAGGTAGATATGGGAGGGCTATGGGATTACGTGCATATATAGCTGTAGTTGTGGGCATTTGTATATACATATTTGTATGTGTTGCATATATGTTCATGTATATAATAGAGTACACAGGGGGCACATTCATGGAAACTTCTTAGACATATCCAAACACCTCGTGGAACTGAGTTACTGGGCTTAAAGGCTAAAGACCATAGCCTTGGGGGACATCTAAGTCAATCAGCATAATTGCTGATTATGTTATATTTATAACATAATTTATAAAGATAATGTTCTACATCCTACTTTGATGAGTAGTGTCTGGGGTCTTAAAAGCTTGCCAGTAGCCACCTGAGATACAACCATTGGTCTCTTCCTGTCTGGAGCAAAAGAAGGAAACCAAAAACTCAAGGATAATCTATAGGACTAATGGCCCACATGAACCACAACCTCCTCTAGCCTGAGACCAGAAGAACTAGACGGTGTCCGGCTATCACTACCAACCATTCTGACCAGGGACACAACAGAAGGTCCCCATTAGAATGGGAGAAAAATGTAGAACAAAACTCAAATTTATAAAAAAGACTAGACTTACTGGACTGATAGAGACAGGAGGTACCCTGAGACTATCACTCTAAAATGTACTTTTAACCTGGAACTGAAGCCACTCCCGGAGGTCACCTTTCAGCCAAATTGGCCTATAAAATAAACAGTAACACCCGTGAGTAATGTGCTCCTTAGAACAATCAACTATACGGGCAACATTTGCGCAAAAGCAAAGATGAGAGGGCAAGGAGGGGCGGGGAAACTGGAGGGATGGAAATGGGGAAGACAGGGTGGAAACGGGGAGAGGGCTGACACATTGTGGGAATAGCAACCAATGTCACAGAATAATTTGTGTATGAGTTGTTGGATGGGAAACTAATTAGCTGTGTAAACTTCCACCTAAAACACAACAAAATGTTTTAAAAAATGTACATTCGCTGGTCCTGCACAGAAATATTCAATCAATTCTGGGTTTAGGACTGGGAATCAGTCTTTTTAACAGGCAATTAAGGGAGTCTTACACACATTAGAGTAAGAAAACTATAAGCTCAGCCTTGTAGGAACTTGTTAGGTAGCAGCTATGCTTTTACGGGATTGGGTTTCCAGTATATAAAGCCAGTTAATGAATGGAACTGAATAGACTTACACACTTGGATGTTAACTTAAGGCAAAATAGTGATAAAGGTAATTACTGTGTTGTGTAGATGCTTTTCCATTCTTAATATTATCTTTTCCAAGAGGTCCTAGGAAGCCTCTTTTTCTTAGATAGGAAAACTTATTTGAATACAGCGATTTGTCCAGGATCACTTAGCTAGTTAGTGACAAAGCCAGTGTTCAGGAATTAGGTCTTCTCCAGATGTAGTACCTCATAACAAGGGTTCTTGATTTCTGTTTAATACATCTTTCTTCTTTTCAAGTAGTAATGAACATGAAGAAGGAGGCCAAATTTCTTGATCTTTGGAGACTCCTTCACTTTTTATTCTATGCTTTTTTAAGAGAATATTTTTAAAAACTAAGTGTGTAGTTTGTTTTTATGTTTATTTTGTTCAACTAGAAAATCTATTCACCTGGTCCAAAAGGGCATACAGTTAAACCCTCCCACATTCATTCCCAGCCATTCAGTTGCTCTCCTTTTTGAGAAATTCTTTTCAAAGATGGAGCAACAATTTATATACTTGAACGTCCCTTTAAAACACACACACACAACACACACAGCAGAAGCATTCTATATACACCGTTCTGCACTTTGCTTTTTTCACTTTGTGTATTTTGAAGATCATCTTGTATTAGTAGAGCTTTCTTTTTCTTTGTTACTATACACACAGTATTTTACATTTATATCTGAGAACTCATTTTACCTTTCTCCTCTTGATAAACATTCAGGTTGTTTCCTGTTGTTATTTATTTTTATTGTACTTTAGGTATAGGTTTAGAGAGCAAACTAGTTTCTCATTAAACAATTAATATACATATTGTTTTGTGACATTGGTTGTCAACCGCCACGACATATCAACACTCTCCTCTTGGGTTCCCTATCACCAGCTTTCCTGACCCCTCTTGCCTTCTCATCCTTGTCCCTGGGCTGGTGTGCCCATTGAGTCTTGTTTTGTTTTACGGACCCGTCTAATCTTTGGCTGAAGGGTGAATCTCAGGAGTGACATCATTACTGACCTATAAGGGTGTCTGGGGGCTGTCAGTAAGTCTGGTCTTTTTTTGTTTCTGGTTCTTTGCAACTGTAAATAATGTCTCACATTGTGAACATATCCATGGCTGTGGAGTTGAGTCGATTCCTCTGGCTCATGGCGACCCAATGTGCTTCAGAGTAGAACTATGCTCCATAGAGTTTTCAATTGCTGTGATCTTTTGGAAGTAGATCACCAGGACTTTCTTCCAAGATGCCTCTGAGTAGATTCAAATATCCAACCTTTTGGTCCATAGTCAAGGGCTTGACTGTTTGCACCACCTAGAGACCCTGTCTTAGCTATCTAGTGCTGCTATAACAGAAATACACAAGTGGATGGCTTTAACAAAGAGAAATATATTCTCTGACAGTTTAGGAGGCTAGAAGTCCAAACTCAGGGTGCCAGCTCTAGGGGAAGGCTTTCTCTCTCTGTCGGTTCGAGGGAAGGTCCTTGTCATCAATATCCCCCTGGCCTAGGCGCAGGGACCCCATGGTCCAAAGGACACGCTCTGCTCCCAGCACTGCTTTCTTGGTGATATGAGGTCCCCCTGTCTCTCTGCTAGCTTCTGTCTTTTATATCTCAAAAGAGATTGGCTTAAAACACAACCTAATTTCGTAGATTGAGTCCTGCCTCATTAACATAAAAACTGCCTCTAATCCTGCCTCGTCAACATCATAGAGGTAAGATCCACAACACAAAGGAAAATCACATCAGATGACAAAATGGTGAACAATCACACAGTACTGGAAATCATGGCCTAGCCAAGCTGCCACATATTTTTGGGCGACACAATTTAATCCATGACAGACCGTATCCATAGGATAAATTCCTAAAAATAGAATGGTGACTGAAAAGATTTGTGATTTGTAATATGTATATTGATAGATATTGCTTACTTGGCCTTCATAGAGGTCATACTAATTTGTACTTCACTCAGTCTGAGTATGCCCATCTCACCCAGCCTTCAACAGTGTCATCAAACTTTTTGATATTTGTTATGGAAGGTGGAAAATGGTATCTCTGTGTTGTTTTAATGTGCATTTGTTTTATGAATGAGCTCGAACACCTATCTCTTCAAATATTTCAAGGCCATTTGTTTTTCTTTTTCTAAGAATTGCATGTTTTCAAATCTTTTGCCCATTTTCCTATTGTTATTGGACTTTTCCTGATCTGAAGGCTGTTTTTTATTAGGAAAATTATCCCTTTGCAATAAATGTTGCAAACACTTACCTGGTTTATCTGTCTTTTAATTCTGCTCATGGTGTGTTTTGCCATACAGAAAAATTTGAGTTTTATGTTTTCTAACTTTTTGATCTTATTATTCATGGTGTTTTGATTTTGTGCTGTACTTAGGAAGGATTTCTGTGCTGTGAGATTATTTAAAAATGTTAAAAAAAAAAAAAAACCCCAAAACTCCCCTGCTTTTTTCTAGTTCTTTTATTTTACTTTAGTTTTTTACATTTAAAATTTTCATCCATTTGGAATTTATTCTGTGTATGTTATGAGGTATAACTCCAAGTTCAGTTTTTCCTGATGGCTATTGGAAATCGTCTCAATGTCCGAATGACTTTTATTGAACAATCCATCTTTTCCTTTATCATATTAAATTCCTGCATGTATTTGTGTCTATTTCTTAACCTTCCATTTTGTTACTTTCTTTGACTATTCGCTTGCTGGCACCTCAACTTTAATTCTTGCGGTTTTCTAATCTATCTCAGTATCTGGCAAGACTAGTTTTTTCTTGTCACCATCCTCTTTTACAGAATTTTTCTAACCATTTTAATCCCATTGTTTCATTGTTTTCCCATATGAAATTTAGAATCCACTTTTATATTTCCTCTTTGATCCAAGAGTCATTTGAGATAGAATTAACATTTCTAGATGGCAACTCCCTTTTGTTTTCTGATTTTGCTACTCATTTCTATTAATACTAGATTGAAATCAGAGAACAATATCTGAACTTTTTCTACCTTTTTGGAATTGAAGTTTTCTTTATGGCCAACTTTGTTGAATGTTTCATGGACACTTGGGAAGAAGGTACAGCCTCTGTTTGCAGGTTCAGAGTTTAATATAGGCATTAAATTTACCTTATTAATTATGTTATTTAGGTCATTTTTTTCCTTTTTTTGTCTCCTTTTTCTGTCATGGAAAGGAGAGATGAATTTAAGCCTTTTACTATTAATGAGCCTATTATTCTTTATATCTTCTGCAATTTTTGCTTTATGAAAGTTGATGCTATTTGTATGTAGATATTAGCACCTGTGTATTTGTTGTGTGTTTTTGAATGCTTTTTAGCATGAATTCTACTTTCTCTCTATTCTTTTTGTTTGCACTTCCCTAATAGAATTGTGCATGCTTTGATGTTTTATCTTTCTGAGATACTTTGTTTTAGTTATATCTCTTTACATGGCATAGTGTGGGATTTTGCTTTTTGAAACATTTTAAATTGTGTCTCAGTTTATGTACTAATCCATGTTATAGGTATGTTTTGATGGCTTTTAAAAAACTTGCCATGTGATCTGCTCTATTCATTTTGTTTTTTATGTGTATTTCATCTGATATTTAATTAGAAAGGTTTAATTTATTTTTGTAGTGGTTATACTCTACCTATAATTTTATATCATATCCTTAATCTTCTACTTATTTAGCCCACATCTATTAATTCTCGATTATAAACACTGATGAGATCATCCCTCTCCCCATCCTTCTACCACCTAATTTTAGTTGCTTGTATTATCTTTTGTCGTAGCTGTTAATTATGCCTCTATTCTTACTGATGTCTTAGTTTAAAGAAATCTTTGACCCCCAGCTATAAAAGATGGAGAAATTAGTATCCTTTAACTACCTCCTACCATCTCTACTTCCTCTCTCAACATTTTTATTCAAATTATTTCCACTTTATCAGGGTTTATAACATTTACATTCAGTTTGTAACCATAATTCCCACTCTTATTTTCATTTTAGTCCCACAATTAAATCGATTCAATGCTTAAGGCAGTTCTTTGCTATAGTTTTTCCATTTATGTTTTGGTTGACTGAAATTTGACCTCGGCTAGTTTCTTCAAAAGGAGCTAATGGGAACAGTGTTTCCTGAGTGTTTGCTTGTCCAAAACAGCTTATTGCCTTTAGAGTTAAATGACAATTTCAAATATACACTTTCTTTTCTGAAGAATTTTCTAGGTATTGCTATACTCTCTTTCTAATATTGAATGATATTATAGAGAAATCTGAGGCTAACTTGATTTTTCTCCCTTACCCATGACTTGATCTCCACACCTCTTGGTTACTCAAAAAATCTTTATCTTTAAAAATTCTTTTATTTAATTCAAAGACTGGTAAACTTATTACAACCATTCCGCAGCCAGGTGTTTGTGGGACATGGTATGCCATTTCTGTTTGTAAACTCAATTATTTTTTTATTCCAGAAATATTTTCTTGAAATATATCTTAGTGTTTATTCTCTTCCATTATTTATGTTACCTTCTTCAAGGTCTCCTGCTTTTATGTTTATAAATTTATCTCTGAACCTTTATGTCTTTTTACATTTAATATTGCGTATTTTCTCATTTCTGACCTCTCTGTTCCACGCTGTATACCTGCTTCCAGTTTTGCATACATCTCTATTATGTTTCTATTTTTTCTTTTTCATTCACTTCATTTGAGTTCAGCCTATGTTTCATCTCTTTTTTTATCATACCCTACCTTCCCTGAGCTATTGTTTCTCTGATTGTTTGTCTTGTAGAAACAATTGCTTCATTACATTTTTAAAAAATTTATGGCAAAGCATTTGTTCAAAAATTTTATCTGCTCTGAGGTAACATTTTTGTGGTTACTATTTCATCTGCATTAGCTTTTCCTGTCCCTTTTTATTTATTTTTTCTTGTATCTTGCTATATAGATCTTGTGCTGGTTCCTTTTTGATTTCTCATCTTTGAATGAGGTGTATTTTTCCTACTCAGTGCACTAAGCAAGGGGCAAGACGGGCACATCCCACCTTGATGGCTAGCTTCGTGGTAAGGATCAGCATGAATTTCCAAGATGTGCAAATGGATCCAGTCCTCATCTTCCCACTTGTTAATCCTCATCGCCAGCTGCTCAAGCAGCATATCTCTCTTCAGCCCTAGTCACCGAGAGCTAGGTCAGAGTTCATAAATTAGACAGACATTGTCTTTCAGACCAGCTGCCCATGCAGCTTTTCTTGGACCCTAGCCACCCAGAGCTAGGTCTGAGCTCACACATTAGAAGGAGACCTTCTTTTAGGCTGCCTAATAGACTGACAACAGCCCTGCTGGCTCTCACTGCCCCTGTGGGTTTGTTAATTCACTGGAATTACTGGCAGAATTCATGGACAGTATATCATAATTGGAGCCCTGGTGGCATACTGGCTAAGCTTTTGTCTGCTAACCAAAAGTTCAGCAGTTCGAATCCATCAGGTACTCCTTGGAAACCCTATGGGGTCAGTTTTACTCTGTCCTAAGAGTTGCTATGAGTTGGAATTGACTCAACAGCAATGGGTTTATACCATATTTACGGCTACAGATTTATTACAGCCAAAAAGTTTGTAAATTAAGAGATGTACAGGGCAGCTGAAGAACACCAAAGACACAAAGTAATTATGAGCCCAAGAGACAGAAAGGGCCATGTAATTCAGAGACTACATCAGCCTGAGACCAGAAGAACTAGATGGTACCCAGCTACAACCAATCACTACCCTGACAGGGAACATAACAGAGAATCCCTGATGCAGCAGGAGAGCAGTGGGATGCAGACCTCAAATTCTCCCAAAAAGACCAGACTTAATGGTCTGACTGAGACTAGAGGGACCCCGGAGGTCAAGGCCCCCAGACCTTCTCTTAGCCCAAGACTGGAACCATTCCCAAAGCCAACTCTTCAGACAGGGATTGGACTGGAATATAAGATAGACAGTGATACTGGTGAGGAGTGAGCTCCTTGGCTCAAGGAGACACATGAGACTATGTGCGCAGCTCCTGTCTGGAGGGGAGATGAGAAGGCAGAGGGGGACAGGAGCTGGCTGAATGGACATGGGGAATACAGGGTGGAGAGAAGGAGTGTGCTGTCTCATTAGGGAGAGAGCAACTAGGAGTATATAGCAAGGTGTATACAAATTTTTGTAAGACAGACTGACTGGATTTGTAAACTTTCACTTAAAGCATAATAAAATTTTTAAAAAATTAAAAAAAAAAAAAGAGATGCACAGGCCAGGGCCTATGAGGGGTCACAAGCAGCATTTCCATGTCCCAAGGAGGGATGCACTCTCCTTTCCCTTGCACGGTCACTAACCAGGAAGCTCCAACTGAGCCTTAGGATTCAGAGCTCTTATTCGCCTCCCCACATGGCCATGAAAGATTACATCGTGCCTGGTGAGGCTTAGTCAGTCATTGTGGCCCCAAGTGGTCTTCTCAGACCCCAGTCATTAGACTCAGATGTTGGTCCAGCTCAAAAGAATAAACAATAAAGGCCAAATAGCTTTCTGCAAAGTGATTCCACACCTTGTCGTCAGCTATTTGCAAGAGTTTTGTGTTGTGGAAAGGTCAAGGACACCTTCTACATCAGTGAGAATTTTTTTTTTTTAACCCAGGATTTTACATGTGAGACTTTTCAACTTTTTCTTCTCCCTAGCTAATGAACATAGGCAGCTGCAGAGCTGTTCATAATATAGTCTCTTTTTCTTCCTTATGAACATTTTGGCTTCCTATTTGTGGGATTTTGGTTGAGTATCATCTTCTCTGCTACTTGAAACCAAACTGGGTCCAGGGAAACTCTTGCTATGAGACTGGCCACTTTATTCCTATTATTGTACTAACAGGGCTGTTGATTTCTCACCTCGCTCACTGGGTGAACTATTAAGCTGTTTCTGAAATATGCATCCTCAGGCACCCTCTCTCACCTTCCAGCTTCCTTTCATACCCCTGCTCAAACTCTACTGCTTTTGGTACCCCCTTCTACCTACTTTGTAGTTAGGAGCTTCATCTATCTTTTTTTTTTTTTCATTGAAGATGGAATTTTCATTCCTGTGTTTGTTCCTTTTTGTTGGGTGGTTTCTGAGTGATGATGGACATGCCAACTTTATGTCACCTTCAAACTGAAAATGCCTTGGGTCTTCCTCATTCTTTAAAGGTCACTGACACACTGAACTGAAGAAGAAAGGAATGGACTCTATTTTTTTAGTACCTGTTTCAGTAAAATAGCCTTCCAGTATCTTAGACTCAGTCTAGCATGCCAGTTTTACCAACCTGCCACATAGGTAACAATTAATAGAATTTACTTACATGCAGACTTTAAAAATATTTTATAGGGCTTATATTGAGTCAACCTGCAATTGTAATTATTTTTGGTTTTATATGACTATTAGTGTCACAGTGCTTTAATTATACAATAATTATAAAATTAATATTTATTTTTTCTCATTATATAACAGATGTGTGTTTGTGTGGGATCTATCACTATTTAGTGCTGAGAAATTTTTGATAGTTTTAATTGCAGTTTTGCTCAGATTACTTAATAGCTCTGGTGGACATTTCTAAAAATGGACGTTTAAAAAAATGTAATCTATTCTTTCAACTTAAGGGACTCATCTCCAGGAATAGCCATTACTTCTTATAATAGAATACTTTAAAAAAAATCTTAGCATCAAAAATGTTTCTGGGATCTGTTGATTTATTGAAATTTATTCTCGTAATACTTTCTGCTATAGTCTACTAAGTATTTGATTCCATGAAATGCTTAATAAAAGATCTGACTTTTCAAGTCTCTCTAAGCTTGTCAATTTTGAATTACTACGGCTTCAGTTTCACTGTGATTCTTTGAACTGCGGAGTCAGCAGTTATATTTTGCTAGTAAATGGATGCACTTGACATACAGAACTGCTCAGAATTACTTAAAGCATCTCATTTCCTTTCTGGGGACTATGAGAGATAAAATGTAGCTACATAAATTATTTTTGCCAGGGTTGGCATTTGGGAAAAATATTTACCTGCTTTCAGAATAACAACGTTCCTGGGCTACCATTAACCTAATCGTGACAGAGCCAATATGGCGCAGCGTTCAAGAGTGTGGGTTCTGGAGCCCAGCTGCTGGATTGAAATCTTGGGTCTAAAAGCTCTGTGAGCTTGGGCAAGTTTCTTAACCTCTCTCTGCCTCAGTTTCTTCATCTGTAAAACAAAAATTGGATTAAATGGTGTAATGTACATAAATACTTTGAACTGTGCCCAGCACATAGTAAGCACTGTGTGGGTGTTAGCCATTGTGATAAGCATTAATTATTACCTTCATTTAGTCACTAGATGAGATGAAGTTATCGTAGCTCGTCTTTTCTGTGCATATTTTCACTCTTATGAGTGAGTAAAACTTTTCCTGGAAGAATTTATGAATTTTTAACAATTAAAAGTAAAAAGTTTTGGGCAATGCATTTGACTTCCACCGCCATCTGTGTGGTGGAGGCTGAGGTAAGGTGGCCATGTTTGACCATTCCTTCTATATTCCCAACCTCTCCCTCAGACCTCAACTCACTACTCCTCAAGAAATATTCAGTTTTCTTGTGGGAGGACAAAGACTTGTAAAGCTATATTGATATATCCCCTAGCAGGCCAGGGGGTCAGATGGGAAATCAAAGCCCTGTTTAATAGGTAGGGTAGTGCTGTGGAAAGAATGAAGGCTTTGGAGTTAAAGACTGAGCTTCCAATTCGGGCTCCAGGATTTACAAGGTAGGTGATCTTAAGCAAGTTACTTAGCCCCTTTCAACCTCATGTTCCCCATCTGTAATGTGGGGATAGTATTACTATCTAAGGCCCTTTTGAGAATTAAGATAATAAAATGCTAGACACAAAGTAGGCCCTCAACTAATAGTAGCTTTTCTCGTTATTAGCTAAAGACACAGGCATCTGACCTGATTCTATTTTAGTCAGCTTGGTATTTCCTGCCTCCAGCAATAAGGTGAACACTAGAAATATTAAGATCTTTTTATAAATAGACAGAGATCTTATTCAAGGTCTCTATGGATCATAGGATAATGGAAGATCTACATTTTTAGAAAACCATCTATTATATCAAATGATTAGGACAATATGGCCTCTTGCTCACAACGAAACAAATGCATTTTGATGTTAGCTGAGGGGTGGTGTAAAGTAAGATTTTTAAGGACGGAAACTATCTTCTTTAGGATTCCCGGAAACAGCTGCTATGATGTGGTGTGCACAGGAAGTGTTGAAAAATGCTTGTTAAGTATTTTACTTTATACGTATTTGTATACACATACATTTTTATAACTGCAATTTCTGTATTTTTGAGAATGAACCTTAAAAAGTGTGGTCAAGCAAAACTTTTGCCAGAATTGTCAAGGCTGGGGTTGAACACTGATTCATCCTTTATCATTGTCAAGAAGTCCCAGGGCTGCACAAAATAAGCAAGACTTGGTAGGCAAAAAGATGGGAAAGAAGTGAACAACAATGGGAACAGTGGTTCTGTTAGCGCCTGGACTTCAAGTAATTTTTCAAAAATTAAAAAAAAGGATACTTATGTCTCAACTGTTTTAATGAGCACATTACTTTTATATTTTTAAACTCTAATCTTTTCCCTCCAGTGCATGGGCATACAAGCATGTGTGCAAATGCATAGACACCACACACACACTATACTCTTTTACAAAATTTACTCTGGTTTAGGCTGAAATTGAACTAAAACAAACACAAGACTGAAGGACTGAATGAGGGGGCCTCATTTCATTGTTCTCTTGAGACTTAAGGAGGTATGTGACAAAACAAGGTTTGAAAAGATTAGGTTCTTGTACCCTGTGGCTAAACAAGCTGACCTTTGTTTGTAGTCCTGAATTTTGATATTGGTTAAGGATTCTAGAAAATATGTAAAAATACTTCATACAACAGATCGAGGTTTTTTTAAAATCAAAGTTAGTAAGCATATAGTGTAGAGTCAAATAGTTTTGGTGTTTGTTATCTATTGTCACATAACAAACTCCTAAAATTCAGTGAATTAAACCAATGATAAAATATTTTTTAGCTTTTTCTATTGCTGTAAAAAGTATATATAAGGTGACATTTTCCAATTCAGCATTTTTTACATACATAATTCAGTGACACCAATTATATTAATCATACTGTGCAACCATCACTAGTGTCCTTTGCCAAGCTTTCCCTCACTGTAAACAAATACTCAGTGCTTCTTAAATGATGACTCTCCTTTTTCCCCTCCCTCCCACCCTTGGTAACCATAAAAAACTTTGGTCTCTATACATTTGCCTATTCTAGATATTTTATATAAGCGAGATCATACGACATTTGTCCTTTTGTATTGACTTGCTTTACTCAGCATGGTAAACAATAAACATTTTTTATCTCACTGTTTCTGTGGGTCAGGAATTTGGGCAAACCTTAACTGGGTGGTTCTGAAGTTCCTCAGGGTCTTTCTCCAGGCTGCATTCAAGATATTGACTGGGGCTGCGGACATCTGAAGGTTTGACTAGGGCAGGAGGATCCACTTCCAAGATGGCTCACTCTTTCGGTTGGCAAGTTGGCGCTGGATGTTGGCAGAATGTCTCACAGTTCCTCACCACACGAAACTGTGTATAGGGCCACTTGTATGTCTTCACAACATGGCAATTGTCGTCTCTCAGAGCAAGTGATCCAAGAGAGAGCAGGACAGAAAGGCAGTGTCTTTTATGACCTAGCCTTAAGAGTCACACTCCATCATTTCCACAATATCCTATTGGTCACACAAATCAGGCCTATTCATTATGGCAGGAGATTACACAAGGGAGTGAATTCCACCAGGCAAGAATCATCAGGGGCATCTTGGAGGCCGACTACTACAGTTCTACAAAGTTAGCTTCAAAAACATGAATCTTTCATATGTGTAGAGTAGAAAACCCACAGTAGAGATGGGGGAAATTTTCTCTCCTAAGACATTTTCAACTGAACTTATTCTTTTGGTATTCCTGTTTTTGATATAGATTTTCTTTCTCATCTATTTTCTCTTACCCTTGTCCCAGGCAGTGTGCCTGTTTCTAAAAATGCGCTCCCTATTCTTATTTGTAGTTCTAATCTGCTGTGGAATGAGTCCCAGATTACCAAATTTATTGAATTTGTGGGTTAAAAAAAGTATGGGGTGCCCTTCTCTGAGTCAACATTTAAGTTTCAGGGAGTGGTTTCTCTGGAATGATATCTAAAACAAAATGTACTAGATAGTGTTAAAAATATGTTTATAATAGTGTTTGAATAAAAGCTTACAAACTGGATAGTGTTTAAGATAAGGATGTACAAATTGGCTCATCACAGAGAGAAATATAATTTATTATCATGCAATGGAGATATTTGGGCACGAAGCACCATGTGACAGTTTATGAAGTCAGATTTGTTTGATGTGATTTCTGGTCTCAAGCTTCACCACCTAGAAAGACCCAGGATGACCTTACCCACCAAACTCACTGCTGTCGAGTCGATTCCGACTCATAGCGACCCTATAGGACAGAGTAGAACTGCCCGAGACAGTTTCCAAGGAGCGCCTAGTGGATTCAAACTGCCAGCCTCTTGGTTAGCAGCTGTAGCACTTAACCACTATGCCACCAGGGTTTCCAAAGATGACCTTAGTATTTGTAAAAAACAAATGATGATTTACTATTAATAAAAAGAATACCTACTTAAACCCTATGTAAACTTTTAATAGATTCACATGGGTGACCTTTGGATTCAGTCAGCCCAACTCCTGCACTTACCAGCTGTGTGACCTTCAGCAGGTCATCTAACCCCTCTAAGCCTTAGTAATTCTTCTTTAAAATGGGGTATAATTGTACCTAGCACAAAAGGTTATTGTAAGGATTACTGAAAGAATGTGTGTAAGGCGCTCAACATACTGCCTGGCATGCAATAACGTTTAAATATTAGCTTTTATTAAACACACACACACCTTGCAAGGATCCCTGCTGTATTTCACCTTGGGAGCCAGTTTTATAGAGAAGACACTTTAAAATGAGAATCCTCGTTATTTTTCAGCAAATTAAATCTCTTGGTTAAAGCCCTCTTGTTACAGCAAGAGTGAATCTTATGGAATAACACTTAGGCTATGATTATGTGATGGAATGTCTTAATGTGTGCATACATTGAAGACTCTCAGATTTCGGAAGGTATGAATTAATATGGAAAGTGTTTCTTTAAGAATTAAATTTTGACCTGAGTTTAAAGAGCTGGAGGGGTCAGGAATGACTGGGAGGACATGGAGATTTTTAAGCAAAGGCCAAAAAAGGCAGGAGGGTAATCACCCAAATAAGTTTGGCAGAGGCTGTGGAGGGGCTGAGGTTAGGCATTTATTAGTGGGGAAGCTTTGCTATGTGGTGTAAGAGAAAATGGGACTTGATTAGTTCATGCAGGTGAAATCCAGGCTGATCTTGGATCCAGTTAGGGCTGGATTCAGGGTTCAGATGGTGTAGTCAGGGACTCCTCCTCCAACCCCCATGCATTCTTTATAAACAGATTGTCTCCAAGTGGTGAGCAAAACTCACATTCTCTTAGCTCAGTGACCCAGGGAGAAACCTTTTCTAAAAACACCAATGGACATATTTCAAAGAGGCCTCTGGCCTGACCTGGGTCACAGGTCCAACCCTCTCCAAGTCACTGTGGGCTTGGTGGCATGGGGGGGGTGGGGGTGGAGCAAGATCATCTGAATAAACCACATGGAATGGGTTCACCACCACCAAGAGAAGGAGTTCTGCTCCCAGAAGAAAGGGCAAAGGATGCTGGGCAGGAAAGAGGAACATATCCACTGCAAGTCTGCTCTGCCTAACCTCCCTGTACCAGCTGCCAACACTCGAAAGGCGTACCTTCTGTTTCTACTTAACACTAGCACTCTGAGCCAAAGGGCCCCTGAGGTGACTTTGAAGTCATGTGATCGTGTGAGTTCCTGGAAACGCCATCTTGTAGCAGATATCAAGAGGACCAAGGGCAAACTCTTCCTTTGTTCCAAGATGTTTGAGCTACTGCAGAATTCGTTGACTAAAGGGTCAGCAAAGCAAAGAGCGGAGAGAGGGTATTGCTCAGGCAGCATTAAATGAATGTAGCTACTGGGACCATGTAGGATCCAGCTGCAGGTTGGAGGGAGTCCTGCGCTAGGCAGGTCAAAGCAGAAGAGTTGTGTGTTAACCCAGTTAACATACTGACCTGCTCCTGCTTGGTTATGTGTGCAGCTTTATTTCCAGTGTCTTTCCCATGTGGCCATATGTGGTCTTCAGTTCAATGGAATATTGTTCTTTATCCTACTAGAAATTCTCCTGAATATTTTTAGCGAATTGTTCTTGTAGAGTAAAAATAAGTACATATCTTGTACTTTATATGCATGCTTTGAAGGCTTCTGGGTGAGGAGGCACGTGGGGCTGGGCACAAACCAGTGAAGAAAACTAGCACAGATTATTAGAATGCTTTAGAAATCCTTTTCTGCTTCAGATAAGTGGCTAATTAAATTTGGGGTTGGCTATTGGAACAGTGCCAATTATGGAAACAAGCATCTGTTGATCACACTTTGCTTCAGTTGCTTGGCTCTTTGCTAGTGCAGTGTTGGAAAGATAGCAGGGAACTGCTGCTAGCACAGAGACAAAGAGGCATGTTAGGAAGAGTGATTCATCATATTTACTTTCAGGCCTTCGACTTGTAGCAAAATCAATTCAGTAGAACTCAAATTCCAGAGAAAAATGGACCATTTATTGTTTCAGATTCAGGCTTAGGCACAGCAGGTGGATTTTCCAAATTGCCTTAGTCTGACATTTCCTAGAAATGGAAGCTAACATTATTCCTTTTTTTTGGCAAGTGACATGTTATATTTGAACGCTCTGCAAATCACTTGGCAGGGCTAGGAATTTCGAACACTTAGCTATCTCTCCAAGCTTGCTTGAGCTTGATTTTGTCGAGTGATTTTTAACTGTGAGACAGTCCTTTTTTTAGATCTGGAAATAGTCTCACAAAACTTATTTGCAAAAGGTCACCAAATAATATACACAGCAGAGCCAGAAACTGAAGAATATTGATTGGAATCCAGAGTTATAGGAAGTGACTATAATTTGTCATGTATCACATAGAATATGTTGATTTTAACTTAAGATTCTTAACATCCATCTTGTCCTCCTGCCTTTTTCCTCTAGTACCTCTGGGGCTTGCTTACTACGGTGTTTGCCCTTGGTAAGGCTCTTACCATAAGTGAGCATGGAAAGCTGCAAATCACATTTATTCTTCTAGAAACACAATTCTCTGCTGTGTTGCACAGATCCAACAGGCAAATCCACTTTGCCAAGAGTAAGACAATATTCCAGGTAATGATGTCTTTTGATCTTCTCAGTTGGAAATGGTAGGTCTAAGTAAATTAAATCCAAGTAAGGATCATCAGTTAATTACTTCTTAATTGTTAGACATGTCTGGTCTTCACCAGTTGTCTCTAAAGCACCACTTTAATTCACTGTTTTAATATGCTTTTCTATACTCCTTTGGGGTTTCTCTCCTCAACAGTCTTTTAGGTTATTTGTCAGTGGTATTTCTGCTTGTTTGTTTTTATGGGTGTCACAGATTTTCCCCTGTATTACTTTGTATCTTTGGTATTATTGACTGTAACTGTAGTCTTTTCCTAATTATAGATTTTCTGATATTTGAAAATAACTCTTGGTTGATAAAATGCAGGAATTTTCTGGGGGTGGGTGGTAGGGGTTAAAGAGGAAGAGAGACAGCTGATGAGTTTGGATTTAGACTTGTTTATTTAGGTGCTAGGGAGCCCCTGGGTGGCACGAACAGTTAAGTGATGAGCTACTAACGGAAAAGTTGGAGGTTTGAACCCACCCAGAAGTACCTTGGAAGAGGGGCCTGGTGATCTGCTTTCCAAAAGTCACAACCATGAAAAACCCTATGAAGGGCAGTTCTGCTCTGAAATACACGGGGTTTCCATGTGGTGGAATCAACTCTAGGGCAACTAGGTTTTTTGTTTATTTAGGTGCCCAGTTGGAGACGGGTAATACGTACTTGGAAATATCCTGGAACTCAGAAGGGAGGTCTGGGCTAGAAATAGAGTGTTGGAATGATCAGCTTATAAGTTATACATGAAACCATGAGAATAGATGTAAACATTCACAGGAGAAAGCATAGGTTGAAGAGGGGCTCGCATTAAAGGGCTCGGTAGAGAAAGAAGACCTGAAAAGACTGAACGGTCAGAGAATCAGGAGACTTGGGGGAGAGTCCTGTTTTGAAAGTCCAGGCCAAGCTTTCCCAAGGTTGGGATACAAGTCTGGCCATCAGGCAGGCACTGCCCTCAGAAAGAGCAGTTTTGTGGAGTGTAGCAGCTGGAAGCCAGACTCTCTTGGGTTTACCTATGAACAGTTGGTGAGAGAGGAGGACATTATATTCAATGAAATTGGCAGTGATAAGGTGAGAAGGTAGAATAGAGAGGCTTTACAGTAAGGAGAAAGTTGACTACTTTTCTTCCTTAGGGAGAAAGAGGGGGAATTTAGTAGCAAGGGGGAATTTAGTAGCAAGGGAGAAATTGAAAAAAGAAGAGTAGATCCTGTTGATGCTTGGGTTTCAGAGTGGTAGTGAGTCTTCAGGGGGATACACATTCCTTCAGACAGAAGGAAGGAAGTAAAGAATGGGTGAAAACATAAACCAGGACCTAGAAAGGAGAGACATTGTGGAGTTATCATCCCTGATGCCCTGTCTCTTTTCAATGAGACAGGAACCTAGGCCATCTGCTGAACGTGAAAGAAGCATTGGTTGATTTTGGGAGTGTCTTTATAAATTAAAATATAGGTGCACCTAGCTTTTATGGACCTCAGATATTAAATCTCCATTTTGGAATCTAAATCATTTTTCACTTCCTTCTGAACACAAAACACCATATTTAAGAGCTGACAACTTATACCAAAAAGCCACAAAAGTACTAGGGTCTCCATCACTGCTTGCAAAGCTCATCTGGGGGAATTTCTGACCAACTGAAGGCTTGGCTCTTGATGTGTGTATGACTTGGTCTAATATAGAAAATCTATGCATCTCTATGCAGATTTATTGATGTAAATACTAATGGCAGAGTAGTTTATTCCTTAACTAACTTGATAAATTGATTCATTCTTTGAGAATGTTATATCTTCTTTGGAGATAGACTAAAAAACTCCTTGGGGTAGGAAAGTCCCCTGAGAAATATTAGCGTTCCTGAAGTAATAATAGTCTGGAAGGTCTTTTATTGTGGGATAAGCTTGACAACTAAGAAACAGAATGAAATAAACGTGAGTCATACAGAATCCTCATCCTATGTCCTTCAGCCATTGCCAGTCATATACAGGAAAATTTTGTGGGGAACTTAAATATTATATTTTTTATACTTGTATTTTACAGAATATTTATAAATGTTATACACTTCAGCTTCACCCTTTGATTAAAAACGAGGCCTGTCTGTAGTTTCACTTTCCTCTTCTGTTTTGATACACTTGCTGCTACTTGAGGTAGAAACTCCTTTAGCTGAGTGATCAGCCATGAGGGAAGAGTCGGGGTGGAGATATAGGTTTTGTGTCTTGAAGGAGCCCTCAACATTTAAAAAATTCCTCTGTTTTCCTTTGTGATTTCTTGCCTGTGCCCTGGGTTTCCCATTTGAAGCATACCTTGGAGTAAGTCCAGAGCAGTCACGGCTAACCCCATGTATCCTCAGAACTGAGCAGATGCTTGCCTGTTCTTGTTCAGGCTCCACGCCGCACTCAGGGTTGGGTGAAAAGTAGCTTTCAAAACCCCAGGTTCAGCTGGCCAGAACCTGTTTATTGTTGGCCGATGACCAACTTTGAGGTCACTGGTGCTGTGGCTCTTAAGGTCCTACTAGTTGGCACATTCAGTTACATGTGGGTTGGGGATGGTGGAGGGCTGCCCGGCATAGGAAGGACTTTGCCCTTCTTTTGGTCAAACTAGCAAATACCAAACCCTTAAATATACAGTGAACTAAGTGAAAAGGTTAAGGAAAATTAGGACATGAGGCATTGGAAGGATTTTTCTTTTAATTAAAATTCCCAACTTAATTTCTTTTAAGAGAATTAGTTAATAAGCATTTCTTAAGCATTGATCAGTTATGGTTTATAAATACTTGTTATGACTGGGTGGCATTCACGCACAAGCTATAGGTGCGAATATGTCCTTAGACCTCATCTAGTTTTTTGGTTTCCAGAGCATTTATCTCCTCCGTCATGTCCTGGATCCTGGTGAACCTCTAGAAAAAAGGAGATTTGTTTGTAGGACACAGATTCTGAGCTTCTTCCCCCCAATGCTGCCAGACATAAGAGAGGGCCCCTTTCCCCCCTTAATTTATAACACGGGCTCTGTCTTCCCACTATACACACCTTGGTAAAGCTGAAGAAACGGCATCTCAGTGTCAAGGAGTAATTACCATCATGGGGAGTGATGTGTCTTCGGTCATTATCCTGACCGTTGGGACACCTTCCTTCCGCCTGTGCACTTGAAAGGATTTGGAGACAGCGTATGAACTTTTTTTTTTTTCCTGTATTTATCTAGTGTTCTGTTTTCTACTGAATCTTCAAACATAGTTTTTAAGTGTCTTATTTACTGTTAGATATATCAAGGGTAGTCTTTTTCCCCTCTGGAGAGCTTAAAAAATAGGCCATATTCCTATTTTTCTGAGATTTTAGTTCTGCCTATCAGTAAAAAAAAATAAATAAATAAGTAGGGAGACTAAAATATCCTTCTAAATCTGGGATCCTTAAGTTTACCTTCCCTCTTAACTTCAGCCAACAGGACATGTGTTCATTGAGGTGGAGGCAAGAGGTGAGAGTTGCAGTGCAAAAGGTTGTACTGAACTTAGGTGCCTGGTGAGTCTCTCAGTCTCTGAGCCTGGGGAATTGCTACAATAATCTAAAATCAACAGAGGAGGCAATCCAGAGCCAATGAGCAGGACCAGGTACACAGTAGAAATCAGGGTCATGGGGTACAAATTGATCTGGGAGTGAAATTATGAGCCTACATAAAGATTTTACAGGGCTTGATTTCAGGAAATAAAGTTAGTGCATTTCCAAAGTAGTTTATTTAAAGTTGGGGTTTTCAAAGCTTTAATTAATATTCTTTTGTTCTCCCTAAATGGTTGAGGATGTGGTGGACTTTTGTCTAGTTTATTTATTTTCTGCACAGCACCCCCCCTTCCAGTTTGGGGGGAATTCTACATGGCATGTGGTGTTGGGGAGGAGCAATGCTCTGCATTCCATTCAGGGGTGATCCCCCTCTCCCTACCCCAGACATCCAGGGTGTGGTACAGATACCAGGCTCAGCCAATCAGACACTCCTCTCTGGGACTTTGACTGTTAAGGAAGTGAAGCAGAAGTTCAAGGGTAGTTTAGAAGCCAGTCATGATGGTGGTATTGTCCTGTGGCTGGTAGTGGTGTCCTAGCAGGGACAGACTGTCCCTGTGGCATCACCTTGGGTGTGTTCTTCATTGCCCATCTTATTTTGGTTATTTTGGTTTCAACCTATCTCCTGAGCCTTGTTTTCCATCCCTCTCATCCATCCTGTGAGTTATTCAATATTTTTCCAGTATATTTCTGTTTAGATAAAATTAGTCAGGGCTGGCTTCTGTTGCTTGCAACTAGGCATTAGATGGAACCCTGTGATATCCCTGACCTTATAGCCAAAGAGGTGTTTCCAGTGCTGCTAGTTGGTCTCTATTTAGAATAGCCTGGCAGCAAGGATGGTATTCCCTATCTACTTACAGACTTTAGGACAAATCTAGCTTGGAGAGTTCCTGGTATATTCCAAAGTAAACACAATTAGCTTAGTGGAGAGAGAAATTCCATTGAGTATGGGCTCTAAATAGTCAATATTTGCAGATATGAACTCCAGGCCACAAACCTAGATGACAAGAAATGCTGACTTTTTTCATATATTTAAATCAACCTAATTTCAGCTTGGGTCAGATGTACCTTAATCATGGAGTGACATCTTTGTTTTTTAAAACTCTTTATTGTTACACGACAATAAAACTTTTTTTTTTTTTATTGTTGTGTGCCATCGAGTCGATTCTGACTCATAGCGACCCTATATGATAAAGTAGAACTGCCCCATATGGTCTCCTAGGCTGTAAGAGTGTGCCACAAAGCTTGGCCTTCAAAGATTTGGTCACCTTTTCAGGGTGCTATATGGAGAGGGCTCTGGTCCTTGAAGTTTGAGGAATCCACAGACCTCTTTCCCTCCCTCCTACCTCCAGGAATCTTCTAGTCTGATGAACATTCCACTTCATGTTTCCCTTGCAGATACCCTCCTCCCTGTAGTAAATTAATCAATGGCATAAGACTTTGAAAACAAAAGTCAAAAAATGTCTTGCAGGCAATTTCTGCTTTCTGTCCTGCCACAAACCTTCTTTGAAGTGGGGAAGCACATAGCCTGCTCTTTGCTTGAATGGGAGAAGGGAGTGGGGTCAACATATGTTGTGGGAGGGAAATAAAAACAAATTAATAGATTTTAAAAAGTCTTATCAATAACATTTAAAATTAATGAAGAGGAAAATAAAATAGAAGTACCAAAAGGCTATCAATTGTCAAATAGAGGGGTTAATTGGATTTGATTTCAGTGTCACCATTTTCTGTGATTCCTAAACGTTTCATAAGAGATGCAATATCATCTCCAAGTTGCTCTGGTATGAATAAGGTCACTCCCTCCTTACTCATCCTAAATTTTTAGAGTCAGGAATAAGGAGCGTTTCTTGACCACATTCTATAAATCAAGTCATCAACTCTATCTTTAATTAATGTGGGACTTCTACTCTGGCAGCGAATATTTGTGTTACAGATGATATAACATATAATCTGCAATCCAGCTTCTTACTGACTCCGATGTTCCAGCTGCTGCTTTTCATAGAAATCCACTTGCTGTAGGCTTTCCAGTCTTAGAGAGCAAAGCCACCGAGGTGAGGATTCTCTGCCAGCGTGTGATCCTCATGATTTGCCAGTACATTTTAAATAAGCATATGCTAATTTTTTTTGTTCATTATAGATTCTGATTCCAAGAATTCCTGAGGATTTACAGGTCTAGTTCATTCCACACATTTAAAGGCCAGATCGTGGTCAAATGAATGTATCATTAGAAAAGATAGTTAGAGGAGGAAAGGACAGGTCTTCATAAACCCATCACCACTGTTGGAGTCACAGTGGTGACTTAAATGATAGGGAGATTATTATCCCATTTAACAAGACAGGCAGCAGGTTAGTTCCAGGATTGGTTAATTCAGGGGCTCTGTGACATCATTCAGGGCCCAGGTTCTATCCATCTTTCCTCTCTGCCACAATCTGTGTGTTGGCTCCTCCTCTTATCGACCCAAGATGGCTCTGGCACTTCCAAGTATCACATTGGTGCAGGATTTCCAGAGTCAGAGAAAAGGAATGGTTTCTTCTTGCACGCCTCTTCTTTATAGCAAGAAAGCTTCTCTCAGAAGCATGGTCCCTTCAGCAGATTTCTTCATGTGTCTCATTGGCCAGAATTAAATCAAAGCTGCTTCCTATGGCTTGACCCAGGGTGCCCTTCCCGGAGTACATGGCCTAATGGGGACCAAATTGGGGCTTTGCCAAGGACAGAAGAGACAGATTGAGGCAGATAACCAGCAGTGTGTATCATGCCAGCTTATACCCCATGAGCTTATAAATGACCTGTAAATGTGTTTTATATACTTTCTGCTCCTGTGTTTCTTGAGTCCCACTCCACATTCCCTGGGCTCCAAGGGTTACCTCAACACTGGCTGTCCCATCCTCTTACAGCCTCCAGTGTCCTCTCTCCAGCTCACACCGCACCAGATGAACCCCCAACTCATCTGATCAGAATCAGAAGCATCTCTAATTCCCTATTTAAGGAGATGGAGAGACTCCCCTTCTTCCACTGACAAGACTGGAAAAGAGCTTAGAACCCAATTCATTCATTCACTTATCCATTCATGCATTCCTTCACTTAATAAATACTTATTGAGCACCTGGCAGGGTACTAGATGCTGAGCATACAAAGGCAATTAAGGCGCAGCTTCTGCCCTCAAGGAGCCTGTAGAAGAAACAAGGAAACAAGTGTGATTGTCTTAAATAAGCTGTGTTATAAGTAGGGCATTATAGAAGGATTGATAATGTGGTTCAGGGGCACTGTGGGAAAAATAAGCATTTGCAAAGTGGACTGGGAACCAAACCGTATTTCTCAGGGGTTCCAAATGACTAGCTTAAAAATAAATTTTTGAAGAACAACCCGTTTATAAGTTAGTAATACAAAGTGTTCCATATTAAGAACATTTTGGAAGGGGGATTGGATTCTCCAGCTCTTCAAAGCTGTTGGTAACTTTGTCATTTACTAATCTTTTTAGAAACATTGCTTCTCTGGCGTTTAATTACAAGTCAATACATGGTGTTAGAACCTTGGCGGTGCAGTGGTTAAGAGCTCAGCTGCTAACAAAAAGGTTGGCAGTTCATATCCACCAGCTGCTCCTTGGAAGCCCTATAGGGCAGTTCTACTCTGTCCTGTGGGGTCGCTATGAGTTGGAATCGACTCAACAGCAACAAGTTTTTATATGGTATTAAAAATATATAACCGCTGAATGTTTCATATGAACTTTCATCAAGTTTCAGAGGAAACATTGCAAATGTTTTTGGTTGGGGACCCTAATGATCTGTGTCTCTCTTACTCAAGATCATTTTTACTAATTTCAGAGTGTTATCTTAGGGACTGGGGAGATGTTACAAGATTTGGAGGTTCCTACTCCCTGAGAATCATCCTGAATTCCCCATGTCTTCCCTCACTTCTCTTCTGACTCATCTAGTCATGGTCGCTACATCTTGGTCCTTTGCTCTTTGCTCTTCTCTGTATACACCCTTTTTTCTTCAAGAAGGTATCTGCTCACACAATGCCCCTTATCACAACCACGCGATTGATGTCCAAATTTACATTTTGGTTCTGAACTCTCTTCCAAGTGCTAATCTCACATTTCCGCACATCTTCTGGATATTTCCAATTGAGTGTTTTGCTAGTAACTCAAATTCAGCACACTTAAAACTAAATCAATCAAACCTTTCATCCCTGGTCCCCCCGCAATTTTTTTCTAATATTTATTCAAGGCCAACTCAAATCCCATGTTCTCTATGAAACACTTTCTGATGACCTTTCATCCAATAAATAAATACTTATTGTATGCCTGTTATGGGACTTGATCTATCACAGATCCAGAGTATACAGTGGAGAGCAAGCAGCTGAGTCCTCAGTCTCATGGAGCATACATTCTTACGAGGTGAAATATCAGGTAGCAAGTGATGAGTGTTAAGAACTCCTAAAACTTTTATTGTCTATGTGATGGAGATATGGCAATAATAATAACTTACCTTGACAAGCCACCATTCACCAGTCAGATTGTCATACTGTGGTGGCTTGTGTGTTGCTATGATGCTGGAAGGTATGTTACCAGTATTTTAAACACCAGCAGGGTCAACCACGGATCCATGGTAGGCAGGATTCAGCAGAACTTCTGGACTAAGACAAGGTAGAAAGGCCTGGCAATCTACTTCCAAAAAAACTAACAAATGAAAACCTTATGGACCACAACAGAATATTGTCTGATATGGTGCTGGAAGATGAATTCCCTAGGTTGGAAGGCACTGATACAATAGCTGTAATAATGAATTCAAACATACCAATAATCACGAAGATGGCCCAGAAACAGGCAACTTTTTCTTTTTAATTGTGCTTTAGGTGAAAGTATACAGCTCAAATTAATTTCTCATACAAAAATTTATATACCTGTTGTTTTGTGACATTAGTTGCAACCCCCACAATATGACAGCACACTTCCCCTTTCAACCTGGGTTCCCTGTGTCCATTCAACCCGTTCCTGTCCCTTCCTGCCTTCTCATCCTGATTTTGAACAGGAGCTGCCCATTTGGTCTCATGTATCTGACTGAACTAAGAAGCACATTCCTCATGTGTATTAGTTTTTGTTTTATAGCCCTGTCTAATCTTTGTTTGAAAAGTGAGTTTTGGGAATGGTTTCAAGTTCTGGGTTAACCGTGCATCCAGGGGCCATAGTTTTGGGGGTTCTTCCAGTCTCTGTCTGACCATTAAATCTGGTCTGTTTATGTGAATTTGAGTTCTACATTTTTCTCCTGCTCTGTCCGGGACTCTGCTGTGTTCTTGGTCATTGGTGGTAGCTGGGCACCATCTAGTTCTTCTGGTCTCAGGCTGGTGGAGTCTCTGGTTCATGTGATCTTTTAGTCCTTTGGAAACCAGGCAATGTTTTGTTTTGTTATGCATGAGGTCGCAGTGAGTCCATGGAGCCAACTCGATAGTTACTTTGGAAAAAACAATAACCTTGAAGAGGTTGCTAAGGGGGCTATTCTAAGTGCTTATCACATAATAGCTCACATAACCTTCACAACAACCCTGTAAGGTAGCACTGTTCCTCCCCATTGTTTTTTATAGGAGAGGAAACTGAGGCACAGAGAAGTTAAGAAATTTGCCTGGGATTAAAAGCTAGTAAATCATGAGTTTGCTTCCATTAAATAAGGAAAATACAATTATAATAAATTCTGTTTTGGGTAAAAATAAAATATTTAAACTTTAAATAATGTATGTTTCAATACCCCTAATTTTCCATTTTCTCTGCTACTTTAATGTTCTGGAAAAAAAAACCACTAAAACGTGTATATAGGGCATACATTTTTTCCTTTTGCCTCAGGCTCCAACATGGCTTGGCATAGCACTATTGGAACCTATCATTATTTAAAATTTTGCTGTTTTGTGCACCACGGGTTTTTTTTTTTTTTTTTTTGCATTAATTTGACTTTTTAAAATATTGCTTTAAGTACTATTTACCCTGATTGATGAATTTTTTGGCACTGCCTTAAATTTTGCACCTCACTCTAATCCCAGCCCTGAGTGGTGGAGCTGGAATTCAAATGGAGGCAATCCGGCTGCGGGTCTATACTCTTGACCATTACACCATTTATGTCCTATTTCTGTTGTTGTTAGGTGTTGTCAAGTCAGCTTTCAACTCAGCAACCCCATGTGACATAGGGCTATTGGTTGTAATCTTTACAGAAGCAAATTGCCAGGCCTTTCTCCCACAGAGGAGCTGGGTAGGTTTGAAACACCAAACTTTCAGTTAGTAGCCAAGTGCTTAACCATTGCACCATCAGGGATCCATAGTTATGTCCTAATATTGTTGATGTCTACATCTGTAGCCATATATTGCTGCTCTTTCCAAATCAACTATAAATGACTTGAGAGCATAGACCATTTTTTATACTGCCTTCTTGCATTCCCAGAAACATCTAGCCTGGTGTTTGTTTAGCACATGGAGTGCTTAATAGAAGTCGACTGAATAAAAGGGAACCCAAAGAAACTTTGCTAGTGGACAGAAATCTATCAACACCAATGACTACTTGCATCATAATTTGTAGTTTTGTTTATTGTCTTTGGTTTCCTCTTACATATTTCATTTTAACTTAATGAAAATAACTGAATGCTCTGTCACATATAAAGATGATGAATTAACTTATCAATGAAATACTATGAAAATAAAATGCTTTCCTGAACACAGTAAAATGTTTTCTTTTTAATGCGACCTTCTCACTCTTCCAGAAATACATGGCATTTGAGAAGAAAACCTAGAAGTTTTAAATTTGTAAGTGAACAGATCAGTGTAGTAAAGAGAAGGTAGAAAGGTTCATTCACATAGTTATCAGCTCTTTGGTAACAATATGGTAGTTTCTGAAGCACAGCAGCTTTCTGCTTTATGCTTCTCTACAAAGCCAAGCTCTGCTCATCACCTCCTACACTAGGCTGTGAAAGCTCCTTCACCCGTGGGTGTACCTGTCTCAGTGTAGAAACTTCACGCTTGGTTGGGTATTTTTTCTCCAGCACTACTTCCGGGAATAACAGGAGGGGGTGGGCATTTCCTCTCCTGCCACTGAACCAGTTGACGAGTTTTGTTTTGGAGATTGGGTCAAAGATGGAAGCGGCAATTTCTTGAGGGCATATTATGTAAAACCCTTTGAAAGCTCTCCTGAGGCTGGGAATCTTGTACACAAAACAAAGTTAAATGCATTGCACCAGGAAACAGCCAGAGTAGGTGACTTCTGGAGGGCCCCTCCTGCCACGTATTGTCATTGGGTTAGTCCCACACCGTTCTTGCCAACCCACCCATGGGCTGGATTGAAAAATATACAAATCTCTTTGAATTGTTTGGTTTTATATTAAACAACTGTAAGCAGGTTTTAATTTCCCTTTAATTATGTTTTTGAGGGTTCTATACCTATGAGGGAAACCCTGGTGGTGTAGTGGTTAAGTGCTATGGCTGCTAATCAAAAGGTCGGCAGTTTAAATCTGCCAGAGACTCGTTGGAAACTCTATGTGGCAGCTCTACTCTGTCCTATATGGTCGTTATGAGTGAGAATCGACTCGACGGCAGTGGGCTTGGTTTTGGTTTTATACCTATAAGTTTATTGGCTCATTTTACTAAAGAGCCATCAGAGCATGGAGCCAGGCAAATTGTCACCTGCTTGACATTTGAGAATCTTATAGATGCTCCCTTATGCTACCAGTCTGCAAGGAATAAAATGCTGCACTCAGCCTTGCTTGGAAATCATATTGTTATACAATGCAAATATGAAGAGTTGTATAATTATTGAAACTCTGCAGCTATTAAAATTTGCCTAAGGTTTGCCTCACTTTGAAGCAAGCTGTGAGGAGAACTGGATAGAGTTGTTACTGTGCTCTGAAAACAGTTTTATTGTACATCACCCGTCCTATTAAAACCCTGAAAATCCCACTTAATTCGAAGTGTGGGCCATACCACTAAAGTAGAGAAAGAAAAAGTGTCATTTGATTGCTGACCTTTCTAGTTACAATTTCAATATATATTAATTAGCATGTGGTTCTGACAGTATACTCCAATACTTCAAATTAAACTGAAAACTCTTGCTCCCCACCTGGTGCAAATACAACTTCATGTGTTTTGGGGGAAGAAGAAACATCCTTGGAGAGCATTATCATTTGCTCAGTACAACCATTAGCTACCCCGTGTGCAGGCAAGTCTATATACATCACATAGGCCATCGCAGGTTATAGGCCAGACTCTTGAAAGCGAGATGGCAATGCTTAAGGTTTAACCAAGACTCAAATCCACTGTAGCTTCTATTTTAATAATCTCTGATAGTGTAGTGGTTAAGAGCTGGTCGGCTAACCAAAACGTTGGCAATTGGAATCCACCAGTCACTCCCTGGAAACCCTGTGGGACAGTTCTACTCTGTCCTATAGTGTCACTATGAATAGGAATCAAAGCTACAGCAAACAGTTTAGGCAGGGAAATAGTTTACTAGGTTATCTGAGGTTAGAGTAAACTGATGAGAGACTGAGTCTCCAAATACATGAAAGAGAGTAAAAAGAAGACTTAGTACAAAGTGAGGAAAAAGTCTCACAAGATGTAGAGTGGTACGGCCCAATGTCTAAACACTGATTTCACACGTTCCTCCACTGAGTTCTCAGGGAAGACAGGAAAGATTTGAAAACAAGGCAGCCATATCTTCATCTGAGGTAAGCCAGGTTCAGATGAAGGCAAAGCAGAAGTCAACAACCATTCTTTCTACTCCTGTAGCAAGGCTAGTTCTCTGTACAAGTTCAGGGTGCTTGAATATTAGAGACATGAGGCTTTAAAGCTGGCTTCTAGTCTTAGATTTTGATGTCAAAAGATTAAGAAAGAAACAGCTGGGGAGGTCTGGAAGGATGTGATTCAAGAAACATTAAAACGGGAGCCTAGTGAGGGCCAGGTGCTAGCCCAGCGGCTGGAGATACAGACATGATTAGACATAGTATGGCCTCACAGAGCTATTATCTGTCAAGAATCATGTATCTTACGTTCCAGCCTACTACAGGTTTCCAAGATTGAATGGTGCTAGAATGTACACTTATAGAATCACATGCTAATATATATGGAAATTATAACTAGGAAGGTAGGTACTGATCTGACTCCTTTTTCTTTCCCTACCTCAGTGGTATGGCCCATACTTCAAAATACCTTTGTGTTACTCATCTTCCATGCAGTGTTCCTCCAATACCTGCCTTGACTTTTCTACTGCTGAGCTCTCCTCTACCACACATTCGCCTCCCCAGAGAGCTAATTACAAGCCTCTATTTTAGTGCCTGCTTTCAACAAAAGCTGGTGTCAAAAGCAGCACATATCTATATTGCTATTTCAAAGGGTAAAATTCCTGAAGGCGATTATGTGCTTCACCAGCCAAGTAATGATGGTTCAGGGAAGCTGAAGTAGGTCTGGTCAGGTCAGTAGCGAGGAAAATGCAGATCAAGTGGGTGCCTAATAAGTGTGTACTGAAAACGACCATCATGATAATTGGTGAAATGACCCACTGCAAGTTTATCTGAGACATTTACTGTTTATGTAAAGAAGTGGAAGAACTTCTGTGTTCATCAGGATCAGAGCTTGGGGTACTATAGCCTTGTAGACAAGAGCACGCTTTTGCAGGCCCACGAGGCCTTTCACTAGCCCTTCTCAGCCTTGAGAAATATTACTGACCTAACAGTAGCTTAGAGTATTTGAACATTGGGTTTATGTGTGGTTTTAACTTTTGGATTTTTAGTCACAGGCTTTCTTGAAAATGCTTCAACTGCTTTAGGCCTTTGGTCTCTGAGCCAGTTCTTATTTGATGGGAAGATATTATCACTTCTCCATTTCAGGACCTGAGTTGTTGGTACAAACAGTTTACTCTCAACTACTCACCAAAGGGTTGGTCTTTTGAATCTACCCAGTGACTGTGGGAGAAAGGCCTGGTAATCTACTTCCATTAAGATTACAGCCAAGAAAATCCTGTGGCGTGCAGTTCTATTCTGGAACACTGGGGTCGGAATTGACTTGATGGCAATGGGTTAGGTGGAAGAGAAAAAAAGTAGAAATGGGAACAGTATGAGTATTTATCTACATCCTGGACTTTAAAGAGGAAACTCAAATCTTCCAAATTGTCTTTTGTAATCTATTCAATGTCCAAAAGTCTCCAGAAATGTACTACCCCCTTAATACAAAATAAAACAAAAACTCTGTGTGTGTTCAGAGCCTCCATGAACTTTTGCGTTTGTTGGTGGAAATCTCATCTGTGAAACTAAAGCTCTTCAAGCCTTATAACAGATCCCTAGTTTCTGTGGGATTCTATGAAACCTCGTCTTGTTGAAAACTCTCCTTCTATCTTCCTTCCATCTTGAAATGGGGTTGAGCGTTTTATCAGGTTGACAGCAGGGAATGTTTTACCTGCTTGACTTGTTCTTTCTATTTTACTCGGATTTTAGTCCAACGTGTCTACATCCTACTGGGTGTGGGAGGCCATGACTCACCAGAAGTGAGGGTACTGTTTCATGTACACACCCAGAGTGTTGTGGGGTGACTGGAGGCCTTCTTCTTTGGGCTGGCTGCCATTTTGTCTCTTCTTCTTGTTCTGTCTTGGATATTAACTTGGCTCCTTGATCCCAGGGAGAACCAGTCAGTTGAGTATTCAAATATTAAATTAACTCCTCTTTCTGCACAAGTGGCCAAACTAGTTTTTACTGGAAACAAAGACTGGTGCCTGAGGAAGGATGGGGGTGGGGAGAAGAGAGATTGAGCTCAAAAGGCAAAGGAATCTGTGGAAAATAGCTTTTCTGTCTAATTACATGTTTTATGATGCTTTTCCCATTGCTTATGATCCTTGTGCCTTTGTGCATAAGTAGACCACGAAAATATTTTAGTGAGGGTAACCTTGCATTAATTAATCTGTGCCAAGAGGCTTCCTCTTTCTTGCTGATGCACCAGCCACTTGGCCCATTAAAGCACAGAGAGACTTGACCCCTAGCCATCTCATTACTGTGAATTGAATTTTGCAAATGCTACCTCCTCCCTTCACCCTCTTTCAGACTAAGAACCTGCCCAGAACTCTAGAGCTACGGAATGAGTACTGCTGAGGGAGGGGGCTAGCTAAATAGAGCTGTTGTCAGGTGAAGGGCAGAGGCTGTATGCAGGCATCCTTGTTTCTCGTTTCTGCCAATGTTTTCCTCCTCCCCAGAGGCTCTCTCACCCTATGTCCTGCTTCCCTCCTATAAGCACTTCTGGAGCTGGGTAGCTTGGTTACATTTTTTATCCAAAGCATTTTTTTTTTTTTTTTAACTTCATGGAGGGTCTGTAAATCAGGCATTTTGGCTTGTTGGTTCCAAACTCAACAGCATATCAGAACAGGGAAAAATACATATTCCAGGGTCCTACCTTTGGAGAGGTTGATGCAGTAAGTGTAAGGATGGGATCCTAGAATCTGTATTTTTGAAAAATACCTTCCTACCTTTCTCAGGGAGTCACTGGGTGGTGCCCAACAGATAAATGAGTTTGGCTGCTAACTGAAAGGTTGGCAGTTCAAGTCTACTCAGAGAGCCTTGGAAGAAAGTGATTTACTTCTGAAAAATCAGCCTTTGAAGACCCTATGAAGCACAATTCTACTTTCTATTCTAACACACTTGGAGTTGCCATGAATCAGAATCAACTTGATGGCAATTGTTCTTTTTAATCTTTCTCAGGCACAGCCAGGTTTAGAAACTATCTTTGCCAGTTCTTTCCAAAATGTCTGGGGCCAATCTATGAGGAAATGTTCACCAATCTACCTAAAACATGTATGTATTTTTCACAGATGAAGGGTATTAAATTTGAAGTGCTGTTTTTAAATCTTCTATTGTGGAATCGACTTGGCGGCAGTGGTGGGTTGGTTATTGTCATGATCACATCATTTGGGGTTAAAGTGCCTACCCTTTTATGGAGTGATGGTGATCATAGTCCAAATTCAATTCGTGAATATAAAAATTAACAGTCTCGTGTTGGTACCCCTCCCCCCAAATTTTTAACATTTTAATGGTTAAATTCTAAAGCCTGGGAACATTGCTCCAGATACCAATCACTTGAAAATATCTTACAGAGAGTACTTCTGCTATTCACATTATTTGCACCATAAAAAATTGAAAACACCTATACATTTTTCTGCTGTTCATAGGATCACTGAGCAAAAAAATGACAAAGTTAAAATTGACAGTTGTTACCTGCCTTCAAGTAGGCCCCAACCCATAGTGACCCCATTTACAACAGGAACGGACCATTAAGATCCATAGTGTCGGCTGATTTCCTAGTCTATCTCGGTCTGGAAGCTCCACTGAAACCTGTCTGGCAACATAGCAACACACAAGCCTCCACTGACAGGGTGATGACTGTGCTTGAGATCCATTGGCTGAGAATCAAACCCAGGTCAAAAGCATGGAAGGGGAGAATTCTACCCCTGAACCACCACTGCCCCCACACTGATGTTACTTGTCCTGTCATCTGTTGTGCCTCAGACTAGGAAACGAAGATGAGAGAAGAGACAGGTAGAAGTGGGGTCAGAAGAGGGACATACTGAGAAGGGAAGTTGCTCTCTCATCATGGGTGTTGCCTCGAAGGCCCTAGACACCCTCCTGATTTGGGGGGCTGAGGTAGGGTAAGGGCTGACAACAGCCATTTCTAGGGATCCAGGGGATGTCTTTGCATTCCAGAGGTGGGGGCAGCTGGCAGAAGGGAGTGCTGAGTCTGTGGGAGCCATGGCCTGCCCCACCCTTTAGGCAGATTAGTTAATTATTGAAAAAAGTGCTTGGGAAGCACAAAGGTCTGGAAAGACTCCATGTGCTATCGCTCAGGCCTGTGTGGGAGCTGGCATTTCTGAGGAGCTGATGAGGCTCTTATAGGAGGCTGTGGAACCAACAAACAGTTCCCTCCTATTGTGGTGTAGTCTCTTAAGGTCGTGGTGCAGAAAGATGATCATGGAGAATTCTTGACAGTACATTTTAAAAAAAAGTCGGTCCAGCACTTTATTGGCCTAAAGCACCTTGCCGTCTGGTTGCCTGTTTGGGCGCTCACAATAGCCCCACAGAGGATGCGGGGCAGGGAGTATCTCCCTACTTTTCTTTGTGTGTGCGTGGGAAAAATATATATAACAAAACATTTGTCATTTCAACATTTTTTGTATGTTTAACCCAGTGACATTAATTACGTTCATCATGCTATACAACAATCACCTCTATCCATTTCCAAATTTTTCCATCACTCTTTACAGTGCCTTTTAACTCAACATTTATTTTGCGATAGGATTTGTAGGTTAATCAGATAAATGAGCCACACTGGGTTTTAATTTCGTTTGTGGTTTTTAACATTTACATTCAGATCATTTATACATAAACAAAATCATGCAACATATTTTGTTCTGTGACTTTCTTTTTTACTTAATAATGTTCCCTGAAGCAGTTTCTGTGTTATTATATACAGGCTTCCTCCCCCTGTTTTTAACGGTTCCATTCTTTCTAGATTGTATAGAGGAAACGTTGTTTCCTTACCCACTGTTCTAGTGAAGGATGCATAGATGGTTTTCCACTTTATGCCATTAAAACAATGGTGCAGCAAACGTTTTTGTACACAAATTTGCATGCATATGTATGTACGAGTATTTCTGAAGGATGTATTTCTGAAAGTGGGAATTTCTGGGTCAAATTTGAACTTCTGGTAAATAATACCAAATTTCTCCCAAAAAATGTATTAATTTATATAGCCACCATCATTTTTGTCATTATGACATTATCAATTAAAAAAATTGTCAGCATCATGTGCAGAAAGATCTGTGTCATTTAAAATACATTTCCCTGATTTACCAGTTAGATTGTATACCTTTCGTATGCTTTTTTACCGTTTGGATTTTTTGGAACTTTTTAAAAAAAGTATAGAAATACAGAAAAGATGTACAAATGATAAGTATACTGCTCAATGAATTCACACAAAGTGAATTTTTCAAGTAGCCACCATTCAGATCAAGAGATAGACTATTATCAGACCCTGTCCCACCTTCGCAGAAGTAATAGCTGTCCTGACATCCAACCCCTATAGGTTAGCCATGCCTATTTTTGAACTTTATACAAATGGAATCATACAACATGCACTCTTTTGCATCTTGCTTCCTTCATTCGACATTATGTTTATGAGTCATCCATGTACTTATCTGTAGCTGCGAGTTATTCATTTACATTGCTTATTAAATTTCACTACGTGAATATATCACAATTTATTTATTGATGGACATTTGGGTTGTTTCCAAATTTTTAGCTATTAACAAATAATGTTGTTATGAACATGTCTTTTGGTATACATGTACACACATTTCTGTTGGGATATGTCAAGGAATGAAATTTGGGGGTCATGGGGAACGCTATATACAACTTGGTCAATTGTACTTAGTTTGTGAATTTCCTATTAATATTCCTGGCACATTTTTCATTGGGTCGCTTGCCTTATTGATGTATATGTGTTGTATTCATTCTGGATGTTGATTCTGTGTTATATCTGTTGGAAATATTTTCTCCTAGTCTCTGTTTATAGTGCCTTTTCTTTCACAAAGGTTAACATTTTTATGCAGTCAACTCTGTCAATCTTTTTCTTTATGGTTTCTGGGTTTTCTATCTTGCTTAGAAAATCATTCCCAGTCCCAAGATTGTAATATATTCTCTTATGTTTCCTTCTAATACTAATTTTATTTTGTTTTTCACCTTAGGTGTTTTAATCCATCTGGAATTTATTTTGTGAGGGTAAGCGGTAGAGGCTAATTTATTATCTAACACTTGTGGGGTGAATAAAATTATACCATTTGCTGCCTAGATTTTTTAACATTAGTTTTTAAATTTCAAAATAGGTGATAACATTAAAGAGCTAAGAAACTGTCAAAAATGTTATTAAAAAAGATTTTACCTGGGAATAGTCTTTCTTTAATCTAAGCCTAAGTTAGAGTCTAAATAGGAGTCCCTGGTTGGTGCAAAAGTTAACACCCTTGGCTGTCAACAGAAAGGTTGGCCATTGGAGTCCTCCCAGAGACGCTTTGTAAGAAAGGCCTGTTGATCTACTTTCAAAAAATTGACCACTGAAAACCCTTTGGAGCACAGTTCTACTCTGATACACATGGGGTCGCCATGAGTCAGAATCAACTCAACAGCAGCTAGTAGATTCTAAATGAGGCTGCCACCAAAAATGCCATACATACAAACGTGAAATTACTACTTACTCATTTACTATGTATTTATGGAATTTTAAAGCGTGGTTTTCATGGATTTGTGTGGCTAATGGTGGGATCCTTGAGAGAGCCTGACAGCACAGTGGTTCCACATTGTCGGGCCAGGCAAACCGCAGCTGCTTCCTTCCCTGCTGGGCTCCAGCTCCTGTTAATCTGAGCAAGAGACCCCAAATGGATTGTGCGCGCTGAGCCCATGCCCAGTATATGGAGGGGTTCAGTATGACCTTCATTGCGACTCCCCAGAGTGTAGGCACGACTTCCTCAGGCAAAGCTGTCCACTTTATTTTCTTGACTGCCTGGATGATTGGCATTGGGGTCATTCATTGGAGCAGGGCTGGATTAAGGCACGTGAGGCCCTAAACACTGATAATCTGTGGTGCCCCTCCTCTGTTTACTCAGGTATTTGAACAGGATATGTGAATTATATATGTGTGTGTGTGTGTCTTAGCTATCCATGATCAGCTTCTATTTAAATGCAACTGTAATATTAGCGATCGAACACAAAAGTGGTGTATGCCATTTTAGTGGAATGAGATGAACTGGATTATAAAATTTTCACTGGATGTGGGGTAATAAGATTTTTACTATATCCCACATTTTCTACAAAAAGAATATTCCACATATTCTATAACAAAGAAAATGAGTCAGTGGACTTAGTTGTTTCAGCAATGTAAAATTCTTTTGATCTCCCACAACAAAAAATCGACTTTCACCGATTTTGCATTAAACAGCTCGTACTTCAGTTTTGGTGCTTGTTTCATAATAAATGCTGTGATTATAGGAGAACACATGAAAAGATGTCATCAAAGAAAATTCAGTGATCAGAAAAAATATAACAGATTACTATGTTTTACTTTTAGATAGATCTTTCATCTCTAACATGTTTAATTGAAAAATGTTTCTATTCTTTGCTCTCACAAATTCTCCAATGATTTTGTCACAATTAAGCTGCCAAACAATATCTATTTCCATACATAATAAGGATAATGAATCAAGTCTTTCTTGAATCTTTGTTGTAAGCTGAGGGTTTCTGAGTCTCTTTAGGGATGAAAATGAGTGTTCTGTTGTGCAGTTTGTGGTCATTAAAGGTAGGAACATGTGTAAAGCAATTACAACATTGGGAAGTATGCATTGTATTTTATCTTCTATTATGGAATCATACATGCCTACATGAGTCAAACCTATCTTTCCTGAATCTGTAAACTTAGTTCTCACATAAGAATGAAACTGTTGGACTTCTCCATAAAGGTTTGTGTTTAAGTCATCATGATAAGCCTGTACTAATTTCTTGGATGCTGTTATGGATTAAATTGTGTCACCCAAAAATAATGTGTGTCAACTTGGCCAGGCTATGACTCCTAGTATTGTGTGCTCATCCACCATTTTGTGATCTGATGTGATTATCCTATGTGTTGTAAATCCTACCTCTATGATGTTAATGAGGCAGGATTGGAGGCAGTTATGTTAATGAGGCAGTACTCAATCTACAAGATTAGACTGTGTCTTGAGTCAATATCTTTTGAGATATAAGAGAAAGAAGCTAGCAAGGAGATGGGGGACCCCATACCACCAAGAAACAAGAACCAGGGGAATGGCGCCTTCTGTGAACCCAGGGTCCCTGTGCTGAAAAGATCCTCGACTGGGGAAATTTGATGACAAGGACCTTACCCCAGAGCCAACAGAGAGAGAAAGCCTTCCTCTAGAGCTGGGAACTTGAATTTGGACTTCTAGCCTCCTAAACTGTGAGAGAATAAATTTAACTTTGTTAAAGACATCTACTTGTGGTATTTCTGTTACAGCAGCACTAGATAAGACAGATGCCTTCACACATACTTCATCAGGTGTATCCACATTGTTTAAGGAGAATCTATTTGAAAGAACTTCATACACTATCGCCCATCTTTTCATGCAAGATTTGAGTGTGTCAATGATGATGTAGTATGTGGTTATGTGAAATTGATCACTGGCACTCAATACTTCTGGAGCACTTCTGTCATTTACTTGTTTCTTTCTAATGCTTCTGCGATGGCGAACCACTTAATAATCAGTATTTGGAAGTATTCGTTTTGTTGTGTTTTCAAAATTTTATCTTAAATTATGTAAATACCCTGATAATAACTGGAAGAGATCTGTTCACGTCTTTAAATTTACTTCTGAATCTTGGACAACTTAGCTGTCCAGTGAAAATGCTGTAATATATTATTTTACATAACCAACATAAATACATAGCGTTTGCATTTTGTTGGCCATGTTTTCAACTCCTCTTTTCCTATCTCCTTTTTGTGTCTGGTCTTCAGCAATATTTTCTAAGGCATCTAGAATCTGAGTGTATGATTCTAGCACTGCACTCTTTGCTACACCATGTGCTTCCCAATGTGTATTAGAAAGACATTTTAATACTCAATCATTGCCTAAAAATGTTTTAAGAACTATCATCGGTGAGTAGCTGTTGTTGTTAGGTGCCATTGAGTTGGTTCTGACTCATAGCGACCCTATGACAACAGAATGAAACACTGCTCGTTCCTGCACTATCCTCAGTATGGTTTTTATGCTTGAGCCCGTTGTTGTAGCCACTGTGTCAATCCATCTTGTTGAGGATCTTCTTTTTTTTTGCTGACCCTCTACTTTACCAAGCATGATGTCCTTCTCCAGGGGCTGAGCTCTCCTGATAAAATGTCCAAACTATGTAGGACAAAGTCTCACCATCCTTGCTTCCAAGGAGCATTCTGGATGCACATCTTCCAAGCCATATTTGTTTGTTCTTTTGGCAATCAGTGGTATATACGATGTTCTTCGCCAACCGTAATTCAAAGGCATCAATTCTTCTTCAACCTTTCTTATTCACTGCCCAGCTTTTGTATGCACATCCCACCCAGCGACTGAAAAATGCCAGGGCTTGAGTCAGGGTTACATTAGTCCTTAAGATGACTTTGCTTTTTAACACTTTAAAGAGATCTTTTGCAACAGATTTGCCCAATGCAATGCGTCGTTTGATTTCTTGACTGCTGTTTCCATGGGTGTTGATTGTGGACCCAAGTAAAATGCAATTCTTGACAACTTCAAACTTTTTTCCATTTATCCTGATGTCGCTTATTGGTCCAGTTGTAAGGATTTTTGTTTTCTTTGAGTTGAGGTGTAATCCATACTGAAAGCTATAGTCTTTGATCTTCATCAGTAAGTGCTTCAAGTTCTCTTCACTTTCAGCAAACAAGGTTATGTTATCTGCATAATTCAGATTGTAAATGAGTCTTCCTCTAATCCTGCTGCCCTGTTCTTCTTCATATAGTCCAGCTTCTCAGATTATTTTTTTCAGCATACAGATTGAATAAGTATGGTGAAAGGATACAACCCTGACACCTTTCCTGATTTTAAACTTGTGCTAGATCGCATGTGCATGTATGCCAAACATATTTGAAAGTTAAAGTTATAAATATTATTGTTTATAAAACTTAGAATATAACTCTGTACGTATATGCTATACAGTTAAAAAGTAACTTGATTGAATTCATTGCAATGGTCAACTTGTTTGAGTTCCCTCACTTTTGCGCATCATCTGGAACTGGAGTTACTGTTGATTTTTGACCAGGACATGCAAAAGAGCATACCCTTGTATCACAGAAAAGCATTGCTGGCCCTCCTGGCTGGAGCTGCTGGATCAGCAGACTTGGATTTACAAGACAGTTCTCTCAAAATGGATTAGAGACCCGTTACCTACTAATATAATATGTCCTTGCCCAGTAACCACTCGTGTCGGATCCAGTTGCATACTGGGTGATTGTAGCAAGAGTTAGACTTGACAGCCCACCACCTCTCTTGTTTATTAGAAAGAAATAGTATACTCCCAAGAGACTCGCTGAGATAAGGACTTTCAACTACACAGGAGGGGCCATAGGAGACAGATGTCAATAAAGATGTTCAAGTGGTAAGGACCTCACAGCTTAAACAACCTTGCTCATAGGTGCCTTCGTGACCCTGTGTGACCTTTGTTTCTGGCTGACTCATTCTCACGCACTGGAGCTAGTATCAGGGCCCTGGTGGTATGAAGTATTTAAGAGCTATGGCTGCTAATCAAAAGGTCGGCAGTTTGAATCCACCAGCTGCTGCTTGGAAACCCTATAGGAGAGTTCTACTCTGTCCTATAGGGTCGCTATGAGACAGAATCAACTCAATGGCGACCGGTTTGGTTTTTTTGGTTCGGAGCTGGTATCAATTTCATTGATTGCCCTGCCAGTTCCCTCCCACTGCGGTGCTCACTTTTCCTTGTGTCCTGTCTGTTTAGCATCTGTGGGTCTTTGCTTTGGACAACTGGTGCCCCTGTTTTTTTGATGCCCTAAGAACATGCTTACCTTGCTTATTGGGTAATCCGTCCCTGCATGGAAGAAGTGTGTTGAACTCGGTCTATTCTCCCCTTTGTCTGAAAAGAATTACTGGCTTGTCATGTTTATTAACTAGCAGTGCTCAGCGTATAATTTTTGATTGTGCTCAGACTCTCTAGTGGCTTACAGCGTGAGGCGGTTTTGTTCTGCTCGCCCCTCCTCTTTTCTTTTTCCTTAGGCGTTTTTGTGACGGCCGGGTACTTGCTATTTAGTTAACATGTTATAGAGCTGAAGCTTCAGTCAGGATGAGGTGAAGAAACACTCCTCTTAGCTTGACAAAGAGCTTAGTTGAAGGCTGGTGAGCTGAATGTGCAAATGTGAACCCTCTGAGATGGTTTTCTTGGAAATTGCTCTGCTGGCTGAGCTCCAGAAATGTTAAAAAAAAAAAAAAAAACTAAACCCATTGGCATCAAGTAGATTTTGACTTGTGGCAACCCCATAGCATAGAGTGCAACTGCCCCATAGGGTTTCCAAGGAGCACCTCATGGATTCAAACTGCCTACCTTTTGGTTTGCAGCCATAGCTCTTAACCAGTAAGCCACCAGTGTTTCCAAAAGTGGTCTACAATGTCAAATTTTGCTGCTTGCATTCTTAGATTCACCATTTAAGGATTGGCCAATGCCTGTCCTAAAAGTGTGGTGCTCTCCACTACTTGTAACACAACAACGCTGAGTGTGTGTGTGTGTGTGTGTGTGCACGCGCACCTCACCCAGAGGTTTGTCTGCATGGGCATGTCTTACAGCTGAACTACTTATGCCTGCAGGGAGGCAATGATTACAGAACACAGTGTGAGGCAGATTTTCTTTATTTTAAGAATCATATGTCTGGATATCTGGATTTTTAAGCTAATGTCTTTGGAGAAATGTGAAGAAAATCTTGCATACAAATACAACTGATCCATGAGGTACAGTGATTTATTTTGCCTTCCTTTAGGATTTTGCCTCAGAAAGCTTGGTCTAGTTGAAATATCTTCAGACAATTTACTTAGGAGAACGTGTGTGCCATTTTTTGGAGGAGCACGTGTATTTGACCACACATGGGGGGAAGTGAAAACTTTAGCTTTCAGGAAGTCAAGTTTGAGGTTGTAAGAGGTAGTTATTTATATCAGAGTGATGTGTATTGAAAGCTGAAGGCTTTCATTCCACCACCATCACGGAACTAGTTTAGAGAGAGGAAGGGTGTGCATTTTGCCTTGTTAAATATCTATTGCACTAAGAATGCTTTGTGTGGTTCAGTTTTCTGGTAATCTGTACCCAGGCTCTGTTGTCAAAGAAAGGGTGCTCACATGCTCTTCTTTCAGCCTACTTTGAGGATAAAATGGCTCACTTCGGTTGGTTGATAGGAGTGTGACTTGATTCTTGCTTCCTTTCCCAATATGTCCCTTGGTGTGAGCATGCTGGTGAATGTCGGGGGGGGGGGAGTTGAGGGGAGTAGGGACTTCCCATTATCTCTAAGCTCAAAATAAGGACACTGGACTCTAACAACCACCAAAAAATATACATCAGGAATGCTTATGTTCTCTGTTTAGTAAATGAAGTCTCACATTACTAGCTTCCATTCTGATACTTCTGGAGTGTCTAAGCACCTCCGCTCCCCTTCTCTTTTGGTTAGGGAAAATGAATGTGTTTTGGGACAAACATGTCAGTATTATGAGGGAGAAACTTGGCAGTGTAATGACCTATGCGATACGCTTGACAAGAAATGAGAGACAATACATCTCAGATTTTCTGGGGCAGTCCTAAATTTTTGGTTCAGAAATATGACCCCGAAGCCACAGAAAGGGAAACATTAGTGCACCTTCACTGGCGTCATTATGAGTTAGTTTTACTAAAAGGATATTTCTGCACAGAAAGATGAGGTGTCTGCCCAGGAGGAGAACTTAGTCCTACTTCTACCAAGGTGTAAGTGAAAACTGAAAAGAGAGAACTTCTGCTCTTTCGCCTTAAATAAGAGAACCGGGAGTTAGATGTCAGAAAGGCAGAGCCTGCAGAAGCAGGGCATGTAGTAAGGAAATACCACTTGGCGGGCAGCATGAGCACATTTGCATAGACATTTGGATTTTTCCGGGCTTAACTAATCCCAGTCTTTTGGAGTTTACCTTTTACAGGGGTAAACATGGTTTAATAGTGAGCAAATATTGGTTCACATAATTAAAACCTGTTGAGTTGAACAGGAAACATTCAAGGGAAATCTGCAGGTGCCTGCAAGCAAGGGTGATGCTAGAAGGTTCTTAGCATGCCAGCTCCCTCTCCCTCAAGAGGAGTGTCCCTGGATTGAGGCCACCAATGGCAGGAGGGGAAACAGATGGTTTGTAAAAAAAATGGGAGCAGTGAGGAAAGTTTCTGAACTTATTAATAAGTGGTAGCGAGTGTAAAAGGCATCTGGGGTATTTGCATTTTTGTTTATTGAAAAGGAGGAGGGTGTCTCACAATTCTCTCTCTCTCTAAAATTCACTGAGGAGGTGAAATTTCTAAGGCTTCATGACATCTTAGAGTTTAGATCTGTTCTCAGCCTCACTGCAGGTTTCAACACTGTATATTAAAGAAAAGACAGCTCTGATAAAACTTAGAAAAGCTAGCCTGACGTCTAGATTTTCTTCCCAGAGGGAGTCATGTACTTTTTTCCCTCCTCACTAGCCTGCATTCTTTTCATTCCGGCGCCTGGTCACATCAAGACAGGAAACCCTCATCCTTAGGCTTTGGGTGATGAATGGGAGGCGTGCCCTGCCCGCAAGCACCACCCAAACCAGAGGAGGCAAATGGGTGTGTAAACTCTCCATTACCCATAGCAACATGATATGATACATACCATGGGGAAAAGCAAACAAAGTGCTGATGGAAAATTAATCTCATTAGGGAGATTTGTTAAGGCTTCCTGCAAGTGGTGGCACATAAAATGAGCCTGAAAAATGAGTAGAATTTTGATACACGGAAAAGATTGTCACTAGTATTATTATGGTATCGGCATTTAATAATAGCGAAATGAATCTGTGCAGGACACTTGTATCTTTTGTGAGGCCTGGTGTCAGCACTCTTCTACTGACAGGAGCTTCTGACTGTTCTCTGGAGGACCACCCTTTTCCCACTCTCAACCTAAGTGGTTTGAGTGGGGCTGACCCTGCCCCCTGGGTCTAGACTAAGGCATCTTACCCAGACTGGCCAATAAGAGATCTGCATTCCCTAAGCACAGTAATTGGTCCAAGGGTGGGCATGTGACCCAAACTGGCCCAGTCCTGGAGCGTTCCCTGAAACTATTGGGGGAAAAAAACCAGTTGCTACAGAGTCAATTCTGACCCATGGTGACCCCGACCCCATGCGTGTCAGAGTAAAACTGTGCTCCATTGGGATTTCAATTGTTGATTTTTTGGAAGTAGATCACTAGGCCATTCTTCCAAGGCACCTCTGGGTAGACTTGAACCTCCAACCTTTTGGTTAGCAGTGAGTGTATTACTGTTTGTAACACTCAAGGACACCAACTGGGGAAAAGTATCCTTTTTCTGCTGAGGTTACTAAACTAGTGAATTATCATTCAGAAGCTGCAGGACCACCTGAGAGATGAAGAGAGAGATTCTAAAATTCTTGAACATCTGGATCCAGTTGTTCCTGAAGCTGTTGTTGGATTTTTGTTATTCAAGTCAATAAACTCGTTTTTAAATAAATCTTTTTTTTTTTCTTGCTGTTTGCGCTTTTCCCTTGCAAACAAACAAAAAAAGTCCAACCAATACAGGAATCTTAACTAATCCTCTGCTTACATAATCGAGCTAACAAAACAGATTCACAGAGCAGGTTCCTAGCACAAAAGAAGTCTTCCTGCTGCTAACACCTTCCAGGTCAGCTTGCTGGACCCTGGTGACTAAGACGTGGACTTTCTTCTGAAACTCCCTGTGTGAGGCCTCTCGTGAATCTAGCTGGCTCCTTGTGCCAGATATTTTTCCGTGAATCAGAAATGAAGTATGCAGTGCTGCAGCCACAAAGTAATGAAAGCAGCTCATTTGCCTTTTGTGTCTCTCCAAACTTTGTTTTCTCTGGGTCACACGTTATAAGAGTTATAATGATAATCCAGCTTGGGCTTATTAACAGTTGAATAGAGTATTGAAAAAAGACTCGTCAATCATCAGAAGCAAATTCACTGCAAAAGAATTCCAGACAGAGAGTGGGACAACTGCCTTGAGCCAACTAATTTTCTGTCCCTTCAGGGAAAATGCTTGGGTGTTTGAATTAAGTGCCACATCTGGAAATGTGGAATGATGGTTGCTTTTATTGAGTGCTTACTATGTCCTTAGTACTAAGGAGAGTATTTTGACTACAGTCTTTCTTTTTTCCATCAACTCGCTGAGGTAGAGTCTACCATTATCCCATTATCCCCATTTTACAGGGTGGGGAGTTAGGTAGACACCACCAGTTACTACCCAACATCTATTCTCTCCTTGTTCCCTGCAGAGAGACAATCCCAAACATTTATTGCTGCTAGTTCAAAGTTCAGGATCTCTGGGTGATTTGGGGCCTCTTCTGCAGCTGCGGATAGCCATGCCGTGTGACATAGTTCTGGCCAGTGAGACTTGAGTGGAAGTCTTCTGGGAATTTCTGAGAAAGTTTTGCTTTTTTGTTTTCTTTTCTTTCATTATTGAAGATTTTGTGCTTACCGAGTCTTTCTTTTTTCTTTTAATATGATAGTAGGTTTATTAACCTTGGAATTTACCCTTATCCTCCTAAGTTTGAACCAGTCTTGTATTACTTAGTATCACCTTGACTCCCTCTCCATTTGAAAGATGTATACCTACACCATTTATTCCCCCTTTTATTATTTTGACGTCATCATTTACAGATTGATATCTCTGTTTCCCTGTTTTAAGTCTTTTAGTTTTGTTTATTATTGACAGTTCTTTACCTAGATTGGTATCTAGCTGATGCTGTCCTGTGTCCTACATTCCACTTGTTGTCTGATGTTGTTGGTTCTCTAACTGAAGGACTCCCTTTAATATTTCTTGTAAATGTGGTTTGGTTTTTAAGAATTCCCTTAATTTCTATTTATTGGGAAATATCTTAATTTCACCATCGTATTTGAGTTTTGCAGGATATATTATTCTTGGTAGGCAGTTTTTTTTTTTTTTCTTTTAAGATTTTATATATGTTATCTCATTGCCTTCTTGCCAGCATAGTTTCTGCCAAGTAATCAGAGTTTAGTCTTATTGTTTCCCCTTTGTGACTGTTCTCTCTTCTCAAATGCTGTCAGGATTTTTTCTTTATCTTTGGTTTTAGCAAGTGTGATTATGATATGTCTTGATGACTTTCCTTTGGGGTCTATCCTATATGAGGTTCGTTGAGCTTCTTGGATGGTCAGCTTTCATATTTGGGAAGTTTTTTGCCAGCAAATCTTCAACAATCTTCTCTGTGTTTTCCATTCCCCCCTTGACCCACCACCCTGTTCTGGAACTCTGATCACTCATAAATTTTTGCTCTGATTGTGTCCCACATAATTCTTAGGTTTTCTTCATTTTTCATCATTCTTTTCTCTGATTTTTCCTCAAACAAAGTGGCATTCATGAATTTGACTTCACTCTTGCTGATTCTGTCTTCCATTTTTTTCTAATTTGCTCCTAAAACCTATTGAGTTGTCCATTTCTGAAATTTTGTTGTTTATGTTTTGGATTTCTAATTGCTGTTTCTGTAAGATTTCTAATTGTTCATTTATTTTAACATTTTTTTCTTGTATTATTGTCCTGAATTCTTGTATTGCTTTGTCTGTGTTTTCCTTGATTTTGGCTATGTTTTCGTTGGTATTATCTGTGTTTTCTGTGATTTTGTCTATTTTTTTCCTTGGCTTTAGCAGTTTTCTTTGATCCCTTTTCTAATGTCTTGGAAAGCCCTAAATATTAGTCTTTTCAATTCCATATCAGGTAGTTCCACTGCCTTTTCTTTTACTGGAAGTTAGCTGATTTTGATCACTTGCTGTAGCCATCTTGTCCTGCGTTTTTATATGTTTTGATATTGTCTGCTGTCCCCAAGACATTAAGGTATTATTTTCTTTATTTATTGATTTTTATGTTCACTTGTTTTGTACTGATTTTTTGTTTTGTTTTGATATGTCAGCATGGGTGGACAGGGTGTGCTTTGCTGCTTGCTTGTCTGTGGGCACAATAGCTTAATAGCTTTCACCACCTTATCTGGGTGGGCAGGGCAGCAACACGAGGGCAACCCTGCTTTGCTGTACACTGGTTTGGAGAGGTAACTGAGAGTGAACGGGATGGGTGCTGTCTGCCTCCTGATGTTGGTCCAGCAGTGTGGGAGTTTTCACAGCCCCTTGCCAGATGCACAGGGGTGTCAGACAGGGAGTGGTACCAGCTCATTTCCCATTATTCAGCAGCTGGTCAAGTGGCAGGAGAGGAGGGGCAGTGTAGGCCCAGAGTGGCCAAGTGGGCTTTAGCACCAGGGATGCTCTAGCTGTGGTGGATAAGATCATTAACCTCCAGCAGGTGGGGGTGGGATGGACCCAAGACAGTGTCAGGCCGATGTGCCAGTGGCACTCTATCCACAGTCGCATGGCGAGGCCAGCAGGAAATGGGGAGAGGTGATGTATGGGACTAGATAGGAGGCAGAAAGAAAGGTAAGAAAGGAAAAAAGAAAAAAAATGGCAAGATGGCAGGGACTGGCAAGTTGGGGTGGGGCAGACCCAGGGGCCAGTGGGAAGAGCGCGTAGGTGGCCTATGGGGTGGGATGGGAAGGAGAAAGAAAAGAAAGAAAACAAATAGTAGTGTGGAGTGGTGGCAGGCTGGTTGCTCTCTAGCTCTGGTGGCCCAGTGGGGATTGACAGGAAGGAGGGAAGGTGGTGTGTGGGGTTTGGTGGGAGGGAAAAAGGAAAGGAAGAAAAGAAAAATAATGGTGTTGTGTTGGGGGCCAGTGAATGGACACAGGGAGAACCCAGGGGCTAGTGCGAAGGGAGGGGAGGTGATGTACTGGGCTGGGGGAGGGGGAGAAAGAAAAGAAAGAAAAAAAGGGGGGCACAGAGGGGGCAAGCGGGTGGGGGCGGAACAGACCCAAGGCAGTAGTGGACCATTGTGCCAGTGGCTCTCTAGCCATGGAGGTGTGTCTAGGGCTGGCAGGAAGGGGTGGGAAGGTGGTGTAAGGGGATAGGTGGGAGGGAGAAAAAAAAGGAAGAAAGAGAAAAAATATTAAAAATTAAAAAACTGGCAGTGTGGTGGGGGCCAACATGTGAGGGTGGAGGGAGGACCCAAGGGCTGATGTGAAGGAAGGGGAAGTGATGTACATGGCTAGGTGGGAGGGAGGAAGAAAAGAGAAAAAAAAAAATGGCAGCACAGTGATATGGTAGGAAGGGGGGAAATGGAGTACTGGGCCAGGTGGGAGGGATAAAGAAAAGGAAGAAAGGGGAAAAAAAGGTGCGGCAGGAACTGGTGGATGGGGCCAGGGAAGACCTGGGACATTGGTGGGCCAGCAGCTCTCCAGCCCTAGCAGTGCAGTGGGGGCCAGCAGGAAGGGGGTGTGTGGCATACATGGCTAGGTAGGAGGGAGAAAGGAAAATAAGAGGGAAAAAAAAGCTGCATGACAGGAGGCAGACTGGGAGAGATGGGCTTGTATTGTGGACCCCAACAATGGAGGCTACCAGGATGGGGGGGTTCTTGCTTCTACTCACCAGAAGAGTGAGGGGTGGGAAAGCATGTTTCTCTGGTTACCAGGTGCTCTGTCTCCTGTTGGGGGCTCTGTGAAGTTGCCTTCCCGTACGCCCTGTCTGGGGTTGTTACTAGCTGTGTTCCGAGATGGTGAGGCTGTGCTGTGTTAGTTGAGAGGGGTTCTTCACCCTGTATCGCTCCTTGTTCCCTATTTTCTATCAGTTTCTTTTTTCATTCAGTGTTTGATCTAGTTTTTTGTCCCTTTATTTGATGCTTAGGATTCCAGGATTGACGTCGTATCTGCTTTACATAGTTTTTTGGATCTTTGGTACAGAGGGATTGTATGGTGCATCTGTCTAGGGCATCATGGTGGCTCTGTCTTAAGTTTTGATTTTTTGATACGGGCATTGCCGCTTCCTCCTTATTGCTTCCTTCTTCCTGCCTGCAACATTGATGTGAGGCTGGCGATGTAGTAGCTGTGTTGTGACCTTGAGGCAACTATGAGGAGGAAAGCCACAGTCTGAGGGTGGTGAAACAGAAAGTTAGAAGGAACCTGCGATGTTGCTAACATTGTGAAGCCACTGTACTTACCTTTGAAGGCCTACTTTCAGGCTTGTGTGAAAAAAATAAACCACTATTTGGTTAATCTAGTGAGGTTGGGCTTCTAATACATACAATTGAATGCAAGAGATTTCTAATTGATACAGAAAAATTGATACAAGGAGTATAAGGTACTTGCTGACATTTATGTATGAAGTGATCCTGAAAAGCTGACTAAGACTTAGTACCCATACTTAAAGAGTTTGGCAGGCAGATACATAAACAATTAAAACATAATATCATTAGTACAATGATTTTGCTTTGCATAGGGTATCATGGGTCCCTAGGAAAACAGGGAATTGAGGCAAAAGTGGAACAGAGGTTAGCTAGGCAAAGGAGAGCCATGAGAGAAGCTTGAATAGAGGTATGCAAGTGAGACGCAGCATAGCCTGTACAGGGCCTCTCAAGCAGGTCTGAGTTGCTGGAGCATAAAGTATAAGGCAGGCAGTGGTGAGAAGTGCAGCTGGACAGGTGTTTCATTTAGCTATTGTTGCATAACAACCCACACAAACACTTAGTGGCTTAAAGCTACAACACTTTGTCATTTCTGATGACTCTGCCATCTGAACTGAGCTCAGCTGGGTGGTTCTTCTGTTCCACATTGTGCCTGAGCTGGGTTAAATGGAATAGTGGGCTAGCTGTCCTTCTCTCTTTCTCTCTATATAGCCTCTCCTTTTGCTCTTCGCACAACATGGTGATCTCAAAATATTTAGATTTCTTACACGGTAGATGACTTCCAATTGAGGGGAAGAGGAAGTTGCCAGTGCACTTAAGGCCTGGGCTCAGAAATCCCAGAACATTGCTTCCACTGTACTCTGTTGATTAAAGCAAGTCACAAGGCCAGCCCTGAGTTAAAGGAGTAGAAATCACCCCCATCTCTTGATGGAGGGAGCAGTTGCACATACTGGGGTAGAAGAATTAATGGTGGCCATCATTTTTTTTTTTTTTTTATCTTTAGAGACTACCTACCACAAGAGATAAGAAGAGGTAGGTGAAGCATTACTTTATATGCTTGTCAGGTAAGTTGATGTGAATACCAGGACGTGGGGGATTTTCCCTGCTTCATACTTGGAATCTGAGGGGAGAATGCCTCTCAGGCTTCCCTGACCCATCAGAGTAAAACAAAGCAGTATGATTAGGCAGAGGAAGGGCTGCAGTTTGGCTTTTCTGAACCACCTTTGGTTTCTATGTGGCATGGACTAGACTCAGAAGTTCCCATATGCCATGGGAGATGGTTGAATTGAGTCAGAGAGCCTACTCTGGAGCCTGCAGTGGTGAAGGGCAAGGTGAGCCCACAGCAATAGCTGGGTGGGCCCCTCAGACGCAGGCTAGATGGGAGATTGGCAGAGAACCTCAGGAGTCAGTGTGGCAGGGAAAGCTGAGCTAAGGCTGAATCTACCTGAGAGAATCACTAAGCCCTGGCTAAGCTGAGAGAAGACCAGATGAGGATTTACCAGCCATCTTATGGCGGAAATCAGTGAGTATCTGGAGGACATGGTATAGATTCAAGCACCTCATCTTCTAACCCTCCAGATCACCACTCATAAAGTCACAAAAAACAACACCTCTCCCACTCAACAAATTACCGAGACACCATCTTGGAGAGTAGCAAGGGGAAAGAGAGACAATCTGAGAGGCTGAGAATATGCCTGAAGGGACAACTGTACTTAAATTATCTCTTCATACCAAATCCTGGACTGCACTAAAATTTACCCAGCAAGAGAGACCCATAAGGAAGAATACCAAAAAAAAAAAAAAAAAAAAAAATCCAAACCAGTTGTTGTTGATTCCACTTCATGGCAACCCTATGGGTGTCAGAGTAGAACTGTGCTCCGTAAGGTTTTCAGTGGCTGATTTTTTGGAAGTAGATCTACAGGTCTTTCTTCTGAAGCCTCCCTGGGTGGATTCGAACTACCAAGTTTATGATTAGCAGCAGAGCACTTTAACCATTTGCATCACCCAGGGACTCCATAAGGAAGAATAGTTGTGTTATAATAAAATAAAGAAGCTATATTAAGTAAAATTTCAAATAAATAATAGGAATAATGACAAATTTGTGTTAACAATTACCCCTGTGGGAGAGGAGGGGGGATGTGAGAGTCCGCACGGAGCTTCAGCTGTTCTGGGAAGGTTTTATTTCTAAAGTTAGGACATGGGTAAATGTGTATTGTTATATTCTTTGTGCCTTTTTGTGTGTTTTAAATAGTTTAGAATTTAACGTATAAAAAAGCCACACTTTTGAATATACTTGTGAGCACATGATGCTAAGTTTAGGTCTTGGATATATTGTGTGGAAGTGGGGACATAGAAAGAGGCTTGAAACAGGAGTCAGATTTACTTAGAAAACTCACTCTGGCTGGATTTGAGGAGGATAAGAGTAGAGACAAGGAGGCCAATAAGAAGGCTACCACACTAACCCAGTGAGATGTGATGGTGGCCTGACCGCCCAGGTGGTGAAAGGGGTGGTGGGGTGTAGCAGTTGCACTGGTAGGACTTGGTGATTGACAAGATGGGGGGAGTGCGAGTGAGGTTTCTGGTTGGAGTGAGTGGGTGGATGGGTCACACCCCCCATTGACTGAGATAAGAGAATTGAAGTGGAGGGTGTATTTAGGAGAGAGGTCAAGAGTTCAGTTAGGATGTGTTGTGTTTGAGGTGCCTGTGGGCTGTCCTGGTGGACATAACCGACTGGAGAGTGGATGCATGAGTCTGGACCCTAGGGAAGAGATCTGAGAGTCCCTGACATTGATGTACACTGAAGCAGTAGAAGTAGGTGAGATGCCCCAAGGGAGAGCAAGTAGAAAAGAGCAGAAAACCCAACCAGGAATACTCTGGGATGCAGCATCCCCTCAGCCAGTGCTGTAGACACTCCCTTGCCATCTTTCCTGGAACCCCCAACCTTTGTAAGCAGAAAGAACCACCACCCACCACCTGGACCCGCTCAGTGAGCTCCTCTCCCTGGCCTCCACTCTGTGATGGCAGTGTGCCTGCTGGCCCCATCCCTTCCTGCTGATTCTGGTTTGCCTGCCTGCTGGTCTTGCTTTCCTTTATGTGCAGAAATATTAAAAGGGGTGTAGAGAAATGCTCCCCCCACCTCCACCACTTGATCCAGATCAAGGCCCTTACACGTGAAACAGAAGACAAGCATCCCTTCAAGGACACCTGGCAAGAGCTGAGATCTGGGAGCCTCCTCTGAAGAATGGGCCATGGTCTCCTAGACCACAGGGCAATTTTCTTAAGAGGTGATGAGCTCTGATGAGGTGTAGCTTGGAGATGCCTCATGCTGTGGTTTCTGCCTACTTCCTCAGTCACTGGGTGCTTACCCTCCTGTTTGTACCAGGTCTTCCTGAGCTGGTTGCCTCTTTCTGGTTCATCTCCAGACAAGGTTCAGGTAATGCATATTCTCGTTGCCCTGCTACAGTGCCTTAGATTTGAATTTCTAAACATTCTGAGGGAATCTCGCCGGCCTGAGCCACAAACACTCGATTTGTGCTTTTATCCCCTCTTGCATTTTTTTTTTCACCTTTTTTATGTGTGTGTGTGCTTTAGGTGAAAGTTTACGGCTCAACTTAATTTCTCATTCAAAAATTTATACACATATTGTTTGGCGATATTGGTTGCAGTCCCTACAATGTGACAGCACCCTCCCCCTTTCCACCCCAGGTTCGCTGGGTCCATTCATCCCATTCCTGTCCCTTCTTGGCTTCTCATCTTGCTTTTGGACAGAAGCTGCCCATTTGGTCTCTTGTATCTGATTGAACTAAAAAGCATGTTTCTCACGTGTATTATTATTATTACTTTTTATTGTGCTTTAGGTGAAACTTTACAGCTCAAGTTAGTTTCTTATACAAAAATTTATACACATATTGTTATAACCCTAGTTGTATTCCCTATAATGTGACAGTGCACTACCCCTTTTCACCCTGGGTTTTGCTTGTCCATTCAACCAGTTCCTATTCCTTTGTGCCTTCTCATCCCGCCTCCGGTCAGGAGCTGCCCATTAAATCTAGTGTATCTACTTGAACTCAGAAGCACACTCTTCATAAGTATTATTTTGTTTTATAGTCCAGTCTAATATTTGTCTGAAGAGTTGGCTTCAGGAATGGTTTTAGTTCTGGGTTAACAGAGTCCAGGGGCCATGTCTTCTGGGGTTCCTCTAGTCTTAGACCATTAAGCCTGGTCTTTTTACGTGAATTTTGAGTTGTGCACCACACTTTTTTCCTGCTCCATCAGGAACTCTCTGATATGTTCCCTGTCATGGCAGTCATTCGTGGTAGCTGGGCACCATCTAGTTCTTCTGGTCTCAGGCTGACGGAGTCTCTGGTTCAGGTGGGCCTTTTGTTTCTTGGGCTAATATTTTCCTTGTATCTTTGGTATTCTTCACTCTCCTTTGCTCCAGGTGGGTTGAAACCAATTGATCCATCTTAGATGGCCGTTCGCAAGCTTTTAAGACCCCAGATGTCACTCACCAAAGTGGGATGCAGAACATTTTCTTAATAAACTTTGTTATGTCAATTGACTTAGATGTCCCCTGAAACCACGGTCCCTACACCCCTGCCCCTGCTACTCTGTCCCTGGAAGTGTTCGGTTGTGTTCAGGAAACTTCTTAGCTTTTGGTTTTGCCTAATTGTGCTGACTTCCCCTGTATTGTGTGTTGTCCTTCTCTTCACCTAAGATAATTCTTGTCTACTATCTAGTTAATGAATTCCCCTCTCCCTCCCTCTCCACCCTCATAGCCATCAAAGAATATTTTCTTTTGTGTTTTAACCTTTTCTTTTAGTCCTTATAATAGTGGTCTCATGCAATATTTGTCCTTTTTTTTTTTTTATTCAACATGATGCCTTCCAGATTCATCCATTTTGAGAGATGTTTTGCGGATTCATCATTATTCTTTATCTTTGCATAGTATTTCACTGTGTGTATGCACCATAATTTGTTTATCCATTCATCTGTTGATGGGCACCTAGGTTGTTTCCATCTTTTTGCCATTGTGAACAGCGCTGCGATGAACATGGGTGTACATTTATCTATTCGTGTGATGGCTGTTATTTCTTTAGGAAACATTTCAAGGAGTGGGATTGCTGGATCATATGGTAGTTCTATTTCTAGCTTTTTAAGCAAGTGCCAACTAGATTTCCAAAGTGCTTGTACCATTTTACATTTCCCACCAGCAGTACATAAGTGTTCCAGTCTCTCCACAACCTCTCCAACATTTATTATTTTGTGTTTTTTGGATTAATGCTAGCCTTATTGGGATGAGATGGTATCTTATTGTAGTTTTGATTTGCATTTCTCTAGTGGCTAATGATCGTGAGCATTTCCTCATGTATCTGTTAGCTGCCTGAATGTCTTCTTTGGTGAAGTGTCTGTTCATATACTTTGTCCATTTTTTAATTGCATCGTTGAGGTTTTGCAGTATCTTGTAGATTTTAGAGATTAGGCCCTGATTGGTTATGTCATAGCCAAAAATATTTTCCCAGTCTATAGGTTGTCTCTTCTACTCTGTTGGTGGTCTTTTGATGAGTATAAAGGTTTGATTTTTAGGAGTTTCCAGTTATCTAGTTTCTCTTCTGGTGTTTGTGCATTGTTAGTTATGTTTTGTATTCTGTTTATGCCATGTATTAGGGCTCCTAGTGTTGTCCCTATTTTTTCTTCCAAGATCTTTTTTGTTTTAGATTTTATATTTAGGTCTTTGATCCATTTTGAGTTAGTTTTTGTACATGGTGTGAGGTATGGGTCTTGTATCACGTGTATTATTTTTCATTTTATCGTCCTGTCTAATCTTTGTCTTAAGAGTGGGCTTCAGGAATGGTTTCAGTTCAGGGTTAACAGAGCACCTGGGGGCCATAGTTTTGGGGATTCCTTCAGTCCCTATCAGATAAGTCTGGTCTTTTTAAGTGAATTTGAATTCTGTTCTACATTTTTCTCCTGCTCTGTCTGAGAATCTCTGTTGTGATCCCCATCAGAGAAGTCAATGGTGATAGCAGTATACCATCTAGTTCTTCAGATCTCAGGCTGGTGAAGTCTCTGGTTCATTTGGTCCTTTAGTCCTTCAGGCTAGTATTTTCCTTATATCTTTGGTTTTCTTCATTCTCCTTTGCTCCAAGTGGGATAGGATCAGTAGACGTATCTCAGATGGCTGCTTACAAGCTTTTATGACCCCAGATGCTACTCACCAAAATGGGATGTAGAACGTTTTCTTTATACACTATTTTTATGCCAGTTGACCTAGATGTCCCCCGAAACTACGGTCCCCAGGCCCCAGTCCCAGCTACTCTGTCCCTCAAAGTGTTTGGATGTGTCTTGGAAACGTCTTTGCTTTTGCTTTGGTCCAGTGGTGTTGACTTCCCCTGTATTGTGTGTTGTCCTTCCCTTTACCAATCTCTATTCCACTTTTAAAGAAGAAATTCTCCTTTGCATTGTTTCCTTCATGATGAGTTTGTTGGCAAGAACAGAAACACACAGAGCTGATCAGAGCAATTTCAGTTGACTACGAAGTGAGAGGAGGGTATGTGAGAGGAATTCCAAGGACCTGGGATCATAGATATGAATGAACACCCTTTATCTAGCAATCAAATTGACACACTTTTATAAAACTACTTTTAAAAGTCCCACATGCTGTTTCTATATGTACCATTTAGTAACACTTACACTCCTTTTTCCAGTAACCCCACTTCTAGAAATCTATCTTAAAGAAAAATCTAAAGTAATAAAAATTGCATTAGTTATCATCATGTATTGAGTGTTAATTGTGTACCAAGAGTTTTACACACATTAGTTCACTTAATTTTTACACCAATCCCATAAAGCAGGTAAGATTGTCCCAAACCTGAGGCTGGAGGTTAATGACCTTATCCAGGTCCTCTCCTAGCAGGTTGGTCTGGAGCTGGGACCCAGTGCAGGGGAGGGTACCCAGGAAAAGATATCATCCATCTGGATCAGATCAGAGGTGAGTGTACCTGCTTGTCTTCAAGTCTCCTGTCCCGTCCAGGTGCTGAAAAAGCCCTGGGTGAGAGCAGGGCTGGATTACCCAATAAGAAAGGTCCACATGGACCCAATTGTGCCTTCCCACCAATCTTCACTCACAATTTCACCTGTCCCCCACCATATCAAAAATGTGGTGAAACCAGTGTGAAATTGATCACCACAGATTAGCAAGTAAATACAATTAAGCCTGTGCATACCTTGCTCAATGCAAATGGGTGCGGGCGTACAGTGTTTGCTGGTTAGTCTGCCCCTGGGTAAGAGGAAGGTGACCCAAAGACTTTTCCTCAACTTCAGAGGTGAACAGCAGCAGATAATAGTGTCTGCTGTACCTCAAACTGTCTAATTTCAACTCTTCTTTGAAAGCTCCTCTTCCACAAAGCCTTCACTCAGTCTCTCAGACTGATCTTGTCTCTCTCTTCTCTGTGTTCCCTCGGTGCTTTGGGGCTACTTCAGTATAACATAGAAGATATCCTACTGCCTTCCCGCTAGTCGCAGTGTCTCTCAAAATATTATCCAAGAATTATCTGGGAAGCTGTTAAAAGTGAAGAACTGCTAAATCAGATTCTCTGATGGTGGGGCCCAGCAATTTGCATTTCACAAGCATTTAGTGTACCTTTAGCACTCTAAAGTGTGAGAGAAACTGCACTAGTGTATAAGCCACTTGAAAGGAGAGACCCTGTCTCTTTGCTTTGATGTTCCCCATAGCAGTTAGCACAGTGATGTACAGCAAGTGTAAGTGGTTGGCGAATTCAATGCACAGATGTATTTCTCTGGAAGGAAATGGGGAGGGGTGTGTTTGAAAATGGGAATATGAGAGTGGAATAATTTAAGAGGCTGTAATCTGAGAACTTTTACAAGGCAGTAAAACAGAAAATCTCAGGGCTGATTTGGGATCCCCACTCCTGGAGTTCTTTGAGAAGTACCAACAGATATTCAGCCATATCTTCTCCTCTCCTTTTTTTGCCCAGACACATACTTTAGACCTCGGAATTTTTTTGAAACCTGAACTTTCAATGCCAGAATGAGTAATTGTGTATAAAGTGGGTCACAAGGAAGTGATAACTAATGCACAGACTATTTTAACTGCTGAATCAGAACTCTCTATGCCACATTATGAAATATGCGGGAAGGAAATAAACAGATGATAGGAATGGAAGGAGTCCTGAAATAATATTTTCACAAACAAATTCTGACCAACACACACTCTTGAGGGTGAGGAGATGCTCCAGGGATACACACTCCTGGAAGCTGAAGAATTGGAATCAAATTACCAAACTAGAAATCTTTTCAAAAGACACAGGATCTCCTCAGGCATGTGGCCACTCAAACCCTCAGCCTAGACGGTTTCAGCAGCAATATGGGGCAACTCGGTCACTCTGCTTCATAGCATGGGCAGGCAGGGATTAGAGAAAGCAAAACCAAACCAAAACAAAATCCACTGACAAAATAAAAAATCAAATAGAATGTTCTTCCTAAAACATAAAAAATCTGTTTCATAAATTTTTAACAGAAATCATAATAATAAGAAAATACGTACTATAGGTACTTTCACATGCTTTAGATATTGCAGCAGAAATTAGGAATCAGAACATACTGAAGATAATGATGTTTGTAACTCACCTTATTGGGCATAGTATCTTTTCTGTACTAATGTTGCCTTAAACAAGTAGGGGCTCATTTATATCGTATACCAAGACACCCAAAATTATGCAGTCCAGGGCAGGTATAGAAACTCTCCATCAGGGACCCAAGCTCTTCGTCTTTCTGCTCTTTCATCCTTAGCATGTAGACCTTGGTACTTATTCTGTCACTTCGTGTTTCCAGGATGGCTGTTGCACCTCAAGACAGGAATAAAGGAGAAGGGCAAAGAGGCAAGGAGCTTTCTCTTATCTTACTTTCTTATTCTGGAAGAAATACCTTGTCAAGAACAATGAAGGAACTGATATTTTACCCCATCTACAAGCTAGTCTGCCAGGATATCACGGATGCTTGCACAAGACATGAGACTCCCGGGTCAGAAACAATGGACTTTATTACTCACAGCACAGCAAGCAACATGAGCATCAGCACATCTGTGGCAGTTCCCCTTGCTACAAGTCCCACAGGGGCAACACAGGTAGGCCGACAAGAATGTCGGCATATGCAGCAGGTTGTATTACAGGAGAAGAACACTGAGCTTAAAAAAAAATAACAAAAAAAAAATTTTTTTTTTGACCCCAAATTTCATATCAATGGACAATACATAGGTCTGCCTTTTGCTCTGGAGGGAGAAATTATCTCTATCTTCCCAGGCTCTAAGAAAACCTTCCCTTTGCTTTGGACTGTATCTTCCAAGGCTGTATGCTATAGAAGGACCCTTGGAAAGACAGTCTGAAACCAAAGGGAGCCAGTACCTCTGTCTGCAGAAATGTTACCCACTGTAGGGAATTATCCCAAACAGTATCCTTCCCAGGGACTTCTGCCTCTATCTTGATAGCTGGATGTGTATCATATGGCCACCTCTAGCTGCAAGGGAAGCTACAAAATAGAACGTTTTAGGCTGGCTACATTGCTGCTCTAAATAGAATTGTGATTCTGTTAATAAGGAGGGGCAGAAGAAGAATGGAGCTTCCCAAGAATAAGGCAAAAACTGCCCAAGTGCTTTTATCTAATGTGTGAGCAATGTTTTTCCCCACCGTGTAACGAAGTTTATGGCACTTTATTATTGATCCCACCAGAAATAATTTGTAGAACTTAAATGTAAGAAAAGTTGACCTTTTCGTCCCAGTCAACTACTGTTTTTCAGATTTCAAATAAGCTTTTGGTAGCGTAGTTCAGAATTGTAACATCATAGCTTCCTTAACATCCAAGTGTACAAACTTGTAATTCATTAGAACTCTTTTTCTCTCTCTTTTTTTAAAATCTGTATGCGTTATTTTTAGAGGTCATTTTTGGGGGGTGAGAAAAACAATTATTTTATTTAAATTTTTTTTCATTTAACAAGTTTTTATTGACATCTACTATGTTCCAGGTACTTTTTTTTTTTTTCTTTTCTGGGCCAATAGAAGGTCTGGGGGCCATGACCACCGGGGTCCTTCCAGTCTCGGTTAGACCATTAAGTCTGGTCTTAAGAGAATTTGGGGTCTTCATCCCATTGCTCTCCTGCTCCCTCAGGGGTTCTCTGTTATGTTCCCTGTCAGGGCAGTCATCGGTTGTAGCCGGGCACCATCTAGTTCTTCTGGTCTCAGGATGATGTAGTCTCTGGTTCATGTGGCCCTTTCTGTCTCTTGGGCTCGTAATCACCTTGTGTCCTTGGTGTTCTTCATTCTCCTTTGATCCAGGTGAGTTGAGACCAATTGATGCATCTTAGATGGCTGCTTGCTGGTGTTTAAGGCCCCAGACGCCACTCTTCAAAGTGGGATGCAGAATGTTTTCTTAATAGATTTTTTATGCCAATTGACTTAGATGTCCCCTGAAACCATGGTCCCCAGACCCCTGCCCCTGCTACACTGGCCTTTGAAGCATTCAGTTTATTCAGGAAACTTCTTTACTTTTGGTTTAGTCCAATTGTGCTGACCTCCCCTGTATTCTGTGCTGTCTTTCCCTTCACCTAAAGTAGTTCTTATCTACTAATTAGTGAAAAAACAATTCTTTTAATTCAAGAAAATTATGTCATGAAATTTCCCCAGTCTTTGAGTACTGACAGTTTAAAGAACACATTCTACTTCGTGAACAGATATGTGTTTGGTACAGGGCTTCAAACCAGTTCTTCTCAGTTCAGTCATGGCTGAGGAAGCAATATCAGAACAGATTCAAATTTTGAGGTGAACCTGAACTATAATTGGAATGGGAAAAATTATGGGTGGAAGTCCTGCTAGGAACTTAATCTCCTTCTTAGAAAATAAGGGCAGCATATGTGTTGCATAGCAACTCTTGCCCACTGGATTTTGCAGAGTTGGAAACAGAGGTGCCCCGCTCAGAGATGATGGTCTATCACACTTCTTTGAATGTGTGTTGCTTTCCTCAGTCCTGGCACGCATCAGGTTCCTGAAAGGACTCGTTACACCTCTTCTGAGTCTCCCATTCCAGGACTTAGACCATGATTGAACCAGGAAGAACAGGTTCCAAGCCCTGGGTTAGTAAGAAGTTTATAAACACAGTTTTTCTACTTCCGTTTATTTTAAGGGATTTTTTTTCACCTCATGACAGTCGTTTGGGGTTGACAATGTTACCATGGTAACCATGCTCCAAAATGCTGATTGCTGGTAAGTATTGATCCTCAGTGCCTCTGCACTCTTCACCACAGTGTTCACCTTCCTGGTGAAAGAGGCTGTGCTCAGAGAGCGGATCTAGGTTAGTGAGGCTACATCCCACGGTGGTCAGGCACTGTAAAATAAATCTGTTGATTTTCCTCCCAGGAACCCCATCTAAGGATTCCATTGAGAAATCTAGCTCGGCCCACACGATTATAGCTTGTATTTCTGTTGTAACAAACTAACAAAAACCAAACTCATTGCTATTGAGTCGATTCTGTATCATGGTGACCCTACAGGACAGAGTAGAACTGCCCCATAAAAAAGCCCCATAGGGTTTCCAAAACTGTAAACCTTTACAGAAGCAGCCCACAGTGTAGCTGCTGGTGAGTTTGAACCTCTGACCTTTTGGTAACAGCCAAACTCTTAACCACTGCACCATCAGGACCCCCGATGTAGCAGAAAGGGGAAAAATTTCTTTATTTCCTTTGTAGCTGCACTGTGAAAGCTCAGAAGCACAGTGAATGCAACATGTAAGGCACTGAGGGAAAATTTTGGATGTGAACAGACATGCCCTCCCCAGAGGCAGTAAAGTTTGCAAATTACTTTTCGAAGTCCTTACAAGGGATTTTGGAAAAAAAAAAAAAAAGGCTGCTCCCTTGGAAGGGAGGGAGGGGTTTTCATCTGGGTGGTACACTTGGAACTTAATTATTGATCCAAATCCAGGGCATGGCTCAGGTGGTGATTGCCAGGTCTGTAGCAGGGCAATTGCCTGTGGAAGTTGTCCCTCTTCTCCATAAATGGAGGACAGACTTTCCCCTTCAGCAAGGTTCTGTGTATGAGAAAGGGGAGGCTTGCTAAAGAGAGGAGCTTTGAAAACTTAATTCTCCTTGCCAAGAACTAATGGACTGTCTTCCACGAGCATGAAAGTATGTTCTGCACAATGACCAGAGAAGCCAAAATGAGGCCTCCACAGACCTAATTTGGCTTCAATCTCTCTCCGTGTGAAAAAGCCTGGATGCAGTTATTTTAGTCTCTGCTGTAACTAAGAAAAAAAAAGAAAAAACCTGCAAAGGTTCATCGAGACAACAGTTGGTCACAAAAAGAAATCAGGACCAAGATAATATTCCCATAAAAAACCCGTTACCATTGAGCAGATTCCAACTCATAGTGACCCCACAGGACAGAGCAGAACTGCCCCATAGGGTTTCCAGGGCTGTGTATCTTTACAGAAGCTGAGTGCTACATCTTTCTCCTGTGGAGCAGCTGATGGGTTCAAACCACGGACCTTTTGGTTAGCCACCAGGGCTCCTTAAGATGACGTTAGTTACATTTTATCCACATGTTCCTGAAGCTTGCATGCTAAGAGCTGAGAGTGCTAATAGTTGAACAAATTCAATTTAGCCTTCTACAGTGAGATAAAAACGTAACAAAATCAGCATAGATACTGTATAATTAAAAGAATCTACAGACACACAGAGATATCTTTTGATATCTCAAGAACTACTAGAAGCCTTAAAGGATTCCAAGACCAAGTGAAACACTTCATCTCCTTATCATCTTTGTGCTGTGTTTGGAGATGGGAATGCGTGTTGCAGTGAAGTGGAAATTCTTGGAGAAAGTGTTACTTTTAGCAATGGCTAACATTTATGGAGCTTGGACTCTGGGCGGGAGCCCTGATGGTGCAGTGGTTAAGAGCTCTGCTGCTAATCAAAAAATCAGCAGTTTCAATCTACCGACCATTCCTTGGAAACACTATGCGGCAGTTCCACTCTGTCTTATAGAGTCACTATGAGTTGAAATCACTCGATGGCAATGAGTTTGGTTTTTTTTTTTCACTCTGAGCCAGGCACTGTTCTTCAGTGTTTTACAAGTAGGATTTCATTTAATGCTCATTAACAGTGTTATGACATGACTGCTATTATAATCCCCGTTTTACAGTTGTGGCAACTGAGGCACAGTTGACTTGCCCAACATCACACAGCTAGGTGTGCACAACCTATGCTTTTTGTGTAAAATGATACACAGAGGTGTAGCGAGGGGAGGCCAAAGGGGGCACTTGCCCTCTGGTGCAAGTCCAAGGAGGTGCCGGATGAGGGGAGGAATTGTTACCAGAGAATAGCCTCAGTTCCTGTCTTCAGTGTACAAAAGAATTCAAACACTGAGACAAATAGTGCCAAGCAAGCAGAGGTTTATTAGCAAGCAGAGGATTAGTAGCAAAAGTACACTTGACTAGGGAGCATCAAGGGGGCTACTCAGGTAGAGAAAGAGTCTGAGTGGCCCGATAGTCATTTTCTTAGGGTTTTATACCCTTTTTCTCTTCTCTCTCCCTGTTAACGTTTAACAGCCAAGGCAGGGACCCCTGTAGAAACTATTTCCTTGGTTTATCGTTTAATTACCAAGTTAGGGACCCTATCAAGTTAGGGACCCTATAGGGACCATTTCCTGGGCTTAACGTTTAACTACCAAGTCAGGGACCTTATCAAATTAGGGACTATCTTATTGAGGAATGTCACCACCCCCTGTCTCTTCCTACTCCCGAGTGCAAGCTGTCCTCCCCCTTACAGAATGACATTCCAAGGTGCCACAAATATGGAAGGCGCCTGACTGAAGCAGCCAGACAAGAACCGGGGAGGCGTTTCTGCTGATGCGTCATCACTCAACACCTATTTACTTTAAAATGGGGTGGGGGGCACAACTTAGAGATTGCCCCTGTGTGAGCCTTACCCTTGCTATGCCTGTGATGATGCACATGGTCCCCCCAGTTTTATGGCTCAGAATACTCTGAGCGAAATGCTACAGTAGGAAGGGGAGAGAATCAGGCTGTGGTACACTATGACAGAAAACAAAGGAAGGCTCTTAAAGTCAAGGCAAGGACAGTGTCTCCAAGGACAGTGAATTTCTCGTGGGGGCGGCACCGGTCAAGCTCCCCAGCCTTAGAGGCCTGTCCAGGGTTTCTTCATTGCCAGGGTCACGTTGCTCAACTGCCCACAGGGGTGCTGCAGCCCTGGAAGGAAGCCCAGGCTATAGGTCTGCCAAAGGCCTGGCCTGCCTTCTACCCAAAAGTCAGAGGAGGATGCCATTCCTGCGTAAAGTCTCCTTCAAGTGACCTTTCTTAGTTCTCTGTTTCAGTGTCTAGGCTTGTTAGAGTCCTTGGGCTCCAGAAAGACAGATCCTCTGATCTCCACCCAGTTCCCCCAACATCCCTGGATATTGCTGACTGTGCTTCTAGGAGAGTTGTGTCATTCCTAGATTGCTCTTCTGCACGGACCCTGTCATATTGACAGAGGTATGATACCTGAGTACAAATTGACTTGTCAGCAAAATACACCTCTTTTTAGTTTACTCTGCCTATTGTTTAATCCAAAAACTGTATAGGGGATGTTTGGAACTGTGATGTCACCATCTGTTTGGGGAAATTAAAAAGCAGAGAGGACATATGGCGCCGCTTTCCTTTGGATTTTCTTTACCTGCCCTCTCAATATAGTAACTAAGTCTCTTAGGTCTCAGACCTTTTCCTTGTTTATCATTTGGCCATCAAAATGATGAATCCCTCTGGCCTCCAAATACACATTATTGCAGTAATTTGGTTTAAAAACATATGGGTATCTCTTGCAAAAGGCATGAGTAGATCAGTTAACAAAACTTTCTACATCCAAAGTCAAATCCTCTGGGTTAGACCTACAGCATCAGGCCTCAAGATTTAAAGCATAATTTAGCTGTTCCCCTGAAGACTTTAGCAAAAACAAAGAAACAAATTCACAATTGGGTGATAATTGTTCACATCTGCTTCATCATGTTTCTATTTGAAAAGACACAATAGAATGTAAAATTATGAATTACAATAGCTTTTGATCTATAATTAAAATCAAAATGGGAGAATTCAAGAATGAAAGAACTAGATACTTCTGAAAGGTGTTCTTTATATGAAGATTCAAGGTAACAGGCTTTGTTAGCAAGTCTAGCACTGAAAATTTTATTTATTTGTTCTGCTTTTGTGCAGGTGAAGTGTGGAAGAGCAGATGCTGCTTCTCTAGTGAGGCAATAATTCAGTTTATAGTATTGTTTGACTATACCTTTTTTATGCCTTTTATTGCAGTTAAGGCCTGAATGCTGTCTGTGGGGCCTGAGATGTACGATCCAGTGCTGTGGAGTTGACTCGGACTCATGGCAACCCCATATGTGTCACAGTAGAACTGTGCTCTAAAGGGTTTTAAACGGCTGATTTTTCAGAAGTAGATTGCCAGGCCTTTTGCCAAGGTGCCTCTGAGTGGACTCAAACCACCAATCTTTCGGTTAACAGCCAAGTGTGGTAAGTGTTTGCACCCTCCAGGGACTCCACAATGTACAATAATTGGCCAGAAAGCCTTGGAAGAACTGAAAAAGGGATCATTGCCCTGGCCTCATCCAGTCACCTATCCCCAACCAAAATCATACCATCATCTGTGACGACTTGGAGAAGGCCAACCCCCACTCAGCTGCTCTTATCGACCATAGTACTTACTCATTTTTGCTCTGGGCCACACATGCCTTATCCAGCCGGCTGAAGATGCTAAGGCCTAAAAGAAGTTAGAAACTGACTGTTGAAGAGCAGCCCTGTGTTGGAATGGACAGCCTGGGCCAAAGTAGTTCTGGGGAAAGACTTGTGAACAATGTGAACAAAGCTGGATGAGTATGAATGAGGTCTGACTGGAGCACGCAGGAGAAAAAATTTAGGTGTGCTGTAGGAATCGATATAATGGCAATGGATTTGGTTTGGGTTTTGGTAGGTTAAATTGAAGCTAGGATTCCAATAAATAACTAGTGTGGTCTAATAAAAGACAATAAGTGCTCAGTGGATGCTTCTTTACTTGGCTAAGTCAGAAGATGCTGGTCAGGAGATCCACGGGAACCAACCTGGGAGGTTAAGAGTCTGTGGAGAAAGTAACTGTGGCTTGAATCAATGGGCATTGGAGGAGCTGGTGCCAAGCAGCAGAACTGAATGCAGAAGCTAGACTTATTTGTTAAGTAGAATGTGGCAGAAATGGCTAGTTGCCTACCCAGTATCCACTCTCCACTCTTTCCTAAGTAACACAACCCAGATGTTAATATGGGTAGCAGTGTACCCAGCTGAAAGATTCCCAGCCACTTTTGCCACTGGACTAGCCAGTGAGATATAAGCAGAAGTTGTTGTGTGAGTCTTCTGTGAAGACTTCTTAAGAGGTGATAGACTGCTGCCAGACTCATTTTTTTTCCCCTTCTCCTTTCTTCCGGTTCCTTCCTGGAACAGGAAGATAATGTGATGCCTGTAGCTGTAGCTGCCATATTGGACCAAGAAGTGACCTTGAAGACAGAAACATATGTTAAGAATGGCCGAGCAAAAAGATAGAAGAAGCCTGGAGCCTTGACAACAGTGTAGCTTTCATAGCAGTGAGAATCCAGCCTTCTTTTATATGAAAGAGAAATAAACTCCTATCTTGTTGAAACCACTCTTATTTGCTCATTCACCTGACACATCAGGAGCCTATGGGTCTTGGGAAGGCTGAACATGTCACTGTCTATCTCTTTCTAGTCTTCCATGGCATTGGCTTCATTCTCAAGTTGTCTCACCTGGTGATCACAAGATGGCTGCCCGTGTTAAGCATACACTCATGTATAGCCAGAGAGAAGAAGATTCTTTATAAGAAGGCCTTAGCAAAACCTCCTTTCATCTCGTTGGCCTGGCCTGGATGACCATCCCCAAACCAATTACTGTGGCTAGGACAACAGGGCCCATTAGTTGATCTGAACCTATCAAGAGCCATTCAGGGAACTGGGACTAAGTTAATCTCTCACGAGTGCATGGCTGGGAAGCATGGGTCCCTGCTAGGAAGGGGAAAAGAGGGAACTCATGTGAGGAGGCCACAAAACACGTGTCCTATATCTCTCCTGTCCACCCCCATCAGGTAGTGCTATTTAAAGGGCTTAAACCCTTTGGAGTCCTGGTGGCACAGTGGTTAAGGGTTCCACCAGCCCCTCCTTGGAAACCCTATGGGCCGGTTCTACTTTGTCCTGTAGGGTCATTAAGTGTCAGAATGAACTCAAAGGCAATGGGTTTGGGTTTAGTTTTTTTTTTTAAACCCTATGGGGAAGTTCTACTCTGTCACAGAGGGTTGCTATGAGTCAGAATCGACTGGATGGCAAACGACAACAGCAGATTTAAAAAAGAGAAGGGGCTTTTGCTCCCAAAAACAAAGATGAAACTTGGGAGCAAAAACCATTTTTCTTTTTCAAAAGTGCTGTTTTTATGTGCCATGTAGTCGATTCCAACTCATAGTGACCCTATAGGACAGAGTAGAACTCCCCCACAGGGTTTCCTAGGCTGTAATCTTTATGGGAGCAGATCACCAGGTCTTTTCTCTCTTGGAGCAGCTGGTGGGTTTGAACCTCCAACCTGAACTGCTGACCTGAACTTACAACCTTTTTTTCCATTAGCAGCTGTGCACTTAACCATTGAGCTACCAGGGTGCCTTTAGTAGCCTGATATCCAATATTAGACTTTGGGGGAAGGCACGGGATTTCCAGAGAGCCTTTGCTGGTGTTACCTTCATTCATTAATTCACCATTAAGCATTGCTTGGGTGCTGGATATGTGTCTCTACTCTGCAGGTCTTGCCTGAGAGGATGAATGTATATTAAGTGATTAGGATCAGTGGCACTAGCACATGCCACACATAAACTCTTTCTAAAGGCCAGAAAGCAAGTATGAGGAATTGGGAAACAGGGCAGGTAAGTTCTGACAGTGATAAGGGCCCAGGACTAGGAGCTGGGCATAGGATGATGCCCAGAGAGAGTGTACTGGGGTGGGTCCCTCCGTGAAGGTGCTGGGAACACGTTGTTGGTTCTGTGAACTTGAGAAACGGAGAGCAGGGAGGGAAGTGGTTACAGGGGCTTCAGGCTGTGCCTGATTTACTATTTCACCAGGGCTGGCTTTGTGACTGGGGTTCCATTTCTCCTAGATTAGGAAATCTCTGGGGGGAGAATGGAGAGAGTTAGTGGTTCTTAATTTGGGCTTTGGGAGTGCTTTGGGGGTAACATCCAAGGAGGTGTGAGTGAAATCCCTGAAACTTCCAGGAAGAATCTTCCCCAACTAAGTAAGCCTGCTGCTCTCCTGACTCTGGAACAGCTTCTTGTGGGTTTTTAGCTTTTTATGACACAATTCTTTATTCCTGCAAGAGGCAAAGACTTGAGCTTCTTCATAACCCAAATAATTCACAGCATGGTATTTGTCTCTATTTAAAATCATCTCCCACAGGGTTCAATTAACAATGTACATATCAAATTATGTCACGCCCATTACTTGCTCTCCTTTTACAACTAATTTGGTCAGGCTGGGTCAGGTAGTCCCTGAATTGGCAGAGCTGTTAAACTCCCAACAGACAGAGTCCACCCACACTGTCCTTGGCCTATGACGCATCAGGGTGTAACATTCCACTAGGAAGTACTGGGCAGTGCTAAGTGAAAGGTCAGCTCATGACGACAGTGACCCGTCATCAACTCCCTTTATCAGAACTTTACCCTTGGAGTCTGGATTCTGTGGGCTTGAATCCCGGCTCTGTCACTTGGCACATAGCTGCGTGACCTTGAACAAGTTCTTTAACTTCTCTGGACCTCATTTTCTACATCCGTAAAATGGCAATACTTATAGCGCTTTATGTATAGGGCTGTAGTGAGGATTTAAGCGAGACAAGGCATTAGAATGCCGGGCCCAATGCCTGGCACATAGTAGCAATGTAATGCTAACTCTTTATCATTATTGTTATTGTTTAATTTTTTATCTTGTTCAGCCCTTCAAAATTGGGCTGTTTTTACAACACCCTCAGAAAATGTTCTGCTACTGAGTGAGAGAGGTGTTTCCATGTTTTGTGCGTTTGCTTCTACCTGACTGGTCTCTTGATTACATACTGTTTTGAACCCGTGGCTAATTTCTCCTGTATATTTTATTCTCTTGCTTCAAGAGATAGTGAAGAGCCTTAATATGTAGGGTTCTAATTCTCACATAGTAGGTGCTCAATAAATGCCATGGAGTTGAGGACAGTAGGGTGATCCTTGCAGAATAACCGATGGTGCTGGTCTTCAGACTTGATGGGTCAGTAAGAAACAGGCCCAGAATGGAAGCAGCAAATGACTCCAGAACTGCCTTGTGAGGCTCAGCCCAGCCTAGAGGCCAGCGAAGGGAAATGGCCAAGGTGCAGCCTGCCTGGATGTCCAGAGGGCTGGGGTGCTTCACTCAAATTGCTGTCCCTAGACCAGCAGTCTTGATATCGTCTAGGAGCTTGGGAGAAATGCCAAATCCCGGGGCAGCCCAGGCCTAGGGCATGGAAATCTCCTTTTTAACAAGTTCCCCAGAACACCCGAATACCCAGGAAAGCTGGAGAGGCCCTGTTCTGTAAGATTACAGGCAGCATATGGGCTTTGTTATACAAGGTAAAACCATGTCCATACATTACTGTTCTCGGAAAGGATGACTAATTTCCCGTGTTGATGTTTAACTTTTGCTCTAATATCACACGCTGCCTCCCAAGACTAGATTCATGGGCAGATGAGATTCACTGGCCGCACAAGTCCTACCTGAACCATTTGTTTAATGACGGGTTGGAAGCATCCCAGATGACTTTAAATAACAGCCCTGGTCAAGACCAGCACACACCAGCCCCCCAGAAACCAGGAAAAGACAAGCCGCCCTTCCTGGAGGGCATGGAAGGTAGGCAGAGAACCCACAATGGTATTTTGACATCAGGATTATTAATATGTGTGGCAAGAACCTCCTAAATTTAACATTACATCCATATGGGTATAAAAGCTTTTTTCCCTGCCTAAGAAGGATCACAACATGATCCTTTTTATGCTCATTCAGTAGGTCTTCATATTCCCAAAGCAGCACACATACGGGTGCTGTCCATTCTCTTCATTTTAAAAAGAGGTAAACTGAGGCACAGAGAAGTATACATGCACATGCTTAATACTCTTCTCCACTTCTCAAAGGACAAGTGAAACTATGGTAATTATAGAGTTAGAAGCAGGATCTCTTGCCCAGAGGGATTCAGACTACGGCATCTGAGTTATGAACCAGGCTGGAAATGAATATTGGGAAAATTATCTGGGGTTATCTTCTATGCCTGCTGCCACCACTACTCTCTTTCACATTCAAAATCTCTGGGCTAATCTGGCAGCTCTGTTTATGGGCACATCAAGGAGTTAGTGTGTTGTAGGGAAAGCCCTGGATTATAGTCAAGAGGCCTGTACTCTAATCCCAGTCCTGCCAACCTGGCTGTGTGACCTTGGAAAAGTTATTTCACCTAGTACTGTCCTTCAGAAACCAAGGAAATAAAGGGTTTGGACTAACTGGACAGCTCATGGAAATTACTGCGTGTGGGATGGAGAGGGGAGGGGGCTAGGAATCTGTAGTTTGAAAATGCTCTAGGTGATTCTGAAGAACAGCCAGCACTGGAAACCCTGGAGCAGATGCTCCCTGAGGTGCCTCCAAAGCCCCTTTTAGTACACTCTACACAGCTCAGTTCAAAGGAGGTGACAGCCCTCACCGTCAAGCTAAGACTCCATGAGAGCATGGGTGCGTAATCCCAGGGAACCCAAAAACACGGCAGAGCATCTGGTCAGTGTGTGGGAAGCAGCTGCCTGTGTGTGCCCAGGCTCTGAGGCCCATCTGTTTCTTGGATAGTATCATGGATTGAATTATGTCCCCCAGAAATATCTGTCAGCTTGGCTAGACTATGGTTCCAAGTATTGTGTGATTATCCACCATTTTGTCATCTGAAGTGATTTTCCTATGTGTTGCAAATCCTATCTCTACGATGTTAACGAGGTGTGATTATCAGCACATAGGTTAATGAGGCAGGCCTCCATCTACAAGATTAGGTTGTTTTTGAGTCAATCTCTTTTGAGATTTAAGAGAGAGAAGCAAGCAGAGAGACATTGGGGACCTCGTAGCACAAAGAAAAAAACACAGGAGAATAGTGTGTCCTTTGGACCCAGGGTTCCTGAACTGATAACCTCCTAGTCCAGAGGAAGATTGATTATAAGGACCTTCCTCCAGAGCTGATACAGAGAGAAAGCCTTCCCCTGGAACTGGCACCCTGAATTTGGATTTCTAGCCCACCAGACTGTGAAAGAATAAGCTTCTGTTTGTTAAAGCATCCACTCGTGGTATTTCTTTTATAACAGCACTAGATAACTAAGACAGAAGGCTTGGACTTGCGAACCTGTTTCTTTTATCTGCCTGGGGTTAGCAGTGTCGTGGCCCTGAATGTTACCGCCCTCTGACTTGTTCCTGCAGGCCCAGGGCCTTCTAGTCATTGTGCTGTGGTCAGGAACATTGGACACACCTGCCCTGGGTCCAAAGAGCAGATTAAGAATCCTGACACAGCCTGCCTTGTATCTTTGAGGGCTGCACCCTTCCCATGAGCTTTTGAATTCAGTCATGTGTCTCTAGCTGTCTCAGAGTTACAAAAAGTTCCCATTTTAATGAGAAGCTGTGGAATGCTAAGGGTAAAGCTTCCTTTAGGTCTTCTTTCAAAGTTTCAATTATGGGTTAATCCTGACGTTCTTTCGCTTAGTAAAAGGGGAGGAGGCATTTGTAATTGTAGGGAGGTGGAGGCAAGTATAGACCATGGCTCTCAGATTGACTTCCATCCAGGAAATGTGTATTCTGGACTCCCTCTGGGTGGCAGAAAGAACAGGGAGAATGGTCCATGGAGGGCACTGGGCAGTGCCCCCACTGCCTACAGGACTCACCACTGCTGGAAGTAGGCAGGAGGGCTGCACAGGTGTGTGTGTAGGGGTGGCTCAATGAGCAGCAGAGGGTGTACCTTGGCTAATGGTCATGGCCACAACTTGCTCCTACCCATTGTTGCTATGTGTGAATGTGAATCTAGTGTTGCCAGAATTTCTGATTCTCGTAAGAAGTCAGAAATCCCCATTTTACATGAATTCTCCCAATTTTACAATAATGATGCATTCAATTAAAAAAAAAAAAAATTCCTCGGACCAAACAAATCACACCTTGGGACCACAGTCCAAGACTGAGTAGAGAGCCTGGGCCTTAAGGACTGGTCTGAGTATGCTCTAATACCGTATTTTTTTGCAAATAACATGTCCATGTAAATAATGTGCCCATGCATATAACACACGTCATAGCTTGCTCACTAAAATAGCAAGGGGGATTGCACAATTGGCAAAAATATATAATGCATGTGTGATCTGTGTAAAAATACAGTAGTCTGCTTCCAAGTAAGCAGAACCACAATGGAGGTTCTTAAGACCCAAGAATATAAATCCATCTCATACTTGGTTATTTCCTTTTTCGGAGGGGGAAGAAAGGCTCTGGCTTTCTAAAGCCCTAAAAAAATTCAAACCTGTTGCTGTTGAGTTGATTCTGAGTCATGGTGACCCAGTGTGTTTCAGAGTAAACTGTGTTCCATAAGGTTTACTTGGCTGTAATCTTTATGGAAGCAGATCACTAGGTCTTTCTTCCATATTCCTGCTGGGTGGGTTTGAACTGCCAACCTTTAGGTTAGTAGTTGAGTGCAAATGGTTTGCGTCACCCAGGGAACTTTCTAAAACCTTAGAAGTCCACTTTCTCTGTTGCTGTATTGTGCTCCACCCCAGTACCATGGAGTAGCCATCTTTACCTTCCCTCCCCCTCTCATCTGCCCCTCCTCACCCCAAAAACAGACAGCCCAGGTGATACCTGCAAGGTCTACTCCCTGGATATCCTCAGACTTAAGCGTGACACCCAGTATATAAATGGAACACCACCTCCTTTCCCACGTAGAAAACAAATTCAAACCCAAGAAACAGAGAACTGCATTATAACATGGACAACCTTATTTTTAAGATAAATTATTTATGTACGTTGGTACTATATTAGAAACAATTTACTTGTGATACATGTTACAGTGGCTCAATGGTGACTCCAGGATTTCTATGTAGGAAAGTCTTGGGGGTTGTGACATGTCTGGGAGCAATATATGGCTAAAGGACTTTCTTATAGCTACGTTGTATATTGAGATGTTTGTACTAAAGTTATGAATCGACTCGACGGCACTGGGTTTTTTAATATGTTTATTAAAAAAAAAAAAAAAGCCTCCACAAGCCAAGTGTTGGGCCTGCCCTTGTGATTGGTCAGATCACATGCAAGTGCGACATGATGTGTAGAGACCTCATTCTAGAAGGGGAGGAGGATGGTCAGGATGAGGTCCCAGAGCAAGTCAGGGGCAAAGTAGTTCTCACTGCTCAAGAAAATATTCGATTTTGAGATTGAGAATTTTGAGCCTGGTTTGTGTAAGACCTGGCTCAAGAGGATGCATTCCTGCCCCCAGGCTGAGCCACTCTGGATAAAACCAAACCCAGTCCTTGGAAAGGTCAACAGTAACATCCCTGACGCCTGCCCCCATGATCTCCAGATGGCCCATTATGACCAACATGCAGCCCTCCAGGCCTTGTTCCTTGGCTTGGGGACAGAGACTTAGCCCCACTGCTCAGAGTATATTCCAAGTGATCCTCATCACTGTCCCCTTCAAATTCAACAACACCAGGTACGAATTTCTTAGATCTAGGTTGACCCAACTTAGATTTGCTTCCAAGTGACTTCTAAACTGAAGAAAAAGTAGAATAAAATGAAATACTCATTATTTGCCAGGAAGTGGTTGAATTCTTTCTGTCGCCATAATGCTACTATTTGGTATTATTTCAAGTGAACGATCAGTGGGTAATTGAAAGGGTTTCAATATTTAAAATAAGTAAATAAGCAGACCACTGATCCTTCACTAAATTGTTGGTTGTCATCATACTTAATAGCTGCCTCACCAGCACAGCATTTCATTCTGGAAACCAGTCATCAGCAACTGGTAGGAACTCATACTGTTCTTGCTGAGATTCATCTGGTTTTACTACAACCTTTTTCTTTGACTTTTTGAGCAGTAGTAATTTCAACACCGAAAAGGAATGCGATGTCCGTAGCTTATGTTTCACTCCAGGAAAAAAAGAAAGCTGGCGTGTGAACATGGTGTTTTCTTTTTAAGTTGGAGCATATGTTTGGTGAGGAGAGGATAAGAAAGTTGCCTCCACGGAGGAGATGGCCTACACTGTGGCTTCCTCTGTCCTGGACCTCCTCCCCGCAGTCACCCCTGGGCTGCTTCCATCTGCCTCACCGAGCTCACCCATAGCACTTCCTTCTCTGCCTCACTAGGGCCTGGCCAGCTGGCCAGGAAGTTGAAGCCACAGCACACAGACCCCCCGCTGAGCATCTTCAAGGGGCTCAATGAGGACACTGACACAGAAGGATGGTCTGAGGTTTAAGGCCACTTCACAGGACGACCATTTTTATATTTTTCATTTTGGTGTGGAACTCCGTGGAATTTCTTTGTCTCAAATCCCCTTGTCAGTCTGCAAGTCTCCCAAGGTTCCTCTGGTTTGCTCTGTCTTACGCAGACTGCTAAACACAGATGATAAGATGGTGAATGAGACAAGAGGTTTGGTAACAGGAGTTCCTGGTGATACAAGACATAGACTATGTGTATATGATCTCTCAACATGCATTTGGCCTAATCACTTGCACATATGGTATCTTCAGGACAGAGACTGACTTTTTTTTTTTAGGAATGATATTAATCAAATACTATCACCTGAGAACACTTTTTCCAGGCATTATAGCAAGATCATGAAATTCAAAATCAGAGGGTCCTTGCCCTCTAGAGTTTTACAGTTTAGTAGAAAAAGACTCTTGCTAAAAAGTACAAATCCAAATGACCCTTGTTTCTTATACCAGAACCCTCATATCCCAGCATAAGCAGCAGCACGAAAAGGAGTATGTGGAACAACGGGCTAAATAGAACCCCATCCTTCCTGAAATCAAAAGTTCTCAAAGATTTTGAGGAAAAAAAAATTTTTTTTTAATTAAAACAAGTACAAATTTATTCTGGAATAACATAAAAAAAATCACACAGACCCTCCAATTGTAGCACCTGGCTCGCTGTGTTTCCTCAGTGGGAAAGAGGCTGCTGCTTACAGTGAAGGGCACAGTGGGGCAGAGGGAAGAAGAGAGGCAGCCGGAGGGCCCAGCCTGTGAGAGGGTGGAAGCCAGCAGAGGTTTTAACTTCACAGAATTACCCCTGTTGAGGTCAGGGACATTCATGTGGAGGCTCACAGCCTTTAGATTACAGATTGTTAGTTGCCATGGAGCAGGCTCAGACTCACGGCGACCCCACGTACAACAAACAGAAGGTAATAATGCCCTGTCCTGCACCATCTTCGAGATCATCGGTATGCTTGAGTCCATTGTTGAAGCCACTGTGCATTTTGAGTGCCTTCCAATCTAGGGGCTCATCTGCCAGCACTGTATCAGACAGTATTCTGTGGTGGTACATAGGGTTTTCATTGGCTAATTTTGGGAAGTAGATCTCCGGGTCTTTCTTCCTAGTCTGTCTTAGTCTGGAAGCTCCACTGAAACCTGTCCCCATGGATGACCCTGCTGGTATTTGAAATACTAGTGGCATAGCTTCCAGCATCATAGCAACACCCAAGCCACCACAGTACGACAAATTGACGGTCGGTAGGTATTAAAGGTAGAATCATTGTAAACGTAAGCAGCTCTTCTTTTTGTTTCAGAAATGGGAGAGAAACGATCATGGGTGCTTCAGACAGGGAGGAAGCCTAGTCTTTGAAGCAATCTTGGGTGTTCTCAGCTATGGCCTTGACTGCTTTGAAGTATCAGTCAACTCTCCCCGGGAAGTGGTGAGATTCTCAAGTGATTTAAGCGGAGAAGTTTCATAGAACAGAAAGACCAGAGGGAGGGACACTTCTCCCTCCAGCACAGCTGCCTGGCAGGAAGCTCTGCTGAGTAACTTTGGTTTTAGTTGGAAACCTTATGTCATGTTCCTGTCAGGGGCCAGGCAAGGGTGTGGGCTGCGCTGTGGCCGTTGGGGTAGATTTCTTCCTTACACGCAGGGGACACGGCCAGTGGAGTAGGGGGGATGGAACACTGGACAAGTGGAGAAGTGATCTTGAGAGAGGAGGTGGAGGTTACCACAAAGGGTTTTAAATTCATAAAAGCATTCCTGCTGAGGGGAGGGCCAGGGACACTAGCTTATGGAGCAGGCCACTGAAGATTTCAGAGAAGGGACCCGCCCAGGCCTCCAGACTTGTGGCTTTAATTATCCAGCTAGTCATTTGTCTAATAAGCTGGGCTGAGACCTGTAAGCAAAAAAAAAAAAAAAAAAAAAAACTGCCCAGGCCAAAAAAAAAAAAAAAAAATTCCACTCTAGGGTGTCCAGAGCTAGGGCAGGGGCCCCAGAGCCTACCAGCCCTGGAGAACTGGTAAAGCTTTCTCTTTAAGGAAGCTGTGATCTTGAACACAGGGCCTTAGGCACTGGCCAGGCCAGTTAAACTAGAAAAATTTAAGAGATGACAGCTTATAACTACTTAGATATTTTGCTAGCACAGGGCTCTTGGAGGAGAGAAGAACACAGGTCTATAAGCCTGGGAGGGTGTGGGTGAGGCAGGGCTGGGACCCTGACAGTCACTGTGTTGCTCACCCAGTTGTTCTGCACGGGAAGCGTAGGATCCCCGTCAGCCTTGGCTTCCTGCCCATTCCCTGGGAGGAATGGGTGTGTTTGGGTGGAACCCTCCTGGATGGGAATAGGCAGGTTTTTGTCCCTCTGACCTTGGAGCAAAGCTTGAAGCTCACGGTGCACAGCTCTGGCTTCCATTTTGAGAAACCCGATACTTTGACCTGAATACTCTGCTCTTTGTGTTTTGCGCAACAGAATAGTTTTGCTCCTCGCTCAGTGAGTCTCCTGGCTTCAGCTTCCCTCCTGAGCACCTGATGGCTGTCGGTTTACTGTGACTCACCACCATTAGATCTGCCTGGGCTTTTGTTTCCTGCATCTCACCAGAGCTGCTATGCCCCACCCCCCGGGCACGGCTTTCCACAAAGAGGCTGTCAGGCCAGCAGGAGAGGAGACCTCCAATCCATCTGTCAGCATTTGAATAATTTCACTCACACATACTTCTCTTCCAGTCACCAGACTATTTTAGTTTCCCTGAGCCATGCAAGCCAACAGTGCCTGCCTGCCCACTCGGTCTCAAAAGTAAGACGCCTCACCTTGAGTGCTCCAAGAGCCCCACCACACTGGTTTCTTTGTGAGATCATCTCTGCAGTGGTTTCCTGAAGCCCTGGCCTCCTTCCTGGTATCTTCACACACTCTAGTTTTCCAGAAGTCTGAAGGTGTTTCAATTCAATGAAAGCATAAGAACCTTCTGAGGGCCCACCCCTGTGCCCTGTGCTGTAGAGAATGTAAAAGTACCCAGTGCCCAGGAGGATATGGTGTAGCTGAGTTATCCAAGGTGGGTTCCACACAACAGGAATACCAAAGAGAAAGAATTCCAGTGTCATTTGATGATTCAAAACACATATTAACATATAAAGGTTCTGAGAAGTCCTGTAGCAAAGAAATTCCTGTTGTCTTTCTTTAACCCAACATTTCCCAAACCAAGCATGGGATCAGCCTTGGAATTCTTTTCATATTATACCTATTAACATCTCAAGAAACTAAAGAATTTTAGAATACATTTCAGGAAATGATCTAACAGTGATTCTCAACCTAAGGTGGACCCTCACTCTCTAGAGGTATGCATTTTGGGTTGTCATAATGACCGGGGAGATGCTACTGGCATTTAATGTGGGAAGGGGGTTAGTTTTGCTAAAGTTCCTGCAATGCAGCCCAGTCCTAAGTCAAGAATTGTCTTGCCCGAAATGCAAATAGGGATCCCTTCCTCCTTACCCTCATTCCACTGCCCCACCCTGTTGAGAAGCAGTGGTAGGACTGATGCTCAACATTGTTTAAACTCTCTCAACAGGTTTAAACAACTTGGTCCCCTGCTCCTTGCTTCCTCTTGTTTCAAGGCTTGTGTCAAAAACCTAAATGCTTAGAGAAACACCAAAAATTAGTGTAACAGAACATATTTATTGTGAGTAGATATGATTCAAATCAAGCAGCATCAACCCAGGTTATATAGGTCATTTTCATGTTAATTTCTCTGGAGATAGTATGAGAACACATGCAGGGTTCCAAGCATTGGAGAAATAGAGTCATTAAGTACATTCCATACATTTTTCACTCAGATCCTAGGGTTCCTCCTCGAAACTGGCTGGACATAGATAATTCTCTCAGGGCTCAATGCCTAAGGCAAACTGATCTCTGCTAAACCGCCTACTAGCTATTGTTTCACTTGAAGGTGCCTTTAGGAAAACAGTTCCTTAAAGTCTCAAGGTTCAAAAGGATTCCTAAGGGCAGATGGCCTGGGTGGGTCACCCCAATCCCATGAACCCAGAAATCTGGATTCTAGGAGAATCAAAACAGTTTTGTCACCTGCATGGACCGAGTTACTGAAGAGAGTTCATCCCTGGCCTTTTTGGGGTCTGGTTCCACTTGGAATTGACAAGCTACCAGAGGGAAGGGACTGAATGCCTCTCTGTGGTTCTGAATCTACTCTGGAAATGAAGAAAACGTGGGTTCCAGTGGCCCCTGGGAAGCTGCTCACCTTTCTTAGAATCTTTTCACCTGTCATTGAGTGACAACACATACTCTGTTTAAAATGAAAGTAAAGAGATTTATTGAGAGCAAAGGCAGCTTGAGCCGGGGATGTTGGATCTCACGAGGTGAAAATCAGCGCTCCGAAAAGCTGCTGTTATGTAGGCAGAGTTATAAGGTTGAATCAAGAACTTAGCTTACAATATTCTGATTAGTAGACCAGCAAATCAGTAAAGTGGGAGGCGAAATATCTCAAAGCCAGGCTTTGGTTGGGGTTGGTTAACAGAGTATATGCGGATTAAGGGATTGGGTACATTCACCTAACTGTGAAAGGGGGCGCAAGGTGGTGGCAAAATAATTAATAGGGGGCCAGGGTCTGCTGGTTCCACCCAGCCAGAGACCCAAAGCTCTATGCAAATGATAGGGAAGGAGTCAATCTGCTGGTTCCAACCAGCCAGAGTTCCAAGACTATATGCATATGAATTAGATGTCAAAGTTACATTCTCAGGAATGCAGGAACGAAAGTCGTAAAAATGGAGCCAGGCTTATTATATCTGAACCAGCCACTCTAGGCATGCCAGGCACCTCAGTTTTGGAACCCTTGCACAACTTCTCAGGGAAAAAAGTGCCCTTGGCTGAAGCCCAGGAGAAAACACCTAGTTCTTAGTGAAAGTCAGCCAGCTTGAAAAGGAAAGTAAGGATGGAGGGAGAAAGCTCACCATCCTTCTGAAGTGGTGCAAGGGAGACCCCAACACCCTCAATCTGCAACCAGCATCAAAGGATCCATATGTCCCTGCTTCTGACAAAACAGAAAACTCCCATGGCAACTGGCAAGTGTGGCCTGAAACTGCAGACTGTATATTTAACAAAACAAACGGTGGCTCATTGATACAGTCACCCTAGGGAGAGTCTGGCCCGGGGCCCACCAGGCAGCAGGTTCTCTTTTGGGGTGCGGGGCGTATTTCTGCCAAGTTGGCTCTGTTTCCTGCCACCCCAGCTGGGAGCCCATGGCCGCTGCCCTGCAGGGAGGAGCCTCTGGGCTGGGTCGCCTCAGATAGCAGCAGGGTGGGTTCCCGCAGGGGGAGCAGAGCTGCCCGTTCTGCCAGATCTCAGCAGCCACTCCAGCATGGATGTGAGAAGGGAGCAATTTGACTTTTGACAAAGAAGTGTAGTGCTGATGAGCAAACTGGCCATCAGCCTCCTAGTGAGGCAAGGCCTCAAGTCCTGCACATGTCAAAAGAAGCCTGTAAACACCACAGAGCTCACTTCAGGCCAAGTGCCATTTCCGTTCTCCTCACCAGCATGGTTTGTATTGTAAATATGCTTGATTGGGCGTTGTCTTCTGTAGCAGTCACAAGGATCCTCCCCCAGCCCATGAACGTTGCACATAAATTGCTTCTGTGCCTCTTTTCCCTTCCTCTTTCTCTCTCAGGATTACCCACTGCGACGAGTTGATTCCAAATCATAGTGTCCCTGTAGACAGAGTAGAACCACCCATAGGGTTTCCAATGCTGTAAATCTTTACCGGAGCAGACTGCCTCGTCTTTCTTCCGCCTCTCGGGATTAGTGTGAGCCAAAGGATGGGAGGGAGGGAGAGATGAAAATTTTTTTCTGGAAATGACCTTCAGGCAGGGGCAGATTAACAAGTAAACACAGTATGCACCCTCTTGTACTGAGCAAGGTAGGCACCGGCTTAATTGTATTTACTTGCTAATCTGTGTTGAGCAATTTCACAGGGGTTTCACCACATCTTTGATGTGGTGGGGGACACATGAAATTGTGCACTGCAGATTGGTGAGAAGGCGCAACTGGGCCCGTGCGTACCTTACTTATTGGGTAATATGGCCCTACCTTCAGGGCAAAATCCTGCCAAGTATGCAGTTCAATGCCCACACTTAATAGGTGAGGACCCTACAGATTCTGGTGAGATCAGATTTAAGATCACACAGCAGGCCAACAGCAAAGGTGGGTAGCACTCTGGTACCCCAGTTCTTTGTGCATTTTGCCTCCCACCTTCACTATTGTTTTCCCTTCTCTAATGCCCAAGCAAGCAATTTTTTTCTGTTCTTCCCCCTCTGTTAAGAAGAATTATTTAAAACTTGGTGAATGGAAGCAAAAAGATGGCTGTAAATCATTTCAGTGTTAAAGCAATATCCAGCAAGCCCATCTGAGGGTAATCTGGTTCCCTAGGTTAAGCACTCAGCTTCTAAGGGAAAGGTCAGTGGTTTGAACCCACTAGCCACTGTGGGGGAAAAAGACTTGGCGATCTCCTCTGTAAAGACTACACCCTAGGAAACCCTATGGGGCAATTCTACTCTGTCTTATAGGGTCACTAAGAGTCAGAATTGTTGAACACACCACAGCAATTGGGGAAGGTAACTTTGACCTACAATTCACTATTTTAGGGTCCAGACATTTATAACTCAGTAAAATTAGATGATACTGGGTTAAAAAAAAAAAAAAAAAAACTGTTAAAATGTAAATTACATCAGTAGAGGTGCAAAGGATTTTTTTAATCTGCTAGAAAAAATAACCTCAAAGTTTATGGTTTTATTGCCCTGCATGCAGCATATTAACCAGTAACCAAAATGTCGGCAGTTCAAATCCACCAGCCACTCCTTGGAAACCTTACGGGGCAGTTCTACTCTGTCCTATAGGGTCTCTATGAGTTGGAATGACTCGACAGTAATGGGTTTGTTTTTTTTTTTTTTTTGGTTTTTAGAACTCTTACTTCAGCATTCCTTTTTGCTCTCCAGCTGCACAAAATCTTGTTCTTGTATCCTCTTTTGAACCAGCAGATTTTCTCACTAATGAGTTAATTAAATCTTTGACAGTGCTCACTGTCTCTTCTGTCAATGCTTCATACTCCTTCCCTTCTGTAGTCACCACTCATCTACACCCAGCTTGAAATGCACACTAAACACTTGTTGATTCTCTGACGTGTTCCTCTGAAGCATAAGCATGGCACTAAGGGTCGGGGGGGCCTAGGGACATGTGCTCCCTAACTTTGCAGAGTAAAAGAAATCTCTGATTGTTGTTAGGTGCCATAGAGTCGATTTCAACTTATAATGACCCCACGTAACAGACTAGAACTGCCCCGTGGGGTTTTCTAGGCTATAATCTTTACACGAGCAGATCACCAGGTATTACTCTCGAGGAGCTGCTAGGTGGGTTTGAACAGTCAACTTGTAAGCTAGCAGCCGAGCACTTAACCTTTGAACCATAAGGGTTCCTTAGAAACATACTAAACCTGTCAAAAGTGCACAAACTCAACACATTACTCCAGGTAATCTCTGCCCTCACATTTTAATCGTGCTTTATCTATGCTCTGGGAGCTGGAGACTCAGGCATCCTCAGAATTCCTGCTATGTCCTCAATCCCTTGAAGAGCCTCTGTCTGCATACAGAGTCATATATATGGTGCCACCACCCTGGGCCTATGGAATGAATTGTGGTTGTGTCCCTGGCCCAAGCAGCAGCCCACCTACTAATTCGTCAGCCAGTATGAACGTGTTATGGAAACCCCAGGTGCTTGCTCGGCATGACTCATATTGCCCAGTAAACAAGAGATCGAGGTGGGAGAACAGGAAAGGCACCTTTATTTCATTGCACAAGGAAAAGGGGTTAGTTGGAGCTGCTGCTGCCAAGACTGCTCACCAAGGGCGAGCAGGTGTTACTTTTAAAGGGGTTTACAAGTAGGGAGTTCATACAAGGTATGTCAGCAACATTCTTAATCAGACTACACAGGTGCAATGGGGTTTACACACAACCTCCAAGCAAAAGCAGGATTCAAATGCAAACTGGGGCGGGGTGGGGGTGGGGAGCCCAGCAGGGGAAACAAACTTTCAATACAACACTGTGGGTTGTGGGGCGGGGGAGGGAAGCCAGGTAAAGAATACAGCTCTGTGGGGGCTCTGTCTCAAAGGCTTGTGTCAGCTGGACCAATGAGATCCTCTGTCTTTCACAAGGAGAATTAGAGTGAATACTTGGTAGTAAAAAAGACAGAAAAAGGCAGGCATTTGAGGTGATGGATTTGTTAGCTGCTGACAAGTTGGGTCCAACTCATGGTGACCCCACACATAATGGAATGAATGGCTTCCCGGTCCTTTGCCATCACCATGATCTTTGTGAATAAGCCTTAGCCCCAGCTAGAATGGTATACAAGCTTGTGCCCCCTGCTAGGCGGTTGTGGAGCACTAAATTGGTCCAGCCACCACCCTGGGCCATACCGTAAGTAAGCTCTCCTAATAAACCACATGTCACAATTGCTGGTTCTGGAGTCTTTCTTTGGTCTCTTGGAGACGTGGCCGACCTTGGGTCCAGATGCTGCTGGGTTGTTACTCAACAATGACTTAATCTTAGCTGATTTTAGGAAAATGGGGCAAGGAAAGGCTGTTCTGGAAACCCAAAGTCCTGATACTTAGTTCTCAGCCTCAATCTGCAAAGAAAATTAAATTCCCAAACCAGTTTCCAACCTCAGGTATCCAGGCACCCAGGATGGCAGAGAGAAAGGAAAAGGAGCTGCCTTTATCTGGGACAGGCATCTCAGGCCCAGCACGGCTCTTATTTGCAGGCCCTGCCCCGAGCAGGTGGACAAGACAGGTAACATTTGGCCATGGAACATGTGTATATGTGAAAAACGTTTCTAGAAGGCAGAGCTTTGCAGCATGATGGTGCCTTGGGCCCATTTGCCTATTCTCCCACAAGGACCAAGGCCAGTACTGGTGACATATGGCAGGTTGGTCATTTTTATTTAGGGTGGAGGGCACAGTGATGAAGAGTTCCTATGACCTTATGCAAGCCCCCTAAACTGGTGGTCTAAGCTGCAGCTTTCCCTACATTGCGGCTAAGAATTCCTGCTTTATAAGGTGGTGGTGAGATGAGATGAGGTAGCAAAGGGCCCACTGTGCTCACTGTTGGTAATTATGTATGATTACTTTTGGGGGAAGGAGCCGAGAGATTGCCTTTCAACTCCTCACATACGTAAATTTGGGCCAGGGCAACTTTCACATACCACCAGGACACTCCTGGCTGTGTGGCCCCAATGTTTTCCCTGAGATGGACCATTGGGCCACCTCTGTTCATTTTCCTGAGGCCTCTGATACCCGGGCAGGGTGGCTGGGTGGGGTGTAGTTCATGCTGACAGTGGGACTCCCGCAGTGCGATGGGCCTACGAGGGAGAGCTACCTACACATCCTGCTGGGCTGGATCTGCCATGGAGCTGGGATTCCTCGTGGGTACACCCAGCCAGAGCCCCTTGTTCCCTGCCTAACTGCTCTTGTGTTCAGGGAGATTTTGCCATGATTTCAGTAAGAAGACATCCTTGCACATACTTCCAAGGCCCCTGCCCTGGGGTCACCCTCCCCACTACACAGCAAGTAGCCGCTTCCTTAGCACCACCAGTGTCTAACCCAGACCCTTATAGGCTCTCAGCTTAGAAAATAATGAGTTCCTCCCATTGAAGACTCCATGCCTCCTCCTTTTGATTTCCCTTCCTATGTGCCTTTCCAATGAAGAGCAACGAAATTAGTAAGCCAGGCTTCTTTCCTAGGCACAATTTATGAAATCCAGGTGTCCCTTCATGTAAAAGAAAAAAAAAAAAAAAAAAGGTTTTGGCTGCTCAGCACTGTCCTGACTTTTTCTTAGGGCGCTGCCCCTCACCTACTTACTGTGCACTATGTACTGCTGGGGCTGACCCCACTCAAACTTCAGAACTAACACATGACCCAGGCCTGGCCAATCAGCACAGATGTTACACCTGGCCAATCAGCAGTGAGTTCAGGGATAGACGCATGGCCCAAGTCAGTTAAGGAGAATCAGCCCAGGATTTTTGCTGGAACTATTGGGAAAGAGGAGCCCTCGGGTGGTACAAAAGGTTAAGATGTTTAGCTGCTAACCAAAATGTTGGAGATTTGAGCCTGCCCAAAGGAGCCTTAGAAGAAAGGCCTGGAGATCTAATTTAAAAAAATCAGCCATTGAAAATCTATGGAGCATGTGGGGTCCCCACGAATCCAAATTGACCTAAGGGCAACTGGTTGGTTACTGGGAAAGAGGGTCTGGCTTTCCACAGGCCTTGCTAAACTGGCTCAATGTGGCCCTAGGGCTGCTGGTAGCCATTTTGCCACCACTTGGGGAGGTAGATTTACAAATACAGAAAAACAAAGCTGAGAAATGAGTCCTGATAATATTGTTAAAGCACCTGAATCCAGCTGGGTGTGAAGCCCCTTGACTTACCAATTATATGAGCTGATATATTATCTTTTTTTGCTTAAATCAGTTTGAATTGGAGTTTATACCAGTTGCAATTTAAAGAGACCTAACTTGGAATAGCCCACAGAAATAATGAGAATGTTCACACATTGTAAAGAATGTAACCAATGTCAGTCACTAAACAACTTGTGCAAAAATTGTTGAATGGGAGCCTAAACTGTGATGTAAACCTTCACCAAAAACATAATAAAATATTATTAATAATAATAAGTAAATAAAGAGATCTAACTACCAGCTGGCTGAAGTGTAAACTGGTTTCTAGCAATCAAAGGCAATGTATTTCTTCAGGTAAAGGAAAGAGGAAAAGGGCATAAAAAGAACAGAGAAACCTAGAGGGAGAGGCTCGAGTCTGTAAAATACTGCCTTACGCTTTCTTCTGCTTATTAAAACCACTCACCTCTCTCTCTCATAACTGTGTAGTCTGTCTCTATCGTGCTTTTAGCAATACAACCTTGGAAAGGAGATCCTGAAATTCTCGCTTTGGTCCTGCAGAATTGTTAGATCACAGTGAGGTTTTCTCCCCAAGTATCCCTTCCTTGTCTGAATCCTCCCAGAGCTTGTAGTCAGTCTTCCCAGAGCTAATCAGCAGTAGCCATGGGGATTGGCAATTTGGATCTCAGCCCACAACTTGGAAAATAGCTGTTGGAGTAGGTGTTCCATTTTTAGAAACCTTCAAACCTTCAGGCTGAAGGACTTCGGTGGGACAAGCGACCTCGTGCCCTGCCAGAGTGCCAACGAGAATTAGATTCAGCTTTTAATGACCCTAAACACCCTCTTCCCCAAATCCTTAAATAAGAGAGAAACCTTTCCTCTTTCTGGTTCTTTCTCTTGCAAATGAAGTCTGGACCTAGGCTTCCTGAAGTTGTCAAGAACCCAGACCCCCTCTCTCTCGTAATTTTGTTTTTTATTGTGGCAAATAGATATGTAACAAAACATTTGACATTCACATATACAGTGCAGTGACATTAATTATGTTCACCGTGTTGTTCAACCATCACCCTTATCCATTCCCAAATTATACTATCACCCTTAACAGGTGCTCAGTATCCACTAAGCCCTGAGTTCTGGTTTCTCTTTATCTTGCTTTCTCACCATCCTCAGCTTTAGCCATATGCACCCCACGACACCCCCCTCCAAATCTCCAACACCTCTCCAGAGCTGCACAGAACACTTTCTCTTGAATCATTCGATAGAACATAGACATGTGACCACACCTAATAGTAGGGAGGCTGTAAGTGGCACCCTTTTTTCTGTGTGCCAGCTAAATATGGGGGAGTTCTTTACTAAGGAAGAAGGGTAAATGAATAACAAGCACAGTAGGAGTCTGCCACATCTGGGAATGCCAATGAGAGCTGCTGGGAAAAAAAGAATAATTAATTGCGCACTCATGAGTAAAGACACCCCTCCTGTTATAAATGCTAAGAGAATGTCCTGGCCCACCTGGGGAAACCTTCTCAACCATTATCTGTCCCCATCATTCAGACATCACTACCCTTAGAGAGTAAAGCTTCAAATCCCTCCTCAGTTCCTGAAGGACAGCTGAATTTACAGTGGTATTAGGCCAGCAGAAACATCTCTGGAAATTTCCAGGGAGCCAGAGATCAGGCAAAGGAGCTATATCCTGGTATGTTTCACTATCATTTGATATTGAGGGTCCATTTATAAATAAGAGAATTGTGGGATTTGACACAATGTTGTGTGATCCCAGAGTGCCTTCTGCATCTCTGAGAACTGTAGCTGGATTCTCCTAACACCACCTTGTGACATGTATCTTTAGGGGAGGAGCCCAACCTCCCCATTCGCTAGTTAACATTTGCAAAGTGCTAAAAGTGCTGGTTGGCACCTGGTAGGGGCTTGGTAAATATTAGTGGAATCAGGGCCTGGGCATTCTAGGTGAGAAAAGCACTTATTATTATAACAAGTATTAAATATTTATTAAGCACCTATTTTATATAAGGGACTGTTCTAAGGAAAGATGAAAAAGACACTGTCTCTGTCCTCAAGGAGTTTACAATCTCATAGAGAAAAAAAGACTTGTTTCAAAGGACTCTTTATTTCAATGCCTAGTCTACCAGAAGCGATCTATACATTTAATGCAATTCTGATCTAAATCCCAAGAGCATTCTTTAATGACATGGAGAAACAAATCACCAATTTCACATGGAAGGGAAAGAGAACCCAGATAAATAAGGCATTACTGAAAAAGAACAAAGTGGGAGGCCTTCCTTTACCTGATTTTAGAACCTATTATACTGCCACAGTAGTCGAAACAGCCTGGTACTGGTACAACAACAGATACATAGACCAATGGAACAGAATTGAGAATCTAGGCATAAAGCCATCCACATATGAGCAGCTGATATTTGACAAAGCCCCCAAAACAGTTAAATGGGGAAAAGACAGTCTTTTTAACAAATGGTGCTGGCATAACTGGATATCCATGTGCAAAAAAATGAAACAAGACCCATACCTCACTTCATGCACAAAAACTAACTCCAAATGGATCAAAGACCTAAATATAAAATCTAAAATGAAAAAGATCATGGAAGAAAAAATAGGGACAACATTAGGAGCCCTAATACATAGCATAAACCGTATAGAAAACATTATAAAGAATGTAGAAGAAAAACTAGATAACTGGGAGCTCCTAAAAATCAAACACTTATGCTCATCCTAAGACTTCACCAAAAGAGTAAAAAGACTCCCTACAGACTGGGAAAAAGGTTTTAGCTATGACATTTCTGATCAGCGCCTAATCTCTAAAATCTACATGATACTGCAAAAACTCAACTGCAAAAAGACAAATAACCCAATTAAAAAATGGGCAAAAGATATGAATAGATACTTCACTAAAGAAGACATTCAGGTAGCTAACAGCCGTATGAGGAAATGTTCACGATCATTAGCCATTAGAGAAATGCAGATCAAAACTACAATGAGATTTCATCTCACTCCAACAAGGCTGGCATTAATCTAAAAAACACAAAACAATAAATGTTGGAGAGGCTGTGGAGAGATTGGAACACTCCTACATTGCTGGTCGGAATGTCAAATGGTACAACCACTTTGGAAATCAATTTGGCGCTTCCTTAAAAAGTTAGAAATAGAACTACCATACAATCCAGCAATCCCACTCCTTGGAACATATCCTAGAGAAATAAGAGCCTTTACATGAACAGATATATGCATACCCACGTTTATCGTAGCACTGTTTACAATAGGAAAAACATGGAAGCAACCAAGGTGCCCATCAACGGATGAATGGATAAATAAATTATGGTATATTCACACAATGGAATACTACACATCGATAAAGAACAGTGAGGAATCTGTGAAACATTTCATAACATGGAGGAACCTGGAAGGCATTATGCTGAGTGAAATTAGTCAGTTGCAAAAGGACAAATATTGTATAAGACCACTATTATAAGAACTTGAGAAATAGTTTAAACTGAGAAGAAAACATTCTTTTGTGGTTATGAGGGGGGGAGGGAGGGAGGGTGGAAGAGGGGTATTCACTAATTAGATAGTAGATAAGAACTACTTTAGGTGAAGGGAAAGACAGCACACAATACAGGGGAGGTCAGCACAATTGGACTAAACCAAAAGCAAAGAAGTTTCCTAAATAAACTAAATGCTTTGAAGGCCAGTGTAGCAGGGGCAGGGGCCTGGGGACCATGGTTTCAGGGGACATCTAAGTCAATTGGCATAATAAAATCTATTAAGAAAACATTCTGCATCCCACTTTGAAGAGTGGCGTCTGGGGTCTTAAACGCTAGCAAGCAGCCATCTAAGATGCATCAATTGGTCTCAACCCACCTGGATCAAAGGAGAATGGAGAACACCAAGGACACAAAGTGATTACGAGCCCAAGAGACAGAAAGGGCCACATGAACCAGCGACTACATCATCCTGAGACCAGAAGAACTAGATGGTGCCCGGCTACAAGCGATGACTGCCCTGACAGGGAACACAACAGAGAACCGCTGAGGGAGCAGGAGAGCAATGGGATGCAGACCCCAAATTCTCATAAGACCAGACTTAATGATCTAACTGAGACTGGAAGTACCCCAGTGGTCATGGCCCCCAGACCTTCTGTTGCCCCAGGACAGGAACCATTCCCGAAGCCAACTCTTCAGACATGGATTGGACTGGACAATGAGTTGGAGAGGGATGCTGGTGAGGAGTGAGCTTCTTGGATCAGGTGGACACTTGAGAGACTGTGTTGGCATCTCCTGCCTGGAGGGGAGATGAGAGGGTGGAGGGGGTTAGAAGCTGGTGAAAAGGACACAAAAAGAGAGAGTGGAGGGAGACAGTGGGCTGTCTCATTAGGGGGAGAGTAATTGGGAATGTGTAGCAAGGTTTATATGGACTTCTGTGTGAGAGACTGACTTGATTTGTAAACTTTCACCTAAAGCACAATAAAAATTATTTTTAAAAAACGATGGTATATTCACACAACGGAATACTATGTACCAATAAAGGACAATGATGAATCTGGAAAAAAAAAAAAAAAGACTTTATTTTATGCCAATTACCAAAACAAAATAAAAATAATCAAATCAAGAAGCTGATGCCCTTGGAAGCTCCATGGACACATCCAAACTCCCTGAAGGACCAAATTGCTGGGCCGGGGGTTGTGGGAACCATGGTCTCGGGGAACATCTAGCTGAATTGGTGTAACATTGCTTATAAAGAAAATTTCTGCATTCTACTTTGGTGAGTAGCATCTGGGGTCCTTAAAGCCCATGAGCGGCCATCTAGGATACTCTACTCTCTCACCCCTTCGGGAGCAAGGAAGAATGAAGAAAACTAAAGATACAAGGGAAAGATTAGTCCAAAGGACTAATGGACCACATCTAACACGGCCTCCACCAGACTGAGTCCAGTATAACTAGATGGTGCCCGGCTACCACCACTGACTGTTCTAACAGGGATCACAATAGAGGGTCCTGGACAGAGCTGGAGAAAAATGTAGAACAAGATTCTAACTCAAAAAGAAAGACCAGACTTGCTGGCCTGACAGAGACTGGAAAAACCCTGAGAGTATGGCCCCCGGACACCCTTTCAGCTCAGTAATGAGCACTCCTGAGGTTCACCCTTCAGCCACAGATTGGTCAGGCCCATAAAATAAAATGAGACTAAAGGGGCACACCAGCCTTGGGGCAGGGACTGGAAGGCAGGAGGGAAGAGGAAAGGTGGTAATAGGGAACCCAGCTTTGAGAAGGGAGCGTGTTGACATGTTGTGGGCTTGTTAACCAATGTCATAAAACAATATATGTACTAACAATTAAATGAGAAACTAGTTTGTTTGCAAACCATCATCTAAAGTACAATTAAAAAAAAAAAAAGAACCTGATGCCCTGCTTCCTGCATTTATAATTACAAGTGTCTTTGAAGAACCTGGTTTCTAAATCCTCCTATTTTCTCTTGGAAGAGATGGTGAGGATTTGATGTAGTTCACATCGTCCTTGTAATCACTGCTGTCCTTGTAAACAGTAGCGGGTATCTTTTATTTGTTCCTGCCACCTCTCACTTCCTAGCTCAGCCTCAGCCTCAGTTTACTCTCTCCGAGGTGACACCAACTTTGTTCATTTCTTCCTGGCAGTACCTCCCTTGCACTCTGAGGAGATGGAAGCAACGATAGCTGTGGGTCCTGAGAACCAGTTTTACATCAACTCTTTCTTGGGAATGTAGGAATGAAATGACTGGCTTTTCAAAATGATTGTTTTGTTTTGTGTTAATCTTCATATGAATCCTTCCCAGGAGAAATGATGAAAGAGGGAACAGAGGGCAGGATAAAATGCCCATAGTAGAGTAAAAAATGAATCCCCGGTTATGGCAAATGGTTAAGCTGCTAACCAAAAGGCTGGCGGTTCGAGTCTACCCAAAGGCACCTTGGAAGAAAGGCTTGGTGATTTACACCTGAAAAACCAGTCAGTCAATTACCCTATGGAGCACAGTTCTACTCTGACACACATGGGGTTGCCATGAGTCAGAACTGACTTGACAGCAACTGGAAAGGGTAAAACAAGATGCCAGAAGACCTGGGAGAAGCAAAGATTTCCAGAGTTCCAACCTCTGCCCTCAGACAGCTGAGGGCAGGTTTTTGACCCATGCCCTACAGATCTGTGCCCTGGGCACCCCCCTCCTCTAGGTCTGAACCTAAGCAGCTACCCTCCCTACCCCAGGGTCACTGTTCACTGTATAGCAAGCTTATTGTACCAGCCAAACTACAGCCTGGATCAATGAACAGAGACAGAACTTCATTTATTGATTTTTTCATTCTACATTCAACGTTTATTGAGCACTAATAGGTGTCAGCTGGAAATCTTGCCTTCGTTTGCTATCAGGAAAATAGGTAGTTATTTGCATTTCTCTGTCTGTACACTTAGTTTCATTTCCCAAGAGTGGTTTTGGACTTGAAAGCAGATGTTACTCAGAACTTTTTCTGAGAGTTGTGTCTTAATACCTCAGGGAGGGACCCACTTCTCCAAAGAAGTCTTACACTTCTTTGGCCCAGCTTAGCATCCACATCCCTGTGCATTCTCATGGGCATTCAAAAGAACCATAAGCATCCTTGCACAGTTCCAGGTTGTCCCCCAGGTAAATCAGAAACACCTGGATATAACTATCAAAGACTCTTCGTGTCGTGGAACTGAGTCACCTGACGGGTCTGAAACACAACTTCTTCCTCTGGGGCCAGGGGAACTGAATCCCATAAGGCTAGAAAGATGGGTCAAAATGAAAATAAATTTTTGAAGAAATAAAAGGAGAATTGTGTACTTAGTGATTAAAAGAAGCAAAAAAAAAAAGAAAAAAAAAGGTGAAGAAAGAAGGAAACCCATCTTAACGATGCTGTATTTGAAACTGATCTAGGACTTTTGGTTGACTGCAAGCTCAGTATGAACCAAAGGGCCCATGTGGCAGCCAGAAACCAGAACAACCTTTGACTGTGTTGGCATAACCACAAGTGTCTAGGCAGGGGGATCATAGCCCCTGGGCTCTCATGGATCAGGTGATATCTGAAATGCTAGGCTTAGTCCTGAGTCCACACTTTAACAATTAGAAGGATCTCCAGAGGAGGGCAGTTAAGAGTAGAAACCACACTATATGAGGAACTACTGATGTTCAGTCTATAAAAAAAGGCTTATGGACATGACAAACTTCTTCAAATATTTGATTGGTCATATGGAAGAAGAAACCTGCCGAACTAAAGGCTGAGAGGGTTTCATCATTCTATGATCATTGTAGAGGCTTTCTGGGATGGACTTCCACAACTTCCAGTCCCTTTGCTTCAAAATTTGATCTGTGCCTTTTTCTATGCTTTCGTTTCCTCCTGTCTCAGAAGAATCAGGTGTTGACCTTATCCTCTCCCATCTCTAGGACATACCACACCAATTACCACCTACTCCAGAACCTTTTATTTTTTCCTTCTCTACTGGCTTCGTCCATGAACCTGCAAATATGAGGAGGAGGATGATTTATTATGTGCCAAGGAGCATAGTGAAGCCCTGGTGGTGCAGTGGTTAAAGCGATTGACTGCTAACCAAAAGGCCGGCAATTGAGATCCACCTGTTGCTTCTTGGAAAGACTATGGGGCAGTTCTACCTGTCCTATAGGGTCGCTATGAGTCAGAGTTGACTTGATGGCAACGGATTTGGGTTTTGTTGTTGTTGATTGTTTGTTTTTTAAGGGCATAGTGATTTGTCTGCCTTATCTTGATTAACCCCCACAACCACCCAGGGAAGTAGGTGATATCCTCACTATTTATAGGTGAGGGAACTGAGGCTTAGGGGAGTTCAGTGACATTCCCAAGCTCACACAATTGCCAAGTGGTGGAAACAGCACTCAGTTCCAGGACTGTCTGCCTCTACTCCCACAACTTCACTTGCTTTCAGGCCATTAAACACTCTTCCCCCCTTCCCAGTCCAGTGCCTTGAGAGCAGACTCTTTTCTCATATCTACTTCCTCATCTTCCATTTACTCCTTAGCTGCTGCAGTCTGGTTTCTGCACTGTCCTTGTATGGAAACAGTGTTCTGAAATATCGTCAGTGACATAATGGTAAATTCCTACAGCCTTTCCATAGTTCTCATCCTACTTGACCCTGAATGCTATTCTGCAGCATTGATATTATTGACCACGGGCCCTTTCTCCCTTCCTTCCATGTCTGGTTGAGTTCATTCATCCTACCACTTCATGGCTCACCCTTCTAATCCTTATCCCAGGTCCTTCCTTCAAAATGTCTGCTGGTGATTTAAAAAAATCTGAGGACTCAGATGAAGTTGGAAACCAGGAATCTGTGTGTGTGATTTCCCTGGTAGATATAGGGGCAAGACAGAAGATGAAAAGAATTGAGCATGCTGGAGAGCATAATTTTAGTAACCCAAGCATCCCTCACTCCCACACCTAGCAGAGCTGTAGGGAGCAGGGAAGAACTACAGAGCAAAAACAAAGGGGCCAGAGATGGAGATTGGTAGGCTCAAAGAGCAAAGAAAGATGGCAGGGCAGAAGGACATGGTTAGAAAGTGAAACGGTGAAGTTCAAGGGGAACCCCAGACTGAGGTCCTGGGAGAGGATGACCATGATACAGAGCAGACATATGTTGCTGGAATTATGATGTCAAGAAATTAAGTCCAGAATGCTGGCTAAAATCATTGCAGGAGGTAATTTTAACTGCCCTGACTCATGCCTGCATCCCAAGCAAAGCAGTGATCTCAGCAGCAATATTTTGGACAAAGCTGCTGCTGGGTCCTCAAGGGGAGATGCTAGAGGCTGTGTCTAAGAGAGTCCTTCCTAGTTTCCTTCTTCACAGTCTCCAAATTGGAAGAGAGGGCATTTCCTGCTCTTCCCTTTGCTTCATCTCCCCACCTCATTTCATTCCGAAAACAGTCTCAGAATCTCTTATTTTTATGTAGGAACAACCCCTGTCTTCAAACCCTTTGGAGAATTTCTCAGAAAATTACTTCTTGGCCTTTTCCTTCTGCTCCAGCAATAGCTGGAGCATCACAAGGAGCTCCTTCCTCCTAACTTCCAAAATGAGAGTAAGGAAAAGAGTCTTTCAAGGAGAACCCCAAATCCCACCTTGCTGTTCCCACACTAAAACAGATGTTCCCTTTACTCTGCCCTGTTTTAAGCAGGTATGCTTCAGTAGAGCCGGGCTGAGGATTCAGCAGGACAGACGCATAGGGTCTGTACTCAGAGACTTCCAGAAGAGCCTTCCCCTTTGTTACTTATCTGATTGGCCATTAACATTCTTTCTGGGGGCACTGGGGTCCCAGCTACATGAGCTATAAAAACCCAAGCAAAACTGGAGCATCAAACTGCCTACTCTATCAGCAAACAAATCCTCTCCTTTTCCCCACAACACACCAAGAAAAATACAGCCCAAGGGAGGGAAGACAAACAGGAGTTTAGAAGAAGACTGGTCTACCAGACAACAGGAGAATCCCTTTACATAGAGGCTAGCTTTGATTTGGGGCTGGAGCAGAGGAATCCAGAAACCCTCTGTCAAAGGCTGATTCCCAGACCTGGAGTGGCAGGACTCTGATTCTATTCAGACTAACCCCTTATAGGGAAAATCTGGAGCCAGACCAACTAGGAATATAACTGGCCACCCTGGGGACACATTTGTCTGCAGACGTGTTTCCTTTAACCTGCACAATACTGTAGAAAAATTTGAGCCAACATTTAAAAGTTGGGAGAGACACGGATTTATGGCTTCTTTTGGGGAAAAAAATCAGAAGATGTTTCTAATCTGGGCTCTAATGGTAAAATGGACTATAACGTTCAGACGGAGCTTGTACCTGACAGTTCTTCATATTCTACTCCGTGCCCTGTGGCATCCCTTACATGGAGTCCAGGTACTATTGACCTTGCCCTTGTCCTGCTGTTTTTATAGTAGATAAAAAGTGATCTTTCCACACTTGACCTGCCTGGTTCCTACTGGCATTTGAATTTATAGCCCCTCATCTAAGGCACATAGATTAGCTGGAATTGCTCCAATTGCAAGGGACAGAAAACAAACCCACCTAGTTTAAATGAAAATAAAACACAGAGTTTATTGGCTTATGCAGCTGAGAAGGATACCCAGGTAGCTACAGAATTGAAGGAAGAACTGCAGGGATCACAGAAAATAGCGTTCAGCCACTCCAAGACTCTCCAGCTCTCATTTCTGCTTGACTCTGCATATCCTTGCAGGTTGGCCTCATTCTTTTTCGGCAGAAATGCCTTTGCCACGTGGTGAGGATCATGGTAACCAGAAACCCCAGTTTAGAAACTCCAGTAGGAAAAAGAGCTTCCTTTCTTCACTTCTGAAAATCAATCCCAGGAGAGGATGCTGTCCTCACTTGGGTCATATGCCTTAGATCTGCAGGGCATTTTCTTTTTTAATCAAACACTTGTGTAGCTGACCACTGCTCTAAGCAGATCACAAATATTAACTTATTTAATCCCTATAAAAAATCCTATGAGTTAGGTACCATTATTACTTCCATTACAAGTGAAGAAACTGAGGCTCAGAGAAGTTAGCTAATTTCCCTAAGACCCCACAGCTATTAATTGGTGGAGCTGGAATTTGAATGAACACAAGCAGCCTGGCTCCAGAGGCCATGCTTGCACCCAATGCTATGGCTGTGCAGGTTTGGTCTGTACAACTCTACCCCTGGACACATATACAGCATGACCTGCATACGCAACATGGAGGGCCTGCATATGCCCACCACTTGGGCCAATGACTATTGTCACGGGGTTGGGAGACTCTGATGGTGGCTCATCTCTGGTGGACAGAGGGTGGTAGATACTGTGACTGACAGCCCCACTGAACCATGTCAACTGGGAGAGGAGTAGTCCCCCAGAGGAATGAACCAAGCAGACTGTGACAACACACGACTACCTGTCTTAGTTATCTAGTGCTGCTATAATAGAAATACCACAAGTGGATGGCTTTAACAAAGAGAAGTTTATTCTCTCACAGTCCAAGAGGCTAGAAGTCCAAATTCAAGGCAACAGCTCCAGGGGAATGCTTTCTTTCTTTGTCTGTTCTGTGGGAAGGTCCTTGTCATAATCGTCCCCTGGTCTAGGAGCTTCTCAGCGCAGGGACCCCAGGTCCAAAGGACATGATTTACTCCTAGCTCTTCCTTCTTGGCGGCATGAGGTCCCTCTCCTCTCTGATAGATTCTCTCACTTATATCTCAAAAGTGGTTGACTCAAGATACAACATAATCCTGTAGATTGAGTCCTGATTTATTAACATACCTGCCTCTAATCCTGCCTCATTAACGTCATGGAGGTTAGGATTTACAACACATAGGATAATCATATCAGATCACAGAATGGTGAACAACCACACAATACTGGGAATCATGGCCTAGCCAAGTTGACACATTCTGGGGGGACACAAGTCAATCCATAACTCTACCTCAGGAGTGTCTAGGGTCAGCCATGGGCTGGAGCATCCACCCATCTTCCTGCCTCAAAGATGTCGGAGATCCGAAATGACATAGCCTCTGGGAAGGATATTCTGGTTCAGAGTCTCTTAAAAAAAAAAAAAAAAGATTTAATCAACTGAAAAACAGAAGTTAAACAGACATTAATGTTATGTTAATGATGGTAGAATGATTTCAAAAAGGATAACAAGAATGGATGCAGAACTTGGAGAATATAACCAATATTACTGAATTGTACATGTAGAAATTGTTGTAACGGCGTATGTTTTACTATGTATATTTTTACCACAATAAAATAATTAAAGAAAGAGATAAACAGAAAGAACTCAGTGTCAATAACACAAAAAGGGTTTGAAAGAAAACCCTCCAAAGCACTGTCTACTTACATGTTCTGAGGCTCTTATAACTCTACTTACTAGTTGAAAGATCTCACACAAATTACCTAACCACTCTGAATCCCAGTTTCTTCATCTGTAAATTGGGGAGATAAGGTCTATCTTCCAGAGTTATTAGGATTTATTGAGATAAGTGATCATTTAGCACGGCTCAGTGGCACATGAAAGGCTCTAGAAGATGTCAACCAGTAAAGACCTAATTTTCACCCTTATTCTCACTGAGCAAGTGTCATTCAAAGCCAGCTGCTCTCACTTATAAGCTTATCTAGTCTGTTCCTGTGGGAGTTACACAGACCTTGACACCTCTTCTAGTTTAGCATTGATTTTTTTCAGGATAAAACACTAGACCTTCTCCCTGTTAAAAAGGCTTACAGAGGCACAGAGAGAGGGTTGGGTGCAGGGTGTGTGGATGAGGGCAGAGGAGAATTGGTGCACATGATTGAGGGAATACCAAGCGCTCTGGTGAGGAAACGTAATGTCAGTGAGAAGGAAAAGGAAGGGTGGGAGGGAAAATGCAACCTCCAAAACAAATAAAGCACTATGACTGGTCCTGATCATTGAATTTTTGAGTTAAAATGAAATTTAGAGATGATCCAGTAAAATCTCCGGCAGAACTCTTGTTATGGATTGAACTATGTTCCCCCAAAATATGTGTTTCAAATCCTAACCTCTATGCCTGTAGTTATAATCCCATTTGGGAATGGGTTATCTTTGTTAGGTTAATGAGACAGGATTAGTGTAGGGTATATCTTGAGATATAAAAGAGATTAAACAAGCGAGCAGAGCAGAGATGGGGTAAGATAGATGCCAAGCCACATGGAGATCTCTAAGGAACCAAGAAGCAGAAGCTGAAGAGACAAGGACATTTCTCCAGAGCCAACAGAAAGAGAAAGCCTTCCCCTAGAACCAGCACTCTGAATTCGGACTTCTAGCCTCCTAAACTGTACTAAAACAAATTTTTGCTTGTTAAAGCCATCCACTTGTGGTATTCTTGTTATAGCAGCACTAGATCGCTAAGACAACCCATATCCGTAAAACAGATAAAGGCAAGCTGCTCTGGATGGAAGTGGAGGTAGGCTTGGGGAACGGTTAATTTGGTCTTCCGTTCCCCTTTATGCAGGGCTCTTAGGAACAAAACTTGAAAGTAAGATCTGGGTCAAACCAGGCTCCAACAACACCACAGATACCAGCCACTCTGCATGTACTCCATAAACGAATTCTCTATTTCATAATTCACACCAAAACCTGTTGTTGTTAGCTGCCATTGAATCAGCTCCCGACCCAAGGTCCCCCATGCATGCACAGTGAACGCTGCCACATCCTGCATCATCCCCACTATCACTTGTGGATCAGACTGTTGTGATCTGTAAAGTTTTCTTTCTTTTATTATGCTTTAGGTGAAAGTTTACAGCTCAAGTTAATTTCTCATACAAAAATTTGTACACATGTTGTTTTGTGACATTAGTTACAATCCCTACAATATAACAGCAACTCCCCTTTTTCACCCTGGGTTTCCTGTGTTCATTCAACCAGTTCCTGTCCCATCCTGCCTCCAGACAGGAGTCGCCCATTTGGTCTCATGTATCTGAATGAACTAAGAAGCACGTTCTGCATGTCTATTATTTTTTGTTTCATGGTCCTGTCTTATGTTTGTCTAAAGAGCGGGCTTCGGGAATGGTTTCAGTTCCGGGTTAACAATGCGTCTGGGGGCCGTAGTTTCAGAGGTTCCTCCAGTCTCTGTCAGACCGTTAAGGCTGGTCTTTTTACATGAATTTGAATTCTGCTCCACACATTTCTCTGGCTCCATCTGGGACTCTTTATTGTGTTCCTTGTCAGGGGAGGTCATTGGTGGTAGCTGGGCATCATCTAGTTCTTCTGGTCTCAGGTTGGTGGAGTCTCTAGTTCAAGTAGTCCTTTAGTCTCTTGGGCTAATATTTTCCTTGTGTCTTTGGTTTTCTTCATTCTTCTTTGCTCCAAATGGGATGGGACGGGACTGATTGATGCATCTAAGATGGCCGTTGGCAAGCTTTTAAGATCCCAGACACCACTCCACAAAGTAGGGTGCAGAACATTTTCTTAATAAACTTTGTTATGTCAATTGACCATAGAGATCCCCCAAAACTATGGTCCCCAGGTCCCAGCCCCAGCTACTTTGTCCCTCATATTGTTTGGATGTGCCCAGGAAACTTCTTAGCTTTTGCTTTGGTCCAGTTGTGCTGACTTCCCCTGTACTATGTGTTGTCCTTCCCTTCACCGAAGTTGATCCTTGTCTACCATCTAATTAGTGAATTCTTTCTCCTCTCCCCCATAACCATCAAAGAATGCTTTTTTCTATGTTTAAGCCTTTTCTTAAGTCGTTAAAATAGTGGTCTCATACAATACTTGTCCTTTTGTGACTAATTTCACTCAGCGTAATACTCTCCAGATTCATCCACGTTGTGAGATGTTTCATGGATTCATCATTGTTCTTTATTGTTGCATAGTATTCCATTGTGTGTATATATCATTGTTTGTTTATCCATTCATCTGTTGATAGGTTGCTTCTATCTTTCTGCTATTGTGAATGGTGTTGCAGTGAACATGGGTATGCATGTGTCCCATAAGGTTTTCATTGGCTAGTTTGCAAAAGTAGATTTCCAGGCCTTTCTTCCTAGTCTGTATTAGTCTGGAAGTTCTGCTAAAACCTGTTCAGAATCATAACTATCAATGATGGATGGGTGGTGGCTGCACATGAGGTGCAACAGCCAGAAATCAAATTCAGATCTCCTGCATGGAAGGCAAGAATTTCCCAAAACTTGGCTTAAAACAATACCCATTTTATTTGCTTAGGATTCTGTGGGGTTTCCAATTAGGGTAGGTTCTGCAAAGCTGTTCTCCTGTGTTATTTATGCAACTGCCAACCTCTAGAAGCTTGAGTGAGGCTGGATAGTCTAAGACGGCCTCACTCACATGTCTAGTACTTGGTGGTGGCTGTTGACTGGGCCTCTCTCTCTATGTGGTCTCTCATTCTCAAGGTGGCTGTTCTGGGATTCTCTATATGGAGCACTGAATTCAAGGAGGGCAAGAACAAAAGCTGAAAGGTCTCTTAAGGTGGGAGCTAGGAAGTCCCATTCTACTGGTCAAAGAAAGTCACAAATTTAGTCCAGTTTCAAGGGTTGAGAAATAGACTCCTAATGGGAAGTATGTCAAAGTCACAATGAAAACAGTTGTTCATATGGAATGAGAAGAATTTTTGGCTTTTTTTTTTTTTTTTCTAATTTACCTCATCTCCTTATTTTCTATAATTTTCTAGTAAAGCTGGCATGTATCTTAATATACAGCTTGTAGTATGTGTGGGAGAATGTGGCAAAGCCTGCTAATCCCCTACTCATTATTCATTCTCCATTTCTTTCCTATTAACAGAACCTCAATTATATTTTTCCAGGGCGGCCATGTGCCCAGTTTCAAATATTCACCTCCCCAGACTCCCTAAGAGCTAAGGTCACCACATGGCCTAGTTCTGGCCAAAGAATAGACCTAGAAGTTTCCTGGGTGGAGGTTCCAGGAAGCAGTTCTTTTCCTGATAAAACGGAACAGAGTCAAGTGACTTGCCTTTTTCCTTTTGTCCTTCCTCTCTCATTCCTGCCGGAATCACATATGTAACACTTGGAGGTGGAGCAGCCATTCTGAAATCATGAGGATGATGCTAGTGATTATAGGATGGAAAGACAGAAGGGGCCTGATCTCTGATGGCATTATGGGGCCTCTATTCTATTCCTGGACTCCCTGAGCCTGGGCTTCTTATTGCCTGAGAAAATTATATCCTTCTTGTCTAAGTCACTAAAGCTGTGGTTTCTGCTACCTGAAACAGGGAATGATAAGTGGATGAAGCTGGGAGGAAAGCCAGAAGGCTGACCATAAAGGGCTGTGACTACTAGAAAGACACCATAGTTGTTACGAAACTGAAATGAATTTTTTTTATATGAATGTGTGCATGCAAGGGAAGGCTGTAGTTGTTGCAAAATTTTAAATCAAACTGGAGTCCAGATTTCGAAAGGCTGAAAATAATAAGTTGAAAGTGTAAAGATAAGTTTAATGGTGATGACTGAAAACACTTGTACTTGGATTTTAAAAAAGATGTCAGGATGAGAGAGCTTAGTTTCACAGCCCAGGGGTTTAAATTGATTGCAAAGGCTTAAGCTAAACTCAGAGAGTGAGCTGCAGTTGCCTAAAGCTCTGGCTCACCCTCTAACTGCCATGACCATCTAGGATCCAGAGCTCGAGGAGCAGATGTCCCTCAGCCTCTGCACAGTCAGTCCTCACTGGGAGCAAGCATCATGTCAGTCCTAGGACTGGTGAATGGAAGCCATCCAGAGGAAGACCAGGATGCCAGACAGGAACTTGGGTAAGTCTGATCTGGACAAGAGAAGACTTGGAGGGACCCGATAACTATAACAGTTATCTATGGTGTGTACAAACCACACCCAAAATTTAGTAACTTAAACCAATAACCATTTATTTACTCATGATTATGCAGTCTGGGCTGGGAAGCTTTTCTCTGCTCTCGGTGGTATAGGTAGTACGTGGGCCGGGCTCACTGATATGTTTGCAGTCAGCTAACAGGTCAACTGGGGCTGGAGGAGCCCTGATTGCTTTACTCACATGTCTGTTACTTCAGCTGGGATGGTTGGAAAGTCTGGGAACTGGCTGCATCTCTGTCGTGTTCTATCTTTCTCCTTCTCCACATGGCCACTCATCGTCACAGATGCTAGCCCAGAATTCATGGCTTCTTGGGGCCACAAGATAGTGAAAGCAGAGGCTACAAGGCAGTTAATGGCCAGGCCCAGAATTTCTGTTGCATTCTATTGGACCAAGCAAGTCATAAGACCAGCCCAGATACAATGTGGAAAAAGACCACACAAAAGTGTGAATTCAGCATTGTGATACATTGGCAGCCATTTTGTAGTAGTCTATCAAAATAAGTAATATCTATTCTTTCTACTGAGTCCCTGGGTGGTGCAAACGATTAAGCGCTCAGCTGCTAACCAAAAGGTTGACGGCTCAAGTCTGCCCAGAGGTGACTTCAAAGAAAAAGCAGCCACTGAAAACCCTAAGAAGCACAGTTCTACTCTGACACAAATGGGGGTCGCCATGAGTTGGAACTGACTCAACAGCAACTGATTTTTTATTACTTTTGGTAGTGGGTTGTATAGTCTTTACAGGAACCCTGGTAGCATAGTGGCTAAGAGCTGCTAACCAAAAAGTTGGCAGTTTGAAATGCTATGGGGCAGTTCTACTCTCTCCTATAGGATCACTATGAGTTGGAATCAACTCGATGGCAAAGGGTTTGGTTTTGGGTTTTTGGGCATTCAACAGCTGGCTCCAGCACAGCACTGTATGTGGTGGGTATTATATCCATTGCAGATGAGGTTACAGGGCTTTCTCAAAATCACACACAACCAACAGTGGTGGATCTGGGATACAACCCAGATCTAAATTAAATGCTTTGGCTATACCATTGCCCTGCCTCATAGCAATTTTCTTCAAACATCTAAAGGGCCACTTTACCTAGGAGTAGCGGTATTCTAGGTTGCTCCAGAGGGCAGAACAAGAGTCAACGTAAATAAGTTTCAGGGAGGCATATCTCAGTATAAGAAAGTCAACGTGAGAATGGATTCTGCAATAATAGAGCCATCCAAAAAGAATGAATTGCTCTGTGACATAGTGCTGTCTCTATCATAGAAGTATCTGTCAGAGGCCAGACCTTTGAAGATTTCTGAATTCGGGAGAGGTTGAACCATGTAACCTTTAAGGCCCATCTACCTTTTAAGTTCTGATTTTAAGAATTCTCCAAACTCCCAAACCTGAAATTACTTAATGTCTGTCCCTTTGAGATCAAAGAAGGCAAGAGAAGGGAAAAGAAAGGAAGAAAAGGGAAAGGAAAGAAACAGAAAGGAAGAAAGAGAGAAGATGAGTGTTAAATTCTGGGAGGAGCTTGGGCAGATAAGAAGTCCTCCTCCTTGAAAGCTACATCTCCCAAATAATTCTGGGTGGAAACTGGGTCTTCACTAGCAGTAACTCTGATCCAGATGACAGAGGAAATGTGGCTCATGACATGGAAGCGCAACTTACATTTTATCCCAAGTCAGTTCAAATGACAGAAGACAGCTCAGATCTTGTGTCTGAAATGTTAGGATGTTCCCAGTGTAATAGAATGCAACCACTGATTTTGCCTGGCTGTTTAGATAACGCTCTTTCTTTCCAGAGGGGCTTCTTTAATTTTTCACAGTAGGACATTGTTATGGATTGAATTCTGTCCCCCTTTCCCTCCCCCAAAAACTGCATTGAAATCCTACCCCCTATACCTGTGGATATGATCTTATTTGAAAATAAGGTCTTTCTCTTGTTATGTTAACGAGGTCATGTTGGTGTACTGTGGAGACAGATGCTTCTATAAACCTGGGAAAGCCAAGGATTTCTGGCAGCTGCTGGAAGCTAAAATAGACAAGGAAGAGCCTCCCAGGAGAGCCACGCCTAACCTGAAGCGTGAAAAAATAAATTTCTGTTCTTCGAAGCCACTTACTGTATTTCTGTTATTGCAGCACTAGGAAACTAAGAAAACTTGCTGAAGATTTAGTATTTTATCTTTTTGGCTCAATCAGAACCCAAGTGCTCCCCTACCCCCGGCTGCCCTGCCCCAGCTTTGCAGGGGTTTTAGGTGACCTGCTAGAGGGTCTGGCAGTCTTTAGCACTTCCCCCTCAGCCCTGGGGGTTTCCTGGAGCAGTTGAAGACTCTGGTTTTATAATGAGAACCACAAAATTGGAAGCTTTCCTGACTGAGCAGTTCAAAACTTGAGGAATCAATCTCAGCATTTGGGAATAAACACCCAAGATGTTTTCTGGGATGACTCAGGCGTCACCAAGCATGCCAAGTAATTACACAGATAGTAGTAAAGCTGTGTAGATTAAAAAAAATGCCCAAGACTGTTACTAAAGTAGATAAATCATCTCTGAAAACAAGTCACTCAGCTCACAAATTGCAAAAATCCATGCATCTCTGGTTCTGAGGAGCTGTCTTTCCATGTGCTGACCCCAAAGAAAGAGTAGTGTTGACCAAGCAAAAGCTGACCCTGCTCTTTCAGCTGGCAGCTCTCACAAGCGGGACCAGCCCCATCAAAGATTTTCAGAGACCAATTTAACATTGCCAGGAATCCTTGGCTCTGCCCGTTCCAGTGGATCCTAGTTACCCATAGGTGGAAGCGTCTAGAATGACCGGGCAGGCCGTAAAATAAGAAGCACTGATGCTTCAAAGAGCTGCTCCCCAGGGGGCAGGTGCTAGGGTGGTTGTATTCCACTCTGAAACACATTTAGGCAACTGGGAACCATTATCACTTTACACACAAATCAGGCACCAACTCTGTAAACCAGAGCCACCCACTACCCAGGCCCTGAGTGCCCTCAGTTACCTCTTTTGCCTTTTGCACAGAATAGGCCTGAAAACCTCAGGGAAACAGGGAAGCAGCTATTAAATTAGAGCTTCCTGATCCCATTCCTCACTCAAGCCTGATCCTGGAGCTGTGGAACACCCTGGACCTGGGGCCTGGAGCAGGCTTAGGCCTCAAGGCTCTGGGTTTGGGCTGATGCACAAGGCCCAATTTTCTTTCTCTCCCCACTACTACCCTTCTTCACATTTCTCCTCACTGACCTCTAATTATTAAAATCATAGACCTTAGGGAACTTAGAGATCATGCTAGTCCAAACTCCTTACTTTACAGGAAACCGAGGCCCAGAGATACTGACTATTGGAGGACACTCAATTAGTTGATTAAAGAGCTGATCATTAGCCAGTTCGTGCTAGTAACCGTTTTAGTGCACGATCATCCCCTTCTCTACTTCTCCCAAATCGGTGTGGTAGTTAGTTTCTGGGGTAGCCCCAATGATACTTGCTTCTTGGTATTCAGACCCATGCATAGTCCTCTCTGTCACTGTATCAGGGTTGGTCTGTGTGACCAGTAGAATATGACAGAGTGATAATAGGTCAGTACTGAGATTAAGTTATAAAACACTGTGACTTCTGTCTCTCTCTCTCTCTCTGATCACTCACTGTGAAGGAAGCCAACTGTCATGTTGTGAGGACACCCAGGCAGCCTGTGGAGAGGCTCAGGTTTTGAGAACCAAAGTCTGTAGCCAGTAGCCAGCAAGGACCTAAGGCCTGCCAACAACCAGGTGACTGGGCCTGCAAGCACATCTTTCCCCAGTTGAGCCTTCAGATGACTGCAGCCCCAGCCAACAGCTTAATTTTGATCTCATGAACGATCCTGAGTTGGAACCACCACCTAAGCCACTCCTGGATTCCTAATCTACAGAAACCGAGATAATGAATGTTTGTCGTTTTAAACTGCTAAGTTTTAGAATAATCTGCTGTATAGGAATAAATAAAAGCACTGTGTTTTTTTCTTGGTTTCTTTTTCTCTAGAAAAGAAAAAGAAAGGAAGGCAAATATTCTACCATGGCCAGTCAACAAGGCCTTGTCCTATATCACTTTAAGGGCTGTAACTGGAATATCAAAATAAATCAAGCTTCCCTTAAGGCCTGGGGTGAGAGCTTCATTGGCATAGGACTAAGAGGTGGTCTTTGAAGGTCTTTCCAAGCCTGAGAAAAAAATTCCCGTTGGTGGCCGCTAAAACATGCTGGTTTCCTTTTAAAAGTTGTGAGCATTTTTCCAGTACAAATGTTAACCGGATAAGATGCAGATTAATATTTCGATGAATAAGTCTTTTAGCGCTTTAGAAATGGAGTTCCTTATTGGTGGTTGCTCTGTAACTTACGGGAAGTAGAGTGATTTCCCATGATTCCGGCTTCCCAGTTGGGATGAAGTTGCCATGTGACTTTATCGGAGGGAAAAGCGGAGCCTATACTCAATACGTACTTACCACCCCACCCTACCCACCCCTCACATTGGTCCAGCTCAACCCTGCCTACTATACACATACTTCAAGAAAGGAAGCTCTTTTAAAATTGTCTGACCAAAAAGCACCCTCCAAATATATACATTCAACAAAATACTGTCAAAATCCCTCTGTCTGACAGACTTACTCATTGAAGGGTCTAGGTAGAAGGGTCACTGAGTAAAAGGTCGCTTCCTACTCAGATATGCTGCCCCATGTTGATCTCTTGTCTTCTTTCATCTCCAGAAAACCTACAGGTAGAAGCATAACTTGAGCTTTCAGGTGCTCAGAATTTGTTTCCTAAAATACAGCTTAACTAGGTTAATTTTTTTTTTTTTTTTTTTTTTTGCCATTAAAGTATAGATTCAGAGCCTCTGGGAAACTTCCTGGCTTCTTCTTTCAAGGAACCAACAAGCATACAGTTGTTACTTTCTGTTTAGGAGGAATTTCAGCTGGACACCCAGTGAGCAGACAAGCCAGAGAGGTGGGAATGACTGGCTTTCCCGGGTCGGTAAGAGACAGTGAGAGCTGATTAATGTACACCAGGGGCAAAATATTACCACTCTGCAATGCTACCAAGTTTTACTGTACAAAATAACGCCAAGTTAGTTTGGTACAGCTGGGGGAGCCCTGGAGGTGCTTTCAGGACCTATTGTACATGAGCCAACAGCCTCATCTCTTCAGCTGTTCCTTGGTTCTCCTAAAGGAGACCAGGAAGTAGAAGAAAATGAAGAAGTTGGAGCCAGAAGTCAGTTTCCGCCAACAGGAACAATGTGTGCAATTGTGCTTCTCACATAGCAGCAACCACTCTCAAGAAGCATTAAATAAAATTATGCACACACTGTAACCACCACAAGAACCTCACTACGGGAGCTTCTGGATGTGCTCTTTTGGAATTTGAGGGATCTGGGAAGACCATTGCAATCAAAGAAATTCTGTAGAAAAGTTAGGGTGTGGCCAGTTCTTGAATGACCCACTCTAAGCAAGAGAAAGTACAAATATGTGCTTTAGGAGTTTCCTCAAAGCCAACACAAACCTTCCTTAATGCAAAAGCCATGCTTTCTCTTTAATATTAAAGATAGTCCTGGTCTTGTTTCTGGAAAGCTTCTAAGAATGGAGGCTGAACCGTTACTAAGCTCACAGGAAAAAAGGAGATCCTCAGAGCTGATGAATTGTAACTTTATATGGTTTCTTCTTTTTGCCCTGAACTGTGCTCAAGCCAAACCCTGAAAAGCTACTAGATAGGGAGGCCTGTATATGTTGTGATTCTGGGACTTCTAAGAGGGAAGAGCTGGTGGGAACGTGAACCTTCAAGTGGAATGATAGAGGCAATGTGGTGTGGCAGTAAGAGTCCTGCCTCACTTACTTGCTAGCCATGTAACCTCAAGAAATTTCCTTAGTTTCTCCAAGTCTCTATTTATATCTGTAAAACGGAGATAATACCTACCACATGAGAATTTTTGTGAGACTTTAACAAGAGGTTGTATGGGAACGAGCTCTGAAAACTCAAAAATAAGAGAATTGACCTTATAATCAATAACCCCCATACTGGACTTGTTTTAGGTGCTTCCTGCCCACAGCCTGTTAGGCAGTCTTATAACTCACTACTCTTGATCAGAGCTGGTTGGACTTCAAGAATGAGCAAACTGACCCAACAACAGCCAACATAAAAGCTTGCAGGAGCTGGGCCAATCAGGACCTCTCAGGAATTCGAACTACCAAATATAGGAAGAACATACAACTTGGGGATTGTAGTTGAGCCTAAAAGAATGTCTTTAGGTGGAGTCAGAATCCTGGCAGGTGGAAGCCATATCTAAGTCAAGGTTAGCTGATAGAGAAGAGGAAGTGTCACTGAAGAGAAGAACAGGAAACAGATGCACAGAGAGAGCAGAGATGCCATGAGAGAGGGCTAGGCCTTTCATGAGAGATGTGGCAAGGGCTCGCCTGTCCTCAGAGCTGTCTCAATTCTAGCACCTATCACATGGGCTCTTCCAATAAGTCCCCATTTTCTTGAGATAATTTGAGGGGTTTCCTGTTCCTGCCCTTATAATTAATGGATCCTGAATAAAGCCACTTTGAGTTTAGTTTGACCTCTCCATTTAGTGTTTAGGCTTCTGGAAAGCAAGGTCTATGTTTTATATATGATTATGTTCTGCAAGAGCTTAGCACCGCATATCAGTTACCACTGAGTTAATTCCCATGTGTGCAGAGTAGAATTACCCTCCACAGGGTTTTTAAGGCTATGACCTTTCAGAATCAGATCACCAGGCCTTTCTTCCAAGGTGTCTCTGGGTGGGTTTGAACCACAAACCTTTTGGTTAGCAGTTGAGTGCTTAACTGTTTGTGCCAGCTGGGGACTCTTTAGCATGAGAGACCAAAACCAAACCAAACCCTTTGCTGTCCAGTTGATTCCGACTCATAGTGACCCTATAGGGCAGAGTAAAACTGCCCCACAGGGTTGCCAAGGAGCAGCTGGTGGATTCGAAGTGCTGATTTTTTGGTTAGCAGCCAAATACTTAACCACTGTGCCACCAGAGCTTCTAGCATGGGAGGGATCTCAATAAATATTCTGCAAATGGCTTACCACCAACTTCCACATACCTTTGCCTCATTATCCTCATCACCTTCTTTGTAGCCATGTCTGGAAAAATCAACCCTAACTATTATTACTGTTGAACAAATGAGAAAGAAAATAGAAATTTCTTTGCCCAGGAAACGGTCTCTATGCACACTTAGCACAGGCTTCTGAGGTCTTCATAATAGGTGTGGTGTGGATCATGGGCACAGAGGGACTTTTCAGAATTTCTGTAGCCCAGTCTCCAAGCTTCTTGTTCAGGTTCCTCAGGAAAATTTCTGGGCCTCGGACTCAGCCTCTTAAAAATGGGGTTAACATCTGATCATGGTGACGGGTAAAGAGTAAAAATGAAGACCTATTGAAAGAACAAGAAGTGGCACAGATGCTTAGTAGTTACGTGTCTGATTTCTGTTAACAAAATGCCCTGTGCACTCAAAGTAGACTTAGCTTGGGCTGCCGTGATGTAAGATGGATGAAGGGAATGGGCTAGAAGCCAGGTGGAGCCAGCTGGTGGCAGCTTAACCCATGGCTGGCCTCTGCAGAGCCTTTGGGTGTTCTTTGCCTCTGCCCCCCACCCCTCCTGCCTTCCAATCACCCAGCTGGAAAAGCCAACTCAGCCAGCAGCTACGTTAACCTGTGGCACCTGAACTCAGGGTCAAGTGTTCCCATCCTTCTGTGTCCCTTACCCCTGTCTGTGGGAACTGTGTCTCTTCTTAGCTCTGAGGACTTGGTCTCCTGCACTCTACATTGTACCTCAGCCCCCCCAGTGCCTGTTGTGCCCTGTTAGGAAAAATCTCAGGGAACTCAACTTCAGAAAGTCTCTTTAATTCTCCCCTCCTCCCACTTCCATCCTGAAACTGAATTCTCTTGCCTTTCTCAGAGAGTAGAATGCAACATTCCAAAGCTCAGCTTTGGTGTTGGTGTCCATTGCTTACCCTGTGCCCAGCAGTCTGGGATACACCTTCCAGTCCTACTTAAAGTGTTGTCTGCTTTTGAATGGCCTGCTGCTCACACAGCCATCATCGGGTTCAAGCAAATGACTGAGGCTGAGGAGCTGCTGTGGAAGGAAGGAACATTACTGTGATGCCCTCTAAGAATAGAGACGCCCCTGCTTGGGTGGGCTCAGGCACCACTGGTAGGCGCAGAACAGGGGGATGCAGCAGAGGAGGGAAGGTGGAAGAGGCTCTGGGGCTGGGGAGAAAGGGCTCACCTGACATAGGGTTCTGGAGTCCCCAGAGGTGAAAGGCATTTTCAGCAGCAGTAGAGGCTATTCTGGTCATGTGAGGGGAGCGGGATTGTGGGAAGCTCATGAGTCTGTGCTTTAAGATGAGTTCCCTGGGCTGGGGCTTGACCTAGCCCCTAGAGCTGCTGGCATTTGAACACATTCCTGGGTCTAAATTTAAACTGAAATCATGGGGAAGGGGACAAACATACAAAATTGGACTGACGGATGGTCAGTCCTATCTGCTCATGCTTAGATCAGTGACGCTCAATGACACTCCAGCCACCAGGCTGCCTTTATGTATGCCTCCTCCCCATGGTGGGGAGGAGGAGGTCCCCTTCAGTAACTCCAGCCCAGAACCACTGGAGCTGTGGCATCTGCCTTTCTAATCTGGTTTGCAGCTTGGGGGTGAGGTCTGGAGTAGAAAAGCCTCCTCACATAGGGTGTTCTCTGGTGTCATGGATTGAATTGTGCCCCCCAAAATATCTATCAACTTGGCTAGGTCAAGATTCCCAGTATTGTATGATTGTCTACCATTTTGTCATCTCATATGATTTCCCTATGTATTGTAAATCCTATCACTATGATGTTAATGAGATGGATTGACGGTAGTTCTATTGCTGAGATCTACAAGATTAGATAGCGTCTTAAGCAAATATTTTTTGAGATATAAAAGAGGAAGCCAGTAGAGAGACATGGGGACCTCATACCACCAAGAAAGCAGTGGTGGGAGCAGAGCGTGTCCTTTGGATCTGAGGTTCCTGTGCGGAGAAGCTCTTAGACCAAGGGAAGATTAATGACACAGACATTCCTCCAGAGCAGAGAAAGCATTTCCCTGGAGCTGACGCCCTGAATTTGAACCTGTAGCCCAGTAAACTGTGAGAGAATAAATTTCTCTTTGTTAAACCCATCTATTTGTGGTATTTCTGTTACAGCAGCACTAGATGACTAAGACAGAATTTGGTACCCAGAGTGGGGTGCTGCTCTAACAGATACCTAAAGTGTGGAAGCAGTTTTGAAACTATGAATGGATAGAAGACTCAGACAGAAGTGAAGAGAACTGTTAACGCTGAGGAAGGCAGAAATGCTGAGAAACAGCAGCAGAGGACCGACAGCAGCAGTGAACCAGCAGCAGCAGAACCAAGAGACCAGTGCCAGACAGCACTGAAGCCAACCCATCGAGTGAGACAACTGAGTGCCTGTGTGCAGGAGGCTTCCTGGAGGAGTGGGGTACCTCCAGGCACTTATCAGTGGAACTACTGAGCTTTGAAACACTTGCCCCGGCAGGAAAGATGCAGGTGTGAGGCCCGAGGGTCGAGAGGCCAAGGAACCAGGAAGTAGAAGCTGAAGAGACTGAGGAACACAGGAAGCCAAGCTGCCTCAGTCTCAAAAGGTATGGCCAGGACCCCTGGGGCTTCAAAGCGTGGAGCCATGGCCTCTGGTGTGTCTGAGGGTGGAGTCTCCACTTAGATGGACTAGGAGAATGGTGTACATAAAGCTGAGGCAGCAGAGTTGCCATCCGAGAGGGCATGGAAAGCGAAGCTGAAGCCCAGGGCCCAGGGTCCTCTATTCAGAACCTGAAGAGTGTGTCCGATACATACAGTCTAGAGGGCAGGCCTATTCTGTAAATGGTCTCAGAGAACAGAGGATTATTTTCAAGCCTTGAGGGCTAAGGTAATGTGTTCTGCTGACTTGCTTGCTGCCTGTTATGCCTTCTTTCCCTCCAATGTCTCACATTTCTTACAGCAATATCTACCGTGTGGCTGTTCCACCATTGTACTTTGGAAGCAGATAACTTGTATTCTAGATTTCACAGATGAAGAGAATTTTTTGCATTTTAGACTTGGAGTTGATTTAAGACTTTTGCTATGATATGATGGGGTGAATGTGTTTTACATGTGGCAAGGACACAAATTTGGGGGGGCCAAAGGGTGGAATGTCATGTATTGAATTGTGTCCCCCCAAAATATCTGTCGTCTGGGCTAGGTAATTATTCCCAATACTGGTTACTTGAACTTTAGGTACATTGTAGTATATGCAAGGTTAAGGCACTTGGCTGCTAACCAAAAGGTTGGAGGTTTAAGTCTACACAGAGGTGCCTTGGAAAAGAAGTCTGGTGATCTACTTCTGAAAAATTAGCCATCGAAAACCCTATGGAGCACAGTTCTTCTCTGACACTGATGGAGTTGCCATGAGTTGAAATTGACTTGACTAGTACTGGTATTTGTATTTATATTTATATATTCACAGACAGACCTTGAAAGCAGCAAGAGAGACCTTGCCAACTCTTTCCTTGAGAATTATCCTTGCTTAACTTGACTCCCAGGAAGAAAAGGCCCTCCCTTTCACGGATTTGATGCTACTGGTTGTCTGCCTACAGGTGGAGAGAGGGCTCCCCGAGGTCCTCTACCAAAAGGGATGATCAGGGGAGACTCCTGGCCTGGCCTGGCCAGACAAGAGCCCCAGACAATGAGCATGGGAAGAGATGAGAATCTGTTGCTTCGGGGTTTTGCTCTTTCAAAGTAACCCTGGCAGGGCAGCCATCAGTGACAGACACAACAAGGGGGTTAAAATTGTCACATGCACAGTCTGGAGACTCTGTAGCAAAGTACCTGGTTTGAGAATGGACATTCATTCAGCACCCCAGTCTCCCTTAGGAACTACTACTCTGCCTAACAGGATTGTACGGAATGAGCCCAACTTCTAACTCACAGACTTAAAAGTGTAGTAGTTAAATGTGTATGCTCTGGAGGAAGGCTGTCTGGGTTCAAATTCCACCATTCCCACTTATTAGCTGCTAGCCTTAGTAAGTTGCTTGGCCTCTCTGTGCCTCTGTTTCCTCATTTGTTACAATGATTAAAGGACTCCGTATATGTAAGGCACTAGGAACAGTGCATGGCACATAGTAAGCACTATTGGTTTATTGTTGTAAATAATGTTGATGGTGACCCCATGTGTCTCAGAGTACAACTGTGCCCCATAGGGATTTCAAGGCTGTGACCCTTCAAAAGCAGATTACCAGGCCTTTCTCCTGAGGTGCCTGTGGGTAGGTTTGAACCGCCAACCTTTCAGCAAGTAGTCAAGTGCTTAACTGTTTGCACCACTCAAGGACCCCTGTTGCAAGTAATAGGCTCTCTGAAAGACAAAGACTTCTCAAAAGCATGCAGTCTTCAGAGGCCATGAGGCTGTTTGTGCTTCTCCTTAAACTACCAGTCAGAGACATATGGCAGGTTAGCTGCTCTCAATGTCTTTTCATCCCCATATGAGACAGCAGGGAGCTCATTGGAGACCAACAGCTGCCACTAAACTCTTCTGTTATTTGGCACTCAAGGGACCTTGTCCCACCCCACCCCAGCATCCTGAAGTCAGCACTCAGCCTCGCCTGCCCCCTAGGTTTATAACCAGACATACTGGCCTTCTCCTCTTGAGCCCTGACCTCTTGGACTCATTTAGCCAGAGACTAGGGAAAAAAACAAATTAAAGCCTATGTAGTTTGTTCATAAGGTTTTCACCGGCTAATGCTTTTCAGAAGTAGACTGCTGGGTCCTTTTTCCTTCTTTGGATTGACATAGTGGCTGCAACAATGAGCTCAAGCAAAACAATGATTGTAAGGATGGCGCAGGACCGGGCAGTGTTTCGTTCTGTCGTGCATAGGGTCGCTATGAGTCAGAACCAACCTGACAGCACCTAACAACAACAACAACAGTTTGAAAAGCCCAGTGCAGGGAGATTCAATTAAAGCATCTCCAGTCCTTCTTGTGCCTTCTCAGCTTTGCCTGATTATTCTAACTCTCCATAACTTCTTGGGAATGGTGAGAAGAGCAGGAAAGACTGTCTGCCTCCCTGGACTTGATGTGATTCTCTGCAGCAGAACCCTTCCCAGGGCAGCTATGAAGGGAAGGTAGCAGGAGCTCGGAGAGCCTTTGGGTAAAGAGCTTAACTATTCCCAAAGGCAGAAACACCGAAGTCAGTCTTAGCTCTGGTGTGGGCATCAGAAAAGAGAAAAGGTTTAGGGGGTGGGGATGGGGATAAGGGGACCAGGAGGGGTTGGAAGGAGGCTAGAAAAATAGGGATTATTTTCATTATTACAGACTTTTCTATAAAATGGGTGATTTATGTGTAGTGCAAATAAATTACCTTTTAATTAGGCAGAAAGAAAGCTGTGTGTATTAGGATTACATTTGGCTATGTGTGGCAGAAAATCCCAAAATAGTAGTGGCTTTAAAAGATAGACCTTTATCTCTCATATAAAAGAAATCTGGAGCTAGACAACCCAGGGTTGATCTGGAAGCCCTGTGGTTATCAGCAAACCAGGTTTCACCTAATATATTGCTCCGCCAACTTTAGCATGTCTCCTTGTATTTCCAGGTGGCTGTTCAGCCTTCTACCATCACATCCAGACACCAGATAGCGGAAGAGAGTCTTCTCAGAAATCCCACACATTACTTCTGCTTACATCTCATTGTCCAGAACTTAGTAACATGGCCATATAACCTTTCCTCTTGTTAGCTACGTACGTAGAAAAACTGGGGATCTGTAAGCTCCATGAGGCAAGGACTGTCCTTTGTTCACTATTGTCTCTTCAGTGTATGACACCTAGTAGGACCTCAATAAATATTTGTCAACCTACTGACTTTCAGTGCTAGAATACTGGAGAGGTCCAACAGTCAAGGCCATTGCCAATAACACTTTTCTTTAACTGAGTTTCCTGACTGAGACCAGGTCAAAACCGGATTCTCCCGTGCTGTACATCTGCCAGGATTTGGGCGGCCCTAATGCCCACGTCAAGATCCAGGAAGGATGTGGATCGAGTTGCCAAACCAGCCGCTCTGAGAACTCCCACGGCAAACTCCACTTTATAAAACCAGCTCCAGCCAGAAGCACACCCAGGAGGGCAGGAGAACAGAAACTGCAGGCGTGTGGGTGAGTTTTAGATCTGAAAATGCAAGTGGCTGCCCAATGTTTAAGGAGGAAAAGTAGGTCAACCTCCTTCCTTCAGGTTGGCGTCATCCCCAGACCCTAAAGGGGAAGAAAGAGTTGTGCGATCTCTGGCGTCAGAAGCTGTGGGCACATTTGGTCATGCTCAGCTTTAGGAGCACTACCCCCAGCTCTTTTTCTCAAGACTCCCTAAAAATCAGGAAAAGATGAGTCCAAGCTGTTTTCAGCCTTCAGGTCTTGATTATAGAATCTTTATGAGGCTAGCCTTTTAAGAAAGGGTCCATTTTAGCACCTCCCAAGCCCAAAGGCAGGACCCAAACCCAAAATCCACTGCAATCCAGTCGATTCTGACTCAGAAAGACTCTATAGGACAGAGTAGAACAGGACCCAGAATCCAAAATGTTTCCCAAAGTTTCCCATTTTAAATTTGTCCAGCTAGAGATGGAGCATTCTGTTTTCTGGTATGGGATCACGAGATTTTATAGGAAAGAGCAAAGAGAGAGAGCTTGGGAGAGCCCTGTGAAAGAGCCTGCCCTATGAGGCCTCAGGCGTAAGTACTGCCAGTGACTGCTCACGATACGCTCTATGCTAACAGGGCTCCCTACAACTTCCCCAGTCCCAGCAGAGAGGAGACACCAAGATGGAGAAATGGAGACGCGTCTCCAGTTTTGCAGGCAAAAAATCACCCCCTGCACCCTGTCCCTCCACATTCACTATTGTGATGTTTATTCATAACAACCTGGGCATACCTCAACCACTTGTCCTTCTGACCGAGAAGCTGGAAGTGATGTGTGTCTTTGGTATAATCTGGGGATTTTCTGGGTGAGGGCTGAGATGATTAGTTGCTGGAACCGGTTCCTCCTGGTTTACAAGAGGAGGTTATTAAATATTCAAGAGTTTTGTGAGCCAGTTGTTAAGCCTTTGGTATCTTGATATCAGCCATGGTGACAGTACTTACACCACAGAAAATGGCTAATGCAATTAATCTGGATTTTTCCCCCAGGGCTAGTGCACTATGTCCTCAGAAGGAGCTCGGAGAGGGCTAGAGAAGGCAGGAGAGGACCAAGGGGGTAGTGGTGCCAAGGGTGTTTGATGCTTTCCCTTACATCTTTGTCATGCCATCCTTTTTAGCTATTCATACACTTACTTCCTTGGGCTCAACATTTTCCCTGTGGGAACATCGATGAGTTCCACTCCCACTGCACCAGGGAATATGAAGAAGTTTACTTTCACTCACCCCTGTGCTAATGAGCTTCAATAGCACAACCTCCAAGAGCAGCGGGACCATTTCCTTGCGGGATAAAAGAGAGAAGGAAAAGCTGGGGAGGTGTCTTCAATGGCAACAAGCCAATGGACAAGTAGATACGGGCAGCCTGATAATCAAAGTTTGGCTTCCGTCAAATCCCCTGACAAAAACCATGATTCAGGCTTACCCATTAAGGCCATAGGTGATGTTTCTTTTGTAAATGAATCCCTATGCTTCAGATTTCATTTTCAGAAGTCACAAAGAGTTGAAAAGAAAACAAATTATTTTCATGGTAATAAGCGAAGCCCTATGGTGACCCCAAGTGTATAGGATAGAACTTCTCTGCAGGGTTTTTAAGGCTGTGACCTTTTGGAAGCAGATCATCAAGCCTGTCTTTCAAAGCATTTCTGGGTGGGTTTATGGGCTCTCCGTGAGTCTGAATTGACTCGATGGCAACTAGCAAAAACAACAAATGAAACCCAGGATTGGCATAGAGAAGGGCTCTTAAACTTTAATGGGCTGCCCAACTTGGGGAAGGAGGTACTTCCATAAACACAGATTTGCAGGACTTTTTCTGAGACATTTAGATTCTTGAGAACTTTTGTTGTTATTGTGTGCCATCGAGTCGATTTCGACTCATAGAAACCCTATATGACGGAGTAAAAGCTCATAAGGTTTCCTAGGCTGTAATCTTTACGTGAAAAAACGCTGTCGCCATCGATGAACAAGGAAGGCTGAAGAAGAATTGAAGCCTTTGAACAGTGATATTGGCGAACAATACTGAATATACACTGGACTGCCAAAAGAACGAAGGAAGGATGGTGAGATTACGTCTCAAGTACTTTGGACATGTTATCAGGAGGGATCAGTCCCTGGAGAAGGACATCACGCTTGGCAAAGTAGAGGGTCAGCAAAAAAGTGGAAGACCCTCAATGAGATGTATTGACACAGTGGCTGCAACAATGGGCTCAAGCATAACAACAATTGTGAGGATGGCGCAGGACTGGGTGGTGTTTTATTCTGTTGTGCACGGGGTTGCTATGAGTCACAACTGACTCAACTGGCATATAACAAGTAACAACAATCTTTACGGGAGCAGATTGCCAGGTCTTTTCTCCCTGGAGTGGTTGGTGGGTTTTAACTGTTGACTTTTTGGTTTGTAGCCAAGTGCTTAACCATTGTGCCACCAAAGATCCTTGGAGAAGTGTAGAGGGGGCCTAAGAATCAGCTTTTTTAACCGCCCCTACTCCCACCTGAGGACTACACTTTGAGAAGCCGGTTGGAAGAGGGTTCTCAGCAGGGTCCTCATGACAGAGGCATTTGAAGATGGTGGATCTGACCATTGAGTGGGCTCCTCCTCCAGGGCCTACAGTGCCACAGCTGCACGTGGGTCCAGCATTGTGCCAGGTGCTATGAGAAAAAATAAAAAAGCATTCCATTTCTCACCACCTTTAGTAAGGATCAGGGATGGAGCCTGGGAAAGTAGCCATTAGGCTCTGAGGAACCTCTGGGATGCCTTCACAGTGCCAGCCACCTCTAAGCAATAGCCCCAGGTCTCAGCCTCCACCAAGCCCTGCAGCCTCCCTTTGGCCCTGGGAAAGCTAGAAAGAGGAGCACAGGAAGCACTGCATGGTAACTGCCATCTATAAGGAGGTGACCCTCTGATCTCCTTCCCAACTGATGCAGCCACCTCACCTGCAGTCAAAATGACCCAGATCTATGTTCAAGACAGAGGTAGCCTCCCCATCCAAGATCCCCCTCTGGGAACTAGGAGTGACAATGAACTTTTTCTTTTCTTTCTTTCTTTCTTTTTTTTTTTCAATTGTGCTTTTAAGTGAAAGTTTACAAATCAAGTCAGATTCTCATACAAGTGCTATATACTCCCAGTTGCTCTCCCCCAATGAGACAACACACTCCTTCTCTCCACCCTGTATTCCAGTGTCCATTCAGCCAGCTTCTGTCCCCCTCTGCCTTCTCATCTCCCCTTCAGACAGGAGCTGCCCACATAGTCTCATGTGTCTACTTAGTCCAAGAAGCTCACTCCTCACCAGTATCATTTTCTACCTTATAGTCCAGTCCAGTCCCTGTCTGAAGAGTTGGCTGTGGGAATGGTTCCAAGCCTGGGCTAATAGAAGGTCTAGGACCATGATCTCCAGGGACAATGAACTTCTGTTTCTCCAGACAAATGAGAGGGAGCCCTTCCACCATGGGCTCAGGGCACCCTCTGGAAGCTCCTGAAAGCTGCTGCATGTATGTTGCTCTAGTTGGAAGCACCTCTTGATGATGTAGATCGACAAGGGCTTGCAAAATTCATCCCAAGAACCTAAGACCACTTGTAAAGAGGGGATAGAGTAGGGGCATGACACCCCACAGATGGGCCTGATCTGGAGAGGGGCTACTGATGAACAGTGGTTCCCCCCTCCAGTACACCCACACCACTCCTTGAGAAAGATATCCCACTCCCCGTCCAGATGGTACAACCTGCCAGAGGACATCAAGATAAAGAAGGGAAAGAAAAGATGCAAAACTTCATCTCAGCCCTTGGCATTTGCCAACTGTACACCATCTCGTCTGAGTGGAATTCTACTGCAGCCCTTCCTTAGGCTAAGCTCTTTATATTTCCAAGCCACTTCCTGTTTCCTTTTCTAGGTCATAAGGCTGGCTTATAGCTGGTGTGCTTTACTCACCCGAAAGGCGCTGCTATTATCTCCCATCAGAGACTACAGCTGCCTCTCTGAGAGGGTATGACTTGGAAGGTTATTGGTTTGTTCTTATGAAGATACACAAACCATCCTAGGCTTTCAGAAACGCTGCCTGCTTAGGCCCAGAAGCCAGACGTGCCTGGAAAATCTGTGAATTGCTTGGTTTGGGTTTCTCTGCTGTGCTGATGCCCAGTGTCCTTGGTTTCCAGGAGGGACTGGAAAAGTAGAATTTTTGCAAAAAATTCCACTGGAAACCTTGCTTTGCCAAGTGGCCAGGCCTACCAGACAATCATCAGAAAATAGCTAGTGGTCCTAGAGGAAGATGTGAACAAGCAGCCATTCGAAAGCATTATCTTCTAGTAACTAGATTTCAAAACAAGGAGGAAACCACAGCTCAGACATGAGTTGATGTTCAGTAACCTGAGTTCATAAGAAGAGAGACAAGAGCAGACTGAACAATCATATCACCATCCCTTTATGATTTCTAAGCAGTTTACCCATCCTGACTTCCACCGCTTATTGGAGAAGGGCTATTCTGGTGGACAAGGCACTGGGTGATTTGGTCGAGGTCAGTGTGCTGAGTCAGCACCAGACTGCTATTTTTACCTCCCAGTTCTATCCCCTGAGCTTTTTTTCTGTAAAATGTATTGCCAGCTGAAACACACCTGAGATGGCACAGAAAATGCAGAGCTCTAATCTTTTCCCAATACCTCTAAGTGAACATGCATTCAGGGATGATGCTGTCACAGGGGGCTTGGGACAGGGTCCCCAAGAGGATTGCCCATGCTGCTGACATCCACACACAACATGTGTTCTGCAACATGGAAGGAAAGGGGAGATGAAAGAACAGGCAGAGAAGGGCCCAGAACCTCAGTCCAGCCCGGGAGACAGGGATGAGGCTGCTGTCCTGCAATCAGTCAGGAAAACTGAGTTCTGGATCTCTAGAAGCGAAGGTCCTGATCCCAGCAAGAATACCTCCAAAGAGAGAGACCGGTATTCTCAATCTAGTTGTGCAGAGAAGTAACAATGCCACATGCAGGCCTTTTGACAACAGAAAACGAATATCCTTCTCTTAATTGGTGAAGGCATAGGGAAATAGAAATTCTCACTCCAATCTCTGCCTTCACATGACTGTCTTCCTTCCATGTGTGCCTCTGTGTCTCTTCTCCCTTTGAATAAGGACACTGGTCATATTGGATCAGGGCCCAACCCACTCCAGCATGACTTCATGTTAATTTAGCTTACAGCATTGTCCAAGACGCTATAACCAAGCAAGGTCGCAGTCATAAGTATTAGGGGTTAGGACTTCAACAATTCAACCCATAGCACATACATATGTACGCATAGAAAAAAGTCTGTAAATATAAATATGTGTATGAAAATAATATCAGAGATTATTTCTGGTAATAAGATTACAGGTGACTTGTTTTTTTTTCCTTATCTCCTTTCGACAAATTTTATGCTTTTTTAATAATCAGCATCTATTTCTTGGGTTAAAAAATGTTTTTTTAAGTAGCCAGCTGGGAATGAATAGTCTCCTGTGAACTTGAACTTGAAGGCTGGCCTTGCTGTCTCTGGGAGTAAGCATATTGTGTGCAAAGGAAACAAAGGTCTCCTGGATGCTCTCTTGGTCATGGGGTGTAGGGCTTCTGGGATGAACAAGTTAAACATCTATTTCATCTTCACCACTGGGAGTGATTCTCCGTCTATTTTACCTTCACCACTGGGAGTGATTCTCCGTCTATTTTACCTTCACCACTGGGAGTGATTCTCCGTCTATTTCATCTTCACCACTGGGGGTAATTCTTGAGCCCATCACATAACTTGCAGGCTCAGCTCCACAGACAAACTGCCTTGACTTTAAGGAAGGAGGTGCTTTTTCATCATCACACTTTTCAGGATTTACTCAGAGAGTTCCTGGGCCTCTGAAGTCTCTTCTTTCTGGGTCCTAATTTGGATGATTTTGGAAGGCTGCAGCCACAGGCCCCCCAGCAGAGCTGGGTGACGCACACCATGCCCACACGGCAAAATGCAGGGCAGGAAATTACACTATAACTACAGGTCTATATTCAGAAACCCAGCAGCCTCACCACAAAATAAACTCAAGGGCCCTGAGGCCATGGTGTCCTGACCGATAAGATCAAAGAATCTCATGCAATCTTTCCAAGTGGACTTTTAACTATAGCTTTTAGTTTTGACCTTCCAACTGCATGATCGTGCCAAAATGAAATGGTAACTCTGATTTTTTTCTGTGAATCTACTCTTTGCCCTTTTCAACACACCCTCACATGGCGGGAACATGCCACTGAGGTTTCCTGTTAAGGAAACTTCTTTGGTTTCTGTGAGGGGACCATATATCAACACAACCATGTATAAGTTTTGTGGGTACTAGAACAGAACTATTTTAGTTTAACTTGATGTCTTTTCAGCAAACCACAAGCCCCCAAAGTGAAGTAAGGAAGGATCAACTTATTTTTAATGTGAGGTCCTGATGTGCTGCATCAATCAGGAAAAGGGGCTTCCCCTGGAGCAAGTGAAGTTCCAAATCCTCGCCCTGCCAAGGACTCTAGAGAGAGACAGCCTACAAGCAAACCGTAGCAATTATTTTCTCATTGCTGTCTGCAACTCCAAGTCCTACCTGCCCTTTGAGACCCAGCTGAAGAAAGTTCCGCTGTACCCACAAAGAGCCTCTGTGGGCAGATCAGACATTTACGAATGTCTTTCATATCTCCGAATTCCTTTTTAGAGAAGAGGCTATATCCTGCAATTTAGCATCTGAGTATATAATCTGAGTGTTGTGACTCCATGACGAAAGACCTTCTGAGCAAACGTAGTCAGATTCATATTAGTATCCAATTTAGGATTGCTCAGGGTCCCTACCCACTCAGGATCTCAGCTTCTTGGAGATTTCTTTTTCCCCAGGCATTTGGAACCCAACAGGGAGTAGTAGCTAAGCACATAGACCTTGGAGCTGTGTGATCTCAAGCAAATCATTTGGTCTCTCTGAGCCTGTTGCTCGTTTGTACGAAGATTTTAATAATAGTCATGAGAATTAAATGAGAACATTCTTGTAATGCACTTCTCACTCAAAAAACTTAGCATTTCAGTTTTTAAAAGTACCCTTTCTCCCAAAAAGAAACAGTACCAGTTACCATTGACCTCACTCTGACTCACAGCAACCTCATACTCCATAGGGTTTTCAATCGCTGATTGTTTTGGAACTAGATCACCAGGCTTTTCTTCCCAAGGACCTCTGGGTGGACTCGAACCTCCAACTTTTCCGTTAGCAACAGAGCTCATTAACTGCACCACCCAGGGATTCCCCCCACCAAAAAAAAGTGGCCCCCAAATTCTTGGACACACTCCCATTCAGAGGTGGTGCTCTAGGTCCTCTCTCCTTGAATCTGGGTTCTGAAACTGCTTGATCACTAAAATATGAGTAAGGTGTCACTGGCAGCTTCTGCATCCTGGCTTGCTTTTGGAACCCAGACATCCTACTGAGAGTGTGCCAGCCACATGGAGAGGCCACATATGGATGTTCTGATTGACAGCCACAGCTGAGGTACCAGCCACCAGCCATCAAAAAGGCAAAGAAGCTTTTGAGATGACTCCAGCCGCAGGCACCACTGGACTGCAACTGCGGAAGTTAGAAACCCTGAGCAAGATCCGCCAGCTGATCTTGGTCAACACAGAACCAGAACTATAAGAATAAAATGATTATTGCTGTTTAAGTCACTAAGTTTTGGGGTGGTTTGGTACTTAGCAATAGGCATCTGAAGCCCTTACTAATTGTTTTAGGGAGGTCTGATGTTGGTCCATGAATTGTCCTGGTCCTCCTCACTTGCTGTTCCTCCCTCAGCAGCTGGAGAGTCATCCGCGCTGCTTGGTCCTCCCCAGCTTAGCACAGAGTTAGATGCGCCCTCCTGTCACTCAGACATGCTTGTAGGTATCTGAAACCCAACTGTAGACTGAATTCAAGTTTTCTCCCCTGATGAAATGTCTTAGCTCTCATATAAATCATGTATTAAAAGAATAGTTTGGGTGGAAAGGTGTTGCCCAATGTCACATATATCATGACCCATGTCAGAACAGCCAGTTGGAATCATATACTGCCTCATCCTGTTCACTATGTTTTCCATGAATATTAGATCCCATTTTTTAAAAAAGAATATAAATTTTGTGATGGCAGGGACTCTGCCTTGATTTGTTTTTTGAGCATCAAAAAGAAAACAATGATTATTATTTACTGGAACCAGTTGAGTATATGAAAAGTCTCCTAATCCATGGTGATGCTGGAAATGGACAAATGGTAAAAAGTGTGCTAGAGAATAGTCACACTGTTTGATATGCATTGACTGGTGCCCAAATTCTCATTAAAAATATATATATATATGGGGCAAATCATTTTATTGTTAAAGGAGTGTGAAATTTGTTCACACAAATTAAAAGTCCAGGGATTGGAGGGTAAAATTCCTTCAAGGGATTCAGGGTTGTCTCATTGGGTAATTCAAGAAGTTACGGAAGTCTGCTCAAGATATAAGATATAAGATATATTTTACCTGCTGAGATGAAATTGCAAAACTCTTCACTCTTAGGTACTTAGAATTGTAGGAATATTCAGACCTGAAGATCAGTGGCTTGGCACGAGAGGGAAGGGTGGGAGGACTGGGAGGACAATGGGGGAGTGTCATGCATTACACACAAATGTCTCATTCACAAATCTCAATCTGGAAGTATATTGTGTGATGTCTCCTGCTCCACGGAAACATCTTCATAAACTTCCCTATCAGTCGCCAATCACGGTGGTCTGTCTGTGACTGTTGGCTTCTATTGCCCAATCATATGTCTTCCCCATTGGGACAGCCGTGCGTTGTACTCACCTTCAGTGGTACCTTCTCTGTGCTCCCACAGCTCTCTGGTCTCATCTTTGACCTAACCCTTACTCTGCGGTACACTAATTGTCCACACACCTCTCCCTCTCCAACAGACTGTGAGCTTCTTGAGAGCCATGACAGTCATTTATTTTTCTCTCCCTGCTCCCTGGCAACAGCAAGACTCTCCTTAATAAAGTTTCAAATGAATCAATAAATGGATGAGCAGATTAACTAACGAATGAATGAACTTTCCACTATTTCTTTGTCAGTTTCAACCAGCACAGACAACTTCCTTTTTCCCAACTGTGCCTTGTGCTTCCTTGACCCTAAGGAGACTGTGCTTTACGCGTTTCTTGAAACCTTCCCACAATAGTGTAGCAGCAGGCCTGGCCACATGGGACCCAGTGAAAACTGAAAATGCAGAGTCTCTGATTCAAAAATTATCAAGAATTCCAAGACAGTGACAGCAGAGCATCAAACCAAGTGTGGGGCATTTCTAAGTGTACCAGCTACCTGCTGTTTGCATCAGCTGTGCATGCCATACCTCTGTTTCTGATAATTGCATGATTTTTATTTGAGGAACCACTTTTCCCTATGTAGTAGCTTCGATGGGGCTGATACAACCACCCCTAGCCCAGGGATGGGCACGGATCTGGTCTGGCCAATGAAAGCATTGCCTCCTCCTGGTTGTGACTGGTTCAGGGATGAACATGTGACCCAAGCACAACCAATAGAAACCATACCCTAGAATTTCCCTGCAGGAAAAGAGGTGTCCCATTTCCTGGGGTTACTAAGTTATCAGGAAGTAAGCCTAGAGCTCCAGGGGGTCACAAATTGGGGAAGTCTTACCTGAGATAACGCTGATTCTGAAAAAGCAGAGCTAAGATGGTAGAATGGTATGGGGAGAGGTTCCTGCCAGTATCATTAAGCATCTGGATTATGCTGACTACCTGGACATTCATTTTTTATTTGTATGAACCAATAAATTTCCTTCTTGGCCTAAGGTAGCTTATGTTGGGTTTTGGTCCCTTGAAATCAAAAGCGATCTAATAGATTTAAGCCTTAATAAATACCTTTCCATTTGAATCATAGACTGCCAGAGGTTGAAGGAATCTATTGTTTAGTTCTATGACCTATCCTTTGCTTGGCTTTATTTTTCTTGAGAATCAGGGCAAGAAATAGAAAAGCCCATAGGGGCTATGACTAAGTTATTAATGTGTCAGATATAATGGAGAATTTAACAGTATGTTAAAGACTTAATCTCTTACCCATACTCATTGTTTTGTGTGTGGAGGAAGGCAGGGACCAGGGGCTTTGCTTTGGAGATTGGAAAATAGTGTTTTTATGTTAAACAAGATTTACTTTTGTAATATGAAAGAATAATAATAAAGTTGATTATTTTAAGGGATTTGGAAAGATATGACTCAGGCCAGTTTACCTTTCCACAAGACTACTTAGGTGTCAGTCCCATATAGTGTGACTCTGACCAGCTACGCCAATCCTTCACCAAAAGCCAAGCTTCACAGAGTACAGAAGTCCAGGTGAGCCCCCAGGCCAGGGCTCAGCCTGCCTGCTCCTTCCCTCTCTGCTCTTCTGCCAAGGCCAACAGACCAGTTGTATGTTTACTGACTTGAGCCTAACCACACCCCAGCCTGCATCCTTTCACTAGAGTTTCATTTGGAATCCTGAGCAAAGGCCTTAGGTTGCTATCTCTATTGCCAACAGCAAACACTATCTAACCTCTGAATGTGTTGGCAGGAAAAAAAAGTTTTTATACCTCCTGGCTGGCTAAAATCTTGAGGTCAGTTAACTTCCCTCATGGTCTCATCCTAGTCATCCTTCACTTCTGCTCAGAGTGAAAGCCCCATCCATGCTCTGCCTGACTCTCAGCCTAGCAGTTCTTTCTTTCTTTCTTTTGTTTTTTTTAATTGTGCTTTAGGTCAAAGTTTACAGCTCAAGTTAGTTTCTCATACAAAAATTTATACACACATTGTTATGTGACCCTAGTTTCTATCCCTATAATATGACTGTACATTCCTCCTTTCCACCCCGCCTTTCCCATGTCTTTTCAACCAGCTTATATCCATTTCTGCCTTCTCATCTCACCTCCAGACAGGAGCTGCCCATTTAATCTCATGTATCTGCTTGAACTAAGAAGCACACTCTTCACGAGTATTATTTTATGTCTTATAGTCCTGTCTATTCTTTGTCTGAAGAGTTGGCTTCAGGAATGACTTTAGCTCCGGGTTAACAGAGAGTCCAGGGGCCATGTCTTCTGGGGTTCCTCTAGTCTCCGCCAGACCGAGCAGTGATTTCTGACACCCTCACCCAGATTTGACTTCCACTGCAGCCTTCCCTGACAACCCCTTCCTTTGGGCCCTCCTGAACCCTTTTCATGTCTCTCCATCCTACTCGGTCAGAATCCTCTTCACTGAATCCTCTTTGCCTTCACTGAAACTAGGTCTTTTCAAGAATACAACCTGCTCCCATGGTCCTCTCACAATTCTCAAGTGGTACTTTCCAGTGCCACCTGAGTCCTGCCATCACCCTAGGGAAATTTCAATTTTCATTGTATATCTTCAGCCAATATCTTAGCCTCAAGTTCTTCTACCTCCCCAATTTCAGCGTCCCATCTTCACTTCAGCCATGTCCACATTTGGGATGTTCTAAAAAACTCAGAACTAAAATGTTAAACTCCAATATCCCCAAAGTTGTTAAAGCAAATGAAAACAAAAAAGAAAACCCCAATATCCCACTTTTTCACTTCAGTTCCTTGGTTTCTAGCTTTCATACTGTCAAACATCTGCATTTTCACTTTTTTGAGACTGCTGGTCAATGGACAACTCCATTTTCCCCAAATTCACACATTCAAAACGCATCTATTGAGTCTGTATATGTGCCAGGTACTGCCAGGCAAAGTTCATGAAGCCTCATTCTAGTGGAGGATGTTCCAGTTCCCTCTGCTGCATAAGAAACTTCTTCAAAATTTAGTGACTTCAAACAACAAGGACTTATTATGTCTCACAATTCTCTGATCAGAAATTTGGTCAGGGCCAGGCTGGGCATCCTGCTCCATTGGGTGTCAGCTGGGGTTACTTACTCATCTACAATTCAGTTGGTAGCTTGCCTGAGCTGGAAGATACAAGAAGGCACCATTCACATGCCTGTCACTTATGTGTTCCTCTATATGACTTCTCTGTCTCCATGTGGAGAGGTTGGGCTTGCTCATGACATGGTGGTCTCAGGGTAGTCAGACTTCTTAGATGACAACTGGCTTACACATCAACCCTTCTGCCACATTCTGCCAGAGAGAGAAAGTAATAAGGAGCCTAAAGGCCAGCCCAAATTCAGACGGAGGGGAAATAGAACTTACTTCTAGATCAGTATTGCTGTATGTACAGACAATGAGACAGAGGATTGATGGGATCGTCTTTTGAGAATATATACTACAAAGGAGTTATAAACAGGAAAATACCAGATAGTAATAAGTGCGGCTCAGATAATTGAAACACAGTGATTTCATAAACTATGGCCAAGTAGCTCCTGTAGATTGAGGGGATGGTCAGGGAAAGTCTCCTTGAAAAAGTGATATTTAAATTAAAACTTGAAAGAAGATGTGAGCTGTGTAAAGATCCAGGTAGGAGGAAGAGCTGGTACAAAAACTCCAAGTGGGCATGTTTAAGGAATAGAAAGAAGCCCCGTATGTCAGGAGTGTCGGCAATGACAGAGGGTGATAGGAAATAAGGTCAGACAAGCAAGGGCCAGATCAAGTGCACTAAGGTTGGATTTTATTCCAAGAGCAATGAATGAAAACCCATTGAAGAGTTTTAAACAGAGAGGGACATGATACAACCTATATTGTTAAAAAGTCAGTCTGGCTGCCTCGTGGAGAACAGATTGCAAAGTGCAAGCATGGAAGTAGCAAGACCAGTCAGGGATCAGCTGTGGAGCCCAGGAGACAGATGGTGGCTTGGCCTGGCTGCTGGTTGTGGGGAGGAGACTGAATGGGAGATGTGTTTGGGTGCTGGGTCAGCAGGAAGTGCTGAGGCTTGAATCTGTGCTATTTGGCTTAAGTCCCCTTCATGCCTGATGATCATTATAATAACTCATGTCTCTTCCTCAACAATGCAACCCACACCCAGTTGTCAGAGTTAGTGCCCCTCCTTAAACAGCACTGTAAAAACGGAGTGGTGGCATTAGACCTCCTCGTCCAACTTCATGAGGGGGAAGAGAGAGAATCAAGATCAACATCAACCCAAGGCTGATTCCTATGAGATGGAGGTCAGACATACCTCCTTCCTCCATTCTTTTTACCAATTCTGTCACCAGCCATCCCTCCCATGGCATTCTCTACTTCTCTGCTTGGTCTGATAATTTGTTGCAATGGCTACATGGAACTCACAGATCATACTCACAGTTATGGGGTTTATTAAGTATGTAACAGATAACAATTCAGGATCAGAAACTACTCAGGGTGCAATTCTTTGATCAGAATGGCTTCTTCTCAGCCATGCGCACAGGCAGGCCTTTCTCTGGCCCTCAGCCCCTCGGAACTTGGCCTGCATTGGCCCTGCTCAGGCAAGTGTTATGAAGCTCTTTAACTTTGCCAGTAAGTGCCCGGAGGCACCCCAGTCTACCAGGAAGCCTCCTGTCCGTAGGTGCTCAGCTCTTGTTCTGTGGGTCAGCAAGCCTAGTGTAGCCACCTCGCTCCTTGAGCTGGGAAGCCTTCACCATCTAGCTCTGGTCTCCTGGTTATGCTGTCACCATTTCTCTGCCATTGGACTCTGTCAGGCTTGCCACTGCTTCTCTCGACTTCTCACTGCTACCACTCCATCTCTCGCTGTCTTCAGTTACAACTCTCTGTCTCCTAGGGCTAGGATGTTCTCAGCATAGGTACCTTGGGTCCAAAGGATGCACTCTACTCCTGGCTCTTCTTCCTGATGGTAGTGAGGTCCCCTCACTCATCTTTTAGGATTGGTTCCCTTCCAGCCTAGCCAGATGGAAAAACTTACCAATCCCCTCACTAGGATTCCATATACCTTATTTGCATGGTCCTGCCCTTGCAAGGGCTCCATGCACTGTACTTGTGTTAACAGCAAGCTGTCCAATCCCCTTGATGGGCTGCAATCACCTTACTTTCATAGTCCTACCCAATCATTTTGTGGAAGTCACAAAAGTCATGGCTAGAGGGACCATATTAGAGTAATTCACTACCCCACAACCTCCTTAGTGTTTTCAAGATTATTTTAAATTCCATGTCTTTGCATATAATGTGGCCCTTCATGATAGGCTCACAGCCCCCATCCACCCATCTTTGGCTTGTTTCCTGCCGCTATCCCCCACATGCCCTTTGCTCCAGCCATATCTAATTATTTACTGACCCCTGACCTGTCCTAGTTCATGCGCTGTTTCTGGAATGTGCTGATCCTTCTGCCTAGAATGTTTCTTCTCCCCCACCTCCATTCTTTTTCCACCCAACTTCTATTCCTCCTTCAAAATCTAATAGGGGTCACCTCTTTCATTAAGTCTTCCCTGAAACCCCAGTTTTATATGGACTCTATTTGTCCATGCGCTCAAGCAATCCGCACACTTGACACATGGTCCCATAGATGTCTAACTCCTTGTCTGTCTCTTCCAGGTGATTGTGTGTTCCTTAAGGGCAGAGACCTTCACTAGAACTTGGCACAGCACTCATAAATGAAGAAAGTAAGAAATTTAAGAGTACTAACTCTATCATGTTCAGCATCATTTGCCAAAAATGTGCCTTTCAAAGACAAATCACAGCAGAAAGATGGATTTGATAGATCTTTTTAACGAGTTTCATTCTCCGGAGTCCTTGGATGGCGCAAACAGTTAAGTGCTTGACTACTAGCCTAAAGGTTGGTAATTTGAATTCATCAAGAGGAGCCTTGGAAATCAGGCCTGACAATCTGTTTCTGAAAGGTCAGAACCTTGAAAACTCTGTGGAGCAGTTCACGCTGCACACATGGGGTTGGCATAATAGGAATCGACTAGACAGCAACTAGCAACAGCAGACTCATAACTTAAAAGGTCTTAAAAGGCCTCCAAGGGGGAAAACTTGTGTTCCTCTATGTTCAAGTTTCTCCAGGAAGGATGTGAACTCTGCACACACATTGATCAATATTATTGCTAATGTAGTATTGACTTCTGGTAGAATTAGTACTCACATTGACTTTTCCTCCCAGACTGTCTCTGGGAAGATCTGAAAAGCTTACTGCTATCAACACGAAGCTCACTGTGATGTTTAAAGATAAATACACATGTTGCTGACTTTAAATCTATACCCAGACAACCTACAGAATGGGAGAAAACATTTGGTAACTATATATCTGACAAGGGTTTAATATCCAGAGTAAATAAAGAACTCCTGCAACCAGTTACCATTGAGTTGATTCTGTCTCATAGCGACCCTGTAGGACAAAGTAGAACTGCCCCATAGGGTTTCCAAGGAGCAGCTGGTGTATTTGAACCGCTGAACCTTTTGGTTAGCAGCCGACACTGGATGGCTATTTTCAGAAAATAACAAGTGTTGCCAAGGATGGAACCCTCATGCATTGCTGGTGAGAATGTAAAATAGTGCAGCCTTGGTAGAAAACTGTTTGGTGGTTCCTCAAAAAGTTAAAAATACTATTACCATTAGACCCAGCAATTTCACTCCTGGGTTGTTGTTGTTTTGTTGTAAGCTATTGAGTCAATGCCAACTCATGTCAATCCTATAAGTATATACCCCATGGTTATGGGCTTGATATGCATGCGTATATATTCTTCACAGGGTGGGAAGAGTGGTGGTGGGAGGAGCCAGAGGTCTGTTCTCACACCTGGCTCAGCCACTGACTGGTAGTGTCCCTGGAAAGGACCCTGTACCTCTCTGAACCTCTAGTTCTTTGCAAACCACCCCCCCAAAAGCAAACCAAACCTGTTGCCATCGAGTCGATTCTGAGTCATAGTGATCCTATAGGACAGAGTAGAACTGCCCATAGGTTTTCCAAGAAGCGCCTGGTGGATCTGAACTTCCAAACTTTTGGTTAGCAGCCAATCTCTTAACCACTGCACCACCAGGGCTCCTTGTCCGTAAAAGGAAGGTGATAATAACTGCCTCTTCTACTGCACACTTTCCATATGTATTCCTACCGAGTCATGACTACAACTGGAAGTGGCATGCACAGATGCACACGCTTGCAGCTGCTCCCAGTCTGTGCCATCTATCCATCAAAACATAAGAGAGCAGAGGCCCAGGTCAGCTGTCTGCCAGCTGCTGCTCCAAGTCTCAGCTGGAGCTCTGGACTGGCCAAGGAGAGGGAACTCAATCCCCTGGGCATTTTATAAGAGCGTCTAGACTGGAGATGGCCCTTCTGGGCAGGCTGAGCATCTGCTACATGTGGAAGTTGTTCCTGAGGAGTGCCCCAGAGCCATTAGTGTGTATGGAGGGACACTGGCTGCCACGGTGCTCGACTCAGCAGGACCCTAGGCTCACTTTAGCAGAAGGGTGGGGGAATGCAGGCCCTAGAGCAAGAGTGCTCACCTAGGACATCTACGGTATTCTTATCTTATTTTTTTCCTGCTGAGTAGAGGGTGAGAGGGTGTTGTAAACTGATAAGGCACCAGGGAACACAGATTTTATTTTTTATGCATAAATGAGATTTTAAAACTGGACTACTCCTTTCCTCACCCACCACACATTTTATTAGTAACAAGTGTTTATTAATGTACCTACTATGTGCCATGAGTCCCTTGGTAATGCAAATAGTTAATGCACTCGGCTACTAACTGAAAGGTTGGAGGTTCAAGTCCCAGAGGTGCATTGGAAGAAAGGCCTGGTGATTTACTTCTGAAAAATCAGCCATTAAAAACTGTACGGGGCACAATTCTACTCCGATACACATGGGGTTGTCATGGCTCAGAATGGACTCAATAGCGACTGGTTTGGTTACTGTGTGCCGTGCATGGTATTAGGCACTTAAATTGTCTTGTTTAACATGCTCACCTCACAGAGGAGAAAATGAGGCCCCGGAGCTCACAAGATTTTCAGAGCCTGAAGTAGAACCTTGGGCTTTTGGTGTCCCTCACTCTGTCAGCCTTTCTCAAAGCTTCCTCAGTGCTGAGCTAGTCCCACAGCACCACCTTGTCAAACAGCTACCAGGGTCAGATGGGTTTGGGAATCTCTCTGCACATTGTGTCCTTCCTGGTTGCAGGATACTATTAGCTGAAAAATCACAGAATACCCCGTGGCCTGAACAATGGAGAAACAAGCCAGAAGAGCAGGTCCAGGGCCATTCCAGCGTGATTTTGCAACTGTTTAACCAGGCCAGGGATCAGGATTAGCTTCGTTAAGAGTTTCTTGGCTTTTCTCTTATGATTGCAATAAAACTGCAGCAGCTCCAAGACTCACATCTTCACACAGAAAGAGATAAGTACTCAGCCTATGTCTTGTTTTAAAAGCAAAAAATACTTTTCTGGAAGTCCCCAAACCTGACTTTCCTTGCATCCCAGGGCAGGGCTGCATCACATGTCCAGGTAGAAAGCAATCACCATCACGGAGATGGCTTAGACCAGTCACATTCCTCCCCAAGACTTGAGAGGAGCCCACAAAGCTTACAGATGTCATAATTGAATGAAATCCAGGTTATTTAAGCAAAGAAGTGGAGGTGGGATGAGGCTGGGAATCGTGTTGAGTAGGAAGTTAACAGGGGTTTCCATACCCTTCTTAAAGATTCACATTGCACATTTAAAGTGAAAACAGTTAAACCCTTGACTACTACCTGAAAGGTTGGCAGCTCAAACCCACCCACAGGTGCCTTGAAAGTCAGGCCTGGTGATCTGCTTCGAAAAGGTCACAACCTTGAAAACCTTATGGAGCAATTCTACTCTGCACACATGGGGTCACCATGCGTAGGAACCAACTCGACAGCAACTAACAGCAACAGTAAAGAAATGTATTTTACTCCTTTGAATCAATGCTTTCCAAACATTTTTTCCTTGGCGTTCTCGTGAACTTCCTGCAGACCCACCATGCCGTCTGTCCTCAGTTAAACGACTGTCCTGAGAGCTATGTAACACCTCCCTGGAGCCAGACAGAGCTCTGTGCAAACACAAGAGAACTATGACAACGCCTTCATAATCTGGAGGAGAGAGTTTTCTTTGGCCCAATTAATAGGAAATAAAGGCAGCAGTTTTGCTTCTTCTACAGGCCCATTTTCTTTCTGGCCGTTCAAAATTAAAAGGTTTAAGACATTACTTTCAGTTCAATTTCTTTCCACTAACCTTTCCAGCTCTCCAGTGCCACGAGGGAAGGAGAAAATAACTGCTTTTAAGAGTGATTAAAGAGGGACTCAGGAGCCCTGGAAAGCGCCTTGGCGCAGTGGTTAAGTGCTCGGTTGCTTACCCAAAGGTCAGCGGTTCAAACCACCAGTAGAAAGATGTGGCAGTCTGCTCCAGTAAAGATTACAGCCTTGAAAACCCTATAGGGCAGTTCTACTCTGTCCTATGGGGTCGCTATGGAATCCGTCCACAGCAATGGGTAAAGAGGGGTTGGGCTGGTGGTTAGGTCAAACCAGGACTGCAGCTTCTCCCAGTCTGTGTGTAGACCAACATTAGCAAAGCCGGTAAGAATGCTCCTCTCAGCTCCTTACTTCCCGTAGCCACTTCTCCACAGCAAATAGCCTGCCAGAAGACTGGACAGCTGACAGTTAGTGCTCACTGTGTGCTCGGCCCCACAAACCTCTTCCCCCTCCCTTCTGTTCCTAATCTTCCTGCCTTCCCACTCCCTGCTTCTCCACTGTGCCTCTTCCCTTACTGGGAATTCCTTGCTGGTTTGTTGTTGTTAGCTGCCACCGAGTCGGTCCTGTGGCTCATGATGACTCCATGTACAACAGGACTGGAGCATTGGGACCCATAGGGTTTTCACTGGCTAATTTTCAGAAGTAGATCACCAAGCCTTTCTCCCTAGTCCGTCTTAGTCTGGAAGCTCTGCTGAAACCTAACATCGAAGCACGGAACAAGTCTCCACTGACAAATGGGTGGTGGGTATGCAAAAGGCACTTAATTGTTTCCTGGTTTACAAAAGGGAGACCTTGAGGTTTCTTTGTAACTGGTATTTGAATGAAAATGGAAACCAAACTGTAGTCCTCTGCTGAGGAGAGTAACCAGGGAAAGCTTCATCCCTGCAGACCCTGGCAACTGACTGAGAAGGGGAAGGAATTTGGGCAAGCAGGAAGGACACATTTTGCACTTAGGGTAACAAGGTTCCGGTTGATTTCGCAGATATAAACACTTGTTCTTTCTCCTGTTCATTCCTCGGTCCTCATGTTCTCTTCCTGTGGGCTCACTTTTGTTCCCATTCTTTTATGTGGGTTGGTAAGGCCATCCTCTCAGGTATGGAAGGAGGCAACCTCAGCCTTCGTTGGCTTCCTCAGACAAGTTGACCTGCAAGTTAAGAAGCTGAACCCTCTGGGCTGTGTCTGGTGGAAAAGATTGGAAGGGTGAGGTACAACTTACTAGGATGACAGAGAAAAGCTCAGCTCACTACCCCTGGTTCAACCAGAGACAATTAAAATGCAGCCAACACTTACCAGTTAAATCAGTTGCCATCTTGTTGAGTGTGACCCCTGGCAACCTCTATAGGGCTTTCCATGGCTGATTTTTTGGAAGTAGATCACCAGACTTTTCTTCTAAGGTGACTCTAGGTGGCCTGGAACCTCCAACCTTTTGTTTTGCAGCCGAGCACGTTAACCTTTAGCACAACCCAGGGACTCCAGTCAACAAATACTACTTGCAAGAGGTTCCTGGGATTCTGGGTTATAGGCAGGGTGACTTAGCTTGCAGTCTTCCCTCCACTCTGCACTGTGTGTCTTCCTTCTTTGTGACTTCAGCATCTGTTTAGCTGAACCTTCCCACTCCCTGGGCTCTCACTCCCTTGATCTCTTTACCTCCCATTTTTTTACCTACATCCAAAAACTGTCTCCCACCATCCACTTCTCTCCATTTCCACGGCCTCTGCCAAAGTTTAAGTCACCAGCATCTCTTGCCTAGACACATTTTCACTCTTTCATGGCCCAATCCGTTCTCTATACTGCAGCCAGAGTGATCTTAAAATGTCACTCCTCTGCTTAAAACCCTTTGGTGGCTTCCCCTTGGACAAAGAATAAAATCCACGATCTTTACAGTGGCCCATCATCCGGCCCCTGCCTCTCTTCTCATTCCCTACTTCCCTCTGCTCACCGTGATCAGTTATGATGGCCTCTTGTCAGCCCTGAGCAGGGCCGGCCAGCTTCATGGGTGTGAGACCACTGCAGTTGCACAGGACCCCAGCTCAGAAGGGGACCCTATGCTTGGGGCTTAATGCTCTGCAGTCTCCATCTTGAATTCTTAATGAATTTATCTTTGAATTTGTTTTTTGTCAGTGAAGTGTGATAGAACTATCGAGCATGTGCTGGGGTCTGTTCCTGAGCTTTCTATTCTGCTCCACTGGACTGACTACATGTCTGTTACTGAGCCAGTACCACGCTGTTGTTATTACTATGGCTTTATTATTTCTGGGGCCTCTTGCCACCTCCCTGTGCCCTGGGGCCCCAGGCCCTACCAAGCTCTCTCCCTCCTTTCCCTCCCTGCCCCTGTCCTGTAACCACTGCCACCCTCGCCCTAGAGCAGTGACAATGTGCATTGGCAGGGAAGGCTGTGTGGGTGAAGACACGGAGGGTCAGAGTTAGGTGAGTGCCCCACAGTATCTCGGGATGGGACAAGGCAGCAGCCATCTCCATCCAGGGCTGGCAGCACCATAGTACATTTGGCAGGTGATGACAGGGATCTCTCATCCACCCTGATCCAGGTACCAAGCATGTCCCAGGGCAGAGGCATCATCTTTTGGGGATCTCCCATCTGCCATGGGTTGGGGAGGTGAGCCCCTGGGAAGAGGACACTAACTCCATCACCCCTGGGTGGGGTCTTGTATTTTGATTTTGCACTGGGTCCTGCTAATTACATAGGCAGCCCTGGTTCTGAGATTCTCTGAGCCAGACCACTCTTTCCATGGTTGATTCCTTCTCATCCTTAAGGACTCAGCTTATGGGTCACCTCCTCAGATAGTCCTGCCCTGCTCCTTCCACCCAAAGAGGGACAAGCCTGTAATACCCTGTTTTCTTTGTATTATTTTTCACCATTTATAATCATGTATTTGTTTTATTGCTTGTTTTCTGTCTTCTCAGGAAATTTTAAGCTGCAATTCCTTGTCTGTCTTGCTCAGTTATAGCCACATCACTTACCATAATCTTTAGCACAGTATCTGGTACATATATACTCAACAAATATTTGTTGAATAATCAGTAAATTTATTTCAGAAGCTGCATGGTGAAGATGGTTCCTATTTAAAGCAAATGCAACAAAAAGTGGACATTTGACCAAGTGGAGAGGTAGGTGTTTGCTATTTAATTCCCCAAACTTTTGTGAATGTTTAAAATAATACCGTTTTAAGGAAGTTGAAAAAAGAAAACTATTTCTGGGTTTTTATATACAATTCCTCTAAGTATTGTTTCCAACTTGCTTTTTTCCTCTCAACAAGAAATCTGTAAGGATCTTTCCCCACCAGTCTGCATAGATCAATTCATCAATTTTCTTACATAGTTTTCCATACTTTATTTAGCCGTTTCACTATTGCAATCCAACGAGATTGTTTAAACTTTTTTTGGTGCTATAAGCAATGCCTCAGTTAACTTGCCTGTGTATACCTTTCTGCGCATGTGCTGTGAGCATTTCTCCAAGGTAGGTACCAAAAACGGGAATTGCTTAGTTTGCAGGGCTTGTACTTTTTTTTCCTGCCTGTGTACTTTTTTTTAAATTGAACTTTAGATGAAGGTTTACAGAACAAACTAGGTTCGCATCAAACAGTTAGTAAACACATTGTTGTATGACATTGGTTAATAACGCCACAACATGTCAACACTCAGCCTTCTCAACCCTGGGTTCCCTATTACCAGCTTTCCTGTTTCCTCCTACCTTCCAGTCCCTGACCCAGAGCTGATCCACCCCTTTAATCTTGTTTTGCTCCATGGGTCTGTTCAGTCTTTGGCTGAAGGTTGAACCTCAAAAGTGACCTCATTACTGAGCTGAAAGGGTGTCCGGAGGCCATACACTCTGGGTTTCTCCAGTCTCTGTCAGGCTAGCAAATCTAGTCTTTCTTTTTGAGTTAGAATTTTGTCCTACATTTTTCTCCAGCTCTGTCTAGGACCCTCTACTGTGATCCCTGTCAGAACAGTCAGTGGTCATAGCTGAGCACCATCTAATTGTACTGGACTCAGTTTGGTGCAGGCCATGGTAGATGTGGTCCATTAGTCCCTTGGACTAATCCTTCCCTTGTGTCTTTAGTTTTAGGGCTTGTACATTTTTTAACGAAATAAAGAGATGCTTTTAGGGCTTGTACATTTTTTAACGAAATAAAGAGATGCTTTTAAACCACTCCATCTCCTTGGCATAGGATAGAGCTCCTGAGGGGCAAGGTGAGTGAGAGGCTGAGTGTGAGTGAGCTGCCTGATGGTGCCTCCTCTTTCTTCCCAGATACTCACACTCTTGCTGTGCTGCCTGTCTTGGCCTCACTGATCCCTCGAGAGAAGATCCTGGCAATTACTTGTCTCAGAAGAGAATAATTCTCCTTCTATGTTTCTGTTTAGAGCCACTTATTCTTCTCCATGGGGTAGGTCAGGATGGGGACAGGAGGGACTTGAGAAAAGGTCTAAAAAGTCCTTTGTTAAAAAAAAAAAAAGTTGAGAATTGCTGCTTGGTACTTTTCCTGATTTTTGTTTATAGGAGACTCTGACTCTAGCTCCTCTTGAATTCAGGATGGACAATGGACAGGCATAGAGCCATCTTAGAATCTGTGGTGCATTTATTCAACAAGTTTTCTTTTCAGGGACTTAGTATGGACACTGACTAATCAGGGCATCACTGGTCCTGGTGCTAAAATAGGGTACTGGAGTCGCCCTACCATGCCAGTCAATTTAGTTGGGGACCTGAGAAGTATCATAGGGGACACAGAGGGACTTGGGGCAATAACTGGTTACCAACTGGTGTAGATGTATTTCAATATTTTAACTACTAGTACTAATACATTCCACCACCCATCTGTCAGTTTGCTGCACTCTCGTGGCTTGCATGTTGCTGTGATGCTGGAAGTTAAGCCACTAGTATTTCAAATACCAGCAGGGTCCACCCATGGTGGACAAATTTCAACAGAGTTGCCAGACTAAGACAGGCTAGGAAGAAAGGCCTGGTGACCTACATTGGAAAATTAGCCATTGAAAACTTTATGGATCTTGACAGAATATTGTCCGATACAGTGCTGGAAGATGAACCCCCTAGGTCAGAAGGCACTACACAACAGCAGCAGCAATGGACTCAAACATACCAATGATCGTGGAAATGGCCCAAGACTGGGCAACATTTCAATCTGTTATACATAAAGTCACCATGAGTTGGAACCAACTTGACAATAGCTAACTACGGCAAATATGCTATAGTGTACTGGCACTGTTTATGGAGTTTACATTCTAGTGAGAAGAGCAGAAAATATACAAAATAAGTAAAATAGATAGTAATGTCAAATGATGCTATGGAGAAAAACTAGACCAAGGAGAGGAAAGGAGAATAGGAAGAGCCATGGGGGAGGTAAGTTGCTATTTTATGTTGCAGGAAGGAGGAAAGGGAAGAAGAAAGGCGCGTTCCCCACCCTTTGAGAGCACTTTCCAAAAGTTGCACAAACTACTTACACTCACAGCCTATTGCTCAGAACCAGGTCACACAGCTGCACCTTGCTGCAAGAGAAAATGGGAAATGCAGACTGAAGTCTGGGATGCTATGTGCACAGCTGTGGGGGAGGGAGAGTTTTGTTACTGAAGGTGGAAAGAATGGATATTGGAGAACAACCAGCCACAGCAGAGGAGTAACATGACTAGACTGTGTTGTGGAAAATAATTCTTAAGGATCTTTTGGGAATGAGTTCTCCATGAATCTCTCACATTTCTATGTGTCTTATGAGCAGAGGCACTGGCTGTCTTTTTCTGGACTGTCTTTTCAAGAATGTTTGTTTAGTGAATGGTCTCAGAAGTTAGAGATAGTGTCTCTCTACCAAGCAAAGGGCAGGCATGCTTAGTGTCAAGTAAAATAATGTCTCCCTCTGCAGAAGAGGGGAGGTGGGCTTAAAGCCCGTTATAAGAGATTCTGATTCCCTAAATTCAGGGGTTCTTTTTTTTCTACTGTAACGCAACCCACTGCATGGGCAGGTATCACCTGGTTCTCTTTGCATTGATCTGTGAGAATTAGGGCTTGGGAACTGGTAGAAGAAAATACTGATACTTTGGTTACAACTATTCTCATGAATAATAAAGTCCTTTGTCTTTGACCCAGGAGTCTTGTGCCTTCTACTAGCATCCATGAAACTGTGGCAGGCTAGCTTGTTACTTGTGAGTAGGGTAAAATCTCAGACCCTTCATTCTTGACAGAATCATCAATGAACAAAAGCTTCTTATGGAACAAGATATTCAAATGGCCTCTAAGTAAGACTTTACAAATATATGTCTAATTATTCCCAGGTACCAAGGGAAAATGATACCTTTACAATGGAGAAATCTGGCAGATTCCACCTTAACAAAATTATCAAACATAACACCGCCAATAAGGGAACAAACTGGCATCATGTGCCTCTTAATATAATGCACCAAGAAGAACCCAGCATTATCTCCATTGTATTAGTGTTAAAAATATATATAGTGCAACTCCAGAAGAAGGGAAGTGAGGAATAGGAGGAAGATATGGAATGCATAGCTAACTGGCTCCATGACAACTGCTTCCTTGCCATGAGACTGGATGGTGCCTGGCTACCGTTACTGAACATTTTGATCAAAGATTCTATAGAAAAATCCTGATCAAAAGTGGAGAAATACAGAACTTCAAATTTTCATGGACTCCAGACTTTCTGGAGCTATGGAGGTTAGATGAACCCCTAAAACTATTGCCTGAGATAATCTTTAAACCTTAAACCAAAAATATCCCCTAAAGTCTTCTTAAAACTAAACAATAGTTTAGCTTAACTAGTAAAGAATGTTTGCCTTGAACATTGTGCTCTTTCAAGATCTATCTATATGGGATCAAATTGACAACAGAAATTCGAAAGATTAGATAGGAAACTTAGGAGGCAGTGAGTTTATCTTAATAGGGGAGGAACAACTCAGAAAAGAAGGGTGAGAATGATTGCACAACTTGAAGAATATAATAAATGTCACTGAATTGTACATGTAGAAACAGTTGAATTGGTGTATGTTTTGGTGTGTATATTCTCAACAGCAAAATAAAATTAAATTAAGAAAAAAAATAGTATGACTCTAATCATGTAAAAAACAATCATGAGGTAACAATAAATCAGATTGAGGGATATGCTACAAAAAATATTAACATCATAAAATACAAAAAAGGGTGGGGAACTATTCCAGATTCCATGAGATTAAACAGATATGACGGAGCCCTTGTAGCACAGTGGTTAAGTGCTCGGCTGCTAACTGAATGGGCAGCAGTTAGAGGGAGAAAAATGTGGCAGCCAGTTTCCATAAGATTTACAGCCTTGGAAACCCTATGGGGCAGTTCTACTCTGTCTTATAGGGTTGCTATGAGTTGGAATTGACTCAATGGTAATGAGTTTGGTTTGATTTAAACAGATGTGACAACTAAATGCAATGTGTTACCCTGGATTGAAAAAAAAAGCCTGTAATATCTAATATATCTCTAGATTCAAATTTCCCTTGGTAAATTGAATATGGATATATATTAGCTAATATTATTATATCCTTATTAAATTTCTTGACTGTGATCATGGTATCATGATTATGTAGGAGAAAGCTCATGTTCTTAGGAGGTACATGCTGAAATAATTGGGAGAGAAGAGTTATGATATCAGAGGCTTATTTTCAAATGGTTCAGGAAAAACCTGTACATGTATACATAGAGAAAAAGAGAGAATGCAAATGTGGCTACATGCTATGATTTGGTGAATCTATGTAAAGAGTATGTGGGTCTTCAATGGCTTATTCTGTAAACTTCTCTGCAGGTTTGACCTTTTTCAAAATAAAAAGCTGGAAAAAATGGACAAGATTCGTGGTGGCCCTGCGGAGGATGGGTCAGAGGAAGGATGAAGCTGGGCTCAGGGATGACTGGATTAGGAGCTGCATCCCATCAGGAATTCTGTCTCCATCACTCATCATGGCTTCTCTCTGCAGCCTGGTTTTCTTTTCCCCTACTGCATGTAGGCTTTTAGGTGGTAGGACACATGGCCGCAGGCCTCTCTGGATTTCCAGCCGTCCAGCTAGTAACAGAGGATAAAATCAGTTGCCATTGAGTCAACTCTGACTCATGGCGACCCGTGCGCTTCAGAGTTGAACTGGGTTCCGTAGGGGTTTCAATGGCTGATTTGTTTGTTTGCTTGTTTGTTTGTTTGTTTGTTTTGCATGACCCAGGGACATCTCACTCCCTGCCCCAGTTTGAAAAATCCTGGAAAGGGCTCTGATTAGCTCAGCTTGGTCATGCACTCACCCCTGGGTCAGGAAAATGTAGGACAGGGAGCGGTGTGGCCAGGACACAGCATCTGTTATGTACTCCAGGCAGGGGCGGGTTAACCAGTAAGCAAGGCACTCATGGGCTTAATTGTGTTTCCTTACTAATCTGTAGTGCACAATTTCACATGGGTTTCACCACATGCTGTGGTGAAAAACAGGTGAAATTGTGCACTACTGATTAGTAAGGAAGCACAAATAAACCCATGCATACCTTGCTTATCTGTTAATCTGTCCCCGATCAGGGAAGAATGGGAATCTCCTAAGGGTAAAACGCTAGGAGGGAGAATCAGTTGGATGTGAGATGGAAAGGAGAGAATCAGAGGAATTAAGGATGATTCAACGGTTTCTAAAAAGGGTGATTAGTAGAAGGTGTGGTCATTAACTAAAAGAGAGAACTCAAGAAGACAAGCCAGTTTGGGGTGCTCTGTTTGAACTTGATGAATCCAGGTGCTTTGGTGGCAACTAGGATGAGAAATTTCATGGATTGTTGGAAATACATTTCTGTGGCTCAAAGAAGCACCGGCAGCTCTGCTGCTGGATGAAAGGCATGGGTGCACCAGTTCCTCACAAGAATGTGGAAGATGCCACCTTGTCTGGCAACCTGGCAGCAGAGCTTTCTCTAACTAGACCCCTCAGAGATTGAGAGCCTGGCTAATTATGAGGTTGTTTTTTTTTAGAAGAAGTTGGGCACCACTAAAAAGTGTTGCATCCATATTTCTGTTCAATGCCTCAGCATTTAATGACTCAGCTAGGACTGCTCCTGCTTTTTGCCCCAAAGCACACTGGGAGCTGCTAGGAAATGTCTGGACAGCATTAGGTCCTAGCCCTGCAATGGCCTCAACCTCCCACGTGCAGAGCCTCCTACCTTGGTGTGAGAAGCTCTCTCAGCTTCTCTGTCAAACCAGGGACAGCAGAGCCACTTAACCTTGTGTCTGGCTTCCCAGAAAAGACCCCCTGTCGAGAAATGTGTCCCGGGGGGGGAAAGCAGGGAAGGAAAATGTAACCAAAGGTCCAGGGTACTGGTACCATGCTCCTGTCTTTTTCTCCAGAAAACACAGGTCTCCCCATTCTTTACTATGGTTCCTTTTCCTTCTTATTCTGTGTTCAGGGGAAGTTGAGTCTGTGGTTAATCTCTTGAGATTCGGAGTGAGTCAGACCTGGGTTTGTATGCCAGTTTCCTCATCTACCAGTAACCAGTAACCAGTTGTCATCAAGTCAATTCTGACTCACGGTGACCTCATTTGTGTCAGAGTAGAACTGGGCTCTACAGGGTTTTCAGTGGCTGATTTTGGGGAAGTAGATCACCAGGACTTTCTCTGAGTTGCCCGTGGGTGGATTCAAAGGTCCAGCCTTTCATTTAGCAGCCAAGCACGTTAACCTTTGCGCCACCCAGGGACTCCTTCCCATCTACAAAATGGAAATAAAAATGTACCTTCTTCCTAGGAGTAAATAAATCCAGTGAAATTACACAGATTAAAAGCTCAGCCCAGTGTTTGGCACATGAGAAGTGAGCCTAATGTAGCTGCTCTTCTCCCTCAGCAGTGCCCGAAAGGCTGGAGATGGACACTTCCCTTCCTTGTTCCTTTCAGATACCCAAGGACGCTGTAGGGAGCAGAGACTGGAGGAGGGCCGGCGGGACTTCACTCATGTAAGCTGCACACCTAAAATAAGCCCAGGCAGAAGACTCTGGGAATTTCCTATAATTTTCACTGTAAATGTCCTATTTATAAAGCTGAGTCACCGCAAGCTGATGTTTCGCAGTTGCTCCGGTGTGTGGAGACAGGCCATAACAGGAAACGAGGCGCACACCCAGAAACACAGGACTCACCTATGGGCTTGGGGGAGCCCTGGGTCTGACCTGGGTTTGGCTGTTCAGCTCTCAGAAGCACCCTGACAAACTCAGGGGATTTGTGCTACCTGACCAGACTTACTCACTCTCATCCCAATGGCCCTTTTTCTGGCTTCTTTGCTCCAAATAGTTTCCTTGTTTTTTTTTTTCCTTTTCTGATTATAAATTTACAAGGAAAGCCTGGCCTCTTCAAGAGTTGTTTACCAGCCAGCAGTACTAGGCCTGTCTGTTCCCAGAGACCTAAGTGTTCTGTCACGTGAGTGGCATCTGAGGGCATCTGCCTACTTCACTACGTGAAGACCTATCTAATTGCTTCTGCTCATCGCTGCCCCTATAAAAAAATTGTTAAAAAAGCTAATTCTCTACACCAATGTCCATAGAAACACTATTCACAACAGCCAAAAGGTGGAACCAACCCAAGTGTCTATCAATCGATGAATGGATAAACAAAATGTGGTATATACATATAATGGGATATTATGCAGCCGAAGTGTGGGTTTGAACTAACCACGTTTAGGTTAGTAGATGAGTGCAAACCTTTTGCGTCAGCTGCACTTAATGTTTTTATAATTTTATGCCCTGCAGGGAGGAACCAGGAGGGGAATACAAACCCCTCCACCCTGGTGGCATAGTGGTTAAGAGCTACAGGTGCTAAACAAAAGGTCAACAGTTTGAATCCATCAGGCATTCCCCGGAAACACTGTGGGGAAGTTTTACTCTGTCCTGTCGGGTCGCTATGAGTTGGAATTGACTCAATGGCAATGGGTTTGGTTTTTCTTTTTGGGTTTTCAGCCAGTAACTGAACAGGGTCACTAATCATAGCTGTGAACCCAGTGCCTCCAGCTACTGCTCTGGTAAAACTCTGTAGAGTCCCATTTCACCACTTCTGTCAGAGATGCAGAGAAGTTTCCAAACCAAAGCAACCTTAATGCTTAGCTACAGTTTCTCATGAAGCAATCACCCTTTCTCAGAAAACTTCTTTTCAGGACCGAGTGTTGGAACACCAACTCTGCCATGCTTTCTGGATCCAGCTCTGACTTCTGGGAGCTCTGGGGATGTAGGAGAATCACACCCTGATGAAGACAAGTTCCTGGGCTGAGGCAGCTTTGGGTATTAGTCAGGGTCACAGCAATGCACATGACTACTTATGTTAGGGCCTCTCCCTCCCACATGGCTCTTTCAATTGGTCAGCATGGGCTGGAGGTGGGAGGGAGTTGTCAGGTACCCAAGTCTGTCTCCCAGGTGCTTGATCCTCCCTCCCTGTTCCCATATTAGGTGACCAAAAGTCCCCTAGGGCTTTTTTGAGTGCTGCTCCTGGACAGTGGGTCTTCTGGTCCAGCTACTCTTTTGGAGACTCTTTTATCACCGCTTGTCCCTGATACTTTCCAGGAACAGAATGACCTGCCCCTCACCCCCTATTCCTCTCTCTTTTCTCTGCCTTTCTCCTCCTCTCTAGATAGCCCCCCACCTTTATTTTTTGGCTCCCCCATAACCAGAGAACTACAGGCCACCCTTTCTCCCATGATTGTGGTTCATGGCCTCACTAGCAAGTCTTTGGAGATTTGGGAAATCCAGATCTTAGGATCAGAGAGGCCCAGCCCCCTCCCTGTAGTAGAGGGAGAAGGAAAGCATCTTCCACTCCTTCCAAATAATTCGTCCCACCCCTAACTCTCCCCACTCACGTACCACAGAGACTACCTGGGAATACTTCTTACTGTAGCAATGGAAAAGCAAAATGTCAACTTAGAAAAAACAAAGACTCAACAAATTAGAACTAATAAGGTTCAGCCAGTTTGCCAGATAAAAGGTCAGCCTGCAAAATTCAACATCTCTCTCCACCCCAACAACTATTATAAAATATTACTAAAAGGATACCATTCATAAGAGCAACAAGAATTTTAAATATCTAGGAGTTAACCAAGAACACACAAAACTTATATAAATCTTATTTAAAATTCTAATAAAGGAAACAGAAAATGATCTGAATAAACAGAATATAGTCTATACTTTTGGACTGGATGTTTTAATATTATAAAGACCTAATTATATTTTTTTTGAATTATATTAAAGATTAACCTATAAATCCAATGCAGTGCCAATCAAAATTCCAGTTGAACAAAGTTTTTAATTTTGACGAAGTTCAATTTACCTATTTTGTTGTTTGTTGCTCATGCTTTTGGTGGCGTATCTAAGAACCCATTGTTTAAAAACTAGGTCCCAAAGCATTACTCCTATATTTTCTTCTAAGAATTTTATAGTTTTAGTTTTTACACTTAGGTCCTTGATCCATTTTGAGTTAATTTTCATATATGGTGTGAGGTACGGGTCTAACTTCTTTCTTTTGCACGTGGAAATCCACCTGTCCCAGCACCGTGTATTAAAGAGGCTATGCTTTCCCCACTGGATGGACTTAGTTTGTCGAAGGACTTTATCAACAGAGTGAACGGGCAACTTACAGATAAGAAGATATACAAATGGCAAACAAGCACATGAAAAGATGTTCAACATCATTAGTCATTAGAGAAACGCAAGCAAAACCACCACAAGATACCACTTCACCCCACTAAGTTAACTATGATTTAAAAAATGGAAGACAACAGTACTGGTAAGTATGTGGAAAAATTGGAACCTTCATCCATTGCTGAAGTAATTATAAAATGATGCAGCTGCTGTGTACAGTGTGGCAGTTGCTCAAAAAGTTAAACATGGAATTACTATATAACCCAGCAATTCCACTCCTAGGTATCTACTCAAAAGAATTGAAAGCAGATAAAAAATTGAAAGAGATACTTGTATTCAATGTTCATAGCAGTGCTAATCACAATAGCCAAAAGGTAGAAACAACCTAAATGTCAATCAACAGATGAATGGATTAACAAAATGTAGTGCATACACACAATGGAATGTTATTGTAGCTAGGTGCCATCAAGTTGGTTCTGACTCATAGTGACCCTATGCACAACAAAACGAAATGCTGCCCAATCCTGCGACATCCTCACCATTGCTGCAATGCTTGAGCCCATTGTTGCAGCCACTGTGTCAACCCATCTCATTGAGGGTCTTCCTCTTTTTCACTGACCATCTACTTTACCAAACATGATGTCCTTCTCCAAGGACTGATCCCTCCTGATAGAATGTCTGAACTATGTGAGACGAAATCTAGCCAACCTTGCTCCTAAGGAGCATTCTGGTTGTACTTCTTCCAAGGCAGATTTGTTCGTTCTCTTGGCAGTACATGGTACATTCAAAATTCTGTGTCAACACCACAATTCAAAGGCGTCAATTCTTCTTCCATATTCCTTATTCATTGTCCAGCTCTTGCATGCATAGGAGTTGATTGAAAACACCATGGGTTAGGTCAGGCACACCTCAGCCCTCAAGATGACACCTTTGCTTTTTAATACTTTAAAGAGATCTCTTGCAGCCAATTTTCCCAATGCGTCTTTTGATTTCTCAACTGCTGCTTCCATGGGTGTTGATTGCAGATCTAAGTAAAATGAAATCCTTGACATCTTCAATCTTTTTTCCATTTACCATGATGTGGCTTATTGGTCCAGTTGTGAGGATTTTTGTTTTCTTTATTTTGAGATGTAGTCTATACTGAAGTCTGTGGTCTTTGTTCTTCATCAGTAAGTGCTTCAAGTCCTCTTCACTTTCAGCAACGAAGGTTGTGTCATCTGCGTAACGGAAGTTGTTAATGAGTCTTCCTCCAATCCTGATGCCCCATTCTTCTTCATATAGTCCAGCTTCTTGGATTATCTGCTCATCATACAGATTGAATAGGTATGGTGAAAGGATACAACCCTGATGCATTCCTTTCCTAACTTTAAACCATGCAGTATCCCCTTGTTCTGTTTGAACAACTGCCTCTTGATCCATGTACAGATTCCCCATGAGCACAGTTAAGTGTTCTGGAACTCCCACTCTCTGCAATGTTATCCATAATTTATTATGATCCACACAGTAGAATGCCTTTGCATAGTCAATAAAACACAGGTAAACATCCTTCTGGTATTCTCTGCTTTCAGCCAGAATCCATCTGACATCAACAATGATATACCTGGTTCCACATCCTCTTCTAAATCCAGCTTGAATTTCTGGCAGTTCACTGTCAATATACTGCTGCAGCCGCTTTTGAATGATCATCAGCAAAATTTCGCTTGCATGTGATATTAATGGTATTGGTTGATAATTTTCACATTCAGTTGAATCACCTTTTTTGGGAATAGGCATAAATATGGATCTCTTCCAGTCAGTTGGCCAGGTAGCTGTCTTCCATATTTTTTGGCATAGGCAAGTGAGCACTTCTAGCACTGTAGCCGTTTATTGAAACATCTCAGTTGGTGTTCCGCCAATTCCTGGAGCCTTGTTTTTCTCCAATGCCTTCAGCGCAGCTGCACTGAAGGCAATGGAATACTACTCAGCCATAAAGAGAAATGAAGTCCTGATACATGCTATGACATTGATAAACCTTGAAAACATTATACTGAGTAATATTTCAGTCATAAAAGATAAATATTGTATGATTCCGCTTATGTGAAATATCTAAAATAGGCAAATGTACAGAGACCAAATTTTATTAGCAGTTACCAGGAGGAGGAAGAAGGAGGAAGGGGAAGTTATTGCATAGGGGCAGTGAATTCCTGTTAAGAATGATGGAAAAATTTGGAAACAAAGGGTGGTGATGGTTGTACAACATGGTAAACATAATTAATGCCATTGAACTGTAAATGTAAAAAATGTTGAAATGGCAAATGTTTAAAATGACAAAAGTATTTTCACTACCAAAAAAAAAAAAAAGGGCAAAAAAAATTCCAGTTGTATGCCTTTTTAAGGAACTCAATAAACAAGTTAACTTTAAAAAAGAAGACTAGAGAGGGGAGACTTGCCAATCAAAGATACTACAAAGTCATAGCAATAGCAATAGCAATAGCAATAGCAATAGCAATAGCACTAGCGTGGTCCTGGCTCAATAACTGACATAGAGATCAATGGAACAGAATGGAAGGCTCATCAACAAATCCATATACTGTATATAAAGAAATTTTGGAGCCCTGGTAGTGCCAGTGGTTAAGTGTCCGGCTGCTAACGAAGAGGTTGGCAGTTCAAATCTACCAGCTACTCCTTGGAAACCCTATGGTCCTGTCCTGTAGTGTTGCTGTTAATCAGAACTGACTCTAGGGCAAAGCATTTTTTTTTTTTTTTTAAAGAATCTTAACAAAAAAACACAAGGTCTCAGTGGGTTAAACCACAACTTAAGGTTTTGCTGGAAAATCTTGCTATGCTACTATCACTGTAACAAGTATACCTTAAGGCCTCCAAGTGATTTAAAATGAACTACATAAATCTTGCTCCATGCAAAGAACAGTATTTACTGTTATACAGGCCTAATTTTCCAGAACTACTTCCTAAAGACAGCAGCAATAACATATCCCAGTAGTGCATATCCTTAACATTAAAGGCTGAGGCATAGAAAGCTGAGACAGGTCCATGAGCAAAGCCACACAGGTCATCCATCTCTCCCTACAGGAAAATCACTGTGTAGTAAACAAGAAGGTGAACTCCAGCTGCCAAAAGAGCTAGAGCGTGAGCTGAAGGAGATGAACTTAGGCTGAGACAAAAGGGACCCCACAAAGCAAGCCCATTCTGAGTATCTAGCAACTTTAAGTCAACTAATCCATGCTGCTGTTCAACTGTCTTGAATTCCTAAAAGCATTTAAAAATTTTAAGAAAAATCTGGCATAAAAACCAAATATAATAAATTTTGTTTCCACTTTTTTTACCTACTTGTCACTCATTTAGTATTTCTATAAAATGACATCTTTTCTTCTTGTTTTAGTCAGGGTTAATCTAGGTTGAGTTGTAGCAACGATCAAGGCCCAAATCACACTGATTTATGTATTAGTCAAGATGTATTGCATTGGGCAAATTTGCTCCAAAAGACCTCTTCAAGGTTTTAAAAAGCAAAGATATCACTTTGATGTCTAAGGCGTGCGTGCCTTACCCAAGCCATGGTCTTTTCAATCATCTCATAGGCATGTGAAAGCTGGACAATGAAAAAGGAAGACAGAAGAATTGATGCATTTCAATTGTGGTGTTGGCAAAAAATAGTGAATATACCAGGGACTGCCAAAAGAATACAAAATCAGGCTTAGAAGAAATATAACCAGAATTCTCCTTAGAAAGGAAGATGGCAAGACTTGGATTCACTTACTTTGGACATGTATCATCAGGAAAGATAAATCACTAGAAAAGGACGTTATGGTTGGTGAAGTAGGGGGTCGGTGAAAATGAAGGAAACCCTCAGTGAGATGGATTGACACAATAACCACAGCAATGGACTCAAACATACCAATGATCATGAAGATGGCACAGACTGGACAACATTGTGTTCTTTTATACATAAGATAGCCATGAGTCAGAACCAACAAAAACAATGTATTAACAATAGTTTAACCTGAGTCATGGGTACAGCAGGTTCAAGATACTATTCTCTCTGCTTTCATATACAGGAATTCTCCAACTTATGACTTGTTTGAGTTATGATAAACCACACTTAATAATGTCCATTTTTGTGTACGTCTTATCATTCATAATATATACTACATACAGTGTTGTAGTACGTAGTTTGCTGATGTTATATTCTCAGATGTAATGTTTCCAACCCCCAAAGACAAGTGAAGTGAAGTTGGCTTTATAAAGACACTGATAATAAAAGGCAGTAATGATGAAAACTAAAAAAAAATGAGGTATTCGACTTATGTCAGAACTGATTTACAACAAACTAGTCTTCAGAACAGAACCCCGTCGTAAGTCGGGGACTACCTATATGTATGAACATTTTCATAATGAAAGTTTTGAAAAGCCTCTGTGGCTTAAAACAAAAAAGGCTTTTTTCTTTCTCATGCTACATGTCCATCACAGATCAGTAAGGTACTCTACTCCAATTTGTCCTCATACAGAGACAAAGGCTACCAAGTCTTTACTATATGGAGCATTGCTGGTTACTGTGGCAGAGGAAAAGAAGCATGATGGAGCTGTGCAATGGTTCTTAAGGCATTGGCTTGAAAGCAACACATATCACTTCTGCTCACATTCATTGGCAAAGAAAGTTACATGGTCACATCTAACTTCAGTGGCTCAGGAAAATATGATTCTATCACATGCACACTAGAAAGAGAACTGGAAATATTTGGTGTGCAGTGGTGATGATTACCACAGCCTTGTAAATCTAGAAGTCAAAAGCAAAAAATGCACTCTGATAGACTATTGCTATTGCCATAGGCTTTCACTCCAAAGCAAAGGAAAACAAAACACTCAATTTTTTCAACTGTGATAAAACAAAGTTATGCCAAGATTGGGAGTTCCACAATGGTGGGGACAGTGTATTTATTTTACCTTTCCAAAACATAGCACCCTGTCCTGTCTTTGTTGTTGTTGTTACTTGCAGCAAGTGGATTTTGATTTATGGTGGTCCCATCTGTGCAGAGTTGAACTGCTCTATAGGGTTTTCAAAGCTGTAGCCTTTCGGAAACAGATTGGCAGTCCTGTCTTAGGCTAACAGTTGAGCTCTTAACCATTTGCACCACCCAAAGACTCCATCTTGTCTTTCAGCCAAAAAACCAAACCCGTTGCCATCAAGTCAATTCCAGCTCATGGCAACCCTATAGGACAGAGTAGAACTGCCCCATAGAATTTTTAAGAAGTGCCTGGTAGATTCAAACTGCTGACTCTTTGGTCAGCAGCCAAGCTCTTAATCATGGCACCACTAGGGCTTCCATCTTGTCTTTACCAGTCCTAAATAAAGATTTTGCAGAACTGAAGAGACAGAGGCTGTGAGCAGTATGAATTACCAGGTGTTCCCTGAGAGAATCAATTTCTCATTTTTGTTCTTACTTTTATCAAACTCCGTCTTATGACAACCGTAAAAAAAAAACCCCAAACCAAACTCAGTGCCGTCAAGTCGATTCCGACTCATAGCGACCCTACAGGACAGAGTAGAACTGCCCCACAGAGTTTCCAAGGACCATAGGCAGAGGGAAAGGGGGACTTGCTCCTTTCTAGGAGGATGCTGGGTGGTTGAGGAAACCCTGGTGGCATAGTGGTTAAGAGCTACATCTGCTAACCAAAAGGTCAGCAGTTTGAGTCCACCAGGTGCTCCTTGGAAACTCCGTGGGGCAGTTCTACTCTGTCCTATAGGGTCGCTATGAGTTGGAATTGACCCGACAGCAACAGGTTTGTTTTTTGGCTTTCGCTGGATGGTTGAGACTGTCCTAGGTGGCCAGTCCTGCTTTGCAGAGAACCTGAAGATTGGACTCACCAAATGAGGGAGACTTGGGATCATCCAGCCAAAAGGATACATTTTACAGGCAAGGAAACATAATCCCAGAGAAAATAACTAGTTCCATTTACTTCAAGAGTCCAGGGCCCCATAAATCCCTTTGGCTTAATGTTCTCTTGTGATTGTGGTTGAACTGACTTTGGAACCTGGGTACCCTGGATCCCAGCTAAGTACTCTCCCCATCTGCAATATTGTATATAATCATGCTATAAATTACCAAGTGTTCAGAAAAACTGAGGTGTCCTGGTGGCACAGTGGGTAAGTACTCACCTGCTAATTGAAAGTTTGGCAGTTGGAACTCACCAGCCGCTCTGCTAGAGAAAGATGTAGCAATCTGCTTCCATAAAGATTTACAGCCTTGGAAACCCTTTGGGGGTAGTTCTACTCTATCCTATAAGGTCAGAATCAGCTCAAAGCCAACAGGTTTGATTTCATTTTCAGAAAAACTAAAATTAAAAGAGAGACAGAGAGAAAAATAATTAAATAGAGCAGGTAATTCAGCCTGGTGTTCCTCTCATTGCCAAAGATGACAAATCTGCTGTTCCCAATAGGTTTCGGTTCTTGCATTCTTCTCTTTGTGTAAGCACTAGGGAGGCTTTGTATGGTTCTAAAAAAAAAAAGATAAAAAAGAAAAAAAAAAAATTCAGCCCCTAGATGCTATCCAGCAGTTCAGCTGAGAGTCCACTGAAGAGACACTGATCTGTTCTAACACCGGAGGGAAACTTGGTCCTTTTGGACTAAGAGAAATTGAGTCATGATGTCCAACGGGCAACTTCTGAAGGGATTTTCGAAAGTAACTTTGACCATACTCACTGTCTTTAGGACCTAAGCCTGGGTGTGATTTGCCTCTGCTATAATTTTGTCAGCACAGGAAATTGGCTGCCAAGAAATGACCCATTCAGAACAGTGCCATGTGTTAAATTACCCTTTGGTGAGCTCTTGCTGAAGCATCTTATGGGCAAGCAAGTATGGAGAGAACAGTAACATGAACAAACCTACACATCACTGGACTATCCAAATCATTAAAATATTGAATAATTTAAAGACTTAATGACCCAGCAAAGATGGGAAACACGTTTAAATGCAGATCTCAGTCATTAAAAATGCATTTGGCACGCCACATTTACCTCCTATGAAAATGGGGGAAAAATACATTTAGGACCAGACTGCCACAGCTCCCCAAGAGGGTGGCTTGGGAAAATAAGCGACAATTCTATTTGGTGCCCAATGAGGCGACTGCTCTGAGTTGCTGGGGTGCCTTTCTGTGGGGGCTGGCGATGCTGTCGCCATCTAAAACTGCAGCCAATTCACCACTCCAGAGACTTCTGAACTGTGCAAGATACAGGAAGCATTTTCTGCGAGAGACCCCCTCATAGGGGAAGGTGCCAGAGAGAGTCTGGCTTGACAGAAGCATCATGAGGTAAGGCAGCTGGGGAAATTTATATAGCAAGAAACACTGACAGAAGCAACTTGCAGGGTAATAGATCGCTTTTATATGACCTTTCTTGCCATGGTCTTGTAACTCCCACCAAATGAGTGAGTGGGGCTATGCAAATGAGGTGTTTGTGGCCCACCAAGGGAATTGGATAGCTTGCAAATAATGCAAATAAGGTACATGGCACCCTTGTGGGGGTGAGACCACACAAATAAGGGGATTAGTCAGTCAGTTTTGCCATCTCACTAAGCTTAAAATGAGCCATCCCAGAGGCAGACAAGGGGAACCTCACAACCACCAAAAGGGAGAGATGGGAGAGGAGTAGGGCCTTTGGACCTGGGGTCCCTGTACTGAGAATCTCCTAGACCCAGGAGACAGAGAAAGAGCCGTAACACCAGAGACAGCACAAGACGGTCAGAAACGGCAGCAGAACCAGGAGACTAGTGCAAAATGGCACAGCGGGCTTCCCAGCCCACAGAGCAAGGTGGTTACTGTGAACATGTTAACTCACAGAGTGAAAGAGCTGAACACCTTCAGACAAGAGGCTTGCTAGTAGAGTGGGTTGCCCCCAGGCACTTACTGGTGGAGTGGAGCTAAACAGCTTTGTGACACTTGCCTGAGCAGAGCAGAGACCAGGCCAGCCCAAGAGGCCCAAGGAGCCAAGGGCTGAGAGGCCAAAGGCCAGGGAGAGGCCTGTCTGTGGGCACAACCAAGAAGCTGTCCTGACCAAAGAACTACATCCTGAGTCGTTCCTGTTCCTGAATTGTAACTTATCATTTCCCTAATAAACCCCATAACTGTGAGTATGGTCTGTGAGTTTTGTGTGGCCATTGCAACGAATTATTGAACCAGCAGACGAGTAGACAGTGTTGTGGAAGGGATGGCTGGTGTCAGAATTGGTAAAAAGATTGGACAGAGTATGTATGTCTGATTTCCACTTCAAGAATCAGCCTTGGGCTGCCAATCTTGATTCTCCTTCCACCTTGCAAAGTTAGAAGAGGTCAGAAGCCCCTATCTCACCATTTTTACACAACTTAAAAGAAAACCAACCAAACCCCCTGCCGTCGAGTTGATTCCGACTCATAGCGACCCTGTAGGACAGAGTAGAACTGCCCCATAGAGTTTCACAAGGAGCGCCTGGCAGATTTGAACTGCTGACCTTTAGGTTAGCAGCCATAGCACTTAACCACTATGCTACCAGGGTTTCCCAGCTTAAAAGAGAGGGCCAAATTGTCTTTTACCTGATGCACGCTTCTCCTTTCTTACCAGACCTATGCTATTAAATGATTATATTAAGTCCCAAAGGAGACTTTTGGGTATTTTGTTTTGTTATACAGAGAAAATTAAGTTTGTGGTATTTGGAATGGATTCTGCTTTTCTAAGGGGTTTGATTCAATGGAAGTCCAACTATAGGCCTCCTATTGACACAATGCTGGGACAGTGAGGAAGCAAAAGCTGGGGCTGTTAGCCATGAACCAGATATGTGATCTTGAGCAAGTAACATAACCCTCTCATTCCTCAGTTTTTCTCATTTCTAAAACAAAAGAACTAGATCAGGGAGCAGAATGACATTAATTGGCACTCAGTGTCCCATCCAACCTCCCATGAGCTTTCCGATATGTCAGAGATGAGAAAGCTAAAGACTACATTTCCCAGATTCCTTTGCAGCTAGAGCCTGGTTATGAATTAAGTTCCCTTCCCCCCACCCCCATGAGATGCACTCGTGTGAGATTTTGAGAACAAAAATGAAACAGAGGCCATCTTCCTACTGCTTTTTCTGCTGGCAAGCCATGTCAAGAGCGTGGAGAGGCAGCTGTGGAGGTGGAGTTAGAGCTCTAGTGTCTCATAACCAGGCCAAGGGCCTGGAAGAGCCGTTAGGGTGACAGGGGCAGCAGCAGCAGAGGCTCCCCAAACTCTAGGAATCTTTTCCATAGATATGCTGGCAAAAATATGAAAAACGTGCTCAAGCGTGTTCACTACTGCACAGTTGTAATAATAAGACTGGCAACAACCCAAATGCCCATCAACAGGAGACGGGCTGAATAACTATGGTACAATCACACACATAAAGGAGTGCTGCATAGCTTTATAGAGGAATAAAGAATATCTCCGTATACATCTATGGGGTAATCTTCAAGATATACAGTTAAGTGGAATAAGCAAAGTGGAGAAAATGGTATAAAGTAGGTTACCATTTAGAAAAGAGGGCTATGTATACACATACTTAAAAAAAAAAAACCTTGGTGAACTGCCACTTGAGAACTTATTTGTATTCCCCCACCTAAGCTCTTTAGCAGTCTTTTGTATGTATTTGCAATAAAACTATCTTTTTCTGAGCAAAATAAATAAATGAAAGAAACCTTGGAAGAACAAACAAGCAAAAAAGAGGTAGTCCTAAAGACCTCCTGGAATAGGAAAAACAGCCTGTCTAAGATGACAGGCTGCAAACTCTGATAGTGAAACTAGAAACAAAGAAGCCCACGTGCTGACTAGTTCTCCACGCAGCTCAGGATGCAGTTGGGGGGAAAACAGATGGTTGGGGAAGGTGAGAAGGAAAATTAGCATTTACTGAGTGTCTACTATTTAAAGCACCTGGCCCAGGTTCTCCTTTAATCTTTTACAGCTTCACTTTGAAGTAGGTATTTTTATTATCCCCACTTTGGAGATAAGGAAAGGAGAGTAGAGAGAAACTGAACAACTCAATCAAATCCATAAAGCAAGTAAAGTGCCAGAAGTAGGGCTTTGCACCCAGGCCTTTCTGACCCCAGCTATAGAGTCATTCTTTGCTGGGCCCTCAGACTGAGCCCTCAGACTGAGCCCTTGGGCAGCTGCCAAGGGGGAGGAACTGCCTCCTTAGGGTCCTGGGATGTCTTCTTCCCTTCACCTACTCCTAGACTGGGGCCCCATGCCAAGCCACGGCACCTCCCAGCTTCTCTGTGACTGGCTGGGTAGGGGTGGGAGGACCTCTAAGCTACTGGTTTTCCATGTATTTTGAAATCACCTGAGGAGCTTTAAAAAGCACTGATACCCAGGTCCCACCTCCAGAGATTCCTATTTAATAACTATGGGGTACAGCCTGGGTATGAGAACGCCCCAGGTGATTCTAATGTACAGCAAAGTTCGAGACCCTCTGCACTAAGCTCTTACTGTTTCCAAGTGTGGTCTGATGTCCAATAGTACTGACATCACCTGGGAGCTTGTTAGAAATGAGAAGTGCCTGGTCCCACCCAGACTCACTGAATCAGAAACTTGGGGAGAGCAGAAGAGACCTCAACAAGCCCTCCAGGTGATTCTGATGTACCCTAAAGTTTGAGAATCACTGCTCTAAGCAACAAGTTAGAGACAGATGACATACCACAGTTTGCTTTGTAATCTATCAAATAACCACCATGTTTGTTACAAAGTAAGATAAAATTGATAGCCTCAGGGAATGAGACCAGCCAGGCCTTTTCCCCAAGGACAAAACCTTGAGGCATGTGAAAAAATGCTTAAATGTGGTTTGGAATCATCTGGAACTCACTGCAGGCTTCTGAGAAGGGCAGCATAATCAAAATATGAGGATGCTACTCAGCCACTGTGTACCAAAATCTACTGAAGGAAGCGTTGACAGCTAGAATATGGTCCTCAAGGACAGATGGACAAGGATGAACAGCTGAGGGTGACCCAGCAAACCAGTGGCCCCTCTTGACAAGGCTTCTCAACTTAGATGGTTTCCTGTTGTTGTTGGGTGCCATCGAGTTGGTTCCAGCTCATAGTGACCCTATGTACAACAGAATGAAACACTACCCAGTCCTGCGCCATCCTCACAATCATTGCTTAAGCCCATTGTTGCAGCCACTGTGTCAATCTATCTTGTTGAAGGTCTTCTTTTTCACTGACCCTCTAGGGCTGCCATAGCAAATTGCCACAAACTGGTTGGCTTCAAAAAACAGAAATTTATTCTCTCACAGTTTTGGAGGCCAGAAGTCTGAAATCAAGGAGTCAATAGGTTTGGTTGCTTCCGGAGGCTCTGCCTTTCTCCTAGCTCCTGGTGGCTACCAGCAATCCTTGGTGTTCCTTGGCTTGTAGATGCATCACTCTCTGCTCCATCTTCACATGGCCTTCCCCTCTGTGCTCTGTGTCTCAGATCTCTCTCTCCTATAATGACACCAGTAATTGGATTTAAGGCTCACCCTAAATCCAGGATTATCTCTTCTGGAGATCCTTAACCTAATTACATCTACAAAGACCCTATTTGCAAATAAGGCTACATTCACAGGTACCTGGAGTTAGGACTTGAACATATTATTTTTGGAGAGCACAATTCAGTCAACTACAGAAGAGAAACAAATTTTACTTCCTTATAGCTGCCCTCCCTAATGCTGATTCTGAGCCAAGAAGCTGCCTTACTCACTCCTTGCTTTCAGGCAACTCTGTTTGCCCTCATGGCAAATGCGGATGGGCCCACCCCCACCCATTCCCCATTGCTGTTGGGTCAATTCTGACTTACAGCGATCCTATAGGACAGAGCAGAACTGTCCCATAGGGTTTCCAAGGAGCACCTGGTGGATTCAAACTGCTGACCTTTCGGTTAGCAGCCGTAGCACTTAACCATTACAACACCAGGGTTTCCGATGGGCCAGGCATACAGTACTAATAATTATCTTCTCAGAGGTGCTTTATAGGGTGCTTTCATGTGTGCTCATTTAAAGCTTCAACCAAAGCTGTGATATTTCTGGGCTATTGCATAAAGGAAGAAACTGAGGCTCAGGGAGGTTAGGTGATTTGCCCAAAGTCACAGAGTTAGCTAGTGGTAGAGACTGGGCTTGAACCCAGCCCTCCCACACCAAATTCCCAGCCTCTTCTGTTGGAATCATCTACTGCCAGGCGGGGAAGGATTATCTGTTAAACAAGGTGGGCACGGGCTTACTTGTGTTTACTTGCTGATTTGTAATACACAATTTCACCTGTTTTTCACCACATCTTTAATGTGAAATTGTGTAAAACCCATGTGAAATTGTACACTATAGATTAATAAGTAAACACAAGTAAGTCCATGTGTACCTTGCTTACTGTAAGCTGGTGCGTACCTTGTTTACTGGTTAATCCACCCCTGCTGCCAGAACTCATGATTTAACCCTAACATCTTCAGGGAAAGGGGACCAGGAACTCTTCCCTGGGACCAGTGGTCTAATCAAGATACAGCATTCTCTCAGTTTGTCACCAATGGTTCATGGAAGATGATCACTGCTTCCTCTCTCTGCTTCCCAAGACTTCCAACTCTAGTTCTGCAAATATCAAGAGCCTTGTATGTGCCAGGCATCTTGGCCTGTGGTAAAAACTCAGTAAGTGTGAAAAGAATGATTTTGTTGTTGTTGTTGTTCTGACCATAGCTCAGCAAGAAACATAGTTGATATAGGAAGTTGAATAAAACACACACCTAGTCCCAAGGACTCAACAATGCAGGGGACACACAGGCATACCTTGATGTACAATGACAGCAGAAGCAGCGGGTTCCAATACCAGTCCCCATGTTCTCTTAATTTAAAAATTGGTGAAAACCTATTACCACAGGGGCCAGGAGGCTGGTCTTGATGCTTTTATCTTTAGGTGGTGTCTTGTTTTCCGTAGGTTGTTGTGGTCCAGTAATGCTGTGTCTGCTTCATCTTTAGTGTCTGTCTTAGTCATCCAGTGCTGCTCTAACAGAAATACCACAAGTAGATGGCTTTAACAAAAAGAAATTTATTCTCTCACAGTCGAATAGGCTAGAAACCCAAATTCAGGGTGTCAGCTCCAGGGGAAGGCTTTCTTTCTCTGTTGGCTCCAGGGTAAGGTCCTTGTCATCAATCTTCCCTTGGTCTGGGAGTATCTCAGTGCAGGAACGTCAGGTTCAAAGGACACACTCTGCTCTTGGCGCTGCTTTCTTGGTGGTATGAGGTCCCTAAGTCTCTTTGCTTGCTTCTCTCTCTTATATCTCAAAAGAGATTGCCTTAAGACACCATCTAATCTTGTAGATCTCATCAGTGTAACTGCCACTAACCCATTTTATTACATCATAGTGATGGGATTTACAACACATAGGGAAATCACATCGGACGGTGAAATGGTAGACAATCATACAAGAGAATCATGATCTAGCCAAATTGACAGATATTTGGGGAGGACACAATCCAATCCATGACATTCCACCCTTTGGCCTCCAAAAATTCATGTCCTTGCCACATGTAACACATACTCACCCATCATCTTATAGCAAAGGTCTTAATTCAATTCCAAGTCCAAAATCCAAAAATTCCTCATCTGTGAAATCTAGAATACAAGTTAACTGCTTCCGAAGGCACAATGGCAGAACAGGCACTAGCTAGACATTTCCATTACAAATAAGAGACATTGGAGGGAAAGAAGGCATAACAGGCACCAAGCAAGTCTGCACACATTACATTGGCCCTTAAGGCTTTGAAAATAATCCTCTGTCCTCTGACACCATTACACAACGGCTCTGCCCTCCAAACTCTAGGTACTGGCTACAGTCTCCAGATTCTGAGAGGAGGCCCCTCAGCTCTGGGCTTCGGCTCCACCTTCCAGGCCCACTAGGACAGCAACTCTGTTCCCTCAGCTTTAGGCGCACCATTCTTCTAGTCCATCTGAGTGGTGACTCCACCCTTAGAAAAACCAGAAGCCATGGTTCCACCCTTTGGAGATCATGGCCATAGCTTTTGAGACTGAGGCAGCTCGGCTTCCTGTGTTCCTTGTCTCTTCAGCTTCTGCTTCCTGATTCCTTGGCCTCTTGGTTCCTGAGGCCTCACACCTGCATCAGCCCTGCTGGGACAAGTGATCCAAAGCTCTGTAGCTCAAGGGATAAATGCCTGGAAGCACCCCACTCCACCAGTAAACTTTGGCCAGAAGGCACTCAGCTCTCTTGCTCAGTGGGTTGGCAAGCCCAGCTTCACCTCTAAGTGCCCAGAGGCACCTCACTCCACCAGCAAGCCTTCTGCACACAGGCACTCAGCTCTCTTGCTCTGTGGGTCAGCTCCAGCGCCATTTTGCACTGGTCTCATGGTTCTGCTGCTGCTGTTTCTCACCATCTGCACCTTCTCCAGTGTTAAGTACTCCTCATTTCCTTCTGAATCTTCTATCCATTCACAGTTTCAAAACCGCTTCCACATTTTAGGTATCTGTTACAGCAGCACTCCACTCTCAGTACCAAACTCTGTCTTAGTTATCTAGTGCTGCGATAATAGAAATACCACTAGTGGATGGCTTTAATGAAGAGAAATTTATTCTCTCACAGCCTAGGAGGTTACAAGTCCAAATTCAGGGTGTCAGCTCCAGGGGATGGCTTTCTCCCTCTGTCAGCTCTGGAGGAAGATTTCTTGTCATTAATCTTCCCCTGGTTGAGGAGCTTCTCAGATGCAGGGACCCCAGGTCCAAAGGCCTTGCTCTGCTCCTGATGCTGCTTTCTTGGTGGTTTGAGATCCCCGCTCTCTGCTTGCTCCCCTTTCCTTTTATCTCTTATAAGATAAAAGGTGATACAAGCCACACCTCAGGGGAACTCCCTTTACATTGGATCAGGGATGTGGCCTGAGCAAGAATGTTATATATCACCCTAATCCTTTTAATCACAGGCAGAGATTATGATTTATAACACGTAAGAAAATCACAAAATGGAGGAAAACCACACATAGCCTAACCAAGTTGACATATTTTTTGGGGGACGCAATACAATCCATGACAGTAGCACTAGATAACTGAGAAAAAAATTGGTACCAAGAGAGTGGGGTGCTCTCTGACAGGTATCTAAATTGTGGAGGTGGTTTTGAAACTAAATAGGTAGAAGCAGGAAGAGTTTTAAAGTGTCTAATAGTAAAAGCCTAGATTGCCTTGAAGAGACTGTTGGTAGAATTATGGACATCAAAGACAATTCTGGTGAGGACTCAGAAGGAAGTGAGGAGAGCTGTTATATTAGAGATGGCACAGAAGACAAGAAGCAGCAGCAGAAAAACGGCAGCAGCAGAACCAGAAGACCAACCCAAGACTGTGCTGGAGCCAATCCACAAAGTGAGAGAGCTGAGTGCCTACAGCAGGAGGCTTCCTGGTGGAGTAGGGTACCTCTGGGCATTGATCAGTGGAGGCAGGCTTGCCTGGCCTGTAGAGTGAGACAGCTGAGTGCCTTCCAGCTGAAGTTTACTGACAAAGTGGGGTGCCTCCAGGTACTCATCGGTGGAGCTAAAGAGCTTTGGAACATTGCCCCAGCAGTGCAGACGTAGGCTGTGAGGCCCAAAGGACTGAGAGGCCAAGGAACCAGGAAGCAAAACTGAAGAGACAAGGAACACAGGAAGCAGAGCTGCCTCAGTCTCAAAGGGCGGAGTTGCCACTCAGATGGACTAGGAGAATGGGGCTGTCCAAAGTTGAGGGAGCAGAGTTGCCACTCCAGTGGGCCTCAGAATTCAGAGAGTGTGGCCAATACCTAGAGTCTGGAGGGCAGGGCCATTGGATATGTTGTCTCAGAAAACAAAGGATTATTTTCAAACCTTAAGAGCTAATGTAATGTGTTCTGCTGACTTACTTGGTGCCTGTTATCCTTTCTTTCCCTCCAGTTTGTCCCATTTGTAATGGATAAGTCTACCTTGTGCCTGTTCCACCATTGTACTTTGGAAACATATAACTTGTATTCTAGATTTCACAGATGAAGAGGAATTTTTGGATTTTGGACTTGGAGTTGAATTAAGACATTTGCTATGATATGATAGGGTGGGTGTACATGTTTTACATGTGGCAATGATATGAATTTTTGAGGGCCAAAGAGTGGAATGTTATGGATTGAATTGTGTCGCTAAAAGTGTGTGGCAACTTGGCTAGTCCACAATTCCTAGTATTGTGTGATTGTTCACTATTTTGTAATCTGATGTGATTTTATTATGTGTTGTAATTCCTACCTTTATGATGTTAATGAGGCACAACTCAATCTACATGATTAGGCTGTGTCTTAAGTCAACCACTTTGGAGATATAAAAGAGAGAAGCGAGCAGAGACAGGTACCTCATATCACCAAGAAAGTACTGCCAGGAGCAGAGCATGTCCTTTGGACCCTGGGTCCCTGCACTGAGAAGCTCCTAGACCAAGGAATGGTTAATGACAAGGACCTTCCTCCAGAGCCAACAGAGAGAGAAAGCCTTCCCCTGGAGCTGGTGCCCTGAATTTAGACTTCTAGCCTCCTAGACTGTGAGAGAATAAAATTTCTCTTTGTTCAGAGAATACCCTTGTGGTATTTCTGTTATAGCAGCACTAGTTAACTAAGACACATATCACAGACATTACCTTTACCAACCTGGGTATAGATCAGAACAGTTGGAGGTCCCAGTGAAATATGGTAAGTATATTGTACAAGTGATCATTTACCAGTTAACAGGTGAGAAAACCACACCTGATTTGACTCCACTGCCAAGACAGTGTCACTGCTAGGGACCTACCAGGCTCCTACCCTCTCTCCCACTAAGCAATTCAAAATATTTTGACATGTGCACTCATTCCATTTAATGTATTTGTCATCATTTGATTTACCTGTCATACCACACAGCAAACCTAAATTTGATATGAAAAGCATCTCAGATAACAAGGGTGCTAGACTCAGCATTTAAAACTCCTCACTGAGAGCAGTTGGTACAATTTCTTTGGAGGGTAATATGGTGATATCAATTAAAATTTAAAATATGAATATCCTTTGACCTAACAGTTCCACTTCCAGGATTTCTTCCCATGGATAATAACAAAAACAACAAAATCCAATCAAAACAGAAATACAAATGCACGTGTGTGCATACTTATTTTGGCATTATTTATAATAGCATAAGACTGGACACAGTTGAAATTATCTTTATTAGATGATGGTTAAATAAATTCTGATACATCCAAACAATGGAATTCTAAGAAGTCATGAGAAAGAATGAGGCAAATCTTATTATTTTTCTATTTTTATTGTCCTTTAAGTGAAAGTTTACAAATTAAGTCAGTCTCTCATACAAAAATTTATATAACCTTGCTCTGCACTCCTAGTTGCTCTCCCCCTAATGAGACAGCACACTCCTTCTCTCTACCCTGTATTCCCGTGTCCATTCAACCAGCCTCTGTCCCCTATGCCTTCTCATCTCCCCTCCAGACAGGAGCTGCCCAGATAGTCTCAAGCGACTACTTGAGCCAAGAAGCCCACTCCTCACCAGTATCATTGTCTATCTAATAGTCCAGTCTAACCCCTGTCTAAAGATTTAGCTTTGGAAATGATTCCTGTCTTGGGCCAACAGAAGGTCTGGAGACCATGACCTCTGGGGTCCCTCTAGTCTCAGTCAGACCATTAAGTCTGGTCGTTTTTACGAGAATTTGAGGTCTACATCCCACTGCTCTCCTGCTCCATCAAGGATTCAGAATTAGGTAAATCTTTATGTGACAATATTGAAAACAGAATGAACTACGAGATATGTTAAGTGAAAAAACAAGGTGCAGAGGAGTAGATATAGCATGTGTAATATATGTAGTGTATAGTATTCTTCCTTTCATTCAGCATTCATTCATTCATATATTCAAACTAAAGTACATAAGTGTTTCTTCTCCGTGTATTTACTTGCTATTGAGTTTATTGTAGATCTCTGAAGGCTCATAATTTAACTTGTTCTAAGACGCTATAATGCCATCATCTCTGAATCAAAAAAAAAGAAAGACAAAGGGTATTAAATACTGGTGCCATATTTATAAACTAAGAAAAAAAAGGGAAACAGATTTGTTACTATTGCATCTCTTCCACCCTCCTTACTGAAATACACTGTTCCATTTGAGCTGGCACTGGTAAGTTCTTGGATGCTGAAGAAATTGTATCCTTTTTTAAAAAAACCCATAATACTGTGCCTGCTGCTGACTTCTTATCCCATTTATGAACTGATGAGCAAAACTGGGTCCTGACTTTCAGCTAGCAGCATAAAATAAGGGGTGAATACTGGAGCTTATAAAAGATCCCACCCATATATACTTCCCAGGAATTTCCAGACCAACAGCATGATAGGGGCAGTCAGACTAGGGCCTCAGGGACTATGAGGATTCAGCTCCATACACTTCATCTTGGGAAAGTAAATGATGAAAATCATGGGTTCATGAGGAAGGTCTAAATGGCTCCTAGTCTCTTCCTTTGGTACCTAGTGGATAAGAGCATGAACTCTGAAGTCAGACTCCAGGATTCCATCCTAATGCTGCCATTTGTTAGTTATTTCACCCTAGATAATTTATTCTCTGGTCTCAGTTTTCTCATCCGTAAAATGGGGGTAATTCTATCACACATCTCCTAAGGTTACCACGAAGGTTAAATGAGCAAATACAGGTAACACGCCTAGAATAGTACCTAATACATACCAAATACTTAACCAATGCTAGTCATTACTATGAACCTACAAGCTAATCTAGTCCAGAAAAAGAAAACAATCCTATTTCTGCACAGTAAACATTAAAACTTCAAAACCTCATTGCTCTTCCCCTCTCCAAGGGCCCCGAGGCCATGAACTAAAATAACAGACATGATCTTTGTTTCTTACGTTCTACAGAGCGGTTTTTCTTAAGCAACATTGTCTACCTCAATCCAAATTAACTTAAACTATTCATTTTATCTCCAAATCATTTCTGAATCCCACAGTCATTAATTTCAAACCCAGACTTGCCTTTGCACTTAATTATTAGTTCTTCTCTCAGGAGTCAGGAATGTAGCACTTTCATTAACTTACAAAAAGTTTAGGTGCCTACCGTAGTGGTGGTGGTGTCTAAAAAGATCCAGTGGAGCACTTGGGCTGGTGTGTTAGGAACCCCCATCTGCTGCTGCAGAGAGATACCATCTCAGAGCAGTTTCTAGGCTAAAAGCATGGCAGTTTCCCCACTGCGTAGGCAGGATATGGGATGCCAGAGACAGAGTAGCTGTGGAATCCTAAGCAAGCCCTCACTTGTCCAGTCTTTACTTTCAGCATCTATAAAACAAAGGGATAGAATGAAATGAGTTACTTGGTTTTTTCCAGCCCTAAGCCACAAGCCTCTAAGTGAATATGAACCCTGTCTCAGGAAACTTGGCCCTTTTTTTTTTTTTTAACTATGCTGAAGCACTTTTGTCTCACCTGAACCCTGCCATCACACACCTAAACACACACAAATGGTGAACTCATAATAACAGTTCTCATTTATTGGGAACCCTGGTAGCGCAGTAGTTAAGAGCTCAGCTGCTAACCAAAAGATCAGCAGTTTGAATCCACCAGGCACTCCTTGGAAGACTTTGGGGCAGTTCTACCCTGTCCTATAGTGTAGCTATGAGTCGGAATTGATGGCAACGGGTTTTTGTTTTTTTTTTTAAGGTGCTAAGTGCCAAGTGCTTTATACACATCATCACATTTAATCCTCGCAACAAACCTTTGAGGTAGATACTAATTTTTCAGATGCACAGAGAGGCCGAGGTGAGGACCAAAGAGTGAGTCTAGTTTCTTCTTTGTAAAAGAGGAAGGTGGACTAGATTACCAAGGTCCTTCAAGCTTTAGGAGACTCTGGTGGTGTAGTGGTTAAGTTCTACAGGTGCTAATGAAAAGGTCGGCAGTTTGAATCCACCAGGTGCTCCTTGGAAACTCTATGGGGCAGTTCTACCCCGTCCTATAGGGTCCTTTGAGTTGGAATCGACTCGATGGCAATGGGTTTGGTTTCAGTTTTTTCCAGCTTTATATGATTCTGTAAATCTAGGTTCATTCTAGCCTTAAGTCTTCCAAGTTGACCACGTTTGGGGTGAGGGATCCCAGAACTGTGAGATTTCTGAGGTACATTTGTGGGATTCTTCCTGGCATACAAGGTATGAAATCGCACCATCATCCTTGAATTTATACTTTTGAATGTTTTGCTTTAGCCATTCTGGTTTTATGAAACAACATCGAAGGCTTCCCACCCCTCCACCCCCAAGCGGGGCTCCAGGGCAAGCAGAGATTCTGTATGCTGTATGTGATTACAAATTTTCCTTCTTCTCAGAAACTCAGACCCCTCCACAGTTCTTCTCAGGAGAGAGATTAGGCAGAGTTCCCCTATTGTGGGTTTTCAGCTTGCGTCAGACACTGGGCAAAGCTGAGCCAGAGCACAGAGTGATATGACCTCACTTTCAGTGTCTGGTTTCAAAGCACATATTTAAGTCTCTGATTCTACCACAGCTGCACATTTTCTGAGCCTTTATCTTCCATCCCTGTCTTAAGTATTTCATTCCACCCAGCCAATCTCTCTCTCTCTCTCTCACACACATACACACACTCGTATTCTCACTCATTCCTTCTCTCCTTGAAGATATCTCATAGTTCAGGACAAACACATCAAAATTCAGGCTGTTCTCGGTGACAAGAACATGTGACAATACAAAGACATGAAAGGCTGAGTTCTTAAACTCTCAGTCAAAAAGGGACGTCTTTGGAACCATCCTCTTCTTTACAGGGCTGAGGGCTGCAGTAAAATAGAACTCATCAGAGACACAGACACACTCAGAAAAAGAAAAGCACATATTTATTAGGAGCAGCTGCGTTCGTCTGCGTTCCTAGAGGGATGTGGGAGAAAACTGGCATTCATTCACAGCCCTGGAAAAGGCTGGTGCCAAAAGAACCAGAAAGAGCGAGTAAGTTCCCCAGCGTAGTGGGTGGTACCTACCAGACAGCCGTGTCCACCAAGGTGGACCAGCCTCCCCAGGCATGGGACAAACGGTGCCTGCACATGGCCTCCTCTCCCTGATGATCAGTCACTGAGGGGCCCAGCCACTGACCTCACACCCTTCTTTAGGGACCACTGGCCTCGCAGAAAAGGTTGGGTTGGGCAGGGTTGTGTCGGAGGATGGCTCAGTCTGTCAGGAGAGGGGCAGGACCAGGCCAGGGCAGCCTGCAGCACCCTTGTCAGTCTCTTGAGGATAAGGACATCAAAGCCTCGCTGGAGGCTGCCTTCCCACAGAAGTGAAGAGCTTGGGCCTCCTCACCCTTAAGGGGAAAAATCCTGTAATCCTCTAAAGGAAGGAGCCACTTCACTTCCCATTGGCCTTCACTTCTGATGAGGTCCTCACTTCCGGTGAGGCCTTCGTTTCCAGTTTGCCTTCCCCACCCATGGGATCTTCCCTCCAGTTGGCGCCCTCCCTCCTGGGTGGTATTTAGCAGATAGAAATAAAGAACACATAATGTTTCAGTATGAGTATGTCCCAAACATGGTACCAGGCATGCTTATACTAAAAGATTATCTCAAATTTGAATTAAACTGGGGGTCCTATATTTTATCTGACAACTCTCCTCCCCACTCCCTGCTTATCTCTCAACCCCCCAGGCCTTCTCTGCAGTGCTTATTCTAGCTCTGTACTCTCAAGCAGAAATTTGCTCAATTCTGGTTCTCTTGGGATTCCTAGTAAAAAGGCAAAGACCCCAGGCCACATCTGCTGAATACAAATCTTTGGGGATGAGGCTTAGAAATATATATTTTATTAAGTTGTTATCTAGTTGATTCTGATGTATATTTGTATTAGTTATATATTGCTTTGGAACAAATTACCCTGAAACATAGAGACTGAAAACAACAAACATTAATTATCCCACAGTTTATATGTATCAGGAATTCAGAATTGACTTAGCTTTGTGGCTGTGGCTCAAGGTCTCTCATGAGGCTGTAGTCAAGGTTTTGGCTGGGGCTGCAGACATCTCAAGGCTCCACTGGTGCTAGAAAATCCATTTCCAAGATCATTCACATGGCTGTTGGCTAGCCCCAAGTCTATGCTGGCTGTTAAGCCAGACATTCTCTATAGGGCTGCTCACAACATGGTAACTGCTTCTGCCAGAAATACATATATAAGAGAGAGAAAGCCAGAAAGAGCCCCCAAGACACTAAATTCAGCCTGCACTCAGAGGAATAAGATTATACAAGAGTGTGGATCCCAGGAAACAGGAGTCATTTGGGGACCATCATAGAAGCTGCCTACCACAACATTCAAGTTTGAGAATTACTATCATAAATTAGTCCTCAACACACTGCAACTAAGACCACATTTTTTAAATAGGATTCAATGTCTTTCTTTACTTCTTTTTTCCTGCTTCCATCCTTCCTCTCTATCTACCTCCTTGGAGATTTGAGACAATAACAATGAGGAAGTAAAAAGAAATGAAGAAAAAAAATTTAATGATAGTCTTAGGAGAATAGCAAAACATTAAATTGAAAACTGCCTGCAAATATTGTTTGGCTACGGGGAAATTATATGCAAACACCATGCATATATAGCCATGTCCCTTCTAAAATTTTTTTAGCACTTATTGCAACTCTTTGAGAATCTCCTATGAGGACTTCAGGAAACACAGTAAGTAGGGTGACCAATTGTCCTCATTTTCCTGGGACTTTCCTATGTCCTGGAAAACTCTGCAGTCCCAGGCAAAATGAAATGGTTAGTTACCGTCATAATAAGAAGCCAACACGAAATCTCATTAGACATTCTGCCCTTATCTGGAGCCTAAGTGGATCCCCCTTGGTTTAGAAAAGCAATGTGATGAAGTGGAGAGGGCATGGGCTTTGAGCTGGAAGCACACCAATGTGCGCTCTTAACTGTGGCCTTAAGCTATCTCATCTAGAAAATTGTTGTTGTTTGGTGCCGTCGAGTTGGTTCCAATTCATACAGATCCCACATACAACAGAAGGAAACTCTGCTCGGTCCTGCACTAACTTCACAATCGTTGCTATGTTTGAGCTCATTGTTGTAGCCACTGTGTCAATCCATCTTGTGAGGGTCTTCCTCTTTTTCACTGACCCCTTCTACTTTACCAAGCATGATGTCCTCTCCTGGGACTGGTCCCTCCTGATAACCTGTCCAAAGTACATGAGACGAAGTCTCACCATCCTTGCTTCTAAGGAGCTTTCTGGCTGTTCATTCTTTAGGAATATTCAATATTCTTTACCAATACCATAATTCAAAGGCATCAATTCTTCTTCAGTCTTCCTTGTTCATTGTCCAGTTTTCACATGCATATGAGACAACTGACAATACCACAGCTTGGGTCACTTAGTTCTCAAAGTGATATCTTTACGTTTTAACATTTTAAAGAGGCCTTTTGCAGCAGATTTGCCCATTGCATTATGTCATTTGATTTTCTTAACCACATCTTCTATAGGTGCTGATTGTGGATTCAAGTAAAATTAAATCCTTGACAATGTCAATCTTTTCTCCCTTTATCTGGATGTTGCTTACTGGTCCAGTTGTGAGGATTTTTGTTTTATGTTGAGCTGTAATCCATACTGAAGGCCATGGTCTTTGATATCCATCAGTAAGTGCTTTAAGTCCTCTTTACTTTCAGCAAGCAAGGTTGTGTCATCTGCATATCACAGGTTGTTAAGTAGTCTTCCTCTAATCCTGATGCCAGGATCTCCTTCATATAGTCCAGCTTCTCAGGTTATTTGCTTAGCATACAGATCTAGAAAATAGGGACCATAAATCTACATTAAAAAAAAAATATATATATATATATCCATTGCCTTTAAGGCAATTCTGACACATGGCAACCCCATGTGTTACAGGGTACAACTGCTCCATAGACTTTCTTGGCTGTAATCACCAGGCATTTCTTCTGCAGTGCCTTTGGGTGGATTCAAACCACCAATTTTTCAGTTAGCAAGCCATTTGCACCACTTTTAAATATAATTATGTACATGGAAGTACCTTGTAACCTAAGAGGTGCCATATAGCTCTTTACTACTATTTTTTTGGAGAGAAGAGTCACAATTTTACAGGTGGGAATAAAAATTCACCCTTTTGTACTTTTGCTACCAAGCCTGACATTTTCTTTTTCAAGTAGGCTGGCTGTGCTCACCTCCTGGGAAGGTGAAAAAAGCCCACAAAATCCACATTAAATGCCTCTAATTTTCATTTTAATTTGCAGTTTAATCCCCATTACTCTAAACTCCCAAAAAAGGACAGTTACCTCCATTGTATCCTTGATGACAAATTTCCCAGAAAATCTTCAAAAAATCCTGCTACAAAAGACGTGATTCATTTCTCACAGCTCTGACGGTGCGACTCCCTCCCTGAACCTGTCACAGCGGAGAGCCTGCCCCCACCCTCCTCCACTTCCATTCCTCAAGGTTTGAGACCTTTTTTTTTTTTGGCAAGAAAGGCAGTAATCTGTAAATTGTATTACAGTATTCATATCCTCTCTTTTTTTCTTCTGCCTTTACCAGTTCTGGGCAGGTCTGCACACTTATATGTCCATCAGTCTCTAGTTCAAATTAGACAATTCTATTTGAACATTGATTGCATTTGTCTTCAAGGTGGATCAATTAGTAAGAATGGCCACGATCTGCTTTTATCCATTGCTTCCTCCACATCCTTCCACACATATTCCAGTGCCCTGGCTGCGAATCCCGGGCAACTAATGACACTGAACTGATTCTGGCGCAGAGGAAAGACCTCTGAACTGAAGCCAATGATCTGATTCTGGTCTGTTCCCTGCTACTTCCCAGCCCTATCTACTTGGACCTCTCTGAGTCTCAATGGCAAGAAAGACATCCAGCCTTCCTACAGCATGGGTGGTTGTAAGGATCAAATCGAATAAAATTAATGTAAATGAAAGGCTTTTTAAAACCTTAGAGTGCTATATAAGTTATTTTGTTTTTATTAGAGTCCTTTCTTTGGCACACTTCAGATAACTGGCCAGCTGTTACTAGGTGAGAATTTCTATTTACTGACCTTAGAAAGCTTACATAATAATTATAATATTCTTAGTACTGCCACTGAGCTGTTGCCTCATGATTTCTGTTTTATAGTTTTAACACTTTAAGAGGCTGATTTTTGCCCCTGCACTTTAGGAACACCGCCATCGAGTAGTGGTGGTGTGCCACAGACCGATTCCAAGGTATGTCCTTTTTCCCTGTAACTCATGGTGGTGATATTTCAGCTTACACAGAATGTAACATTTAATTTTATACCATTTCTTTAAAATCTGCAGTTCTACATCAATAAAATTGATTTTTAAAAATGAACAGTGCTTAAGCAAAATCTTACACAAGTACCATAACTAAAGAGAAGACAATAAACACATCCCTCCTCCCCTCCCCAGTTTATTAAGTTGCATTCAAGCTTGCAGTTAATATGTCATTATAACATTTATAGCCATATCAAAAGAAAAAAATTTCACCTACAATCTTACCAGACTGATACAATGGAATACAAAGTGAATTGCTTGGTTATATCATTTTTGTTCTGAAGGAGGAAGGATAAGGGAGATGAGCTCAAAGGCTTAACCTCATTCCATAGCCCTATTTCATCTTTCTGGAACACTGGGGTATAGGGGTTAGGGTTATTGTCTTGCATAAGATCTCTCAGGAAATTCTTGACGGAGCTGGGCAAAGATTAAAATCAAGAACATTAAAACTTGCAACCTAAACAGTGGAACAAGAGTCTTCAAGCCGTTTCACTATTCCTCTGTAGGCTCACATACCTGCAGACGTAATTTTTAATTAAGCTCAGACAGGAGCCTAGAATATTTCAAGGACATTGACAAGGCAGCTCTGCCTTGGTGGGAGCCAAGAGGCTGGATTGAGGCCCCTTCCACTGTTTAGGGCTGGGCACCCCAACTGAGTCATTTAAATTCTCTCACCTTTGGTTTTCTCATCTGAAAACTGAGGTACTTTATAAACACTGCAGTAAAACGTCCGGTATTATTTTTACTTACTGTATTTCCTAAATTAATCATAATAGTTGCTAACATTTGAGAACTTCATATGTGCCAGAAAGAGCCCAGGTGGCACAAGGGTTAAGCGCTCAGCTGCTAACTAAAACTCAGTGGTTTGAATCCACCAGCCACTCCTTGGAAACCCTAGGAACAGTTCTAATCTCTCCTATAGGGTCGCTATGGGTCAGAATCAACTCGACGGCAATGGGTTTGGTTTTTTTCGGTTTTGACTGTATCTGAGAAAAATATATGCATGAATATAGTCATACAGAGAGTACTGTTTAAAACAAGTTTTTGGCAAACTGGCTATTTTGATAAATTTGACAAGTTGGTCATATGGTGAATTGATACTTTGTTGAATTGTCTCTTGGAGAATTAACAATTGGGCAAATTGACCTAGAGCTATTGGAAAGCTTGTGTGAACAAAACCCTAACTGTCCTCGCCCCCTCCACTCCCTAGAATGTCACACTGCTACCTGAGAGAGGACAGTACACAAGGCCAGGGAGCACCTACAGAGACAACAGATGCAACTGGTGTATACACCCCAGCAAGGGGCTTCTGATGAAAGGAGGGACGAGGGAGATCAATTTAGGGGAGAGCTCCCCTGGGGGCCTCAGAATCCCGGTAGTGGGGATGGAAAGGAAACACAATGTTAGAGCTAATGATTGTTTTCTAACTTTCCTTTTCTTTCTCCCCGATTCCTGGACCTCCCCAATCAGGCCACGTGGCCATTTCAGTGTTCCAGGTATCTTCCAAGTTGTTCCAGCAACAGGTCTGCGGCAGCATCAGCTTCTTAATGTTGAGGGCCAAGTCTCCTTGTTCATATATTTAATAGTGGAAACCCAAGGACATCAGTCATGTATGTGCCCCTTGCCCCTCAAGTTCCATGTACAAATTTAGATACATCTCTTTCCTTCCTTCTTCTTCCCTCCTCCCTCCCTCCCATTAATCCAATTGAAGAGGTGACCCTCTTCTTTCTATAGTCAATTCACCTGCCAGTGCTCTGGGTCTCATTCCTCCCTGCCTTCATGCTTCACTTCATCAATTGTTTACACCCTGATTGCCTCCCACCTTTATCTTCAACCATCTTCATCTCCCGCTTTCTCTCCCATCTTTATCTACAAACTTTCTCTCAACTCTCTCTCCTCATCTCCATGAAGTTATGAAATAAACTACTACACCTACTTTCTCCACTGTCTTTATTGCCTCATTTTTCATTCACCCCTACTCATTGTTGTATTCTTTACAGGACCTAGCTCACAGATCACAGGTGCTCAAGCAAAGAATGTTGGATGAATGATTCAATTAAATGATTAAATATTTTTCAAGTAGAGTGCAAAGAAGACATTGTTCTTGTCTTCACGGAGGGGGTGTCTAATTAGAGAGATAAGATAGAAACATGAAAAAAATATCACAAATGCCCCATTGTGAAAAACAGAACAGAATCTTTAAAATGGAAGCACCTGGAGAGCCCCCTGGGACTTGATTAACACCTTGCTGTTTCCTTCCAGTGCTTCTGTGAGTGGAAATCAATAAAATCATAGCAAGGTGCAAGGACCAAAGGGGAACCCCAACTACTGTGCCACACTCAGAGACAGATTACTCAATAAGTAAGGTATGCACAGGCTTGTTTATTTACTAATCTGTAGTGCACAATTTCACATGGGTTTACCACATCTGATTAGTAAGTAAGCACAAGTAAGCCCATGCTACCTTGCTTACTGGTTATTCTGCCTCTGGTCACACTGGTGATTTATACAAAATGAATACATACAATATTTTGTTCAACAGGGATGGCATCTTTGGAAGAGGGGCATGTCCCTGGAGGGAAGAGGGTGTAGGTGGACAGTGTGAATCGGTATAGAGTACTTGGGACTTCACCCTTCTCAGAGTGTTTTGAATGATTAAAGCTGGAACCTGGTCCTGGCTTTCCCTCACTGTTCGCCCTCAGTTTCTTCAGCTATAAACTGAGTTTTGGGTGCTTCGAAGACATCGAGTGTTGGCAGCAATCTCAAGGTGATTTTCTCACTCTCGACTTGGTTGCCTGGCTCATAGTTGTCTGAAACCTTCCAGGCCCCGCCCCTCCAGGCAGTCCCAGAACTTCCTCCTTCTGAGTAATGTTGGCAGCTGAGAGGAAATGCCACTGGGTTCCTGCAGCTGAGCCTTCCCCTGAGTCTCAGCCCTGGGGAGAGCCCTGGTCTCCTCGGCCAGACCCTGTGGGGCCTTGGTGCCCCTGGATGTCCCCTGTCCAACACTCACATGTGTCTACAGGAGGATGCCCATGAGCTGGCTTCTACAGGCCCTGGAGCTCCCACAAACCAAAGCAGCATTTACAGCCTGCCCTCTGACAAGTGCCAACGCTGAGTTCTCTCAGGAACAATGATATCAGACACAGGATTGGGCTGAGGAGCCCTTTCATTTGATAGTTTGGAGGAGTCATTTACAAAACCAGCCACTCCTCCAGTAATAATCATAATAATAAGTATTTGTAAAATGCTTGGCATGGCCCAGGCTCTATTCTGTAGCACTCACTCCTCTTAGGAGCTCCTCTACACTGTTCTTAGCCACTCAGCCTAGCCCATTGAACAGAAACGAGGGGAGATGGTGACTTTCTGTCTCTAGGCATATTGTATGAAGAGTGAGGGGGAAAGACTGCAAAATTTGATCCAAGATCAATTCAGGGAAGAAAGCCTGAGAGACTGAGGGAACCGATCCATAATCTATCCCATTCTCTTTTATGAACCTTCTGCTTAGAACCCTTGCTTGTTCTAGGGATGAAGTAGATCATACATAGACAGCTGCTGTGAACGAGGGAGCTAGCACTCCTGGAGAACTGAATTTATTCTCAAACGGAGAATGCTCAACTGAGAAACAGAAACAAGGAATCAAGACTTTTGTCAACTGTGCGGCCAACCACAGTAACCAGAGCCATAGGAAGGGTAACAGCACCCAGGGGCAATCTCTAAATTGTGCCCCCCCAAATCCGAACACCTGGAGGCAATCTCTAAATTGTACATGCCCCCAATTTCAGGATGAATGGACGTGGATAGCAGCTACACAGAAACGCCTTCCCCCCTGGCTGCCTCCGTCAGGGACCTTTCATATTCATGGTGCCTTTGAATGTCATTCCACACCTTGTCTGGCACCTGCTTGGACTTGCACTGGGGGCAAGTGCCCCCCTCTGGTCTCCTCCCCACCCCCCCACCCCCCACCCCCCCACCCCCCACCCCCCCATGCCTCTGATTGTTGTTGTTGTTAGGTGCCGTCGAGTAGGTTCTGACTCATAGCGACGCTGCGCACAACAGAACGAAACACTGCCCGGTCCTGCGCCATCCTTACAATCGTTGTTATGCTTGAGCTCATTGTTGCAGCCACTGTGTCAATCCACCTTGTTGAGGGTCTTCCTCTTTTTCCACTGACCCTGTACTCTGCCAAGCATGATGTCCTTCTCCAGGGACTGATCCCCCCTGACAACATGTCCAAAGTATGATTAGTATGTAACTGATATTTTCATCCACCTTTAGAGTTGACATCAGGCTGTCACACATCCATTTTCCTGTTTGAGCATCTTAAGAACTCTGTGGGTAGACAGAACAAATGTCACCACTGCCATCATCATCCCCATCTTACAGATAAAGAAACAAACTCATACCAAGGGACCCGCCCGAGGCCTCACAGTTGGTCAGATGATACTGTCAGTTCCTGGATTCTATCTAGTCCAGGAAGTTTCTGCCAAATGGCGTTGAGGCAAATTCTTAATCAGGAGAGGGATAGGGTGACCTGAGGGCATCCGAGTGGCTACTCTCCTAATCATGTTTAACACCTGGCATTGATTGTTTGGAAAGATGGTAGAAAATGCCCCCAAGACTCATGGATAAGTCAGAGTTGCAAAAATTGTCTGTGGTTGGAGAAGTGTTTCTGGGAAGATTCTCAAGCTGGACCCATTTCACCCTCCACCAACTGGGGGAGGCTGACTGGGCCAAAGCCCTGGGCTCCTCCTCTATAGGATCCCACTCTCCCCGGCAGGGATCTCGTGGAGGTATGGCAAAGAGCATCATTCTTTTTGCTGCAGAATAAAGGCCATGTTTTTCAAGGCTATCTGGAAAGGTATGCCGGTGTTCTAGAGACACTGGTAAGAAAAATAAAGCCATAGATTCCTCCAGCCTTTTATCAATTAATTATAAACTCACAGCCTTTACCCTTCCTTTCACCACGCGCCCCCCACCCCCACCCCATCCCAACCTACTCTCTGCTCCTATTTCACTGGTCCAGGCAGAGATCTTTATCCAAATGCAAAGCACTGAATTGTTAAGTGGCAATATTAGCTTGGGTCCTATGTTAGCCCTGATCCCATTAAGCAAAAGAAGGGGCAGCACTTCTATCAGTTTTGACAGTCCCAAGCCCATTTATAATACAATCCCAACATTTAATCTGGTTTCCTATTGGTTAGTAATTTAATTCTTCTACAACTGCAGCCAATAACCTGTCAATCATAAAAAAAAAAAAAACCTACCTTTAAAACCAACCTAGACCTCTATGTCTTATGCCTTTCATAAATCAGCCTCTGTGAGAGTCAGGGATCATTCTGGAAAGTTTTAAAATTCATGATTTTGTTTTAGAATTTCATTTCTCAGTTTTTATAGCCACAGCATAAGGACCTCCTGGTCTCCCCTACAATAATTCACAATTATTTTTTAAAACTATCTTACCAATTTATCTGGAATAACATGATGGGAATATAAATTGTATTTCAAGTTTCAAATCTGGTGATATAAAAAATTAGGCTCACTTCAATCTTTTCAAACACTATATTTTTACACGAATAACACACGTCTTCTACATTTACTTACCAACCACTCCCTCCCCCCCGTCAGTTATTTTTGTTAGCTCCCTGTGCTTCCCGCCTCCCCCCCCCGACAGCAACATGTTATAAAAAAATGACATAGCAATGCTTATGAAAATAGCTCTTGGAGGGAAGGCTCGGTTGGCAAACAAATGTAGAATGTGTGCGTTATTTGCATAAAATATGGTACCTTGACTAATCAATCTGCCCTGGACTATCACATCTAAAGCCCAGTAAAATGTTCAGGCCTATGTATTGCAAAGGGCACCATTGAAGGGGACACCATTCACATTGTAACTATCGTTATTTTTGTTTGCTTGCTGTATTTTATTTTATTGTGGTAGAATATATATAACAAAACAATTGCCATTTCAACCATTTTTACTTGTACAATTCAGCGACATTAATTACACTTGCTAATTATTATTTTGAAATTAAAATTGTCTTATAATATCTGCATTTCCAGAATGCCCCTATTCCAGCTCACCCTCTTGGTATTTGCTGGGAAAGGGAAGGTTTTTTCTTATGTCTCTCCTGAGTGGCCCACCCAATGATGGGCACCCTCCCTGCCCCTTCCCACTCTGCCCTGTCCTGGGGCTTCCAGACCCGTCCCCATCCAGAGGATGCTGCTCCCTTCGGTGGGCACCTGCCAAGGGGAATGGGGAACAGTATGTTTCCTACACTGGCTTCATCCTACACTTCCTGCCACCACACACAGGCCGGATCCAGGTGTCCGACTTTCTTGAAAGCTGGGTAACTAAAGGGAATTTCAATAGATGAGGGGAAAATAAATTAAACTCCACACTCAGTGTGACTTTTCGTGTAACCCAAGAGAAAAGCAGCAAGGAAGTTTAACCTTTCTTTGATGATATCTTCAGCTCCTAATCTTACTCTTCCTGATCTCAGATCTCATTGCTCAAGTGCTTTTCCTGATAAATGCTATTTAACTCCCCCTCCAATCTCCAGGAAACCACACTCCCTTAACCACTGAGTTAGTTTAGTCCCAGAATCCACCCACTCCTCTAAGCAGTTCGTTCTCTTAACCCTTGAGTTATTCTAATGATCCCACGGTGGGAATGGAGAAGGTGGAGGCTTGAGCATTTGGTGTAAAACCAACGAGACCCATCGCCACGGAGTCAATTCTGACTCTTAGCAACCTTATAGGACAGAGCAGAACTGCCCCATACTTCCAAGGAGCAGCTGGTGGATTCAAACTGCCCACCTTTTGGTCAGCAGCCTAGCTCTTAACCACTATGCCACCGGGGCTCCACTGGGTGTAAAGGAAGTAAATTTATTTTGTTAATGAGTTTCAATCAGCTTCTGATTAGTTTTACAATGTTTACTTTTGTAATTTATAGGTTAAGATTTCCACAGCATGATCAGCAACCAACACACAGTTCTAGGGAACTTCTAAATCAACTGCTAAAATGGTTTGGCTTTCATTATGGACAAAATGCACACTTCACTAAGATTGCTAGGTGCCATCAAGTCGCTTCTGACTCATAATGACCCTATGTACAACAGAATGAAACACTGCCTGGTCCTGCCCCATCCTCATAATAGTTGCTATGTTTGAGCCCATTGTTGCAGCCACTACATCCATCCATCTCATTGAGTCTTCCTCTTTTTTCGCTGAGCCTCTACCAAGCATGACGTCCTTCTCCAGGGACTTGTCCCTCCTGATAACACGTTCAAACCATTTGAGATGAAGTCTTGCTATCCTTGCTTCTAAGGAGCATTCTGCCTGTACTTCTTCCAAGACAGATTTGTTCATTCTTCTGCAAGTCCATGGTATATTCAATATTCTTTGCCAACACTGTAATTAAATGCATCAATTCCTCTTTAGTCTTCCTTGTTCATTGTCCAACTTTCACATGCATGTGAGGCAATTGAAAATACCATGGCTTGGGTCAGGTGCACCTTAGTCCTCAAAGTGACATCTTTGCTTTTTAACACTTTAAAGAGGTCTTTTGCAGCAGATATGCCCAATGCAGTATGTTGTTTGATTTCTAGACTGCTGCTTCCATGGGCATTGATTGTGGGTCCAAGTAAAATGAAATCCTTGACAACTTCAATCTTTTTCCCGTTTATCATGATGTTACTTATTGGTCCAGTTGTAAGGATTTTTGTTTTATGTTGAGATGTAATCCATACTGAAGACTGTAGTCTTTGAATTTCATCAGTAAGTGCTTCAGGTCCTCTTCACTTTCAGCAAGCAGCTTCCTAGAAATAGTGTTTCGGAAAGCCCTTTAAATAAGAGCAGAGTTTGACAGGTAGAAAGCGGAGAATATACCAGTTAGGGCTCGATCCATTGCAAGTGGGAGAAACCCACCCTAAACCAGCTTACCACAGCTAACGAGGTTATGTAACTGGAGAGTCTTGGGCAGTGGCCTTTAGCCACAGCTGGCTTCAGAGGCTCAGACTGAATTATCAGACCAGCATCCCAACACCCCTCTTTGACATTAGTCTCTGCTTTCCTCTATATTGATTTTTATTATTGGGCAGCTCAAAGTTTACTTTCTCCTTAGCAGTAGCTACCCTAGAAAAGACAAAAATGTCTATTTTCTTTGAAGCTAAAGAATTAATCTCAGAACACCAGTGAATTCCACCCTGATCAAAATGGTATTAATTTGAGACCTAAGCTTCTTATCATTAGTAACAACATATCCTTTTTGTTTGTTTTTCTTTCATTTTTCTAGAATAAGGACAGAGTATTAAAATCATTGTTCAAGCATTGCTCTGCAAAGATGGCACGGGTGCAGAAAACTGAACTTCTGACTAGCAGGCAGCACCATTATACAATAACCCACAATGCTGATTTGGGGGTAGATGTACAAAATCTGAATTTGGCACATGAAAGGCAGATTGGAGGTCTTAATGTATAAAGAAAAAAAAAGAAGAGATTGGAGGTCTTAGTGTATAAAGTACACAAATGAGTATTGTATGACCATCAAACACACTTATGTTGATAACCACTTGTCCCTGAAGCCAAAGGAGAAGACACTTTCAAGTTTTCACCTTTAGGTTGTGGAGAGACTGGAACATTTATACACTGCTGGTGGGAATGTAAAATGGTACAACCACTTCGGAAATCAATTTGACACTTCCTTAAAAAGCTAGAAATAGAACTACCATACACTCCAGCAATCCCACTCCTTGGAATACATCCTAGAGAAGTAAGAGCCATCACACAAACAGATATATGCACACCCATGTTCATTGCAGCACTACTTACAACAGCAAAAAGATGGAAGCCACCAAGGTGCCCATCAGCAGATGAATGGATAAATGAATTATGGTATTTTCACACAGTGGAATACTACGCACCAATAAAGAACAATGATAAATCTGTGAAACTTTTCATAACATGGAGGAACCTGGAAGGCTTTATGCTGAGTTAGTCAGATGCAAAAGGACAAATATTGTATGAGACCACTATTATAAGAACTCAAGAAATAGTCTAAACAGAGAAGAAAATATTCTTTGATGGTTATGAGAGTGGGGAAGGAGAGGGGGATTCACTGATTAGATAGTAGACAAGAACTAATTTAGGTGAAGGGATGGACAACACGCAATATAGGAGAGGTCAGGACAACTGGACTATACCAAAAGCAAAGAAGTTTCCTGAATAAACCAAATGCTTTGAAGGCCAGAGTAGCAGGAGTGGGGGTTTGGGGACCATGGTTTCAGGGGACATCTAGGTCAATTGGCATAATAAAAACTATTAGGAAAACATTCTGTATCCCATTTTGGAGAGTGGCATCTGGGGTCTTAAATGCTAGCAAGCGGCCATCTAAGATGCAACAATTGGTCTCAACCCACCTGGATCAAAGAAGAATGAAGAACAGCAGAGCCACAAGGTAAGTATGAGCCCAAGAGTCAGAATGGGCCACAGAAATCAAAGACTACATCAGCCTGAGACCAGAAGAACTAGATGGTGCCCAGCTACAACTGATGACTGCCACGACAGGGAGCACAACAGAGAATCCCTGAAGGAGCAAGAGAGCAATGGGATGCAGACCCCAAATTCTAATAAAAAGACCAGACTTAATGGTCTGACTGAGACCAGAGGGATCCCGGAGGTCATGGTCCCCAGACCTTCTGTTAGCGCAAGACAGGGACCATTCTCAAAGCCAACTCTCCAGACAAGGATTCAACTGGACTGCAAGACAGAAAATGACACTGGTGAGGAGTGGGCTTCTTGGATCAAGTAGACACATGAGACTATCTGGGCAGCTCCTGTCTGGAGAGGAGATGTGAAGGCTGAGGGGGACAGAAGCTGGCTGAATGGACACGGAAACACAGGGTGGAGAGAAGGAATGTGCTGTCTCATTAGGGGGAGAGCAGCTAGGAGTATATAGCAAGGTGTATATAAGGTTTTGTATGAGAGACTGCCTTGATGTGTAAACTTTGACTTAAAGCACAATAAAAAAAAAAAAAAAGATTTCACCTTTACTGATTTGCTTCTTTCCCAATTATTCATTGAATTTTGGTATTTCCCAGGGTCCTACCTTAGCCGTTTCCTCAGTCTATACATCTGTAAGACCATATCTTTCACTATTCACCCTTTCTTTTGCAGCCCAAGGCCACATATTTAGCTGTCTGTTATGCATACTCATCTAGGGCTGCAGTGTGTGGTTGTTCAGGCTGTGTACTGAAAAGGACGTCATCAAAGTGGCGCCATTCACATTGTAGATACCATTATTATTTTGAAGACAAAAAATTAAAACTCTTGATTCCAAAGTTGTACAATTTTACACATGGTGATTTTCTGGCAGATGGCAGTAAAGTCTCTCAACAGAAATTTTTCAAAGGAAAAGGATCCTTTCTGATGTGCACAAGGGTGCCACATGGGCTGCGGAGGCCTCATCTCCACCGGGATGCCCCATGGACACCCACACAACTTAGTCTATCTTGTCCAGTCTAGCTCCACTTAAATCAACCAAATCCATTGCCACTGAGTCGATTCCGACTCATAACAACCCTATAGGACAGAGTAGAACTGCCCCATAGAGTATCCGAGGAGCGCCTGGTGGATTCGAACTGCCAACCTTTTGGTTAACAGCCCTAGTTCTCAACCACTATGCCACCAGGGTTTCCTCTAGTTCCACAGTGGCTCTCAAATCCACCCCCTCCTCTCCATCCCCACCACTACCGCCTGAGTTCAGATCCCTAATATCTCTTGCCTGTGCTATTGTTAATGCTTCCTTTCTGATCTCCTTGCCTCCTCTTTTGCCCCCTTCAGCCCATTCTTCAGACTGCTGTCAGAATCATCTTTCTAAGATGATTTGACCAAGTGACTTTCCCTGCTTAAAGTATTTCAATATCCTGTCATTGAGCCTACAGAATCCAATTCACACTCCTGAATGTGATATGCAAGGCTCTCCATGTCCTGCCCCTGCCCTGCTGCCTACCAATCCTGTCCTTTCTTACCCACACCCTATGCTCCAACCACACCAAAAACATGTTTGATGCTCTTCAAATGTTTGTCTAGAACACTGGACAGGCTGTCCAATAGATTTCATCTTTTAAAAAACCAACTCAATGGTCCCTTGTGAAATCATCCCTGATCAACCCAAGCAGAGTTGGTGATACCCTCCCTTTGCACTCTAGCTGTTGCTAATTTATACCTTTATATTGCACTTCTCCCAGAGTTGCAATTATTTTTGCGTATGTCTATCTTATTATGATGAGCAGCTGAAGGGTATGAATTGCATTTTATTATTTATTTGCTCCAATATCTAACAGAGGTGTCCCTGGGTGGCACAAACAGTTAAGTCCTCAACTACTAACTGGAAGTTTTTCAATTCAAACTCACCCAGGGGTGCCTCAAAAGAAAGGCCTGGTGATCTGCTTCCAAAAGGTCACAGCCTTCAAAACCTATGGAGCATAGTTCTAATCTGTAATACATGGGGTCACCACGAGTTGGAATCAACTCGACAACAACTGGTTTAACACCTAACAGAGTACATATGTGTATCCCAGACACCTAGCTCAGTGTCTGTTTGTTGACTAATTGAAAGAGTGAATAAATGTGCCAAATGTTTCAGAGGAGTCATGGAGGTGGACTTGACAATGGGAGAAGGGAAGAGAATTAAAATCTATTGAAGAGCTTTTACGTCAGATGTTGTTCTACACGCTTTACACACAGGACCTATGTATACTCAACTTTGGGTTAAATGTGGAGAGACTTTAACAGCAGCAGGCCATATTTACTTACTGTCCCTTACAGTATTTGAGGGTTCTCCAGAACTTCTCTGCTATGTTCTGCTCCTGCCCTCTGCAGCTTCCACCAGTCTGTTCTACTGGGATCATCATGGTTTCAAAGGGAGAATAGTTTTCTTTTTTTTTGGCTGGGCTGGGTAGGGGGAGGG